>NC_092716.1:161648219-162994749 GCF_047496885.1 Scyliorhinus torazame
ACTCATTTCAGTGGGAAGCTTGGCTGCCGAGGAATACAAAATAGCACGAAAAGACAGAACTCAGGAGAGGTTACGATAGTCCCCATCTCACAAAATATGACACAGTGTATGGAAAGGCTCAGTAAACCAAGGTCCACCACACTAAGAAAACAAAAAGGGACGGTCAATAGAGAATTAAAGGTGCTATATTTAAATGCGTGCAGTGTACGGAACAAGATAGATGAGATGTGGCCCAGATTGTGACTGGCAGGTATGATGTGGTAGGCATCACAGAGACGTGGTTGCAGGGGGTTCAGGACAGGCATTTAAACATCCAGGGATTCACAACCTATCGAAAAGACAGAGAGGTGGGCAGAGGGGGCGGGGTTGCCTTGTTAATTAGGAATGAAATTAAATCAATAGCACTAAACGACATAGGGTCAGATGATGTGGCGTCTGTGTGGGTAGAGTCGAGGAACCACAAAGACAAAAAAACCATAATGGGAGTTATGTACAGGCCTCCTAACAGTGGTCAGGACCAGGGGCACAAAATGCACCACGAAATAGAAAGGGCATGTCAGAAAGGCAAGGTCACAGTGACCATGGGGGACTTCAATATGCAGGTGGACTGGGTAAGTAATGTTGCCAGTGGACCCAAAGAAAGGGAATTCGTTGAATGTTTACAGGAGGGCTTTTTGGAACAGCTTGTGATGGAGCCCACGAGGGAACAGGCCATTCTGGACTTCGTGTTATGTAATGAGCCAGACTTGATAAAAGATCTTAAAGTAAGGGAACACTTAGGAGGCAGTGATCATAATATGGTAGAATTCAGTCTGCAATTTGAAAGAAAGAAGGTAGAATCAGATGTAAATGTGTTACAGTTAAATAAAGGTAACTACAGGGACATGAGGGAGGAACTGATGAAAATCGACTGGGAGCAGAGCCTAGTGGGAAAGACAGCAGAACAGCAATGGCAGGAGTTTCTGGGAGTAATTGAGGACACAGTACAGAGGTTCATCCCAAAGAAAAGAAAGGTTATCAGAGGGGGGATTCGGCAGCCATGGCTGACAAAGGAAGTTAGGGAATGCATCAAAGCAAAAGAGAAAGCCTATAATGTGGCAAAGAGTAGTGGGAAGTCAGAAGATTGGGAAGGCTACAAAAACAAACAGAGGATAACAAAGAGAGAAATAAGGAAATGAGGATCAAATATGAAGGTAGGCTAGCCAGTAACATTAGGAATGATAGAAAAAGTTTCTTTAAATACATTAAAAACAAACGGGAGGCAAAAGTAGACATTGGGCCGCTCCAAAATGACGCTGGTAATCTAGTGATGGGAGACGAGGAAATAGCTGAGGAACTAAATAAGTACTTTGCGTCAGTCTTCACAGTAGAAGACATGAGTAATATCCCAACAATTCAAGAGAGTCAGGGGGCAGAGTTGAATATGGTAGCCATCACAAAGGAGAAAGTGCTAGAGAAACTAAGAGGTCTAAAAATTGATAAATCTCCTGGCCCAGGTGGGCTACATCCTAGAGTTCTAAAGGAGATAGCTGAAGAAATAGTCGAGGCGTTAGTTATGATCTTTCAAAAGTCACTGGAGTCAGGGAAAGTCCCAGAGGATTGGAAAATCGCTGTTGTAACCCTCCTGTTCAAGAAGGGAACAAGAAAAAAGATGGAAAATTATAGGCCAATTAGCCTAACCTCGGTTGTTGGCAAGATTCTAGAATCCATCGTTAAGGATGAGATTTCTAAATTCTTGGAAGTGCAGGGTCGGATTAGGACAAGTCAGCATGGATTTAGTAAGGGGAGGTCGTGCCTGACAAACCTGTTAGAGTTCTTTGAAGAGACAACAAATAGGTTAGACCAAGGAGAACCAATGGATGTTATCTATCTTGACTTCCAAAAGGCCTTTGATAAGGTGCCTCATGGGAGATTGCTGAGTAAAATAAGGGCCCACGGTATTCGAGGCAAGGTACTAACATGGATTGACGATTGGCTGTCAGGCAGAGGGCAGAGAGTTGGGATAAAAGGTTCTTTTTCAGAATGACAACCGGTGACGAGTGGTGCCCCGCAGGGTTCAGTGTTGGGGCCACAGCTGTTCTCTTTACATATTAACGATCTAGATGACGGGACTGGGGGCATTCTGGCTAAGTTTGCCGATGATACAAAGATAGGTGGAGGGGCAGGTAGTATTGAGGAGGTGGGGAGGCTGCAGAAAGATTTAGACAGTTTAGGAGAGTGGTCCAAGAAATGGCTGATGAAATTCAACGTGGGTAAGTGCGAGGTCTTACCCTCACACTCTTCTACCCCCGATCCCCTCAGTCTCCCTCACCTCTCCCATTCTCAAACTGCACTAACCTCGCTCACCTGGGGTCTTCAGAAGAAGCCTTGTGCCTCACTCTTCGTCTCATTGTGCTGGTGTGGCATGATTTGGAGCCTTGTACCTCATTGTTGCTGGCTGGCCTGCCCCCACACCTGGCTGGGTCAAGTCACCCCACGCCCGTTCCCCTCGCTGGTCGATGACTGCGCACGGGCTGGCTTACCTTGGCTTGGGCCTTTCGCCCGGCGCCTCGCCTCGCTATTGCTGGCTGGCCTGCTGTCAGTCCTGGGTCCCAAATGCTGCTGGCTGCGATTTTTTTCCACAAAATGAAAACTACAGGATCCTCTGCCTCTGCCTCTCGCCCTCCTTGGCTAGTCACCTCTTGTTCCTTGTTTCAATGTTCAAACCAGTCTGGTTTCCTGCTTTAAGAGGACCCAACCATTCAGAGTCTAATGTCGCTCTGCGTTGCTTGCTGATAGGCTCAACAATCAGCAAGTGCAGAGTTATCAGGCTTTGATTGGTGCCCATAGCCACTGGCCGGTCTGCCCCCTCCCCCTCCCACATTGGTTGGTGCCATGTGTCTAGGCATGGTGGACTTCATTGTAAACCTGCCTTGTTGTGGGCTGTGGAAACTCAGTCATTGTGCATGTTTAAAACAGAAATCGACAGATTTGTAGAGACTAATGACACCAAGGGATAGATAGTGAGGGAAAGTGGTATTGAGGTAGATGATCAGCTATGATCTAATTGAATGGAGGAGCAGGCTTTATGGGCTGAATGGCCTATTTCTGCTCCTATATTCCTGTGACAAGTTTGATATACGCTAGCCATCTTTTTGTTCTAGGTGTACAAATCTGATATTTTGCATCAGGATAACTCTGCACAAGCTGCTTAATCCATGTGAGGGACTTGGGCAAAGAGACATATGTGTAGGTGATTCCCACACAGTGCCTCTGAAGCACATCAAGTTGATCACATTTGACCGAGCCACAGCCATCAGCAGGAGCCTAGCCAACCCAGCTCTCAGGCAGCTGTTTGCCCCATCAGGAAATAGTTCTGAAATGAAATGGGTGCAAGCACTTTAGGGAAGGAAATCTGCCGTCCTTACCCAGTCTGGTTTACACGTCAGTCCAGGTCCACAGCAATTTGGTTGACTCTTAACTTTAAAAAAAAAACTTTTTATTCTCCTCCTTTTTCACATTTTCAGCAAATTTACACCCACCAACAAGTAATCAACAATAACAAATGTTGCACTGTTGTTAACACTGGATAAAAGCATATTACTGCGGATACTGGAATCTGAAATCAAATAGAAAATGCCGGAAAATCTCAGCAAGTCTGGCACCATCTGTAGGGAGAGAAAAGAGCTAACGTTTTGAGTCCAGATGACCGCTTTGACAAATCTTTATTGTCACAAGTAGGCATACATTAACACTGCAATGAAGATACTGTGAAAAGCCCCGAGTCGCCACATTCTGGCTCCTGTTCGGGAACACGGAGGGAGAATTCAGAATGTCCAAATTACCTAACATCACATCTTTCGGGACTTATGGGAGTGTCATGTGAGAGTACCTTTAAGAAATGGGTGCTTATAAATGGGTGTGTATATAAGTATCTGTAGTAAAAGTACCTTTATGAAATGGGTGTTTATTACTACACTGATGTCAGACAGTGGGTGGAGCTGGGCTGTCTGTCAGCTTTTTTACTTTCGTTTTAGGCTGTTTGCTGCAGGGTGTGTTTTAGTTTCGTTTTCAGAGCTGGATAGCTGCAGTCACAGCCAGAAGGTTTATTAGAGTCTCTCTCTGTAACCGAAGGAATGTAAATCGATCCTTTGGTGATTTAAAACTAATAACTGCTCTTAGTAGTGACTTTAACCTGATGTGCTTCTGTTAAAGGTTATGTTTTTTGTAAGTCTTCTGGATGTTAAAAGGACAGCGCAAGCATTACTTAGTGTTGTACTGTTTGGGGGTTGTATTTGAATTAATGGTTGCTAAGATGTTCACTGTTTGTTTTAAAAAGGTTCACTAGAGTTCATAGAATAAACATTGTTTTGTTTTAAAAAATACTTTCCTATTTCTGCTCTACCACACCTGTAGAGCGGGCCGTGTGCTCCCCAAACCACAATCTATTAAAAGTTGTGGGTCAGGTGAACTTCATGATACACTTTGGAGTTCTCTAAACCCTGGCCCATAACAAATTGGGAGCTCGTCCGGGATAAAAGTCTATCTATTGAATTGGCTTAGTGAACTTAAAGACAGTGAGGGGTGAGCATATTGTGGTTATTTTTCAGGTGTGGTATTATAATTTAAGTAGGGAGTGTGTTGTGGACAATGGCTCTTTCAGAGGCTCTGAAGTTTTTCGGGGTGGAGACGGTCACACGCAGTACCTTAAGGACAGAGACTAAAAGCGTATTGCAGTTAACATTACCTGACAATATGCAAAAAGATGAGGTAATTATGGCAGTGTCTAAGCATTTAAAGTTGCCTGAGGTACAGTTTGATTCATTGGAAATGGCAAAAAATTCAGTTACAAATTAAACAAGTGGAACAGGAGAAAGAATTAAAGCAGCTTGAATACGAGGAAGAGGAAAAAGAAAGAGAGAGAGAAAGCGATAGAGAGGGAAAAGAAAGAGAGAGAGAGGAAACAGAGAGAGAGAGAGAGAGAGAGAGGAAAAATAAAAGGAGAGAGAAGAAAGGAGAAAGGAAAGAATAGCCCTAGCAGAACAAAAAGAAAGAGAATGGGAGATACAGATCAGGGAAAAAGATAAAGAGAGAGAGTTTGAACTTCAGAAAATGGCCATGAAACATTACAGTCAGTTAAAATTGGCAGAAGTAAAGGGAAACGTACAGTTGGAGGATAGTGATGAGGATAGTGAGAAAGAGCGTCAAAGTCGAAGGCTTTGTGGGAGTCTATTTAAATATGTCCGAGCATTGCCAAGGTTTGACGAGAAGGAGGTAGAAGCCTTTTTCATTTCATTTGAGAAGGTGGCTAAACAAATGGAATGGCCACAGGATATGTGGGTATTACTGATTCAAACAAAGCTGGTAGGTAGAGCGAGTGAAGTGTTTGTATCACTACCGGAGGAGGTATCTGGAACGTATGAGGAGGTGAAAAAATACATCTTCGGTGCATATGAACTAATGCCTGAAGCTTACAGACAAAGGTTTAGAAATTTAAGGAAAGAATTTGGTCAAACATACATGGAGCTTGAAAGGCTCAAACAGAGTAATTTTGATAGGTCGATAAAGGCTTTGAAAATAGACCAAACATATGAAGCTCTCAGAGAAATTATACTTTTGGAGGAGCTTATAAATTCAATTCCTGATGTAGTGAGAATTCATGTGGAAGAGCAGAGGGTTAAAATTGTGAGATTAGCAGCAGAAATGACAGATGATTATGAATTAGTTCATAAATCAAAGCTTGGTTTCCGACATCAGTTTTAGCCTGTGAGGGATAGAAACTGGGGATATGAGAAATACTCAAGTGGTAAAGGTAAAGGTGATCTGATGGGAGATAATAAGGAGAGAGTACCTCAGATTAAAAAATAAATCCAGGTGGGTGGAAAAGAAATGAAAAGTTTCAAATGTTTTCACTGTAATAAACTAGGCCCTGGAGAATACGGAATCGGGCTCACAAATCATATGCAAACGGTGTTTACTGTACGGGCGTTCTGGACCACATCAAAGCCGCTGTCGAGGTGACGGAAAATTGTGATTTGGCATGAAATCGGCCCCCGCTGCGATTTCGCCGTTCGGAACCAATTCTCCGCCCAATCGCATTTCCCAATTTCGGTGTCGACCGACGGAGAATCCCGCCCAAAGAGTTTGATGGACAGAAGCATCTAAAGAATATGACACAGAACAATCTAGTCCAGTTCTGCTGGACAATCAAAGAGGCAAAATCGATATTGCTAAAGACGTCAACTCAAATTTACAATGAGCACGGTAGCATTGTGGATAGCACAATTGCTTCACAGCTCCAGGGTCCCAGGTTCGATTCCTGGCTTGGGTCACTGTCTGTGCGGAGTCTGCACATCCTCCCCGTGTGTGCGTAGGTTTCCTCCGGGTGCTCCGGTTTCCTCCCACAGTCCAAAGATGTGCAGGTTAGGTGGATTGGCCATGATAAATTGCCCTTAGTGTCCAAAATTGCCCTTAGTATTGGGTGGGGTTACTAGGTTATGGGGATAGGGTGGAAGTGTTGATCTTGGGTAGGGTGCTCTTTCCAAGAGCTGGTGCAGTCTCGATGGGCCGAATGGCCTCCTTCTACACTGTAAATGCTATGATAAGATGACGGAAACAGCAATTACCAGACATGTTTGAGTTCATGTTTATTTTTAATGTTGCCTGGTTTGCATGTTGCTGCCATCTGGTGGAAAATTCAATAACATTGTTCAGATAACTGACCTTCATCAAAATTGCCCAGAGGACAAGAGGTCAAAAGAAGTCAATAATTTGTCATGGGAAAGGGTTCCACTTGAATAAATATGTGTCAGCCATCAAAGCTGTGGATCTACACATGCCTAAAAGTCACTGATTAATTCTTCGTTGACGTACTGCCTTGTAGCTATTTAATTTCCACTGATCTAAAAATTCTCATGTCACAGTTGTGTAGGAAAATGTGGTCACCAATTCGCAGAAGGCAAGGTCCCAATACAGCAATAGTGACAAGTGAACAGGGGTAGGATTCTCCAATTACTGACGCCAAAATCGCATTCGGCGATTGGCTGGAGAATCCCTTCTGATGCTGAAATCGGGGGCGGCGCCTGTTTTCAGATGCTCCGCCCCCTCCAAAATGGCGTCATCAGTGCGCACGCCGTTGGGACGGCCTCAGGCCGTCACCTGAGGCTCTCCCCCGATGGGCCGACTTCCCGATGGCGTAGATCACTTGTTGCCTGAGGATTCATCAATCTCGCGTGGCGGCTGTGGACTGTATGGGCGAAGGGTGCCATTCTGCTGGCCAGGGGGGCTTCAGTGGGGGTTGGGGGGACTGGTGGGGAGTGGTCCGGGAGTGGCGAGCGGGTTACAGGGGGGCACTCTGGCAGGCCGGCGCCATGTTTTTGGTTGGAAGACGAGACACATGCTCCGGACATAGCCTCAAAATCAGAGTATCCAGATCCAGGTTCTTAGTTGTGCTGGTTGAGGGTAAATATTGTTCAGGTCATCAGGAAACACTTACGTTTTGTTTCAAATAAAGCCATGGGATCTTTAACAGTCACCCGAGAGGAAAAATGGGGCCTTAGTATAACAGCGTATCCAAAAACCTGCAATAATGCACCTCTGACAATTCCTCAGTGCTGCACTGGAGTGTCAGCCTAGATTATGGCTGGGATTCGCCGAAATTCCAGCCAAGTGTTGATGCCGGCGTAAACCCCGGAGTGGCGTACGCTGGCGTCAACGGGCCGCCTGGCCCAGCAATTCACCGGTGTTCAGGGTGCTAGCACGGCGCCAGCGAGCTGCGCGCTGCTCCGGCGTCGAAAGGCGGCCCTGCATGGTCGGCATGGGTCTGCGTACGCATGCGACGGCCGTCCCTGCGCTGGCACATGCACGTGGTTGCCTTCTCCACACCGGCGCGGAGCAACATGTCGGGGAATTTACAGCGGGCCGCGTGGAAGGAAGTAGGCCCCCACCAATCACGGGCCTGGACCCCGTAGATCCCCCCCCCCCCCCCCCCCCCCCCCCCCCCCCCCCCG
The DNA here is from genome assembly GCF_047496885.1 of Scyliorhinus torazame. Lineage (NCBI taxonomy): Eukaryota > Metazoa > Chordata > Chondrichthyes > Carcharhiniformes > Scyliorhinidae > Scyliorhinus > Scyliorhinus torazame. Next base: position 161,656,208 of record NC_092716.1, read on the forward strand.
GAGTCAGACCCTCCACCCCCCCCCAACCAGGACATCCACAGTGGCCGCGGGTCCGAGCTCCCGCCGGGTGGTACCAGATTAGAACCATGCTGGCAGAACTCGGCGGGAGTTTGTCCCGTCGCCCATGGAGAATCGCCGCGGGGGCCTATTTCAGCGGCCCCCAACCGGCTCCGCGCTGACACGATTGGCGCTGATTCTCCAGTCGCCGGAGAATCGGCGGTCCGGTGTCGGAGTGGCGTGGCGGAAATTTCCCGCGCCTCCGGCGATTCTCCAACCTGCCGTGGAGAATCCCGCCCTATATGATCAGGTGCGAGATTCTCCGATCCCCCGCCGGTTGCCGAAGTCTCCAGCACCGGATATTCGGCGGGGGCAGGAATCGCGCCGGTTGGCGGACCCCCCCGCGTGCTTCTCCGGCCCGGATGGGCCGAAGTCCCGCCGCTAAAATGCCTGTCCCGCCGGCGTAGATTAAACCACCTACCTTACCGGCGGGACAAGGCGGCGCGGGCGGGCTCCGGGGTCCTGGGGGGGGCGCGGGGCGATCTGGCCCCGGGGGGGGTGCCCCCACGGTGGCCTGGCCCGCGATCGGGGCCGACCGATCCGCGGGCAGGCCTGTGTCGTGGGGGCACTCTTTCCCGTCCGCCTTCGCCACGGTCTCCACCATGGCGGAGGCAGAAGAGACTCCCTCCAATGCGCATGCGCGGGAATGCCATCAGCGGCCGCTAACGCTCCCGCGCATGCGCCGCCCGGAGATGTCATTTCCGCGCCAGCTGGCGGGGCACCAAAGGCCTTTTCTGCCAGCTGGCGGGGCGGAAATTCGTCCGGCACCGACCTAGCCCCTTAAGGTTGGGGCTCGGCCCCCAAAGATGCGGAGCATTCCGCACCTTTGGGGCGGCGCGATGCCTGACTGATTTGCTCCGTTTTGGGCGCCAGTCAGCGGACATCGCGCCGTTTCCGGAGAATTTTGCCCCAGGTCTCTGGAGCTTTCAAAATCATGAGGGATCAGGACAGTGTAAATGGGCAGTAACTGTCCCAACTTGTGAAGAACAAGAGGGCACAGATTTAAAATAACTGGCAAAGGAGCAGAAAAGCAATATGAGAACAAATGTTTTCAAACAGCAAGTGGTTGGGGTCTGGAATGCACTGCCTGAAAGTGTTGCAGGAGGCAGGGTTAATCAAAGCTTTCAACAAGGAATTAGATGGTTATTTGAAAATGAAGAAGGTGCATGATGAAATGAAAATCGCTTATTGTCACAAGCAGGCTTCAGAAGAAGTTACTGTGAAAAGCCCCTAGTAACCACATTCCGGCGCCTGTTCGGGGACGCTGGTACGGGAATTGAACCGTGCTGCTGGCCTGTCTTGCTCTGCTTTCAAAGCCAGCAATTTAGTCCTGTGCTAAACCAGCCACTGATTATGGGGAGAAGGCTGGAGGATGGCACAAGGTGAACTGCTCTTTCAGGGAGCTGATGCACACACGATGGGCTGAATGGCCGACTGAACTGTGAGAAGTCTGTGATTCTGTGAGTGCAAATTAAACATGCAACCTTCTGAGACAAAAGCAAACATGGTGCCACTGAACCAAGGCTGACGCATTTCTGTTTGTCATTGTGGTGCTTTTTTACTCAATCAGTAAATAATCTAACATACATTTAACATACAGTTAAAATTTCATGAAGACACTATCTTAGCATACAACCCATTGCTTCTGAATAAGAGTGCACAGATTTTCATGTTGGGCCAGCTCTGGGAATTTGACCGGATACCAATTTTAATTGGCATCTTCTGTAAAAAGCAAGTGTAATGTTGGTGTTTATTGCAAAGGGAATGGAATATAAAATAGGGAAGTTTTACTGCAGCTGTACAAGGTCTTGGTGAGACCACATCTGGAATACTGTGTCCAGTTTTGATCTCCTTATTTGAAAAAGATATTGGGCTGTATTCTCCCCCGCCCTCTGCCGGTTGCGGAGTTCCCGATGCGGTGGAGAATCCAGTGTTGGCTAAAAAATATCCCGATGTTCCGGTCCCCCGCTGGTGGTGGCATTGAGGTTCATGCCTTGCACCAGCGGGAGGATGCAAATTGACCCATTTGCATCCTAATAATGGGCTGGGCACCAGATTCTCCAAACTGGCATGAATCTGCGGCCCCCTGGGCCGGGATTCACAAGTGAGAGTATCGTTGCAGACATTACCCAGAGTTGCCCCCAAAGTCCATCGGAGGGCCACCCGCCACTCACAATGCCAATCCTGCTTCCACCCTCACCAGAGACCCCCCCACCCCCATAAGAGAGACCCCTGTAATCTGTAACGGGGAATGTCGAGACAGGTATCTCCGTAATGTGGTCTTCCAGGCAGGGGTCTCTAGATGGGGGACTTTAAGGCATGGTTCTCGCTAACGGGAGAGTCTTTGATAGGAGTCTCTGGTGGGGGTCGCTCTTATGGGAGGGGTCTCTGTAATTGTGCGTTTCCTGGTGGGGGGCTCTCTGATGGAGGTCTCTGGTTAGGGTCTCTGGTGGGGGTCTGGTGGGAGGGGAGGGTCACCCTCGTACTGTTGCGGGGGGTGGTTGGGGTGACCCAGAAAATCCTATGCTGGGGGCGTTCCGAATTCTGTTGCGGGGGAGGGGGGATCTCTATCGGATCGCCTCAAAATTGCGGCCCAATAGCAGGTTTTGTGAGGGGATTCCTTTCAGTCCCTGTAATGCATGAATTTGCATGGCAAGGGATAATGAATCACCTTGGGATTTGCACTCACAGCAAATCAGAGGCTATTCATCTCCAGCAGGAGAACATAGGGCGGGATTCTCCATCCCGCCGTTCCCGATTTCTGGTGCAGCGCGCCCCTACTGAGAGCAGGCTCCTCCGTCTCGCCAGCCGGACAATGGGGTTTCCCATTGTGGGCACCCCCATGCCGTTGGGAAATCCATGGTCGTGAGTGTGCTGCCAGCGAAATGGAAGATCAAGGCGACGGAGAATCCAGCCCAAAGTCTCCCAAATGGAGAATTCCAGTCATAATTGCATTAAAAGCAGTTCAGAAAAAGTTCACTCGACTCATTCCTGCGAGAGATGCTTATCTTATGAAGAGAGGTTGGGCCTATACCCATTGGTATTTAGAAGAATGAGAGGTGATCTTATTGAACCATTTAACAGCCAGGCGGGATGGGCTAGGGTAGATACTGGGAATATGTTTCCACCTGTGGGAGACGAGAACCAGGGGTACAGTTTAAGAACAAGAGGCCCACCATTTAAGACCGCAATGAAGGAATTGTTTTCTCTCAAAAGGTCATTCATGTGTGGAATTCCCTTCCCCAGGAAGCAGTGGAAGCTGGGCCATTGAATTTATTCAAAGCAGAGCTAGTCAGAGTTTAAAGAGTCAAGGGTAATGAAGGGTGCGGTGGGGGGGAAGCAGGGAGCATGAGATGGCAGCAAAGTGGAATTGAGATCACAACGAGATCTCCCATGATCTTATTGACTGACCGAGCCAGCTTGAAGGGCTAAATATCCTACCCCTGATTCTAAGTCCTCTAAGTTCCTCTATTCCACTGTTTCTGTGAGATTGAGGTCTTGGACTAGTTTCTTTTTTAAAATAAATTTAGAGTACCCAGTTCATTTTTTCCAATTAAGGGGCAATTTAGCATGGCCAATCCACCTAGCCTGCACATCTTAGGGTTGTGGGGTCAAGACCCACGCAAACATAGGGAGAATGTGCAAACTCCACACGAACAGTGACCCAGAGCCGGGATTGAACCTGGAACCTCGGCGCCGTGAGGCAGCAGTGCTAACCACTGCGCCACCATGCTGCCCGTCTTGGATTAGTTTCAATCACTTAATGGGGGTGGTTGGAGAGGAATTTTGCTGATTTCTCCCTCTCTTCCCCACCGCCCCCAAATGGCACTTGATGAAGAGAACTCTGAAGAAGGTAACCATGAATTAAAACTAATTGTACTCGTCATAAGGAGTTGTAGTCCTTTGATGAGTATATTAATTCCTGACTGCTTTGATTGTGCTGTCCATGATAGTGTTTGTACAGATTTAATGGGCTAGGTCCAGATTAACATATTTAAGTGAGCCTTTAGGGGCCTGGGAACTAATGGCCTCGCCTGGGAGACCACGCCATGGTGCCGTTTAGCACTGGTTTCTACAAACATGGACAAGGTGTAATGGCATCTGTGTTGGGGGGGGGGGGGGGGGGTCTCCGGGACCATTAGAGATTCCTGGCTGGCCTGGTTCTGGGCAGACTGGTACCATCGCAGTCCCGCCAACATCTAGTACTGACTGGGTGTATGGCTGCCATGGTGCCAGTGACAGGTGCCAGGTTGCCCGTTCCAGGTATCAGGCCTGGGGGTGTCTTGCCCTTAAAAGGTGGCTTGAGGGGGGTGGGGGGAGGTGAGTTGGGTGCTATGGGTGGGGGTCCTGAGGCCACGTGTGGTGATTAATGGGGGGGGGGTCGAAAAATTGAGGCAGCATTTAGAAATAGTGCCCCAATCCGCGATTTCTCTTCCTGCACTGGCGAGCTGAGCGCGGCAGTACAGGAAATGATATAAGTGCGGCCTTGGTGGGGCGTTCCACGCCATGGCCAAAAAAAAGGCAAAGTGCCGTTAAATAGCGGTGTGCCGAGAAACACCCACTGAACACGCCCAAAACTGGACTCTCTTCCGTTAAATCGCACCCGTTATCTTTATTTACGGAGTAGTGCAGGCCAATGTAAGGTTCGAGAAAAATATTTATGCTTTTTAGATTTGGCATTGAGAATACACTGGGGCCACTCAAAAGGGTAGTAATTCTGTATAAAAATAAATCACTTTTAAATGCTGATGTAGTCTCTAATGAGGTACGTATGCTGTTAAGCAAATCTATGAAAAGCACGCAAATGAAACTTGATTTGAAGCGTAACGTGATTATTTTTGGAAATTGAGCTGATCCGTACTTTACCCCTTAACAAAGCCTGATGATTCTCAATCAGGTGTTTGACAAGTATTAATGACATCTTGTGGCAAGAATGAGAAAGAAAAAATAATTTCTCTTTAAGTTTCATGGACAGATTTCTCACCCTACTTGTCAGTGGTTAAACACCCAGATAAACTATGTAGATGTGGTTGATGAAAAGTGGAGGAGACTAACAGAAGGATTAGTGAAAATTGTGAGATCTGTAAAAAGCATCAGAGAATGCATCCACATTCGATGGCAAACATTTCAGTGATTTCAATGTCATTGATCTCAAGGTATAGGACAAAGTCTTTTCAGTCTACGTTTCATAGATGTGGCAGATGTAGATTTTCTGTAATAATACGTAGTAAGGACAGGATAGTTACAGATAAAATCATGGAGATATGGATGTAGACTAGACTTGGGACATCAGCAGGTTTTCTCACTGTTAATGGAGGGAAATTTGCGAATAATAATTTCAAAGGCGTATGAAAAGATGAACATGAATCCTGCAGCAATGGACTCTGTGCAAGAAATCTTGTGGTCGTCGATGAGATATTGCATAAAATTTTAGCTGATCAACCAGACTTCAAGTTGACCATCATGGGAGCCTCATACAAATGATTCCAGATAATTAACAGGTATAGGCCCTGTTACTTGATAGAAGGATAAAATTATAAATTATCTTCTGTGCTGCATGATACTCCTGCTCTCAAAGATACCAAAATCCCTTCCTTTTTTTCTGTACATTTGAATACTTTACGTGCAGCTAGACAGGCTTTCATGAAAGCTGAGGGTTTGGAGAAAATTGGGAGAGCGCTGAGGCCCGGAGAGAGATTTCAATTCAGGAGATTTGGTATCTTACACCAGAAAGGGTTACCTGTAGCCTCTCCTGTAAATATGTACATAGTTCAGTACTGTTATAAAGGCTTCTTGGTAATTTCTGCAGAGCTGCTTATTGATATCAAAACAATACACACCACAGATAGCAACAACCCAATCCATCATGGTGAGCCATGGGGATAAAAATCAAAATTCTCTGTAAAAATATTGAAGAAATCATAAAAGACATGCCAGCAATTAATTTCTACTCCGAGAAACTGCACTCAGAAGCAAGCTGAGAAAACTCACCTGACGAACTGCAGATGCAACAGATCCTGGCAGCAGAGCAAATGGTGTAAGTTAAGTTCAAACTAACAGCGCCACTGTATCCCTGTCGAAGCAGTTTTAATAGAGCCATCGGCCAGCGGCCTGCATGGTGAGATCAGATCCTTTCAAAGTTCCAGGAGAAGCAGTCCTGTTAACAATTTCTTGCAAAACCGGTCAGGCAGAAAATTTAGATGCATCTTCAGCGTGAGCCCAGTCTCAGACTCAGCACCCCCTCCATCTGCCCCGAGCACCCACCCTGTTCAGTCATAAGCCCGAATGCCTCACAAATTTTAGGCCTCTCGGCCAGCAAAACCTCTCCCCTTCCAACCTGGACCCGATCCGTGGCAAGCTTACGCCATTCTATGACCAGTCATGACCCGACTCATGGCCATTTTGAAGCTTCTTTGTCCTCACAGCCCATCATTGCCATTTTGAGGCTCCTTCCTCATCACAGACTGTCAATGCCATTTTAAAACTTGTGCCAAATGTTGAAAATCGTGAAAGTCCTCTCCTCAGTAATACTGGTGGCGCCATTTTGAAATCTTCCAATCTCTTAAAGGGACACCCACACTTTAAATTTTGTTTTATTATGGATCACAATTCTTCATCAGCACCCAAGTGTGCCTGATCTCTGACCTGGACCAATAGAACAATTGGAGTTATTGGCAAAACAGGTTCCTCAGATATAGCACGGCTGCAGGATTAAATAAAAAGTTGGAGGCAGAACAAGTTAGCATATTGCTTTGTTCAATTAGGCTGATTGCAGATGATATCATCACCAGGCAAGCCAAAGATTAAGCAAATCATCTGCTAAGTTTGAAGATGTTTTAAAATATTTTGACCTCTTATTCAACCTGCAATCCAACCAGATCTTGGACCGCGCCAAGTTTAACAGGTTGGGCAGTTTAGAGAGCCCATTGATTCCTATAACAACAACCTCTACTGCAGGGCAGAAGGCTGTAAAAATAGAGATCTGGGCACGATTCAACCAAAACATTTCTAACTCATTTTGGACGGGTTTGGCTGAGTGTTTTCCTCCGGCTTTTTGGGTGAGATCAAGATCTGGATTCACCTACACTGGGCGGGATTCTCCGATCGCCGACGCTGAAATCCTTTCGTTTTCACGATGCCCCGCTCCTTCCAAATCGGCATTCTCTAGGAGTATGCCTCACGCCGTGTCAATGGCATCAGGACGTTGCCTGAGGCCCACCCCCCCGATGCCCCGCCCCCGACCTGCTGAGTTCCCGGCGGCGGCGGTCGCGTGTGCTATTCATTGTCGGGAACTCGGCGTGGTGGCTGCAGACTCAGTCCAACGCCGCCACAATCGGGGGAGGGCTTATCCGTGGGCAGGGGGGACTTCGACAGGGGCAGGGGGCACTGTTGGGGGCGTGGTCTGGGGCTCACGAGCCAACCAAAGGGGGGGCACTATTTTGCAGGCCAGGTCTACGCGCGGCCTGCGTAATGTTGTACGGCGCGGGCGCTGCAGGCCACCGCCATGCGCATGCGCAACCACGGACCCAGATATTCTCCAGGCTATATCGCCAGCTAGAGCCGTGGGTGCTCTATGCTGCCTCCAACCAAACGGAGGATCGGTCGCCGTTTTACGCTCAATTTTCAGTTGTAAAATGCCACCATACCCACGCCAGCGTCAGGACATAGCCTCAAAATTAGAGAATCCAGCCCACTTAGTTATTTTTGGGGGGCTTTGGCAGGTTTCTCCCTAGTCTAACTCACACTTAAAAATATTTTCGGCAGTGGGGAGCTGAACTCGCTGGTGTGATCGGCTCCTCGGACATTGGGGCGCCCTTTTGAAAGGGTGCCCCAATCTCCAAGTGAACTTGAGGGTCCCCCACACGCGCCACCCATGGGCAACACCACCCATGCAGACATTACTGCCCCCCACCCCCAAATGAGGACATCCCGCTATGGGGTCACTGAGGGCCCCCCTTTTCAGGACTCCCCTTTCACCCATCCAAACCTTATGAGGCCCCTTCACACCTCCTTCACTCTCCCACCCTTCATACCCCTCTTCATCGCCCCCTTTCCTGGATATGGCCCCCCTCAGACCCCGTCCTTTGGCAGTGCCAGCATGGCACCTGGGCAATTCCCTTGGCACCCTGGCAGTGCGAACTGGGCACCCTAGTGAGCCAAAGTAAGTCAACCCACAAACAACTGCTGAGTGAGTGTGTCTGCACCATAACGTGAAACGCAAGCACAGGAAGGGCCAATGTCTACTCACTGCTGCTGAATGTTCCCACTGTCACAAACAAGGGCACTTCAGCAGGTCTCGCCATTTGTCCTCCCCACACTGCTCAGATAATCTAAGAGCCAGCCAAGAAGTCAAGGCCACCGACTCAGGAGACACACATTCCTTCTTCAGGTCAATAAGAGGCGTACCAGCAGACACTATGGCCTGAGTAAGATAGAGAGCGAGTGAATATATATGGGAATGTGGTTCAAAGTGGGAATTTAACTGGCAAATCTTTTTCAAGCTCAATTTTAGAACCAACTCATGGGGTTGCAAGGTCTCCCTTGGCTGAGCAGGCTGGAAACGCTGGCATGTTGGGCAGTTAAGAATGGCGTTGGCAATGTCCTCATTGATTCCAGGCCAGTACACTGCCTCACGGGCCCGTCGGCGGCATTTCTCCACTCCCAGGTGGCCCTCATGGAGCTGCTCAAGGACGAGGTTCCGCATGCTGTGCGGAATGACGATCCTGTCCAGCTTCAGTAGAATTCCATCTACTGCCGCCAGGTCATCTTTAATGTTATAGAATTGAGGGCATTGGCCCTTGAGCCACCCGTCTGTCAGGTGGCGCATGACACGTTGGAGCAGGGGATCGTTGGCCATCTCACGCCGAATCTGGATGAGTCCTTCGTCCGTGGCGGGCAGATTGGATGCGGCGAATGCCACCTGAGCATCAATTTGGCACACAAAGCCCGCTGGGTCGCAGGGTGTGGTGACAGATCGGGAGTCCATCGGCGACGATGAGCTCCTTACCCGGGGTGTAGACGAGTTTGAAGTCGTACCGCTGGGTTTAAGGAGAATGCGCTGCAGGCGCGGCGTCATGTCGTTAAGGCCTTTTTGAATGATATTGACCAGTGGCCTGTGGTCTGTCTCGACTGTGAACTTTGGGAGTCCATAGACATAGTCATGGAATATGACAACTCCGGTAAGAAGGCCCAGGCACTCTTTTTCAATTTTCACATAGCGCTGTTCGGTGGGCATCATTGCACATGACGTGCATGCGACAGGAGCCCTGACAACGTGAGGAGTCGTCGTCACGTTGAAGGAGCACTGCTCCAATGCCGGACTGACTGGCATCCGTGGCGATCTTTGTTTCTTTGGCCGGATCGAAAAATGCCAACACCGGGGCCTTGATCAACTTCGCCTTGAGTTCCCGCCATTCTTGTTCGTGGGCGGGGAGCCATTGGAACTCGGTCGTCTTCTTAACCAGGTTCCTGAGAGCCGTGGTGTGGGAGGCGAAGTTAGGGATGAATTTCCCCAGGAAACTGACCATGCCCAGGAAGTGGAGGACCACCTTCTTGTCCTCCGGTGTCTTCATGGCCTTAATGGCAGATACCTTGTCAGCATCCGGCTGCACGCCGAACTGTGAAATGTGGTCTCCGAGGAATTTAAGTTCTGTTTGACCAAAGGAGCATTTGGCCCTGTTGAGGCGGAGGCCATGCTCATGGATTCATCGGAAGACGCGTTGGAGGCGATCAATGTGCTCCTGCGGGGTGGTAGACCAGACGATGATGTCGTCCACATATACGCGAACCCCTTCGATACCTTCCATCATCTGCTCCATAATTCTGTGGAACACTTCCGATGCAGAGATGATGCCAAACGGCATCCAGTTGAAGCAAAACCGGCCAAATGGGGTGTTAAAGGTGCAGAGCTTCCGACTGGATGCGTCGAGTTGGATCTGCCAGAACCCCTTGGATGCGTCTAGCTTGGTGAAAAATTTGGCGCGAGCCATCTCGCAGGTGAGTTCTTCGCGCTTTGGAATGTTCTCTCATAATATTGTGGTTGAGGTCCTTGGGATCAATACATATGCGTAATTCGCCGGATGGTTTTTTTTCATGCACACCATAGAGCTGACCAAGTCAGTCGGTTCTGTAACTTTCGAAATTACGCCCTGGTCCTGGAGGTCCTGCAGCTGCTGCTTGAGGCGGTCCTTGAGGGGTGCTGGTACCCTGCGAGGTGCATGCACCACAGGTGTGGCATTTTGTTTTAACAAGATTTTATAAGTGTATGGGAGTGTACCCATGCCCTCGAATACACCGTGGTATCGGGTGATGATGGCGCTCAGCTATGTCCGAAAGTCAGCATCCTGAGATGCGGAAGCGTCAGCGGGTGACGGGGAGTGAACCCTTTGGACAAGGTTTAGAAGTTTGCACGCCTGAGCACCAAGCAGGGAGGCTTTAGTGGATCCCACTATTTCGAATGGCAGGTTAGTCTTAATGACCGGTGCGACATTTCAAGCTGGCAAGAGCCACTGGCAGCAATGGCATTACCATTATAGTCCAGAAGCTGGCAGGCGGATGGCAGGATGGTAGGCTTGACATGAAGGCTTTCGAGGTCAGACCGCGTAATGAGGTTGGCTGAAGCGCTGGTGTCCAGGTGGAATCGGATGCGGGATCGGTTGACCGTGAGGGTGGCACACCACTCGTCGTCCGGATCAATGCTGAATATTGGGAGAGACTTGGCTTTTGTCTTCTGGAGCATCTTGTGTTTGGTGATGATGCCCACCGAAAATGGTGCTTTAGGGTCCTCGGTGTAAGGTCCGGAATCAAGTCAGAGTCGGAATCGGTGACCGGTGGCTGGATGGTTCGGACATCCCTGCGTGGCTGGTTGGAGTGATGAGAGGTAGTAGGTTGAGCAGACCTGCATAGGGCTGCATAGTGGCCAAGCTTGCCACATTGGAGACAGCATCGGGATTTTGCAGGACATTGCCGCTTTAAGTGGGCGGAGCCACATTTGCCGCACGTCGTGACGTCAGAACGTTCGGTACGCCACCGCGCATGCGCGGTGCAGTCGTACGTAGTGCGCGCCTACACAGTGCGGTCTTTGGCCTCGCCGTCCCCTCGGCCAGTGCGCGCATGCACGGGAGCCCGCGAAAAGCGCGCGAAATGGCCGCCCTCATCCAGGCTTAGGCCCTGGAGTTGTTTAATGGCTTGCACCAGCTCTGCCTCGTGGGGACCTTGCCGCGCCGTTTCAGCCGCTTGAATGTGTGAGTATCGGTTAGTGGCGTGTTCAAGCAGAACGCAGGTCTCGATGGCTATCGCAAGGGTGAGCTGTTTAACCTTGAGGAGCTGCTGGCGTAGGGGGTCCGATTGCACACTGAAAACGATCTGGTCACGGATCATCGAGTCGGAGGGGGAGTCGTAATTGCAGGACTGCGCGAGGATGCGAAGGTGGGTGAACAAAGTTTGAAAAGGCCCTTACCCTGCAAACGCTGTTGAAAGACATAGCGCTCAAAACTTTCATTTACCTCGATGTCACCGTGACTGTCGAATTTGAGCAGGACTGTCTTGAACTTGGACTTGTCTTCACCTTCAGCGAAAGTGAGAGAGTTGAAGATATGGATGGCGTGGTCCCCGGCCATGGAAAGGAAGAGAGCAATCTTCCTGGCGTCTGAAGCAGCTTCCAGGTCTGTAACTTCGAGGTATATCTGGAATCGTTGTTTAAAGTTTTTCCAGATCACACCGAGGTTGCCGGAGATGCGGAGCGGCGGGGGGAGGATGGACGCTGTCCATACTACCGGATGGCTGATTGCTGGTCGAAGGCAGATCACTTGAAGGTAGGTCTATTAAACTCTAACATCACATACTGGTACCATGATGTGTTGGGTACTCTGGATCTGTGGAGACTGTGTTTACCTTAGCAGTAACATAGACATGCTACCAACACTTGTAATAGTACAACTCTATTTTATTTAACTAAGAGCTGTTAAACATACTTGCGCTGTGGGTCGACACTATGTTAGATTGACTGAAGACCTATGCCTAACCTGACCAACCTATACTGCTAGCACATGGTAGATATTTGTGCTACTGACTGTGGGCACTGTCTGTCTCAGAGGCTGCATCCCGAATGAGCGGGAAAACTAGTGCCCTCTGTCTTTATAGTGACCGTGCCCTAACTGGTGATTGGCTGCTGTGTTGTGTGTGTTGATTGGTCTTGCAGTGTGTCAGTCAGTGTGTGTCTCTGCCCCATCATATACTGATGTGTATATTATGACATGAACAGATTAGCGTAGTTAAATCTTCATTTACATAATCAGATTCAGATTTGAGCCCAAATCATTAGGCCCCTTCAATTCTCCCACCACCAACGTATCATAAAGCCAGCAGGAATCATTACTGGTCTTCAAAATGGAGACTAGATGTGATGACCACGTCAGGGGTCTTTGAGGCCAGTGAAGCCCCCGGGTGGTCAGGGCTGGAATGTTCCCTGGCACTGCCCCTGGCACTGGCAATGCCAACCTGGCAGTGACTTTTGCTTTAGAAAACAATCGCGTACCAGAGAAAGAGCTTCCCGTAGTGCAGATGCAGAAGGAAAAATATGGAAACTAAACAATCAGGGAAAGCTCTCGGGCATCTTCGTGGTACGTATTGATTTCTTCTGGGATGGCAATGCAGTGTTTGATAAATGTGTTATTCATACGATTCAGGTACAATTTAAAACTGGGACTCAGGTTTGAGGGGCTTTTATATATATTGGTTTGGTTTTAATATTGAGCAAAGCACGTCTGGAATAACTTTAAATCAACAACCCAAATGAAGGAGTATTACTCCTACGCCAGTTAATCATACTAAGTCATCACAGAAGGATGATATTGAGATCTAAAGAAGAGACAAAGCAATTGTGAAGTTTGATTAGTCATTTGAGCTGGTTGGGTACTCCGATGAGACCAGATGCTAGTTTAATTTGTTGGAATTAAGTACCATGGTGAAACACCTTACAGTGAAAATGTTTTATGGGCAATTTGAACATGCAGAATGTTAAATGTGGATAAACGTATATTAAGTTAACATCCTAATGGACAAAATTATAAGATATTTATAGCGATGCTTCACATGTTTGTCTTCCTCATGGATATTTTAGTGGAGTTGGTTTCATAATAATCTATTCTACACTGTATGAAATGTGTGAGTTAGAAAAGGTTACAGACAGAGCAGCACGGTGACACAGTGGTTAGCACTGCTGCCTCACGGCACTGAGGACCCGAGTTCGATCCTAGCTCTGGTCCACTGATTGTGTGGAGTTTGCACATTCTTCCTGAATCTGCGTGGGTCTCACTCCCCACAACCCAAAGATGTGCAGGGTGGGTGAAAAGACCATGCTAAATTGACCCTTAATTGGAGAAAAAGAATTGGATACTCTAAATTTATTTAAAAAAATAAAAGGTTACAGATGACCTTCCTGATTTGAAAAAAATGCTAACAAGAAAGGAAATCCAGAATATTATGTGGGCAGATGTAAGTCATCAACTTTCAGATTGTTTGACAAACAGAATGCATGCACAAAGAAATTTCAGGGGGCTCGAGAGGGGGAACATCTCGCAATGTAATGACTTGTACAGAATATGTGATTTAATTTGTTTTGAAATTTGATAGGTACACACAAATTTTTTAATTTGAGAAAATAATCTGGTAATTGTATATTAATTTTGACTACTTATATGCAGGTGATGAACATTAACTGGGAATACACTTGTGCTCCTCTAAGTAGAAACAGACCGAAATTGTGGCTGCTGGGTTAGGAGGCGCATGCTTATAATGTGTATCTCTGTAAATAAATATTTTTAAAAGCATGCAGAGATTGGCTCCAGTTCTATCCTTTACCATCTGGTTTTCTGGAATAAAACACTGTGCATCTGTCAATGAATTGACATAATTATAATTCATTTACAGGTTTCAATACACTGAGCTAAGTGCCATACACTAATTGTATATTGTTGGGTTTTTTTACTCCCTTGCGTAAATTTGGAATATCTCTTCAAGTTAGCATGTTTGCCACCAAGAAAAATGGTCAATAGTGCTTTTGATTGTGTATCGTTGGAAATTTATTCAGATGTAATTTTACTTATTTATTTTTGGATTCCGGATAGCTTTTTAAATCATGTTAAATGTATAAGTGTACACTCTAAGCCATGGAGTGTATTGTGTTTTATTGGAATCAACGCATTATGACATTATGCTTTATTGAACGATAGTTGTAGAACTGGTCATCTGGAAATCCAAGGAAAAGACGTTTGGAGGGCTGATTGGAATTATGCCTGAAATGCTTTTACTTCAGAAGTGAGTTAGTTCTTGTCCCATTGGGGAGTGTCATCTACAGATTGCATCTTGCCGACTGCAGCTCACACAATAGCTCAGCTGACATTTCAACACACAGTTATATATGTGACTGCAGCAAAAAGTAATATTTCCCCGTCTCAGTGGTGTTGAAAGATTAAATTTAAAATGTCATCCATCATTGTATCTGTTAATAATTTTGTTGGTGATAAAAGTCCTGATAGATTTTTTTCTGCAAGTCAGTCAGACTCTATTGAAGGTATACTGGTTAAAGGTGCGATGGGCTTGATTTAACGGGACAGAAACAGGGTCCTGTTTTGGACACGTATAGCGGGGTGTGTCTCGGTGCCTGCAGCAGTGAGAACCACACCGCTATTTATCAGCACTTTGCCATTTCTTTTGGCCTCAACGAGGAACACCCTGCCGAGGCCGCACTGATATCATTTCCTGCACTAATGAGCTCAGCTCGCCAGTGCAGGAAGAGTATAATGCCGCCTTGATCATTCAACCCCCCTCAGCCTACCCACCACGCCTTCGGCCCCTCGCACTGCATGCAACTTGCCTCTTATGGGGCCCTCACCACCCTCTTAAGGGCAAGGCACCCCCGGGCCCGATCCCTGCCAAGGGCAACCTGTCACCCGGGCACTTTGGCACAACCAGGCTGGCACCCTGGCTGTGCTCCTGCCAGCCTGAGTGCCTGGGTGTCAGTAGAATCATAAAATCATAGAATTTACAGAGCAGAATGAGGCCATTCGGCCCTTTGAGTCTGCACTGGCCTTTGGAAAGAACACCCCACTTAACCCCATGCCTCCACCCTATCCCCATAACCCAGTAACCCAGCCTAACCTTTTGGACACTAAGGGGCAATTTAGCATGGCCAATCCACCTAAACTGCACATCTTTGGACTGTGGAAGGAAACCGGAGCACCCGGAGGGAACCCAAGCAGACACGGGAGAAAGCGCAAACCCCACAATGACTGTCACCTGAGGCCAGAATTGAACCCTGGACCCTGGAGCTGTTAGGCAGCAGTGCTAACCACTGTGCCACTGTGCCGGCTTTAGGAGTGTGTGGGTGCCACCCTGCCTAAATCCTGACTGCCCAGGTGTCTCCAATGACCTGAGAGACCCCCCTCCAGGTGCTGTTACGTCTGGTCCACATTTGTGGTAACCAGTGCTAAATGCGCCATGGCAAGGTTCCAGGAGAGACTGTTAGTTTCCGAGCATGGGGAGAATACGGCGCAGACATATTAAAATGAGCCCAATGGCTACTTTAATATGTTAATCTGGATCTCACCCGATGAGGGCGAGATCCAGATCACAGCATCTTGCGAGATTTTGTTAAATTTCGTGAGGCATTTTGAGTGCCGCGAATCTCGTGAGAGGTCTCCTGCAAGATTCAAAGGCCTCGTTGCATCACCAAGTCGGGAGCAACAAGGACATTACGTCTCACCCAATGTGTGGTGTGGTACTCAGCTGTGGGGACTCCAAGGTACATGTTAAATCTTCACTCAATGCTGAGGTGGATGATCTGAGACTGTAGGGGACGCAATAGTCCGTGAGCTACAAAGTCAAGAAAGGTAATTTTCAGCACAGTAAACCAGTGGGTTTGTGTGGGGTGGGAAATTAAAATGTTTTAAACATCAAATGAGAACCCAACCTGCCTTGAACCAGCCCACTTCCAGTTCTAACGGAGTTGACCAATTTGTTCTCAGGTGGTGGGTTGATCAGGAAATGATTTTAAGAAGGCCGTGTTTCTGCACTTGAGTATCCAAATTTATTTCAAGTTGGCCAAACTCCCCTAGCCTTAATTGGAAAATCAAGCAGTTAAGAGCAGTCGATCCCCTTGAACATACTCTCGCCTCCACCGGGATCACTTCCTTCTCCACTCTCACCACTAGACCTAGATTCTTCTCCTTTGTGTCCTTCTGTCAGTCAGCTTGGCTGTCAGGTAGGGTACCTGGAGAAAACCTCCACCTCCCCATCACCACCAACCGCCACATTGAATGTCCATCTTGTTCGGTACCGGGGCCCAAAATGTCAGCCAAGTTCCCTCACCTGATAACTATCCGGTGACTCTGAAGTTCACTTTGAGTGATCTAGTGTGGCTGTAATGCCCTCTTGCAAGTCGTATGGTTTGTGAAGACTACCTGTCTAAAGTCACTATGTTGTTTGGCCATATGCACAAGGTAACAAAGAACAGTTGGGGTCTATGGAACTGTACTTCACTGTCATTGCACTCAGAAGAAATTGAAGGGAGGGAATTACACATCAGTCAGAATGGAATGTGAAGCTAAACAGAGACCCCGAACGACAGAAAACAACTTTGTCTGTTCTCTTATGTGCAGCAGGTATCAATGGACAGAACTAAGGTCACCAATATCTGTTTGTGTGACAGGCAAGCAAACATGTAATAGAGTATGACTGAATAGCTTACAGTCTCTAGTTGCATATAACTTCTGCTTTCTGTGTCTTTAATCCTACTTTAGAAATTATGTTTCCCGTTCCAAGTACTGAGTGTGAATCTTAATGTTTTGATCACAGAAGAATCGCCACTGAAGATGAACAGCGTTGATCATATCCCACAAACCCTTGCAAGTCATGCAGGAGGTCACAAGATGGCACACAGAGAGCTGCACGCTGCAGACATGCTCAAACCAGATCCCAGGGACACCTTCTTCCTGAGTGAGTTCTGTTTAGATTTTCACCCACTGTCAGAAAATACAGATTGGAATCTGCATTCACTTTCAGTTCTCTTCTTCTGATCGATTTAACTTTTCTAATTTCCCTCCATTTTGCTGACTCAATACACCATTTAAAATTACTCAAATGATTCCCACCTATCAGTATCCGGGTTACTTCAGAAGGGTGGGTGGGATTTCACCAAGCAATTGGAGGTGGGACCAATGTCTGGCAGGCCGACAAAATTGTGGAAATAGACGTTGGCTTGCAAGACTAACCTTCCCACTTTTTCTGATTTCCCCAAGGGTGAAGGCTCCATGAGTGAAATGTGCAGTCCACTAAAACAATTAAAACACCAAAAAAGAGCCATTTTGTAGATGCAATGTCTTTTTTCAAAGGCGCATGGGTCGCACCCTAGCATCAATCATCAATCCATCATGGTAAGATGCCATATCAAGGTGCCATATCAAGGTACCATATCCAACCATCATTGCTACTACAGAGCCCAAGCTATAACGGGGAAGCAGGCAGTAAATACATCAGCTATGGGCAAGTCCTGTCAGAAGCACCTAATTGAAGCAGTTATTTGGGGGGTTTTGTCGTGAGAAGGTCATGGTGCCATTGCGTTTATTCTATTTGAAGAGATAAAATGTGGCATTGAACAAAGCCAGGTCGTATGGCGACACTGGGCTGGATTCTCCAGTCGCCGAGCTGCGTGTTTCCCCGGCGCGAGCCATTTGCTGGCAGCCGTATTCGTTACTCCCGCCGCTTGTCAATGGGATTTCCCATTGAAGACACCCCATGCTGCCAGGAAAGCTGTGGGTGGCAGTGCACTGCTGGGAGGAACAGAGAATCCCAATGGCTGGAGAATTCTGAGGTGGGATGGTCCACTGAGGAGGAGTTTCAGCACTTTGCAACTCATAGAACATAGAATATACAGTGCAGAAGGAGGCCATTCGGCCCATCGAGTCTGCCCGACCCACTTAAACCCTCACTTCCACCCTATCCCCGTAACCCAATAACCCCTCCTAACCTTTTTGGTCACTAAGGGCAATTTATTATGGCCAATCCACCTAAACTGCACATCTTTGGACTCTGGGAGGAGACCGGAGCACCTGGAGGAAACCCACGCAGACACGGGGAGGACGTGCAGACTCCGCACAGACAGTGACCCAGCAGGGAATCGAACCTGGGACCCTGGCGCTGTGAAGCCACAGTGCTATCCACTTGTGCTACCATGCTGCCCAACTCAGCCTACTTGTGACAATAATAAAATCTTTCAATATTACAAAAATAACACCAACACAACCCATCCTAACCAAATATAATACCAATACATCCCCCCCCCCCCCCCCCCCCCAACCCCGAGAGAAGAACCAATTCGTGCATGCCCTGGTCAGGTGTGCCTTGTGCATCACCTTGAACTGTATCAAACCTAGCCTTGCAGACGAGAAGTTAACCCAATGAAGATCCTCACTCTACACACCCCCACCCCAAGGACTAAACCCAGCTGGTTCTCCCGCTTTCTCTTCTTCCAGGGATGCCTGCTCCGTCGCCAACAACCGCTCATAAATCTCTGAGATCATTCCCTCACCCAGCTCGTCCAAGGACAGAACCCTGTCCAAAAGCAAGGACACAGGCACTAGGGGTAACAAAGGAAACTCCTGACATACAAAATCACATACCTGAAAGTATCTGAATGCATTCTTTCTCGGGAGATTAAACTTCTCCAAAATCTCATCTAGACCAGAAAATCTGCCCTCCAGAAACAAATCCTTCAATCTCTCCAGCCTCTCTCCCTCCCAGGCCCTGAATGTCGAGTTCCCACAGATCGGCACCAACAACATAGAGCTTAATTTAAAATGCTGCCGAAATTGATTCCAAATCCTCAAAACGGCTATTACTACTAAGCTCGATGAGAATTTCACTGGAGAGAATGAGTGTGGAGCAATAACAAGGGCCCTCAAACTCATTCCTATGCATGGAGCCTCCTTCACCCGCCCCCATATAGAATCGGTGACCTTAATCCACACCTGTACCTTCTCAATGTTTGCCGCCCAGTAACAACACAGCAGATTAGGTAGTGCCAACCTCCGAGATTGTCTCTCCCTTTGCAGAAATGCCCTGTGAATGCGAGAGGTCTTACCCACACAAAAGTCGATAATAACTTACAGACCCTACTAAAGAAAGACTGGGAAAGAAGTACTGAGAGACACTGGAACAAAAACAGAAACCTAGGGAAAATATTAATCTCCACCGCCTCTACTCTTCTTGCCAAAATCAGAGGAAGGGCATCCCACCACTTCAAATCAGCCTTCACCCCATCCACCAGACTGGCCAAGTTCAGTTTACAGAGTGAGTCCCAATCACTGGCCACCTGAATTCCCAAATACCGGAAACTAATCCTGGCCGGGTGAAACGGTGGCCACCCCAGATCTGCTCCCCGCTCGTGGGGCTTCACCAGAAAAACTTCACTCTTTCCCAGATGTGCTCAATGTATGTCGTGGAGTAGACCTACATGCCAGAGAAGCTTCAGCTGCCCTTATCCAGCCAATTTTCACCTGAGGGCCATGCGAACGTTATTGCCCTGGTGCCATCTGTTACCCTGTGTTTCACACAGCGTCCCTTTCCTGCAGACCTTCTGAGATGATAAGACATCCCTGTGTTACATCCTCTACCCTACATTCTCATGGCTCTCTCATATGTGACCTGACCCATGTCATTGTGGGATTGGAAATGAGCTGTCAAAACCAGCTTGACAGCAAAGTTTTAATTATATTGTTTATTGTAATTATTTACATTAACATATGTTGTGTATAATACATGGTAGCGCTACTGTAGATATACAACCAAACAGAAAGGACAAGAAAGAAAAGACACAAACGGGTCTACAAAATTATTGTGTACAATAACGGATAAAGGAAAAGACACAACAATCGAGAGACCCAAGAAATCGTGTGGGACAGACAGTTAGTTATGACTTCCCAAGACAGAACGTATGTGGACATATGGGGCTCCCTGTCTGTGAGCCCCAGGAGATCGACCGCCACGCCATATGGCTTCGCTCCTATCTTTGCTGCCTCCCGGTACTAAAACGTACCGGGCTGGAACGTGTTTTGTTTTATTGCTATGGTTGCCTCCATGTACTTGCCTCCATGTGTGCCCTCACCCTTTGTCCCTTCCAGTTCCCCTTTCCTGTTTTCCCTGTGTTTATCTTGCCAGCCTCGGCTGCCAAATCGGACACTCAATCTGCAGCATTGGGTGGTGCTGCCGATCGCCAGCCGAACAGGAGTCTTCGGCGGGCGAAAAGGGAGTGAAGGCTATGGTGCCCTCTCCCCATAAAGAGCTCTGGCTGTTCTAATACCCTGAAGACCGCCACTAACGGGCACAGCCCCACCCTGCCCCCCAAAACCTTGGACATAGCCTCGAGAAAGTCTGTCCAGTACCCGACGAGTCTGGGGCAAAACCAGAACATGTGGGTGTGGTTGGCCAGGCTTCCTTGGAACCATTCACATTTGTCCCCAACCTCCAGGAAGAACCCGCTCAATCGTGTCCTGGTTAGGTGAGCTCTGTGCATCACCTTTAGCTGCGTTAGCCTCAGCCCTGTGCTTTCGGAAGTGGAGTTTGCCCTGTGTAGTGCTTCAATCTAGAGTCCTCCCCCTATCTCCAGACCCAGCCCTTCCTCCCACATCTCCCGTGTCTCATCAAGAGGTGAACGTACTTCCTCTAGTAACCGTCCGTACATGTCAGCACAGTTCCCGTCCCAGAGTTCGCCCGGGGTCAGTACTCTGTCCAGTAGGGAGTGTCCTGGGAGCTGAGGGAATGTCGCCATCTCCTATTGGAGGAAGTTTCTGATTTGCATGTATGTAGCTCGTTCCCTTTCGGGAATTGGAGTTTGTCCATGAGTTCCCCTAGGGTCACAACTCTGCCGTCCACATATAGGTCCTCTACTGTCAGTACCCCTTTGACCTTTCTCCACCTGTTAAAGGAAGAGTCCATAGTCGCGGGGGTGAATTTATGGTTCTTGCAGATGGTGGCCATGATGGACATCACGGTCAGACCAAAGTGGTGTTGCAGTTGGTTACACATTCTCAATGTGGCCACTATTACTGGACTTTTTGAGTATCTGACTGGAGCTAATGGGGGCAGAGTCGTGAATGTCCCCATATAGGAACGCTCCACCAGTCTATCCCATTCTGCTCCCGCCTCCTTGACCTATCCCCATACTCTTTCTGCGGTAGCCGCCCAGTGGTAGAATTGGAGGATTGGGAAGGCCAGGCCCTCCATATTCCTCCTTTTTTGTAGCAGATTGGGAGTGATCTGAACAGCAAGAGGAACCTGGGCAGCACGTTCAGCTTGATCGTCTGCATTCTCCCCATCAGGGAGAGCGGGAGCGAGTCCCACCTCTGTAAGTCCCTTTTTACCTCCTCCACCAGACTCGTCAGGTTCCATTATGGACCCGTGTCCAGTCATGGACTATTTGGATCTCCAGGTATTGGAATTTGGTTTGGGCCTCTTTGAATGGCAACTTCCCCAGCTCTGATTCCCCCCCCCCCCCTGACCCCTCCCCCTGCGGGTTCATAGGGAAGATTTTGTTTTTGTTCAGGTTCAGTTTGTAATGTGAGAAGATTCCAAACTCCCTTAGGAATTCCATTATTCCTCCAATGCTGGCCAGCGGGTTCGAGACATTGAGGAGCAGGTCATCTGTGTAGAATGAGACTCTAAGCTCTCCATCAACCTTTGGAATGCCTCTCCATCCCTTCGCTGATCTGAGAGTGATGGCTGGTGCCTCAATTGGGGACAGAGGACATCCCTGCCTCATGCCTCTGTGCAGCCGGAAGTATCCAGAGCTGGCGGTGTTCATCTATACGCTTGCCATGGGATTGCTGTAAAGTATCTTCGCCCATGAGGTGAACCCTGGCCCAAACCCAAACCATTCCAGTACATGAGGTACCTCAATTCAACGCTATTGAAGGCCTCCTCTGCGTCCAGGGAGATGATAGCCTCTGGGTCTCTTGCCTGGGAGGTGTCATGATCATGTTCAGCAGGCACCTGATGTTCGCTCTTAGTTGACTGCCCTTGGCAAAGCCCATCTGGTCCTCCTTGACTACCTCCGGCACGCAATGCTCTAGTCGTTTTTCAAGGGCCTATGCCAGGACTTGACATGAATGAAATGAAATGAAAATCGCTTATTGTCACAAGTAGGCTTCAAATGAAGTTACTGTGAAAAGCCCCTAGTCGCCACATTCCGGCGCCTGTTCGGGGAGGCTGTTATGGGAATCGAACCGTGCTGCTGGCCTGCCTTGGTCTGCTTTCAAAGCCAGTGATTTAGCCCTGTGCTAAACAGCCCCGTGCCATCAGTGTTAAGGAGTGAGATGGGTCTGTATGACCCGCATTCCATCGGGTCTTTGTCTTTTTTGGGGATCAGTGATATAGAGGCCTGTGCCAGTGTGGATATAGAAGCCTGTGCCAGCATGGATATAGAGGCCTGTGCCAGCATGGATATAGAGGCCTGTACCATCGTGGATATAGAGGCCCGTACCAGCGCGGATATAGAGGCCTGTGCCAGTGTGGATATAGAGGCCTGTGCCAGCGTGGATATAGAGGCCTGTGCCAGCGTGGATATAGAGGCCTGTGCCAGCGTGGATATAGAGGCCTGTGCCAGCGTGGATATAGAGGCCTGTACCAGCGTGGATATAGAGGCCTGTGCCAGTGTTGATATAGAGGCCTGTGCCAATGTGGATATAGAGGCCTGTGCCAGCGTCGATATAGAGGCCCGTGCCTGTGTGGATATAGAGGCCTATGCCAGCATGGATATAGAGGCCTGTGCCAGCATGGATATAGAGGCCTGTGCCAGCATAGATATAGAGGCCTGTGCCAGCATGAATATAGAGGCCTGTACCAGCGTGGATATAGAGGCCTGTGCCAGCGTGGATATAAGGCCTGTGCCAGCATGATTATAGAGGCCTGTACTAGCGTAGATATACAGGCCTGTGCCAGCGTGGATATAGAGGCCTGTGCCAGCGTGGATATAGAGGCCTGTACCAGCGTGGATATAGAGGCCTGTACCAGCGTGGATATAAAGGCTTGTGCCAGCGTGGATATATAGGCCTGTACCAGCGTGGATATGGAGGCCTGTACCAGCGTGGATATAGAGGCCTGTGCCAGCGTGGATATAGAGGCCTGTGCCAGCGTGGATATAGAGGCCTGTGCCAGCGTGGATGTAGAGGCCTGTGCCAGTGTGGATATAGAGGCCTGTGCCAGCATGGATGTAGAGGCCTGTGCCAGCATGGATATAGAGGCCTGTGCCAGTGTGGATATAGAGGCCTGTGCCAGTGTGGATATAGAGGCCTGTGCCAGCGTGGATATAGAGGCCTGTGCCAGCGTGGATATAGAGGCCTGTGCCAGCGTGGATATAGAGGCCTGTGCCAGTGTTGATATAGAGGCCTGTGCCAGCATGGATATAGAGGCCTGTGCCAGCGTGGATATAGAGGCCTGTGCCAGTGTTGATATAGAGGCCTGTGCCAGTGTGGATATAGAGGCCTGTACCAGCGTGGATATAAAATTAATCTTATTTGGCGCTGTGACTAGCTTGTTGTTCCTGTCTTTCACCTGTGCAATTTCCCTGATGGCTGTCTTCTTTCTCAGCTGGTAAGCCAACAGGCGCTGGCCTTGCCTCCATGCTCATAGAAGGTGCCCATGTCTGGCAAAGATGGTTCACTACTTTCCCAGTGGGGAGTTGGTCAAATTCTGTTTGCAATATTTTCCTCTCTGCCAGTAGTTCCATGGTTGGGACTTTGGAGTACCGCCGATCTACATCCAAAGTTGAGTCGACCAGCTGCTGCCTAGCCACCCTCTCCTTCCTGTCCCTGAAAGCCCTGTACGCTATTATTTCCTCCTTATCACCGCCTTCAGTGCCTCCCAGAATGTGGTGGGTGAGACCTCCACATTCTGGTTGCAGGATACGTAACCGTCTCTGGCTTGTAATAATAATAATAGCTTATTGTCACAAGTAGGCTTCAATGAAGTTACTGTAGAAAGCCCCATGTCACCACATTCCGGCGCCTGTTCGGGGAGGCCGGTACGGGAATTGAAGCTGCTCTGCTGGCAGTGTTCTGCATTGCAAGCCAGCTATTTAGCCCACTGAGCTAAACCTGCCCCTCACCGGACATTCTCACAGAATGTCCAGTCTCCATGAGGGGCATTGGGCCCGACCCGTCTCCAAATTCACATCCGCATAACGTGGAATGTGGTCCGAGATTACTATCGAAGAGTACTCCGCTCCTACCACCCCTGGAAGCACTGATTTCCCACTACAAAGAAGCCAATTCTGTTGTAGACTTGTGGCTCTGGGGAAAGAAAGAGAACTCCTTCTCCCTCGGCTGTGTAAACTTTCATGGGACCTCCCCACCCCCCATCTGCTCCTTAAAGGCACTCCATTCTCTCACCACGACTGATTGTTTCCCCGAATTGGGGCAGGATTTGTCCTTCCGTGGTTCCTATATGCAGCTGAAGTCCCCTCCCATAATGAGTCGGTGGGTGTCTAGCTCAGGGATTTCTGCCATGGTCTGTTTATAAAGTCTGCTTCATTCTAGTTAGGGGCATAGATATTCTCAAGTACCACCTGTACCACTTCCAGGCCACCACTTACCATGACATGCCATCCCCCTGGATCCGTCGCCCACGGTCGATTTGTCGCTTTGAATGTTGTCCTTTTGCTAAACAGTATGGCAACCCCAGTCCGCGTCTCATAGCATGCCTAGTAGGACTGTCCTATCCAGCTCTTTCTTCCCTTCAGTCGGTCATTCTTTCTGTGTTAGTCACCACTAGCAGTATTATATGTATTACGGTAAGATACATATACTAGAGATACATGGGTAAATCCCTGCCTGCTGGCTCCGCCCAGTAGGCGGCATATAAATGTGTGTGCTCTCCGATGCTGCAGCCATTCTGGTGGCAGCTACAGGAGGCACAACATCTTTGCTCAATAAAGCCTCGATTATTCCACTACTCTCGTCTTTGTGATAATTGATAGTGCATCAATTTATGGAGCAAAGATTTTTGAAACAATGGATCTTCGCATCAAGCCTGATTGCCTGCAGCTGAGCCCTCAAGCAGCCAACGCTTCGTCTGCTTTTGACCACTGGCTAGCCTGCTTCAAAAGCTACCTCCAAAAATCCGCTGACGAACCCTCGGACGCGCAGAAGCTCCAAGTCCTTTATTCATGGGTGAGCCCTGACATTTTTCCTCTCATCCAGGATGCACCCACTTTGTCCGAAGTGATGGAGCTCCTGAAGGGACATTACGTTTGGCCAATCAACCAACCATACGCCAGGCATCTCCTGTCCACGAGACAGCAACTCCCCGGTGGGTCTCTGGACGATTTCTGGCATGCCCTGCACATCCTGGGGAGGAACTGTGACTGCCAGGCAGTTTCGGCAGTCCAGCACACAGAACTTGTAATCTGAGATGCCTTTGTTACAGGCATGAGGTCTGCGTACATCCACCTACGCCTACTGGAAGGGGGTACGCTTGATCTTGCGGGAACTAGGCAGCTCGCGAACTCGTTAGAAGTGACCTCCTGTAACGTCCAGTCGTACCCGCCTGACCACGCGGCACCCTCGTGGGCCCCACCAGCTGCCGACTCCAGCTCACCGCAAGCCTGGAACTGGTGGATCGTGACGATAATGGCCTGTGGTGGTTTCTCTGCCTTGGGCCTCTGCCGCAGTGACCTGTGGGTCCTATCCACTTCTGGGGGCTTGGGGAAGCTTTCACCCCTGACAAGCTTACCCAGCATCTGCGCCATGTATTCTGTCTGGTTCCTGCCCTCGGTGCCTTCCGGCAGCCCCACGATCCTCAGGTTCTGGCGGCGGGACCTGTTTTCCTGGTCCTCCACCTTCTCCTTGGGCCGCCTCTAACCTTGCTACCTCCATTTCCAGTGAGGTGATCTGGTCGCTCTGGTTGGTGGCGGCCTTCTCCAGATCTCTCACCGTCGCCTCCTACATCTCCAGTCGCCTTTCCAGCTTGTCCAGAGCTTCCTTCAAGGGTGCCAGGTGTCTGCCACCACCATCTTCACTATCGTCCTCCTTGATGGTGTCCCTGTGTTTCACGAGCTCTTTGATTAGGAACTCCATCCATCGCCCTATCGACGGGTGGGCATTTGTGTTGGTGGCTCCGCTCGCTCCGCCATGTCTTCGCAGTCACGCTCTTTGTGACCGCTGCCTCAACCATTCTTTCCCGGCTTTTGCAGCCCTTATTCTCTTTTCTGCCCCTTTGCTGGCCCGGGGGGTGGGGGGGGGGGGGGGGGGGGGGGGGGTGCGAGGATTTGGACGAACTAACTGTCAATTTTCAGGTGAAAAGCACCTAAGTTGAGGTGTCAGTATGAAAATGAAGTTGGCTGAGTGACAGGAAGCAGAGAGCAGAGGTAATCAGTGGTTTTTCAGGCTGGAGGAAAGTTTATAATGAGGATCCCTCAGAGATTGGTGTTCCATCTATATTAATGAGCTAGACTTGGGTGTCTGTCCAAAATCTGTGAACGACACAAAACATGGAAATATTGTGAACAATGAAGCAGATAATAAAGACCAAGAGGATATAGATAGGCTGGTGGGAGGGGCAGACAGATGAAATTTACTGCAGAGCAGTAGTGATTTATTTTAGTCGGAAGAAGATAGGCAATATAAAATAAAGGATACAGTTCAAATGAGAGTGCAGGAGCAACAAGAATTGAGGGTGTGTGCACAAATCGTTAAATGTGACAGGGGAGGTTGAGAGAGCTGTTAATGAGGAATGCGGTTGGGCGGCATGGTGGCGCAGTAGTTAGTATTGCTGCCTCACGGCTCTGAGGACCCAGGTTCGATCCCGGCCTTGGGTCACTGTCCATGTGGACTTTGCACATTCTCCCCGTGTCTGTGTGGGTCTCACCCCCACAACCCAAAAAGATGTGCAGGGTAGGTGGATTGGCCACGCTAAATTGCCCCTTAATTGGAAAAAAAGAATTGGGCATTATAAAAAAAAAAATTTTAAATTTAGAGTACCCAATTATTTTTTTTTTCCAATTAAGGGGCAATTTAGAGTGGCCAATCCACCTATCCTGCACATCTTTAGGTTGTGGGGTGAAACCCAAGCAGACATGGGGAGAATGTGCAAACTCCACACGGACAGTGACCCAGGGCCGGGATTCGAACCCGGGTCCTGAGTGCCGTAGGCAGCCACTATGCCACGTGCCGCCGCTTAAATTTATTTTTATAAAATGAGGCATACTTACATTTTAAAATGTTCATTGAAAATATTTACAAAATAAATTATGCATACGGTTCCTGGCCTTTAAATAGGACCAGTACAAAAACAAAGAGGTTATAATGAACACTAGTTCAACCTCTAATGGACCATTGTGCCCAATTCTAGGCATACACATTCAATAGGATGTCAAGGCATCAGAGAAGGTGCAGAAAGATTTACAAGAATGGTTCTAGGATGAGGGACTTCAGTTACACAGATAGACTGGAGAAGCTGGGTTGTTTTCCTCAAGAGAGATGGTTGAGAGCAGATTTGATTTTTTCTAAATCATTTATGGGATGTGGGTGTCACTGGCTAGGCCAGCATTCATTGCCCATCCCTAATTGCCCTTCAGATGGTGGTGGTGAGCTGTCTTCCTAAACCGTTGCAATCCATGATCTGTAGACAGAGGTGTTTAAAATCACTGATAAACGAGAAACTGTTCCCAATAATGGAAGGGTAGAGAACCAGAAAGCACCGATATAAGGTGAAAGGCATGAGAAGCATTGGCAATGTGAGGAAGAACATTATTATGCTGAGAATGGTTAGGAGCTGGAAAGCTGTATCTGTGTTGGAGGCAGATTCAATTGTGACTTGCAGAAGGCTGGTGCG
The DNA here is from genome assembly GCF_047496885.1 of Scyliorhinus torazame. NCBI lineage: Eukaryota > Metazoa > Chordata > Chondrichthyes > Carcharhiniformes > Scyliorhinidae > Scyliorhinus > Scyliorhinus torazame. The sequence continues at coordinate 161,684,147 of NC_092716.1, forward strand.
GTCACATTGGGCTGAATTGGCTCCTCCTGTGCTGCAGCTATTCCATGATTCTTGGTGTCGTCATTGTTATTCTTCCATCCAATTTACGCTATGTTATTCTGTCCATCATTTTTGCACCATGAAGACACTAACCAATGACAAAGAAAAATGGAAAAACTGTAGACGGTGTCCACCACCATGACATGGCTGGAGCAACTTCGGAAAAGGTGCCAACATCAAAAACAATAATTTGTCCTCACCAATCTGCCTGTCGCAGACACAACTGTCCATGACGTATTGTTTGGAGTGACCACTGCACAGTCTGTGTGGAGTCAAAGCCCCACCTTCATGAAAAGGACATCACCCATCACGTTGTGTGGCGCTGCCATTGTGCTGAATTGAATAGATTGAAAACAGCTCAAAACCGGGCATCCATGAGGGACAGTGAGCCATCAGCACAGCAGCAGAATTGCTTTAAACCACAATCTGCAACCTCATGACCTAGCATTTCCTTCACTCTACCATTACCATCAAGCAAGGGGAACCAATCCTGGTCCAATGAGGAGTGAAGGGGAGCATGCCAGGAGCAGCACCAGGGATACCTAAAATGGCACATGAACCTGATAAATCTACAACGTAGAACTACTTGCATGAAAAACAATGAAACTTACAGATCAGATAACAATTCTACAGTCCTACCATTAAGGACCACATCCAGTCACGAATGGTGGAGGCAATTAAACAACTTACCAGAGGGGCAGGCAGCACAATATTCCCATCCTCAATGATGGAGGATCCCAGCACATCAGTGCAAAAGACAAAGCTGAAGCAATTGCAACCATTTTCAGCCAGAAGTGCCAGACTTCAGACAATTCGATTTACTCCTCATCATGTCAAGAAAACTTCTGAAGGCCCTTGATCCAGCAAAAGCAATTGGCCCTGACGACATCCTAACTTTAGTAATGAAGAATTGTGTTCCAGTACCAGCTGCACAGTTAGCCAAGCCATTATGGTACAGCTACAGCACTGGCATCTACTTGATCATGTGGAAAATTGCCCAGGTATGTCCTGTCCACAAAAAGCAGGACTAATCCAATAGGGTCAATTGCTGCCACATCAGTTTGCTCTCAATCATCAACAAAGTGATGGAAGATGTCATTGACAGTATTATTAAGTGGCACTTATTCAACAATAACCTGCTCACCAGTGCTCAGTTTGGGTTCCGCCAAACCTCATTACAGCACCGCTCCAAACCTGGACAAAATAGCTGAACTCAAATGGTGAGTTAAGAGTGACTTGCCTTGATATCAAGGCAGCATTTGGCTGAGTTTGGAATCAAGGAGCAGTGGCAAACTGAAGTCAATGGAATTAGGGGGGAAACGCTCCACTGGTTGGAGTGAAACCTTTATATCATTCCTTCACTGGTGCTGTGCCAAAAGCCTGAAACTCCCTCCCTAACAGTACTGTGGTTGTGCCTAAAACCACAGGAACTGCAGCGGTTCAGAAGGTGGCTCCGCACCATCTCCTCAAGGGTAATTAGGAATGGGCAATAAATGGTGGCACAGCAAACGATGCCTACATCCCAAGAATGAGGTTTTCAAAAAGTATCCCACACTGCTCATTATTACAATTCTGAACACATCCTGTATCCCTTACTGTAGTGCTCTCTATTGCCATACACTCTTCATTGTAACTTTCTAATATACAGATTACTGCTCACTATAACAGTCTCTAATATATCCCATACTACTCACTCTGACACTCTCTGATACGTGCTACTCCATTCACTGTAATACTCTAATCACTCCCACACTTTTAAATACTTTCTAATCTCTCCTTCACTGCTCAGTGCAACACTCTTTTATATCTCCCACGCGGCTAATTTAACTCACAAATGCAGTGCAGGTTCCAGAAGAGAACTTTATAGTGTTTGAAATATAAACATACTTTAACCAACACCCATAAATGAACCGTGTAATTTAAATCCATTTGCAGCATTATGACCACTGTCACTAAAATGTCAGCTTTCAGGCATTGATTGTATAGAATTCTGATCAAACAATAATTAGCAGGTGTCGATAGCTAGGTGCTCAGAAATATAAAATAACCATCTCGGATTCAATATGTCATGTTTTCTATAAAGAATATAATTTGCTCTTTTTCATAAACAACTGGTTATATTGTCAAGGAATAAAACATTATGGAGAAAAACTAAAAAAAAACTAAAGGCCAGAATGTTGCGCCTCCCCCCCCGCCCCCCCCCCCCCCCCCCCCCCCTCCAACTCACCACACTCACCACCAACACCGCCCCCCCCTCCCCACGCCAGCAGGATATTACGGTCCTGCCAAACTGAATGACAATTTAGATGACTCGCTACTTCTGCTGGGGAAGAGGCAAGGCACGGCCGTAAAATCTTTGCCAAATTAAACATGTCCTTTTTCTCCTTAAGTTTCTGCTTAATCAGTATCCATTAGTTCTCATAGTCATAGAATAGCACAGCAAGAAACCATTCAGCCCGTCGAGTCTATGCTGACTCTTTTAAAGAACTATCCCGGCAGTTCCAATCTCTTGTTCTTTCCCATATCCCTGCCATATTTCCTCCTTCAAGTATTTATCCAATTCTGTTAGCTACTCGTGAAACTGCCCCACCCCTCTTATGAGGAAGCATACATCCACATCCTAAAATAAGAAAAATACTGTGGATTGCTGGAATCTGAAACGAGATAAAGAACAAAGAAATGTACAGCACAGGAACAGGCCCTTCGGCCCTCCAAGCCCGTGCCGACCACGCTGCCCGACTAAACTACAATCTTCTACATTTCCTGGGTCCGTATCCCTCTATTCCCATCCTATTCATGTATTTGTCAAGATGCCCCTTAAATGTCACTATCGTCCCTGCTTCCACCACCTCCTCCGGTAGCGAGTTCCAGGCACCCACTACCCTCTGTGTAAAAAACTTGCCTCATACATCTACTCTAAACCTTGCCCCTCTCACCTTAAACCTATGCCTCCTAGTAATTGACCCCTCTACCCTGGGGAAAAGCCTCTGACTATCCACTCTATCTATGCCCCTCATAATTTTGTAGACCTCTATCAGGTCGCCCCTCAACTTCCGTCGTTCCAGTGAGAACAAACCGAGTTTATTCAACCGCTCCTCATAGCTAATGCCCTCCATACCAGGCAACATTCTGGTAAATCTCTTCTGCACCCTCTCTAAAGCCTCCACATCCTTCTGGTAGTGTGCCGACCAGAATTGAACACTATACTCCAAGTGTGGCCTAACTAAGGTTCTATACAGCTGCAACATGACTTGCCAATTCTTATACTCAGTGCCCTGGCCAATGAAGGAAAGCATGCCGTATGCCTTCTTGACTACCTTCTCCACCTGTGTTGCCCCTTTCAGTGACCTGTGGACCTGTACTCCTAGATCTCTCTGACTTTCAATACTCTTGAGGGTTCTACCATTCACTGTATATTCCCTACCTGCATTAGACCTTCCAAAATGCATTACCTCACATTTGTCCGGATTAAATTCCATCTGTCATCTCTCCGCCCAAGTCTCCAAACAATCTAAATCCTGCTGTATCCTCTGACAGTCCTCATCGCTATCCGCAATTCCACAAACCTTTGTGTCGTCTGCAAACTTACTAATCAGACCAGTTACATTTTCCTCCAAATCATTTATATATACTACAAACAGCAAAGGTCCCAGCACTGATCCCTGTCGAACACCACTGGTCGCAGCCCTCCAATTAGAAAAGCATCCTTCCATTGCTACTCTCTGCCTTTGATGGCCTAGCCAGTTCTGTATCCACCTTGCCAGCTCACCCCTGATCCCGTGTGACTTCACCTTTTCTACTAGTCTACCATGAGGGACCTTGTCAAAGGCCTTACTGAAGTCCATATAGACAACTTCCACTGCCCTCCTGCATCAATCATCTTTGTGACCTCCTCGAAAAACTCTATCAAGTTAGTGAGACACGACCTCCCCTTCACAAAACCATGCTGCCTCTCACTAATACGTCCATTTGCTTCCAAATGGGAGTAGATCCTGTCTCGAAAAATTCTCTCCAGTAATTTCCCTACCACTGAAGTAAGGCTCACCGGCCTGTAGTTCCCTGGATTATCCTTGCTACCCTTCTTAAATAGAGGAATAACATTGGCTATTCTCCAGTCCTCCGGGACATCACCTGAAGACAGTGAGGATCCAAAGATTTCTGTCAAGGCCTCAGCAATTTCCTCTCCAGCCTCCTTCAGTATTTTGGGGTAGATCCCATCAGGCCCTGGGGACATATATACCTTAACATTTTTTAAGACGCCCAACACCTCGTCTTTTTGGATCTCAGTGTGACCCAGGCGATGTACACACCCTTCTCCAGACTCAACATCTACCAATTCCTTCTCTTTGGTGAATACTGATGCAAAGTATTCATTTAGTACCTTGCCCATTTCCTCTGGCTCCACACATAGATTCCCTTGCCTATCCTTCAATGGGCCAACCCTTTCCCTGGCTATCCTCTTGCTTTTTATGTACGTGTAAAAAGCCTTGGGATTTTCCTTAACCCTATTTGCCAATGACTTTTCGTGACCCCTTCTAGCCCTCCTGACTCCTTGCTTAAGTTCCTTCCTACTTTCCTTATATTCCACACAGGCTTTGTCTGTTCCCAGCCTTTTAGTCCTGACAAATGCCTCCTTTTTCTTTTTGACGAGGCCTACAATATCTCTCGTTATCCAAGGTTCCCGAAAATTGCCGTATTTATCCTTCTTCCTCACAGGAACATGCCGGTCCTGAATTCCTTTCAACTGACACTTGAAAGCCTCCCACATGTCAGATGTTGATTTGCCCTCAAACATCCGCCCCAATCTATGTTCTTCAGTTCCCACCTAATATTGTTATAATTAGCCTTCCCCCAATTTAGCACATTCATCCTAGGACCACTCTTATCCTTGTCCACCAGCACTTTAAAACTTACTGAATTGTGGTCGCTGTTCCCGAAATGCTCCCCTACTGAAACCGGATGACACCGGAAAAACTCACTAAAACAATAGCAACTTTAAGAACAAAAGACAGATGGCAGGGTTGCATTGAGGCAATGCATATCTCTAGCATTTGTTTTTTAAAGGGTTTAAGATGTCGGAGAAAGGTCAAAATCTAAAGTTGCCGTACTCAACAATAAGTGCCCAGGGCTGCAACGTGCCCAACCAGAAGATCTCTTTTTCCAGTTTTAAATTTGCTGTAACAGTTTCTACAACTTTAACACATTCTGCCTCCTTTCAGTTCTGATAAAGAGTCAAAGGATTTGAAACGTTAACTCTGTTTCTCTCCTAATCGATGTTGGCAGACCGGTTGAGTTTTTCCGGTGTGCTCTGTTCTGGTCTCAGATTCCAGATCCTACTTACTCATTGCGTAAAACATTTTTACCTCAAGTTTCCCCTGGTTCTTAATCCAATCACCATAAAATGGGGCATTCTGGTGATCGAACCTTCAATCATTGGAAACAATTTCACTTTATTTACTCATCCAAACTCTTCATGATTTTCCACACCTCTATCAAATTTCCTCTTAGCCTTCTCTGTTCTAAGCAGAACAGTTGGAGCTTCTGCAGCCTGTCCACATAACCATCTTTCACCCCTGGAATTTAAAAAAAATTAATTTACGGGATGTGGGCGTCGCTAGCTAGGCCAGCATTTATTACCCACCCCCAATTGCCCTTCAGAAGGTGATGGTGAGTTGCCTTCTTGAATGTCTTGAAGTGTAGGTACACCCACAGTGCTGTTAGGGAGGGAATTCCAGGATGTTGCCCCAGCGACAGTGAAGGAACGGCGATATATCTCCAAGTCAGGGTGGTGAGTGACTTGGAGGAGAACCTCCGGGTGGTGGGGTTCCCAGGTATCTGCTGCTCTTGTCCATCTAGATGGTAACAGTCGTGGGTTTGGAAGGTGTTGTCTAAGGAACCATAGCGAGTTACTGCAGCGCATCTTGTAAATGGTACACACAGCTGCCACTTTTCATTGGTGGTGGAGGGTTTGAATGTTTGTGAAATCAAGCGGGCTGCTTTGTCCTGGATGGTGTCAAGTTTCTTGAGTTTTGTTGGAACTGCACTCATCCAGCAAGTGGAGCGTATTCCATTACACTCCTGACTTGTGCCTTGGAGATGGTGGACAGACTTTGGGGGAGTCAGGAGGCGAGTTCCTTGCTGTAGGATTCCTAGCCTTTGACCTGCCCTGGTAGCTACATTATTAATGTGGTTAGTCCAGTTCAGTTTCTGATCAGTGGTAACCCCAGGATGTTGCTTGTGGGGGATTCAGCGATGGTATTGTCATTGACTGTCAAGGGGCGATGGTTAGATCCTCTCTTGTAGGAGATGGTCATTGCCGGGCACTTCTGTGGCGCAAATATAATTTGCCACTTGTCAGCCCAAGCCTGGATATTGTCCAGGTCTTGCTGCATTTGGACGTGGACTGCTTCATTATCTGAGGAGTCATGAATGGTGCTGAACATTGTGCAGTCATCCGCAAACTCCCCCACTTCTGATCTTATGATGGAAAGGAGGTCATTGATGAAGCAACTGAAGATGGTTGGGCCTAGGACACTGCCCTGAGGAACTCAAAGAAAGAACAAAGAACAATGCAGCAAAGGGGCAGGCCCTTCAGCCCTCCAAGCCTGTACTGGTCATGATACCACCCTTGGCCAAAACCTCCAGCACTTCAAAGAACAAAGAACAAAACAGCACAGGACCTGCAGTGATGTCCTGGAGTTGAGATGATTGACCTTCAACCACCACAACCATCTTCCTTTGTGCCAGCTATGACTCCAACCAGCGAAGAATTTTCTTCCTGATTCCTATTGACTCCAGTTTAGCTAGGGCTCCTTGATTATATGCTCGGTTAAATGCTGCCTTCATGTCAAGGGCAGTCACTCTCACCTCACCTCTGGTATTCAGCTCTTTTGTCCATGTTTGAACCAAGGCTGTAATGAGGTCAGGAGCTGAGTGACCCTGTCGGAACCCAAACTGAGCATCCACGAGCAGGTTATTGCTCAGCAAGTGCTGCTTGAAAGCACTGTGATGACTCCTTCCATCACGTTGCTGATGATGGAGAGTAGACTGATAGGGCAGTTAAAAGCAAATTACTGTGGATGCTGGAATCTGAATCAAAAGCAGAAAATACTGGACAATCTCAGCAGGTCTAACGGCATCTGTGGAGAGAAAATGAAGCTAATGTTTTGAGTCTGGATGACTCTTTGTCAAAGCTAGAGTTCTCTCTAGATTTAACAGAGTCATCCTGATAGGGCAGTAATTGGCCGGGTTGGATTTGTTCTGTTTCTTGTGTACAGGACACACCTGGGCAATTTTCCACATTGCCGGGTAGATGCCAGTGTTGTAGTTGTACTGGAGCAGTTTGGCTATGGGTGCGGCAAGTTCTGGAGCACAAGTCTGTAATACTATTGCCTGAATATTGTCAGGACCCATAGCCTTTGCAGTATCCAGTGTCTTCAGCCGTTTCTTGATGTCACGTGGAGTGAATCGTATTGGTTGAAGACTGACTATATGTGATGCTGGGGTCCTCTGGAGGAGAACGAGATGGATCATCCACTCGACACTTCTGGTTGAATATTGTTGCGAATGCCTCAGCCTTGTCTTTTGCACATATGAGCTGGGCTCCGCCATCATTGAGGGTGGGGATTTTGGCATAAGCCTCTTCTGTATCATCTGCAAAGCCTTCATCCTTCATGAAGTGTGGTGCAGAGATTAAATACAATTCTTTACCTGGGGTTGAACTTTTGTTTGCTGCAAGCTTAGTATAAATTCCTGGCTTTTGTACTCTATTTATAAAGCCCATGATCCTGTGTGCTTTAACTGCTTTATGAACCTATTCCCCACCTTCAAAGATTGTGCCTTCAGATCTTTCTGCCCTTGTATCACCATTAAATTTGTCAGTCAGCCACTCAGAATTGCATAAGGGAGGTCACCAATAAAATGTTCAAAAGGGCTGATGGTTTTATGCGGTTCACCATGGACCTTAAGGGCCAGACAGCGAGAACTGTATAATTTGGTTCCATCACTGGATTTCCGCAAGTAAAAGGGACAATTGACTGTACAGAAGCTCTCTGGGAATAGGCAGCAGTATTCACAAACTGAAAGGGCTTTAATTCCATCAGTGTGCAGCTGTTTTGTGACCGCTGTAAATCACAGTGGCCAGCCAGTGGTGTGCGCAACTGTACGGCTGCCTTGCAGACCGTGGCAATGGCTCCGTGCCCATCCACCCTGACCCCACAGCCCACCTCCCGGCCACCCCCCGCTACTCCCCAGCCCTGGCAGAGTCCCCTGGCCAGTGGCATGATTGTCAGCAAACTATGGCGATGTTGGGCACTTTCCATACCTCTTCTCTCCCCCTCAGCAACCATAGCGCCTGTGTCCCAATTTCTAAAAGCAGAAGTGAATCTCGCTGTCAGGAATTCGCCCGGGTAGAGGTGGAGAATCGCGGCGGCCTGGAGAATACCAGGTCAGGCCCGCAAATGATACGCCAAGAGAGTTCACTCTACGTGTGAAGTGGAATACATTGACGATACTGTCGAAGCATCAGAGAATAGTGATTTGGTTTGAAACTAGCGCTCGCCACAACTTCGGCATCAAAACCGATTCTCCGCCCAATCGCATTTGCCGATTCTGGTGTCAGCCGATGGAGAACCCCTCCCCAGACCTTTGGGCTGCTGAAGAGGAAGCTCCAGTGCTTGGGCTGCCCAGGTGGAGCTCTACATTGCGTAGCACAGAGCATCATAAGAGAGTCGTAGAATTTTTAGAGCACTGAAGAAGACCCTTCGGCCCATTGTATCTATGCTGACCATCAAGCACCTATTTATTCTCATCCAATTTTTCAGCACTTGGTCCGCAGCCTTGTATATGATGGCATTTCAAGTGCTCATCTAAATACTTCTTAAATGCTGTGAGGGTTTCCACCTCTAACACCCTTTTGGGCAGTGAGTTCCAGATTCTCACCACCCTCTGGATGAAAAAGGTTCTCCTTAAAACCTCCTGCCCCTTAACTTAAATCTATGCCCCCTGCTATTGACCCCTCCGCTAAAGTAGAAAGTTTCTTTCTATCCACCCTATCAATGCCCCTCATAATTTTATACAGGTCCCCCCTCAGCCTTCTCTGCTCGAAGGAAAACAATGACAGCCCAACCATTCTCTCTTCATAGTTGAAACAGTTCATGCCAGGCAACATCCTGGTGAATCTCTTCTGCACCCTTTCTCGCGCAATCACCTCCTTCCTACAGTGTGGTGACCAGAACTGCACCCAGTACTCTAACTGTACCCTAATGAGCGTTTTAGACAGTCCCATCAACATCTCACAGCTCTTGTCTTCTATGCCTCAGTTAATAAAAACAAGGATCCCACAGGCCTTCTTAATCACCTTATCTACATGTCCTGCTGTCTTCAGGGATCTTTGGACATGCACCCCAAGGTCCATCTGATGCTCTGTATTTCCTAGGGTCGTGCCATTCATTGGTCTCATTGATCATTGTGATCTGCTGCATCCTATGCAACCTAGCAAAGCAAAGAGGTGAGGAATTGCCAGCTGGGGCAATGGAGGAACTGGATTCATCCTCACATGGTCCCCGTTTTAGCCAGACCGAGGCCCCTGTTAGATTTCTTGATTTCAGCCTAGAGAAATAACACCATGGAAGTGCCACCATATCTGGCACACTCTCTCCAGACCAACCTACATGCCCATTACCTCTATCGAGCTGAAAGGGAATACGCAACCCCATATGCACGGCCCCATCAAAGCCTCACACACTTCTGACTGGGAAGAAGATCACACTTGACTCAGTGTCACATGCTCCAATCCTGGCAAGGCCTGGCTAAGAACACTGTGCATTCACCTGCAAATATGGAAGGTCGCAGCTGCAGACACTGCTGAGACAACAGCTTCTGAGGGGTGATAAGATGATGAGCAACATATACTGGCTTGCCAACGAGGTTGCAATCCTCTGACCTAATTAAAGTGGACAAATATAGAAACCAGCAAATGTCAAGAAGCTCAGATTTACCAACAGCTCCAAGGCTCCGCAATAAAAAGTGTGTCTATAACCTCTACATCAGCCGTCATTGACTTTCAATGCAGCACCTAGCCTTTAAAAACCCAATCCAGTTTCAAAGTCCCACACCTGAATAAATGCTCAAAACTATATGCGTAGTTACTTCTTCGGAGTGGCAATCAGCAGCAGATTGCACCTCCGTTGCAGCTTACCTGTGCTCAAATTCTAAAGCGCCTGTCTCGCCCAACCTTCCTGACTCAGGCCGTGTGAGACTTAGGCAGCAAAGTGTATTATTGACTCCAGCAGCGGGTGTAAAAGGAGTGGAGTGAAGGAGAACATGCCCCCCTTTTTAAGGCATGAGCTGCCATAAAGTTGGTGGGTTTAAAGATCCCATTGGAAATTACAGTCCAGGGAGAAGCTGAGTTTCTACAGTAAGTGAATGGGATGTGGGGGTTCAGACCTTGGTGGGGGAGTGAAATTTGGTCAGTGGGTGGTGGGGGTCTGACATCATTGGGGATTTGTGTGGGAGGTGGTGGTTGAGCATTGGGGAGGTGGGGGTTTTAGATATCGAGGCTGGGAAGTTGGAGATTGGGGGGCTGGAGGTTTGGACATTGGGGTTGGCGTCTTGGGGAATGGGGAATAGCGTGGGCATTGGGGTGCTTATTTGAGGGTTATGTGAGGGGAGGGGTCCCGTGCAGAGTTCAGTCTGGGTTTTTTAAATAGTTATTCTGAATTTAGAAGTGTTTTTTTCCCCTTCTAACTCTTTCAGAGTTACTATGAGTGTAACACTGGCAGATCCATCCCAAGTTGGCAATTTTAATTCGGTTTGTTGGAGGCTCGTCCGAGGGATTGTCCAAGTTAGCCCTTCTTGACAATTGCCGCGTAAAACCTTAGCTGGGAACTTCCAAGAGGGATTTCCCAATGCATCATTGAAGTACTCCCCAAATCCGACACTGGGATGCCAACCGGTTGTAGGCCTATATTTACACACAAATTTACAATTTCATCAATGATTGGATACCCATTCCACCTTTCTGCCATGAGAAGGTTCCTCACTTAACTTTTGCACCACCATGTCTTGGTAGGACCCTGACATCTTAAAACAGATTTAACAGATATGGCGCAAATTTTAGTGCAGCTTTTCAGTTTCTGTCCAGTACTTGTGAATTGGGTCCAACAGGTTATTGAGAAAATTGGTTCAGACAAGTCACGTCAAACCTGTCACTCCATCCAGGGTGCAGTTGGATACTGCTCACCCTTTGTCTTTGCTCGGCCTGTTGGAGCCACTGGTCATGGTCAGCTTCTTTTCTTCAGTTGGCTTTGGAGTGGTTGTACCAATTAGTTGAGCAGATCATGCTGACAGCTCCGCTCTCCTTACAATTGCTGGTGCTTCCATGGGGCTGATACCTGACATCTCACCTGTGGAACACACCATTTGAGCATACATGACAATAAGCTGTAAACAACTCAGTAAAGCACACACAGTGATCAATATATTCTCACCGGGGGTAATTTTACACCTGCACTAGCCGTCCGGAGGATCAGCGGCTCGGGTGGAAAATCCCACGAGAATCGGGAAACACGATTCTCGCCGGAGCGACCGTGTTTCCTGATTTTCCCTGCCCGCAAGGTCACGAGAACCTCATTTTAATACATTTGCATTGAATTAAAAGTTATTAGCGGTGTCCCCCCCAGGATCCCCGCTCACTAAATATTCATTAGCACCAGGTTTGGTGAAATGTGAGGAAGTTGAGAGAATCGCTCCTGGGCACAGAGGTAAATATAACCCCCGGGGCTTAAGGGACATGCCTGGGCAGTTCCTTGGCACAGGTTGGAACTGCCAGATTGACACAGTGCCATATTGACACAGTGCCAGGTTGACACAGTGCCAGCCTGGCAGTGCCAACCTGGTGGTGCCAACCTGTTCCAGGGTGCAGGGTGCAGTGCCAGGGTTGGGCCCTAGTGGAGCTCCATTGGGCTGGAGGTGCATTGATGTGTAGTGTGTGGGGAGTGCCGGTTATACTTCCGCACTCTGGGTGTGGATGTTCAATTCTGGCGGTGGATGTTGGTGGGGGAGAGGGGAGGGAGCAGAAAGCCGGCGAGGATTGTCTGGGGGAAGCTCCCGATACCTCTATGATTGGGACTGGGGCCGGTCCTGCAGCAGCACTGATTGGGACACCCTTTAATGATGGTTCCCCAATCTCTTTGAAGCCATTTGCCGGCTCTATGAGGCCTCACCCCACCAAAGTGACGGCATAAACCATGCCCACTCTTTCTGTTTGTCTAAGAGGCTCATTGTCCGATGAAAAGACTGATCATGTAACTGGAAAGTTACAGGCCAGTTTTCTGTCTGAACCTGGCACTTTGCCACATTCTGGTAAGATCCTGGACATATACTCTGCTTCCCATATTATCCTTCTTCCAGCAAACTTGGAAATAGGTTAAAGTATTTGTACAATGCCTAATTAGCATTTGGACTGAGATCATAGGCAACAACAATATCTATTACTTAAATATTATTTATCAGAAATACAGTTAGCCACATTGGGCAACATTTATCCAGGATACCAAACATTTAATTTAACTTCCATGTCACTGGTGGCTGGTTCAAATGGTGGGGGAGTGAACTATACTGTCTTTACCGGTGAAGTTGCAGGTCTTTCCTTATTTTTGATATTTTCTAATACAGGCACGTTTTCTTTCCCTCTCTAGCTACACCGATAGATCCATCCCGGGTGCAACACATCCTTCCATCCTGTGTGTACTCACCAACTTACATAGTGAAGGACTTTCCCATCGCTCGCTACCAAGGACTGCAGTTCGTAAGTTTATGGTTCATTTTCTCTTTCTTTGTCCCAGCTCAAGCAAAGCTTAATCCAGTGCTTCAAAGATTGAACTTACAGATTGAAACCTAATCCTGTTTTCAAGTTTGAGGGGAATGTAGATTCATAATTTATCCTGCCCTGCACCCCTCGATATATTTCTGCATGCACACAGCTATTGACAATTATGTAAGTTTTTTTATCAATACAATTTGTTGTCTGATTGCATTCCTATTGATATTATACAGGTCTTGCTATGACAGACAGGTTGTCAAGCAAGATTAAATAAAGCTGCTGAGCTTCTTTTGCAAGGCTGGAATGAGGTTGGTTTAGGATTTGCTCAGTTCCTGTGGTTTTATTTTTAAATGTATTTTATTTAAATGTGTATCAAAAAAGGTTACAGCACATAAATACCCTGGGAGACATACTTCCCAACAATCAACTATACAGTTTGTACAACAACTCCCCCCTCCCCGACGAACAACTCCTCAAACACGGTCACGAACATCCCCCACCTTTTCTCAAACCTCACTGCAAAGCCCCGTAGCTCATACTTTATCTTTTTCAACCGCAGGAAGTCGGGCAGGTCACCCAACCAGGCCGCTACCCCTGGTGGTGATGCCGACCGCCACTCCAGTAAGATTCACCGCCGGGTAATCAGAGAGACGAAGGCCACGACTTTGGCCTTCCTCATCTCCATGAGCTCCAGCTTCTCTGAAACCCAAAATATCGCCGCCAAAGGGTCCGGGTCCACCTCCTCCTCCACTATCCTGGCTAAGACGTGAACATTCCCACCCAGAATCTTCCCAATTTTTCACAACCCCAGAACATGTGCATGTGGTTCACTGGCCCTCGCCCACACCGCTCACACTCATCTGCCATCCCCTGGAAGAGCCCACTCATTCTTGCCTGAGTCATATGTACCCTGTGTACAACCTTAAACTGTTATCAGGCTCATCCTTGCGAATGAAAAGGTCCCGTTTACCCTATGCAGTACCTCACTCCATACTCCCTGGTTGATGTCCCCTCCCAACACCCCTTCCCATTTTTCCTGAATCTCCACCACCTGCTCACCACCTGTATATATCTCCAATTCTTCCCTCCCCTTCCACATCTGGAAGCAGCAGTCGCTCCAGCAGGGTGTATCTCGGCAACCTAGGGAACTCCTTCCAGACCTTTTGCACAAAGTCCCTCACCTGCCGATACCTGAACCTTACTCCCCCTCGGCAGCTCTACCCTCTCCCTTAGCTCCTCCACACTGGCGAATCCTTCCTCCAAATACAAAGCCCTCATCTTGACCAGCCCCACTTCGCTCCATCTCCTGTATACACTATCCATCCCCCTCGGCTCAAACCCAAGATTCTCACACAGTGGCGTTAACACCAACATCCCCCCCATCCTAAAATCATTGACAACACTGCTGTTCCCATGGCCCTTAAGCTGGACCCCTTAAAAGATTCCTCCTCCATCCGAACCCACTCTACCCCCTCTCCTTCCCACCATCACCGCACCTTTCCCACATTCGCCGCCCAATAACAATGAAGCAGATTCGGCAACACCAGCTCCCCCTGCTGCTTCTGCCTCTGTAGTAGAGTCCTCCTCATCCTTTGCACCTTCCCCGCCCATCCAAAGTCCAAACTAATCTTGTCCAGTTTCTGGAAAAAGCCTTCACCCTTCAAAGAAGTCACTTCCATAATCCTCCAAAACAAGGACTGATAATACCTTTGTTTTGCAAACGTTTGTCTCATTGGACCATAACTAATTAACCTGAGAAGATCTTGACTTTTAAACAATTAATCATGACCAACCTTTCTTTTGAGGAATTTTTGGTGTTCTGCAGTTTTTAGTGTGGTGAATGTCTCTCTGCTGAGGGATACACTTTCTGTGACAATTTTATAATTTAGACACAACCCTTTGTGGGCTCTAATGCAAATACAATTTTTAAAAATTAAGTTACATCCCAGCCATATTAGGGATCATTCTGCAGTAATAAGAGTTTCTGCTTTGCCCGCAACCAGAACACCATCCTTTATATTTCTTCCTTACATTAAAATAACCCTAGATGCATTTAAGAGGAATGGACCAGTGCAATTTAATGAATGCAGTTGAAAAATGCGGGGGCATGGTGGCACAGTGGTTAGCATGGCTGTCTCACAGCGTCAGCACCTGCCAAAACACAAGAAGCTATACCCCCGGGACGTCCAATGCACCCCAAAAACCTTCACCCAGCCGAGCCCGTACCCTTCCAGCCCCATCCAGCACCATCCCCACTCACACTGAAAAAGGCACGGTAATTATTCCAGCCCTGGCCAAGGGGGGCTACACCCAAGGAAATGAAGAATCGTCAAGACACCCAGAAATTGAGAGACAAGGCCGATTAAAAATGAGCATTTATAATTGGTGTTCAGTCCTCTATCTATGAGTAACTTAAAATTACAGAAAATTACTTAAAACATCAATGCAGAATTAATTGGTGGTTCTGTGGTGCACACCATCAGTTTCTTAGCAAATTAATTTTTCAGTATGTAAAGGCTTTCAAAACATACCTGCCGATGAGTACCTACGCACCTAAGAAAATGTAGCTCAGTTTGAAGGCCTTCCTCAAATACACACAATCAATGGACACTGGCCATCTTAATTATTTTGACTTAGGAGTGTGGCCAGTCTTATGGACAGGATAGAATTTGGGCATAGTAATTTTTGAATCAGCATTAAAAATCACAGAAAGTTGATTCTTCCTTGATGTAAATTGCGATTCTGCAATTTTTCACACTGGTTCACAAGGATTGTGCTGTTGGGAACTAGCAGGAACTCTGTCTCACATTTTCACATATTTGATATGTGAGCCACAAAATCCCTTCTGATGGAGCAATTAATGAAAGCAACACTCTTCTTCCTTATTTCAGGATTTTCCGAACAACAAATTAACCCCTGAATTGGGTGCAGTTCCATGGCACCTGATTAGCCAAGTGGCCTTGCTCATATGTTCTTTATTTTTGGTGGTGTTAGGTATCACTGTCAATGGTGTAGAAATTGAGTGCCGTTATTGTCATGGGCAATAATTAGGCCAAAGCCCTCGTCTACTTCCTAAAGAATGCAGCTTATTTGTCATATGCCAGTAGGGTGAATTGTTCACAATTTGCTGGAAAGGCATGCTCACATCCAGCCCATCATATTGAGGCCTTTATAGTCTGTGTAGCAATTTCCAGGCCAATACCTTATTCTGTCCTCTCCCAATATCCACCCCCACTGCACCTTGGACAGGAAACTGAGAGTAGCAGACAGGAGTGGGAATCTTTGACTGAATACTTCTTTCTAACACAGGGACATTGGAACCTGGTGTAATGCTCCTTAATCTAGTTGACAATCCAGCTAAGCACCTGAATGAGGCCTTCCTGCTCTGTACAGCTGAGCTATTCGCTAGATAAACTCTCTGAGCCATCGGTGAGACATGGTGTAAGATATATTGGAAGATTTGGGGCGGCACGATGGCACAGTGGTTAGCACTGCTGCCTCACAGCTCCAGGGACACACGTTCAATTCCAGCCTCCGGTGACTGTGGAGTTTGCACTTTCCTCCCACGTCTGCGTGAGTTTCCTACGGCTTCTCTGGTTTCCTCCCACAGTCCAAAGAGTGCAGGTTAGGTGGATTGGACATGATAAATTGCCCAAAAGATTAGGTGGGGTTACTAGGTTACGGGGATAGGGTGGAGGTGTGGGCTTAAGTAAGGCTTAAGTAGCGTGCTCTTTCCAAGGGCTAGTGCAGACTCGATGGACCGATTGACCTCCTGCGCTGTAGAGATTCTATATTTTGTAAGATCTCTCCTGGGCTCTTACTGCAGAGGCAAGTCCTGTTCATTCAATAGCAACATTCATGCAATGTGATACCATGGCGTTCTAAGAGTGCAGCTTAGAATTATGCTGCTTGCAGAGGAAAGGTGTCCAGTAAGAACACCAGTAGATTTTTTCATGTAAGTTGCTAGCCCTGGGAAATTTGAAATCACATCCGTCAAACGCATGCTTTTCAATTGTAACTCACTTCGGAAAATCTTTGATAAGGTTCTACATAATAGACTTGTTCACAAAATGTAAACCTGTGGGGCAGTAGCTGCATGGCTACAAAACTGGCTTAGGACAGAAAGCAGAGAGTAGTGGTGAATGTTTATTTTTCATACTGGAGGGAATCGTACAAAGGTGTCCCCCAGGTGTTGCACCAATTGTTCTTTTTGAGAGACATTGATAACCTGCAATTGGGTGTAGAGGGCACAATTTCAAACTTTGCAGATGACACAAATCGCTACAATGTAGTAAACATTGAGGAGGAAGGTAAAAGACTTCAGGAGTACGGAGAACAATGAAATCAAGAGACACATGGAAGATGACATTTAATGCAGAGAATTGTGAAGACTAAGGAGAGTTAAAGGCAATTTAAACTAAATAGTACCATTTTAAAGGTGTTGCAGGAACAGAGAGATCTGAGGGTGTATGTTGTGATTTGTGGTGATTGTCCCTTTAAGGGAAACACAACAGAGTAAGGGGCACCTGACTTGGGGACGATTTAAGATGCAGACTGGGTAATCACCCCAGGGGATGGAGTTCTCTCTGGGGCAGAAGACATGTAAGGGCCTAGGGCAGCCAGGTGGCTGTACAGTTTTTCTGATTAATAAATATCTTTTACGTTTCTAATGAAGTCTGCAAACATACATCATTATAGTGTGTGTACACAAGTCTCTGAAAGTGACTGGACAGGTGTGGTATTATAGGTATTACGGTACCTGATAGGCTGAAGCACCATTGGTGGAAACTGTATGCTTTCAATTGGTTAGAATGTACGATAGCTCCGCCCAGCTAGGTGGGGTATAAGAACCCGTGCCGCCCCAGCAGCCTTCATTCTGTACCTGAGCTGCTGGGGGAAACATCTAGCTTATTAAAGCCTTCAGTTGGACTACAACCTCGCTTTAGTGGTCATTGATCGTGCATCAATTTAATAAGCTAGTTTTTTAAGAAGAAAGGATGGAGCTCCGAATCAAGCCGGAGTGTCTGCAACTTAGCCCCCACGCGGCGAACTCAGTGGCAATATTTAAGCACTGGCTGGCCTGCTTTAAAGGGTATCTCGATACGGCTGAAAACGCACCCACGGGAGAGCAGAAACTGCACGTCCTGCACTCAAGGGTGAGCCCGGAGAGTTACACCCTCATCGAGGAAGCGGAAGACTTCGATGCAGCAATAGAGCTGCTAAAAGGACACTATATTCGCCCGGTAAACCAGGTCTATGCCCGGCACCTGCTTGCAACAAGGCGACAAACCCCTGGGGAATCGCTGGAGGAATTCTACCGTGCACTCCTGGTATTGGGAAGAAGCTGCAGCTGCCCGCAGGTTTTGGCGAGCGAACACACGGAACTCTTAGTCCGGGACGCTTTCGTGGCAGGTACGCTATCTTTACAAATCCACCAGTGTCTGTTAGAAAAGGACACCCTGGGTCTCAGGGAGGCACGGACCCTTGCAGGCTCCCTGGACGTGGCCTCCAGGAACGCCCGAGTTTCCGTTCCCGTCCGCGCGGCAGCCCCCGGGGAGTGTGGAACCACTCCGCGGCCGACGCCAAGACGTCCCCCATTCCCCCACAGGCCTGCGCTGCAAGGCGGCCTGGCAAACCCGAGGGGCCCCGCTGCTACTTTTGCGGGCAGGCCAAGCACCCCCGCCAGCGCTGCCCGGCCCGCGCATCCACCTGCAAGGGATGCGGAAAAAAGGGCCATTTCGTGGGGGTATTCCAGGCCCGTGCGGTTGCCATGGTCTCCGGTGGCGAATGCAGACCGCAACCACAAACTTCTCCACGGGCCCCGTGTGGCCAGTGGTCGCCGCCATCTTCATATTCCAGGGCCACGTGCGGACCCCAGGCGCCGCCATCTTGTTCCGCGGATGCCACGTTGCAGGGATTGCGCCGCCATTTTGTGCACCCCCAGCCACGTGCGACCAATGGAAGCCGCCATCTTGGATGAACCCGCAGAACCCCAGCTTGGCTGACCATGCACTACCCGAAGAGAACTCTCAACTGCTGCGATTAGCCTCGGTGACTCTGGATCAGTCTCGGCCTCGAACACTCTCAACTGCTACGACGACCATATTCATCAACGGGCACGAGACGTCCTGCCTAAACGACTCTGGGAGCACGGATAGCTTCATACACCTTGACACGGTAATGCGCTGTTCTCTCCTCATCCACCCCATGAATCAAAAAACTCCCTGGCTTCCGGTTCACACTCCGTGGAGATAAAGGGGTTTTGTGTCGCAAACCTCACAGTCGAGGGAAGGGAGTAAAAGAATTTCCGTCTCTACGTCCTTCCCCACCTCTGTGCGGCTGCACTCCTGGGTTTAGACTTCCAGTGTAACCTTCAAAGTCTGACCTTCAAATTTGGCGGCCCTATAACCCCCTTACTGTCTGCGGCCTCGCGACCCTTAAGGTCGACCCGCCTTCCCTGTTTGCGAACCTCACCCCAGATTACAAATCCGTCGCCACCAGGAGCTACAGTGCCCAGGACCAGCTCTTTATTAGGTCAGAGGTCCAAAGGCTACTGAGGGAAGGGGGTAATTGAAGCCAGTAACAGCCCCTGGAGAGCTCAAGTAGTGGTGGTAAAGACCGGGGAGAAGCACAGGATGGTCATCGACTACAGTCAGACCATCAACAGGTTTACGCAGCGGGACGCGTACCCTCTCCCCCGCATATCCGACCTGGTAAACAGGATCGCGCATTATAAGGTTGTCTCCACGGTGGATCTCAAGTCCGCCTACCACCAGCTCCCCATCCGCACTAGTGACCGCAAATACACTGCCTTCGAGGCAGATGGGCGGCTCTATCACTTCTTTCGGGTTCCCTTCAGTGTCACCAACGGGGTCTCGGTCTTCCAGCGCGAGATGGACCGAATGGTTGATCGGTACGGTTTACGAGCAACATTCCCGTATCTCGATAATGTCACCATCTGCGGCCACGACCAGCAGGACCACAACACCAAACTACGAAAATTTCTCCAGACCCCTAAAATCCTTAACCTTACATACAAGAAGGAGAAATGCGTCTTTAGCACCGACAGCTTAGCCATCCACGGCTACGCAGTGCGAAATGGAGTTATAGGCCCCGACCCTGAACGCATGCGCCCCCTTATGGAGCTACCCCTCCCTCATTGCCCCAAGGCCCTGAAACGTTGCCTCGGGTTTTTTAGCTACTACGCCCAGTGGGTCCCCAACTACGCGGACAAGGCCCGTCCCCTGATCCAATCCACAGCTTTTCCCCTGTCGATAGAGGCCCACCAGGCCTTCAGCCGCATCAAAGCAGACATTGCAAAGGCCACGATGCACGCCATCGACGAGTCCCTCCCCTTCCAGGTCGAGAGCGATGCGTCCGAAGTAGCTCTGGCGGCCACCCTCAACCAAGCGGGCAGGCCCGTGGCCTTCTTCTCTCGTACCCTCCATGCTTCCGAAATCCGCCACTCCTCAGTCGAAAAGGAGGCCCAGGCCATAGTAGAAGCTGTGCAACATTGGAGGCATTACCTGGCCGACAGGAGATTCACTCTCCTCACGGACCAACGGTCGGTTGCTTTCATGTTTGATAATGCACAGCCGGGCAAGATAAAAAAACGACAAGATCTTGCGGTGGAGGATCGCACTCTCCACCTACAGCTATGAGATCTTGTATCGTCCCGGAAAGCTAAACGAGCCTCCTGACGCCCTGTCCCGCGGCATATGTGCCACCGCACAAGTGCGCCGCCTCCGAGCCCTCCACGAGGACCTCTGCCACCCAGGGGTCACTCGCGTTTTCCACTTTATCAAGACCCAAAACCTGCCCTACTCCATCGAGAGATCAGGACAGCCACCAGGGACTGCCAAATCTGCGCGGAGTGCAAACCGCACTTCTAGCGACCAGAGAAAGCGCACCTGATAAAGGCTTCCCGTCCCTTTGAACGCCTCAGCATGGACTTCAAAGGCCCCCTCCCCTCCACCGACCGCAACACGTACTTCCTGAACATGATTGACGGTTCCCATTCGCCATCCCCTGCCCCGACATGACCGCAACCACCGTCAACAAGGCCCTCCATAGCATCTTTGCACTGTTCGGGTTCCCCACTTACATACACAGTGATAGGGGGTCCTCCTTTATGAGCGACGAACTGCTTCAATTCCTGCTCAGCAAGGGCATCGCCTCGAGCAGGACGACCAGTAAAGCCCCCGGGGTAACGGACAGATATAGAGGGAGAACGGAACGGCCTGGAAGACCGTCCTACTGGCCCTACTGTCCAAGAACCTCCCATCTCCTGCTGGCAAGAAGTCCTCCCAGATGCCCTCCACTCCATCCGGTCACTGCTTTGTATGACCACCAATCAGACACCCCACGAACGTCTCCTTGTCTTCCCCAGGAAGTCCTCCTCTGGGACCTCGCTCCCGACCTGGCTGGCAGCACCTGGACCGATCCTGCTCCGAAAACACGTGTGGGAGCACAAGTTGGACCCGTTGGTCGAGAGGGTCCATCTGCTCCATGCTAACCCCCAGTATGCCTACGTGGCGTACCCCGACGGCCGACAAGATATGGTCTCCCTAGGGGACCTGGCACCCGCCGGAACCCCACGCACATCCTAGCCACCAGTCCCACCCTCCCCTCCACCGCAGCACCTTACAGGAGGATCGGTCCTTCCGCCGGCCCCATCTAAGTCCGCCAACCCACCGACGCCCCCCCCCGCAGGCGCTCCCTTCCCAGGTCAACCGTTTTCCCCACCAGTGCCGTCTAGGGGTGCCGAAGCTGCCATGGGGATCGAAGCCACGCTCCCGGAGTCACAGACGCCGGAGCCTCCACCGGAGTCACCACCGAAGCTCCGACGATCACAGAGGACGACCAGGGCCCCCGATCGACTGATTGCTTCATTTTCATTGTAAACTGTAAATATAAACCATCAAATGTACATAGCTATCAGAATTGTAAATAGTTACTAAACACTGTACGGAGGTATTACGATACCTCCATAACTAATTATACCACGTTGCCATGTTTTGTAGTTTCAGGCCACCACCCCCACCGGACTCTTTTTTTAACAGGGGGTGAATGTGGTATTATAGATATTACGGTACCTGATAGGCTAAAGCACCATTGGTGGAAACTGTATGCTTTCTCTTTGTTAGAATGTACGATAGCTCCGCCCTGCTCGGCGGGGTATAAGAACCCGTGCCACCCCAGCAGCCTTCATTCTGTACCTGAGCTGCTGGGGGAAACATCTAGCGCTTATTAAAGCCTTTAGTTGGACTACAACCTCGCTTTAGTGGTCATTGATCGTGCATCAACAGGTTGAGACATTTCGGGCACGTATAGCAGGGTCGTTCTTGGCACTACAACAAGACTCTTGTTTTTTTCTGGCCACGGTTGAGATCACCCCGTCAAGGCCGCACTTACCTCACTTCCTGCACTGACAAGCTCATCTCGGCCGTGCAGGGAGAGATCAGGGCGGGATTTTTAAATGCCACCCCAATCTCTCAAACCCCCCCCCCCCCATGGACACCACACAATGGCCTCTGGACAACCCCGCCTCCCTACTATCCCACCTTACCTCTTAGGGGGTCCTCGAGCCCCCTCACCCCACCTCCTAAGGGCAGGGCACCCCTTGGCCCATCCCTGGCACAGGAAACTTGGTACCCAGACACCTTAGCACTGTCAGGTTGGCACCCTGGTAGTGCCAAGTTGCCAGGCTGGCAGTGTCAAGGTGCCTAGGGGCCGGCAGCAGTGCCAGGGTGCCATCCTACCCAGAGCCCGACCACCCGCTGAGCCTGCGATGACCTGGGAGACCTCCCCAGGTGTCATTATGCCTAGTCCATGTTTGTGTGTACCAGTGCTAAACGGTGCCATGGAGAGGTCACCCACGCACAGGCATTCATTCCGAATAACTCACTTAAATATGTTAAATGATTTACATTGTTGTTCTGAAACAGTTTCTCTAATATTGGGATGATTTATTTTGTTTCTAGCTTGGTCAGTGGTGGCCTTCCGTGATATCAGCAGCTCTGATTGCAGTTTCTAATTTTGAGTGCGCCATCTCCGAGCTCCTGTTCTTCTCAGTGTCCAGCATGGTCTGGGCATGCCCCGTGACCATCTCTTTATTCCGTCCAAACTACCAGAGTAGCGCTTCTTGAGCCTTTTCATTCAGCCTGTCTTTGCTCCTGCGAAAAAGATCTACAAGTAGTTCATATTGCCTCATCTTCCACGTCATTGATTTGTGCATCATCTTCAAAATCTTCAAACATATATTTGTCGTAGTCATCATTGGAATCAGCATCGTCTGCAATGATTCTTCTGTAAAATACAACATTACACACAGAATTACGTGTTCACGCAGGAGGCCGCCAATTTCAAAGTCAGCCTTAAGTTTGGCTGCCGAACTTTGGCCTAACATTGCATGCTATGGAACTTTAGGAGGACTGAAGAAATTAAAGAACGATTCATTTGGTACAGTTTTTGTAACTGTTCTGCGAGGGCTTCGACCTTTGTGCTTTGGTTTGGTTTTAGTTGCTTTCATCGTTACATTTTTTCCCTCCCTCCAGTCGATCCTGCAGCCTGTGCACACTATGATTTCTGGTTCATCGAAGAATAATTCAAGTGGCCACAAATCCTCGTGATATACTTTCGTGATCACCTCGTTTGTGAAATACTCAAACTCCAGAGTGAAGCTCCTCGGCTTCTCATGCTCTGTCCATTTAACATTCACATCTTGCAGATGCTTGAATACGGGCTCATCATGCTCCTGCATCATGCCACTGAGCACATGCACATTCTT
The DNA here is from genome assembly GCF_047496885.1 of Scyliorhinus torazame. Taxonomy (NCBI): domain Eukaryota; kingdom Metazoa; phylum Chordata; class Chondrichthyes; order Carcharhiniformes; family Scyliorhinidae; genus Scyliorhinus; species Scyliorhinus torazame. The sequence goes on from NC_092716.1 coordinate 161,707,798, forward strand.
GAAGACTGTGAACCAGAATTGCGGAATACTCGCTGACTGTTCTGTCTCTCCGTTTGATTCATTGTCCTCAACCTGAATTTCCTCGGAATCCTCATCAACCGAGCAGACTCTAATATTTTGTAGGGATCTGTAGTAGTTAGCTGACCTGCGGTCTTCTGGGACACACAGTCGCTCAGCTAAATTCAGGGATTCACATGAATCTGCTCCTATGATGGAGTCAATGTCCATGTCAACAATATGAAACAGTAACATGTACCTTATGTCTGCCACGGAGAGCACCAGTTCGCAGGCACCGAATGTCTCCATTGTTCTTGTTCCGAAGTACACCGGCAGCCCTGGCCAATCAGTGACTTTCAGCTCATGTTCAGCTTTTGCAGAGCAGACTGACTTCGGAGGTTGGATGTCATTATTGTGTCGAAGTTGCATCGAAGCAATGTGCTATTCAGGAATATCATCGATTTCCATCTCGTTTTAATGGTTTCCGGTAAGTTCTTACTAGTTTCAGCCTTACTTAAAATTTTGTTTTCATCTTTTTTATTCAGATTCTTCTGGTCCTTGGCTGCGATGAGATCGGTGATTAACTGTTCTTTGGTATTTATCTCATCAATTACATTTACTGATCTTATATGGTCCATTGTAGGACGCGCAAAACATTGGTCGCGATTCCCCCATCGGGGGTCTAAGTGCCGACGCCGGAGTGAAAACCGGAGTGTTTCACTCCGGTGTCGGAGCCCGCTCCCAGCCCCCTATTCTCCCGTCCCCGGGGGGCTAGGAGCGGGGTTGCGTATTTTACGCGTGCTGGGCCTCCGCGTAAATGACGCGGCCGGTGTCGCGTAAATGAAGTCACCCACGCATGCACGGGTTGGCCGGTGCCAACCCGCACATGCGCGGTTGCAGTCCTCCCCGAGGCCGCCCCGCAAGAAGATGTCAGCTGGATCTTGCGGGGCGGCGGAGGAAAGGACGTCCTCCTTTAGAGAGGCCGTTCTTGCCGGTTGGGAGAATGGCGGGACGGTGTAGAACCAGCGGCGCGCGATATAATGGTACGGCCGGCGACTCTCCCAACCGGCGCGGCCTCGGAGAATCGCGCCCATTGTTTTGCACAGTGCCCAAGACGGCCGCACCTGGAACAGACTTTTCCAAAGGCCGGATAATGCCATGGGCCATGCTGAGTACCACCCTTCCAGTCGGGGAACACTTCAGCAGTCAAGGGCATTCAGCCTCTGATCTCCAGGTAAGCGTTCACCAAGGCGTCCTTCGGGATGCGCGACAACGCAGAATCGCCGAGCAGAAACTTATAGCCAAGTTCCGCACACATGAGTACGGCCTCAACCAGGATCTTGGATTCATCCCTCACCATCTGGCCTGGGCTTGCGAAACCCTACCAGCTGTCCTGGCTTGAGACAATTCACACTTCTTTAACCGTGATTATCCTTCTCTCCAGTTGCTCCGTTTGGACCTGTAAAGACTTAATTACCTGCAAAGACTCACATTCAAAGTATCGTCTTGCATCTTTGACTCTGTCTATATATATGTTTCTGGAACCCACCTCTTCATTCACCTGAGGAAGGAGCAGTGCTCCGAAAGCTCGTGATTCAAAACAAACCTGTTGGACTTAAACCTGGTGTTCACCCCAGTCCAACGCCGGCATCTCCACATCATATATTCTGAGCATCCCTGTTCTTCTAATACTCAGCAGCTGAACAAACATCATTCTTTGTTTAATTACCTGCAATTACTGCCTATCACTAGTTGTCTTGAAGTAGTGCAGAGATAATGATTGCACTGGCTGTAATCTTGCAAAATTCCCAAGGTTTTGGAAAGGTCCCAGTGGATTTGAGACCATAAATGTAACGCTTCTGCTGATGAAAGAGGGAGACAGAAAGCAGAAAACTATAGGCCAATTAGCATCAGTTATTGGACAAGTGCTAGAATCCACTAGGAGACAGTAGCAGAGCTTTTAGAAGATCATAATACAATCAGGCAGAGGGAAATTGTGGGTGTCAAATTAATTCGAGTTCTTTGAGAATATAACAAGTGGGCGGATAAAGGGGAGCCAGTAGATATAGTGGCCAGGATTCTCCGCTAACCGGCAGGGCGGGCCGTAAAGGCACCAAGGAGTGGCGTGAACCACTCTGGCGTCAGGCCGCCTGGTAGGTGCGGAATCCTCCGCACCGTCGGGGGCTAGGCCGGCGCTGGAGGGGTTGACACTGCGCCAATCGGCGTTGAAGGGCCTCCGCCGGCTGACGCGAGTTGGCGCATGCGCATGAGCGCCAGTGTGTTCTGGGGCATGCGCAGAACCGCTGCCGTATTTCCTGCACATGCGCAGGGGATTTCGTCTCCGCGCCGGCCATGGCAGAGCTTTACAGCGGATCCCCACCGTGGCCCCTCCCCCAAGGACTCCGCAGGCCGCCCGCAGAGCCAGGTCCCGCCAGTATAGACCTGGTGTAATCTACGCCGGCGGGACTGGCTGGAAATGGGCTGCCGCTCAGCCCATCGCGGAGCAGAGAATCGCCGGTGGGGGGCCACTGCCAACGGCCCCCGACCGGTACGGCGCGATTCCCGCCCCCTGCCAAAAAATTGGCGCCGGAGAATTTGGCGACGGGACGAGTTTCACACCGCACCCCCAGGCGATTCTCTGACCCGGTGGGGGTTGGAGAATCCCGCCCAGTGTATTTGGATTTCCAAAAGGTATTCAATAAAGTGCCACATAATAGGTTATGACACAAAATAAGAATGTTGGGGGTGATATATTAGTGTGGATATAGAGTTAGCTAACAAACAAAAAACAGATAATCAGGATAAATGAGTCATTTTCAGTGTCAAAGGGATCAGTGCTGGGGTCTCAACGATGTACAATCTATATAAGAATGGCTTGCATAAAGGGACAGACTTCATTGTAGCCAAATTTGTGGACAATGCAAAAACAGGTAGGAAAGCAAGTTGTGAGGAGGACACAAAGGGATATAGATAGGTTAAGTGAATGGTTAAATATTTGGCAGGTGGAGTGTACTGAGGGAAAATGTGAAGTTGTCCACTTCGGCAGAAAGAATTGAAAAGCCGAATATTATTCAAATATAGCAAGACTGCAGAATTCTGCGGTGAGGAGGAATCTGGATGTCCTCACGCATGAATCACAAAAACGTTAACACAAAAGTACAACAGGTCATTGGGAGGGCAGATGGAATGTTGGCCTTTATTGCAAAAGGAAAGTGTTGCTCCAACTGTACAGGGTACTGTTGAAACCACACTTGTACTGTGTACAGTTTTGGTCTCCTTATTCTGGGAAAGCTATACTTGCATTGGAAGTTCAGAGCAGGTTCACTTGGCTGGTTCCTGAGATTAAATGGTTGTTTTATGAGGAAACATTGAGCAGGATTTGCTATATTCATTGAAGCTAATAAGAATCAGTGCTGATCTGATTGATACATTCCAGCGCAGTGGGACAAGGTAGATGCTGAGAGAATGGTTCAACAACAACAAAGAACAAAGAAATGTACAGCACAGGAACAGGCCCTTCGGCCCTCCAAGCCCGTGCCGACCATACTGCCCGACTAAACTACAATCTTCTACACTTCCTGGGTCCGTATCCTTCTATTCCCATCCTATTCATATATTTGTCAAGATGCCCCTTAAATGTCCCTATCGTCCCTGCTTCCACTACCTCCTCCGGTAGCGAGTTCCAGGCACCCACTACCCTCTGCGTAAAAAACTTGCCTCGTACATCTACTCTAAACCTTGCCCCTCTCACCTTAAACCTATGCCCCCTAGTAATTGACCCCTCTACCCTGGGGAAAAGCCTCTGACTATCCACTCTGTCTATGCCCCTCATAATTTTGTATACCTCTATCAGGTCGCCCCTCAACCTCCTTCGTTCCAGTGAGAACAAATCGAGTTTATTCAATCGCTCCTCATAGCTTATGCCCTCCATACCAGGCAACATTCTGGTAAATCTCTTCTGCACCCTCTCTAAAGCCTCCACATCCTTCTGGTAGTGTGGCGACCAGAATTGAACACTATACTCCAAGTGTGGCCTAACTAAGGTTCTATACAGCTGCAACATGACTTGCCAATTCTTATACTCAATGCCCCGGCCAATGAAGGCAAGCATGCCGTATGCCTTCTTGACTACCTTCTCCACCTGTGTTGCCCCTTTCAATGACCTGTGGACCTGTACTCCTAGATCTCTTTGACTTTCAATACTCTTGAGGGTTCTACCATTCACTGTATATTCCCTACCTGCATTAGCCCTTCCAAAATGCATTACCTCACATTTGTCCGGATTAAACTCCATCTGCCATCTCTCCGCCCAAGTCTCCAGACAATCTAAATCCTGCTGTATCCTCAGACAGTCCTCATCGCTATCCGCAATTCCACCAACCTTTGTGTCGTCTGCAAACTTACTAATCAGACCAGTTACATTTTCCTCCAAATCATTTATATATACTACAAACAGCAAAGGTCCCAGCACTGATCCCTGTGGAACACCACTGGTCACAGCCCTCCAATTAGAAAAGCATCCCTCCATTGCTACCCTCTGCCTTCTATGGCCTAGCCAGTTCTGTATCCACCTTGCCAGTTCACCCCTGATCCCGTGTGACTTCACCTTTTGTACTAGTCTACCATGAGGGACCTTGTCAAAGGCCTTACTGAAGTCCATATAGACAACATCTACTGCCCTACCTGCATCAATCATCTTAGTGACCTCCTCGAAAAACTCTATCAAGTTAGTGAGACACGACCTCCCCTTCACAAAACCGTGCTGCCTCTCGTAGGCGAATTTAGAATTAGGAGGCACAGTTTAAAAACAATGGACCTCTCATTCCAAGATGAGGAATAATTTCTTCTCTCTGTTGTTAGCCTCAAGACCTTTCCTCCTCAAAGAGCAGTAGAGGCTGGATCTTTGAAAATATTCAAGAATGTGTTGGACAGATATTTGGGTAACAAGTTAATGATTATGGGGGTAAACAGGAATGCGGAATTAAAGCCATAATCAAGTCAGTCCTGATCTTATTGAATGACCAAGTCAGCTTAAGGGGCGGCTGGCTTCTGCTTGCTTATATTTCTCATGATGTTGCCCCTGAATCGGTGCTCTTGTTCTATAGTTATACTCACAAGTTCGGGATGTCCTGCCAAACAAGCCATTGTTGCAATGCTTCTTAAAGTTAGAAAACATTACAGCCACTGTACCTTGCCAAGTGAGGGGTTGGATGCCCAGAATAATGGATGAGATACTGTTAAGTCATCTGTTTTGTCCTGGATGGGATCTGCTTTATCCTGGGCGGTGTCAAGCTTCTTGAGTGTGATTGCAGCTACACTTATCCAGGCAAGTGAAGAGTATTCTAACACACACTTGACATGCAGAAGCCGGAGAGGCTTTGGAGAGTCATGTGCCACTGGCCACAGAAAAGCTGACCTCTGACCTGATTTTAATAGCTTTGGCATTTAAGTGATTGAAATTATTGTCAAAGATAATGTGGGAGACTCAGCCTCATTAAATGTTTAGGAAATATGATTAGGCTTTCTCTCGTGTTGGCTATGGCCATGACCTGACACTTGTGTGATACATAAGGCACTTGCTGAAACTATGCAGGGATCTGGTGAAGATGAATATTTGCATTCAGAATGAAAAGTAGTAAATATAATATGCACAGGAATATCGGAGAGAATCTATGACACCTTCAGGTTAGAGATAAAAGACATAGGTATGAGAACTAGCAATTAGGTTGAGCTGGGAATTATTCCTCATATCACATGGAGCAATTGGAAAAGATTTTTATTTAGTATTTTCCATAGACTATCTATGTCCTGTATCCGTGGGCACTGCTGCAGAGACTCTCTTATTCCTGGTTTCCATGCTCCCTTCTGTTCCTACTTTGTTTATGCATTGTTATTGCCTGGTTTCTCCAAACATTCTGATATCTCCTCAGAATGCTTCTAGTTCCAGCTTCTCTGCACCCTGCTGCTTCTAGGATTACATCAATTCCTCAGATTATCTTCACTCTGTTCAATTCAGACTTCTTACTTTGGAACATTAAGGCAGGTGAAATTGATTGCAGTCTTTCAGGCCAATCCCCACATCTGGGAAATACATCTCTTGATACCACTCAAACCCTCTACGTGATGTAGTTGCCACATCCCATGAGTCTTGGAAGTCCCCCCCAACTGGGTTTACTAGGAGTACGCCATTCGGTCTCACAAACCTGCTCCGTCATTCAATAACATCGGATTGTAGCCTGAACTTCACTTTCCGCCTATCCCATATAACTAACCTATAGCTGGTATAACGATAATCATGGCCATGGTAGGAGTAATCGCATGATGATCTGTTATCAGAATGTGAATTCTTTCACTGCTTCACATTATTATCCATTCGCTATCGTGAATAAATGAACACAACGCCGCATCAAATTACTTATATCAGCACGTAACTGATGTATTTCAATGAAGTGAAAGGATTTGATAATGGCATTTGTGTGATAATGAGTCAATATCCCTGTGTATTTGGTCATTAAATCACTTCTGTTGTCCACTTCTTGGCTCACATCATAGTTTGTCAGTTGATAAGAATGCCTCAGTACCTTACAAATAATCCGAGAAGAATGGCCAATCATCAGACATCAACAGTCCATCAGACTGTTAATCAACCTGTGGATCCTTCTATGTCTTCACACCATTCCCTAAGGGAAGAGCATGAAAATACTGAAACAACAAGACATCCATTTAGCTTATATTGCTGCTATTTATTATCTTGCCAAATCGTGTGGCTTTGGTGATGCACAGCAATGAGAATGAAGGTTCAGACAGTTCCTCTCTGAAAAGCAAGAATCTGCTTTGAGTAAGATTACATTTAATTCAGCTGGATGGAAGGTACCTCATGATGTGAAATGCTGTTAATGGATATAGTATAGGTCATTAGTGCAAAGATGGGAATTTATATGCGTACTGTTTTACTCATTCTTACACACTCATCTGAAATCCATCTTCTTTCTGTTGAAGTCATTGATGGATAGAGGCTAATAACTCTGAGAGCACTAGAATGCTGATGACAATGTCAGCACTTAAAAGGCACATTCAGGTAGTGTAACAGCTATTTGCTTTGATAAATTCTGCTCAGTTAAGCAATGACAAATGAAAGTATTTTGTCAACTCATGATTGATGAACAACTGGATTTGGTCAGGCAGGAATAAAACAGACCAAATATCCAGGTGCCACATCATGTTAAATGGTGTCGCAAGGAATAAGTGCCCTTTTGCCAGTCCTCCTTATAGCACTCACTGCATTGATTGGTGGACCTTTGATCACAGCCAACCTATTGCCTTCACTCCGTGGGCCATTCATCAATCTGGCACTGAGGTCTGAGTTATCAAGAAGTTTATTTATTGTTCCGGGTGCGGCGATGACCAGCTGAGTCGCACGTTTCGGCAGCTCCCGGTGAAACTGACTTTTGGGCTCTTGATAGGAGCCCCAACGGCAATTTTGACGGCTAAAAACACTGTGCGGTAAACCAGAAGGGAATCCCCCCTGGATACGGATGAAAAAAGGAGGAGAAAGTGGCCGGATTGCAGTGGATCCTTTAGAACAGGGGCAAGGAAGGCAAGCAAAAACCAAGATGGCGTCGGAAGGTGGCAGTTTAACATGGGGCCCTGAACAACAAGAGTTCTTGAAATGCTATGTGGAAGAGCTCAAAAAGGAAATGAAGAAAGAGCTGTTGGCCCCGATACTACAGGCGATCGAAGGGCTAAAGGAGGAACAAAAGACCCAGGAGCGGGAGCTTCGGGTCGTGAAGGCAAAGGCAGCCGAGAATGAGGACGGCATACAGGGCCTGGTGGTGAAGACGGAGATGCATGAGGCACATCAGAAACGATGTGTGGAAAGGTTGGAGGCACTGGAGAACAACGCAAGGAGGAACAACCTGAGGATTCTTGGTCTTCCTGAAGGTGCGGAGGGAGCGGACATTGGGGCATATGTGAGCACGATGCTGCACTCGTTAATGGGAGCGGAGGCCCCGGCGGGTCCGTTGGAGGTGGAGGGAGCATACCGAGTGATGGCGCGAGGGCCGAGAGCAGGAGAAATTCCCAGAGCCATAGTGGTGAGATTCCTCCGTTTTAAGGATAGAGAAATGGTCCTTAGATGGGCAAAGAAAACTCGGAGCAGTAAATGGGAGAACGCGGTGATCCGCGTTTATCAAGACTGGAGTGCGGAGGTGGCGAGAAGGAGGGCGAGCTTTAATCGGGCCAAGGCGGTGCTTCATAAAAAGAAGATAAAATTTGGAATGCTGCAACCGGCAAGACTGTGGGTCACATACCAAGGGAGGCACCACTACTTTGAGACGGCGGATGAAGCGTGGACTTTTATTGTGGAAGAAAAACTGGAATGAGCGGGTTATTAAAAAGAACGTTTGAACAAAGTGGTGGGGCGAATGTGGGGGGCGAAGAGGGGGGTTAAAAAGGGGGGAAAGAGGAGTTTTATGTACTAATCCTGCGATGTGGTAACATTTCTCTCTTCCACAGGTGGTGAAGGGGGGAGGAGGGGAGGTGGAGGAGATGGGGCGTTGGCCATTGGGGGCGGGGCCAAGGGAGAAGCGCGGGCTTGGTTCCCGCGCTATGATAATCATGGCGGGAATAGAGAAGCAGGAAGGAGGGGGCGTCGCACGGTGCGAGCCGAGGTCACGGGGGGAAGCCGAGGTCGGCCAGAGTTTGCTGACTTCTGGGAGCAACATGGGGGGAGTAATTACGCTAGCGGGGGATCTAGCGGGGGGGGGGGGGGTGGGAGGGGGGGAATTACTGGGTTGCTGCTGCTGGGGAGAGGGGGGAGCTGGTATGGGAGGGGATGGGTGGGGGGGCACCGCCTGGGGGAGATACAGCTGCGTGGGAACCGGGTGAGGAGCTGGAAAAAGGGGATGGCTAATCGACAAGGGGGGGGGGTAGGAAGCCCCCCAACCCGGCTGATCACGTGGAACGTGAGAGGGCTGAACGGGCCGATAAAGAGGGCACGGGTACTCGCACACCTTAAGAAACTTAAGGCCGATGTGGTTATGTTACAGGAAACGCACCTGAAACTGATAGAGCAGGTTAGGCTACGCAAAGGATGGGTGGGGCAGGTGTTCCATTCGGAAAAAGATGCGAAAAACAGGGGGGTTGCTATATTAGTGGGGAAGCGGGTAATGTTCGAGGCAAAGACTATAGTGGCGGATAACGGGGGCAGATACGTGATGGTGAGTGGCAAACTACAGGGGGAGACGGTGGTTTTGGTAAACGTATATGCCCCGAACTGGGATGATGCCAATTTTATGAGGCGGATGCTAGGACGCATTCCGGACCTAGAGATGGGAAAGCTGATAATGGGGGGAGATTTTAATACGGTGTTGGAACCAGGGCTGGATAGGTCGAAGTCCAGGACTGGAAGGAGGCCGGCAGCAGCCAAGGTACTTAAAGATTTGATGGAGCAAATGGGAGGTGTAGACCCGTGGAGATTTAGCAGACCTAGGAGTAAGGAGTTCTCGTTTTTCTCCTATGTCCATAAAGTCTACTCGCGAATAGACTTTTTTGTGCTGGGAAGGGCGTTGATCCCGAAGGTGAGGGGAACGGAGTATACGGCTATATATTTCGGATCACGCTCCACACTGGGTAGACTTGAAGATAGGGGAGGAAACAGGAGGGCGCCCACCCTGGAGAATGGACATGGGACTAATGGCAGATGAGGGGGTGTGTCTAAGGGTGAGGGGGTGCATTGAAAAGTACTTGGAACTCAATGATAATGGGGAGGTCCAGGTGGGAGTGGTCTGGGAGGCGCTGAAGGCGGTGGTTAGAGGGGAGCTGATATCAATAAGCGCACATAAAGGGAAGCAGGAGAGTAAGGAACGGGAGCGGTTGCTGCAAGAACTTTTGAGGGTGGACAGACAATATGCGGAAGCACCGGAGGAGGAACTGTACAGGGAAAGGCAAAGGCTACATGTAGAATTTGACTTGCTGACTACGGGCACTGCAGAGGCACAATGGAGGAAGGCACAGGGTGTACAGTACGAATATGGGGAGAAGGCGAGCAGGTTGCTGGCACACCAATTGAGGAAAAGGGGAGCAGCGAGGGAAATAGGGGGAGTGAGGGATGAGGAAGGAGAGATGGAGCGGGGAGCGGAGAGAGTGAATGGAGTGTTCAAGACTTTTTATAAAAACTTATATGAAGCTCAACCCCCGGATGGGAGGGAGAGAATGATGGGCTTTTTGGATCGGCTGGAATTTCCCAAGGTGGAAGAGCAGGAAAGGGTGGGACTGCGAGCACAGATCGAGGTAGAAGAAGTGGTGAAAGGAATTAGGAGCATGCAGGCGGGAAAGGCCCCGGGACCGGATGGATTCCCAGTCGAATTCTATAGAAAATATGTGGACTTGCTCGCCCCGGTATTGACGAGGACCTTTAATGAGGCAAAGGAAAGGGGACAACTGCCCCCGACTATGTCTGAAGCAACGATATCGCTTCTCTTAAAGAAGGAAAAGGATCCGCTACAATGTGGGTCCTATAGACCTATTTCCCTCCTAAATGTAGATGCCAAGATCCTGGCCAAGGTAATGGCAATGAGAATAGAGGAATGTGTCCCGGGGGTGGTCCACGAGGACCAAACTGGGTTTGTGAAGGGGAGACAGCTGAACACGAATATACGGAGGCTGTTAGGGGTAATGATGATGCCCCCACCAGAGGGGGAAACGGAGATAGTAGTGGCGATGGATGCCGAGAAAGCATTTGATAGAGTGGAGTGGGATTATTTGTGGGAGGTGTTGAGGAGATTTGGTTTTGGAGAGGGGTATGTTAGATGGGTGCAGCTGTTGTATAGGGCCCCGATGGCGAGCGTGGTCACGAATGGACGGGGATCTGCATATTTTCGGCTCCATAGAGGGACAAGGCAGGGATGCCCTCTGTCCCCATTATTGTTTGCACTGGCGATTGAGCCCCTGGCGATAGCGTTGAGGGGTTCCAAGAAGTGGAGGGGAGTACTTAGAGGATGAGAAGAACACCGGGTATCTTTGTATGCGGACGATTTGTTACTATATGTGGCAGACCCGGCGGAGGGGATGCCAGAAATAATGCGGATACTTGGGGAGTTTGGGGATTTTTCAGGGTATAAATTGAACATGGGGAAAAGTGAGTTGTTTGTGGTGCATCCAGGGGAGCAGAGTAGAGAAATAGAGGACCTACCGTTGAGGAAGGTAACAAGGGACTTTCGTTACCTGGGGATCCAGATAGCCAAGAATTGAGGCACATTGCATAGGTTAAATTTAACGCGGTTGGTGGAACAAATGGAGGAGGATTTCAAGAGATGGGATATGGTATCCCTGTCACTGGCAGGGAGGGTGCAGGCGGTTAAGATGGTGGTCCTCCCGAGATTCCTCTTTGTGTTTCAGTGCCTCCCGGTGGTGATCACAAAGGCTTTTTTAAAAAGGATTGAAAAGAGCATCATGGGTTTTGTGTGGGCCGGGAAGACCCCGAGAGTGAGGAAGGGATTCTTACAGCGTAGCAGGGATAGGGGGGGGATGGCACTACCGAGCCTAAGTGAGTATTATTGGGCCGCTAATATTTCAATGGTGAGTAAGTGGATGGGAGAGGAGGAGGGAGCGGCGTGGAAGAGATTAGAGAGGGCGTCCTGTAGGGGGACTAGCCTACAGGCTATGGTGACAGCCCCATTGCCGTTCTCACCGAGGAACTACACCACAAGCCCGGTGGTGGTGGCTACACTGAAGATTTGGGGACAGTGGAGACGGCATAGGGGAAAGACTGGAGCCTTGGGGGGGGTCCCCGATAAGAAACAACCATAGGTTTGCCCCGGGGGGAATGGATGGGGGATATGGAATGTGGCAAAGAGCAGGAATAACGCAACTGAAAGATCTGTTTGTGGATGGGAAGTTCGCGAGTCTGGGAGCGCTGACCGAGAAATATGGGTTGCCCCAAGGGAACGCATTCAGGTATATGCAACTGAGGGCTTTTGCGAGGCAACTGGTGAGGGAATTCCCGCAGCTCCCGACACAAGAGGTGCAGGACAGAGTGATCTCAAAGACATGGGTGGGGGATGGTAAGGTGTCAGATATATATAGGGAAATGAGGGACGAAGGGAAGACTATGGTAGATGAACTAAAAGGGAAATGGGAAGAAGAGCTGGGGGAGGAGATCGAGGAGGGGCTGTGGGCAGATGCCCTAAGCAGGGTAAACTCGTCGTCCTCGTGTGCCAGGCTAAGCCTGATTCAGTTTAAGGTATTACACAGGGCGCATATGACTGGAGCACGGCTCAGTAAATTTTTTGGGGTGGCAACCGTTCGTCGAATACCTCGCAGAAAGATAGATGGAATGGAAAAAGAAGGCAGCAGCAGCAGCCCAGGATCGGGGGGGGGGGGGGGGAGGGGGGTGGGCGGCGGGGGGGAGGGAGGGGGGGGAGGAGGAACCAGAAGGACTCTCAGGGTTGTTAATATATATTGTATAATATGTATAGGTCGTTGCTACAGATAATTATATATTGGACTGTTAAATTATATTTTTGGAGAGTGTTACTTGTGATAAGGCAGTTGCCAATTAGGGTTAGTTTTCATTTTTGTTATTTATTATTTATTCATTTTCTGTTTATAAAATAGGTCATTGTTATTTGTGTTGTTATAATATTGTGTAAAGGATGCACAATGTACTGTGTTGGTTGACCAAAAATTTTCAATAAAATATTTTTTTAAAAAAAGAAGTTTATTTATTCCGATGAATAAATATTTATACAATATAACATGACAGGACTTTAAAGACATGATGAAGGATGAATTGTTTATGCAATTGATTGACCTGTATCTCTTTGACTGACTAGACAATAGTTGAGAGTTTGTTTGATATATAGAGCAACTTGTCACTCACAGAGAATGCTGCCTTCAAATGCAAAAGAGAGCGATGTTGAGTACTCGAAACAGCCTTTTACACATTCTTCCCAAGGTATGCAGAAATTGAAGAAGGACCAACACAATTAATCATGTTCTGGGATATGAGTGAACTTTGAAATCTTTATAATAGTTTCGCTCTGCCCCATCTTCTTGAGCAACATATTCTCTGATCAATTGGGAGGACACGAAACACATGCCCAGGATCTCTGTGGGTCTTGATTTTAGCTGAGAACTCAAGAGATACAATAAATGTCTTAGGGTAACTCATGGTCAGGTACGTTTTTCTCTCTTTCAGTTTGCACCTCTCTCTTGATCCAAGTCATCACCCTCTGAGAACTCAGTTCCTCTGACACTGACTGGATACGCAACCCACTGGATTCACTCTGTCATTGGTGGCTGTGCCTTCAGCTGCCTTGGCCTTATGTTTGGGAATTTTGCCTTAAATCTCTTTGTCTCTCTAACTTCCTCTCCTTCTTTAATATTCTCCAAAAATTCCTCTTGGACCAAACATTTTGCCCTCCCTCCTAATATTTCCTTCACTGGTGCAGCACTGAAATTTGCCTCATTACACATCTGCGAACCACTTTGTGACTATTTTCCATGTTATTTCTTAACAAACAATTTTTAATGAGGTATTTTTGGCAAAACAAACAACCACAGTACAAAAAAACAATAGAATACAAAGAACAGTAATCAAAAAGAAACCACCGACATCCATCACTCCAAGGCCCGCCCAATTTAACCCCCTACTCTATACTACCATAGACCCCCCCCCACCCGCTGACAATTAATTCCCCGCGAAGAAGTCAATGAATGGTTGCCACCTCCGGGCGAACCCTGACACCGACCCTCTCAAGGTGAACCTGATCTTTTCCAGGCCGAGAAAGCTCGCCATGTCGGTTAACTAGGCCTCTGATTTCAGAGGCCTAGACTCCCTCCAAGCCAGTAGTATCTGTCGCCGGGTTACCAAGGAGGAAAAGGCCAGAACATCTGCCTCTCCCTCCTCCTGAACACCCGGGTCCTCCAACACCCCAAAGATCGCTACCCCTGGACTCATTTCCACCCTTGTCTTCAATACCCTCGACATGACATCCGCGAACCCCTGCCAATATCCCCTAAGTTGTGGGCATGCCCAGAACATATGGACATGGTTCGCTGGTCCACCCGCACATCTGACACACTTGGTTTCCACCCAAAAAAATCTACTCATCCGGGTCGCTGTCATGTGCACCTGGTGCACCACCTTAAACTGGATCAAGCTGAGCCTTGCGCATGTAGCGGTCGTGTTGACCCTGCTCAACGCCTTCGCCCATAGCCATCCTCCATCTCACCCCCCAGTTCCTCCTCCCACTTACGCTTCAGCTCCTCTGGTTGCATTTCCTCCGCCCCCATTAATTCTTTGTAAATGTCTGAGATGCTCCCCACCCCCACCCATCCCCTGGACACTACCCTATCTTGAATCCCTCTTCGTGGCAGGAGTGGGAAGGATGGTACCTGCTTGTGCAGAAAGTCCCGCACCTGTAGATATCTGAAATCATACCCTGCTGACTATTTTCTGTGTTAATGGCACTACATAAGTGCAACCTATTGCTGGCACTGGGTGTACACATCCCACCGTTCAGTTGTGAAAAATTTTACTGGTTCACACCGCTCCTAATGGATTTGGATTTGGCTTTATGGTCACGTGTACCGAGGTACAGTGAAAAGTACTGTTCTGCGTACAGTCCAGACAGATCGGTCAATACATACAAAACATATGATAGATACACAATGTAAATATATAGGCACAGACATCGGGTGAATCATATGACGTGTCGTACTACACAGTAGAGAAGATGCATGGAGAGATCAGTTCAGTTCATATAAGAGGGTCATTCAGGAGTCTGGTAACAGTGGGGAAGAAGTTGTTTTTGAATCTGTTAGTGCATGTTCTCAGACTTTTGTATCTCCTGCCCAATGAAAGAGGTTAGAAGAGAGAATAACTCGGGTGGGAGGGGTCTTTGATTACTCTGCCCGCTTTCCTTAGTCAGTGGGAGGTGTAGACAGAGTCAATGGATGAGACAAAAACAGAAAATACTGGACATTCTCAGTAGGTCTGACAGCATCTGTGGAGAGAAAAGGGAGCTAACATTTCGAGTCTGGATGACTCTTTGTCATCCAGACTCGAAACATAAGCTCCTTTTGCTCTCCACAGTTGCTGTCAGACCTGCTGAGATTGTCCCGTATTTTCTGTTTTTGTTTCAGATTCCAGCATCTGCAGTAATTTGCTTTTGTCAATGGATGGGAGGCAGGATTGTGTGATGGACTGGGCTGTGTTCACAACTCTCTGTAGTTTCTTATGGTCTTAGGCTGAGCAGTTGCCATACCAGGCTGTGATGCAGCCCGATAGGATGCTTTCTATGGTGCATTTGTAAAAATTGGTAAGAGTCAATGTGGACATGCCGAATTTCCTTAATTTCCTGAGGAAGTACAGGCGCTATTGTGCTTTCTTGGTCGTAGCGGCGACATGGGTGGTCCAGGACAGATTTTTGGTGATGTGCACACCTAGGAATTTGAAACTGTCAACCATCTCCACCTCGGCACCATTGATGCAGACTGAGGCTTGTACGATACTTCGCTTTCTGAAGTCCATGTCCAGCTCCTTAGTTTTGCTGACATTGAGGGAGAGAATGCTATCGTTATAGACTCCACTAGGTCCTCTATTTCCCTCCTGTAATCTGACTCAGCGTTGGCCTGTATCGTTCTATGTTCTATGTTCGAGATCCGACCCACTACGGTCGTGTCATCAGCAAACCTGTCGATGGAGTTGGAGCCAAATTTTGCCACACAGTCATGTGTGTATCAAGAGTATATTAGGGGGCTAGGTACGCAGTCTTGCAGGCCCGGTATGGAGGACTATCATGTTGTTGTTTATCCTACCTGATTGTAGTCCATTGGTCAGGAAGTCGAGGATGCAGTTGCAGAGGGAGGAGCCAAGTCCTAGGTTCTGGAGCTTTGATATGAGCTTGGCTGGAATTATGGTGTTGAAGGTGGAGCTGTAGTCGATGAATAGGAGTCTGGCGTAGGAGTCCTTGTTGTCAAGATGCTCCAAGGATGAGTGTAGGGCCAGGAAGATAGCGTCTGCTGTGGACCATTTGTGGCAGTAGGCAACCCAGTGGATCAAGGCATTCTGGGAGTATGGAATTGATGTGTCTCATGACCAACCTCTCGAAGCACTTCATTACGATCGATGTCAAGGCCGTTGGACGATGGTCATTGAGGCACGTTGTCTGTTTCCTCTTTGGCAGCAGTATCATGGTGGTCTTGAAGCAGGTGGGAACATCGGAACGGAGTCTGGAGAGGCTGAAGATGTCCGTGAATAAACCCGCCAGTTGGTCCGCGCAGGATCTGAGTGCACATCCAGGGACTCTGTCAGAATCCATTGCTTTCTGAGGGTCACTTTCAAGAAGACAGATCTGACTTTGGAGACTCTGACAGTAGGTATAGGTGTGTCCGAGGCTGCTGGGGCAGTTGACAACAGTTTGTTGGTTTCCTGCTCGAAATGAGCATAGAATGCATTGAGTTCATCGGGGAGGGGTGCGCTGTTGCCGGATATTCTACTCGGTTTTGTTTTGTAGCCCATTATGTTGTTTAAGCCTTGCCACAATCGAAGAGAGTCTATGTCGTTAGTCTGTGACTTTTGGTTAGTCTGGTATTGACTCTTGACATCCCTTTGCGGATGTCGTACCTAGATTTCTTGTATAGGTCAGGATCGCCTGTCTTGGACGCCTCAGATCTGGCCTTCAGTAGGGAGTGAATCTCCTAGTTAAACCATGGTTTCCAGTTGGGGAACGCACGTATTACCTTCTTTGGCACACAATCTTCTACACAGTTGCTGATGAAGTCTGTGACGGTGTGAGATTGGGAGATTGCAATCACAATTAACTCTGGCATTAAAATCCTCTAAAATCTTCTTCAGGGATGGCAATGAGGGCTTCATCAAGATCCGAATAGAACTCTTCCTTGACCTCTTCATCAGAATCGATGGTGGGGACATGAACGCTGACGATGGTGGCTTATTGGTGGCAAATTGGGAGGAGCTTGCTACCAATCACTCAGAAGGGTGGCAACATGCCCAACGAGCAGCATCATGCCTCAAGTTCCAACAGCTTAATGATGAGGCAGAACGACAGCAGGGAATGAAAGAAAAGGAAACAAATCCTCTGCATCCCACTACCTCGGGGGATATCCTGCTCCCTATGCCCAAAGATCCGGAGGTCAAAAATATTCTCCACAGTCACATGAAGAGCCACAGGAGAAACTCCAACCTTCGTAGATGTTATCCTCGAATTGAGGGAAAGCTGATGATGAATGGGAGATCTTTTGCTCTGTTCGTCTATAATATATCCTTGTAATGAGCCAGTGGGATATGTAATTTTACAGCAGGAACACTATTTACTGTACATTATTATCGGGGTGACTTATTGATAGTGATTTATTCAGTCAAATTTTGTTTTTATTACCTGGGATTGTGAAATCTTTTTTATTATCCTTTGGGAACAATTTCTGCAATTTTATCCAAGAAAACTATAAGTTGTTGGCTTTGATTGACATATATTCTTTTACACAAGCACTAAATGTTTATTTCTGACTCATTTTTATAAACTGTCTTTGGGGTTTTACACGAGATTTGCTCCTTGGGTTCAGTATCACAGAATTCCTGTGAAGCAGAACGGACCTTTTCACCAATATTTGGGTAATCATAGTGAGCTGTGGGGTCAAATGGAAAACCTATCCCTTTTTCATGCTGAAAATAATTGTGACAGGCAGAAGAATAAACACTCTCTCAGAGGATCAATTATGTTTAACTGTTAAGAGTGATTTATTAAATATCAAGTCGGCGAGTGAATGATCAGAAGAATCAAACATGGATTTACAACAACTATTGACTAAACTATTCCTCCTCAGGATAGAGAAGAGAACAAAGTCCGATCAAACTGATGTTGAAGAAAGCTGTCTGATGCACGATCAATTGGACAAAGACGAGAGTTGAATACAACTGAGGCTTTATTACTCTTAGATGTGTGGCTTCCCACAGCAGCTGGCGAAATGGTTGCTGCATGGAGGACACACATATTTATACTCCGCCTACTGGGCGGAGTCAGCAGTCAGGGACTACCGCTGTACCTGTAGTACACTGTCTAGTTAATCTGGAATAGCGATTCACTGCTGGCCATTAGCAGAGTCCCAGGCCTCTGAAAGCTTCAGAATCATTAGCCAGTTTGACCAGGTTAGCTTGAGGTAGACTTTTGGGGCCCCCAAGGTGGGAATGGAGGCAGGGGCCCTGAAAATACTGGCGCGGGGCATTGTGTGAATCTCAAAGTGCCAATACTGGTAATAATCAGCAGGGTGGTGGGAGGGCAGGGCAGGGTTTTGGGAAAAGAAGTAGGTGCTACGCACTTTGAACGGGATGTGGGAGTGAAGGAGAAGGTGCCTGGTGATTAAGCAGAGAGATGAGTAAATATAAATGCCATCTATAAAGAATCCTTTATATCTAAAAGTACTTCATAAAACATTTAAGTTAATCTATTATGCTGTTTTAATGTGGGCCCTGGGGATGTGCATCTCTAGTGAAACATTTTGAAGAATAATTAATTGTTGTTTTAATTAATGCTCAATATGATTCACCTCACTTTTAGGAGACACGTTAGGGCCATCACAATTTGCCTGCTATACACATTAGGTGGTCAAAAGGAGTTGTGCTATTACTGTTGAACAAGACTGCAACAAACCACTAATGGATAAATTAAACAAGATTGTATGGAATGCAATTAGCTTAATTTTGAATCACATTTGCTAATAGATCAAAAACCATTAAATGTTTTTTAAAAATGATTAGTTCTGCATTAAAAATTATGTAATTAATTACAAATTTACGTGACAGCTGTCCTAGATAATTCCACCAAAGTACTCTGGAATCTGAGTCTGAATTGGCAGTGTGAGCAGCAAACTATGTTGACCCACTTGAAGGTGTCCCGGTCTAGTTTTATATGGTGTTGGTGCACAACAGCAGGCTGCATTGTGGGAACCGTAAAGTGCATGTCGTTCGGAATTGCCTTGACCTCTTCACCATCCAGATCTCGTTCCTCCTCTTCATTCAGGACTTACATTGCATCCACCATCCTTCTCTTCTACGTCATCATTGTCAGTTTCAGGCTGAATGTGTGGTCACTAAGGGGCCATAGCTGAGAGAACTCTTCCTCTGACATCCCGACTGGGAGCAGTCTCCATTTCTGTCAGAGTCTCGGCAATATTTGTCTCGCCACCATTGCAAAGGTAATTGGACCTTAACAACATCTGTCTCCTTATTGGGCCTATTTGTTAGTTGCAGTCAGTGCTGAATAGTATAAGCTGTAATGTAACCTGACAGTAGTTTGACATAATGTCAGATAATGCTGGAAAATCTCACCATGTCTGACAGCATCCGTGGAGACAGAACAGACCTAATGTTTGGAGTCTGGTGACTCTTCAAAGCTTGATATAGTTTGGTGCCAGGGCCTCACTGTTAGTTTGACAGCAAAACCTGAGCCTTTATCTTTTTCAACTTCAGGATTGGTGGTCTTCATTCATGCTTGCTACTTACTGATTGACACAGTATCACTGGAAGGCACAGTTAGCAGCTAGACCTCAGCAAAGTTCTAGGCGAAATGGGTGGGACCAATACAAGTGGATGTTCTGAGGTTCTATGTCCTGTACCTGGATCCCACTCCATAGAAGGAATGCTGTTGTAATTGTGTTTGTTGGAGGCCTCTCTTTCTTCTGCTCTGACCCAGTTCTGTTGGAGACCCACTGAGGCACGATCAATTTGACTGGAGACGAAGTTGAATCCAAACTGAGGCTTTATTAGTATCAAATGTGTGGCCTCCCACAGCAGCTGGCGAAATGGCTGCGAGCTGGAGGCCATGCATATTTATAACCCGCCTCCTGGGCGGAGCTAGCATGCAGGGGCCACAAGTTTACTTGTAGTGCAGGTTCTACCGTACAATCTCTAATATCAGAACACAGTGGTTTACCACATTCACCCCCTGTTAAAATTGAGTCCGGCTGGGGTGGTGGATAACTACATACAATTTGCAATGTTTAATATTTACAGAGCAGTAAAAAAATGTCTCTGGTCATCCAGCGGGCCGGTCAGAGGTTCAGCCGGTCCGGCGCCTTGATGGTCCTTTGAGATCGACAAAGTGGTGACGGCGATGTTGGCGCTGTCGTGGTCGAAGTTGACTCTGGGAGCGTGCCAAAATCCTCTTCATCAACGGGGTTGGGCAGGGGGCGGACGGACGGTCCTAGGGGGGGTGATGGGGGCGGTGGGGGAGGGGAGGGTGGCGCCGGGGGCGACGGGGTTGGTGTGGGGGTAGAACCTGCTGGTGCCAGGTCCCTGAGGGAGACGGTATCCTGGCGGCCGTTGTGGAACGCCACATAGGCGTACTGTGGGTTTGCGTGGAGCAGGTGCACCCTTTCCACCAACGGATCCGCCTTGTGGAGTCGCACATGTTTACGGAGGAGCACGGTTCCCGGAGCTGTGAGCCAAGTTAGGAGCGATACCCCGGATGTGGACTTCCTGGGGAAGGCAAAAAGACGTTCATGTGGTGTGCGGTTAGTAGCAGTGCAGAGTAATGAGCGAATGGAATGTAGTGCATCAGGGAGGACCTCTTGCCAGCAGGAGGCCAGGAGATTTCTGGACCGCAGGGCCAGCTGGACAGCCCTCCATACCGTCCCATTCTCCCTTTCTACCTCTCCGTTTCCCCGGGGGTTGCAGCTCGTCGTTCTGCTGGAGGCGATACCCCTGCTGAGTAGGAACTGACGTAGTTCATCACTCATGAATGAGGATCCCCTGTCACTGTGGATGTAGGCGGGGAAGCCGAACAGAGTGAAGATAGAATTAAGGGCTTTAATGACGGTGTATTCATCGATCATATTTATAACCCGCCTCCTGGGCGGAGCTAGCATGCAGGGGTCACAGGTGAACCTGAAGTGCAGGTTCTACCATACAACCTCTAATATCAGAACACAGTGGTTTACCACACCCACCCTTAAAGGAAATCATCTCCACTGTGTCTGCAATCCAATGTGCAGCCTGTATTAGGCCGTGCATCCATTGAATCTTTGTTAATATGTAAAAATAAGCATTTGCGTTTGTGTGGTGCTTTTCATGACCAACAGATGTTTCAAAGCACTTTATAGCCAATGAAGAGCATTTGAAGCGTAGTCACTGTTGTAATGTAGGAAACAGCCAATTGTG
Source organism: Scyliorhinus torazame (assembly GCF_047496885.1). Classification (NCBI taxonomy): domain Eukaryota; kingdom Metazoa; phylum Chordata; class Chondrichthyes; order Carcharhiniformes; family Scyliorhinidae; genus Scyliorhinus; species Scyliorhinus torazame. Next base: position 161,728,976 of record NC_092716.1, read on the forward strand.
CACAGCAAGCTCATGACTGTAGTGGGGCAGATTTCGAAAAATGATGAGTCAGAGTACAGGAGGGAGATAAATAACCTAGTGGAGTAGTGTAACGACAACAACCTCTCCCTCATTGTGAGCAAAACTAAAGAACTGGTCATTGACTTCAGGAAGCAAAGTATCGTACACACCCTTGTCTGCATCAATGATGCCGAGGTGGAGATGGTTGACCGCTTCAAATTCCTAGGTGTGCACATCACCAACAAACTGTCCTGATCCACCCATGTCAACGCTATGACCAATAAAGCACAACAGCACCTATACTTTCAGGAAACTAAGGAAATTCGGTATATCCATATTGACTCTTACCAAATTTTACAGATGCAACATGGAACGCATCCTATCTGGCTGCATCGCAGTCTGGTATGGCAACTGTTCGGCCCAAGACTATAAGAAATTACAGAGAGTCATGAACACAGTCCAGTCCGTCACGTGAATTTGCCTCCCATTCATTGAGTCTATCTGCACCTCTCGCTGCCTGGGAAAGCGGACAGCATAATCAAAAAACCCTCCCATTGGCTTATTCATTCTTCCAACTTCTTCCATCGGGCAGGAGATACAAAAGTCTGAGAACACGCGCTAATAGATTCAAAAATACCTTCTTCCCCGCTGTTACCAGATTCCTGATGACCCTCTTTTGGACTGATCTGAACTCTTCACCCATTTTCTCTGCTGAGTAGTACTACACTCCTGTATTCCTCACCGATGCCTGCGTCTATTTATTTGTGTTGTGTATTTATATATGCCCTCTGGGTTTTTTTCATGCATGGAATGATCTGTTTGGACTGTACACAGAACAATACCTCAGTACATGTGACAAGAAACAAATCCAATCCAATCCAGCCCCACTCAGCTCGCAGCCATGGCACCGAGAAGACCGGCCCCAAGGTTTGGAGATACTGACCTGGGGAGGGTCCTAGATACGGTCAAGGCAAGGAGGGACATCCTGCTACCCTGAGGGTCCTGGACGATGAGCCACAGGGTGGCCAGTACCGCCTGGGATGAAGTGGCACTGGCTATCAAGTTGGGAAGCATGGCCAGGAGGACTGCCTCCAGTGCCACAAGAATGTCAGTGATCTACAATGGGTAGCACAGGTGAGTTGACACCACCCACCCTCGAAACCCCCTGGCCCCCAATGTGACCAGCCCTGTCCAACTCTCCCTTCACCCCAACTCTCCCTTCATCCCAACCCTCCCTTCACCCCAACCCTCCCTTCACACCACCCTCCTCAACCAATGTGAACCGCACATGTAGCTAATAATAATAATAATCTTTATTGTCACAATAGGCTTACATTAACACTGCAATGATATCACCGTGAAAAGCCCCTCGTCGCCACATTCCGGCGCCTGTTCAGGTCCATGTAGGGAAAATTGAGAATGTCCAAATGACCTAACAGCACGTCTTTCGGGGCTGGTGAGAGGAAACCGGAGCACCCGGAGGAAACCCACGCAAACACGGGGAGAACATGCAGACTCCACACAGACAGTGACCCAAGCCAGGAATCGAACCTGGGGCCCTGGCGCTGTGAAGCAGCAGTGCTAACCACTGTGCTACCGTGCCACCCTGATACCCTCTCTGTGTCTCCGCAGGAGAATCTCTCCCACAATCGTCGGGAGAGAGCCCAGACTTGCAGAAGAGTGCCGGATTTAAGAATCCTCACGACCTTCGAGGAACGGGCCCGGGAGGTTACGGGGGTGGCCGAGGAAAGAGCAGTCACTAATGCGGTGGTTGGTGCATGCTGCAGCGGTGAGGATCCACTGGGCCCCACCCGGATGGACAGTCACACATGAGTTGTTATTGTCATACAGACTGACCCATCCCTCTCACTGACCACATGTTCATTCCCCCGCAGGTCCTCCAGCCAACGGTGCCAGCCCATTGGGGTGGCCCTATCCCCTGCTTCCCACGTGACCACCTCGGGAGGAGAGCTCTGAGGATGCCACAGTTATGCGTCACAACTGTCATCTCCACCCTCCACCAGCGCAGATACACAAATTTTGGTGGGCAATGTTAGTGGTCACGCTTCTGGGACACAATCTGGTGAGCACCACACAGTCGCTGATGCACACCAGGTGGAGGCAGGTACCCCCAGGTAAGACGGAGGTCTTCTGTATCCCAGGACACAGCTGGGTCCCAGCCAGATACTGAGCCTCTGGAACAGTTTACCCAGAGCTGATGGAGATGTTGGGGAGCGGCCGTGATACTTAGAGGGAGATGTCAGTGACACTGCAGCAGATCCATAGACGATTGGAGAAGTCCCAGAGGCTATGGACGCAGGAGATGTTGCCAGCAATGCGTGGCACCGAGGCCAACACTGCTGGGCGACCGCAGTGGAGAGCCTGGTGCATGTCAGCAGCATTAATGAAGGTGTCCATAGCATGGCTCAGTCGGTGAGGGTGTCATGTGAGAGTACCTTTAAGAAATGGGTGTTTATAAATGGGTATGTATATAAATATCTGTAGTGAGAGTACCTTTAAGAAATGGGTGTATACTACTGTAGTGATGTCAGGGAGTGGGTGGAGCTGGGCTGTCTGTCAGCTTTTTACTTTTGTTTTTGAGCAGGCTGCAGGGCGTATTTTAGTTTCATTTTCAGTGTTGGAGCTGAAGCCAGACCAAGCAGGTATACTGCTGTTCTCTCTGCCATCAAAAGACCATCTCTTGATCATTTGGCGAATTCAGAATTATAAATGTTCTCAGTAGTGAATGTAAACATAATGTGCTCCTGTTGAAAGATGTTTCTTCTGTCTTCGGGATGTTGTTTGGGAGCTTAAAGGATTACTTAGTGTTGTTTTCTTTGGGGGTTGTATTTGAATTAATGGTTGCTAAGATGTCCACTGTATGTTTTAAAAAGGTTAACTTGAGTTCATAGAATAAACATTGTTTTGCTTTAAAAAATATTTTTCCATTTCTGTTGAACCACACCTGTAGAGTGGGCCGTGTGCTCCCCATACCACAATCTATTAAAAGTTGTGGGTCAGGTGAACTCCATGATACACTTTGGGGTTCTCTAAACCCTGGCCCATAATAACGGCCATGGCTGAGCACCTCAGTAGACTGTCCAATTCGCTGGGGGACGTGAGTCAGTACCAGGCTGACCTTGATGAGGTTCTGCGGGACATGTCCCGGTCTCAGATAGGAATGGCTGAGGCGCTGCGCAACTTGGCCCAGTCGCTGGTGGGCATTGCCGAGTCACTGCAGAGGATGTCCCAGTCACTGAGGAGCACCACTGAGGGCATTGACGCCATGGTGCATAAATTGGGGAGCCGCACTCAGTGAAGCTCTTCAGCCATGGAGCTGGCAGAGCCAGATGGCGCAGTGGCAGCGAGGGCACAAGCTAGCTGCCCCACCATCCTGAGGTAAACCCCAGGGCCCTATGGGCAGCAACCGGGAGGAAGGGGTGCTGGGTGGCAACCCAGACCCATCCTATGGACTGGCAACGCTAGCCACCAGTTCCCCTGAGTTCTACCCTCTGATGAGGCTGCTTCTCGCAACCAGCACCCAGATGAGGATCGCATGACTCTGCATTCGCCACAATAAGGGGGCCGGGGCCCTCCACCCCAGAGCCCCCAGAGGACGCCCACCAGGGGCATCCTCAGACCATGGGACAAGGTAAGCAGCTGGCTGCCTCCATCTCTGATGTGAATCCTGGGGATGCTCCCAGACATAGCGATACAGCAAGGAAGGCCAAGCACTGAGAAAGTGGGTGGAGTGGGGGGGAGGTGGTGTTCGTGGGTAGGTGGTGGGTAAGGAGTGGAGTGTCTGTTGGGGGGAAGGGAGCGTTGAGGGGCATTGAGGATAGGGAGGGTGGGGGTAGTGGACAGCACCATCAGGAGCGTGGGGCAGTGATGTACACTTGTACTAGGAACATTAAAATATGCTCACCACAACCAGTATGATGCGTCTGGCTCTTGATCCCACGATACAGTCTGACCACCAATCCCATGCCCATCCTCCATAGACATGCCCCCCCCTTACCCACCCGAGACACAATGCCCACCCATACCCGGCCGTAGATATGCGCCTGTGGCTGGGGCCCAATCCCTGTATGATCGAAGGCTGGCAGCTACGTCTGTGGTGCTGCCTCCCGCAGTGTTCCAGCACTGTGTCCAGGCATCACGGTCTGATTGGGATGCTGCGCAATGAACCACACATGCTACATGGCCCGCCCACTCACGGGGATCCACTTGGGATGTTTCATCCTTGAGAAACTCCTTGCCTGCCCCCTTTCTGTGGCAGAGGGGCACATTAGCTATGGAAAGATCTCCCTCGGGGTCCACCACGTCAAGCTAGGGTTTCACTGAAGGTGTAGGTGCCATTGTGCCAGGGGGCAGTGCACCATTGGCCATGCCGGGGGTGGAGACTGAAGGGGGGCAGGGCCTGAAGGGGTGGGCTGAAGAGGGGGATTGCTGAAGAGGGGCTAATGGGGGTGGGTCTCAGGTGGGGGGGGGGGGGGGGGTCACCCTCATGCGTGTGTAGCGTGGGGGTGGCCTGTTATTCCTGCGGTGGAGGGAAGGATACCCTTCCTTGATGATGGGTTGGGAGTGCCCACTTTGTCAGCGGGGGTCAATATTTGCATTGTGGTGAGAGGGAGGTCTGCCATTGGACACTGGATTTGGGCCGCCCGCTGAAAATGGTGACCGATACCGGCATTTGGATGCAAACCGACGTGCTCTCCGCCATGCATACTTTTGCACGGCCAAGGACTGTGACTCACCCTGGGTGCAGCTCCGAGCGCGAGAGGATACCTGTCGATTCTCCATTGGTGGGAGCACATTAACTCCAGAACAGAGAATCCCAGCGAACATAAATGTTTCTGAGACAGGGATACCTAGCAACAACATGTCCCACCCCCACTTACCCTCTCAATCCTAAACTTTACAATCAATCCCCTCTTGTGTCTTTTACACCCATACCATTAAAAATACCAATGTGGATTCAACCCCAGAACGTGCATTCCCACCTGATTGATGTAAATTAATCAAGCCCCCCCAACTCCCTCAACAGAGCTTACTGGTAGGTGCATCTTCGTAATGAAGCTGGAGTCAAACAGGTTATCTCTCTCCTCACGGGTGAATTTGAAAGATCCTACAGTATTGAACAAAGAATTTTCCTCATGCCTTTATCAACACCAGCAAAACCGACTAACTGATTGTTTATTTTATTGCTGTTTGTATAACCCTGTTATCTCCAAATTGTCTGCTGTGACTTCACTTTATAAAGCAATGAATTGATTGTGATGCACTTTGGGAGGGCCTGAGGACATGACAAGGTGCCGTGGAAATATAAATTATTTCTAATATATTATTTCTCTGTGCGCTCTCACTCTCTATCTCTCTCTATGCGCAAGCTATTAAACTATCAATTGCAAACTACTTTGTAATAATAATTAAATTAAGCACTTAATCTTCCTTAGTTTTTTAACTTCCATTTTAATGCTTTGCCTGCTCTTGTAAAACGGAGGCGGGATTCTCCCATCCCGCGGCAGAGTGACCGCGCTGTTGTAAACGCCGTCGCGTTTTACGACGGCATGAATGGGCCGCTGCCAGGAGTAATTCTGGGCCCTACAAGGGGCCAGCACGGCGCTGGAGCAGTTCACGCCGCTCCAACTGCCGATCCCGGCACGAACTGGGCGCCGCGGGATCCGTGCATGCGCAGTGGCGCCGACGCCAATGCACACACGCACAGTGGCGCTGGTCCCAACGCGCACATGCGCGGTAACCTCCTTCAATGCTCCGGCCCCGACGCAGCAGGGCACAGGAGTACAGGGGCCGGTGCGTAGGAAAAGAGGTCGGGGGACAGAGAGGCCGGCCCGCTGATTGGTGGGCCCCCATTGCAGGCCAGGCCGCATCGGAGGCCCCCCCATGGTGTTGGAGCCCCCCCCCCCCCCGCCCCCCCAGGCCGCCACCCAACCCTTGCACGCATTGTCGTGTTGGGTGTTCCGATGCACAAATGATCCAACACGGCTGTAGATGGTACAACTCTGTTTTATTGTCTTAAACAATGACAACTACTTACTGCTGGCTGAGGTTCGTGCTTCACCAGCTAACCTGTGGACCCAGCCCTATCACTGTCTTGGCGATGGCCGGTCTCCACAGTGAACTGCGGAAGACCATATACATAATCGTGAAATTTGTCGATGCCAGTCAACAAGCCCAGGCACTCCTTCTCAATCTGCGCATAGCGCTGTTCTGTGGGTGTCATGGCGACCGGGGCCCATGATGCAGTGTCGTCCCATTGCAGGAGTACCGCCCCAATGCCGGACTGGCTGGCGTCAGTTGAGATCTTTGTTTCCCATGTGGTATCGAAAAACGCCATTACCGGGGCGGTAGTGAGCTTGACCTTGAGCTCCTCCCATTCACTCTGGTGTGCGGGCAGCCATTGGAATTCCGTTGTCTTTTTGACCAGGTGGCGAAGAGCCGTCGTGTGCGAGGCAAGGTTAAGAATGAACTTTCCCAGGAAGTTGACCATCCAGAGAAAGCGCAGCACTGCCTTCTTGTCTGCCGGCTGCGGCATGGCTGCAATAGCTGCCACTTTGTCGGCATCCAGCCGCACCCCTGACCGGGAGATGTGGTCCCCCAAAAACTTTAGCTCAGTCTGGCCAAAAGAGCACTTGGCTCGGTTGAGGCGCAGGCCTTGAGCTCGTATCCGTGCAAAGACACGCTGGAGACGACTGATGTGCTCTTGTGGTGTGGTAGACCATTTGATAACATCATCTACGTAGACGCGTACCCCTTCGATGCCCTCCATCATCTGTTCTATGATGCGATGGAACACCTCGGAGGCCAAGATGATGCCGAACGGCATCCTATTGTAGCAGTATCTGCCAAACGGAGTATTGAAAGTGCACAGCTTCCTGCTGGACTGATCCAATTGAATCTGCCAAAAACCCTTTGAGGCATCAAGCTTGGTGAATATTTTTGCCCAAGCCATTTCGCTCGTGATTTCTTTTTGTTTGGGTATGGGGTAGTGTTCCCTCATAATGTTGTTATTCAAATCTTTTGGGTCGATGCAGATCCGGAGCTCGCCGGAGGGCTTCTTGACGCACACCATGGAGCTGACCCATGGCGTTGGCTCCGTGACCCGGGAAAGCACTCCTTTGTCCTGCAGGTCCTGCAGCTGCTGCTTGAGGCGGTTCTTGAGTGGTGCTGGGACTCTATGAGGTGCGTGAATGACCGGGTTTGAGCCGTATTCTGTACGTGTAGGGCAGTGTGCCCATGCCCTCGAAAACCTCCTGGTTGTGTGCGAGGAATGAGTGGAGCTGCGTCCTAAAGTCTGCATCCGGGAAGTCGGACGTGCCTTCTGGAGACAGAGTGTGTACCCGCTGAACGAGGTGGAGGACCTTGCACGCCTGTGCGCCTAACAGAGAGTCCTTCGAGGATCCAACTATTTCAAACGCCAATGTGGCTTTATGTGAGTTGTTTGTAACCTCGAGCTGGCAGGACCCCGTGGCCGGGATGACGTTTCCATTGTAATCAACCAGCTGACAGTGGGATGGCAGAATCGGTGGTTTAACCTTCAAGATCTGGAAGGCTGACCATGCTAGGAGATTGGCGGAGGCACCAGTGTCCAAGCGAAATGTGATCTGTGATCGGTTGACCGTTAGGGTGGCACACCACTCATCGCCCGGATCAATGCTGTGCACTGGCAGCGGCTGGTGGGTCCGACTTGGGGGCATCCGGTTCTTGTGGATTACCGCAACGCGGAAGGGTTCCCTGTCTTCGGTATCGCTGGGCTGCATGCTGTCAGGATATGACTCAGTGTAGGGGGGCTGAATCGCCCGCACGTCCCTGCGAGGCTGGCGGAATTGTTGAGAGTTGGCAGGTTGAGCTGCTCGACAGCATCCTGCCACAGCGGAGGCATTGTCGCGCTTTGGCCAGACATTGCCGCTTTAAGTATGCGGAGCCACAGTTGCCACACGTCGTGACGTCATGGCGTTTGTTGCGGTCCTGCATAGAGCGCGCCTGCGCATCACGTCCCTCTGCGTCAACGTCCCCTCTTTTGGCGCGTACAAGCGCGGGAGGCCTCGGAAAGCACGCAAAATGGCCGCCCTCGTCTGGGCCGCGGGCCGGGAGGAACTCGATCGACTGGACCCGCTCCGCCTCATAGGACCCCTGCCGTGCAGTTTCGGCCGCCTGGATTTGGGAGTACCGGCTGGTCGCGTTCTCGTGGAGGACGCAGGTCTCGATGGCAGTCGCTAGGGTGAGGCGCTTAATTTTGAAGAGCTGCTAGCGCAGGGTGTCCAAGATAACCCCAAAAACTATCTGAACCCGTATCATGGAGTCGGAGGTGGCCTCATAGCCGCAGGACTGCGTGAGGATACGGAGATGTGTCAAGTAAGATTGAAAAGGCTCATCCTTACCCTGCAGGCGCTGCTGGAAGAGGTACCTCTCGAAGCTCTCAATGACTTCCACGCTGAAGTGTTCCTCGAACTTTAGAAGCACCGTCTTATATTTTGTTTTGTCCTCGCCTTCCGCGAATGCCAGGGAGTTGTAGATGTGGATGGCGTGTTACTCCGCCGTGGAGAGGAGGAGGGCGATCTTCCTGGTGTCCGATGCATTCTCCCTGTCTGTGGCTTCTAGGAAGAGCTGGAAGCGCTGTTTAAACAGCTTCCAGTTTACGCCAAGATTACCAGCGATTCGGAGCGGCTGCGGCGGGCTGATGTTTTCCATGGGGCAGGATGGTGGATTTCTGAAAGGGTGCAGATAGGTCTCACAGTTGCTGGTTAGCTTCCACTACTGGTATCATGTCGTGTTAGGTGTTCCGATGCACAAATGATCCAACACGGCTGTAGATGGTACAACGCTGTTTTATTGTCTTAACCAATTACAACTACTAACTGCTGGCTAAGGTTCGTGCTTCACCAGCTAACCTGTGGACTCAACCCTATCACTATCTTAGTGAGGCACTCTGCACATGGTGTATGTCTGAGTGGCACGCTGTGAGCTCTGTGCTCTGAGCTATCTCCTGGTAGAATGAGCGGGAACTGTGGTGTTCCCTGTTTTATAGTGCTTGTGCTCTCACTGGTGATTGGCTGCGATGTTGTGTGTGTGCTGGTTGGTCCAACTACCTGTCCATCAGTGTGTGTGTGATTGCACCATGATATGTTAATGTGGATATCATGACACGCATTGTTCCCGCCGGCTGCGAGCAGGTGTGGACGGCGGCAGCGGGACTCAGGGTTTTAACTGCGGCCGCTCGGCCCATCCCGGGCCGAGAATCAGCGGACCAGCCACGTAGAGCGGCCCGCGACTGGCGCCGCGCCAAACACGCCGGCGCCAATGGCGGTGATTCTCTGCTCTGCAGAGAATCGCGTGCAGGCATTGGGGCGGCATGGCCCGGTCGCGGGGATTCTCCGGTCTGGCCCGACTTCTTTACAACTTTTTTAAAATTGTTAATCGCGGACAATCACTTAAATTTCTTCGACAGGCCAAGCATTACCTTAAATACCATCAAGATGGTAAGAAAATCTGCATTTTTTCTGAGTGATCAAAAAAGATGATGAGCTAACTGTTTTGTGGGAGGCGGTGTAGGATTTGGAGGCAGGCATGCTGGCAATGTCATACAAGGGGATGGATGCCAGTTGCCGAGGTGTTGCTGTCTCTGCTGAATTTTCCGGAGGTAGCTTCTTGGGAGAACTGTCATGGCGGACAGATAATGAGGGTGTTTGAATAGGCATTTGAGAGGTCTTTTGACACAGTGTTGCAACTTTAACATTAAATGCCTGCAGGCGCTATGCTGTGGCAGGATAATCCTTGTCCAAGTAGGTGAGGTGTCTGCACAGACAGAAGCCCTTGACTAAAGTGGCAGCCATGAAATCCTTTGTATAAATAGGGAATTAATGAAGACGAGCTTATGCACTGCACTGACTGCCTGAATGAAAGCAGAACTCCAGAATTGGGAGTGCTGATAGAGAGGGTGGACTATGAAGGACGGTTCATTCTGGATCATCGTAAAAGGAGCAAGGGAAATTTGGCAGTTGATGTCTTAATAATTAAGGGTGTCTCTGGACATGGGGGACACTTACTCAGAGTTGGGATGGAGCATTGGTGAGGAGCAGCAACCCTAGCAACAAAGGCAGTCGCCTGGTGCACAGGAAAGCAGAAGTACAGGTCGGGGGTGCGAAGAAGGTGTAATAAAAAAGGATCAGCTTTCTTATCAGCAATGCTGCCAGTGGCTCTGCCGACAGAGGTGGTGGCTGATCTGCGTGCCCTCCAGGGTGGGTACCTTAGACCACATGGAGTGGTGGATGTCACTGCCAGTAACTGTCAAGATGACAATCGTGGGCAGCATGGTGGCTCAGTAGTTAGCACTGCTGCTTCACGGCGCTAAAGTCGCAGGTTCGATCCTGGCCCTGGGTCACTGTCCATGCACATTCTCCCCATGTCTGCGTGGGCCTCGCCCCCACAACCCAAAGATATGCAAGATAGATGGATTGGCCACGCTAAATTGCCCCTTGATTGGAAAAAAAAAAATTGGATATTCTAAATTTAAAAAGAAAAGATGACAGTCGCCTTGAACTCTCGAGCATCAAGCTTGTTTCCGGGATTGGCAGTGGATCTGTGTGGGATATACATATGGCTGCCTATATCAGAATTATTCAAGTGACCAGTGCTCTTATGAGAGGTCATCAAACTTCATCACATTCACCACAAGTGTGACCAGTCAGGTATGGGGGTCAGTGGAATTTGCCACCATGGTAGGATTCCCTCAGGTGTAAGGCATGATAAACTGTACCGATCAGGACCCCAATAGTGCAGCCCACTGTTATTATCAACAGAAGGGATTCCATTCACTTCATGTTTAGTTGATACACGAGCATCAATTTCTCCACGAGGGCCACCAATAAATAAGCTCCTAAAGCTGTGGTTCTGGTGACTTGACTGGTCAGGTTGACTTTCCAGAATGTGACATTGTGGTGGTCTGCTGTGCACTGCACACCTTGGCTCTGTGGAGAGGACCACGGGAGGAAGACCACGCCTGAGAGTGCTCTGCCACATCATGATCGGAGGAGGTTCATAAGGACAATTTGGCTGCATTGCAAGGTCATCTGGAGCTCATGTTGAGGGGAAACTCATTGCCCGGGATGGCAGGGAACTTAGTGATGCCTGGATCTAGGGATGCCCCTCCCAAGGCTGGCAGATCCTGGAATGGGTTCATCCCATGTGGACATTATCCTCAGCACTTTTTCTATCGCTAGTCAACCGCCACATAGACATCTCCTGGTGTCCAGTGGTATGCTTTCAGTATGTCTCCACCAACATTGGCCCCAGCCACTCAGTTGTCTCACAAAGGCAATGCCCATTGCTGCTGTTACTATGTCCCAATAGTAACAACATGACACTTAAGGGTCCAAAGGATAACCACTTCCTTCCAATGCCTTCAGTACTCCAGAGCGGTCAATGCTGCAGAGTGCTTCGTATATTCAGTTCATACCAGTCCACTGCTGGACCATTCCATGGACTGCCACTTATGACTCTCTATGAGGTTGGCCAATCCTTCAATGGAAGAGTTCCTGCACTCATATGCCTGAGACATTGCAGTGCTCCTGTCACGGATGAACTTCTCTATCATCTGGCCAATGGGTCCCCACTCTCTGAAGAAATTCTGGCAGTTGGCCATACATCTCTCATTGCTGCCCCACAAGCACCTACTTTGTACATGGCCCACCAAGGCTCAGCCAGGTGAACATGGCTGGAGCTGCCCTGCAGGAGGCTGTTCACTGTGGCCTCTGCCTCTATATCTGCTCACATGATGCCCACTTAGTAATACCCATTCTAACCACACCTGAGTTCCCACCAAGGTGCTTGTATCTACTCTGGTGGAAGGTAGGTTTGAGTCCTGTGATGATGGATACATAGAGTTCAAATCATTAGCCTCCAACATCATCCACTGTTACTCCTCTGACATTGACCCTGTGGGAGAGAGAATACATCAGTGATGCAGCCTCCCATCTCTCATATTTTCCCTCATCAGATATCTGGCAGCCCATCAATCATGATCAGATGAATATGACTACACAAATGAGCTGTTTACATGAACAGGGCAAGAAGCTTTCACACTCTCCCTAATGGACTCCTATCTTGTCCCCGGTAGAAGCAACTCCTGCTGCCACTGTGCCAATTAAGAGCCTTCTCCTCCAACAGGGTCAATACTGCCAGGTGGGCCACTCTACCCCACCCTCGGAATGACTCCTCTCACCAGCGATGTGTGCTTGTTATTCTTGCAGGGACAGACCAAGAGTATTCTGACTGTGATACTTCCAATCAGAACACTATGAGACACATTTGCATTCGCAGATCATGGCAATTTTCTCTCCTTGGGTTTAACTCAAAATCGTCCAAAAGCTAAAGTGCTGCGAAACCTTCCCTCAGGTGAGGAAGCCGCTACTGTTTGCGCTGGCGCACGCATCCTAAGGTTTTTAAAAAATTATTCATGGCATGTGGGCATTGATGGTTGGGACAACATTTATTGCCCTTCCCTGCAAACAATTAAGAGTCAACCACATTGCTGTGGGTCAGGAGTCACATGGAGGCCAGACCAGGTAAGGACATTAGTGAATCAGATGGGCTTTTACAACAATCGTCAATGGTTTCATGGTTATCATTAGACTTTTAATTCCAGATTTGTATTGAACTCAAATTTCACCACTGCCGTGGTGGGATTTGTTTCCAGGTTCCCAGAGCATTACCCTGGGTCTCTGGATTAGTAATCCAGCGACAATATCACTACGCCACTGCCTCCCCTAAGTTTCCTGGGAAATGTCTGCTCCGAGGTGGGCTCAGTATGTGTTTACTTCACATTCGCCAGCTGGGCATTACATCTTATTCACCTTGACAGACGTCAGAAGGTCATTGGAAGTGCTGACTGCACTGGTCCTGTGCCCTGCTCACTACATCGCAGCAGCTGACCACTTGAGCCAACATCCAGTCATGCCTGCTTAATGACTGGCAGGCTTCACTTGTCGCTCTCTGGAAATTACACCTTTCTCTGGGCTCTCAAAGATTATATTAGAACCTCTAGGGAGGTGTAACTGAAATGTTGGAAGGCCCTTCAACGATTACCTGCATGTTGCTGCCCTCCGCTATTGCACATGCTGCAATGATACAGTCTGTCTACAGACAGATTGATGGCTGTCAGGGCTCCTTTAAATGGGGCCCATTATGTCAACCCCCAGCTCCTGAACCCCTCCATCGTCACTAATTGGATAGTGATCCCAAAGGTAAGCCACTAATTTGTCGCCTGCTACTAAATTCTGCTGGACGTTGCGCAATAACCTTGAGTGGGGTTGGAACCTGGAAATGGTCCCAATTCTATTTTTTTAATGTATTTCACTCCAAACCTATTCAAAAAGTACAAAACAGAAATAATCCAGGGAACACACTCCCCAACTCACAGTTGTATAGTCTGTACAAATGTTCCCCCTTTTTCACCCCAAATTCCCACCCCCGGCTATGAACAACTCCTCAAACGTGGCCACAAACAATCCCCACCGTGCCTCAAAGCCTTCCGCTGAACCCCTTAGTTTCAACTCAATTTTTGTCAACCCGCGAAATTCGTATAGATCTCCTAGCCAGGCCGCCATCCCCCGGCGGCATTTTCGACCGCTATTCCAGTAAAATTCTTCGCTGGACAATCAGAGAGTCGAAGGCCACCACATCGGCCTCCCACCCTCCATCAGCTCCTGCTTTTCCAATATCCCAAAAATCGCCAAAGTAGTGTCCTGCCTGGCCTCTACCCCACAACCTTTGCTAGCGTAATGAACACTCTCGCCCAACATCTCTCTAGCTTCTCACACCCCCAGAACATGTGCGCGTGGTTTGCTGGTCCCTAGCTACACTTCTCGCACTCATCTGCCAATCACTGGAAGAACCCACTCATTCTCGCCCAAGTCATGTGCACCCTGTATCCCACTTTAAACTGTATCAAACTCACCCTCGCACACAAGGTGGTCGAATTCACCCTATGCAGTGCCTCACTCCCCAACCTATCTCCCCTCCCAACTCCTCCTTCCATTTCCCCTTGATCTTCACCACCTGCGTACTCTCCCCTGATCTCCCAGCCACCCATGTATGCCCCCAATCCTGCCCTCCCCTTTCACATCCAGATCAGTACCATTCCAAAAAGGCATATCTTGGCAGCCTAGGAAACACTTTCTACAACTTCTGTGCAAAGTCCCTTACTTTTAAATACCTAAATTAAATTCCCTTCGGGAGCTCTACCCTCCCCGCAGCTCCTCTAGGCTTGTGAACCTCTCTTCCAGATACAAATCCCTCACCCTTACCAGCCCCACCTTTGTCTTCCTCCTGTACATACCATCCGTCTCCCCCGGCTTAAACCCGTTGTTCTCACACAACAGTGTTAACACCGAATCAAAGCAAATTACTGCGGATGCTGGAATCTGAAACCAAAGACAAAGGGTCACCTGGACTCGAAACGGTCACTCTTTTCTCTCCCTACAGATGCTGCCAGACCTGCTGAGATTTTCCAACATTTTCTCTTTGGTGTTAACGCCGACACCCCCTCCATCCCCAAATGTCTCCTTAGCTGATTCCACATCTTTATTGTGGACTGTACCACTGAGCTCTCAGTATATGTCCTCGCTGCCAGCGGCGGCATTGTCAGCCCAATGGCCTTCAGGCTGGACCTCCTACAGGATTCTTCCTCCATCCTCGCCCACTCTGACCCCTCTTCTTCCCACCACCACCTAACTTTCTCCACATTCGCTGCCCAGGAGTAAAGCAGCAGGTTCGGTAACACCAACCCTCTTCTGCCTCAGTAGCATGGCACTCTTCCCCTTTGGCACCTTCCCCGCCTGTACAAACTCCGAGATAATTGTATCCAACTTCCGATAAAAGGCATTTGGAATAGAAATTGGGAGGTCTGGAATATAAATAGGAACCTTGGCAAGACATTCATTTTTACCACTTGAACCCTCCCCGCCAACTTCAGAGGCAGTGTATCCCACCTTATAAAGCCCTCCGTTATCTCCTCCACCAACTTTGTTAAGTTCCACTTATACAGCGCCGCCCACTCTTCCATCACCTGGATCCCCAGATACCTAAGCCTGTCCCTGGCTACCTTAAATGGCAACCCCCACTAAATTGGAGCTCCGACCCAACTCATTCACCGGGAACACCTCACTTTTCCCCACGTTTAACTTATAACTCGAGAAGGCCCCAAACCACTCTAATAGCTCATAATCATCCCCATACTCTCCAGCAGGGCTGACACATATAATCCACGTCGTCCGCATACAGCGACACCCGGTGTTCCCTATTCCTACTCCTAACCCCCTGCCACTCTCCTGACCCCCTAAGAGCCATCGCCAAGGGCTCTATCGCCAGCGCAAACAGTAGCGGCGATAGCGAGCACCCCTGCCTCGTTCCCCTATGCAACCCAAAACTCCATGAGCTCATCTCATTGGTCCTTACACTCGCCACCGGGGTCACGTATAACAGACGCACCCATGCCACAACCTTGGGCCCAACCTTCCCAGGATCCTGAACAAGTCCCACCACTCCACCCGATCAAATGCCTTCTCCACGTCCATAGACACCAACACCTCCAATATCCGTCCTCTCGACCGGGTCATGATAACATTCAGTAATTGCCCTTTACAAAGCCCTTTTGGTCCTCTCCAACCACCCCCGGAAAGCATTGTTTCCTTCTCCCCGCCACTAACTTCACCAGCACTTTTCCATCCGTATTTAACTGTGATATGGGCCTGTATGATCCACATTCTAATGGGTCCTTCCCCTTCTTTGATATTAGCATAATTGTCACCTGTGTCATCGTCTCCGGCAGCTTCCCATCTCCAACGCCTCACTAAATGCCCCCAGTAGATGTGGTGCCAATTCCACCACAAACTCCTCATAAAATTCAGCCGGGTAACCGTCTGGCCCCGGGGCCTTCCTTGACTACATTCCTCTTATACTCTCCATTACCTCCCTCAGCCATAGAGGCTCCTCGAGCTCATCCAGACGTGGAAATTTCAGCCTGACTAAAAAACACCCCGTTTCCCCATCCTCACCACCCCGGGTCTGCCCTGTACAATTCCTCAGAATATTCCCTGAACACCTTGTTTATCTTCCCCGGCTCTGACACTCCCTCCCCCTTCCCTGTCTGTACCCTCAAAATTTCTCTGGACGTGGCTTGCCGCCATAGCTGATGGGCTAGCATGTGGCTTGCCTTCTCTCCATATTTATAGTGCAACCCCCTCGCCCTTCGCAGTTGGCCAACTGACCTTCCTGTCGTCAACCTGTCAAAGTGCCCCTGTAACTTCTTTCTCTTCACCATTTCCTCCACGGTGGGGATGCTCAAATATTCCCAGTCCACCTCGACTATCTCGCCCAATAATCATTCGTATTCCTCTCTCCCTTTCCTATCTTCTTGCGCCTTGAACGAGATAATCTCCCCCCGAGTCACCGCCATCAATGCCTCCCAGAATGTGGTCGCTGATACCTCTCCATTTTGGTTCAACTCCACGTAGTCCTTAATCACCAACTGCACCTTATCGCAAAACCCCCTGTCCGCTAACAGCCCCAAATCATATCTCCATCCTGGCCTCTGCTCCCATCCCAAGCCAAGTAGAACCATCAGCTACTTGGTAGCATACTCTGCCCCAGCACTCCCACCTAAAAAAAGGCTCACCTAAAAAAATGTGATTCTTGAGTATACCTTATATACGTGCGAGATGAAGGAGTACCCCTCTCTTCCCAGGTTCTTATATCTCCACGGGTCCACCATACCCATCCATTCCATAAACCTTCCCAGCTCCTTCGCCATCCGCAGCCTTCTCATTGACCTGGGGCTCGACCTGTCCACCCTCGGTTCCAGCACACAGTTAAAGTCTCCTCCCATAATCAACTGATGTGTGTCCAAGTCCGGAATTGGGCAGTTGCCCCCTTCCAAACTTATTACCCCTTAACAATTGGTCGTCCCAATGAAAACCCTCTACCTGAAAAGAAAGAAAAAAACCCTACCGTCCAACCCCCATACTACTCGTGTCATCCAAACTCCATTGTACCAACTCCTCCGACTCCCATCAAAGTTTAGTTCTCCCCCAGTTTATGCTCTTTAATAAAATCATTGGCCTCCTCTGGGGTTTCAAAATAATACTCCCGTCCTTCACAAGTCAACAACAGTTTCGTTGGGTATAACACCCCAAGCCTAATCTGCTGTCGATAGAGAGCCGCCTTGGCCCTGTTGAATCCAGCATGCCTTTTTGCCAGTTCTGTTCCAATGTCCTGATAGATTCAGACCTTGTTCACCTCCCATTCACAGTTCAGTTTCTCCCTGGCCCACTGCAGGATCTTTTCCTTCTCCACAAACCTGAGGAGCCTCACGATCACCACCTGTGGTGCTCCCCCACTCTTGGCTTCTGCCTTAGCGATCTCCGTCTCCAATGCCACCACCCGATCACTGTGGTCAGACATCACCCTCTCCACCTCCCAGATCTGCAACCCCTGTGCCTCCAAACACTTCTCCACCCTTTCCATCGAATCTCTCAGGGGTGCAACTGCCTCTTCGATGGCCTTCAACCGGTCCTCCTGCATTTCCTTTCTTTATTAGGGAAACACCTCTCTAATAAAAGCCATCAACTGTTCCATCTGGGGTTTTCCAACCTGTGCTCACCCTTCCCCCTCTGCCTTCTTTCCAATACTGCCGCGCCACATGTCCCTTCCAGTTCCTTGGCCAGGTCTTTCACCTTCTTCTGCTGGGTCTGCCCAGAGGGAACTTCTCCTCCACACCTTGAACTTCACTTTCCCGTCAGAATTTCTCCCGTTTTCGGGTAAACATAGCTCTACGCCTTCGAGCCGGAGCTGCCGTGTGAGCAACCACTCATTCCATGGCAACCGGAAGTCCCCAATTCTAATTCCCAACACTGTTCGGAAAATTCAGCTAAATGAATCCAGTCACCTGGATCCACTTCCAAGGTGTCGTTCAACTTAGGCCTGTCTTAGTTTGCATATCTTATCTATCCAAGGGCTGTCATGCATTTATTACTCTATTGGTCCACAATTTTAGGGCAAATCTTTGTTCAAGATGGTATCAGTGTTAGCTTAAAACATCTGGTGATATTATGATGTATGAGTACTTTGTCTGCATCTAGAATTTCACAATAATTAATCCTTTTAACATTTTCAGGATACCTGAAATGAGATTAACATACCTTGAGCCTTCCAATGAAAGCTACTTGGAATCACTTAGGGCCATTTTAATTTACTTTGTTTTGAATAACATCATCAAAACAGTACAGAGGGTGTACTATTTGAACCAACCTTTACGGAGAGTTAATTTAAATGACTACCATAGAATACCATAGAAGGAGGCTATTTGGCCCATTGAGTTTGCACCAACCCTCTGAAAAAGCACTCTATATAGGTCCACTCCCGCACCCAATACCCCTAACCCCACCTAACCTGCACATCCCTGGACACAAAAGGGGCAATTTTTTTTGATCATGACCAATCCACCTAAGCCTCACATCTTTGGGCTGTGGGGGGAAACCGGAGACCCGGAGGAAACCCACGCTGACATGGGGAAAAAGTGCAAACTCCACACAGACAGTCACCCAAGGCAAGAATTGAATCCGGGTCCCTGGTGCTGTGAGGCAGCAGTGCAAGCCACTGTGCCGTCCCCTTATATTTAAGAAGCAGCACGGTATATTTAAGGGGCAGCATGGTAACATTGTGGGTAGCACAATTGCTTCACAGCTCCAGGATCCCAGGTTCGATTCCGGCTTGGGCCACTGTCTGTGCGGAGTCTGCACATCCTCCCCCTGTGTGCGTGGGTTTCCTCCGGGTGCTCCGGTTTCCTCCCACAGTCCAAAGATGTGCAGGTTAGGTGGATTGGCCATGATAAATTGCCCTTAGTATCCAAAATTGCCCTTAGTGTTGG
Organism: Scyliorhinus torazame; assembly: GCF_047496885.1. NCBI lineage: Eukaryota > Metazoa > Chordata > Chondrichthyes > Carcharhiniformes > Scyliorhinidae > Scyliorhinus > Scyliorhinus torazame. The sequence goes on from NC_092716.1 coordinate 161,747,919, forward strand.
GTGGGGTTACTGGGTTATGGGGATAGGGTGGAGGTGTGGACCTTGGGTAGGGTGTTCTTTCCAAGAGCCGGTGCAGACTCGATGGGCCGAATGGCCTCCTTCTGCACTGTAAATTCTATGATGAAGCGTTTTCTTTTTTATCAAATGTACTAGCTTGACACATTCCGGAAGCTGTCTTACATTATGCAAATTTCGAACGGTAGGGGGTCCTGACTAAGTATGTCAAATTTGAATATATTTAGTTGGGTTGGAGTTTTTTGGAACAGTAGGTACAGTGCCAGAGCTACTGGCTAAGCAAGGTGGAAAGATACAAATTAATTCAATCTTTTCCTCAGCTTTACATTTCTTGGTCCTCATTATATACAGCTGCATCCTAAACAGATGGTAGAGATTATTATTTGATATTTGTAGGTAAGGTGCCACACTTGAAATAAATTATAATTTGCACTTTTAATTCAAACATTGCATTTTGTATAATTATCCATGAAGAAAATATGGAAAGACCTCATGCGCATAATAATAATATTTAAAGTAATATTTTGAAAACTGCTGATTAGAATGTGGACCTAGTGTGCTTGCTTTAGTTTATGCAACGTGGCTCAGGTAGGAGTAAATTTTTGCACAATTAGCTGTGCCTTATTATTCCTCAGAAAATGCCGACTTTCTAAACAGTCTGTTGTTTTCATTTTAAGCTGGCAAGAGTGATCTGGCTTTGAAACCACCCTGATAGCTGAATAATAATGTCTGAATAACTACATCTGTATGTATGTGTGTGAGCAAGAGTGTGCACATGTGACATAGAGTGTGGGTGGGATTTTCCATGCAACCCACCGCGTGTTTCAGCAGGGGAGGCAGCCTACCATTGGCCAGTCGTCGTAGGGGTTTTGCATTGAAGTCACCCCTCATCACCGGGAAACCCGCAGAGAGGGCGTGCCGTCGGCAGGACTGGAAGATCCCGCCAGCGTTAATGGCTGGAAAGTTACAGTCTATGGCTGTGAGAGAGTGTGTGATGTGTATGGGTGCGAGAGAGAGAGCCCCCAACGTCATATAATACACGACTGTCAAAATGACAACAAATGAATGGGAGAATCTCGACAAAAATTCACCAGGCCACCCGCAACCACCACCTTCCCCCTCCCAGGTATTTAACATTTTTTTGTGAGAGCCACGAAGAATCCAGCACGAGTTTTAAGGATACAAAGAAATAACATTTATTTACAATAACATATATATACACAACAGCAGCAACCTCGCTTGCTGCTTACTCCTACCTGCTGGTTCCAAACTGGCCAGCTTTATTTATACAGGGAGTCTGCCAATGATTTCTCCGCCCCCCTCATTGGGGAAGCTCATACTCCCACAGGATTGTGGGATTGCCATTAGTCCCCAGTCAATGGTAAGCAGGCAGGTTATAACATCCCTCCCCCCCCCCAACGTCCAAGGAATCCACCGAAGACCCTAGCGAAGGAGGGCGTCGGACTCGTTTTGCCATAGGCCGGACACCATTTGCACGAGGCGCTGGATCGGGCGACAAGTGAAGAGATGGAGACCGGCGCTTCCGTGATGAACGGCGTAACGGTTGTACATCCACGGCCCGTGGGCCCGAGGATTCCCCCTCTGATGCGTCCTGTGTCTCCATCTCGGAGTCAGAGTCTGCTGCCTCTGTCATCTCGGCTTCACTATCTCCGTGCGGTTCTGTAACGACCTGCACAGGCTTTGAGTGAGGCACCAGAGGAAGATTGTGAGGACTACTTCCCATTGTCTCTGGTCTCTGCGGCTGTAGAAATGAGCTCCGGGGGCGGGGAATCTTTGGAAGGGATAGTCTTCCGGACCGAACGTGGTCTACATGTTTGCGCTGGAGACGGCCCTGGGCTTGCATCTGGTAAGATATAGGGCCCGTTTGGCGAAAGATTACGCCAGGGACACACTGGGTCACCGGGCGCAAACTGCCGAATCGGCCGATGCCGAGAAAAACCCCGGGCGTCATTCTCCGACCCCCCAGCAGGTCGGAGAATGGCCGTTGGCCGCTGTGAATCCCGCCCCCGCCGGTTGCCGAAGTCTCTGGTACCGGAGATTGGGCGGGGGCGGGAATCGGGCCGCGCCGGTTGGCGGGCCCCCCCCCCCCCGCTCAATTCTCTGGCCCGGATGGGCTGAAGTCCCGCCGAGAAATTGCCTGTCCCGCCGGCGTAAATTAAAGTAGGTATTTACCGGCGGGACAAGGCGGCGTGGGCGGGCTCCGGGGTCCTGGGGGGGTGGGGGGGCGCGAGGCGATCTGACCCCGGGGGGTGCCCCCACGGTGGCCTGGCCCGCGATCGGGGCCCACCGATCCGCGGGCGGGGCCTGTGCCGTGGGGGCACTCTTTCCCTTCCGCCTCCGCCACGGTCTCCACCATGGCGGCGGCGGAAGAGACTCTCCCCACTGCGCATGCGCGGGAAACTGTCAGCGGCCGCTGACACTCCCGCGCATGCGCCGCCCGGGGATGTAATTTCCGCGCCAGCTGGCGGGGCAACAAAGGCCGTTTCAGCCAGCTGGCGGGGCGGAAATCCCTCCGGCGTCGGCCTAGCCCCTCAATGTCGGGGCTCGGCCCCCAAAGATGCAGAGCATTCCGCACCTTTGGGGTGGCGCGATGCCCGTCTGATTGGCGCCGATTTGGGCGCCAGTTGGCGGACATCGCGCCGTTGGGGGAGAATTTCGCCCCCTGTCCCTGCCGTTCTTGTGTGCGGTGTACCTTTGCGCCAATGTCCGTGAAAACCATACTAAGGCGGGTGCGAAGTCTCCGGCCCATTAGGAGTTCTGCGGGAGCTACCCCAGTCACCGCATGGTGGGTGGTTCTATACGAAAACAAAAAGCGAGCCAGTCTCCTGTTCATTGACCCGGAAGACTGCTTCTTTAGACCTCGTTTGAATGTCTGCACTGCGCGCTCCGCCAACCCATTTGAAGACGGGTGGTAAGGGGCAGTGTGGATATGGCGTATGCCGTTCATCTTCATGAACCTCGCAAACTCCTCACTGGTGAATGGAGTGCCGTTATCCGTCACCAGCACCTCGGGGAGGCCAGGTGTACTAAAAGACAAACGCATCTTCTCAATTGTTGCACAGGACGTTGCGCCTAGCATCTTATGCACCTCTAGCCATTTAGACTGGGCGTCGATTAATAAAAGGAACATGGATCCTTGAAAAAGGGCGGCAAAATCCGCATGCAAGCGCGCCCAAGGCCGCCCTGGCCATTCCCAGTGATGTAGGGACGCAGCCGGCGGAAGCTTCTGATGCTCCTGACAAATGGAGCAGTTTTGGGCCACCTTCCCAATGATGCTGTCGAGACCTGGCCATCAGACATAACTCCGGGCCAACATTTTCATTTTGGTCACACCTGGATGCCCATTGTGCAAGTCTGTTAGTATCAGCTCCTGTCCTTTTTCCGGGACAATCACACGCGTCCCCCTCAAGAGGATGCCGTCTTCCATGCTGAATTCTGACAGCTTGGAGGAAAATGCCCGCAACTCGCCTGGGAGCTGTCTATGCTGCCCACCATACAGGACTATGTGTCGAACCTTTGACAGGACTGGCTCCGTCTGGGTCCACTCACGGATCTGTGATGCCGTGACAGGCAAGGTGTCCATAAAATTTAGGGTTGCAACCACCTCACTGGTCGTGGGGGTCGTCATGGGGCCGGTCGATAAAGGCAATCGATTCAGTGCGTCGGCATTTGCTATCTGCGTACCTGGTTTGTGCTCCAGAGAATACCCGTATGCAGCGAGCAACAAAGCCCAGCGCTGAATCCGTGCGGAAGCAATGGGCGGTATTGGCTTATCCTCTCTGAAAAGTCCCAGCAGAGGCTTATGATCAGTCACGATAGTGAAGTGGCGGCCATACACGTACTGGTGGAAACGTTTCACCGCAAAGACCACTGCCAGGCCCTCCTTCTCGATCTGCGCATACTTTTTTTCCGCTGTAGTCAATGTACGGGTGGCGAAAGCAATCGGCCGCTCGGCCCCGTTCTCCAACTTGTGGGACAGGACGGCCCCAATACCATACGGGGATGCATCACATGTGACGAGCAATGGCTTTCCAGGATCATAGTGGGTTAGTAACCCAGACGACGACAATTGTTGTTTTATCCGCCGGAAAGCGGTTTCTTGCGGCTGACCCCAAACCCAGGTGTGATTTTTCTTTTGCAGAAGATGCAACGGGGCCAGCGTAGTTGCCAGATTAGGGAGGAAGTTCCCGTAATAGTTTATGAGGCCGAGAAAAGAACGAAGATGCAAAGTGTCAGTCAGGGCGGGGGCCTGTTGAATCACGCGCACCTTCTCTGCGACGGGGTGCAAACCTTCGCGGTCCACCCGCTAACCCAGGTAGACTGCTTCCTTCGCCTGAAAGACACACTTTATGCGACGTAAATGGACTCCAGCCTCCGAAAAGCATCTAAGGACAGCCTCCAGATTTTCCAAATGTTCCTGCTCTAACATCCCTGCGATCAGAACGTCATCTAAGGAGACAGCGACACGTGGTAAAACTCTCAAAATGTGCTCCATAATGCGTTGAAAAATAGCGCAGGCAGAGGATACTCCAAAGGGCAAACGTGTATATTCATACAGACCCCGGTGTGCATTAATCATTACATATGGTCGGGAGGCAGGGTCCAGCTCCAACTGTAGGTAGGCATGACTCATATCTAATTTGATGAACGAGAGTCCACCTGCAAGCTTTGCGTGGGAATCCTCTATGCGAGGCATTGGATATCGGTCGAGTCGGGAAGCCGTATTCACTGTAATTTTATAGTCGCCGCACAAGTGAACTGTGGCATCTGGCTTCATTACAGGTACAATTGGTGCTGCCCAGTCAGCAAAACGGACGGGCCTGATAATACCCAAACTCTCCAATCGAGTGAGCTCCCCTTCTACCATCTCGAGCAAGGTGTAAGGCACCGGGCGCGCCCGGAAATAGTGCGGCTTGGCTCCTGGTTCGACTTGGATACGGCTACGGCCCCATTTATTTTCCCCAAACCGGGCTGGAATACATCTGGGTATCGTCCTCGCACCTCAGTCAACCCTCCAGAAACTGTTTGGAGGATGTGCTGCCACTGCAAGCGCAAATGGCGCAACCAGTCCCGACCCTACAGGCTGGGCCCATGGCCACGCACCACGATAAGTGGGAAACGCCCCTCCTGGCGTCCATAAACAACAGGGGTCATCGTAGTTCCTGCAATGTCCAATGGTTCCCCCATGTAGGTGGCCAACCTGGCCTGTGTGTCGTTAATGTAAGGGTCTGTATACCCTGCTTGACGCGGTCGAATGTCCTCTGGGCGATCACGGAGACCGCTGCGCCAGTGTCCAATTCCATCTCAAGCGGGTGACCATTGACCCGCACTGTCACCTTAATGGGGGCCACACAGGGAGCTGCCATACAATGCAGCTGCGGGCAGTCGTCTTCCGTCTCCACGTCCTCAGGAGTAGTCGCCGCCGGTTCATCCACATGGAAGGTACGGCCCCTGGGCTGGTCCCAGTTTCGGTCGGAACGACGGTGCCTCTGGCACCCCCAGGACTGGCGTCCGCGACGGGGTCGGCGCCTACAAGTCTGACACGGACATGGCTCCTCATCCATTGGTTCTGGAGAAGGCTCCCTTCGGGGAGAAATGTCCGACGGCCACTGGCGTCGATCCGGACGTCGTCTCACCCAAGGTACCGCAGGAGTGCGGGGGGATGTTTTCGGATGGAAGGGGTTGCGCCCCAAGGCATGCACTTCCATTCCCTGTATCTCCTGCACTCTTCGTTCTGCGCTCTCTCGGGACAATACTATTTGAATGGCCTGTTGAAAAGTCAATGTTGGCTGAGCTAACAACTTTCTCTGGGTGGCCACATTGTTAATACCACAAACCAAACGGTCGCGTAACATTTCTGACAAGGTCTCACCATGGTCACAGTACTCCGCAATCCTGCTTAGCCTGGATAGAAAGTCGGCAAGGGATTTTCCTGGGGTCCTCTCAGCGGTATTAAACCGGTAATATTGGACTAGTGTAGATAGGGTTGGGTTAAAATGCTGCCCCACTAAATTCACAAGTTCATCAAACGTTTTGGTGTCCGGCGTAGCTGGGTACGTAAGGCTCCTAATCACCCCAAACGTATGCGGGCCGCAGGCGGTGAGCAATATGACCACCTGGCGCTCGTTTTCAGTGATATTGTTTGCCTGGAAATAATAACGCATCCGTTGTGCACACTGGTTCCAGCTTTCCAGCGCAGCATCAAAAACATCCAAACGTCCGTATGAGGCATGGTGTAATAGAAAACAACTTCCAACCTGTATCCAACAAAAATCCAGGGAGGTGGCTTCAGCAGTGTAGACAGCTATTCACTTTAACCCTCGTCGCCAGTTTTGTGAGGGCCACTAAGAATCCAGCACGAGTTTCAAGGATACAAAGAAATAACATTTATTTACAATAACATATATATACACAACACCAGTTGTGTAGTTACTCTGGTGGCCAGAGAATTTTCTTTTTTCTCCCACGTCATAAAGTAGTTACTCCTTCCTGCTGGTTCCAAACTGGCCAGCTTTATTTATACAGGGAGTCTGCTAATGATTTCTCCGCCCCCCTCATTGGGGAAGCTCATATTCCCACAGGATTGTGGGATTGCCATTAGTCCCCAGTCAATGGTAAGCAGGCAGGTTAAAAAAAATTCTAAAATGTTAATTTTTGGTTGAAGGGGTTTATCAAAAAGCCTGTTTTAGGTGGGCACTCAGACTGTAGCTTAGGTTAGGCCTCAAGTATGCTTCACGGGGTAGTGGCCTCATTAACATTGTTTGATGGCTTTACCAAGGCCTTCACACACCTGGTGTACAGTTCTTCGATGCTGCAAGTGCTTTCCCGCATCATATTTAATTCGCCATGTGGAATAGGGACACAGCATCAAAATGTAGGCCACTCACTCCACCACATTACAGGTACTGAATGGCACTCAATGATCCATAGTCTTCAATTTGAAAACAAGAAAGACTTGCATTTATATATCTCCTTGCATGACTTCAGCATGCCCAACAGCTTTGCAGCCGTTACATTAAGTACTTTTGTGCTCGCTTTTGTATGAAATGCAACATACATTTATGCACAGCAAGATCCCACAAACAGCAATGACCCCCATGTTTTAGTGACATTGATTGGGGTATAGCAAGCGATCAGGACACTGGGGATATTCCCCTCCCTTTCTTTGAAATGATTCAAATGGATCTTCCATGTCCACCTGAGGGGGCAGACAAAGTCTGGATCTCACATGAAGGATGGAATCTCTAACAGTGCAACACTTCTTCAGGACTGCCCTGAGGTTTGCACTGTGGGAGTTTAACGTTTTAAAATAAGAAATCTGTTGTGTAAAACTTGTGGACTAGGGTTTTATGCATGAATGGTTTTACAGAGCTCAACTTCCCCCACATGTGAGCCATCAGATCATGTCAGCAATAAAGCTCTTAGCATTATTCCTAAAATAAGCATTTCCTTTAAATTGTGTCATAGTCAAACAATATTACAATCACTCACTAGTAATTTTAGCTATGCATGACCTCAGTTTTACTGGTTTAAAGCGTGGGTTTTGGGTCCAAAGTAAAATGTCCTGGATCCGTTATCTATAAATTGGACAAACCTTATTGAAAAATGTTACTCAGAATTTATTCCATCATGGAACTCAAGTGGATAAATACAGACACCAAATATGGATAGAGCCAGAAAGAAAGTGTGACATCCCTCTCCTTCTTGCAGCTTTGTGGGACCCATCTGGTACAGTCTTCCAACAACCACACCTCAGTTTTTTCTAATATATTCCAATTTTTGAATATTTCCATTTAACTAATGATTTTATCTTCTTTTAAATGGTGACAAGAGTGCTGGAGTTTTGCAGCAAGGCTGGGAGGAATAATCACTGTAGTTGGCAAGGTGTTCGCTGCCATTGAAGTTGCAACTAATTAATTCTCCGTCTTACAGTTCATCACTGCCCCCCTCTGGCCGTGTGCTGCTAAAAAGGGTAATGAAGCCAAATGATCCCTCATAATTAAAGCAACCTTTTCAAGATCACGGCAATGCTTAATGCGGAGTCATTAAAAGCAATCAGACCTGGGGTTCTGAATTCTCACAGTGATTGCTGTAATGTTATAGCATGACAGCAGATGCTCATGTGGATACTTGAGCAGTCTGAGATAGACATCCCTTAACGCTACCAAGGTTAAAGAATAGTCAAAGAGAAAATGTCGTCCAAACAGGGAGTTGATAGTAAAGCTGTGCTGTATTTAAAAATCAATTGGTTGCAAGGGGAAGTGAGGACTGAAGGGATGTCCTGAGGGATTTTGGGATGGAGAGATCAAAGCTGCCTGGAGAATCATGCTTGTCACCGATTAAAGTGGAGAAGGTTCAGGAAGAGACTTCATCAAGAAATTACAGAGGTGAAGTCGAGGCATTGGAGGAGCACCAAAGCACCAAACAGGTCATCTGTCTGACCCTTTAAGCACCACCTGCCCTGCGTGTGGCAGAGTCTGCGGATCGTGCATTGGACTTGTCAGCCATCTCAGAACCCATAGAATTGAAGTGGATGCAAGTCATCCTCAATCTTGAGAGACGGTCTACAAGGAATGAGGGACTGCCAATGCCTTACGAGCCTGGAAAATAATGGTTTTAGGGAAGGAAATGGTGTAATGTGTTTTTGTTTCAAGAGAGTGGGGAAAGGTTCAAGAGAGTGTGGGTGCCGGTACTGTCGGGGGCAGGTCCCCGCTGATGAAGGGGGGGTTGGAAGCCCGGGTTTGGGGAGCTGGGGCGAGGTCGCACAAAAAGGAGCTGCGCCATAGGGAGCGGGGCCGGCTCGGATAGAAAGCGTGGGCTTTTTCCCGCGCTAAGGATGGGAGGGGTGGGGCCTGGGGGGAAGGGTGGTGCTGGAGGAGAGCGCACATTGATCGACAGGGGGAGGCGGGGGGGATTCCCACACTGGGGGATCATTGGAATGGCGGGGTGGCCGGGGTCAGCAGGAGTCAGCTGACTTACGGGAGTGTAATGGGGGGAGCAAAATGGCTGGACGGTGATCTGGCTGGGGGGGGGGGGGGGGACTGGGTTGCTGCTGTATTGGCCAAAGGGGAGCTTGAGGTAGAAGAGGGAGTCGGGGCGGGGTTCCGCCGCCTGGGGGACTGGAGGGTGTGGGAGGCACGGGCACGTGGCTGGCCTAGAAAAGGGGATGGCTAATCGGCGGGGGGGTGGAGGGGGTAGTGCCCTGATCTGGCTGATAACATGGAATGTGACGGGCCTGAATGGGCTGGTCAAGAGGGCCCGGGTGTTCGTGCACTTAGAGGGACTGAAGACAGACGTGATCATGCTCCAGGAGACACACTTGAAGGTGGCAGATCAGGTCAGGCTGAGAAAGGAATGGGTAGGGCAGGTCTTTCACTCGGGGCTGGATGCAAAGAATAGAGGGGTTGCGATACTGGTGGGGAAGCGGGTGTCGTTTGAGGTGATGAATATTGTGGCGGATAATGGAGGTCGATGCGTGATGGTGAGTGGTAGGTTGCAGGGGACACGGGTGGTACTGGTGAACGTATATGCCCCGAATTGGGATGATGCCGGATTTATGAAACGTATGTTGGGTCGGATCCCGGATCTGGAGACAGGGAGCTTGATAATGGGGGGGGGGGACTTCAACACGGTGCTGGACTCAGCACTGGACCGTTCCAGGTCCAGGACGGGTAAGAGGCCGGCTGCGGCCAAGGTGCTCAGGGGGGTTTAAGGACCAGATGGGGGGAGTGGATCCGTCGAGGTTTGCCAGGCCGGTGGCCAGAGAATTTTCTTTTTTCTCCCACGTCATAAAGCCTATTCCCGGATGGATTTCTTTGTAATGAGTAGGGCACTAATCTCGAAAGTGGAGGGAACGGAATGTTCGGCTATAGCCATCTTGGACCACGCCCCGCATTGGGTGGAGCTGGAGTTGGGGAGGAGAGGGACCAGCGCCCGTTGTGGTGCCTCAATGTGGGACTGTTGGCAGATGAGGAGGTGTGCGGGCGGATCCGGGGGTGTATTCAAAGATACATGGAGGCCAATGATAACGGGGAGGTGCAGGTGGGGGTAACTGGGAGGCTCTGAAGGCGGTGGTTAGGGGAGAGCTCATTTCCATTAGGGCCCTTATGGAGGAGAGGGGGAGGAGGGAGAGGGAGAGATTGGTGGGGGAGATATTAAGGGTGGACAGGAGCTATGCAGAAGGCCCCGAGGAGGGGCTGCTTAGGGAACGACGAAACCTCCAAATGAAATTTGATCTATTGACCGTGGGAAAAGCAGAGGCGCAGTAGAGGAGAGTGTAGGGGGCGGTGTATGAGTGTGGGGAGGGGGCAAGCCGGATGCTGGCACATCAGCTTCGTAAGAGGGAGGCAGCGAGGGAGATTGGTGGAAGTGGAGATAGAGGGGGGAATACAGTGCGGTGAGAATAAACAAGGTATTTAGGGACTTCTATGGGGATTTGTATAGGTCCCGGAGAGGGAAGGGGGGCCGGGGGTGGGGCGGGGGGGGGGGTGGGGGGGGGGGGGGGGATGGATGGGGCGATTCCTGTACCAGCTGGGGTTCCCAGGGGTGGAGGAGGAGTGGGTGGCTGGTTTGAGGGCGCCAATTGGGCTGGAGGAGCTGGTTAAAGAATTGGGAAGCAGGCAGGCGGGGAAGGCCCCGGGACCGGACGGGTTACCGGTTGAATTTTACAGAAAGTATGCGGACCTGCTGGGCCCGCTGCTGGTGAGAACTTTTAATGAGGCGAGGAGGGGACCCTGCCCCCGACAATTTCCTGGGTGCTGATCTCGTTGATTTTGAACCGGGACAAGGATCCATTGCAATGTGGATCGTATAGGCCGATTTCGCTCCTCAATGTAGTCGCTAAGTTGTTGGCGAAGGTTCTGGCTACGAGGATTGAGGACTGTGTTCCGGGGGTGATCCATGAGGACCAGACGGGGTTTGTGAAGGGCAGGCAGTTAGACACGAATGTGCGGAGGCTCTTAAATGTGATTATGATGCCCTCGGTGGAGGGGAAAGCCTAGGTAGTGGCAGCTATGGGCGCGGAGAAGGCCTTTGATCGGGTGGAGTGGAAGTATCTCTGGGGCGTGCTTGGGAGGTTTGGGTTCAGGGAAGGGTTCATAAGATGGGTCAGGCTGTTATATAGGGCCCCAGTGGCGAGTGTGACTACGAACCGACGGAGGTTGGAGTACTTTAGGTTGTACCGCGGGACGAGGCAGGGATGTCCCTTATCCCCCTTGTTGTTTGCACTGGCAATTGAGCCGCTGGCCATGGCACTGAGGGAGTCTAGGAACTGGAGCGGATTGGTCCGGGGGGGAGAGGAACACCAAGTGTCGTTTTATGCTGATGACCTGTTGATATATGTTGCAGACCCAGTGGAGGGGATGGCGGAGGTTATTCAGATCCTTAGGGTGTTTGTAGACTTCTCGGGCTATAAGCTCAATGTGGGGAAGAGTGAGCTCTTTGTGGTGCATGCGGGGGACCAGGGAAGGGGGATAGACGAGCTACCGCTGAAGAGGGCGGAGAGGAGCTTCCGATACCTGGGGATCCAGGTAGCTAGGTGCTGGGGGGCCCTGCACAAGCTCAATTTGACACGGTTGGTGGAACAGATGGAGGAGGATTTCAAGAGATGGGATATGCTGCCACTCTCCCTGGTGGGTAGGGTGCAGTCGGTCAAGATGACGGTCCTCCCGTGGTTCCTGTTTGTGTTCCGGTGCCTGCCCATGATAATCCCCAAGGCTTTTTTAAAACGGGTAAGCAGGAGTATTATGGGATTCGTATGGGCGAGTAAGACCCCGAGGGTGAAGAGGGTGTTTTTGGAGTGTAGCAGGGACAGAGGGGGGGCTGACGCTGCCGAATCTATGTGGCTATTACTGGGCAGCTAATGTGGCGATGATCCGTAAGTGGGTAATGGAGGGAGAGGGGGAGGCGTGGAAGAGGCTAGAGGTGGCGTCTTGTGTGGGTATGAGTCTGGGGGCACTGGTGACGGCACCGTTGCCGCTTCCGCCGACAAGGTACACCACGAGTCTGGTGGTGGCAGCGACTCTGAAGATCTGGGGGCAGTGGAGGCGACATGGGGGCGAGGTGGGGGCCTCGGTCTGGTCCCCGATATGAAAGAACCACAGGTTTGTTCCGGGTGGGATGGATGGGAGGTTTCTGAGCTGGCATCGGGCTGGGATTAAAAGAATGGGGGACCTCTTCATCGATGGGACTTTTGCGAGCCTAGGGGCACTAGAGGAGAAATTTGGGTTACCTCCCGGGACATAGGTACATGCAAGTGAGGGCGTTTGTGAGACTGCATGTGAGGGAATTTCCGCTGCTCCCAGCACGAAGGATTCAGGACAGGGTGATTTCAGTTGTATGGGTTGGAGAAGGGAAGGTCTCGGCGATCTATCAGGAACTGCAGGAGGCGGAGGAGGCCACGGTGGAGGAGTTAAAGGGTAAGTGGTCGGAGAATTGCCGGGGGGGGGGGCACGAATCCCGCGACGCCGATTCTCCGGTCACCGGAGAATGGCGCTGACACAGTCACCACGGCGCCAGTCGGGGGGCCGCTCAACACGGCTCCCCCCCCCCCCCAGCGATTCTCCGCGCTCGACAGGCCAAGTGCCCGCCGAGTCCCGCCGGCGTCGTTCGCGTGTGGTCCTACCCGGCGGAATCTCGACGTTCATGCTGCGGGGGCCGCCCTGGTGTGGAGGAGGGGGAATCCAACTCCGGGGGGGCCTCCATGGTGGCCAGGCCTGCGATCGGGGCCTGCCGATCGGCGGGTGGGCTAATCTCGAGGGGGGCCTATGTTCCTCTGTGCCGGGCCACTGTAGGGATCCGCCATGTTGCCCGGGGGCCATCACAGAGAAGACAACCCACACACATGCGCGGACCCGCGCTGCCCGTTCTGATGCCCGTATTCACAGCATTCAAAAATAATCAACAACATTCTTTTTTTTAAAAAGTCAATTTGCCCACTCTTCCAATAAGAGTGACCAACTCTTTGGCATTGGTACAAACCTGTAGGATGAGATGCAGGGGAGGGCTGCTGACAGAGCTATTGGAGCAGGGGGGTTACTGGTGCTTTCCAGGCCACCAGGGGGACGGTCATGTATAGGACATGTGGAAAAATCGAACATTGCAGATCTGCACCTTCACCAATTACTAATTAGTTATTCCTTGGGTCTATAAGGGATTCCATTCCGATCGCTCTCCCCTCTCACTTCCAGTAGTTTTTGGACTCCAAGAATTACAAGAAGACACAGGGTTTTGCTCAACCTTGAATTTGTTCATTTATCAAACTCACAAAATCCCCCAGTACAACTCTCTCTCTGATTTTACTGGAATCAACAATACCCTGCAGTATGAACTCCTTTCCAATTTGACTGAAGTGTAAATCGCCCACCTAGCTGCTCATTGCTGGTGTCGGCCTGGATCTGAAGATGACTGGTCTCCGTCTTTCCTCTCCTGACTGCATTGTCTGCTGTCTGATCTCGTTTACTTTTATGATGATCCATATCACACTATCGCAGACATAGATCCTGTTGCCATTCTGCTGGGTTGTCCGGTGTTTAGCACCATTTAACCTCAATTTATTCCATGCCCTGGTTTAGATAGGACAGTCTGGACATAGCTAATTATTTTACTATTAAATAATTTTACGATGTAAATATGATCCTCTCCCCATGGCGAGGGGTACCTGGCTCGAGGTTGACTGAGGTGTGAATGTTCCATTCATTCCTGGCAGGAACTAATTTTGCGATGTAATGGCAGTATCCTTCTGCTATTCCCCATGACAGTGGTTTTCTTAGCCTTGCGATAAGCCACAGTTTCGATCATCTCACCCTTGTGTGACCCGCCCCCCGATGCTCTACTCCCGACCGGCCGAGTTCCCGACGGCGTGGGTCTCTCACGGTCTCATCCGTCGGGTACTCAGCGTGGCGGCTGCGGACTCAGTCCAGCGCCGCCACAAACGGGGTAGGGTGGACCCGCGGGCAGAGGGGACTTTATCAGGGGCTGGGGACACTGGGGTGGTGGCCCGGGGTCGCGAGCCGGCCAAAGGAGAGGACTATTTCGCGGGCCGGGACCTAGCAATTCTCTGGGGCGTATCGGCAGCTAGAGCCGGGTGCTCTACGCTGCTGTCCTGCTAGCCCCTTGCTAGCAAAATGGGGAATCGGTGGCAGTTTTGAGCCAGTTTTTCTGGCATAAAATGCCACCGTTCCCAAGCCGGCATGGCGACATAGCCGCAGAATCAGAGAATCCAGCCCAAGCTCTCTATAATGTTGGAAAGACATAGCAGGGCAAATCAATATTTCTACATTCAGTAAGTCTCTCTTCGAGTGGGTTAGTGCACTTCTTTTTTAAAAATGAAAATACTAGTTTTTATTCACACCAAGTGGTACAGTATGACCTTCAGATGGTGGCTAAGCTTTCCTGTTATTCACAGCCTCACTAAAACAAATGGACAAAAACCATAGCATAATTAAGCAAACAATGTATGAACAGTACACATGGTTGGACATTTTGAAAAACTCCCACTATTCTGAAACTCCATACACGGAGCCAGCCATAGTTTCAATGAGTGTCTCCTGGTAAGTAACTCTGTAACTGCATGTTTACAGGAACGTGAGTAATGAAGGCACAGCTAGCGTAAGCACAGACATGTTGCACAATTTTATTTCTATCATTTTGTATAAAGTCTACGTTACACCCATCCAACTACAAAATGAAGCTTTCCACAGTTTTATATATTCAGACAACAGGGCTGAAGTGAAGAATAATTACTTTGGTTGATTGTTCTCCAGCAGATTATTTCTAAACAAATATTGGTCTCTGAATTTTCCCATTCCAGAAGCCTTCCATTGGTGCTGCCTCTAACACAAGAATTTATTCTGAAGAATGCAATTTCTGTAATAGTGGGATGACAAATTCACGACTTTAAAAACTCCATTCCATTAATAACCAACCAGAAAACACAATGTAGTTGTAGCAACCATGGGTGAAATTCTCCGGAAACGGCGCAATATCCGCCGACTGGCGCCCAAAACGGCGCAATTCAGACGGGCATCACGCCGCCCCAAAGGTGCGGAATGCTCCACATCTTTGGGGGCTGAACCCCAACCTTGAGGGGCTAGGTCAGCGCCGGACGAATTTCCACCCCGCCAGCTGGCGGAAATGACATCTCCGGGCGGCGCATGCGCGGGAACGTTGCGGCCGCTGACAGCTTCCCACGCATGCGCAGTGGAGGGAGTCTCTTCTGCCTCCGCCATGGTGGAGACCGTGGCGGAGGCGGAAGGGAAAGAGTGCCCCCACGGCACAGGCCCGCCCGCGGATCGATGGGCCCCGATCGCGGGCCACGCCACCGCGGGGGCACCCCCCGGGGCCAGATTGCCCCGCGGCCCCCCCAGGACCCCGGAGCCCGCTCCGCCGTCTTGTCCCGCCGGTAAGGTAGGTGGTTTAATTTACGCCGGTGGGACAGGCATTTTAGCGGCGGGACTTCGGCCATCCGGGCCGGAGAATTGCGTGGGGGAGCCCGCCAACCGGCGCGGCGCGATTCCCGCCCCCGCCGAATCTCCAGTGCCGGAGACTTCGGCAACCGGCGAGGGCGGGATTCACGCCAGCCCCCGGCGATTCTCCGACCCGGCGGGGGTCGGAGAATCTCGCCCCATGTTCTGAACTGGCTGATTCAAGGATTCATGATTAACCAAAGATTAATCAAAAAAAACTCTTAATTGAAATTTGTCCTACCAAGAAAATACAAAACATTATATGGCTGGTAAGTAACTATTAGTTGTTTATACTGAGCCAGTACAGTGCAGTTGTTCCTCAAGGCCACATAAGCAGACTTCACGGCTGCTTGCACTCAGATGGTGGGTTTGGGTCCTTCTTAGGATCATAATCAGGGTCGTTCCCTTCATCGGCTTCTTCCTCCTCTTCCCCATCATCTACTACTTCACCCTCTTCATCGTAGTCATCATCGTCGTCTTCAACAGCTTCTCCTGTGAAGTATAACACTGCTCGTGGAATTATGCGTTCATGCAAGAAATTACCAATTTCAAAGTCAGTCGCGATTATTGCCTCAGAATCTACATCCAGCTCGCCATTCTCTGGAACTTCAGGAAGACAAAAAAAATTGAAGAAAGAGTCATTTGGTACAGTTTTCGTGACTGTTCTAACAGTGCCCCGCCCCTTATGCTTCTGCTTCTTTTTAATGGTTTTCATTGTGATGTTTTTCCCCTTCTTCCAGTCGATCTGGCACCCTGTGCATCCATAATTTCTGGCCCATCAAATGAGAAAGGGTCTGACTCATCAGGCTGCGACCTCATCTTGTATGTTTTTGTCACTGCGTCATTGGTGAAATACTCATTTGGCTCAAACTTAAACTCCAGGGTAAAACTCATTGGCTGTCCAGGGTCTGAAAATTTCACCTTCAAGTCTTTTAAATGCTTTAAGATAGGCTCATCGTGCTGTATCATGTCACTGAGCAAATCAACATTTTTGAAGACCGTCAACCAAAACTCTGGAATTCCCTTTGGCTCCTCCTTTTCTTCATCTTTTTTCTCTTCCTCCACTTGAACCTTTTCTTTCACTTCATCTGATAATTCCTCCTCATCATCTCCTTGCCATTTGCATTCATCCTCTGTTGGCTCAAAGATAGCATTGATAATATCACTTCTCTTGTCAAAAAGGGGCTAATAGAGAGCAGCGTACTTTCATTGCAGTTCATGAACTTCTGCATGGAACTTAGCTTCTATATGAGCACATTTCACTTGGAGATTCTTCAAAGCATTCACATGCTTCTTCACAATTTTTGGCAAGCTTTCTATATAATCAGATAGGTTTCTTACAAGTCCATCAAGCCGTTCCTGTAGTGCTGCCAAAATCCGTGGATTCTGCATCATCTGAACTGTAAGCTGCCGAGCTTTGTTATCTGCATCTTCAGATGCTTCATCCTCCTCAATATCCTCGACATCCTCCATGCCGTCTTACAGATCACATTCAGTCTGCTCTTTGTTGTTAAGGTCTGCCATTTTTTTCCCCCAAGGATGATATATTTCGCGGGCTCCGCTCTGGCTGCTCTCCCTCTCGGGTTAGTGCACCAGGTCTTAGTTTTTGTAACAATTTGCATACAGAAGTTAAACTTAATTTTCCAAGTGGTTTTATCATCCTCAATGTTTGCTGAGCTCAGTCTCTTGTGCAATAAAGCAGCTGAAGAACTGGACCCAATTAAAGACCTCACCGAGTGCTAACTCATTTTGACTTGAGAGAACTTAAAGGCTTAAGACACAGAGATCCAGGCCTGACCACAAAGGAGTTTAATTGTCACAGTCATATGTCTCACAACTCTTCAGCCCACAAAGTCTGTACTGGTATTTTTTCCCCATTTGGACTAAATTCCAGTCTCCTGTTCACTTCCATGCCCCTTGATATTTATCTTTTTCAAGAAAGCATCTAATTCCTTTTTTAAAATAATTTACAGAGTCTGTTGCAACAACAGTTTGTGAAAAGGAATTCTACACAATAACAGCCTTACAAATAATAGTTTTATCTCAACTTCCTGTTGAATCCATTTTGTGATGAAGTTCAATTGTGCTCCTTATTCCTGCCTCCTAGGCAATCTATCACTATTTATCTTTATTGTAACCCTTTTTGGTCAATATTTACCCACATCATTAAGAACAGACTATTTAGTCATTATTTCATTTTGCATTTGGACATCCTGAGGTCCTGAAAGGTGCGACAGAAATACAGTTCTTTCCTTCTATGTAACTGAAAATTGCTGTTGTTGATATTGAGGTGGACCTTTGGGAACAGGGAAGGGGCAGGAAAGTTGAGGAAAAAAATTGAGCACCCTAATTATAAGTATACTCAGAAGAGAAAATTACCCTGAAATTTCCAAGAAGCTCTTCTTATCTTCCTGTAAGAATGGTGAAAGTCCGCCAGAGATCTGATAGAACCAAATCTACAACCATTTTCAGGGAAAACTCCACCAGCATTACTGCAGGAGGGCCTTGCAGAATTTCACGGCCATAATGTTTTCAAAAGTCAGAACGTCACTTTTTGAAATGTGTACATTTTCAGAACTGACCCCGGCTCGGAGTCACACAGTACTTACCATATTGTTTGTGTGCTCTTACAGGTCTACTTGTCCTTTGTCTACCCAAATGACTTCACCAGGCTCACTCACATGGAAACGGAAAATAAGTGTTTCTACCGGGAAAGCCCTTTGTATTTGGAAAAGTAAGAACCCTAAGTAAAGTTTTTAAAAATCAGAGACATTAGTTTGAGACAACAATGAAGTGAAAAAGCTTGTTTTTGGTGTGAGGCTTTGAATTGGAAGAATTGTTTGGCCTTGAGGCAAAGTTGAAAATTAATCTCCTGAACTGGACTTTACGGACTATTTCTGTGCTGTTTAAATTATGACAATCTGATATCACTTAATAAATTCACAAAGGGTTTTGTAATTCATTTTGACAGCTATCCTCTTTGGGACCAGACTTTGGTTTCTAATTGGCTGTAGGTAAATTCTAAAATGTAACATAGAATTCAGGACCCTCCACCTCCTTGGCCAACTCTTGACATCTCCCCCCATGGGGCACATCGCCTGGAAGGCCTTCCTTCCTCTACAGGAAAACCTGTCCTCACCAGTTTGCTGTAGGGCACCACGGTGGCACAGCAGTTAGCACTGCTGCCCCAGGGAGCTGGGTTCGATTCCAGCTTGGGTGACTGTCTGTGTGGACTTTGCACGTTCTTCCCTGTGTTTGCGTGGGTTTCCTCTGGGTGCTCTGGTTTCCTCCCACAGCCCAAAGATGTGCAGGTTAGGTGGATTGGCCATACTCAATTGCCCCAAAGTGTCCAAAGGGTTAGTTGGGGTTACTGGGTTATGGGGATAGGGTGGGGGCATGGGCCGAGGTCATGTTCTCTTTCGTGGGGTCAGTGCAGACTCGATGGGTAACCCTCCTCCACTCGCCACAGAACCCTGGATGCCTGATTCAAACAGCAAAAATAGAATAAATACAATGGCAGCCATGTGTCCATTATTTGTATGAATTTAGTATACCTAATTTTCCTTCCTCATAAAGTTGGCCCGAAGAAAATAGCAGGAAGGCTGCGATGCTGTGGAACACATTCCATGTTACCTTTCTGGCCCCTATTCCGGATTTGGAGGGCATTTTGGAATGCCAAGGCTTATAAATCTGGTTTTTAAAAATAACAATTGTCATTATTTCCCTCCAGTGACTTCTTTGTATTATGATGTGCATGTATTGGTTATTCAGGTTTTCAATGCAAGCAATAATACTGCTTCTATACCAATCAGACTTTGCAAACAGTGACAGCCAGATCTGTTTATCTATGGTATACACAGTAAACAAATACATACTAAATGCATAAAGCATATTGAGGGGCTCATTTCACACAATTTTCTGAATACCATGATATCAGTATATCACCTTTACTTAAATCCTGCAACTAAAAATGTTGTGTTCGAAGAGGACTCAGAAAATAATTTAAACATGTCCGCAGATTAAGATGATGCAGATTAAATTTTACAGTTAAAGACGTGTGAGATTTTCACTTTGGGACAGAGTGATGGTTAAATGCATTTGCATATCTCTCATTTTCACACCTGTATGTTATTTGCATTATAATCTTGTTATTAATAATCAGCAGTATCAAGATAGCTAATGGGATAATAGGCGAAAGTATTTAGTCTTTAATTTCTGAAACATGGTGGATGAATTTGTCTCCCATCTGTAATTATACTTACTCAATTCACTGAGTGGAATTCTCTCAACAACATATTAACAGCTCTGATATAACAATGGAAAGTTCTGAGAGTAAATGAAGCTACATGAGTATATTGTGGGATAGACAGATAAGAAAGTCATTGGAATATCTCTCCTTGTATCAAACTTCCTCCGTACTTATCCAGGCTACGAAAGTTATTGGTACTTTTAGGATCAGTTACTTGAATTTTTGTTTGCACAATTGAATAGCCATCACAAGCCACTGAAGCTTTGTCATTCAACTCATATCCACGGTCTTCTTTGAAATTTCTGTCCTTTCTTTCTGATAGATTTGGATTCTACAAGTATATGAAGATGGACGAGGAGGAGAGCAAGCCCTTCTTGTTCGATAACCCAGAGGGTAAGAGTGCCGGCCAGTCAATCAGCCGGTTTCTCCTGTTACATAGAATTACGTAGAATAAAAACAAGCAATTCGGCCCAACAGGACCATGCTGGTGTTTGTGATCCACACAAGCCTCCTCCCACCTTACTTCATCTCACCCTATCCACGCATCCTCCTGTTCCTTTCTCCCTCATTTTACTTATCTTAGCGAACATAGAAATAAAAGCAAGGAATGCTAGACATGTTTCCTTGGTCTACTCCTGAGCAGAGAGCAATGTTGTGTTTACAAACACATTGAAACACATTTCCTTTGCTGGCAACATATATCAACATCATGCATGCCCAACCTGGTGCAGCAATGACCAGATAAAGAATGGAGGTTCCTCTACAATACCCCAACATTATACTTCAGCTCTGAAGTCCAAACACTTGCACTGGAGAGACATATGCAAATCCCACACCGACCATTTGTGAAGCGACTCAAGATTAAATCGTTGGTGCAGGGCAGGTTGAGAAAATGGTTGCAGAGGGCTTGTGGGATCCTGGGCTTAAATAGAGGCAGAGAGTAGAAAAGCAAGGGAGTTATATTGAATCGTTATTGAACTCTGGTTCTGCTTCAGTTAGAGGACTGTGTCAAATACTGGGCACCACACATTCGAGAGGATGCAAAAAAGAACCAACAGCAACATGAGGAAATTATTTCTTACACAGCAAGTAATTGGGGTCTGGAATGCACTGAAAGTGTGATGGGAGGCAGATTCAGTTGTGACTTTCAAAGGGGAATTATACAAGAACTGAAAGAGAAGCAATTGTAAAACTGTGAAGAAAAGGTGGAGGAGTGGACCGAAGTGAATTGCTCCTTCTGTGACTGAAAGCATACTATGATTCTGTGACTAAAGGGACCATGTTTACTGGTGAGTTTTATTTTAAAAAGTCTCATCTGAAAAAGCTCCAAAATCCACCAGAAAGGGAAAATGAATAAAAATTGATATTTGCAAGGTAAATTGGCATTATGGTGATACCACACCCTCACCAACATTTGTTGGTCGCTAATTATAAAAAAGCTGAAGCATACACAACAACCTTGTGATTCAGCCCTTTAAAATTATATTGGTTTAATCTATTCCCAGAATACAATGAATTTCAAAGTGTTCTCTGGTTCAAAGGATTTTTCTTTTCTGCCTTATAATCAATAAAAGAAATAGGTGAGAAATAATGAGCTGAATTTTCCCTGTCCCCTCAAGGCGGGCTTGATGATACAGGTCCTGGAAAATAGCGGGGAATTGTGTGACATGGCACTTCCACACATTCCAACCATTGGGAATATTTCCTGTGATGGCCTTGGAAATGATGGCTGCCCGTATCACAGCAGCAGGCAACCTATTTGCATATTGATTTAGAGCACTCACTGTTTCTTTGCTGGTGGTTGGCTGAGGCCAACAGCCTATTGGAGGTGGCCTCCCTGTGGTAATCGTGCGGCCGCTGGTTCCAGTGTGTACCGAAAGAGGGTACTGCATACAGAAAACGCAGCCCAACAGTGCATCTGGAACAGTTCCCCCACCCATCTGAGGGCCCTACCGGTGTGGCCACAGATTTATTAATTTAATTTTGCCCCTCTGAGGGTGCCTACATTTTGGGACCCCTCAATGTCGCCAACCTGTCTCAGCTGTGCCCACTTCTCTTGGTGAGGCTGCCAAGGCTCTCGAGCTGACTTGTCTCTGATTTGGCACCAGCAGCATCGGACGTTCACTCACCATCTTTAACAGGATGGCAAGTACAGAGACCACCTTCAAGAATATTGCCACGCGGGTCTTGCTGCCACCAAGGGTGGGCTTGGGACCACTATCTGCTCCCGACACGGGGCTCCCGATGCCAGCGGTCAAATCCTGCCTAGTGTTTTGAGATACAATTGGATGGAAAAGGGCTGCATGATTTAACACCTTAAAGAGAGAGGCCATTCAATTGGGCCCCTTACCACCAGGGCTCGGCACGGATCCTTATCTCACCATTCATCTGGGATACCCCATTACATCATCCTCCAGGCCAAGATCCTGCAGTAAAAGTCACGAACAGTAAACTCTCCAGAACATCTTTACCCCAAAACATGTGCGTTTGTACAAATAAAAGTGTCCTGTTTACCTTTGCACATTCCCTTAGTGCTTGTTTTGTGAGTGTCTTTGCCCATACTTGAGCTACCTGTTGGCTTCAGCATGACTGATGGAAGGCTCCTGGCTTTCAGCATGGAGACTGTAGATGCCTCGGCAGTTGCAATAGCAATTTGGGCTGGTAGGTTGACAGGCAACAACAAGATGCACTGGCAATCATGGCACCGAGGTCCCAGGTTCGACCCCGGCTCTGGGTCACTGTCCGTGTGGAGTTTGCACATTCTCCCCGTGTTTGCGTGGGTTTCACCCCCACAACCCAAAAGATGTGCAGGGTAGGTGGATTGGCCACACTAAATTGCACATTAATTGGTAAAAATTAATTGGGTATTCTAAATTTATTGAAAAAATAGATAAACTGGCAATGGTGAGAGCATGTAAGGGTGGCACAGTGCTTAGCACTGCTGCCTCAGAATGCCAGGGACCTGGATTTGATTCCAACCTTGGGTGACGGTGTGGAGTTTGCAACCTCTACCCATGTTTGAGTGGATTTCTTCCGGGTGCTCCGGTCTCCTTGCACAGTCCAAAGATGTGCAGGTTAGGTGGATTGGCCATGCTAAATTACCACTTGGTGTCCAAAGATGTACAGGTCATGAGAGATTGTGGGGATGGGTCGGGTCAGTGGGCCTGGGTGGGATGCTCTTTCAGAGGGTCGATGCAGATTTGATGAGTTGAATGGCTTCCTTCTGCACTGTACGGATTCTATAGATTCTATGCAGAGCACCGCACCAAAATCCTCATCTGGGTCCCCTGCAGTGGAACTTGTCTGTGACATTGCTCCCTGGTGACCTGATACATGCTCTACCTTTTCCCCTCGCTTGGCTGAAGCCCACTTGTGCCAGCTGACTCACCACATCGCAGATCCTGACCCTATGCTAGCCTCTAAAGTTTCAGTAATGCTAAGGTTTGAACTGTTGTCTGCAAGTGATAGATCATGTGACATGAGTTCTTCATCACTGGTGTGGCGCTGCTCTCTGACCTCCTCCTGTGGCTGGGCAGGAGAGAGTTCTTGTGAGTCTGAAAGTAGAAAATAAGAAGGGAAATGTTGAAGTAAAGGAAGTAGGGGTGGAGAGTGAAGCATGAGACCCATAGTCACATGCTAGATAGCAGGATTAGGATGAGTTGGGAGTTGAGTGGTGCCGCTAGGCAGGCACGTGCCATAAACATCAATGCTGTTGGCGATGGCGGACAATACGGGCTCTCTCACAACTGACCCTATGATGCAGAGACGCTGAGAGGATGAAGGTGTGCCTGCCCCTTGCCACTACCCCTTTGTCCTCTTCTACTTTGTGACACTGTGCCTTGCTGGAGAGAGAGGGCAGAATGTAAGTGTTATGAAGCATGGTGTTTGGGTGCCGTACCTCATTAGCTAGATGCATGTGGAGGCAGCGAGTGGTGGTTGTGAGGATGGCATTATTGTAGTCATAAGGACAGAAAGAGACCCTTCAGCCCATCGTGTCTGCACCTGCCACCAAACACCTATCTACTCTAATCCCATTTTCCAGCACTGTCCATAGCCTTGACTATCCATAGGTGGGTGGGGTGGAGTATTTGAACATTGCGTGTGAGTCCTAGGTGCTAAGAACTGCTGGTGTATGAGTGATGGGGTATGGTAGGTTAAGCAGCCTAAGAGGTTAGTGTTGCAGTAGATTTGAGATGTTCTTTGACATGCATTCACTGGCCTTGGTGAGGTCATTAAACTTCATCCAACCTGATCCTCGGGTCCATACTCCTGGGGTTCACTTCCCTGGCTATTTGGTCCCATTCCCTTCTGAAGTTGTTTCTGTATAGATTCTGACAGAATCCCTCCTCCTACTGCCCACCATGACTAAAGTCTCCAAATTTATATCTGTGACCATAAGAGTCCTCTCTGAACCCATTAGCTGCTTTTTTAATTGCAGTACTGACTTTCAGCAGCAGTCTCCATGATTGCAGTTCAGCTTCCCTTTAAGAGGGCAGACTGCCTTTAAGAGCTGAAGATATGCTAACCTAAAATGCTGTTAGACCCCCTGTTGAGAGTTCAGACAGTCAGTAACGTAGGTCACCCTTTAGCTGCTCATTCAAATCATTCAACCGAGGAGGCAGCATGAATGCAAATCACATATCCCATGCCTGAGAACAGGAACAAGTGAATTCATGGGCCAGCTCTTTCATGTTGTTTTACTGCTCTGTCGCTTTACAAATAGTTATTCTTTACCACCCCCCCCTCCCCCCCTCCCCCCCCCCCCCCCCCCCCCTCCTTTGGGCTTTACAGATTTCCCGGAAGAATCAGAAGGAGTAGACACCGAATCCATACTCAGCAAGAGTCAGGTAGCATGGAACAAGAGCAACATTAAAGAGCCTGAAAATAGCAGTCTCACCCAGGACCAAGCGGCTGCAAAGAGGAGGCTTCTGCCATCAGTAGTGGACAAGAGGAATTACCTTGACAGCAACCCATTCAGCCGCAAGAGAAAGCCCATGTCCGAAGAGAACCACATTGTGAAATCGCAACAAAAAGCCTTAGATCCAATTCCTCAGGAAGGTAATGTGCCCTCATCAGTTGCTACCTACAACAGTCAGGAAATGGACCTCTTTCACAAGCTAAACAATAGGCAAAGCAGGTCCCTTACCTGGGCCAAGTTCACTCCAGAAGGGTTGAATAAAAAGCCGGCGAACCAGACAGCTCTGTCCAAGCCCGGTACAGGTAGCTTGTTCAACTTGCAGCCACAAATTTCTATTCCACTCATTCCCAGCAAAACCAAACAGTTTTTAAGTAACTCTGCTCATGCAGGAATACACAAAAAAAGCCTCAGTGAGCCCAGGAAGCTGCAGAACAAAATCTATGTGACAAGACCCCAGGAAAAGAAGAAAAGGACACTGCACGCAGAGAAGGCCAAGGATTTGTTCCCTGGAGTGTACCTCCATAGCAGTGCAACGAATGCTGAACCGCAAAACCTGAGCCCCAAAAATGGAGAGAGGAACATGGCTTCTATTACAAAGGGGAAAAAGACAACACTGTACCTCACAAATAAAATGTTTTGGTTAAGTAGCAACACCTCAAAGGAGGGAGAAGTGCAAGAGATCAACAATGATGCTTTTCGTAGGTCAACAACCCAGAAGGTGAGTAGGAACTGGAAGCCACTGCACGGAAATTTGGAGCAGCATAGAGGTGACAAAAACAGACACAGCATTACTGTGACACCTCGCATTCACCACATGAAGGAGGACGTTTTGGGTAAGGAAGAAGCCATGCTTCGCAAAGAAGAGCAGGAGCTGAAATCAACAGGCTTGGCTGCTGGAAATGATGCTGAAGAGATGCCGTACTGGAAGACTGATGACCTGAGTGAATCCCAGCAAACGTACACAGACCAGTTTGAGGTTACCGATGATGGACTGTCCGATTACAGTTATGAGGATACTGAGATGCAGAGAGGTTGGATGGAGGAGTCAATAAACTGGCAACGGACATTCAGCGTCAGTTCCATGGACTTTGAGCTCCTGCGGTCGGACTGGAATGATCTCAGGTGTAATGTTTCAGGCAATCTGCAGCTAAGCGAGAATGAGGTGGTGGATGTCCTAGCGCAGTACATGGAGAAGCTGAATGAGAAAAATGGAGGGTGAGTATTTTCAGACTATATTCTTATGTAATAATTTTGTTTCAGAAAGTAAGGGCTGGACTTTCCAGCTCCACCCACCACCAGGATCGTCTGGGCCCGCCAGAAAAAGATTGACTTTTGCCAACCCCCCCCAAATCTCCTGTGACGGTCTCACCATGACAGGCCTGGAAACCTTTTCTTTCTCCTAGCCTTGATCCATTTTCAGATTGTCAAATAATAATGTGGAACTAACCTAGTGTTTCTGCTAAAAATTAACCTTAATTCTGGTCATTTTCATTTTCCTGTGTTTCTCTGGTCTCCAGGCACAATAATGTAAATGATCTCACTGTTGAGGCAAATGGTGTACACATGGATTGATGCTCTAAGAATGGTGAATAAGGTGTCAGCTTATATTATTTACAGACTCCGAGAGATGAAAGGGCAGATTTATTCCAAATCCTGTTGGATTGCATGGGTGGTGTGCAGAAGTGGAAAGGTTCCACCTTTTCTGCCGGCACTGCTGTATGATGAGTGAATCTGAACTTTCTGCCCAGGAATCCTCCAATTCCACCAGTTATAGCCCTTTTCCCAGCTCTTTTCCACCAACCTCCAACACCTAGGAATGCATCATCTAATCACTGGTTGGGCCATGGTGCCTGATCCTAGAATACCCGTAAAACAATGCTGGTGGTATAATGATGTTAGTTAAGGGCAGAGAGGTGAAAGACAATGACGAACTCCATCCCATGAGGTAAATTCCTTCCAGCATTCTCCTCCTCTGCTGCCACATCTCTGATATGGTGGTGCCGTAGTTAATGGCAGCTTCTCAGGAGAAGACCAGAGGAAATGCACTCTTACATGTTTGTGCTAGTTGTAATTATCAGCCTTGGGGTGACAGGTCAGCTAGCCACAAGCAAGCATGGCAATCTCACTCCTGTACAGGAAGCCTTTTATTTGTAGGAACCCACTTAAAACAAAGAAAGAAATACACGTGTTTACCTGAAACAAGGTGCTGTGGACTCCAGTGTTTAAATGGCAGGTGGACGCAAGCCGACAGTTTAGCCGGAAAGTGCTGATGATATTATTAGATCACTTCCTTTAAGCATCAGCAGAGATGCAAATAT
Source organism: Scyliorhinus torazame (assembly GCF_047496885.1). Classification (NCBI taxonomy): domain Eukaryota; kingdom Metazoa; phylum Chordata; class Chondrichthyes; order Carcharhiniformes; family Scyliorhinidae; genus Scyliorhinus; species Scyliorhinus torazame. The sequence goes on from NC_092716.1 coordinate 161,774,904, forward strand.
TAGCTTGAGACAGTGTCAATGTTAACTGTGTATGTTTGTCCAGCTATCTCACACTAAATGGTGCAATATTTTCAAACTGTCTCTGCTCAACCTCCCTGTGATGATGCCATCAGCAATTGTTGCTGAAACAAAAACAAAGAAAATTCAATAATTTGAAAGGACAAATTGAGAGGAGATTCAATTCTCCAATCTTTTCTTTGGGTAAGTGAGTGTACGATGCACAGAGGCTCATGGGGGCCAATTTCTAAATATGGCATATAACAGACTCTGGATAGGGTGCCTAGTCTGTCTGCCCAACGATGTTGGTTGGATGATCAATCAATTTTTTTTGTGGTTAAGCCTCATTTGAATGCAACTGCTTGCCAACTGGGGTGGATGGCTATTCCTGAAATGCAGATAACACTTCAAGACAACCCTGAAAGGGGAGATGCACTATTTGAAGACAGTCAATAGGGAGCACTGCAGGTCCTGTGGTCCAGTTGGTAGCACTCTTGCCTCTGAGCCAGGAGGCTCTGTGTTCATATTCCCACTCCAGGATTTGGGGATGGTCACAAAAGACAGGTTCACGACAAGGCCTATTAGGCTACAAATCTTTCTGGTGCTCCATGCTATTCTCCAAAGTTAGCTCATTTGGCTAGATGACTGCTGTGTGTGGTTCAGAGTAATGTCAACAGTGCAGGTTCAATTCCCATTCCAGCTGAGGTAGATGTGAAACTTTACCCATTGTCTTCTCCATGCTTGATGTAGGGTGGTTGTTATAACCCATACAAGGCCTACAGGGTTGTTGCAATCAGTCTCTCCACGAATACAAGCTCCCCCGATAAGGCTGTGGAGAGCCCTAGATCATTCCTGGTTAAGATCTGGATAAAGTCGGCCAAGTATGGATCTGATGTATATTGTAAATATAATTACTGTGCATAAACTAAATTTCTTTTTACTAACTCGGTTTAGCTCATTTGTGGCCCACAAAAGTGGTTCTTAATAGAGAGAGATGCCGACAGATCCACGTGGGTTGTGGCGATTTACCCACCTACTTCACATGATGATGTTGGTCGTAGTTTACTGTCTCACATCCGTGAGTGAAGACAGCCAGACATCTCTACTATGTCTGGCTATCTTCGGCAGACACCTCTACTGTTGAAGCTGATAAATATAGAGCGAGGCTTGGTGTAGTACCCTCAATAACGACACAAGAGTGTGGAATGGTAAATGAAGGCTTTAATAAGCAGAGAACTAGGCAGCTACAGAGATGAGTGCTCACTGAGTGTCGCCTACAGGGCGTCACCTTATATACGGCTCCCTGATGGGCAGAGATGGAGGTGGAGTCCCCCAGGGTTCCAAACCCGGTCTTAAAGGGGCATCACCTACATGGTGTTAAGGGTACAGTAACCATTCATCGCATTCACCCCCTGTTTAAAAAAAACGCAGAGTCCGTCGGGGGTGAAGTGGAATTACATGTCTATTCTTTTTGGCGGCCTGATCGTCCTCGTCGACCTACTCAGCTTGGGCGGAGGTGCAGCGGACACGGACATCTTTGGTGAGGGTACATCGGGAGCACGGTGGTCGGAGCCTTCGTCCGGGTTGGGGCAGAGGGAATAGCTGGGGGAATAGCTGGGGGTAGAGGTGCCGGCACCGGCAGGGAGTGTGGAGGGGGGGCACTAGGGGGGGCGCGGTCGGTGTCTACCGGTGGTGTGGGGGCCCGGGGGGGGGGCATCAGTGGGGGAACCAGCGGGTTCCAGATCCCGTAGGGAAACCGCGAGGGGGGGTGCGTCAGTGGGGGAACCAGCGGGTGCCAGATCCCGGAGGGAAACCGTGTCTTGCCTTCCGTCGGGGTGCGCGACGTAGGCGTATCGGGGGTTCGCATGCAGCAGTTGGACCCTCTCGACCAGGAGGTCCACCTTATGGCTCCTCGCGTGCCTCCGGAGAAGAACAGGTCCCGGAGTCGTCAACCAAGGTGGAAGCGAGACCCCAGAGGTGGACTTCCTGGGGAAGACAAACAAGCGATTGTGACGGTTCTCATTTGTGGCCGTGCAGCGGAGTGACCTAATGGAGTGGAGGGCATCGGGTAGGACCTCCTGCCAGCGGGTGGTTGGGAGACTTCTCGACCGCAGGGCCAGATGGACAGCCTTCCAAACTGTCGCGTTTTCCCTCTCCACCTGCACGTTTCCCCATGGGTTATAACTGGTTGTTCTGCTCGAGGCGATGCTCTTGCTGAGCAGATACTGACGCAGCTCATCGCTCATGAACGATGTACCCCGGTCGCTGTGGATATAAGCGGGGAAACCAAACAGGATGAAGATGCTGTGCAGTGCCTTTATCACGGTGGCCGAGGTCATGTCGGGACAGGGAACGGCGAATGGGAAGCAGGAGAACTCGTCGATGACGGTTAGGAAGTAGATATTGCGGTTGGTGGACAGGAGGGGGGCTTTGAAGTCCACACTTAGTCGCTCAAAGGGCCCGAGGCCTTTACAAGGCGAGCCTTGTCTGGCCGGTAGAAGTGCGGTTTGCATTCCGTGCAGATCTGGCAAGCCCTGGTCATGGCCTTGACCTCCTTGGTGGAGTACGGTAGGTTGCGGGACTTGATAAAGTGGGCGAGCCGGGTAACCCCCGGGTGACAGAGGTCATCGTGAATAGCCCGCAGGCGATCCTCCTGCGCGTTGGTGCACATGCCGCGGGATAGGGCATCCGGGGGCTCATTGAGCTCCCCTGGACGATACTTAATATCGTACATGTAGGTGGAGAGTTCGATCCTCCACCTCAAGATTTTATCATTTTTAATTTTGCCCCGTTGTGCGTTATCAAACATGAAGGTGACTGACCATTGGTCGGTAACGAGGGTGAACCTCCTACCGGCTAGGTAGTGCCTCCAGTGACGCACAACCTCCACAATGGCTTGTGCCTCCTTTTCGACTGCAGAGTGCCGAATCTCGGAGGCGGTGAGGGCCCGGGAGAAGAATGCTACTGGCCTGCCAGTTTGGTTGAGGGTAGCAGCCAGGGCGATGTCTGACGCATCGCTCTCTACCTGGAAAGGGATGGTTTCGTCCACCGCGTGCATAGCGGCCTTGATGATGTCGGCCTTGATGCGGCTGAAGGCCGACCGGGCCTCAGCCGTCAGGGCAAATGTCGTGGTCTTTATGAGTGGGCGGGCTTTGTCCGCATATCTGGGAACCACTGGGCGTAATAGGAGAAGAGCCCCAAGCACCGTTTGAGGGTCTTGAGACTGTGGGGGAGGGGGAGTTCCTTAAGGGGGCGCATGCAGTCGGGGTTGGGACCTAGGACCCCGTTTTCCATGATGTAGCCGAGGATGGCTAGTCGGGTTGTGTGGAAAACGCATTTTTCCTTGTTGTAGATCAGGTTGAGGGCCCGGCCGGTCTGGAGGAACTTTTCAAGGTTCGCGTCATGGTCCTGCTGATCATGGCCGCAGATGGTGAAATTGTCCAAGTACGGGTAAGTAGCCCGCAGGCCATACTGGTCCACCATTTGTTCCATCGCCCTCTGGAAGATGGAGACCCCATTTGTGACGCCGAAGGGGACCCTGAGGAAGTGGAAAAGCCGGCCGGCTGCTTCAAAAGCAGTATAGAGGCGGTCTTCCGGTCGGATAGTGGGCTGGTGGTAGGCGGATTTTAGGTCGACAGTGGAGAATACGCGGTATTGAGCGATCCGATTGATCATCTCTGCTATGCGGGGAAGGGGTTACACATCCAGCTGCGTGAAGCGGTTTATGGTCTGGCTGTAGTCCACGACCATCCGTTTCTTTTCCCCGGACCGTACTACCACCACTGGAGTTCCGCAGATGCTTTGGCTGCGATTGGTCGAGGGTGATCGCTCCCAGTTGCGGGTAGTCTGAGTCCTCAGCTGAGTCAAATTCACAAAATGACCGCCGCCGGTCGCACGTGTCGGGTTTAGAAGATGGCCGCCACCATGACTCGCACGAGGCCAATGACGCGTCAGAAAGGGGCGTGTACGGCCATTGCGCAGCAGCGTTGCGGGCCTGCGGGCCTGTGAGCTCGATTTTCGGGCCGGGTGAGCTTTTTGTTTCTGGGCCTTGATCCTGGCCAGGCAGATCCTCGCGAAATGCCCCTTCTTTCCGCAGCCGCTGCAGATGGCAGAATGGGCTGGGCAGCGTTGACGTGGATGCTGGCCCTGCCCACAGAAATAGCACGATGTGCCCCCGGTCTGGGCGGGTCGCCGCGCGGCGCAGGCCCGTAGCGTGGCCGAGTCTGGGGAAGTCCGAGGGGGGCTTGCAGGGTCCGCGAAGTACGTGCCTAGGTTGTGATGGACCACTTCCAGTGAGGTGGCGAGTGTTACCGTGTCCTGAAGGTCTTTAGCTCTATTTTTGAGGATGCGCTGCCTGATATAGGTTGAACGGATGCCGGACATGAAGGCGTCTCGGATGTGCAGGTTCATGTGGACTTCCCCCATCACATCCTGATGGTTGCAATTCCTGGTGAGCGGGGTGAGATTTTCCACATACTCGTCCAGCGTTTCCCCTGAGCGCTGCCGGCAGATACCTCATTTATGGGTTTGACAAAACGCTTTCACAGGATCTCGATCGCCTTGTCGTAAGTGGTCGCCTTCTCGATCATGGCGGAGATTCTATGGCTCACCCGGGCGTGGAGTAGGCGCAGCTTGCGAGGCCCTTCGACGGGAGCTGCCGAGGAATTCAGGTAGGACAGCCGGAGCTACAATGGACACTTTTACTGGGACAGCTGATAAATACAGAGCCAGGCTCGGGGCCTTCACACACCTTCCAGGAGCGGAGACAACCGGACCTGCGAGGGATACCTCTACTGGGCAGGGGGCTGCATTTGGAAAACAATCCAGGAGTTATATCACAGGAAAACAGTAATTCAATAGTTGGTGAGAAGTTGCTATTAGGAATTGTGTTAAATACCTTTAACTAGAAAAAACGGATACTTTATAAATAAGTGGCTCCTTGAATTTCAGTAAGGAACACTAGCCATAGGGAAGTAAAGTTAAATCAAGTCAGAGTAAAATAAGATAATTTAGTGAACAAAATAAGATATGGTTAGAGAACAGAACCAGGGAGAAAAAAAAGTGTAAGAAGTAGTGAGACAGAAAGGTGGTTAAAGTAGCGCGAGAAAGAGCCAGACTGAGAGCGGAGGCAGGAGGATAAAGGAGTGTGAGAAAGACCAAGACTGAGAGTGAAGCTGGCAGGATAAAAGAGCGGACTAAGAACTGAGTGCTAGCTTGGCGTTTGATGCTCTTGAGGTGACATCAGGATTCAAAAGTAACGCAGGACATGTGAAGCGGCTGATTGGTTGAGTGTAGTTGGGAAAGTATTTACTACTTTCATCGTTTATAGTTTGTAAGGTCTATATTTTGTGGTCTGTAGTTTGTAATGACTATATTATGCAGTAACGAGGGCCAAGGAAGAAGTGCCCGAGAGTAATTGATACTTTATGATCTTATGGATCTTCTAAAAGGCTTAATTTAAAGGGGCAAGCCATGGCAGGAGAGTTCAAAGCCATGGTGTGCTGCTCCTGCTCTAGCTGGGAAGACAGAAACATCTCCAGAGCCTCAGGCCAGCATGTGTGCAGGAAGTGTCTGCAGCTCTTGGAAGCCCAGGATTCGGAGCTGGAGCGGCAGCTGGGGACACTAAACAGATACATCACTTTGGATATTGTTGAGGGGAATGACCTCTCAGGGGAAAGGACCAACAGCCAAATGTTTTGCACCATGGTGAGGAGTTAATAATGTAGGACTGCAATAGTTAGAGGGGATTCAATTATAAGGGGAATAGATATGCATTTTTGTGGCCGCAAACAAAACTCCAGGATGATATGTTGCCTCCCTGGTGCTAGGGTCAAAGATGTCTCGGAGCGGTTACAAGGCATTCTGGAGGGGGAGGGTGAACAACCAGTGATTATTGTACATATTGGTACAAACAACATAGGTTAAAAAAAAGGGATGAGGTCCTTAAAGCAGAATATAGGGAGTTCGGAAGTAAGTTGAAAAGTAGGACCATAAAGGTAGTGATCTCAGGTTTGCTACCAGCGCCATGTGCTAGTCAGAGTAGAAATAGCAGAATATGTCAGCGGAATACATGGCTGAAGAGACGGTGTGAGGGGGTGGGTTTCAGATTCGTGGGACATTGGGACCAGTTCTTGGGGAGGTGGGACCAGTACAAAATGGGTGGGTTGCACCTGAGCAGGACTGGTACTGATGTCCTAGGGGGAGACTTTCCTAAAGTAGTTGGGGAGGGCTTAAACTAAAATGGCAGGGGGATAGGAACCTATGCAAGGAGTCAGAGGAGGGGGAATAAAGGACAAAAACAAAAAACAGAAAGGGGAATAAGAAAAGTGAGAGGCAGAGACGGCAAGGGCCTTGATCAAACAAGGCCACAATGAAATATAATGGGAATGGGAAAAGGAATATTAAAAAGACAAGCCTTAAGGCCTTGTGCATTAATGCATCGAGCGTTTGCAATAAAGTGGATGAATTAATGGCACAAATTGATCTAAACAGGTATGGTATGGTATGGACTATGGAGATATTGCTGCAGGGTGACCAGGGATGGGAACCGAATATCCAGGGGTATTCAGTATTTAGGAAGGACAGACAAAAGGAACAGGTTGCATTGGATTGGATTTATTTATTGTCACGTGTCCCGAGGTACAGTGAAAATTATTTTTCTACGAGCAGCTCAAACAGATCATTAAGTACATGAAAATAAAAGAAAATACATAACAGTGCAACACAAGGTACACAATGTAAATACATAGACACCGGCATCAGGTGAAGCATACAGGAGTGTAGTATTAATCAGGTCAGTCCACAAGAGGGTCGTTTAGGAGTCTGGTAACAGCGGGGAAAAAGCTGTTTTTGAATCATTTTGAATCATTGCTGGTTAAAGAGGAATCATTGCTGGTAAAAGAGGAAATTAATGTAATAGTGAGGAAGGATATTAGCTCAGATGATATAGAATATGGACAGGCAGAGCTGAGAAACACCATGGGGCAGAATATGTTAGTGGAGATTGTATATAGACCCCCAAACTGTACTGGTGGTATTGGGAATGACATTAAACAGAAAATTAGAGACTTGTGCAATAAAGGAATCTGTAATTATGGATGACTTTAATCTGCATATAGATTGAGCAAATCAAATTAGTAACAATACTGTAGACGGAAGAATTTCTGCAGTGTGTACGGGATAGTTTTCTGGACCAATTCGTTGAGGAACCAACTAGAGAACAGGCCATCCTAGACTGGGTATTTTGTAATGAGAAATAAATAATTGGCAGTTTAGTTATATGAGGCCCCTTGGGGATGAGTGACCATAATGTGAGAGTATTCTTCATCAAGATGGAGAGTGACGTGGTTGATTCTGAGACTAGAGTCCTTACTCTAAATAAAGGAACCTACAATGGTGTGAAGCGCGTGTTGGCTATATTGAATTAGGAAACAATACTTAAAGGGATGATGGTGGATAGGCACAGGAAGACATTCAAAGAGCGCATGGGTGAACTGCAACAATTGTTCATTCCTGTCTGGCACAAAACTAAAATGGGAAAGGTGGTCAAACGATGGCTTGCAAGGGAAGTTAGAGATAATAAAAGTAATTAAATTAAAAGGGTGTTTTTCCAAATGGCAGGCAGTAACTAGTGGGTTATCACATGGATCAGTGGTAGATCACCAGCTTATTACAATATATATAAAAGATTTAGATGAGGCAATATCTCCAGATTTGCAGATGACACAAAGCTGGGTGGGAGAGTGAGTTGTGAGGAGGCGGTAGAGATGCTTCAGTGTGATCTAGACAAGTTGAGTGAGTGGACAATTGTATGGCAGATGCAGTATAATGTGGATAAATGTGAGGTTGTCCATTTTGGCAGCAAAAACAGGAAGGCAGATTATTATCTGAATGGCTATAGATTGAGAGAGGGGACTGTGCAGCCAGTCTTGGATATCCTCGTACACCAGGCACTGAAAGCAAGCATGCAGGTGCAGCTGGCATTGAAGAAGGCAAAAATAGTATGTTGGCCTTCAAAGTGAGAGGATTTGAGTACAGCAGCAGGAATGTCTTGCTGCAATTATACAGGGCCTTGGTGATACCATACTTGGAATATTGTGTGCAGTTTGGTCTCCTTATCTGAGGACGGATGTTCTCACTATAGAGGGAATGAAGCAAAAGTTTACCAGACTGATTCCTGGGATGGTGGGACTGACGTATGAGGAGAGACTGAGTCGGTTAGGATTATATTCACTGGAGTTTAAAAGACTGAGAGGGGATCTCATAGAAACCTATACAATTCTAACAAGACTGGACAGTGTAAATGCAGGAAGGATGTTCCCAATGGCAGGGGAGTCCATGACCATTGTCAGAGGATGCGGGGTATACCATTTAGGACTGTGATGAGGAGACATTTCTTCACCCATTGGGTGGTGAGCCTGAGGAATTCACTATCACAGAAAGCAGTTGAGCCCACAACATTGTATGCTTTCAAGAAGGAGTTAGATATAGCTTTTGGGGCTAAATGAATCAATGGATATTGGGAGGAAAGCAGGAGCAGGTTACTGAGTTGGATAATCAGCATTGATCATAATGAATGGCGGAACAGGCTCGAAGGGCCAAATGGCCTCCTCCTGCTACTATTTTCTATGTTTCTATATGTACGTAACTCATTGAAGGTGGTGAGACAGGTTGAGAGAGTTGTTAATAAGGCATTTGGTATCATGGGCTTTATTAATAGGGGCAGAGTGTACAAGAGCAAGGAAGTTAAGCTGAACTTGTATTGTCACCAGTTTGGTGATAGCTTGAATATTGCGCCAATTCTGGCACCGCACTTTAGGTGGGATGTGAAGGCATTGGAGAGAGTGCAGAAAAGATTCACGAGAATGGTTCCAGGGATGAGGAACTTCAGTCATGATTGGAGAAGTTAGAACTGTTTTCCTTGATGAAGAGACGGCTGAGTGGAGATATGATAGAGGTATTCAAAATCATGAGGGGTCTGGACAGAGCAGATAGAGAGTAGTACTTGAAAGGATTGCAAACGATAGGGCACAGGTTTAAAATAATTGATAGAGGATGCAAAAGCGATCGGAGAAAAAGCTTTTTCACGCATCGAGTGCTTCAGGTCTGGAATGCACTGCCTGAGAGTGTGGTGGATGTTATATTCCTTGCCTTTTCCTCCAAGGTAGCCAGATATGTAGTGTTGACAAAGAATATAAAAATAAGAAGTTTGAATCAAAACAAATTTATTTTACACTACTAACTTTGATTAGGTTTGCACACTTTACTGAGTAACAGATACTAAACTAATAATACTGAATCTGTGGTACAGTAATCAATATTCCATCTAACTAATAAACTACACTATGACTTGACCTCGTGCTATATCTCTACAATCAATTCTCACTCTGTTCTTCTAAGCTTTTCACCATGTTCTCTTCAGCTTCTCCCAGAATTCCTAGAGATGCTGTCTTATATACAATGAATTAGTAACGCCACCTAGTGTTTGATTTACACATAGTTTCAGATGTTAACCCTTTACTACACTGGCACTATACATATCATTACAGTGGAGGCAGGTTCAATTAAAGTTTTCAAAAGGGCATTAGACTGTTATCTGAAAACAGTGAATGTGCAGGTTTACGGAGAGAAGGTGAGAGAATGGCACTGAGTGAGGTGCTCCTTTGGGGAGCCAGTGCAGTCATGGGACTGGATTCTCCGTTTCAGCAGCTAAGTGCCGGCGCCAGCGGAACATGTGTGGTCTTTTCCGAGCATATCACCTGCGTGAAACCCTCACCGGTTCCAGGACCAATGAGGGGCTAGCACCAGCGTCAGATGGAACTCCTGTCTCCCGCGCCGAAAACTGCTGGAGTATGGCCGGGGGTCCCTGGTCGCGCATGCGCACGGCTGATGACCTGCAGCGGTCGAACCGTACAACATGGCACCGGCCATGCGCGGACGCAACCTGCCATCTGCGACCCCTCAGCCCACTCCCTGGCAACCCCCCCCCCACCAGTCCCCCCAGCCCTCGCAGAAGCCCCCCCCCCACCAGCGACACGCATTCCAGCCTAGTGAGGCGCCGCTGGACACAGTCTGCAGCTGCCACGCCGGGTTCCCACACGGCTGAGACCACACGTGTTCCGCGCCATTGGGAGATAAGCCCATCGGGGGCGGAGAGTTGTAGGAGGGCCGGCCGATGACGCTGCAATGCCCGCAAACAGATAACGCCATTTCGGAGGGGGCGATGCATGGCTGACCGGTGTGAAACCGGCGGCGGCCCCGATTTCAGCATTGGAGTTGATTCTCCGCCTGATTGGCGATTACGATATTGACATTGGGCAACGGAGAATCTCACCCCATGCCAAAAAGTCACCTTCTGCAGGGCAACAATTCTATAATTAACTACCTCATTTTTATTGCAGCAGTATCAATCCTTCATTTTTGACAGTTATAATGCCTCTCCTCCAAGCGCAATGGGACGCTTCACAACATCTGCATCTGCTTGCATTCGCACACTAAACACCTGCTAATGCCCCCAACGTTCCCATTTTTCCCCACACCCACTGCTTGGGCAGGCTTCTCTGTGGGCAGATGTCAAAATCGTGAAACGCAATAGGCCGGAGAATAGGTTCCAACGCCAAAATCGCAGCGGTCACACATTTGACGCCAAATCGCAATTCTCCATCGCCTCAACAGCGGCGTCAATGTGGTCCGGAACGTATGTACATTAAACACTGTTTGCATGTCATTAGCGGGTCTGAACCGATATTCTCCGGGGCCTCCGCGATTCTCCCCCTCTGATGGGCTGAGTTCCCGAAGGCCAGGTTCACTTGTGCTTTTAAAAATCGTGAAACCGGCGCTGTGGCTAATGAGGGAGAGAAAGAGGAGGTAGGGTACAGAGAGGCGCGACTGTGGGCTGCCTGGCCATGCTGACTAGGGTGAGAGGGGCGCTGCCAGGGTCAGGGAGGTGATGGGGGAACATGCCCAGTGGCTGGGTTGACCCACCATGGGACAGGGGCCATGTCCTGTCACTGACCGCCATTACCATGGCCTGCAAGGCAGACATATTGCTGCACACCCCACTGACCATCCACCTTGGCCCCTGGTTCTGCAGAGTGGCCCCGGCCGAATGGGTGTCCCATTGGCGGGTGTCTTCTGGGGCATCTGAGCCTGGATGGGCCCGGCTGCTGCTCAGGCATCCCAGGTGGCATGGTGCCGCCCTGTTCTGCCCGTTGCTTACCAGATGCGCCAGGGACACGATGGGGGAGTCCGAAGTGCTGCGGTGTTCAGGTGCCTCCTCTGCGGAAGTCACTGGCACGGGCCCAATCACCTCCTTCTCCCTCGGGATGCCCAATGCCCCCTGGGCTACTCCATGGGACTGGGGTGCAAAAAGAGCTAACCCCTGAGGCACGCTCTGGTCTCACCATGCTCGCGGTCATGGAGCACAGGGAGTGGACCATCTCAGTCTGGGAGTGCGTCACATCACCCATTGACTGTGCCACCGCCTTCTGGGTTTGTGTCACATCAGCCAGTGACTGTACCATCTCCATCTGGGACTGGGCCACCTCCCTCTTGTGTCTGTGCCACGTCGGCCAGCGCCTGGACAATGCCGCTGACATTCCCAGCCATGCCTGCTGTGACTGGGCCATGCTCAGGAGCGCCACTGTGGTTCTGGCACATGATTGCCTGTGAGGCGGCAACCCTGTCCTGGGCCTCAGCCAGCACCTGCACAGGCCTCAGGCCTTGGACATGCTGATCCATAGCCAAAACCGTAGTACCCCCACAGCAGACAACACCCATAAGGTGTTGGCCTGGGTGGCACACATTATCGGCACCACCTCCTGGTCCTGTACACGGTTGGATCTCTCCAACTGCGCCTGCAGTTACTGGATGCTCGCCGACAACCCCTCACGTACTCCCTGGCTCTGCGACTGCGTCTCCACAATTGACGAAACTGTCCGCTCCAGAAGCCCGAAACCCGTCTGGACGGCAGCTCGTCCCTGGGGTCGCCCTGCCCTCCGAACGTCCGCCCCCTTGGGTGTTCCTACCTCCACTTGCTTTACCGGATCAGCTGTGTAGTGCGCACCAGATAGTGTCCCAGTAGCCTCTTCACTGAAGTGTCCAACCGAGGTGAGTGTCTCTGGGATGGTGGAGGTTGTTGGAGACAGCTGTGACGGGATGTCAGTTTGATCCTCAGACTCAAGGTCCAGGGTGTCCTGCGCCTCGGGTGGAGGGCTGGTTTCCAGGCTACTCTCCTCATCGGTGCTCCGCTCACGGAGTGGCTCCGGCTATGGCACTGGCTGGGGGCGGGGGCCATCAGATGGGCCAACCCCATCTCCAGCAGGTCTTGCAAGACACAAGACAAGACGCATGATTAGACCGTGGGCCAGGGGGGCGATTGAGGGTGTGGGTACGGTGGGGGTTCGGGTGGTGGCGGTGAGGGTGGTGTGGGAGTGAGAGTTGTGGGGGTTGGTGTTGTGGGTGGGTTTGACACATGTCACGGGTAACCGCAACTCAGAGGGGTCCCACATCCCCGCCCGTAGCCAAACTCAACCCCAGTAACCACCCTTTCCTCTGGGCCATCAACCACGCCCGAGGGGGGGAGGGGGGGGGGGACAGAAAACAACGGTGCGACAGCCCAACCGAAACATGCAGCCCAGGGGTTGAGTAGCTGGTGGCCTCAGTGGCCAGGGCACCCAGCCATGGCGGCTGGTATGGGTGCCAGGATGGGGGTTCTGCCGCCTTCCGGGTTGTGGGGCAGTAGGGTTGCGGGAGTGGGGGAGCGGGGTTGGTACCAGGGGCACAGTGCTGTCTACTCAACCTGGCCACCCTGAGGTGGTCGTGCAGTTTTTTCCGGCACTGCTGGTCAATCTGGACGGTATTGTCCATGGCGCTTAACGCCTCTGCCAGGGCACGGCCAATGGCGACAGCTAGCAGCCTCCTTTCCGGGCTCGGGTACAGGATCATCCGCCTCTCCTCCACTTCACTGTGTCCAGTAGGGTCTCCAGCTCGGTATCCGTGAAGCGTGGGGCCGCATGTCTTGCTGTCATCTTGTTGGCTGCGATGGTGTGTGTGAGGAGTGAAACGGGTATATGTGGCTGCAGCTTGTCAGCCTCCTGAGTGTCAATCGTGGAACCAGTGAATCTGGCACCGTTTCTCATTGGAATTGATTGTGTTCCAAGTGGCACACTGGTGCTAGCCCCTTAACAGTAGCTGAATTAGTCCAGGTGCGGCGCTGGTTTTTACTGTCGTGGAACTCGATGAATTCTGAGCCGACGTCAACACTTAGTCTCAGAAACGGAGAATCCCGCCCTTTCTCTCATCATATGCATTATGCTGAGCTGCCTCATAAACATCTTTAAAGCCCTTCAGCAGAGCACTCCAATCACCCATTTCCACTATTCTGGCAGGAGGAGCTGGCACCAAAGAGAGGCGATAACACAAGGAAATCCTGCCAAACTACAAACTCTGATATCAATGGATAAATCGCCAATGAAAATCATTGGCAGAGAGAGGGTACATTGTATTGGCAAGGATAAAGGTCAAACACAGCAGGGTGTTTGGGCTTCTTTGATTCCTTTTATCCTTCTACTTAACTGTTTCACTCACACACAATCACTCCCACTGCCCCAAGCTACCTTCCTCGCTCTAACCGGCATCACTGTAACTATTCACTTTTAGACTTTTTATCTCTCCAGTTTCTGGTGGGTTTGCAAGCAAAGACTTATTGCTCGCGACTCACAAGCTGAGACAATCTGTAATTGTCAGCCATTAGTGAAGCTGCTCTGATCTTAGAAATGTCTTCCAGGTGGGATCTTGATCTTAAAGTGACGCTATTTTTAAATTATTCCATCAACATCGCCTCTCTAAGATTTTCAAAACATTGTTCAATCTTCATAGACTAATACTATTTATGAAATATCATTTCCTTTTCTCAGGAATATTTGATTCTGTTTATTTCCTATATGTCTAAACCTTTGCCTGTACACCTCTGTCACTGACTCATATGCACTGCGAACAGCAGCCTTCACTATCTCATCATCATCAGACTGTGTGACTGAAGGAGATAAGTACATTTCGAATGCTTTCTCCAAAACTACACTTTGCAAGTAAAATGTCCAACTTTATTTCGACCATGGCAATGTTGTAGCAATTTTCTCAAATAACACAGTTTACGTTTCAACTCCTTCCGTACAGAATCTTGCCGTTAAGTGAATATTTCCAAATAGCTCCTTGAAATTCAATGTTTTCCTGTCCTTCACTCTTTGGAACTCATGTCAAATCTTTTGATCTATCCTTCCAATTCAAGTTTCCTCATTTGCAATTGAATTCTGGCTAACTCGACCTGAATGGTTTTCTTCCTCAAGATTCAGACGTTCAGCCAATACTTCAAAAATCTCTGCTTTTCTAGACTCCACTTTTAAATACACTATTAACTCCCCTGCCACTGCCTTCAAATTAACCTTTGTTAACTGTTGCCAGGCTTTCACAGAGGCTTTGAGCTCGTTTCAACAAATTGGAAACAAAGTCGCATAGTGAGTGCAGTTAGCCACGTGTTTCCCGGCGCTCGCAGTGCCGAGAAACACTTAGCTGTACAACGAGGGGCCTCAGCGGGGAATGTGCAGCCAGGGCCGCACAAAGCTCCATTTTGTACACTGGAGAGCTCGCTGGAACACCCAGTATAGCGAGAGATCGAGGCGCCATTTAAAAATGGCGTCCCGATCGCCAAGGCTCCTGAAATGACCCCCGCCACCCCCAGCCTGAACGCACTGTGGGAGGGTCGCCGCCCACTCCCGCGCAACCCCAATCCCGACGCAGGGCACCCCCAACCTGATCGCATGCAAAAAATGCCAACTTGACACCTTGGCAGTGCCAACCTGGCAGTGCCTCTGGCAACTGGCAGTGCCACCTGGGCATCTTGGCAGTTCCAGGCTGTCACATTGGTGGCACTGACAGGGTGCCAGACTGGCACTGCCAAGATGCCCAGGTGCCACTGCTAGGGTTCCCAGGTGGCACCAGCAGTGCCAGGGCACCACACTGCTCAAAGGGCATGCGGCTGGGGACCTCCGATCCACTGGGATACCCCCACGAGTGCTGTTCCGTCTGGTCCCCGTTTATGGGGACCAGTGCTGAAAGGCGCTAGCCTGAGGTTTCCGAGGCGAAGTGAATGAATCCCAAAGCCTCAGGTTCCTTGGGAATGTCTTGCTTTAATATGCATATTTGCCAAAACGTGATCCCACCCACAATGGATGTGATTCACATCGCAACGTCTCGCGAGATCCTATTGGATCTCACGAGGTGTTGCGAGCTGGGTAGATCCCAGGAGCGGGATCTTCCGGCTTTTATCGGCCATGCTGCGGCGCGGCAAGATGCCCTTTGGAAGCAGTGTGGCCATTGGATCGCACTTTCTCTTTTTCCAGAAAAGCTTAAATAATAGTAGCCATGCCACTTTTTCAATCAATACAGCAAAAGTAACTGTAAAATCCTATTCATTTAGACTCTGGAGAATTCTAGTTTACTAATTTTTGCTACTGAATTTGTATCCCAGGTGAGCCCCAAATTGAATAAGATCCCTGTAGAACCTGATAACTTTTGAAAAGAGATTTGAATGTCCAGTGGCCAACTCAAAGACCACAGGACAAAATAACACATTTTCAGACTCTTACTATAGCAAACAAAAATCAACATTGAATAAACATTACTGAGTAGGCAGCTAGTGCACTAAATTCAGAATAATGTCCCTCTTTACTTCCTAATAGGACAGTACGTCCCATGTATTTATGCATTATATTACACTCTCCACAAAATTGTACGGCCCGATTTAACGGTCTCATCGCATTCAACTTAGTGTTGGGACGAAGTCATTGAATCTCACGAGAGGTTTCTTGTGAGATTCACGACACAAGACATCTCACGAGATTCAGATAAGCATATTAAAATGATCCATTAGGCTCATCTGAACATGCATGCGACAGATTCGTCTGGGAGATCTCACCAGGGCTCCATCTAGTACTGATCCACACAAATGTGGACCAGGTATAATGGCATCTGGTGGGTCTCCTAGGCCATTGGAGACCCCTGGGTCATCGGGGACAGGGCAAGCTGGCAATCTGGTACTCCTGGCACCTGGGCACCGTGGCACTGCTACCCAGGAACTGCTGGGATGCCCAGGTGGCACTGCTAAGGGTCAGGGCCTGAGGCGGACGTGCCCATGAAAGGGGGATGAGGGGGAGGTATGAAGGATGGGGGTGAAAGGTGGGTGTGAAGAGGCCTCATAAAGGTTGGGAGGGGTAAAGGATGGGGGTCCTGAAAGAGGGGGAGTGAAAGGAGGGGTGATGAGCCCTGAAAATGGGGGCCCACAGCAGTGGGATATCCTCACTTGGGGGTAGGGGCAATGCCCATGTGTGCAGGGGTGACATTGCCCATCGGGGGGCCCCTCAGACTCACTTTCAGATTGGGGCACCCTTTCAAGATGGCAGCCCGATCTCCGAGCAGCCGGTCTTGCCGGCGAGTTCAGCTCCCCACTGCTGAAAAGATTTCTGAGGACACGATTCCCGGGAAAGATTTCTCAGTGTGGTAGCGATCGGCACTGCATTTGCCAGCTCTTCGCTAACAAGGTGGAGCAGCACTTAAGCTGCACTTGCGCAACCAACCCCAGCCAGCTCGCAAGAAGGGCACCCCAAGATTCGGGGACGCTGACCTGGGGTGGCTGCTAGATCCTGTGGAGGCCAGGAGGGATGGCCTGTTCCCCCGAGAGTCCGGGAGGGTCAGCCATTGGGCAGCCAATGCTGCCAGGGACAAGGTGGCGGCAGCTGTGAGCTTGGGGAGTGTGACCAAGAGGACTGGCGTCCAGTGCAGGAAGAAGGTCACTGACCTGCACCAGGCAGCATGAGTGATAAACACCAACACCCCAATCGCCCCCCCCCCCACCGAGATCTCTCCCCACAGGAGCGTCAAACTCCCCTCCCCTTCTACTCCCCAACCCTTCCTCCACCTCCTCCCCCTTCAACCACCCCCAAGCCCTCCTTAACAGCCCCCTCCCCCCGCCACTGTGAACCACATGTGTGGCTACCTAGATGTAGTGGTAGAACTAGGAAGGCAAAGCACATCGAAGATCACTGAGGGCACTGGGGGAGGGAGTGGGGGGTAAGGGGGCGGGGGGGGGGGGGGGTAAGTGGATGAGAGACAGCACCATCAGGAGGGTGGGGAATTGTCAAACACAATAAACATCTTTGTGCACAACCAGTATGATGCCTCTGTCACCTTCATCCACAATGCGGGCCGACCTCTGAACCCTTGGCCCATCTCTCCAGGTATCTCCCCATCCCCGTGGCACCCACCCAACCTCTGGCCATGGACATGTCCCTGGAGCTGTGTCCCATTCCCTGGCATTCGGATGTTGGCTGCTACGTGCGTGGTGATGCCTCCCGCAGTGTCCAGGCGTCAAGGTATAATTGGGAAGCTAGGCAATGACTCCAACATGCGACACGGCCCGCCCACCAACGGGGATCCACTTGGGTTGTGTGAAGTGCTCACTTAACCATGATTGCTAATTCACTATCAGCAATAGCCTTCAGCCGCGTAGCTAGAGGCTTTGGCAGTCGGTGGGGGTTATGGGTGTTCGGTGGGGCAGACAGACAGGGACAAGGGTTGCTCCAGGAATGGATATACACGATCCAGGCATGGTGGTGCCACAAGTTGCTGTCCCCACAGTTGCTCCCCCAGTGCACCCCCCCTCCCCATGGCAGCCCACCCCTGCGGAGGGTCCCCTACCCTCACGCAAGGGTCCCTCGCCCCCCACCTAGCATTGGGGTGGCAAGCCCAGCACCCCCGGGCTCTTTGTCTGTGAGCAAAGATGGATACTCACTTCCTCGGCTTCCCACAGAAGCCCTTCCACCGGGTTCACGATTTTCTTAAAGGAGTACTAATCAGCACCAGCTTGACCACTTGCTGGGAAGGAGTTGATTGACAAGAGGCCATTGGATATAGGGTGGCTCTCCTTAAGTGTGTGGAAATGGGGCTTAATTGTTGATAATTGGTTTCTCGCCACGCTACGACGAGATCCCGATTTCGCCATTCGGGAGAGGACCGGTTGGTGCGATTCCCGTTTTTGGCCTCTCCCGCTATTCACCAACCCTGTTTCGCTTGAGCGAGAGCGTAACGAGGCCGGAGAATCACGCCTTAGGTGTGGGCTGGACCAGGGGGAAACTACTCAAAATATTACTGCTTGTGGGTGAATATCGGTGTGAATCTCACCCAAAATGTCGACTGGACACACCCCGCCAAACCCGCCCAAAATTACATTTGTGGCGCAATTATCTAGGAAGAATGCGAAGCATGGTAGCGAACGGAAACTGCCGTGAGCATTCTGACACTCAGCCCGGCAACGCAATTCAACGTTCACTGGTCCTCTTAACGAGGCCCAATGGGCATCACGCCGCAAATGAGGTTCGCCAACCAATTCGCCGGGACCGTGCTCGCCAGCCACCCGCTAACATGGTCAAGCAGCACTTAAGCAACACTTACAGAGTCAACCCCACTCAGCTCGCAGCCATGGCGCTAAGACGTCCGGCCACAAACTTTGTACACGCGAACCTGGGGCTGCTCCGAGATGCGGTCGAGGCCAGGAGGAATGTTCTGTTCCCTGAGTGTCCCGGAGGGTGAGCCACAGGGCAGCCAGTGCCACCTGGGATAAAGTGGCAGCAGCCGTCAGCTCAGGATATGTGCTCACCTCCCCAGCTCCCTGCAGCAGCCCATCCGCCAGGATCACGTTTTTCAAAAGTGGTACTAATTGGCGCCAGTGTGAGCACTTTCTGGGGAGGCCGGTGAATGACGGGAGGCTGTTGGATGGAGGGTGGCACCCGTTAATCGTATGGGAATAGGGCTTCAGTGGTGATAATTGCTTTCTCGCCACGCTAAGGCGGGATCCCGACTTCGCCTACGGGAGCGGGCTAGTTGTATCGCAAACGGGTTGGTGCCCGGCCCGGTTCCCGTTTTCGGCCTCACCTGCTATTCACCGGCCTCATTGTGCTCCCTCTCAAGCGCAACGATGCCGGAGAATCACGTCCTTAGAAATGTTTTAGTTGATTTCCGCCCGTAGTCTTTTCAAGGACCAGTCCAAAGTTACACCCAGCTTCCAACAGGCTTGTTTCTCCCAATTTTGCTGAGTCATAACATCCGCTGTCTGTCAAAACTCATTTCCCTCTGTCTTTTAAGAACTCCCGAACTGACTGCCAGCAACAAGTCCCACTCCCACATCTTCTGCCACCCCGGACAAATCTTCCAGTGTCCTTTAATCTCCACAGATTTGTCTCTTGAACTTCCATCAGCATCCTGCCAGGTGGCTAACAGAAAATAGCCTTTGTCTCTCCTGTTCCCATCAACGGCTCTATCTACTTATCAATCTATCTGATCTCTCTAATCTAATTTATTCCTTCAATTAAAGGACACAGTTTAAACAGTTTAAAACGTAAGTATTCAATAAAGCCACACCTTTGCAACACCGTCAATATAAAGTTTGATGATTTGTTGCAGTGTTTCAATCACACGTGCAGTGCGTCAGTGATGGGAGGGTGAACATTGAGCCCTGGAGCAGCAATGAACCAACCTGTTTTCCCCTGTATACTGTTGAGTTTAAATGTTGCAGCTTTACCCACTTGATGAGCATTTTCCATCACATCCTTGCTTGGGCCTGGTAGATGGTAGAGAGACTTTAAGTGACCTTGAGATCCATAAGACCATAAAACATAGGAGCAGAATTAGGCGATTCGGCCCATCGAGTCTGCTCCGCCATTCAATCATTTTTTTAAAATAAATTTAGAGGACCCAATTCCTTTTTTTCCAATTAAGAGGCAATTTAGTGTGGCCAATCCACCATCCTGCACATCTTTGGGTTGTGGGGTGAGATCCACGCAGACATGGGGAGAAAGTGCAAACTCCGCCATTCAATCATGGCTGATATGTTTCTCAACCCCATTCTCCTGCCTTCTCCCCATAACCCTGATCCCCTTATTAATCAACGACCTATCTATCTCTGCCTTAAAGACATGATGTGAAGATGCCGGCGTTGGACTGGGGTGAGCACAGTAAGAAGTCTTACAACACCAGATTAAAGTCCAACAGGTTTGTTTCGAATCACTAGCTTTCGGAGCACAGCTCCTTCCTCAGGTGAATGAAGAGGTGGGTTCCAGAAACATACATAGTGATTCAAAACAAACCTGTTGGACTTTAACCTGGTGTTGTAAGACTTCTTACTGTCTTAAAGACACGAGTGATTTGGTCTCCACGGCCTTCTGCGGCAAAGGGTTCCACAGGTCAACTATTTGTTGTTGAATATTCAGTCCCTGCTCTACAGTTGGCACAACAATATTAATATCCCTCAAATCCAATTCATCTTCTGGTCAATGTTGACTCCAGCGAGTTGATGGTGAGGGGTTTGGAGATTTTGGCTCCAGTGGAGATCATGGAAGATGGATTGACTTCAATGGAAAGCAAATCGGGAGAGATGGAAAGTGGACAGTTGATTGGCCAATGTCAGCTCTATGCTATTCTTTCCCAGGGCCTCAGAACTGTGCCGCGCACTACCTTCCTCAAACCTCCCTTTTTACTTCCTTTCAACATGTTATCCACTACTTCTTGACAAACCTAACTTTTTGCCTTGCTTGTGCGTGACACTA
Source organism: Scyliorhinus torazame (assembly GCF_047496885.1). Taxonomy (NCBI): domain Eukaryota; kingdom Metazoa; phylum Chordata; class Chondrichthyes; order Carcharhiniformes; family Scyliorhinidae; genus Scyliorhinus; species Scyliorhinus torazame. The sequence continues at coordinate 161,795,555 of NC_092716.1, forward strand.
TAGAACTTGGACTTTTACTTAGATTTCTTATTTAAAGATGAAACCTGCTATGCATATTACATAAATAAAATTAATAAATAACATTTTACTTTTTTGCTTTAGCTCCACCTTGTTGAGAGATCTTGGTGACTGGTCAGTGGCTAATTGGATGTACATATTTTGAAAAATTGGGGAGTTTGTTTAAAATAGTGCACAGAATTACATAGAATGTGTGGTGCAAGAACAGGCCATTCAGCCCAGCTAGTTGATAGTAGTGTGCATGCTCCACTCAGACCTCCTCAATTCTACTTCATTTAACCATATTAGCATTGCTTTGTCTTCTCTGCGATGTACTTGTACAGCTTGGACCTAAATGAACTATGGAAGCCATTTCAACTATTTCATGCAGCATCAAGTTCCACATTCTGACCACTTTCTGATTAAATAGTTTCTCCTATCGGAATTATTAGTGACCTAATTAGAACCCCTCGTTTTGGATTCCCCTGCAAGGGGAAATATTGAGCTGGATTCTCCCGCCATGCCCGCCCCAAGAACGCCACGGGTGAGCTGCGTACAATGGAGAACTCCATTGACCTCGGGCGGGATTCTCCGGTCGCTGGGCGGACGCAGCTGGTGAATCCCGTCCATTTTCTCAATATCTAATGTCATGTTTTTTGCCTCTTTCGACAGCATTTATACACTTCTGCGGATCATTAATGTGGAGAAACGGAGGGATTCTGCTCGCGGGAACAGATACCTCATTGAACTGGAGTTGATGGAGAAGGGGAGGAAGGTGGTCCGCTTGACAGATTACATCTACCTCTTGCTGCACAGAACCAAACAAGATGATGGAATTGAAGTAACAACACATTTGCAAAACAAGGATCCCACTCTGATGAATGTTCCATACTCCAAGCCTCTCCTGTGTCAGCCGGTAGGATTGCATATGAGATCGGATGTCCTGGTACACTTTGTGGTTCCAGGTAAGGAAGAGCTTCATTGAATTCAACTAGATATATGTAAACCCAGCACTTACAGCTTTGAGAACAGTTATTTTCCCATTCTTAATGGCTCTAATGTTTTTAGGCGCGAGGGGGTCGGAGAATCGGCAAGGGCTGGCATGAATCCCGCCCCCGCCGGTTGCCGAATTCTCCGGCACCGGAGATTCGGCGGGGGTGGGAATCGCGCCACGCCAGTTGGCGGGCCCCCCCCCCCCCCCCCCCCCCCCCCCGGCGATTCTCTGGCCCGGATGGGCCGAAGTCCCACTGCTAGAATGCCTGTCCCGCCGGCATGGATTAAACCACCTCTCTTACCGGCGGGACAAGGCGGCGCGGGCGGGCTCCGGGGTCCTGGGGGGGGGGGGGGGTGCGTGGCGACCTGGCCCCGGGGGGTGCCCCCACGGTGGCCTGGCCCTCGATCGGGGCCCACCGATCCGCGTGCGGGCCTGAACCGCGGGAGCACTCTTTTCCTTCCGCCTTCGCCATGGTCTCCACCATGGCGGAGGCGGAAGAGACCCCCTCCACTGCGCATGCGCGGGGATGCCGTGTGAGGCCGCTAACGCTCCCGCGCATGCGCCGCCCGGCAATGTCATTTCTGCGCCAGCTGGCGGGGTACCATAGGCCTTTCCCGCCAGCTGGCGGGGCGGAAATCAGTCCGGCGCGGGCCTAGCCCCTCAAGGTTAGGGCTCGGCCGCTCAAGATGCGGAGGATTCCGCACCTTTGGAGCGGCGCGATGCCGGACTGATTTGCGCCGTTTTTGGCGCCGGTCGGCGGACATCGCGCCGATTACGGAGAATTTCGCCCTAGATGTTTCCTTTTGATGCCTGGTTTGCTGGGAATCTGCAAACACTCCCAGAAACAAAGTGGGTTGATTTCCCCCTTCCAGCTGAGCAAGCCAATCAATGTTGACCTAAGAATCAGAAAATTTTACATGTCTGTGGTCTTAATCTATTAGTAGGATATCTCGTCATACAATGTAAGCTTTATTGGGGACAGAATGAGGAGGGATCTGACATCTTTGTACCCTCTTCCATAATCAGTTTCTTTTTGGAGGGGAAGGTGTATATGTTTCTTAGTCCCTAGAGTGCATCCAGCCAATTTAACTAACAGCAGCAAGCTTTTGTGGATTTAAATAAAGATGATTATTTATTCAAGCCCCCACCTTGAAAGACTAATCACCATGGCTGGCATTTTCTGGCTTGGCCCGCTGCCAGGATCTTCCGATCCCACCAAATGTCACTGGACTTTTGGTTGTCCCATCACATTCCCGCGGTGGGGTCCCGCCACAACAGAGCCGGAAACCTCCAGCCGACGTCACTCACGTACAAGCACAAATGAGAAAGATACAGTTCAAGGGAATAATACACTGCTACAAGATGTAAACAAAAGGATAGTTCACACATTTGGCTCATCGTAGGACAAGCATTTAATGCAGGCCCAGCAAAGGCAGTGTTTTCTCTTCGAAAAGATGCTTTAGGTGGTATTCAATAGCCGTAGATGTATATCTGGAATTATTGTAGGATTCCCTCGAGGAAATCAATGTTCAGCGGGTGTGAAAATGAATCACTTGTAGTTTCTTCTTAACAAGAAGTCAAGTGTCTTTACAGGTGAACTTGAAATAGGAATAGAGCTCAGTGGCTTTTTAGATGTTATACTCTCCAGGTTTACAAAGGCATGAGTCTACTGTCTTTTCCACTGCTGGTGTTCTGCAGCTGCTAATCGGTATAGCCTGAGTTTCTCTCTTGGTCTTGAGATAAATACAAGTTGTTATCTAAAGATAGTTTTGGTCACATGATCAAATTCTGTTGTCACCCAGAGTGATCTGGATGTCCGAAACCATGGCGACATGATGGAGTAAGGGATGAGTTTTTCGCACTTGCTCGGGGTGAAACATGTTCCTGCCCAGCTCTCATTGTTAAGGTCCAAATTACCAGACATGGGCCTGGATTTTTATCAAGTTTGGATAGAATTCCTGCACTGCAGAAGGAGGCCATTTGGTCCATCGAGTCTATACCGACTCACTGAAAGAGCACCCTTCCTAGGTCCACTCCCCTGCTATCCTCGTAACCCCACCTAACCTGCACATCCATGGATGAAAAGGGGCACTTTAGCATGGTCAATCCACCTAACCTGCAAACCTTTAGACTGTGGGGAGAAACCAGAACACCTGGAGGAAACCCACATGGGGAGAAATTCCACACAGACAGTGACCCAGGCCAGAATTGAACCCAGGACCCTGGCGGTATGAGTCAGCAGTGCTAACCGCCGTGCCACCTTGGAATGTCTTAGGAGCTTTTTTAAAATGGCAACCAGAACCCAATTTTGGGAACCTGAATCCCATATCTGGATTTCCGATTTTTGGGAATTTCTTTTAAGATTGCGGGATGGTGTCGGTCAAAAGCCCACCCCCTGCATTCCCGACAAGGTTCTCTGTGATCAGGGTGGGGTGGCACGGTAGCACAGTGGTTCGCACAGTTACTTCACAGCTCCAGGGTCCCCGGTTCGATTCCCAGCTTGGGTCACTGAATGTGCGGAGAGTGCACGTTCTCCCCGTATCTGCGTGGGTTTCCTCCGGGTGCTCCGGTTTCCTCCCACAGTCCAAAGATGTGTAACTTAGGTGGATTGGCCATGATAAATTGCCCTCAGTGTCCAAAAAGGTGGGGTGGGGTTACTGGGTTACGGGGATAGGGTGGAGGTGTGGGCTGAGGTAGGGTGCTCTTTACAACAGTCGGTGCAGACAATATGGGCCGAATGGCCTCCTTCTGCACTATAAATTCTATGACCTTCATTATCCGCAATGTGTCCTTTGTCTAATTAAATTTTTGTGGGTCTGCTAATGCCACTGTGAAAACAGACCAATCAAATCATCGCACTGCCCCAAGTGCAGCTAAATTCCATTCCCCGTTCAACTCCAGCACTGTTAAATTCCAAATATCTACCTCCAACTGGCACAGTTTCCATATCTCATAGTATACATAAATGATTTGGAGGAAAATGTAGCTGGTCAGATTAGCAAATTTGTGTATGACACCAAGGTTGGTGGAGTGGCAGATAGTGTTGAGGATTGTCAGAGGATATAGCAGGACATAGATAGGTTGGAGACATGGGCAGAGAAATGGCAAATGGAGTTTAATTCAGACAAATGTAAGGTGATGCATTTTGGTAGGTCTAACATAGAGGGGAAATATACCTTAAAAGGCAAAACACTTTGCAATATAGAAAGTCGGAGAGATCCGGCCGTGCAGGTCCACAGATCTGTGAAAGTGGTAACACAAGTGGACAAGGTAGTCAAGAAAGCATATGGAATGCTTGCCTTCATTGGATGGGTAATCGAGTGTAAAAACTGGCAAGTCATGCTACAGTTGTATAGAACGTTGGTACGGCTGCACTTGGAATATTGCGCAAAATTCTGGTCGGCACACTACCAGAAGGATGAGGAGGCTTTGGAGAGGGTGCAGAGGAGGTTTACCAGGATGTTGCCTGTTCTGGAGGGTGTTCGCTATGTGGAGAAGCTGAATAGACTCGGACTGTTTTCATTAGAACGACGGAGGTTGAGGAGTAATCTGATAGAGGTCTACAAGATTATGAGGGGCATGGACAGAGTGGAAGGGCAGATACTCTTTCCCAGGGTGGAGGGGTCAGTCACCAGGGGGCATAGGTTTAAGGTCCATGGGGCAAGGTTTAGAGTAGATGTGCGAGGCAGATTTTTTTACACAGAGGGTGGTAAATGCCTGGAACGCGTTGCCAGGGGAGGTTGCGGAAGCAGATACATTAATTGCGTTCAAAAGCATCTTGACAAATACATGGATAGGATGGGTATAGAGGGATACGGCACAAAGAAGTGCTGAGGGTTTTGGCAAAGGTTGATATCGTGACCTGTGGGCCGAAGGGCCCGTTCCTGTGCTGCATTGTTCTTTGTTCTTTTTTAAATAATGTATTCTCCTTTTTCACATTTTCTCCCAAATTTACACCCAACAATAAACAATAATCAGCAACGAATGTAATGTCAATCCCCATATCAATAACAACGAACCCATCCTCCCACCAAACCCCCAAACATTAGCCCACATTTTAACATAAACAAATGACAAAGAGGAATCAGGAATCACCCATAGTCACCATTAACACAGACAGTCCCCCTCCCCCCAACCCCCCCCAATGTTCGATGTGATCCAATTCTCGAAAGTGCATAATGAATAACGCCCATGAATTGTAGAACCCCTCCATCCTTCCCCTCAGTTCAAATTTGACCTTTTCAAGCATCAAGAATTCCAGCAGGCCCCCCCGCCACGCCAGGGCACAGGGTGGAGAGGTTGATCTCCACCCTAACAGGATCCGCCTTCGGGCGGTCAATGAGGCGAAGGCTACAACATCTGCCTCCGGGCCCGTTTCCAAACCCGGCTGGTCCGACACCCCGAATATGGCCTCCCGAGGGCCCGGGTCCAGTTTCACGTGCAACACTTTAGAGATTACCCTAAAGACATCCTTCCAGTAATCCTCCAGCTTTGGACAGGACCAAAACATATGAACGTGATTTGCGGGGGCCCCCCTGCAACGTCCACATACATCTTCTAACCCCTCAAAGAGCAGGCTCATCCTCGCCGTTGTAAGGTGCGCTTTATACATCAGCTGTATCAGCCTCTACCTCGCACATGAGGTGGAGGCGTTCACCCTCCGAAGCACCTCACACCAGACCCCTCCTCCATACCCTCTCCCAACTCTTCCTCCCACTTTGCATTGATTCCTTCTAGCGGCGCCTTCTCCTCCTCCAAAATAGCACCGTAAACCACCGTCACTACCCCCTTCTCCAGTCCCCCTGTCGTCAGCACCTCCTCCAGTAATGTGGTAGCCGGCTCTACTTGGAAGCTCTGTATCTCCTTTCTGGCAAAGTCTCGAACCTGCAGGAATCTAAATATTTCCCCCTGCTCCAGCCCATACTTCGCTCCCAGCTCCTTCAATTCCGCAAAACGACCCCCAAGAAACAAATCGTTTAGTGTCCTAATTCCTTTCTCATTCCATCTCCGAAAATTTCCATCCCACTTCCCTGGCTAAAATCTATGGTTCCCTCGAATCGACATTTCCCTTGACCCTGCCCCCAACCCGAAGTGCTGTCGAAACTGCCTCCAAATTCTCAGCGAAGCTATTACTACCGGACTCCCCAAGTATCTCCCCGGGGCCTTCGGGAGCGGCACTGTCGCTAGCGCCTTCAATCCAGACCCCCTACCCAAACTCTCCTCCATTCTGACCCATTGGGAGTCAACCTTGTTCTTTGTTCTTTGTGTATTCCGAGCTTGTAACTGGTAAAGGTTGAAACTTAAGCACATATTGGCCACGGAATATTTGTCGCATCAGGTCCATTTACTTGCATCCTCCATAGAATAATGAACAGAGCTGCAGATTTCAATTCCCAAAACACCATAACATTTCCAGAACATCACGTATTAAAAAGTGAAGAACCCTGTATTAGAATTACCTTTAGCGCACATCTGCCACCCTCCTGACATGACATTCTTTGAAAAACAATCTCTTTATGAAACAAAAAGCCAGCTCTTCACTTGAAGCCTGGAATCCAGTCTGCGTGCAGCAGGTATCCTCTGATACAGGGCTGAGTTTATTTGAAATACATTTTGGGATTTTAAAAATAAAATTCATTTATGTGATCTGGGCATCACTGGCTAGGCCAGAATTTATTGCCCATCCTGAGTTGCCCTTCAGAAGGTGGTGGTAAGCTGCCTTCTTAAACTGCTGCAGTCCCTGAGGCGTAGGCACATCCACAGTGCTGTTATAGAGGGTGGTCCAGGATTTTGTCCCAGCGACAGTGAAGGAACGGCGATATACCTCCAAGTCAGGGTGATGGTTGACTTGGGATGAGGTCCTCCATATGGTGGGTTCCCAGATACCTGCTGCTCTTGTCCTTCGAAATACTGCCTAAGGAACCTTGGTGAATTATTGCAGTGCATCGCTTTGATGGTACACACGGCTGCCACTGTTCATCGGTGGTGGACGGATTGAATATTTGTCGAAGGGTAGCAATAAATCGAGCGGCTTTGTCCTGGATGGTGTCGAGCTTCTTGAGTGTTGTTGGAGCTGCACTCATCCAAACAAGTGGGGAATATTCCATTACACTCCTGACTTGTACCTTGTAGATGGTGGACAGGCTTTGTGGGGTCAGGACGTGTTACTTGCAGTAAGAGTAAAAAGAGTAAAACGCAAACGGGTTAGAGTTGGAAGCAAAAAAATAGAAGAAGACGGTGAAACTATCACTAGAAACATATTTGACAACCAATGGATTCATGAACCAACAGATCCTTCAAAAATTGACGAATGGTCCAAAGGTCTTCCACACCCTAAAAAAGGTGGTATGACCACATGGGATGGAATTCACAGATTACAAGCCATTTACAGTCTCCACCCATTTGATGGAGTACAAATTCTGACTATCATGCGTTTTACTCGCCAAACAATTTGAAAGTCATTTAAAAGGCAATTCGTAGACAATTTGAAGCTTTCAGAGAATCAAAGACATTGGGCGAGATTCTCCGACCCCCCGCCGGGTCGGAGAATCGCCGGGGCCTGGTGTGAATCCCGCCCCCGCTGGTTGCCAAATTCTCCACCACCGGATATTCGGCGGGGGCGGGAATCACGCCGCGCCGGTTGGTGGGCCACCCCCCGCGATTCTCCGGCCCGGATGGGCCGAAGTCCCACCGCTAAAATGCCTGTATCGCCGGCGTAGATCAAAACACCTACCTTACCAGCAGGACAAGGCGGCGCGGGCGGGCTCCGGAGTCCTGGGGGCGGTGCGGGGCGATCTGGCCCCGGGGGGTTCCCCTACGGTGGCCTGGCCCGCGATCGGGGCCCACCGATCCGCGGGCGGGCCTGTGCCGTGGGGGCACTCTTTCCCTTCCGCCTTCGCCATGGTCTCCACCATGGCGGAGGCGGAAGAGACTCCCTCCACTGCGCATGTGCGGGAATGCTGTGAGCGGCCGCTGACGCCCCCGCGCATGCGCCGCCCGGTGATGTCATTTCCGCGCCAGCTGGCGGGGCACCAAAGGCCTTTTCTGCCAGCTGTCGGGGTGGAAATTCGTCCGGCGCCGACCTAGCCCCTTAAGGTTGGGGCTCCGCACCTTTGGGGCGGCGCGATGCCCCACTGATTTGCGCCGTTTTGGGCGCCAGTCGGCGGACATCGCGCCGTTTCCGGAGAATTTCGCCCATTATCTTCTTGCTTAGGCAGACAGCTCGAAAGTCATTTAAAAGGTCAAAGTCTGGAAATGAAATATGAAAGAGAGAGAGAGAGAGAGAGAGAACTAAACTAAAACTAAACTCCAACATAACTAAAACACAAAACTAAAACACACTCCCTAACACAAGCCTTTGACCTGCTCTGGTAGCCACAGTATTATTATGGATAGTCCAGTTCAGTTTCTGATCAATGGTAACCCCTAGGATGGTGATTGTGGGAGATTCAGCAATGCTAATCATAGAATCATAGAATTTACAGTGCAGAAATAGGCCATTCGGACCATCGAGTCTGCACCAGCCCTTGGAAAGAGCACTCTACTCAAGCCCACACCTCCACCCTATCCCTATAACCCAGTAACCTCAACTAACCTTTTGGACGAAGGACAATTTAGCATGGCCAATCCAACCAATCTGATGGTTAGACCCTCCCTTGTAAGAGATGGCCATTGCCTGGCACTTGTGTGGCGCAAATGTAACTTGCTACTTGTCAGCCCAAACCTGGATATTGTCCAGGTCTTGTTGCATTTCGACATCTACTGCTTCATTATGTGAGGAGCCACAAATGGTGCTGAACATTGTGCAGTCATCAGCGAACATCCCCATTTTTGATCTTGTGATGGACGGATGGTCATTGATGAAGCAGCTGATGATGGTTGGGCCTCTGAAACTACACTGAGGAATTCCTGCAGTGATGTCCTGGAGCTGAGATGATTGACCTCCAACCACCACAACCATCTTTTGCAAGAATTAGCACCAATGTGGTGAATCAAAGTTAAGTCAATGAATCTAATGGAGCTTATTTACATTTAATTTATATTACGTGTTTCACAACATCCATCTAACCCTGAAAACAGTAAGTTTATATTCATAATAATTATCATACCTTGGTATGAAATTTGGTAAAAATAGAATGTACAGCTGGACTTTTACTCAATTGAGGAAGTGAAAACTGCTCAACTGTCATTTATTTCTAATTCAGTTGCTGAATTTGTATGATGTAAAATTGTGAACTAAATTTTCTTCATTCAAGTGGGTTTGCGATCTATCACACAGTTGCTTTCAAATGGTTTTGTTGATGCCCAAAGTTTTGCATGCTCACCTCTCAGCCTCATGAGTTCCTTTAGCACGCCGGTCTCTCTCAGCCTCACATTCGAGCCTCTCACAAAACATGGCTCAGCCTTACGTAAAAATTCCTCTCATCTTTCCCTTAAGTCGCACACTGTGGTAAAAGGGTGGTTTGGGGGGGGGAGGCGGTGGGAGATGTTGCCTCACCGTCAGTCCTCCTGGGTTCCTTCGATGATTACTTTGTACTGGAACAGGAAGAGTAAGTCCCAGCTCCAATTTAAAAATGTAACAGCACACTGTCAAACACAGTTAGCAGCATACATCTCCATTTCACCACTCACTGGACGATCTGGGCTATTAAGTCATGTTATAAATATCTAATGTTCTCCAAACCCACCACATACCAATACGGAACTATTGCCACAATTGCCGAATCATTAACTATTTTATATTTTGGGTGAATATTTGCAATTTATGCAAGTTAAGTTCACATGTTCTACCTATTTTAGAATGCAGTACTTCTACTTCTGGTATTGCTTGGACACAAAGCAACCCCCCCCCCTCACTTTAGCTCTCCTTGTTTAATCATTCTCTTCCACGCATCAGAGGAAGACTCAAAGGAAACATTGAACTCATGGAGGTGATGCAATGAATAGCATCAAAGTCCCAATGTCAGCTGAGTAATGAGAAATAACTGGAAAAACTGGTGCTTCTTAACCTTAGAAAGAAATGATACTGTCAGTAGATAACAGTGTGAAGAAAGGTAAATCATTAACACTTCTTAAAATTCAACCGTGGGATGAGGAATGTGTTTAAATAGCGAAACGGCCATTTATAATTTATGAGGGTGGTCACATGAAGTGATCGGCACACTGAATAAAACACTGGGAAGCTTAACAGGTAAAAACACTCAAGTAGAAATGATGCTCTTTGGAAAGGAACAGCTAAGCTGGGCCAGTTTCCTTCTTGACCTATCTTATGGCTTCCTGAGAGGAGTGGAGAAAAGTGGAAAAGTCATGTCTGAGAGTGGCACAAGTGATCTTTACATCAGCAATTACTCTTCCCTTTTTTTTTAATTGCACAGTAAAGAATCAGGCCCGATGGGTGCAGCAGTTCATTATGGATATGGAAGACCTCTACAAGGCAACAAAGGATGAAAACTTCAACATTATCATCATTGACTTTGACAGTAGCGACATGGATGTGGAGTACGCCTTGAGGAACAGCAAACTGACTCAGTAAGTGAATGCTATAGACTAAGATTTATTCTGGCAAATTAAAATGGGACTATCTTGGTTGTTGTTTATGCATTTAATTTAATTAGTGAAAGAGGGATGCATCATTTCAGTCTCGATGTTAGATTGCATCCAGGCAACCTGGATAAATAACATTATGATGCAATTTATAAATGCAGCTTATGTCAGAGCACAAATTAAAAAGAGCTCACCTCTTAAATTGGAATGTATTTTAAGAGATAATCATGTACCCAAATTGAAATTAGCTTTGGCACCATTTAGCCCACCAATGATGGGCACTTATGAGATAATCTGGACTTTGTCTATTATCTTGACTACGTTTGATGGGTAGACAACAGAGGTGAACATGTGGACAGACAACAGAGATGAACATGAAGTGCATTTTGGTATCAGCAATGCTCAGGCTATGTTAACAGTGCAAGGCCTTGTTGGGTTGATGGGAGTGTATAGTGTCACGTTGGCTTTAATTCCCTTTTTGCCGTTATTTATTTGCTTTATTCAGTTTAGTTACGACAATGATTTTTGATATCGGCCCTGACTTGACTAACTCAAAATTACTTGCAAAGCAACTGTGATACTGTGTAGAATTAGTCTCTGGACAAGTGTTCAGGAAAGGGCATGAATTTCATTATAACTCTGAGACTGTTCTCTTACTTGGATATAGTCCCTTTGGTTCTGTACGAGAAAATGGACAGCAGGACTCCGCCACTGGCCCCAGTCCAATATAATCTCTTTCACTTCAACCCAGGGAGTGTCCTGCTCTTGTGGATCCTCCTTAAATGTACTACGCCCCAGGTCTTCTTTGGCTGGCCCGGTCTTCTAATCCCGTCTGGGGATGTCCATTATACTGCCACTGTGGTGATGCACACATTCGGGTGGTGAAATATATGTCCTCCTTCTATTAATTTTATGATTTTCAAAATTCACAGAAATGAAGGACATTTTACTTCAGGTATAAAATCATAATATAACATAAAATATAATCTAAAAACATAAGAAAGCAGGATGTTTGGTCCTTCAAACCTACTTTGCCACTCAATACGATTAAGGTTGACCTACCACAAAGCTACCTTCCTTTATTAATGTGCGATGGCTTCCAGATTGAAGGTTTAACAATTTGACTGCAGCCTTATGACATAAATGTCAGCTGTGCCATAACAGCCCTTAAGTTTATTTCAGTAATACATAAATCCACTTTAATTTCTTCCTTTTGGCTTGTGATTGTTGGCAGATCTAACTGAGTTGGTTTGAATAGGAAGTTAAAATGCTGCTGGGTTCATTATCAGTTTCACAGAATCATGCATCAGCAAAACCTGCAGGTTTATATGAAAGAAAATCTCCTCATTCTTGACAAAAGAAAACTAATGTGTGCAGGAGCAGAGGACCCTCCGATGACACCAATTCTTTCTCAATCATCAAATGCATCATCAAACACAGTTTGCAGCAACTCCACTGCCCATCTTATATGAGCCTTTGTTTCATACATTGTTAAAAAAATGTTGAGTTGTTAGACCTGCACTCTTCATTGAACCAGGGTTGATCCCCTGGCTTGGTGGTAATGGTAGAGTGCGGGACATGCCAGGCCATGAGGTTGCAGATTGTGGTGGGGTACAATTCTGCTGCTACTGATGGCCCACCGTGCCTCATGGATGCCCAGACTTGAGTTGCTAGATCTGTTTGAAGCCTATCCCATTTAGCACGGTGATAGTGCCACACAACACGATGGAGGGTATTCACAATGCGAAGACGGGACTTTGTCTCCACAAGGACTGTGCGGTGGTCACTCTACCAATACTGTCAGGGGCAGATGCATCTGCAGCAGAAAGGTTGGTGAGGATGAGGTCAAGTATGTTTTTCCTTCTTGGTGGTTCCCTCACCACCTGCTGCAGTCCCAGTCCAGCAACTATGTCCTTTAGGACTCGGTCAGCTTTTTTCATACATGGAACAATCTGCCTAGACTGTAAGCAGAGCAATACTTTTCACTGTACCTCAGTAAACGTGACAATAAATCTAGTAAGTAAGAGTAGGCCCCATTGTTGGGATAATTAAGAATTGACCCCAATTTGTAGAGACGGTAAAGATTGGCCCCATTGCCAATCTACATTTGAACCTACATACAAATTTGGAGCAGGAGTAGGCCACTCGACCCCTCGAGCATACTCCACCATTTTATAAATTGCTGATCTAATTTTAACTCAACTTCACATTCCTGCCTGCCACCAATAACATTTCACCCCATTGCTTATCGAGAATCTATCTAGCTCTGCCTTAAAGATTTCAAAGACTCTGCTTCAACCACCTTTTGAGGAAGGGAATTTCAAAGTCCTATAGACCTCTTTGAGAGAAAATTATTTTCTTCATCTTTGTCTCAAATGGACGACCACCTATTTTTAAATGGTGGCCCCTAGTCCTTGATTCACCCACAATAAGAAACATCCTCTCCACTTCCCCCATGTCAAGTCTCCTCAGGATCTTAAATGTTTTAATTTCTTACTCTTCTAAACTCCAGTGGATACAAGCCCAGCCTGTCCAACCTTTCCTCGTAAGACAACCTGCCTTTTCCAGGTATTAATCTACTAAACCTTCTCCGATCTGCTTCCAATGCATTTACATCTTTCCTTGAATAAGGAGACCAAAACTGTACACAGTAATCCGGATTGGTCTCACCAGTGTCATGTATAACTGAAGCATAACTTCCCTACTCTTGTATTCATAGAATCATAGAATTTACAGTGCAGAAGGAGGCCATTCGGCCCATTGAGTCTGCACCGGCCCTTGGAAAGAGCACCCTACTTAAGCCCACGCCTCCACGCTATCCCCGTAATCCAGTAACCCCACCTAACCTTTTTGGACACGTAAAGGCAATTTATCATGGCCAATCCACCTAACCTGCACACCTTGGACTGTGGGTGGAAACCGGAGCACCCAGAGGAAACCCGCACACACACGGGGAGAACGTGCAGACTCTGCACAGACAGTGACCCAAGCTGGGAATCAAACCTGGGACCGTGGAGCTGTGAAGCAACTGTGCTAACCACTGTGCTACCATGCTGCCCACATTCAATTCCCCTCGCAATAAATAACAACATTCTATTAACTTTTGATGTTTACTTGCAGCACGTGCATACTAACCTTTTGCGATTCATGCATTTGGACCAGATCACTGTATCTCAGAGTTCTGCAATCTCACCATTGAGAAAATCTGTTTCTTTTTAAATTATCCTGCCAACATTGACAACCTCGCATCTTGCCACATTTTACTCCCTTTGCCAGATCTTTGCCCACTCATCTACCATATCTGTTGGACAGAGTTTGGTCAGGGGAGTGACCATGGATAATGATTAAGAGCACTGCCAGCTGACTATTCCCTGGGTTAGAAATAGTAAGGATGGGAAACAGGAGTTGCATAGCAGAAGATCGAAAATAAGATTCAGACAGTTCTGGGTGGGTTCGGAGAACAGTGAAATTAAAATATTATTGAGTTGAAAACAACTGAAAATGGACAAAACAAAAATAGAAAAATTGGATTTAAAAACAAGGTAGTATGCAAACTGGACAATGTGTTCAGTGACCAGAGGTTTGTGGTTATAGTGTGACAAAGAAATGTTAACATGGGATTTCCCTATTTTAAATGTTTACATAAAAACTTCACTGAAAAATCATGGCATGACATGTAAGAGTACCATTTGAAGGAAACGAGTGCAATGTGTCAAATATTTTATATTTATCTTGATAGATAAAGAATGTAAAAATATAATGATGATCCAGTTCCATATTCTCCCAACAGTGCAAAAGGAGGCCATTCAGCCCATTGAGTCAGCATAGATCCTCTGAAACAGCACCTTATCTAGGCCCACTACCCTGCCCTATTCCCACAACCCCACCTAATCTGTACATCTTTGGACTGGTGTAGGAAACCGGAGCACCTGGGGAAAACCCACGCAGACACAGGGAGAACATGCAAACTCCACACAGACAGTCACCCAAGGCTGGAATTGAACCTGGGTCCCTGGCGCTCTGAGGCAGCAGTGCTAACCACTGTGCCACCATTATTGACGAAGGTGCTTTGGAGATATAATTATTACAAATTCTGAATCTAGGAAGGTGTGCTCTTGATATTTGGACACATATTGGGTGGAATCCTCCCATTCGGCGGCAGAGTGTCCACGCCGTCGGAAAGCGACGGCGTGAACGGGCCGCTGGGAGTACCGATTCTGGCCCCTATAGGGGACCAGCATGGCGCTGGAGCGGTTCAGTTCGCTCTCTGCACCGCGGGATCCACGCATGCGCAGTGGCGCCGGCCCCAACCCGGGCATGCTCAGTGGCCTCCCTCAACGCGTCGGCCCTGACGCAACATGGTGCGGGAGTTCAGGGGCTGGCACGGAAGAAAGGAGGGCCCCAGACAGAGAGGCCGGCCCATCGATCGGTGGGCCCTGATCGCGGGCCAGGCCACATCGGAGGCCCCCCTGGGTCGGGACCCCCCCCCCCCCCCCCCACAGGCCACCCCCCGACCCTGCGCGCAGTGTTCCCACTGGCTGCGACCAGGTGTGGACGGCGCCGATGGGACTCTGCCTTTTTAGAGCGGCCGCTCAGCCCATCCGGGCCGGAGAATCGGCGGCCCGGCTGCCGCGTACAGCGGCCCTCAACCAGCGCTGCGCCAAACGGGCCGGCGCCAATGGCGCCAATGGCGCCGGTTCTCCGCTCCGCAGAGAATTGCGTGCCGGTGTCGGGGCGGCGTGGCCCGGTTGCAGGGATTCTCCGGCCCGGCCCTTGTCTGGGAGAATCCCGCCAATAAATCTCTGATGCAAATGCAGAGGAATGCCATGACACGAATGTACTTAACTGCAAATAGAAAGCAGAATATTATGAGCACTCTATCCATCAAGCAGCAGTAGTGAAATGTAGCTGTTACCACGTCTCATAGAATCATAGAATTTACAGTGCCGAAGGAGGCCATTCGGCCCATCGGGTCTGCACTGGCCCCTGAAAGAGCACCCGACCTACGCCCAGTTATCATACTCGTCTTCATTTTTCCAAAAATACATTCAGCAGAAGCTATCCATTCCTGAATTTGCAATGGCTGTTTTTCTGATTACGCCTTTGTGAAGTAGCTTGGGGATTTTCTTTCTGCATTTCAGGCACAATATAATTGCTGTTTTTGTTTTTCTCCTTACCAAATCAACTTGACATTGTAACGGCTTCCTTAGTGCAGATTAAGTCTTCTCAAATGTGGTGTAGCTTTGACTGGTCAGTTT
Source organism: Scyliorhinus torazame (assembly GCF_047496885.1). Taxonomy (NCBI): domain Eukaryota; kingdom Metazoa; phylum Chordata; class Chondrichthyes; order Carcharhiniformes; family Scyliorhinidae; genus Scyliorhinus; species Scyliorhinus torazame. The sequence continues at coordinate 161,811,347 of NC_092716.1, forward strand.
CTGTGCAGAATGAGGTGTGGTTGAGTTCTGAGGATGTGCAGTGTGCAGCCATTCTTACAGGATTTTTATTAAAGCCTGAGCCAATTATAATGCCATCAATGCAATCCAATCTTCTCCCTGCAGGAACATCAAAGCTGATGAGTTTTTTTGATTGCGTGCTATTGAGCGACTCCAGTGTGGAACGATTTCAATCATGTTGTCCATCGGCCAATGTCTACCTTTGTGATCTTAAATGTGATTGAAAATGAAAGTGACAGTTTGCGTATCAGACAGATCACTGCAGCATGTTTGCACATTCGGCAACTATCATTTGTCGTTCATTTGGAATTGGTCTTGCGTTGTCTATGTCTGTCGGAGCAGCTTACTCCAATCAATTGTTTGCTTCAGCATCTCAACACTGCAGTGCTAGACAAAGCAACATAAACAAATGCAAGTTGCCATGATGGTTTTGCAGCCTCCAAGCCTAGGTTAGACATAATCTATCTTTTTGCTCTGTGTCACCTTTTGAAGTATCACTTGCTCATTAGTAAAAGTAAGGTAAAGTCACCACAGTCCCAGATGACCAAAGGCTGCATTCCCCTTTGACGGCGAGAGCTGACTGGTGGAGATTTTACCTGAGGATCACCACATCTCACGCAAGGGTAAAGGTTGAGAAGGTGGGGCCTTTGTGAATAACCTCAGTCGGTGCGGGAATTGAACCCACCCTGTTGGCCTCGCTCTGCATCACAGACAAGCTGTCCAGCCAACTGAGCAAACCGACCAACCTGGTTCGTGATGCAGAGCGAGGCCAACAGCGCGAGTTCAATTCCCGTACTGGCTGAGGTTATCCATGAAGGTCTTCTCAACCTTGCCCCTCGCCTGAGGTGTGGTGATCCTCAGGTTAAATCTCCCCTTCAAAGGGGAAATCAGGATATGGTCCCCTGGAACTCTGGTGATTTACTCATTCGTACTGAATACACGACAATAGTCATGCCCGCAAAGAGGGTATCAAGTTGCTGCATGATGAAAGGGAGAAAAATGTTTTGCCAGTGCAGGAACATTGACAAGTTTAAAGTAATTTGTCTCATATCTTTCTTCCTCCCTAACCCCAGTTTCATCCCCATCTCTTATGAAGGTGCTGCCTTTTGCTGAAATACCTTTTTCTCAAGTACCAGTTACCCATTCCAAGCTTTCCCAAGTGGTTATTCTTTTTGCCTGTGCCTAGACAGTGAATGTCAACAGTGTACTTAACTTTGGACGGCGGCAAGACCACGTCTAATATTTCATTCAGTCTGCGAGGTCTGCAGAGAGGAGGAATAAATGTGCAGCTTGTTTTCTAATTTTTCCCCCCCTTTCCCTTTGGTGAGGTGTCCTCATCCTGCATACCACTCTTCTGTTTAGGTGCCAGGACGGTATGGCATGGTAGCACAGTGGTTAGCACTGTTGCTTCACAGCTCCAGGGTCCCAGGTTCGATTCCCGGCTTGGGTCACTGTCTGAGCGGAGTCTGCATGTTCTCCCCGTGTCTGCGTGGGTTTCCTCCGGGAGCTCCGGTTTCCTCCCACAAGTCCCGAAAGATGTGCTGTTAGGTAATTTGGACATTCTGCATTCTCCCTTAGTGTCCCGAACAGGCACCGGAATGTGGCGACTAGGGGCTTTTCACAGTAACTTCATTGCAGTGTTAACGTAAGCCTATTTGTGACACTAATAAAGATTAAGATTATATTTAAAAAAGGAAGATGTCCTGGTCCCAGGCATCTGTCGAGAAGCTTGTCCAAACTGGCAAGCGAAGGGAAAGAGCATAGTGCAATAAAGTCAGAAGGAGTAAAAGCGATTGGTTACATTGAATTGCAACATCAGGTTATAGATACTATAGATCTCTCTAAATGTTGGAAAGACCAAGGAACTGATCATCGACTTCAGGAAGCGTAACACGACACACACTCCCGTCTGCATCATTGGCTCCGAAGTGGAGATGGTCAATAGCTTTAAGTTCCTGGGGTTCACCATCACCAACAGTCTGTCCTGGTCCACTCACGTTGATGCAACAGTCAAGAAAGTCCAACAACGTCTCTACTTCCTATGGAAGCTAAAGAAATTTGGCATGTCTGAATCGACTCTCACAAACTTCTACAGATGTGCGATAGAGAGCATCCTATCTGGCTGCATCACAGCCTGGTATGGTAACTGCTCGGTCCAAGATCGCAAGAAACTGCAGAGTGTGGTGAACTCAGCCCAATGCATCACACAAACTTACCACCCCCACAGTGATTGTGTATACATCTCTCGCTGCCTAGGGAAGGCAGACAGCATTATCAGAGACCCCTCCCACCCAGGCATTGCCTTCTTCCAGACCCTTCCATCAGGCAGAAGGCACAGAGTTCTGAAGACTCACACATCCAGACATAGGAACAGCTTCCCACAGCTATAAGACTCCTCAACGACTCCCCCTCAGACTGATCTGTTCCCTGTAAGAACACTATTCACGATCCCTATGCTGCTCTTGCTCATGTATTTGCTTTGTTTGGCCCCTCGTTCCACACTGTAACCAATCACTGTTTTGTCGATGTACCATTTGTCAATGTTCTCTGTTTATGATTCTTGTGTCTACTATGTACGTACTATGTACATTACTCGGCCGCAGAAAAATACCTTTCACTGTACTTCGGTACATGTGACAATAAATAAAATAAAATAAAATAGAGAGCTGGACTTTTGAAAATCTGAGGTTTGTCAGAGGGAGAAAAAACTGAGGGACTTAAAGAGTTCTGTGATTTTGAGTCCTTGAAGGGTGTTGCAGTGTAATCAGCGGGTGACTGGCAACATGCTGCAGTTCAAAATTAATCATGTAACAAGTTGTAAATTCAAGCATATGGTGCAGCAGGTTGAAACATCAAAAGAAAATGTCAACATTGAGCCGGGAAGGGCCTGCACCTCTTCATTCTCTCTCAAATCAGAAACTTTCCTGTGTTTACTTTGAAAAGATCCCACACAGATTGTTGTTGCCGAGTGATGCGCAAGGTAGACTTTCATCTATTCTCATAGCGAGGTCTTTCCTGGAACAGGTCGCTAGCCTGTCGCCAGAGGCTTATAGCTTGAGGGCGCCACTCCACATGAAACACGGCTGACCAGGAGTCTCTCCCACTCTTACCACCAGCCATTGGCGCGTTGGAAGGCTTTCCAGGATGACACACTCGACCTGTTTGGCCACGTTGAGAACGCACCTTCCTTGGCCATCAATTCCTATGGTGGGGCACGAACGCAGAGCTTCTGGCTCCGAGGCTGCCCACTGTGCCACAAGATGCCCACTGTGCCCTATTATGGCACTTGAACTGTACTCAACTTCCATGTGGGGACTTGTTCCAGAATCATTCATTGTGATGTGAATTATAAGACATACGCTATAGGAGCTAAGTTTTCCTTCGACTACCGCAGGAAACCAAGCTGATCCATTATTCATTCTGTGTGCTGCATATTATATTCAATGACCTGAATGTGTAAACGTTGGGTCAGTTGCTCTGAAACATATTATTGTGTCTTATAAGTGCCAAGTGAGTATTTACATAAGGAAAACAGAGGGATGTCAGCCTGCTTTTTCTAGGTTTTTAGTTTTTTGATGTAAAGTGTTATGTGAAAGAGCATTTTGTGATTTGTAAAGAAATTCTTTCAGGATGTAATGACACTTATTAAAGCTGCTCTGTGGCCTGCTGTTAGACTTCAATCTGTGGGCCTGAATTTTTCTAATATGATTCTACTTACCTCTCAGAATTGTCAAACACCTTGGGCAGGATTCTCCATTTCTGAGACTAAGGGCTGGATTCTCGACTGGTCTATGACCAAAAACCCGGCGCATGCCCCGCACCGATGCTCCGCCCGGTGGGGGGCTAGCACCCGCACTACGTAAAACCCCCGGCTTTACCTGCCGATACGGACGCAGAATGGCCGGGTCTGTGGCCGCATATGCGCACGGCAGCGACCTGCGGCATCCGCGCGTACAGCATGGCGCCAGCCGTGCGAAGACCCGGCCTGCCAGAAAATAAGTACCATCCTCGCCACCCCTCAGACCACCCACCACCAGTCCCCCCAGCCCCCGCCGAAGTCCCCCCTGCCAGCGGAACGGCTCGCCTCCAACTGTGGCGGCGCTGTACACAGTCCACAGCCGTCATGCAAAGGTCCCCGCAAAGTGAGAGGACACGCGCCCCACACTGTCGGGGACTCGGACCATCGGGGGCAGAGCATCGGGTGAGGGCCTCAGGTGATGTCCTGAGGCCGTCCCGACAGCCTACGGCGTACTCCTCGAGTATGGCATTTTTGAGGGGGCGGAGCATCAGAAAAATGGATTCTCTGGCCGATTGCCGTACATGATTTTGCTGTTGCCGATTGGAAAATCCCGCCCTAAGTGTTGACGCTAATGCAGAGTTCGTGGACTTTCACAACAGTAAAACTGCCGCCACACCTGGACCAATTCTGCTACCATTGTGGAGCTAGCACCGGTGCCACGTGGAACACAATCAATTCTAATGAAAAACGGTGCGGGATTCGCCAGGTCCGTGATTGACACTCGTGAGGCTGACAAGCTGCAGCCGCGCATACACATTACACTCCCCACACACACTCTTCCCAGCCAACAAGATGGCACCACACTCCTGGCCCAGGATCTCTGGCCTTAGCAATTGCCCCTGCCAGCAGGGGTACCAGTAGCTGGCGCTACCTTTGCCACCGGTATGCTCCACGGCCCCGTCCGCCCCCTCCTGTCGGGGCTACTGTGAGCATTCCCCTTGAGTAGGCCATATAATGCCCCACTGGCAAGTGGCACCTGATTGTGCATTGGTTGGGGTTGGGGGGGGGGATGTTGGTGAGGAGGTGGTGGGATGGAGGGAGGGGTTGGGGGTGGGGGTTGGTGTAGGTGCACCATGGCATGTGTCGCTCTATGCAGCCTCAGGCCAGTGGGCGGTCAGTGTGGTGCGCAGAAGGATGGCTTTCCGGCTGCGGCAATGGCGGTCCATGCATTGACACCCTGGTCACGGGGGCACATCCCAACCCCCTGGCCCATCCCCTGGTCACCTCCCTGCTTCTTCCCCCGGCCCTGGCAGACGCACCCCAGCCAGTCTTGCCAGCGGCAGGACTGGCAGCCCACAGTCGCGCCTCTGGGAACATGCTCTACCTCCTCTCTCTCCCTCAGCAGCCACTGCACCTGTTTCCCGATTTTTAAAACCACAAGTGAACATCGGCGTCAGTAATTCCTCTTGGTGGAGACGGAGTATTGCGGAAGCCCCAGAGAATACTGGGACAGGCTCTTTGATGACACGTCAACGGCGTTTACTGTACATGTAACGTAGAATACATTCACGCCGCTGTCGAGGCACCAGAGCATGGCATTCCATCGGGCGCCTGGCAACGGCCTCAATTTTCAGCTGACGTGCGATTCTCCGCCCGATCGTGCTTCGCGATTCCGACAATATTGGACGGCAAACCTCGCCCCTGGATTCCTGGAATTTATATCATTTAGAGAGGGAATGGAGGAGGCTTGCTATGGGGACAGAATGAAAGTGGTATCTGATAAACAAGAAGAAATTGACTTGGTGAGGATGGAGCGAGAATTGCAGTGAGAAAATGCTTGTGCTGTATCATGATGAATGAAGATGGTTCTGTCTGAAACTCTTGACCAGAGCATCACATTACTGTCAGTGAGGTGGGCTGATTGTCACTTTTTACTTTGTCTCTTCCTCCAATAGTCTAATTAAAACCAAACTGCCTGAGTACAATCTAATATACCTTTGCAGCTTTAAAGGAGTATAAAGCCACAAGCCTGAAGTGACAAAAGCCTGATAGAAATGATCCCTTATGTCTTTCTACAATGGAGTGTAAATATTGAATCAAAGCTCACTCAAGTTAGCGAGCTACCCCTTTTGGCCCACTTTAGACTTCAGGATGGTTTGTCAGTCTGTTGTCAATGGAGTGTCTCTTTCAATACAATTCGTGATGCTTGCATCTGTGTTATCTCTTTACATGTTGTATGTGGTAAAAAGGGGCTTGTCTAAAATGGAAATGGAACCAACATTTCAGGCCAAGACAAACAGTTCTAGTAGTTGCAGAGCAGGTATCTATCTTCTTAGCTGATAGACAATTCTGATCAAAAATGGCTCCTAAGGAAGAAAGGAAAATAACTTACATTTTTATCATCCCTAAAACATCTTTGTCGCTTAAATCCAGGAGTAGGGCTTGAAGGCATAACCTCACTGAGGGAGGAGTAAGTTCTCTACCAAGCCATTATGTTTCTCATTTACACGTTATACCAATTATTACGATAATATACAATATGTGACAATCCACGTTTGTCAAGCCACCAAGCTGTACAGTTTTTGATCCAAACTTCTGTTGGAAGTGCAGAGAGGATGAGAAGTACCTAAAGGCTCTCTGACATATTTATTAATCTGTATCTATTTATTCGAACTGAAGTTAGCTGCTCCTGTTGATCAGGTAAAATATACCTTTCCCCACCAGAATGCAGCTAAAATGTAACCTGTGAGTTTCAAAAGTTGAAAGGCAGGACGATCCTGCCACAGAGGGGTTCCAAGTGAAGAGGACTCCTTGCTGTGAACTATCTTACAATCTTGCTTTCTGAACTTCTTTTCAGATATCAATATTTGAAACGAACAGGGAGTTTTGAGCGCTCGGCAGGGCTTCAGGCAGGAGCAGATGCTATCGAGGTGAGTGTACACAATTAACTGATAATGAGATTCAATGAAGTGGAGTTTCAGATGCATTAAATTTTCCATGACAGCTGCAATACCTTGACAGGTATCCTAGGCTTCAATGGAGGAATATATTAACGGAAATCTCTTTTAGTTGCCTGTTTTTCTTTCCCCATTGGATATGCTGTTGCTTATGATATATATTGTATAACACATTACAAAAGTAAACTGGTGTTCACCTCCAGCTTAGGTAGTATATGTCAGCTGGTCAACAATGGTATATGTCTGTTAAATATACGTGTACCCAAAATTACCTTCTGCTGTGTGTGTGCACAATGCAATAATCCCGTATAAAAGGAGGAAAACAGGAGGGGGAATCTTCGTTCTATTGGGGAGATGGTGGCGTGTTGGTAACATCACTGCGCTTGTAATCCAGAGACACAGGCTAATGGTTTGGGGACATGGGCCAAAATCTGGTGGAATTTGAATTCCATTAATAAATCTGGAATTGAAAGCTCCTCTCAGTAATGGCGATCATGACAACTATCATCAATTGTTGTAAAAACACCTCTGGTTTACTAATGTCTCGTAGGCTTTAGGCCATCCGTTCCTGGTCTGGCCTACATATGACTCAATAGAGAGAGAGAGAGAGTGGAAGAAGAGAAAGACATTGGGTAAGATGTTCTGCCTGTTCACGGCCTGCGGGATTTTATGGCCCGCCAAGGGCATTCCCGGCGGCATGGGGTGGATTCAATGGGAAATCCCTTTGATAGCAGTGGGACTAAAAGATCCCACTGCTGGACAACTGCAGGCTGCCTCCCACCGCCGAGAAACACGGCATGGAGAGGCCAGAGATCTCGCTCATTGGCAAAGATTTTCTGCCCCCTCCCGCGTCAGGTTTGACGTCGGCAGAGGAGGGTTGCCATTGGTTTGCGAGTTCCCTGGCAGCACAGCTGGAAAACAACGCAAATGGTCATTGACTTTGGCAGGACCGTAAGATCTCACCGGCAGCCAATAGTGATCCCACCTCTGCCACCGGAAAGCCCTCTGCGGAGGGGCCGAAAACTCTAGACCACCAAGAAATGAGAGATGGGATTGGAGGTGGGGGAGAAGGACTCTCAGGGAGTGAGAGAGGGAGAGTGTGGGCAACAGGCAACATGGATGACTTTCGCATTTATAAATTAGTTTATTTATTACTCAACCTTTTGTTTAAAATCCTCATCTTTTCTTCTAAATGTCTCCTCCTGGGCCTGGCTTTTAAGTTTACAAACTACTACTGGATGGACAGTAACCAAACAAGAAAGAAAATAACTACACCCTTTCCAATGGTGTTCTTTCTCTTTTATAATTGTCCAAAAAATTAGTTTGTCCGTCCAAAATTACCTTCTGCTGTGTGTGTGCACAATGCAACACACATTGTGTTTTAAAGAAGAGGTAGAGGGGAGAAAATATTGTGGGGGAAATTCAGGTTTTTATTGTTCCCCTTAGGTTTTATTTGAAATGTTTCTGCTATAGAAACATCTGATTGTATACAAGCTCTTTTTGGTTGTCATGTGTATGTTTTCTTTTTTAAAAAAAACATTTTGATGTGTAGAACAAGTCGGGAGCCTGGTTGATCGTTTAATTGTTATTGGACTCGTGGCCGTCTGCCCATCACCGAGTCTCTTGTTTTTTTAATATCTTTTACTGAAGGCAAGGAGTGAGTTTGAAAGTCCCTGCTTCAAGAGAACAGTTTGGTTTCCAAATTAAATATTTAGATCTGCTTTTCCTCTGTAGGTGCTCCTGAAGACCAAAAGGTAACCCCCGGAAATCAAAAAGTAGTCCTCGAGAAAACTTCAAAAATAATTATTTTGACCCTTTGTATCAGGGAATTTAGAGCTAAGAGAGAAAATGGAGGAATTATTTAATTGAATGGTGGAACAGGCTCGAGAGGCTGGTTGGCCTACTCAAGTTCCTATATTCCATCCTACTGGCATAGTTTCAACACAGTATCCCTTTGCACACACCACACAGAAAAACAAATCCTTTCCATTACCTTATTGTCAACTCTTACGTAAACTGGATACAGATCGAAACAACATGCTGAATACTTGAGCTGGGGACATAAATGAATTGTCGACACATCCATTATGATATCTCACATTATACCCGAACGGGTTCATGTGATTCAATAATAATAATCTTGATTATCACAAGTAGGCTTACATTAACACTACAATGAAGTTACTGGGAAAAGCCCCTAGTCGCCACATTCCGGTGCCTGTTCGGGTACACAGAGGGAGAATTGAGGAAGTCCAATTCACCTAACAGCACATCTTTCGGGACTTGTGCGAGAAAACCGGGGCACCAGGAGGAAACCCACACAGACACAGGGAGAACGTGCAGACTCCGCACAAACAGTGACCCAATCCGGGAATTAAACCTGGGATCCTGGCACGGTGAAGCAACAGTGCTACCCACTGTGCTACTGTACTGCCAGGCAGAAAAGTGACTTTGGTTGGCTGAATCTTGGAGTATTAATATGTAGTTTCCTGAATGCAGTTGCTCAGATGGCACACAACTTGAATCTCAGCTAAGACTTTGAACTGGACAGTCAAGTCCTCCCAGGAAGCAGATGGAATGTTTTACTTGCGATTTTCAGCAGCTTGTGGATGCAGAAACCTGGAAGTAGCTCACTTGCCCAGTTCCTCTCTACTCTACATTTAAAACCAAATTTTAGTGCAAAGGCAGTCCGGAAAACTTGTTCACCAAAGGAATTCAGTATGTGTGTGTGCTTTTGAAAAAGCGTATTTACAAAATGTTCTTTACCTATTTGATGAAAAGGTTATTTTTACAAACGCATGGCATGAATAACATCATAAGCCACCATTGTATCACTTGTGAATGCCATTCTTGTGATGAGAGTGATGTATGGTTTGCCAACTCCTTCACCCTCGCCAAAGAGATGCATATGGCAAGCTCTTTTTCATCAAGACTGTGTTCTTTTAAGGCAGGGTTTTTCAAACTGCGGGCGGGTCGGGGCGGATGTCGGGAGGGCCGCTGTAATGATCTGCGTGGGAATACGGTGTAAGGACGATTGTTTTCCCCGTGCTCCTTGAGGAGTATGACCTCCACCACTAGGAGGCAGGGTAGCTTACACGTCCTTGTATAAAAGGTCAGCCACTCTGGAACCAACCGACAGGAGAGAATACCTGGTGAGGCTTGTGGTAAACCACTGTGTTCTTATATTAAGGGTTGTGCGGTAGAACCTGCACTACAGGTTCACCTGGGCCCCTGCATGCTAGCTCCACCCAGAAGACGGGTTATAAATATGCATGGCCTCCAGCTCGCAGCCATTTCGGCAGCTGCTGTGGGAGGCCACACATCTGATCCTAATAAAGCCTCAGTTTGGATTCAACTTCGTCTCCAGTCAAATTGATCGTGCCTCAATTTATTAGTATCTGATTCAGAAGCTGGACCTGCAGATTAAACCAGATCGCCTGCAGCTGGATCCACACAAAAGCGACGCCAGAAAGGACTTTCAGCACTGGCTAGCTTGTTTTGAAGCGTATATCAACGCGGCGCCGACCCCTGTTCCAGAGGCTCAGAAGATTCAAATATTGTACTCCAGACTCAGCTCCAAAATCCTCCCACTGGTCAAGGATACGCCCAATTACGCTGATGCCATGACTCAACTCAAAGAAAATTATGAGCAAAAGACGAACACGCTCTTCGCCAGACACGCGCTCGCAACGTGTACTCAACTACCCGGTGAGTCAATCGAGGACTTCTGGAGGGCCCTGATCCCACTAGTTCGGGACTGTGACTGCCAGGACGTTACAGCTAATCTCAGATCTCCTTATGTGGGACGCTTTTGTAACTGGGATTGGGTCCACGCAGCGGCTCCTAGAAGGGGCCACGCGCGACCACGCAGAGACTAAAACACTAGCGCTTTCCAAGACGGTCGCCCTGCGCAATGTCCAGTCCTACGCCCCCAACCGCGCGGCCCACTCCTCCTACTCTTCATGGGCCCCACATGCAGCCGCCCCAGCGGGGTAGCTACCCACCCAATACGCCTGTGCTACGCGCCAGCCAGTGACCTCCGGGGGGCCCCGATGCTGTTTTTGCTGCCAGCAAAGACGCGCCCACCAACGCTGCCCGGCCCGCGCTGCCCTTTGTAAGGCCTGTGGGAAGAAGGGCCACTACGCAGCGGTGTGCCAAGCCTGCTCAGCAGCCGCGGTCGCCTCCCCCCGGTCACAGACAATGGGCGCCGCTATCCTCCTCTCTTCCCCAGGTCATGTGTGAGCAATGGGCGCCGCCATCTTCGCCCCCGCACAACACGTGCGTTTCATGGGTGCCGCCATCTTGCTCCACCCCCGCAACGTGCGTTCCATGGGCGCCGCCATTTGTAATCCCCAGGACCCCCGGGCGCCGCCATCTTGTCCACCCCGCAGCACATGGATACCAACGGCTTTTCAGGACCCCAACTGAACAGCCGCCTCACTACCCGACGATCAACCATGGCTCGCCTCCAAGGCAATCGACAAGTCCCAACCACATACACTGACCAACGCATCCACCAGCGTGAAAGTCAACGGCCATGTGACCTCCTGCCTAGTGGACTCCGGGAGCACCGAGAGCTTTGTACACCCGAATACGGTAAGGCGCTGCTCCCTTAAGGTACACCCTACCAATCAAAGTATCTCCCTGGCCTCCGAATCCCATCGCGTAGCGATCCGGGGGTACTGCACGGTCACGCTCACAGTCCAAGGCGTAGAGTTCCACGTTTTCACCTCTACGTCCTCCCTAACCTCTGCGCTGCACTTATCCTCGGCCTTGAGTTTCGACACACATATTTCCACAGTGTGATCGATGAATACTCCCGGTTTCCCTTCGCCATCCCATGCCCTGACATGACGTCTGCCACCGTCATTAAAGCCCTTAATTCTATCTTCACTCTGTTCGGCTTCCCCGCCTACATCCACAGTGACAGGGGATCCTCATTCATGAGTGATGAGCTACATCAGTTTGTGCTCAGCAGGGGTATCGCCTCCAGCAGAACGACGGGCTACAACTACCGGGGAAACGGAGAGGTAGAAAGGTAGAATGGGACGGTATGGAGGGCCGTCCAGCTGGCCGTATGGTCCAGAAATCTCCCGGCCTCCCACTGGCAAGAGGTCCTCCCTGATGCACTACATTCCATTCGCTCATTACTCTGCACTGCTACTAACAGTACACCGCATGAACGTCTTTTTGCCTTCCCCAGGAAGACCACATCCAGGGTATCACTCCCAACTTGGCTCACAGCTCCGGGAACCGTGCTTCTCCGTAAACATGTGCGACTCCACAAGGCGGACCCGTTGGTGGAAAGGGTGCACCTGCTCCATGCAAACCCACAGTACGCCTATGTGGCGTTCCCCGACGGCCGCCAGGATACCGTCTCCCTCAGGGACCTGGCACCAGCAAGCTCCACCCCCACACCATCCCTGTCGCCCCCGGCGCCACCCTCACCTCCCCCGCCGCCCCCATCACCCCCCCCTAGGACCGTCCGTCCTCCCCCTGCCCACCCCCATTGATGAAGAGGATTTCGGCACGCTCCCGGAGTCAACTTCGACCATGACAGCACCAACATCGCCGGCTCCACTTCGTCAATCTCAAAGGACCATCAAGGCGCTGGGCCGGCTGAACCTCTGACCGGCCCACCGGATGACCAGTGACATTTTTTTACTGCTCTGTAAATATTAAAGATTGCTAATTGTGTATAGTTCTCCACCACCCCCGCCGGACTCAATTTTAACAGGGGGTGAATGTGGTAAACCACTGTGTTCTTGTATTGAGGTTTGTACAGTAGAACCTGCACTACAGGTTCACCTGGGCCCCTGCATGCTAGCTCCGCCCAGGAGCCGGGTTATAAATATGCGTGGCCTCCAGCTCGCAGCCATTTCGTCAGCTGCTGTGGGAGGCCACACATCTGATACTAATAAAGCCGCAGTTTGGATTCAACTTCGTCTCCAGTCAAATTGATCGTGCCTCAAGGCTCTACCGGTTTCTTGTAAATAATTGTTCTAAAATAAATGTTGTTTACTTATTGCTTATTTTGGACACCTTGTGCCTTATTAAACTGACAATGAGGATGGGATAAAGTGCAGACGATAAAGATGGTCCCCGCAATGCAAGACGCCATGGAGATCCGTTCTTTTTTAGGCTTCATCAATTATTATAGATGTTTCATTCCAAACCTGGCTAATGTCGTGGTCCCTCACATTTGATGTTGAAGAAGCGCCACCCATGGGTTTGGGGTGCGGCCCAGGTGATGACTTTTAAGGAGGTAAAGTGCTGCTTATCCTCTTCGAAACAGCTGACTCATTTCAACTCATCCAAACCTCTGTCTGTGATTCCTCGCAGCGGTCCTATCCCATTGTATGGGTGATGGCCGTGACTGTCCAATCGCATTTGCCTACCGGACTCAGACGGCTGCCGAGAAGAACTATCTGCATATTGAGAAGGAGGACCTGGCTGGGGTATTTGGCCCCTCCATCCTTGGGAATGGCCGGGTCGCCCTTGCACTCATGCTCATGAGGACTTTAACAATAATAATCTTTATTGTCACAAGTAGGCTTACATTAACACTGCAATTAAGTTACTGTGAAAATCCCCTCATTGCCACACTCCAGTGCCTGTTCGGATACACAGGGGGAAATTCAGAATGTCCAATTCACGTAATAAGCACATCTTTCGGACTTGTGGGAGGAAACCAGAGCGCCCGGAGGGAAACCCACGCAGACACAGGGAGAACGTGCCGACTCCGCACCGACAGCGACCCAAGCCGGGAATCGAACCCGGGACCTTGGCGCTGTGAAGCAACAGTGCTAACCACTGTGCTACCATGTCGCCCTCTTTTGAACTTGATGTTTCTGATCATGGTGGACCCCACTCAAAGTGGCTAGAGGTCCACCGGACGACATCCATCACATCCTGAGCGACCATGGAGCGTCTGCGTGCTTCTTTTTCAGTCCATGGCATACTCGAGGTGCTCGTTTTGAGCCTCATTTTGAGCGAAGAGTGTGCCACTTTTGCAAAGCGCAATGGGGTTCGCCATGTCTGCACCACCCTTATCTTCCGGCATTGAATGGTTTAGCCAGCAGTACAGACGGTGTAAAGGGGGCTGAAGAAACAGACTGTATACTCAATGGATACCAGACTGGCATGATTCCTCTTGCCATACAGGACCACTCCTCACATGGTAGCTGCAGTGGCCCCAGCTGAGCTGTTAATGGGTCGACTGCTTTGGATGCAACTGTGTTTGCTGATGCCAGACATTGGTGCTAAGCTGCGCCGTAGCCAAGAATCGCATGGGCGTGGCACGACTTGACGTTGACCTCTTTGATGCTTCACTCCTGACGAGGCGTGGTCTACATTTGTAACTTTGCCGAAGGTGCTCGCTGGCGCTCTGGGATCATCCTTCGTCAATTGGATCCTGTGTCTTACCAGGTTCATATTCATGGGCAGCTTATGCGGCCACACTTGAATCGTATCCACTCCCAGTGGTCTCTTCTTCATCAGGCACCGCAAAAGAGGTTTTCCCCAGATCATCCAGTTCCATTGCCCTATCCAGAATATCCAATGCCAACGTCTTGGTTCGGCTGCACTCGACCAATGGTCAGCCCAGACATTTTAGCCATAAGCGCCATTTGCCTCAAAGGTACCCAATCCTATTCCTTCGCTTGACGGTAACCTGCCAGAGCTGAAAAGTCTTCCTCATCCGACTGCTGCAAGTGCTGCACTGGTTTCTTCTTCTTCTTCTTCTTCATCAACGATTTTTGCAACTTCGTTGTCTTCTGCTCATCATCATCCTTCAAAGGGATATTCGGACTTTGAGGGGGAAGAATGTAATATCCTGCATGGGACATACAGTGTGGGGATGATTATTTTCCCCGTGCTCCAGTCTGGAACTGACCGACATGAGAGAATACATAGTGAAGTTCAACTGGTAATCATGGGCGAGATTCTCTGACCCCCCGCCGGGTCAGAGAATCGTCGGGGGCTGGCGTGAATCCCGCCCCCGCCAGTTGCCGAATTCTCCGGCACCGGATATTCGCCGGGGGCGGGAATCGCGCCGCGCCGGTTGGCGGGCCCCCCCTGCGATTCTCCGGCCCGGATGGGCCGAAGTCCCTCTGCTAAAATGCCTGTCCAACCGGCATAGATTAAACCACCTACCTTACCGGCGGGACAAGGTGGCGCGGGCGCGCTCCGGGGTCCTGGGGGGGGGGGCGGGGCGATCTGGCCCCGGGGGGTGCCCCCACGGTGGCCTGGCCCGTGATCGGGGCCCACCGATCCGCGGGCGGGCCTGTGCCGTGGGGGCACTCTTTTCCTTCCGCCTTCGCCACGCGCATGCGCCGCCCGGAGATGCCATTTCCGCGCCAGCTGGCGGGGCACCAAAGGCCTTTTCCGCCAACTGGCGGGGCGGAAATCAGTCCGGCGTGGGCCTAGCCCCTTGAGGTTGGGGCTCGGCCCCCCAAGATGCGTAGCATTCCGCACCTTTGGGGCGGCGCGATGCCCGACTGATTTGCGCCGTTTTGGGCACCAGTCGGCGGACATCGCGCCGCTACCGGAGAATTTCGCCCCAGGTATAGAACTGTTGTAAAATAAATGTTGTTTACTTTTTGCTTATTTTGGTCGCTGCGTCCTGATCGTGGGAGAAGAGCCCAACGACCACAACAGCTTTTAAGAATGCCAATCATGAGTGGCTTTTAAGTTAAGAATGCCGGCTGCGACCAGCCTGTAGATACGAACAATGGAATTTTCCTGCAGAAGTGGTGGCAGAGTGCAGGTCACACGCCCTATACATCCGTGCTTTGGGTACAAAATCACGGAGGAGAGATTCCTCCATTTTGTAGCTGCCAGCAAGCAAGGAACAAGACTGGGAAGAACTGAAGATGGATTGTTTTGCAATAAGGAAGTGAAGACCAGAGACACAAACAGGCCAGGATCTCACAACTGAATCTGCTGGAGAGAGCTGGAGAGAGCTGCTCAGGATGTCCACGGCAGGACAAAGCACTGCTGGTGTGAGCTGTATTCAGAGCTCCAGAGCCTCTGATCAACAACCCATTAGGAAGAAACTGAAATCGTGAACAAAGCAGTATGAAGATGATTTGTGAGGTATGGCCTTGTTAATTGTGCCAATGAAAATCAAGATGCAAAGCCCATGTGTGTTATATGCAGGGAAGTATTGGCAAATGAGAATTGGATGCAAACTATGTCTTACCTTGCAGACATTGTTTCAATTCTAAATGAATTGAAACTCAAATTGCAAGGGAAGAATTAAGATTGTTTTCGGCACTGAAGAAAGTGTTTTCCAAAACTCATTGAAAGTTTTGCAAGTGCGAGTACAAGCCAAACCTACTACATGTTCCCACATTGCTACGACACAGCGTAGTAAGCAGTGTGAGTAAGGGAACTGTCAATAGGCTGTCAAGCCTTATCAGTCACATTTGGCTGCATTGATTAACAGTTTTTGTCGCTACTTTCCAGAGGAGAAGTTTAAGATTTTGAAAAACAAGGGGTGGGATTCTCCGACACCCAGGCGGGTCGGAGAATCACCAGGGGGAGGCGTGAATCCCGCCGGCCGCCAAATTCTCAGGCACTGGAGATTCGGCGGGGCCTCTCTCCCCCCCCCCCCCCCCCCCCCCCACCCACCCCCAACCCCCCCCACCCCGGGCGATTCCCTGGCCCACGAAGGGCTGAAGTCCCGCTGCTGTAATGCCGGTCCCGCCGACGTGAATCAAACCATCTCCCTTACCGCCGTCACTAGACGGCGTGAGCAGGCTCCGGGGTCCTGGGGGGGGGGGGCGCGGGGTGATCTGGACCCGGGGGGGTGCCCCAACAGTGGCCTGGCCCGCGAGTGGGGCCCACCGATCCGCGGGCAGGCCTGTGCCGTGGGGGCACTCTTTTACTACACGTCGGCCGTGTAGGTCTCCGCGATGGCCGAAGTGGAGGTGACCCCCTGCTGACATCATCCCCGTGCATGCGCAGACTTCCGCCTGCTGGCGGAGTCCCTTCGGCCCCGGCTGGCATGGCGTCAAAGGCCTTCCACGCCAGCCAGCGGGATGGCAACCACTCCGGCGCGGGCCTAGCCCCTAAATTTCATAGAATTTACAGTGCAGAAGGAGGCCATTCGGCCCATCATATCTGCACCAGCTCTTGGAAAGAGCACCTTACCCAAGCCCACACCTCCATCCTATCCCTATAACCCAGTAACCCCACCCAGCACTAAGGGCAATTTTGGACACAAATGGCAATTTATCATGGCCAATCCACCTAATCTGCACATCTTTGGACTATGGGAGGAAACCAGAGCACCCGGAGGAAACCCACGCAGACACGGGGAGAACGTGCAGACTCCACACAGACAGTGACCCAAGCCGGGAATCGACCCTGGGACCCTGGAGCTGTGATGCAACTGTGCTAACCACTATGCTACGTGCTGTCCTAAAGGTGAGGGCTTGGCCCCTAAAAGAGCGGAGAAATCCACACCTTTGGGGCGGCCCAACGCCAGAGTGGTTCACGCCACTCCATCCCGCCAGGACCCCCTGCCCCGCCCAGTAGGGGAGAATCCCGCCCATGAAGTGGGTGAAAAGTCCTTTAGAGTTTGAGGCCCCAAAGTCAATTATTAATTTGCAGCTGACTCCAAATGAAGATATTGAATTTCTGCACCTAGGACAGCACATTAAAAACACGCCACAAGTCCATGAGGCTGTCAGCATTCTGGAGTAGCATCTCCGAGGAGTATCCAGTGCTGAGTAAAACAAACATTATTTTGTTATTGCACTTCACAACGACCTACATGTGCGAGGTTAGAATTTCTATCCTCACAAAGATGAAGAAACCACAAAGGAACCGGCTGAACTCTCCACCTGATATGCGCATTCCCCTTTCCTTTTTGCAGTAATTTCATTGCCGTGTTAATGTAAGCCCACTTGTGACACTAATAAAGATTATTATTATCCTGTGAACCTGATTGGAGTGAGATCGTGAGGCTCATCTGTCACATTAAAGGGAAGAAAAATGGTGTGTCATTAAGATCTGCCGGCGTGGGTCGCGAAGGTCTGCCAGTTGGTAAAATGAGTCCCGGGGGAAAAAAAGATTGAAAAACACTGCTTTAAGGCAGTTCTCTCCCTGAGAAAATGAGCCATTACCATGATGGTGAAGCAAATCACTCCCTTGGCAGGGAGCTGTCCTCTTCCACTATCGCTGGGTGTGGAAGTTTCCAGTCTGTTGGATTTGCTATTGTTGTATTGTGTTCAGCATCAAAGTTCCTCAGCTGTTATTAATATATAAATGGTGAAGACTGCAAAATAAAGAACTTTAAGCAAAGAACTAACCAGACGAGGCACTCAATGAAATGCAAATCACTCCTTCCCCACGCTGCTTTGTTTGATTTATTCCCCTATTTAGCTGCAACGGCTGGAAATTTCAACCGTCAATGAATAATGGAAAAGTGTTTGCAGCTGCTGGTCCTTTTCCATGTACTTTCCAGATAATCTACGTGTATTCCTCGTGTGTTTTTGACAATCTCTTTGCTTTTCTATATTAGTCACTCATTTCTGGATCTCTGCCTCCTTCCTACTTTTACAATCTCCAGGCCTCTTCCTGATACTTTCCCTTCCATCTTCAGCCATCACACTTCTCCCTTCCTTCTCTGGCCTGGATTTTACCAGGGCCCTGGAGATGGGTTGGCAGGTGGCAGGCTTCATAAACTTTCATTGGGAGGGGAACTTGTCACCTTTCCGCAACAGCATATTCTCAATGGTGACGATGTTAGAAAACCAGAGACAATTAAACCAATGAATTGGCCAATTAATAGGCGTTTCCTATCCCTGCCGGCATTTTACCGGCATCAGGTCAGGTATTCCTTTTCTCTTTAAATATTTTTAATAAAGTTTTCATTTTATAAACCACAAAATGAACAACTCCAAACAAACAAAATACCATTTACAAACCCCATCCTTGGAAAAAAAACCTGCAAGCCACAAAAGCCCCCCCCCCCCACACTCACTGACTGTGACCAGTTCCTCAGATAGAAGACAAAGGTTTCCATCTCCAATAGGCCCGGGCCAAGGACCCACCCAATCCCGCCCTGAAGATGAGACAAAGTAAAGCCCTCAGTCCCAGTCAGATCCCTACCCCATTCCCTCCCCCACCCACTCCCCCTATAAACCTGAAAAAAGCTTTCCAGAGAAATGACTCCCTGTTCTCTTACCAACCCCCCTCCCCCCACCAAACAAGTAAGCTAGACTCATTGAACCCTGCCCAAGCAGGTCCAACAAGCCGCAGCCCCTCCCCCAGCCTCACACCCGTTCACTAGCTGAAACTGTACAGCTAGCAAAGGTAACCCTCCACTCAAGGTGTATCCTCAAAGAACAAAGAAAGGTGATGCTCCCCAGCCCGTCGCAGCTATGGAAGAGGAACCAAAGCCCAGTACCCTTATAATACTTAAACTCTCCCTGGGAGCCATATTTCCTATACTGTTACTCTGACCACTATCCCCCAACAACCTTAGGCTCCTCAATCCCAAACATACAACAGATCTCAAACCAACCTCTCTCAACCGTCCCATTAAAGTCCCAATTGAATCCATTTAATCAAGTCCCAAGTCCATGCTCCTTGACAAAAGTCTCCGCCTCCTCTAACATATTGAAAAAATTACCTTTCGATCAAAACGTCACTCTCAGCCTCGCCGGTACACCACTCAAAACCTGACTCCACTCCTGAATAACACTGACTTTGCCTTATTAAAAGCTGCATCCCACTTCGCCAATTCCGCTCCAACATCTTGGTAAATCTGATGATGCCTCCTTCCCACCTCAAGTCCCGATGCACTTTGGCCCATTGAAGAACCCACTCCTTCTCCTGGAAGCTGTGCAATCCAATAATCACCGCCCGCGGTGGCTCATTCACCTGAGGCAACCCCCCCCCCCCACCCCCCATCCCGCTCCCAAGAGCTTGGCGAACATCTGAGAAAAGTGCTCAGTTGGCTTCAGGCCCGCCAACCCCTCCGGCAACCCCGTGATTCTGAGGTTCTGTCTTCTTGACCTGTTCTCCACGTCATCTACCCTCAGAGTTTTGTTCCTCTCCTCCACCAGCAACATCTCAGCTTCCAACGAGGTGATTCGATCCCCATGCCATGACAAGGCTGCCTCCACACCCTTCAGCACCTTCCCATGCTCCTTCACCACCTTTTCTAGCTTCTCTCGACTCCCAAGTGCCTCCTCAATTGACCGCTTAAGGCTTTCCATCATCATCCTGCCCTGAGCTCAAAATGCTTCGCAAACTGTTTTTCAAACTCCAGCACCATCACCCCAGTCAACATTTCCACCATGATCTGAGCAGCCACACCCAAGGCTGGGTCAGCTGTCTTCCATCCTACTGAGCTTCGCGGGCTTTCTGGCTTAGTTAAAGGATTACCCCTGTAATCTTCTTGCCAGCAACCTTTATCATAGATTTCAACATATTTTTGCCGACTAATTCCTTATCCGATAAGATGGGCCGGTTTTGATAACCAAAATCCCCAGGAACCGGGTAAAAAGACAAAAAAAAACAAAGACCATGGCGGGAGCTACCTTATGTGCGACTTTCTCTTCCCTGTCTCCACCAGAAGTTTAGATCAGGCAGTCCTAAATGGCTGATTCATGGTCCTGCCACCGCCACTACAGGGTTTATCCTTCCGTTCGCTGGGCCTGCCTGCCTGGCTTCAGCACAGTGGAGAAAATGGACCTGGCCTTTGAGCATGCCTCAACATGGAGGTGCCCTTTCCCTGTAGCCTCAGCAGTAGAATCCCACCAGGGTCCCACTGTCCATCTGTGCAGCATCCACTTTCCGTCCCGGCGGTGAGGAAACCTGAGACTAAGTAAGATTCTGGCTGCAATCTCCTCTCCCTCTCCAGGCCTCTGTCTCGCAATCTCACTGCCCATTCCTATGTTTCTGCCCTATTTCCTTCTGTTCCCAATTCTAGGCCTTGCTGCTTTTCAGTTTCATCTCTGCTAAAGAGGATGAGTTTACCTAAAACCTCTTCCTTCTTTGTGGAGGTAGCTTCTTTTTCACTTTGTAGCTCCCCTAATAGTGTGATCCAGGTTAGCAGTTCACCAGGTACATTAACTTGTTCAAAGAAGTTGTATTAGGTGCAAAATGCTAACTTTATTTCTCTCCCCGCCGAAGCTGCCAGACGTGCTAAATTTTTCCAGCACTCTCCATTTTTATTATATTAACCTATAATCTACCAATGGCACTTCCCACTACTTTATCAACATGCTGCTCCACGAGCCTGCAACTTTACATCTTTCTTTTAAGAATGCATACCATCCAAAAACTCCATCAAAATTAAGTTGTATTGTATTATATGTATTACATGTGAATGAAAATCAATTTCTATATTCACCCCATATAAAAGATACAATCAGTGATGTCTAATAACTAAGATAATGGACTGTGACTGAACTTGAGAAATCTGTTTTCTCTAACTCATCTAAGACTGCCTAACCTAAAGCGATGGAATTTTCCACCAAGCCCAGCCTGTGTGAACTGTAAAGAGTTACTTGCACAATTCCCTGTTCCACTGAATCTTTGCCCTATTGTGTACTCTTAAAACTCACTTGACAGCAAACAATGGAATAAAGAATCTGTTCTGACACTGCCTGAGGGTTACTTCTGCCTCATAATGTGGAATAAAGAAAGAAACAAGTAAACCTCACTATACATAGTGCAATACAATACACATGGTGTCACTGTGCCCACACACTGTATTTCACACTCTCAAACAATTGGATAGGCCTGGATTTTCACTCAGTCATGATGTCTTGGGAGCCTTTAAAAATTGCAGGAATCTCCCAATTCTGGGATCCCTAACCTCATTCCCAGAGTTTCCAATTTTTGGGAATGCCTTTTAAGGATGCGAGGGTCAAAAGCTCACAACCTGTTCGCCCAACCTGGCCATCTCTCCTGCAGGGATAGGCATGTCCTCATCCTCTGAAATAGTCGGATCTAGAGGGAATGAGGCATGGATGAGTTAAGGCAGGACAAGAGATGGGCAATGTTACGGAGCTGGGAGTAGGCAGTCTTGCTATCGAAGAGGATTATGGGGTCAAGAGCTCAGTTCAAGGTCAGAAAGGAAGCCAAGTTTGCCTTAGAATATGTCTTAACCTTGGACTGCCATCTCGCCGATGCCAAGGGGTAAATTAATCCCTGTCATCCAATATAAATCTAATTCCATCTCACCTTGTGAGAATGGAGAATGTAATTTGGTTCAATGAAGACGCAGAGTGAGCGTGAAATTGAATCAGACTGAAATAAAGTAACCTCGGACGTTGAGTACAAACATCTATAAGGCAGTGAAATGAATCATTACAATTCATATGTTGATCTTACAAATAGATACAAATCAGCTATAACCAATGGGGGGCGGGACAGTGGCGGGGGGAGCAAAGTGCCCTACTCGGCTCAATTTCTTTCTTCAATCACTTTTAAGGGCACGGTTACTATTGGTATGGTGCTCCCCCTGCTGGCTCATGTATATATGTCTTATTTCCATTTTGCAAGTGCAAAGGTGAATTGGGTACAATGTTTCATCACTTGTATGTGATATTATTGTGACAAAATACCTCAGGGGTCTCTGATGGCTATGGTTAAAAGTTTGCCCAATGTGCAATCATGAAATCAGTGTTCCTTTAAATAAAAATTGCTGATTCCACTGACTGAATTGACTATGGTGGAGGTGGGGGATGTTGAGCCTACTGGTGCAGAGAAACAAATGTTAACATGTACACTGCTGAATTTCTGAAGCATCCCTAGGTTAACAACTAGATTGGTACTGATATTGATTCAACTCCTTCATATTCTTTGGGCTCAGTAACTCTACTTGGAGCTCCCAGTGAGATTAATAATGTTTATTAAACCAAACAAAAATCTTGACGAGGGGAAAGTAACTAACGATGTACTCAACTAATCTGAAATTTGGCGAACCATTTGAGATATAATAAGAAATATCTAAATGGAAAAAGTGAATGACGGGAGCCTCCTATTTTAATCCACTTTGGCATCATCCTATTTTTTGTATTACCTTATACACTGTTAGTCCTAATTTCAAACTCAGTGTTCTTGTGTCATGCCCCTTGATATTGGTTTCTAAATTTTAAAATAGAGCCTGCAGCTTCTGATGTCACCTGTAAAACCGGGCTCTTTATTCTGTCCCTTCAACTGATCCGCCTGTGTTCAGTTTTAAGGTGGTGCTGTCGTGAGATATCTTTCATTGTATCATTCGAACATCCTGCGATGAAAGTGATGCACAGCATTTCTCCTGCACACACCCTGAAACCCTTTAGAAGGTTTGCCAACTGCTTTTTCCATGAATGTGGCCTTCAAGATCACTCGGAGCAATGTGTTTGTGCCAGCAATCGTTCTTTGGTTCAAATCGGTCAATTTGTTGCCCAGGTTTGGAGTCTCATTTCCTCTTGTGGAATGCTTAGCCGTTATCTGCAGCATGATCAGTCTCATGAGGTAACCACTTTATAATTCCCTAAATCAAATCAGGTGGGGTTAGGAATAGACAGCCCTTCCTCCCCCAAAGCTGTGAATTCTCACTGGAATATGATTCCTTTGCTATCAGGAGCCCTAAGATACCACATCAAATTAATCAGTGCTGGAAAGAGAGGCATGCTTCCGAAGCATTTCATCTTGCACTCTTCAGGACAAACACAAGAATACCAAATGTCAAGGATCACAACGATTTATAACACAGGTGAAATGGATGCTGATTGGTTGGCAGGTCAACTCTGACTGGGCATGGTGTTGCCATGGCAAAAGCAACAGGGAACCCACCAAGCTCCTGAGTAATTCAAAAATGGTCCAAGGTTTGGAGATATTCCTTTCATGTGCAGAAAAGGGCCCCTGCGTATGAATATTTGTCACTTCAGCAAACAAAATTGGGCCATGTTGCAAGCGCAGCTGACTATCCTAAATTGGTTGTTAGTGTAACTGTCAACACACTCAGGATTGTTCAGCAAGTGCTGGCCAATCACCAGAATCTCATCCAGCAGTAGATGTTTCATTTGGGGTTTTGGGCTGCCAACCAGGCCATGCTTGTAAAACTGAAGAGGTGGAAGTACAAGGAAACTTGGGGGGGCAGGTACACAGATCATTAATGTGTCATGAGCAGGTACAGAAAATAAACAGAAATTCTAATAATATGCTGACTATTATCTATAGAGGACTAGAATAGAAGTTGCTCTTTGGCTATATAAAGCCTTGGTTAGACCACACCTGAAGTACTGGTCATGGTTCTGGCCACCACACCTTGGGAGGAATATATTGGCCACAGAGCAGTGCAGCCTAGCATTTCCTGAATGATACCTGGATTCCAAGGGTTAAATTGTGAGGAAATATTTTAAAATGTCAGGTTGCGTTCCTGGGAATTTAGAGGGTTAGTGGATGATTTGATCAAACATTTCAAGATGTTAAGGGGGAAGGATTGGAGAAATTATTTCCACTAGTTGGGGAGTCCAGGATTAGGGGCAAAGTCTAAAAAATGGATCGAGGTTTTCAGGAGTGAAATTGGAAAATACTTCAATTAGGAAACACACAAAGGGAAAATGACAAAGAAAATTAGACCAATTGTAAATTGTCTACAAGATGCACTTAAGCAACTCACCAAGGCTTCTTTGACAGTACCTTCCAAACCGGCTGCCACTTAGAAGGACAAAGGCAGCAGGCACAAGGGCACACCACGACCAGCACGTTCCCTCTAAGTCACACACCATCAGGGGAGACACGGTTCGGGTGCGACGAAAATAAACGAGGTATTCAAGGCCTTTTATGAAGAGCTGTACAGATCCCAGCCCCCAGCGGGGGAAGAGGGGATGAGACGATTCCTAGGTCAGCTGAGATTCCCGAGAGTGGAGGAGCAAGAGGTGGCTGATTTGGGGGCACCAATCGGGTTGGAGGAGCTGAGCAAGGGTTTGGGGAGCATGCAGGCGGGGAAGGCCCCGGGACCGGACGGATTCCCGGTGGAGTTCTACAGGAAGTACGCAGACCTGTTGGCCCCGCTACTGGTGAGGGCCGTTAATGAGGCAAGAGAGGAGTGGACCCTGCCCCCGACAATGTCGGAAGCGACAATTTCTTTGATCCTAAAGCGGGACAAGGACCCACTGCAATGTGGATCGTTTGCAATGGCCGATCTCGCTCCTCAATGTGGATGCAAAGTTGCTGGCAAAAGTGCTGGCCACGAGGATCGAGGACTGTGTCCCGGGGGTAATCCACGAGACGGGATTTGTAAAGGGCAGGCAACTAAACACCAATGTGCGGCGGCTCTTAAACGTGATAATGATGCCATCGGAGGAGGGAGAGGCGGAGATAGTGGCAGCTATGTAAGCGGAGAAGGCCTTTGACCGAGTAGAGTGGGAGTACCTCTGGGAGGTGCTGCGTAGGTTTGGGTTCGGGGTAGGGTTTATCAATTGGGTTAAGCTCCATTACAGAGCCCCAATGGCGAGTGTAGTGACGAACCGGCGGAGGTCGGAGTACTTTCGACTGTACCGAGGGACGAGGCAGGGGTGCCCCCTGTCCCCCCTGTTGTTCGCATTGGCGATCAAACCATTGGCCATGTCATTGAGGGAGTCTAATAAATGGAAGGGGGTGGTCCGAGGGGGAGAAGAGCATCGGGTGTCGCTATATGCGGATGACCTGTTGCTGTACGTGGCGGATCCAATGGAGGGGATGGTGGAGGTCATGCAGACTCTAAGGGAGTTTGGGGAGTTTTTGGGCTATAAGCTCAATGTAGGGAAGAGTGAGCTCTTTGTATTACAGGCGGGGGACCAAGAAAGAGGGATAGGGGACCTACCGCTGAGGAGGGCGGAGGGGAGCTTTCGGTATCTGGGGATCCAGATAGCCAGGAGTTGGGGGACCCGACATAAACTGAATCTGACGAGGTTGGTGGAGTAAATGGACGAGGATTTCAAAAGATGGGACATGTTACCGCTCTCGCTGCCGGATAGAGTGCAGTCGGTCAAAATGGTGGTCCTTCCGAGGTTTCTGTTTGTGTTTCAGTGCCTTCCCATCGTGATCACTAAGGCCTTTTTAAGAGAGTAGGCAGGAGTATTATGGGGTTTGTGTGGGCGAATAAGACCCCGAGAGTAAGGAGAGGGTTCCTGGAACGCAGTAGGGACCGAGGAGGGTTGACGCTGCCAAACCTGGGGAGCTACTACTGGGCAGCAAATGTGGCGATGATCCGCAAGTGGGTTATGGAGGTAGAGGGGGCGGCATGGAAGAGGATGGAGATGGCGTCCTGTAAAGGAACGAGCCTGGGGGCGTTGGTGACAGCACCGCTGCCGCTCTCGCCGACAAAGTATACCACGATCCCGGTGGTGGCGGCAACGCTATGGATCTGGGGCCAGTGGAGACGGCACCGGGGTGCAATGGGAGCATCGGTGTGGTCCCCGATCAGGGGTAACCACCGGTTTGTCCCGGGGAAGATGGACGGGGGGTTCCAGAGCTGGCATCGGGCGGGGATTGGAAGAATGGGGGACCTGTTCATCGACGGGACGTTTGCGAGTCTAGGGGCACTGGAGGAGAAGTTTGAGTTACCCCTGGGAAATGCCTTTAGATATATGCAGGTGAGGGCTTTTTTGAGGCGACAGGTGAGGGAATTCCCGTTGCTCCCGGCACAAGAAGTTTAAGATAGGGTGATCCCGGGTGTATGGGTCGGGGAGGGCAAGGTGTCGGAAATACACCAGGAGTTGAAAGAAGAGGGGGAAGCGCTGGTAGAAGAGTTGAAGGGTAAATGGGAGGAGGAGCTGGGGGAGGAGATCGAGGAAGGTCTGTGGGCTGATGCCCTAGGTAGGGTTAATTCCTCCTCCTCGTGTGCCAGGCTCAGCCTGATACAATTTAAGGTGGTCCACAGAGCGCACTTGATGGGGGCGAGGTTGAGTAGGTTCTTTGGGGTAGAGGACAGATGTGGAAGGTGCTCAGGGAGCCCGGCGAACCATGTCCATATGTTTTGGTCATGCCCGGCACTGGAGGGGTTCTGGAGAGGAGTGGCGGGAGCAATATCTCAGGTGGTGAAAGTCCGGGTCAAGCCAAGCTGGGGGCTAGCAATATTTGGAGTAGTGGACGAACCGGGAGTGCATGAGGCGAAAGAGGCCGGCATTCTGGCCTTTGCGTCCCTAGTAGCCCGGCGAAGGATCTTGCTAATGTGGAAGGAGGCGAAGCCCCCAGCCTGGAGGCCTGGATAAATGATATGGCTGGGTTCATAAAGTTGGAGAGGATTAAGTTCGCCTTGAGAGGGCCTGCGCAGGGGTTCTACAGGCGGTGGCAACCGTTCCTAGCCTATCTCACGGAGTGTTAGAGGAAGGTCGGTCAGCAGCAGCAGCAACCTTGGGGGGGCGGGGGGGGGGGGGTGGAGGGGACGTCCTGGGAGGAGGGGGGGGGTGGAAGGGGGGACTGCCTGGGAGGGTGGATGAGCAAGAGATAACATGAAGGTTGGGGAAACTGGTACGTACGGGTGAGGGCCAGTGTACAAAGCTGTGTAAATATATCATTTTGCCATGTATATATCTTATTCTGCGCGATTTCTCGTTTTTTTTTGTTACCGGGGGGGGGGGGGGTTATTGTTTGTAAGGGAGAAAAATTGTGTTAAAAAACTTTCATAAATATATATATTTTTTTAAAGTCACACACCATCCTGGAACTCCCTCCCTAATAACCTGTGGATGTACCTACACCACATTGACTGCAACCTTTCAAGATGGTAACTAATCCCCACTTTGTCCAAGGAAACTAGGGATGTACAATAAATGTCGGCCTTGCCAGCAAAGCTTGCATCCCATGAAAATATCCTTGTATTGGTGTACTGCAGAATAACCTTAATGGTAAAACTCTTCAGGGTGCATTTGAGATTTGTTATCACACTTCAGAATATCTTCACATCCATTTCTCAAAACAAGAAAAATCTTTATTTGATCTATTTAGTGTTGAAATCTGCTGTGCTTGGGACCAAACAATAAATGGACAAAAGTGAAAAATTAAACCTGATAGATTCAATCTGATACAAAGACCAGCTAGTGTCCCTCTTTAGGAAATGGTTCTTATTGTCAGTGTTGATCATTGCTTTCTCTCCATATTTGCTTTGGTGTGTCCATTTTGTGTGCTCACTTTTCACATCTGATTCTTTCCTGTCACAAAAAGGGCTTTAAAGGTCAAGTGAGTGCAAAGGAGTAATGACATTACTCTTGTTCGGACTCTGAAGCGAGTATTGTTTCTCCATTTGACTCTGTGACCCCAACTCTGTAACCACTACATCGCCAAAATCCAAGAGCGACTGTAGTCACTTTTATTTTTCACTGTCAAATTACCTCTGGTAATCAGCTTCACCTAAATTTGCAGTTAGTCTCCCCAAGCATGCACTGACTCTGTGGTCAGTCTCTCCATCAATGGACTGACTCTGTTGTCAGTCTCTCCATCAACGGACTGACTCTGTGGTCAGTCTCTCCATCAACAGACTGACTCTGTGGTCAGCCTCTCCATCAATGGACTGACTCTGTGGTCAGTCTCTCCATCAATGGACTGACTCTGTGGTCAGTATCTCCATCAATGGACTGACTCTGTGGTCAGTCTCTCCATCAATGGACTGACTCTGTGGTCAGTCTCTCCATCAGTGGACTGACTCTGTGGTCAGTCTCTCCATCAATGCACTGACTCTGTGGTCAGTCTCTCCATCAGTGGACTGACTCTGTGGTCAGTCTCTCCATCAACGGACTGACTCTGTGGTCAGTATCTCCATCAACGGACTGACTCTGTGGTCAGTCTCTCCATCAACGGACTGACTGTGGTCAGTCTCTGCATCAATGGACTGACTCTGTGGTCAGTCTCTCCATCAATGGACTGACTCTGTGGTCAGTCTCTCCATCAACGGACTGACTCTGTGGTCAGCCTCTCCATCAATGGAATGACTCTGTGGTCAGTCTCTCCATCAATGGACTGACTCTGTGGTCAGTCTCTCCATCAGTGGACTGACTCTGTGGTCAGTCTCTCCATCAACGGACTGACTCTGTGGTCAGTATCTCCATCAACGGACTGACTGTGGTCAGTCTCTCCATCAACGGACTGACTCTGTGGTCAGTCTCTCCATCAGTGGACTGACTCTGTGGTCAGTCTCTCCATCAACGGACTGACTCTGTGGTCAGTATCTCCATCAATGGACTGACTCTGTGGCCAGTCTCTCCATCAATGGACTGACTCTGTGGTCAGTCTCTCCATCAACGGACTGACTCTGTGGTCAGTATCTCCATCAATGGAATGACTCTGTGGTCAGTCTCTCCATCAATGGACTGACTCTGTGGTCAGTCTCTCCATCAATGGACTGACTCTGTGGTCAGTCTCTCCATCAATGGACTGACTCTGTGGTCAGTCTCTCCATCAACGGACTGACTCTGTGGTCAGTCTCTCCATCAACGGACTGACTCTGTGCTCAGTCTCCCCATCAACGGACTGACTCTGTGGTCAGTATCTCCATCAACGGACTGACTCTGTGGTCAGTCTCTCCATCAGTGGACTGACTCTGTGGTCAGTCTCTCCATCAACGGACTGACTCTGTGGTCAGTATCTCCATCAACGGACTGACTGTGGTCAGTCTCTCCATCAACGGACTGACTCTGTGGTCAGTCTCTCCATCAGTGGACCGACTCTGTGGTCAGTCTCTCCATCAACGGACTGACTCTGTGGTCAGTATCTCCATCAACGGACTGACTCTGTGGTCAGTCTCTCCATCAATGGACTGACTCTGTGGTCAGTCTCTCCATCAACGGACTGACTCTGTGGTCAGTCTCTCCATCAACGGACTGACTCTGTGGTCAGTCTCTCCATCAACGGACTGACTCTGTGGTCAGTCTCTCCATCAACGGACTGACTCTGTGGTCAGTCTCTCCATCAACGGACTGACTCTGTGGTCAGTCTCTCCATCAACGGACTGACTGTGGTCAGTCTCTCCATCAATGGACTGACTCTGTGGTCAGTCTCTCCATCAATGGACTGACTCTGTGGTCAGTCTCTCCGTCAACGGACTGACTCTGTGGTCAGTCTCCCCATCAATGGACTGTCTCTGTGGTCAGTCTCTCAATCAACAGACTGACTCTGTGGTCAGTCTCTCCATCAACAGACTGACTCTGTGGTCAGTCTCTCCATCAACGGACTGACTGTGGTCAGTCTCTCCATCAACGGACTGACTCTGTGGTCAGTCTCTCCATCAACGGACTGACTGTGGTCAGTCTCTCCATCAACGGACTGACTCTGTGGTCAGTCTCTCCATCAGTGGACTGACTCTGTGGTCAGTCTCTCCATCAACGGACTGACTCTGTGGTCAGTCTCTCAATCAACAGACTGACTCTGTGGTCAGTGTCTCCATCAACGGACTGACTGTGGTCAATCTCTCCATCAATGGACTGACTCTGTGGTCAGTCTCTCCATCAACAGACTGACTCTGTGGTCAGTCTCTCCATTAATGGACTGACTCTGTGGTCAGTCTCTCCATCAACGGACTGACTCTGTGGTCAGTCTCTCCATCAATGGACTGACTGTGGTCAGTCTCTCCATCAATGGACTGACTCTGTGGTCAGTCTCTCCATCAACGGACTGACTGTGGTCAGTCTCTCCATCAACGGACTGACTCTGTGGTCAGTCTCTCCATCAATGGACTGACTGTGGTCAGTCTCTCCATCAACGGACTGACTCTGTGGTCAGTCTCTCCATCAATGGACTGACTCTGTGGTCAGTCTCTCCATCAACGGACTGACTCTGTGGTCAGTCGCTCCATCAATGGACTGACTGTGGTCAGTCTCTCCATCAATGGACTGACTCTGTGGTCAGTCTCTCCATCAATGGACTGACTCTGTGGTCAGTCTCTCCATCAACGGACTGACTCTGTGGTCAGTCTCTCCATCAATGGACTGACTGTGGTCAGTCCCTCCATCAATGGACTGACTCTGTGGTCAGTCTCTCCATCAACGGACTGACTCTGTGGTCAGTCTCTCCACCAATGGACTGACTCTGTGGTCAGTCTCTCCATCAACAGACTGACTCTGTGGTCAGTCTCTCCATCAACAGACTGACTCTGTGGTCAGTCTCTCCATCAACGGACTGACTCTGTGGTCAGTCTCTCCATCAACGGACAGACTCTGTGGTCAGTATCTCCATCAACGGACTGACTGTGGTCAGTCTCTCCATCAATGGACTGACTCTGTGGTCAGTCTCTCCATCAACAGACTGACTCTGTGGTCAGTCTCTCCATCAACGGACTGACTCTGTGGTCAGTCTCTCCATCAACAGACTGACTCTCTGGTCAGTCTCTCCATCAATGGACTGACTCTGTGCTCAGTCTCTCCATCAATGGACTGACTCTGTGGTCAGTCCCTCCATCAATGGACTGACTCTGTGGTCAGTCTCTCCATCAATGGACTGACTGTGGTCAGTCTCTCCATCAATGGACTGACTCTGTGGTCAGTCTCTCCATCAACGGACTGACTCTGTGGTCAGTCTCTCCATCAATGGACTGACTGTGGTCAGTCTCTCCATCAATGGACTGACTCTGTGGTCAGTCTCTCCATCAATGGACTGACTCTGTGGTCAGTCTCTCCATCAATGGACTGACTCTGTGGTCAGTCTCTCCATCAATGGACTGACTCTGTGGTCCGTCTCTCCATCAATGGACTGACTGTGGTCAGTCTCTCCATCAACGGACTGACTCTGTGGTCAGTCTCTCCATCAATGGACTGACTCTGTGGTCAGTCTCTACCAATGGACTGACTCTGTGGTCAGTCCCTCCATCAATGGACTGACTCTGTGGTCAGTCTCTCCATCAATGGACTGACTGTGGTCAGTCTCTCCATCAATGGACTGACTCTGTGGTCAGTCTCTCCATCAATGGACTGACTCTGTGGTCAGTCTCTCCATCAATGGACTGACTCTGTGGTCAGTCTCTCCATCAATGGACTGACTCTGTGGTCAGTCTCTCCATCAACGGACTGACTCTGTGGTCAGTCTCTCCATCAACGGACTGACTCTGTGGTCAGTCTCTCCATCAATGGACTGACTCTGTGGTCAGTCTCTCCATCAATGGACTGACTCTGTGGTCAGTCTCTCCATCAACGGACTGACTCTGTGGTCAGTCTCTCCATTAACGGACTGACTCTGTGGTCAGTCCTCCATCAATGGACTGACTGTGGTCAGTTTCTCCTCAGTGGTCTGCCTCTGTGGTCAGTCTCTACCAATGGACTGACTCTGTGGTCAGTCCCTCCATCAATGGACTGACTCTGTGGTCAGTCTCTCCATCAATGGACTGACTGTGGTCAGTCTCTCCATCAATGGACTGACTCTGTGGTCAGTCCTCCATCAATGGACTGACTGTGGTCAGTTTCTCCATCAATGGACTGACTCTGTGGTCAGTCTCTCCATCAATGCACTGACTCTGTGGTCAGTCTCTCCATCAATGGACTGACTCTGTTGTCAGTCTCTCCATCAACAGACTGACTCTGTGGTCAGCCTCTCCATCAATGGACTGACTCTGTGGTCAGTCTCTCCATCAATGGACTGACTCTGTGGTCAGTATCTCCATCAATGGACTGACTCTGTGGTCAGTCTCTCCATCAATGGACTGACTCTGTGGTCAGTCTCTCCATCAGTGGACTGACTCTGTGGTCAGTCTCTCCATCAATGCACTGACTCTGTGGTCAGTCTCTCCATCAGTGGACTGACTCTGTGGTCAGTCTCTCCATCAACGGACTGACTCTGTGGTCAGTATCTCCATCAACGGACTGACTGTGGTCAGTCTCTCCATCAATGGACTGACTCTGTGGTCAGTCTCTCCATCAATGGACTGACTCTGTGGTCAGTCTCTCCATCAACGGACTGACTCTGTGGTCAGCCTCTCCATCAATGGAATGACTCTGTGGTCAGTCTCTCCATCAATGGACTGACTCTGTGGTCAGTCTCTCCATCAGTGGACTGACTCTGTGGTCAGTCTCTCCATCAATGGACTCACTCTGTGGTCAGTCTCTCCATCAATGGACTCACTCTGTGGTCAGCCTCTCCATCAGTGGACTGACTCTGTGGTCAGTCTCTCCATCAACGGACTGACTCTGTGGTCAGTATCTCCATCAACGGACTGACTGTGGTCAGTCTCTCCATCAACGGACTGACTCTGTGGTCAGTCTCTCCATCAGTGGACTGCCTCTGTGGTCAGTCTCTCCATCAACGGACTGACTCTGTGGTCAGTATCTCCATCAATGGACTGACTCTGTGGCCAGTCTCTCCATCAATGGACTGACTCTGTGGTCAGTCTCTCCATCAACGGACTGACTCTGTGGTCAGTATCTCCATCAATGGAATGACTCTGTGGTCAGTCTCTCCATCAATGGACTGACTCTGTGGTCAGTATCTCCATCAACGGACTGACTCTGTGGTCAGTCTCTCCATCAGTGGACTGACTCTGTGGTCAGTCTCTCCATCAACGGACTGACTCTGTGGTCAGTATCTCCATCAACGGACTGACTGTGGTCAGTCTCTCCATCAACGGACTGACTCTGTGGTCAGTCTCTCCATCAGTGGACCGACTCTGTGGTCAGTCTCTCCATCAACGGACTGACTCTGTGGTCAGTATCTCCATCAACGGACTGACTGTGGTCAGTCTCTCCATCAACGGACTGACTCTGTGGTCAGTCTCTCCATCAGTGGACCGACTCTGTGGTCAGTCTCTCCATCAATGGACTGACTCTGTGGTCAGTATCTCCATCAACGGACTGACTCTGTGGTCAGTCTCTCCATCAATGGACTGACTCTGTGGTCAGTCTCTCCATCAACGGACTGACTCTGTGGTCAGTCTCTCCATCAACGGACTGACTCTGTGGTCAGTCTCTCCATCAACGGACTGACTCTGTGGTCAGTCTCTCCATCAACGGACTGACTCTGTGGTCAGTCTCTCCATCAACGGACTGACTCTGTGGTCAGTCTCTCCATCAACGGACTGACTGTGGTCAGTCTCTCCATCAATGGACTGACTCTGTGGTCAGTCTCTCCATCAATGGACTGACTCTGTGGTCAGTCTCTCCGTCAACGGACTGACTCTGTGGTCAGTCTCTCCATCAATGGACTGACTCTGTGGTCAGTCTCTCCATCAGTGGACTGACTCTGTGGTCAGTCTCTCCATCAATGGACTGACTCTGTGGTCAGTCTCTCCATCAACGGACTGACTCTGTGGTCAGTCTCTCCATCAATGGACTGACTCTGTGGTCAGTCTCTCCATCAGTGGACTGACTCTGTGGTCAGTCTCTCCATCAATGGACTGACTCTGTGGTCAGTCTCTCCATCAACGGACTGACTGTGGTCAGTCTCTCCATCAACGGACTGACTCTGTGGTCAGTCTCTCAATCAACAGACTGACTCTGTGGTCAGTCTCTCCATCAACAGACTGACTCTGTGGTCAGTCTCTCCATCAATGGACTGACTCTGTGCTCAGTCTCTCCATCAATGGACTGACTCTGTGGTCAGTCTCTCCATCAACGGACTGACTGTGGTCAGTCTCTCCATCAACGAACTGACTCTGTGGTCAGTCTCTCAATCAACAGACTGACTCTGTGGTCAGTCTCTCCATCAACAGACTGACTCTGTGGTCAGTCTCTCCATCAACGGACTGACTGTGGTCAGTCTCTCCATCAACGGACTGACTCTGTGGTCAGTCTCTCCATCAGTGGACTGACTCTGTGGTCAGTCTCTCCATCAACGGACTGACTCTGTGGTCAGTCTCTCAATCAACAGACTGACTCTGTGGTCAGTGTCTCCATCAACGGACTGACTGTGGTCAATCTCTCCATCAATGGACTGACTCTGTGGTCAGTCTCTCCATCAACAGACTGACTCTGTGGTGAGTCTCTCCATCAACAGACTGACTCTGTGGTCAGTCTCTCCATTAATGGACTGACTCTGTGGTCAGTCTCTCCATCAATGGACTGACTCTGTGGTCAGTCTCTCCATCAACGGACTGACTCTGTGGTCAGTCTCTCCATCAATGGACTGACTGTGGTCAGTCTCTCCAACAATGGACTGACTCTGTGGTCAGTCTCTCCATCAACGGACTGACTGTGGTCAGTCTCTCCATCAACGGACTGACTCTGTGGTCAGTCTCTCCATCAATGGACTGACTGTGGTCAGTCTCTCCATCAACGGACTGACTCTGTGGTCAGTCTCTCCATCAATGGACTGACTCTGTGGTCAGTCTCTCCATCAACGGACTGACTCTGTGGTCAGTCTCTCCATCAATGGACTGACTGTGGTCAGTCTCTCCATCAATGGACTGACTCTGTGGTCAGTCTCTCCATCAATGGACTGACTCTGTGGTCAGTCTCTCCATCAACGGACTGACTCTGTGGTCAGTCTCTCCATCAATGGACTGACTGTGGTCAGTCTCTCCATCAATGGACTGACTCTGTGGTCAGTCTCTCCATCAACGGACTGACTCTGTGGTCAGTCTCTCCACCAATGGACTGACTCTGTGGTCAGTCTCTCCATCAACAGACTGACTCTGTGGTCAGTCTCTCCATCAACAGACTGACTCTGTGGTCAGTCTCTCCATCAACGGACTGACTCTGTGGTCAGTCTCTCCATCAACGGACAGACTCTGTGGTCAGTCTCTCCATCAACGGACTGACTGTGGTCAGTCTCTCCATCAATGGACTGACTCTGTGGTCAGTCTCTCCATCAACAGACTGACTCTGTGGTCAGTCTCTCCATCAACGGACTGACTCTGTGGTCAGTCTCTCCATCAACAGACTGACTCTCTGGTCAGTCTCTCCATCAATGGACTGACTCTGTGGTCAGTCTCTCCATCAATGGACTGACTCTGTGGTCAGTCTCTCCATTAACGGACTGACTCTGTGGTCAGTCCTCCATCAATGGACTGACTGTGGTCAGTTTCTCCTCAGTGGTCTGCCTCTGTGGTCAGTCTCTACCAATGGACTGACTCTGTGGTCAGTCCCTCCATCAATGGACTGACTCTGTGGTCAGTCTCTCCATCAATGGACTGACTGTGGTCAGTCTCTCCATCAATGGACTGACTCTGTGGTCAGTCTCTCCATCAACGGACTGACTCTGTGGTCAGTCTCTCCATCAATGGACTGACTGTGGTCAGTCTCTCCATCAATGGACTGACTCTGTGGTCAGTCTCTCCATCAATGGACTGACTCTGTGGTCAGTCTCTCCATCAATGGACTGACTCTGTGGTCAGTCTCTCCATCAATGGACTGACTCTGTGGTCAGTCTCTCCATCAATGGGCTGACTCTGTGGTCAGTCTCTCCATCAATGGACTGACTCTGTGGTCAGTCTCTCCATCAATGGACTGACTCTGTGGTCAGTCTCTCCATCAACGGACTGACTCTGTGGTCAGTCTCTCCATCAATGGACTGACTCTGTGGTCAGTCTCTCCATCAACGGACTGACTCTGTGGTCAGTCTCTCCATCAATGGACTGACTCTGTGGTCAGTCTCTCCATTAACGGACTGACTCTGTGGTCAGTCCTCCATCAATGGACTGACTGTGGTCAGTTTCTCCTCAGTGGTCTGCCTCTGTGGTCAGTCTCTCCATCAATGGACTGACTCTGTGGTCAGTCCCTCCATCAATGGACTGACTCTGTGGTCAGTCTCTCCATCAATGGACTGACTGTGGTCAGTCTCTCCATCAATGGACTGACTCTGTGGTCAGTCTCTCCATCAACGGACTGACTCTGTGGTCAGTCTCTCCATCAATGGACTGACTGTGGTCAGTCTCTCCATCAATGGACTGACTCTGTGGTCAGTCTCTCCATCAATGGACTGACTCTGTGGTCAGTCTCTCCATCAATGGACTGACTCTGTGGTCAGTCTCTCCATCAACGGACTGACTCTGTGGTCAGTCTCTCCACCAATGGACTGACTCTGTGGTCAGTCTCTCCATCAACGGATTGACTCTGTGGTCAGTCTCTCCATCAATGGACTGACTCTGTGGTCAGTCTCTCCACCAATGGACTGACTCTGTGGTCAGTCTCTCCATCAATGGACTGACCCTGTGGTCAGTCTCTCCACCAATGGACTGACTCTGTGCTCAGTCCCTCCATCAATGGACTGACTCTGTGGTCAGTCTCTCCACCAATGGACTGACTCTGTGGTCAGTCCCTCCACCAACGGACTGACTCTGCGGCCAGTCTCCCCATCAACGGACTGACTCTGTGGTCAGTCTGTCCATCAACGGACTGACTCTGTGGTCAGTCTCTCCATCAACGGACTGACTCTGTGGTCAGTCTCTCCATCAGTGGACTGACTCTGTGGTCAGTCTCTCCATCAATGGACTGACTCTGTGGTCAGTCTCCCCATCAACGGACTGACTCTGTGGTCAGTCTCTCCATCAACGGACTGACTCTGTGGTCAGTCTCTCCATCAAAGGACTGACTCTGTGGTCAGTCTCTCCATCAATGGACTCACTCTGTGGTCAGCCTCTGCATCAATGGACTCACTCTGTGGTCAGTCTCTCCATCAACAGACTGACTCTGTGGTCAGTCTCTGCATCAATGGACTGACTCTGTGGTCAGTCTCTCCATCAATGGACTGACTGTGCTCAGTCTCCCCATCAATGGACTGACTCTGTGGTCAGTCTCTCCATCAACGGACTGACTCTGTGGTCAGTCACTCCATCAACGGACTGACTGTGGTCAGTCTCTCCATCAATGGACTGACTCTGTGGTCAGTCTCCCCATCAATGGACTGACTCTGTGGTCAGTCTCTCCATCAACGGACTGACTCTGTGGTCAGTCTCTCCATCAATGGACTGACTCTGTGCTCAGTCTCTCCATCAATGGACTGACTCTGTGGTCAGTCTCTCCATCAATGGACTGACTCTGTGGTCAGTCTCTCCATCAATGGACTGACTCTGTGGTCAGTCTCTCCATCAACAGACTGACTCTGTGGTCAGTCTCTCCATCAACAGACTGACTCTGTGGTCAGTCTCTCCATCAATGGACTGACTCTGTGGTCAGTCTCTCCATCAATGGACTGACTCTGTGCTCAGTCTCTCCATTAATGGACTGACTCTGTGCTCAGTCTCTCCATCAACGGACTGACTGTGGTCAGTCTCTCCATCAACGGACTGACTCTGTGGTCAGTCTCTCCATCAATGGACTGACTCTGTGCTCAGTCTCTCCATCAATGGACTGACTCTGTGGTCAGTCTCTCCATCAATGGACTGACTCTGTGGTCAGTCTCTCCATCAACAGACTGACTGTGGTCAGTCTCTCCATCAATGGACTGACTCTGTGCTCAGTCTCTCCATTAATGGACTGACTCTGTGGTCAGTCTCTCCATCAACGGACTGACTGTGGTCAGTCTCTCCATCAACGGACTGACTCTGTGGTCAGTCTCTCCATCAATGGACTGACTCTGTGCTCAGTCTCTCCATCAATGGACTGACTCTGTGGTCAGTCTCTCCATCAATGGACTGACTCTGTGGTCAGTCTCTCCATCAACGGACTGACTGTGGTCAGTCTCTCCATCAACGGACTGACTCTGTGGTCAGTCTCTCCATCAACAGACTGACTCTGTGGTCAGTCTCTCCATCAACGGACTGACTGTGGTCAGTCTCTCCATCAATGGACTGACTCTGTGGTCAGGCTCTCCATCAATAGACTGACTCTGTGGTCAGTCTCTCCATCAATGGACTGACTCTGTGGTCTGTCTCTCCATCAACAGACTGACTCTGTGGTCAGTCTCTCCATCAATGGACTGACTCTGTGGTCCGTCTCTCCATCAATGGACTGACTGTGGTCAGTCTCTCCATCAACGGACTGACTCTGTGGTCAGTCTCTCCATCAATGGACTGACTGTGGTCAGTCTCCCCATCAATGGACTGACTGTGGTCAGTCTCTCCATCAATGGACTGACTCTGTGGTCAGTCTCTCCATCAACAGACTGACTCTGTGGTCAGTCTCTCCATCAACAGACTGACTCTGTGGTCAGCCTCTCCATCAATGGACTGACTGTGGTCAGTATCTCCATCAACGGACTGACTCTGTGGTCAGTCTCTCCATCAATGGACTGACTGTGGTCAGTATCTCCATCAACGGACTGACACTGTGGTCAGTCTCTCCATCAACGGACTGACTCTGTGGTCAGTCTCTCCATCAACGGACTGACTCTGTGGTCAGTCTCTCCACCAATGGACTGACTCTGTGGTCAGTCTCTCCATCAATGGACTGACTCTGTGGTCAGTCTCTCCATCAACGGACTGACTCTGTGGTCCGTCTCTCCATCAACGGACTGACTCTGTGGTCAGTTTCTCCATCAATGGACTGACTCTGTGGTCAGTCTCTCCATCAACGGACTGACTCTGTGGTCAGTCTCTCCATCAATGGACTGACTCTGTGGTCAGTCTCTCCATCAACGGACTGACTCTGTGGTCAGTCTCTCCATCAACAGACTGACTCTGTGGTCAGTCTCTCCATCAACGGACTGACTCTGTGGTCAGTCTCTCCACCAATGGACTGACTCTGTGGTCGGTCTCTCCATCAATGGACTGACTCTGTGGTCAGTCTCTCCATCAACGGACTGACTCTGTGGTCCGTCTCTCCATCAACGGACTGACTCTGTGGTCAGTCTCTCCATCAACGGACTGACTCTGTGGTCAGTCTCTCCACCAATGGACTGACTCTGTGGTCAGTCTCTCCATCAATGGACTGACTCTGTGGTCAGTCTCTCCATCAACGGACTGACTCTGTGGTCCGTCTCTCCATCAATGGACTGACTCTGTGGTCAGTTTCTCCATCAATGGACTGACTCTGTGGTCAGTCTCTCCATCAACGGACTGACTCTGTGGTCAGTCTCTCCATCAATGGACTGACTCTGTGGTCAGTCTCTCCATCAACAGACTGACTCTGTGGTCAGTCTCTCCATCAACAGACTGACTCTGTGGTCAGTCTCTCCATCAACGGACTGACTCTGTGGTCAGTCTCTCCATCAACAGACTGACTCTGTGGTCAGTCTCTCCATCAACGGACTGACTCTGTGGTCAGTCTCTCCATCAATGGACTGACTCTGTGGTCAGTCTCTCCATCAACGGACTGACTCTGTGGTCAGTCTCTCCATCAATGGACTGACTGTGGTCAGTTTCTCCTCAGTGGTCTGCCTCTGTGGTCAGTCTCTCCACCAATGGACTGACTCTGTGGTCAGTCTCTCCATCAACGGACTGACTGTGGTCAGTCTCTCCATCAATGGACTGACTCTGTGGTCCGTCTCTCCATCAACAGACTGACTCTGTGGTCAGTCTCTCCATCAACAGACTGACTCTGTGGTCAGTCTCTCCATCAATGGACTGACTCTGTGGTCAGTCTCTCCATCAACAGACTGACTCTCTGGTCAGTCTCTCCATCAATCGACTGACTCTGTGGTCAGTCTCTCCATCAACGGACTGACTCTGTGGTCAGTCTCTCCACCAATGGACTGACTCTGTGGTCAGTCTCTCCATCAACAGACTGACTCTCTGGTCAGTCTCTCCATCAATGGACTGACTCTGTGGTCAGTCTCTCCATCAACGGACTGACTCTGTGGTCAGTCTCTCCATCAATGGACTGACTGTGGTCAGTCTCTCCATCAATGGACTGACTCTGTGGTCAGTCTCTCCATCAACGGACTGACTCTGTGGTCAGTCTCTCCATCAACGGACTGACTCTGTGGTCAGTCTCTCCATCAATGGACTGACTGTGGTCAGTCTCTCCATCAATGGACTGACTCTGTGGTCAGTCTCTCCATCAATGGACTGACTCTGTGGTCAGTCTCTCCATCAATGGACTGACTGTGGTCAGTCTCTCCATCAATGGACTGACTCTGTGGTCAGTCTCTCCACCAATGGACTGACTCTGTGGTCAGTCTCTCCATCAACGGACTGACTCTGTGGTCAGTCTCTCCATCAACGGACTGACTCTGTGGTCAGTCTCTCCACCAATATACTGACTCTGTGGTCAGTCTCTCCATCAATGGACTGACCCTGTGGTCAGTCTCTCCACCAATGGACTGACTCTGTGCTCAGTCCCTCCATCAATGGACTGACTCTGTGGTCAGTCTCTCCACCAATGGACTGACTCTGTGGTCAGTCCCTCCATCAATGGACTGACTCTGTGGTCAGTCCCTCCATCAATGGACTGACTGTGGTCAGTCTCTCCATCAATGGACTGGCTCTGTGGTCAGTCTCCCCATCAATGGACTGACTCTGTGGTCAGTCTCTCCATCAATGGACTGACTCTGTGGTCAGTTTCTCCATCAACGGACTGACTCTGTGGTCAGTCTCTCCATCAATGGACTGACTCTGTGGTCAGTCTCTCCATCAATGGACTGACTCTGTGGTCAGTTTCTCCATCAACGGACTGACTCTGTGGTCAGTCTCTCCATCAATGGACTGACTCTGTGGTCAGTCTCTCCATCAATGGACTCACTCTGTGGTCAGCCTCTCCATCAATGGACTCACTCTGTGGTCAGTCTCTCCATCAACAGACTGACTCTGTGGTCAGTCTCTCCATCAATGGACTGACTCTGTGGTCAGTCTCTCCATCAATGGACTGACTGTGCTCAGTCTCCCCATCAATGGACTGACTCTGTAGTCAGTCTCTCCATCAATGGACTGACTCTGTGGTCAGTCTCTCCATCAACAGACTGACTCTGTGGTCAGTCTCTCCATCAATGGACTGACTCTGTGGTCATTCTCTCCATCAATGGACTGACTCTGTGGTCAGTCTCTCCATCAATGGACTGACTGTGGTCAGTCCCTCCATCAATGGACTGACTCTGCGGACAGTCTCCCCATCAACGGACTGACTCTGTGGTCAGTCTCTCCATCAATGGACTGACTCTGTTGTCAGTTTCTCCATCAACGGAATGACTCTGTGGTCAGTCTCTCCATCAATGGACTGACTCTGTGGTCAGTCTCTCCATCAATGGACTGACTGTGGTCAGCCTCTCCATCAATGGACTGACTCTGTGGTCAGTCTCTCCATCAATGGACTGACTGTGGTCAGTCTCTCCATCAATGGACTCACTCTGTGGTCAGTCTCTCCATAATGGACTGACTCTGTGGCCAGTCTCTCCAACAATGGACTGACTCTGTGGTCAGTCTCTCCATCAACGGACTGACTTTGTGGTCAGTCTCTCCATCAACGGACTGACTCTGTGGCCAGTCTCTCCATCAATGGACTGACTCTGTGGTCAGTCTCTCCATCAATGGACTGACTCTGTGGTCAGTCTCTCCATCAACGGACTGACTCTGTGCTCAGTCTCTCCATCAACAGACTGACTCTGTGGTCAGTCTCTCCATCAATGGACTGACTCTGTGGTCAGTCTCTCCATCAATGGACTGACTCTGTGGTCAGTCTCTCCATCAATGGACTGACTCTGTGGTCAGTCTCTCCATCAACGGACTGACTCTGTGGTCAGTCTCTCCATCAACAGACTGACTCTGTGGTCAGTATCTCCATCAATGGACTGACTGTGGTCAGTCTCTCCATCAACGGACTGACTCTGTGGTCAGTCTCCCCATCAACGGACTGACTCTGTGGTCAGTCTCTCCATCAACGGACTGACTCTGTGGTCAGTCTCTCCATCAACAGACTGACTCTGTGGTCAGTATCTCCATCAATGGACTGACTGTGGTCAGTCTCTCCATCAGTGGACTGACTCTGTGGTCAGTCTCTCCATCAACGGACTGACTCTGTGGTCAGTCTCTCCATCAGTGGACTGACTCTGTGGTCAGTTTCTCCATCAATGGACTCACTCTGTGGTCAGTCTCTCCATCAATGGACTGACTCTGTGGTCAGTCTCTCCATCAATGGACTGACTCTGTGGTCAGTCTCTCCATCAATGGACTCACTCTGTGGTCAGTCTCTCCATCAATGGACTGACTCTGTGGTCCGTCTCTCCATCAATGGACTGACTCTGTGGTCAGTCTCTCCATCAGTGGACTCACTCTGCGGCCAGTCTCTCCATCCATGGACTGACTCTGTGGTCAGTCTCTACATCAGTCGGCTCACTCTGTGGCCAGTCTCTCCATCAATGGACTGACTCTGTGGTTTGTCCCTCCATCAACGGACTGACTCTGTGGTCAGTCTCTCCATCAATGGACTGACTCTGTGGTTTGTCCCTCCATCAACGGACTGACTCTGTGGTCAGTATCTCCATCAACGGACTGACTGTGGTCAGTCTCTCCATCAGTGGACTGACTCTGTGGTCAGTTTCTCCATCAATGGACTCACTCTGTGGTCAGTCTCTCCATCAATGGACTGACTCTGTGGTCCGTCTCTCCATTAATGGACTGACTCTGTGGTCAGTCTCTCCATCAACGGACTGACTCTGTGGTCAGTCTCTCCATCAACGGACTGACTCTGTGGTCCGTCTCTCCATCAATGGACTGACTCTGTGGTCCATCTCTCCATCAATGGACTGACTCTGTGGTCAGTCTCTCCATCAGTGGACTCACTCTGTGGCCAGTCTCTCCATCCATGGACTGACTCTGTGGTCAGTCTCTACATCAGTGGGCTCACTCTGTGGCCAGTCTCTCCATCCATGGACTGACTCTGTGGTCAATCTCTCCATTAATGGACTGACTCTGTGGTCCGTCTCTCCATCAATGGACTGACTCTGTGGTCAGTCTCTCCATCAATGGACTGACTCTGTGGTCAGTCTCTCCATCAATGGACTGACTGTGGTCAGTCTCTCCATCAACGGACTGACTCTGTGGTCAGTCTCTCCATCAACAGACTGACTCTGTGGTCAGTCTCTCCATCAATGGACTGACTCTGTGGTCCGTCTCTCCATCAATGGACTGACTCTGTGGTCAGTATCTCCATCAATGGACTCACTCTGTGGTCAGTCTCTCCATAATGGACTGACTCTGTTGCCAGTCTCTCCATCAATGGACTGACTCTGTGGTCAGTCTCTCCATCAATGCACTGACTCTGTGGTCAGTCTCTCCATCAGTGGACT
The DNA here is from genome assembly GCF_047496885.1 of Scyliorhinus torazame. Taxonomy (NCBI): domain Eukaryota; kingdom Metazoa; phylum Chordata; class Chondrichthyes; order Carcharhiniformes; family Scyliorhinidae; genus Scyliorhinus; species Scyliorhinus torazame. Next base: position 161,855,069 of record NC_092716.1, read on the forward strand.
GACTCTGTGGTCAGTATCTCCATCAATGGACTCACTCTGTGGTCAGTCTCTCCATCAATGGACTGACTCTGTGGTCAGTCTCTCCATCAATGGACTGACTCTGTGGTCCGTCTCTCCATCAATGGACTGACTCTGTGGTCAGTCTCTCCATCAATGGACTGACTCTGTGGTCAGTCTCTCCATCGGTGGACTCACTCTGTGGCCAGTCTCTCCATCCATGGACTGACTCTGTGGTCAGTCTCTACATCAGTGGGCTCACTCTGTGGCCAGTCTCTCCCTCCATGGACTGACTCTGTGGTCAGTCTCTCCATTCGTGGACCCACTCTGTGGTCAGGCTCCGCATCCATTTGCTCCAATATTGTTTTCATACATTTCTGGGCATTTTAACTCGAAAAGCATTGATTATAAAGTGTTGTTACGTTTTACTAGGTTTTTTATTATGAATCGTAATTACATTATAGAGCGGATGACTCCATCCAATAATAGTGACACTCACTATCCTGCGTTGCAAAATAATCCATTTGCTTCTTCAGTCACCACTGCATGCTAACTTGCTATTTTTCTCTGCCTATTGATGCTGCAAAGGAAGGTATTCCTTTCTGCCTTCTCATTTACAAACAGTCTGGTATCAAAGAGCATTTCAGACAGCATCTGAACTAGAATGCCTCAATTACACCTCTCTCGATGTGTGTCCATATCTCTTTGTGTCTCATTCTCTCAGTCTCGCAAAGTGTAGAATGTGTCACTGTAGAATGATGGGGAGCTGCCAGCACTGAATTATGTTGATAAATTTCTTTCACATTTCCACCTTCTGGAAACAGCCCCTTCCGGCAAAACTGCAACCTCCGTGCTTGGCTGTGACTTTGTGTTTACCTTCTATTATGGCCTAGAAAGGAGATACTCTTGTAGAGATAGATAAAACAGAGGAAGTAAATTTGCAGTACTGTTTCAGACTGAGCCACAACAGAGAGTGCAAACCGGCAAAAGGCAAATATCAGAAAGTTCCTCACACAGAGAATCTGTGGAATAGACTTTAAAGTTGGCAGAGACAAAAAAACATTAAGGAAAGGTTGCAACGAATTAACTGGAATTGGTCAATTGACCTTCTCCATCCATTGCAGCGTAATTGAATTGGTTTAATACCCGTAAAGACCAACAATATAGCACCATCACCCCCCCCCCCCCCCCCCCCCCCCCCCACCCTTTAGGTGTCAGGTGGAGAAAGCCACTTTGCCCACCAGTGCAGTCATGAAATTATAAACCAGCAGATTCAATCCCTGAGCTTGTGATGAGTTCGCTAAAATCAAATTTGCAACCCTGGGAAAGTGAGAGGAGAAAATCATTTTTTGGGTTCCTACAAGGGTAGTGATTCTGATTGAAAGTCAGTGTGTGATATTCGCTGAATGTTCTATGATGGTCGCTGAAGCTGAGTAACCTACCGCTAATCTGTTTTGAGATATACATGCAAATAATGTGCAAGCTACCACCCGATGGAGGCAGCCCCATCTCCTTTAAGGCCAGTATATATAACTGTAGCAACAAATTCAAGTTTTTAAATCAATGGCAGAGGCATAATCATTTTATTCTGCTGTGAAAACATTTCATTTCTATAGCAGTTTCACCTCTACGATAACTAGCTAGTCTCACTGCCTCTTTGTTTAAAGAAGGAGAAATGTGCATTTATGTAGCACCCTTCATAACTGCAGAAAGTCCCAAAGTACCTTACAATCAATAGGCATGATTTACCGGCCATGTCGCACCCGACTTGGTGACGTGACGAGGTCGTTGAATCTCGCGCGATTCGCAACGCTTGAGACATCTCGAGAGATTCGACCGAACCTCACAAGACGTCACAATCTGGATCTCATCATCACAGTTCTCATTAAATTAAAAGAGTGTTTTTATTTCTTATATTATAAATAACATGCCGTTGTTTCTCTTTTCTTTCAGGACAGCCACACAATTCTATTCCTGTGTGATCTGCACATCCACTTCCCAGTCAGCATCATAGATAATATAAGAAAGCATTGTATAGAAGGGAAATTGGCATATGCCCCTATCGTGATGAGATTGGGCTGCGGCAGTTCTCCTCGTGAGCCTGATGGTAAGCGATCTTGGCAGCACACCTTCCATCTGGAAAGTTCACAGCAGTACATGGTTATCATCACATGACTGGAGGTCAAAGCTTACTTTACTTTGGCCATTATTTGAGTTTGCTCTCTTACATTGTGAGATCCCAGGCCAGCAATGTACTGGGAGGAAAGCAAATTACTGTGGATGCTGGAATCTAAAACAAAAACAGAAAATACTGGGCAACCTTAGCAGGTCTGACAGCATCTGTGGAGAGAGAAGGGAGGTAACGTTTTGCATTTGGATGACTGTCCAAGCTAGAGAGAACTGAAAATAGGGTCAAATTTATATTGTTGTTGGGGGGTGGGGCTTGGAGCACTGGGGCTGGATAGAGAGCCAGCAATCAGTGAAGATTGACAACGATGTCATGGACAGAAAGACAAAGGGAATGTAAATGATGGAGGTAACATTGCCTTTGTCTTTCAAAGATGACATCTTTGTCACTGATCGCTGGCCCTCTCTCCAGCCCCAGTGCTCCAAGCCCCACTCAACAACAATATAAATCTGACCCTATTTTCAGTTCTCTCCAGCTTTGATCAAGAGTCATCCAGACTCAAAACGTTAGCTCCCTTTTCTCTCCACAGATGCCGTTCGACCTGCTGAGATTGTCCAGTATTTTCTGTTTTTGTTTCAGCAATATACTGGGACTGATTGTGGCGGCCATATTCACAGTCAATCAACTTATTTATCAGGACCTTCAGCCACGCCCTTGCTGCTTGAAGCCTTCCAGGACTCGGCTTATGACTGTGCCTGTTGGTTTACAGGAGAATCCTTATACTGAGTTTTCTACTGTCGCGTTAGTATGGCAGAAAGTATTTGCACTCCTGATGCAATTCAGGATGTTGTCCACAGAGAAAAAGAATGCATGGAAAATGGGGATGGGCTAGTCTACTGGGCACACCAGCTGCTGAGGGCTGATGCTGAAATCTAGCCCTCGGATACTCCCAACCCAAGTATTAGATTGATGCATCTGAGTGGTGTTTCAAATTTGTTTTCTTTTCTCTGCTAAAGCAGAAGTAATGCTCACCAGTGACAGAATGCTTAATGCTGTTTGGAGATTAATGAGCCTCGAACTGCCAATTTCTAATGCCGTGTTTATTCCAGGTACAGAATTGTAGTATTGCACATTACAGCGAGGAAACAGTTTTACAGGACAAGTGATTTATTGTCCCGCACCTTCCTCGGTTTTCTCTTGCAGCCCGTGGCTCTAGGATTTCATGACACACAGATAAGGAATGTCCTTGTGGTTGTAATTGCAAGTTCGCTGAATACACTGAGAAACTGAAAAACCCATTTCTCTGAAGCTGTTTCATTATCACAGACCCAGATACAGAGTAGGCACAATTGATGGGGAGATTGTCTTCAGTTACTTTTCCAATTAATGCACTTGCTGCAAATGGAGTGATTTTTTAAGCTGCCACCTTTGTGTTCTCAATTTAGTGCCATCGAACCTTTATAGTGTTAGTAACTAATAAAGATATGAGTGGATGGTATCAGTTAATTTATTTTCCAAGTTTGAAATACACACTCTAGAAATGAGATTTGAGCTTGCTCATCCATCCCATGGCGAAGTGAGAAGGGCCCAGCATGACCCAGAGCCGCACAAAACCAGATGGTTCCAGCTTTGATTTGCTGGGCTCGTTGGGGGGGGCGGGGGGGACGATCAAAGGTTCTTGTGGTAATGGCCATCCAATGATGCCTGTTTCAAGGTGCCCCTGGGGATGCTAGTTGAGGGAAGGATCAGGCTTGGCCTTGGTCTCCAGATACTCAATTGTTCTTTTATCCTTTCATGGGATGTGGGTGTCACTGGCAAGGCTAGCGTTTGTTGCCCATCCTTAATTGCCCTTGAACATAAAAGCTTGCCAAACCACTTAGAGGGCAGTTAAGACTTAATCACATTGCTGTTGATCTGGAGTCACATGCAGACCAGACCAGGTAAGGATGGAAGATTTCCTTGCAAAAAGGACATGAGTGAACCAGGTGGTTTTTTGTGACAATTGACAATAGTTTCATGGTTACCATTATTTGGGCAGCATGGTAGCACAGTGATTAGCACAATTGCTTCACAGCTCCAGCGTCCCAGGTTCGATTCCCGGCTTGGGTCACCGTCTATGCGGAGTCTGCACGTTCTCCCTGTGTGTGCGTGGGTTTCCTCCGGGTGCTCCGGTTTCCTCCCACAGTCGAAAGCAGTACAGGTTAGGTGGATTGGCCATGCTAAATTGCCCTGAAGGTCCAAAAGTGCCCTTAGTGTTGGGTGGGGTTACTGGGTTATGGGGATAGGGCAGAGGTGTGGATTTGGGTCGGGTGCTCTTTCCAAGAGCCGGTGCAGACTCGATGGGCCGAATGGCCTCCTTCTGCACTGTAAATTTTATGATTCTATGATTATTGAGACTGGATTTTTGATTCCAGATGTATTAATTGAATTTAAATTCCACCAGCTGCCATTTGAACCCTTGTCTCCAGAACATTAATGCGGGCCTCTGGATTACTAGTCCAGTGACATTACTACTATGCTACCGTCTCCTCCCATAGTCTGTTGACCCTACGTGCCAAGGCTCACACATAAGCAGTGGCCAGCTGAATGAGGTATCAGAGGGCTAATGGCACCTGTCAAACCTGTTCTCAGTGAAATGACAACACCTTCAAGAGAAAACAGGAAAACAAAAATGGAAGGTCCACATCCAGACACAGGGAGAACAATTTTGTGGCACTTTTTGTTGCCATGCCACCTGGTTCACCTCGATACTGATGGACTATTATCCAAGGTCTGTGCCATCTGTAAGCCAGTTATAATTAGTTCATGGGTTTTCTTTGAGCAATTGAAGTGTCCCAAATACTGACTCATCCTCTTCTTCTTCTACTGCATCTTCAAGGGTACTGGGAAGTAAATGGGTTTGGACTGTTTGGCATCTTTAAAAGCGATTTTGACAAGATCGGAGGAATGAACACCGAGGAATTCCGGGATCGATGGGGTGGAGAGGATTGGGAGCTACTGGACAGGTAACATCAGCAGAGAAAATGGGTTTCCCACCTTAATATTTTGTGCTTTCCTTACACATTTTTCAATGTAGAACTTCAAAAGGAATGGAGGAGGAATGAGCAGACAAGGAACAGCTGAAGTTCAATGTGGAGAAATGTGAAGTGATTCATTTCCGTAGGAAGAACTTGCAGAGACAATATAAAACAACAGGTGCAACCATAAAATGGGTGCAGGAGCAGAGAGACCTGGGTGTAAATGTGCACAAGACATTGAAGGTGGCACGACGGGTTGCAAGAACAGTTTAAAAAGTAGACAGCATTTATTAATAGGGCATGGGGTACAAGAGCAAGGAGGTTATGTTGAACTTGTGCAAGACACTAGTTCATCTTCAGCTGGAGTATTGTGTTCAGTTCTGGATACTACACTTTAAGAAAGATGTGAAGGCATTAGAGAGAGTGCAGAGAAGATTCACAAGAATGGTCCCAAGGATGAGAAATGCAGTAATTAAGATGGATTGGGGAGGTTAGGATTGTTTTCCTTGGCGAAAAGAAGGCTGAGATGAAATAGGATAGAGGTGTTCAAAATCATGAAGGATCTGGACCAAGATGGGGAGAAACTGTTCCCACTCATGAAAGATCGAGAACAGATGTGAAGTAATTGGTAAAAGAAGCAAAAGCGACCGGAGGGAAACATTTTCACTCAGTGAGTGGTTGGGGTCTGGAATGTTCTGTCTGAGAATATGATGGAGGCAGTTTCAATCAAGGCACTCAAAAGAGAATTAGACTGTTATTTGAAATTTGCAGGATTGCTGGGAGAAGGCAGTAGAATGGCACAAAGTAAATTATTCCTTTGGAGGGCCAGTGCAGACATGATGGGCCAAATAGTCGCCTTCTGCATTGTAACAATTCTGTGACCGGTATCTTCCGACATGAGCTGGACTGAAAAATGTGGAGCCAAAGATCTGGGGCGGGATTCTGCCGTAATCGGCGGTGCGGGCAACTCCAGTGGGACGGAGTGGCGTGAACCACTCCGGCATCATCCGCCCCAAGGTGCGGAATCCTCCGCACCTTCAGGGGCTAGGCCCGCCCCGGAGTGGTTTGCACCCCACTGGCCGGCGGGAAAGGGGCTTGGTGCCACGCCAACCGGCACCAAAGGGCCTCCGCCGGCCGGTGTGAGTTGGCACACGCGCGGGAGCGCCAGCGTGTGCTGGCATCATCCCCGTACATGTGCAGAGGGCTTTGTTTCCCCACCGGCAATGGCGGACTGCTACAGCTGCCGGTGCGGAACAATAAAGTGCCCCCACGGCACAGGCCTGCCTGCAGATCGGTGGGCCCCGATCGCGGGCCAGGCCACCGTGGGGTCACCTCCCGGGGCCTGATTCCCCCCGCGCCCCCCCAAGAACCCCAGAGGCGCTCGCGCCGCCAGGTCCCGCCGGTAAGGACCTACTCCAATTTACGCCGGCAGGACCGGCAAAACACGGGCGGGACTTCGGCCCATTGAGGGCCGGAGAACCCGGGCGGCCTCGGGGCCCATTGAGTCGCGTCGGTCCCCGCCATTCTCCGAGGCGGGCGGCGCGATTCACGCCGGGCCAATATTTGGGGGGCTGGAGAATTTGGAGGACGGCGGGAGCGGAATTCACGCCGACCCCCGGTGATTCTTCCACCCGGCATGGGGTCGGAGAATCCCGCCCCTGTTTACATTAGGCTGGAATTTCCAGTTCTGCCACCAGCATGACTGGAAAATCCAGGCCTGTGTTTCTGTGAAGTTAGGAAATTGGCTGAGACAGGAGACAGAGTTTCGGGATAGTGGGCAGTAACACAAAAAGACAGGGTATGCCTTAGTGGTGTCCCGCAGAACATCTGTGTGGGAGGCTCACCTTTTCAGTATATTTATTAACTGTTCAGATGCTGGGGCTGGTTTAGCTCGGTTGACTAGACACTTGGTTCGTGATGCAGAGCGAAGTCAACAGAGCGGGTTCAATTCCCGTACCTGCTGAGGTTATTCATGAAGGTTCTCAACCTTGCCCCTCGCCCGAGGTGTGGTGATTCTCAGGTTACATCACCACCAGTCAGCTCTCCCCTCAAAGAGGCAAAGGCAGGTATATGGATTTAGCCTGCAGATCAGCCATGATCTCAATGAAGACATACTCCTTTTTCTCTATTGCTCTGATTATCACTCCAAAAGGAGCTAGCTTTGATATTTGGCGACGTGATGAGAGAGACAGCAGGACAAGGAGAAAGAATGGGAAAACAGTGTCTCAAGTGTAAGGGATATAGAAAGAGGGGGAGAGAGAGGGGGGCAGGGTTCAGAGAGAGTGAACAAGCAGCTCCAGAGAGACAATGGACAAATGGAGAGAGATATTCGGCCAGTAGTGTCCAGAAAGAGAGAAAGATGGGGGGGGGGGGGGGGGGGCGGGGGGGGGGATAGAGAGAGGCAGAGAGAGAGAGGCAGAGAAGTGGGTCAGCAATGTCCAGCGGGAAAGGGCCACAGTGCCTAGACAGAAAGAGGGATTGTGCCAGCAGTGTCTAAAGAGAGAGACAGAGAGAGTCGGTAAGCACTGACTGAAGATAGAGAGAAAGAGTGCACTAGGATAGTTGGGGCAGCACGGTAGCACAAGTGATTAGCACTGTGGCTTCACAACGCCAGGTCCCAGGTTCGATTCCCCGCTGGGTCACTGTCTGTGCGGAGTCTGCATGTTCTCCCCGTGTCTGCGTGGGTTTCCTCCGGGTGCTCTGGTTTCCTCTCACAGTCCAAAGATGTGCAGGTTAGGTGGATTGGCCATGATAAATTGCCCTCAGTGTCCAAAAAGGTTAGGAGGGGTTATTGGGTTATGGGGATAGGGTGGAAGTGAGGGCCTAAGTGGGTTGGTGCAGACTCGAAGGGCCGAATGGCCTCCTTCTGCATTGTATGTTCTATGTTCTAGTCCTCAGTGAGAGAGAGAAGAGGGGATCGGTAGCACCCACGGGGAGAGAGAGAGAGCTGGAAAGAGTGGATTACTGTGAGAAATCAAGCAACATCAATGACTCAGAGAAAGAGTATGGGCCAGCATTGAGACTCACAGGGTGTGGGCAGCATTGACCCAGAGAGAGGGTGGGCAGCATTGACCCAGAGAGAGGGTGGGCAACATCGCCCCAGAGAGAGTGTGGGCAGCATCGCCCCAGAGAGAGTGTGGGCAGCATCGCCCCAGAGAGAGTGTGGACAGCATCGCCCCAGAGAGAGGGTGTGGGCAGCATCGCCCCAGAGAGAGAGTGTGGGCAGCATCACCCCAGAGAGAGTGTGGACAGCATCGCCCCAGAGAGAGGGTGTGGGCAGCATCGCCCCACAGAGAGAGTGTGGGCAGCATCGCCCCAGAGAGAGTGTGGACAGCACTGCCCCAGAGAGAGTGTGGACAGCATTGACCCAGAGAGAGAGTGTGGACAGCATTGAGCCAGAGAGAGTGTGGACAGCACTGCGCCAGAGAGAGTGTGGACAGCATCACCCCAGAGAGAGAGTGTGGGCAGCATCGCCCCAGAGAGAGAGTGTGGGCAGCATCACCCCAGAGAGAGTGTGGGCAGCATTGCCCCGGAGAGAGTGTGGGCAGCATTGCCCCGGAGAGAGTGTGGACAGCATCGCCCCAGAGAGAGAGTGTGGACAGCATTGCCCGGGAGAGAGAGTGTGGGCAGCATTGCCCCGGAGAGAGTGTGGACAGCATCGCCCCAGAGAGAGAGTGTGGGCAGCATTGCCCCGAAGAGAGTGTGGGCAGCATCGCCCCAGAGAGAGAGTGTGGGCAGCATTGCCCCGGAGAGAGTGGGGGCAGCATCGCCCCAGAGAGAGAGTGTGGGCAGCATTGCCCAGAGAGAGAGTGTGGGCAGCATTGCCCTGGAGAGAGTGCGGGCAGCATCGCCCCAGAGAGACAGTGCGGACAGCACTGCCCCAGAGAGAGTGTGGGCAGCATCGCTCCAGAGAGAGAGTGTGGGCAGCATTGCCCCGGAGAGAGTGTGGGCAGCATCGCCCCAGAGAGAGAGTGTGGGCAGCATCACCCCAGAGAGAGTGTGGACAGCATCGCCCCAGAGAGAGTGTGGGCAGCATCGCCCCAGAGAGTATGGACAGCATTGACCCAGAGAGAGAGAGTGTGGGCAGCATCGCCCAGAGATAGAGTGTGGGCAGCATTGACCCAGAGAGTATAGACAGCATTGACCCAGAGAGAGAGTGTGGGCAGCATCGCCCAGAGAGAGAGTGTGGGCAGCATTGACCCAGAGAGTATGGACAACATTGACCCAGAGAGTGTGGGCAGCATGGACCCAGAGAGTGTGGGCAGCATGGACCCAGAGAGTATGGACAGCATTGTCCCAGAGAGAGAGTGTGGGCAGCATCGCCCAGAGAGAGAGTGTGGGCAGCATTGACCCAGAGAGTATGGACAACATTGACCCAGAGAGTGTGGGCAGCATTGACCCAGAGAGAGAGTATGGGCAGCAATGACAGAGAGGGAGAGTATCGACGGCATTAACCCAGAGAGAGAGTGCTGGCAGCATCGCCCAGAGAGAGAGTGTCGACTGCACTGACAGAGTGTGGGCAGCATCGCCAAAGAGAGTATGGACAACATTGACCCAGAGAGAGAGTGTGGGCAGCATTGACCCAGAGAGAGTGTGGGCGGCATTGACCCAGAGAGAGTGTGGGCAGTATTAACCCAGAGAGAGAGTATGGGCAGCATTGACCCAGAGAGAGAGTGTGGGCAGCATTGACCCAGAGAGAGTATGGGCAGCATTGACCCAGAGAGAGAGTGTGGACAACATTGACACAGAGAGTGTGGGCAGCATTGACGCTGAGAGAGAGTATGGGCAGCATTGACCCAGAGAGAGAGTGTGGACAACATTGACAAAGAGAGTATGGACAACATTGACCCAGAGAGAGAGTGTGGGCAGCATTGACCCAGAGAGAGTGTGGGCGGCATTGACCCAGAGAGAGTGTGGGCAGTATTAACCCAGAGAGAGAGTATGGGCAGCATTGAACCAGAGAGAGAGTGTTGGCAGCATTGACCCAGAGAGAGAGTGTGGACAACATTGACACAGAGAGTGTGGGCAGCATTGACGCCGAGAGAGAGTGTGGGCAGCATTGACCCAGAGAGAGAGTGGGCGGCATTGACGCAGAGAGAGTGTGGGCGGCATTGACCCAGAGAGAGTGTGGGCGGCATTGACCCAGAGAGAGTGTGGGCGGCATTGACCCAGAGAGAGTGTGGGCGGCATTGACCCAGAGAGAGTGTGGGCAGCATTGACCCAGAGAGAGTGTGGGCAGCATTGACCCAAAGAGAGAGTGTGGGCAGCATTGACCCAGAGAGAGTGTGGGCAGCATTGACCCAGAGAGAGTGTGGGCGGCATTGACGCAGAGAGAGTGTGGGCAGCATTGACCCAGAGAGAGAGTGGGCGGCAATGACCCAGAGAGAGTGTGGCCGGCATTGACGCAGAGATAGTGTGGGCAGTATGAACCCAGAGAGAGAGTGTGGGCAGTATTGACGCAGAGAGAGGGTGTGGGCAGCATTGACCCAGAGAGAGTGTGGGCGGCATTGACCCAGAGAGAGTGTGGGCGGCATTGACGCAGAGAGAGTGTGGGCAGCATTGACCCAAAGAGAGAGTGTGGGCAGCATTGACCCAGAGAGAGTGTGGGCAGCATTGACCCAGAGAGAGTGTGCGCGGCATTGACGCAGAGAGAGTGTGGGCAGCATTGACCCAGAGAGAGAGTGGGCGGCATTGACCCAGAGAGAGTGTGGGCGGCATTGACGCAGAGATAGTGTGGGCGGCATTGACCCAGAGAGAGAGTATGGGCAGCATTGACCCAGAGAGAGAGTGTGGGCAGCATTGACCCAGAGAGAGTGTGGGCGGCATTGACCCAGAGAGAGTGTGGGCAGTATTAACCCAGAGAGAGTGTGTGGGAAGTATTGACGCAGAGAGAGAGTGTGGGCAGCATTGACCCAGAGAGAGTGTGGGCGGCATTGACCCAGAGAGAGTGTGGGCAGTATTAACCCAGAGAGAGAGTGTGGGCAGCATTGACCCCGAGAGAGAGTGTGGGCAGCATTGACCCCGAGAGAGTGTGGGCAGCATTGACCCAGAGAGAGAGTGGGCGGCATTGACCCAGGGGGATTGTGGGCAGTATTAACCCAGAGAGTGTGGGCAGCATTGACCCAGAGAGTGGGCAGCATTGACCCAGAGAGAGTGAGGGCAGTATTAACCCAGAGAGAGGGTGGGCAGCATTGACAGAGAGAGAGAGAGTGTGGGCAGCATTGACCCAGAGATAGAGTGTGGACAACATTGACCCAGAGAGTGGGCAGCATTGACCCAGAGAGAGTGAGGGCAGTATTAACCCAGAGAGAGGGTGGGCAGCATTGACAGAGAGAGAGAGAGTGTGGGCAGCATTGACCCAGAGAGAGAGTGTGGACGGCATCGCCCCAGAGAGAAAGTGTGGGCAGCATTGACCCCGAGAGAGAGTGTGTGCAGCATTGACCCAGCGAGAGATTGTGGGCAGCATTGACCCCGAGAGAGTGTGGGCAGCATTGAACATAGAACATAGAACATAGAAAATACAGCACAGAACAGGCCCTTCGGCCCACGATGTTGTGCCGAACCTTTGTCCTAGATTAATCATAGATTATCATTGAATCTACAGTGCAGAAGGAGGCCATTCGGCCCCCTGAGTCTGCACCAGCTCTTGGAAAGAGCACCCTACCCAAACTCAACACCTCCACCCAACACCAAGGGCAATTTGGACATTAAGGGCAATTTATCATTGGCCAATTCACCTAACCCGCACATCTTTGGACTGTGGGAGGAAACCGGAGCACCCGGAGGAAACCCACGCAGACACGGGGAGGACGTGCAGACTCCGCACAGACAATGACCCAAGCCGAAATCGAACCTGGGACCATGGATCTGTGAAGCAATTGTGCTATCCACAATGCTACCGTGCTGCCCTTAAGAACAAATAAATCTACACTATATCATTTTCCCGTAATCCATGTACCTATCCAACAGCTGCTTGAAGGTCACTAATGTTTCCGACTCAACTACTTCCACAGGCAGTGCATTCCATGCCCCCACTACTCTCTGGGTAAAGAACCTACCTCTGATATCCCTCCTATATCTTCCACCTTTCACCTTAAATTTATGTCCCCTTGTAATGGTGTGTTCCACCTGGGGAAAAAGTCTCTGACTGTCTACTCTATCTATTCCCCTGATCATCTTATAAACCTCTATCAAGTCGCCCCTCATCCTTCTCCGCTCTAATGAGAAAAGGCCTAGCACCCTCAACCTTTCCTCGTAAGACCTACTCTCCATTCCAGGCAACATCCTGGTAAATCTTCTTTGCACCTTTTCCAGAGCTTGCACATCCTTCCTAAAATGAGGCGACCAGAACTGTACACAGTACTCCAAATGTGGCCTTACCAAAGTTTTGTACAGCTGCATCATCACCTCACGGCTCTTAAATTCAATCCCTCTGTTAATGAACGCGAGCACACCATAGGCCTTCTTCACAGCTCTATCCACTTGAGTGGCAACTTTCAAAGATGTATGAACATAGACTCCAAGGTCTCTCTGCTCCTCCACAATGCCAAGAACTCTACCGTTAACCCTGTATTCCGCATTCATATTTGTCCTTCCAAAATGGACAACCTCACACTTTTCAGGGTTAAACTCCATCTGCCACTTCTCAGCCCAGCTCTGCATCCTATCTATGTCTCTTTGCAGCCGACAACAGCCCTCCTTACTATCCACAACTCCACCAATCTTCGTATCGTCTGCAAATTTACTGACCCACCCTTCAACTCCCTCATCCAAGTCATTAATGAAAATCACAAACAGCAGAGGACCCAGAACTGATCCCTGCGGTACACCACTGGTAACTGGGATCCAGGCTGAATATTTGCCATCCACCACCACTCTCTGACTTCTATCGGTTAGCCAGTTCGTTATCCAACTGGCCAAATTTCCCACTATCCCATGCCTCCTTACTTTGTGCAGAAGCCTACCATGGGGAACTTTATCAAATGCCTTACTAAAATCCATGTACACTACATCCACTGCTTTACCTTCATCCACATGCTTGGTCACCTCCTCAAAGAATTCAATAAGATTTGTAAGGCAAGACCTACCCCTCACAAATCCGTGCTGACTATCCCTAATCAAGCAGTGTCTTTCCAGATGCTCAGAAATCCTATCCTTCAGTACCCTTTCCATTACTTTGCCTACCACCGAAGTAAGACTAACTGGCCTGTAATTCCCAGGGTTATCCCTAGTTCCTTTTTTGAACAGGGGCACGACATTCGCCACTCTCCAATCCCCTGGTACCACCCCTGTTGACAGTGAGGACGAAAAGATAATTGCCAACGGCTCTGCAATTTCATCTCTTGCTTCCCATAGAATCCTTGGATATATCCCGTCAGGCCCGGGGGACTTGTCTATCCTCAAGTTTTTCAAAATGCCCAACACATCTTCCTTCCTAACAAGTATTTCCTCGAGCTTACCAATCTGTTTCACACTGTCCTCTCCAACAATATCGCCCCTCTCATTTGTAAATACAGAAGAAAAGTACTCATTCAAGACCTCGCCTATCTCTTCAGACTCAATACACAATCTCCCGCTACTGTCCTTGATCGGACCTACCCTCGCTCTAGTCATTCTCATATTTCTCACATATGTGTAAAAGGCCTTGGGGTTTTCCTTGATCCTACCCGCCAAAGATTGTTCATGCCCTCTCTTAGCTCTCCTAATCCCTTTCTTCAGTTCCCTCCTGGCTATCTTGTATCCCTCCAATGCCCTGTCTGAACCTTGTTTCCTCAGCCTTACATAAGTCACCTTTTTCCTCTTAACAAGACATTCAACCTCTCTTGTCAACCATGGTTCCCTCACTCGACCATCTCTTCCCTGCCTGACAGGGACATACATATCAAGGACACGTAGCACCTGTTCCTTGAACAAGTTCCACATTTCACTTGTGTCCTTCCCTGCCAGCCTATGTTCCCAACTTATGCACTTCAATTCTTGTCTGACAACATCGTATTTACCCTTCCCCCAATTGTAAACCTTGCCCTGTTGCACGTACCTATCCCTCTCCATTACTAAAGTGAAAGTCACAGAATTGTGGTCACTATCTCCAAAATGCTCCCCCACTAACAAATCTATCACTTGCCCTGGTTCATTACCCAGTACTAAATCCAATATTGCCCCTCCTCTGGTTGGACAATCTACATACTGTGTTAGAAAAGCTTCCTGGACACACTGCACAAACACCACCCCATCCAAACTATTTGATCTAAAGAGTTTCCACTCAATATTTGGGAAGTTAAAGTCGCCCATGACTACTACCCTATGACTTCTGCACCTTTCCAAAATCTGTTTCCCAATCTGTTCCTCCACATCTCTGCTACTATTGGGGGGCCTATAGAAAACTCCTAACAAGGTGACTGCTCCTTTCCTATTTCTGACTTCAACCCATACTACCTCAATAGGGTGATACTCCTCGAACTGCCTTTCTGCAGCTGTTATACTATCTCTAATTAATAATGCCACCCCCCCACCTCTTTTACCACCCTCCCTAATCTTATTGAAACATCTATAACCAGGGACCTCCAACAACCATTTCTGCCCCTCTTCTATCCAAGTTTCCGTGATGGCCACCACATCGTAGTCCCAAGTACCGATCCATGCCTTAAGTTCACCCACCTTATTCCTGATGCTTCTTGCGTTGAAGTATACACACTTCAACCCATCTCCGTGCCTGCAAATACTCTCCTTTGTCAGTGTTCCCTTCCCCACTGCCTCATTCCATGCTTTGGCGTCCTGAATATCGGCTACCTTAGTTGCTGGACTACAAATCCGGTTCCCATTCCCCTGCCAAATTAGTTTAAACCCTCCCGAAGAGTACTAGCAAACCTCCCTCCCAGGATATTGGTGCCCCTCTGGTTCAGATGCAACCCGTCCTGCTTGTACAGGTCCCACCTTCCCCAGAATGCGCTCCAATTATCCAAATACTTGAAGCCCTCCCTCCTACACCATTCCTGCAGCCACGTGTTCAACTGCACTCTCTCCCTATTCCTAGCCTCGCTATCACGTGGCACCGGCAACAAACCAGAGATGACAACTCTGTCTGTCCTGGCTTTCAACTTCCAGCCTAACTCCCTAAACTTGTTTATTAAAGTTTGTTAAAGAGTGAGGGCGGCATTCACGCAGAGAGAGTGTGGGCAGCATTGACCCAGAGAGAGAGTGGGCGGCATTGACCCCGAGAGAGTGTGGGCAGCATTGACCCAGAGAGAGAGTGGCCAGCATCGCCCAGAGAGAGAGTGTCGACTGCACTGACAGAGTGTGGGCAGCATCGCCAAAGAGAGTATGGACAACATTGACCCACAGAGAGAGTGTGGGCAGCATTGACCCAGAGAGAGTGTGGGCGGCATTGACCCAGAGAGAGTGTGGGCAGTATTAACCCAGAGAGAGAGTATGGGCAGCATTGACACAGAGAGAGAGTGTGGGCAGCATTGACCCAGAGAGAGTATGGGCAGCATTGACCCAGAGAGAGAGTGTGGACAACATTGACACAGAGAGTGTGGGCAGCATTGACGCTGAGAGAGAGTGTGGGCAGCATTGACCCAGAGAGAGAGTGGGCGGCATTGACGCAGAGAGAGTGTGGGCGGCATTGACCCAGAGAGAGTGTGGGCGGCATTGACCCAGAGAGAGTGTGGGCGGCATTGACCCAGAGAGAGTGTGGGCGGCATTGACCCAGAGAGAGTGTGGGCGGCATTGACCCAGAGAGAGTGTGGGCGGCATTGACCCAGAGAGAGTGTGGGCAGATTTGACCCAAAGAGTGAGTGTGGGCAGCATTGACCCAGAGAGAGTGTGGGCAGCATTGACCCAGAGAGAGTGTGGGCAGCATTGACCCAGAGAGAGAGTGGGCAGCATCGCCCAGAGAGAGAGTGTCGACTGCACTGACAGAGTGTGGGCAGCATCACCAAAGAGAGTATGGACAACATTGACCCAGAGAGAGAGTGTGGGCAGCATTGACCCAGAGAGAGTGTGGGCGGCATTGACCCAGAGAGAGTGTGGGCAGTATTAACCCAGAGAGAGAGTATGGGCAGCATTGACCCAGAGAGAGAGTGTGGGCAGCATTGACCCAGAGAGAGTATGGGCAGCATTGACCCAGAGAGAGAGTGTGGACAACATTGACACAGAGAGTGTGGGCAGCATTGACGCAGAGAGAGTGTGGGCAGCATTGACCCAGAGAGAGAGTGGGCGGCATTGACGCAGAGAGAGTGTGGGCGGCATTGACCCAGAGAGAGTGTGGGCAGCATTGACCCAGAGAGAGTGTGGGCGGCATTGACCCAGAGAGAGTGTGGGCAGCATTGACCCAGAGAGAGTGTGGGCAGCATTGACCCAGAGAGAGAGTGGGCAGCATCGCCCAGAGAGAGAGTGTCGACTGCACTGACAGAGTGTGGGCAGCATCACCAAAGAGAGTATGGACAACATTGACCCAGAGAGAGAGTGTGGGCAGCATTGACCCAGAGAGAGTGTGGGCGGCATTGACCCAGAGAGAGTGTGGGCAGTATTAACCCAGAGAGAGAGTATGGGCAGCATTGACCCAGAGAGAGAGTGTGGGCAGCATTGACCCAGAGAGAGTATGGGCAGCATTGACCCAGAGAGAGAGTGTGGACAACATTGACACAGAGAGTGTGGGCAGCATTGACGCAGAGAGAGTGTGGGCAGCATTGACCCAGAGAGAGAGTGGGCGGCATTGACGCAGAGAGAGTGTGGGCGGCATTGACCCAGAGAGAGTGTGGGCAGCATTGACCCAGAGAGAGTGTGGGCGGCATTGACCCAGAGAGAGTGTGGGCAGCATTGACCCAGAGAGAGTGAGGGCGGCATTCACGCAGAGAGAGTGTGGGCAGCATTGACCCAGAGAGAGAGTGGGCGGCATTGACCCAGAGAGAGTGTGGGCGGCATTGACGCAGAGATTGTGTGGGCAGTATGAACCCAGAGAGAGAGTGTGGGCAGTATTGACGCAGAGAGAGAGTGTGGGCAGCATTGACCCAGAGAGAGTGTGGGCGACATTGACCCAGAGAGAGTGTGGGCGGCATTGACCCAGAGAGAGTGTGGGCGGCATTGACCCAGAGAGAGTGTGGGCGGCATTGACCCAGAGAGAGTGTGGGCGGCATTGACCCAGAGAGAGTGTGGGCAGCATTGACCCAAAGAGAGAGTGTGGGGAGCATTGACCCAGAGAGAGTGTGGGCAGCATTGACCCAGAGAGAGTGTGGGCGGCATTGACGCAGAGAGAGTGTGGGCAGCATTGACCCAGAGAGAGAGTGGGCGGCATTGACCCAGAGAGAGTGTGGGCGGCATTGACGCAGAGATAGTGTGGGCAGTATGAACCCAGAGAGAGAGTGTGGGAAGTATTGACGCAGAGAGAGAGTGTGGGCAGCATTGACGCCGAGAGAGAGTGGGCGGCATTGACCCAGAGAGAGTGTGGGCAGTATTAACCCAGAGGGAGAGTGTGGGCAGCATTGACCCCGAGAGAGAGTGTGGGCAGCATTGACCCCGAGAGAGAGTGGGCAGCATTGACCCAGAGAGAGAGTGGGCGGCATTGACCCAAAGAGATTGTGGGCAGTATTAACCCAGAGAGAGAGTGTGGGCAGCATTGACCCAGAGAGAGAGTGTGGACAACATTGACCCAGAGAGTGGGCAGCATTGACCCAGAGAGAGAGTGTGGGCAGCATTGACCCAGAGAGAGTGAGGACAGTATTAACCCAGAGAGAGGGTGGGCAGCATTGACAGAGAGAGAGAGAGTGTGGGCAGCATTGACGCAGAGAGAGAGTGTGGACGGCATCGCCCCAGAGAGAAAGTGTGGGCAGCATTGACCCCGAGAGAGAGTGTGTGGCAGCATTGACCCCGAGAGAGAGTGTGGGCAGCATTGACCCAGAGAGAGTGTGGGCAGCATTGACCCCGAGAGAGAGTGTGGGCAGCATTGATCCCGAGAGAGAGTGTGTGCAGCATTGACCCAGAGAGAGATTGTGGGCAGCATTGACCCCGAAAGAGTGTGGGCAGCATTGACCCCGAGAGAGTGTGGGCAGCATTGAGCCAAAGAGAGCGGGTGGGCAGCATTGACCCAGAGAGAGTGTGGGCAGCATTGACCCAGAGAGAGTGTGGGCAGCATTGACCCAGAGAGAGAGTGGGCAGCATTGACCCAGAGAGAGTGTGGGCAGCATTGACCCAGAGAGAGTGTGGGCAGCATTGACCCAGAGAGACAGTGGGCAGCATTGACCCAGAGAGAGTGTGGGCAGCATTGACGCAGAGAGAGTGTGGGCAGCATTGACCCAGAGAAAGTGTGGGCAGCATTGACCCAGAGAGTGTGTGGGCAGCATTGACCCAGAGAGAGTGTGGGCAGCATTTACCCAGAGAGAGTGTGGGCAGTATTCACCCAGAAACAATGTGGGCAGAATTGACCCAGAGAGAGTGTGGGCAGCATTGGCCCAGAGAGAGTGTGGGCAGCATTGACCCAGAGAGAGTGTGGGCAGCATTCACCAAGAATAAATGTGGGCAGCATTGACCCAAATAGAAAGTGTGGGCAGCATTTACCCAGAGAGAGTGTGGGCAGTATTCACCCAGAAACAATGTGGGCAGCATTGACCCAGAGAGAGTGTGGGCAGCATTGACACAGAGAGAGACTGTGGGCAGCATTGACCCAGAGAGAGTGTGTGGACCACATTGACACAGAGAGTGTGGGCAGCATTGACGCTAAGAGAAAGTGTGGGCAGCATTGACCCAGAGAGAGAGTGGGCGGCATTGACGCAGAGAGAGTGTGGGCGGCATTGACCCAGAGAGAGTGTGGGCGGCATTGACCCAGAGAGAGTGTGGGCGACATTGACCCAGAGAGAGTGTGGGCGGCATTGACCCAGAGAGAGTGTGGGCGGCATTGACCCAGAGAGAGTGTGGGCAGCATTGACCCAGAGAGAGTGTGGGCAGCATTGACCCAAAGAGTGAGTGTGGGCAGCATTGACCCAGAGAGAGAGTGGGCAGCATCGCCCAGAGAGAGTGTGTCGACTGCACTGACAGAGTGTGGGCAGCATCACCAAAGAGAGTATGGACAACATTGACCCAGAGAGAGAGTGTGGGCAGCATTGACCCAGAGAGAGTGTGGGCGGCATTGACCCAGAGAGAGTGTGGGCAGTATTAACCCAGAGAGAGAGTATGGGCAGCATTGACCCAGAGAGAGAGTGTGGGCAGCATTGACCCAGAGAGAGTATGGGCGGCATTGACCCAGAGAGAGAGTGTGGACAACATTGACACAGAGAGTGTGGGCAGCATTGATGCTGAGAGAGAGTGTGGGCAGCATTGACCCAGAGAGAGAGTGGGCGGCATTGACGCAGAGAGAGTGTGGGCGGCATTGACCCAGAGAGAGTGTGGGCAGCATTGACCCAGAGAGAGTGTGGGCGGCATTGACCCAGAGAGAGTGTGGGCGGCATTGACCCAGAGAGAGTGTGGGCAGCATTGACCCAGAGAGAGTGTGGGCAGCATTGACCCAGAGAGACAGTGGGCAGCATTGACCCAGAGAGAGTGTGGGCAGCATTGACCCAGAGAGAGTGTGGGCAGCATTGACCCAGAGAAAGTGTGGGCAGCATTGACCCAGAGAGTGTGTGGGCAGCATTGACCCAGAGAGAGTGTGGGCAGCATTTACCCAGAGAGAGTGTGGGCAGCATTGACCCCGAGAGAGTGTGGGCAGCATTGAGCCAAAGAGAGCGGGTGGGCAGCATTGACCCAGAGAGAGTGTGGGCAGCATTGACCCCGAGAGAGAGTGTGGGCAGCATTGATCCCGAGAGAGAGTGTGTGCAGCATTGACCCAGAGAGAGATTGTGGGCAGCATTGACCCCGAAAGAGTGTGGGCAGCATTGACCCCGAGAGAGTGTGGGCAGCATTGAGCCAAAGAGAGCGGGTGGGCAGCATTGACCCAGAGAGAGTGTGGGCAGCATTGACCCAGAGAGAGTGTGGGCAGCATTGACCCAGAGAGAGAGTGGGCAGCATTGACCCAGAGAGAGTGTGGGCAGCATTGACCCAGAGAGAGTGTGGGCAGCATTGACCCAGAGAGACAGTGGGCAGCATTGACCCAGAGAGAGTGTGGGCAGCATTGACCCAGAGAGAGTGTGGGCAGCATTGACCCAGAGAAAGTGTGGGCAGCATTGACCCAGAGAGTGTGTGGGCAGCATTGACCCAGAGAGAGTGTGGGCAGCATTTACCCAGAGAGAGTGTGGGCAGTATTCACCCAGAAACAATGTGGGCAGAATTGACCCAGAGAGAGTGTGGGCAGCATTGGCCCAGAGAGAGTGTGGGCAGCATTGACCCAGAGAGAGTGTGGGCAGCATTCACCAAGAATAAATGTGGGCAGCATTGACCCAAATAGAAAGTGTGGGCAGCATTTACCCAGAGAGAGTGTGGGCAGTATTCACCCAGAAACAATGTGGGCAGCATTGACCCAGAGAGAGTGTGGGCAGCATTGACACAGAGAGAGACTGTGGGCAGCATTGACCCAGAGAGAGTGTGTGGACCACATTGACACAGAGAGTGTGGGCAGCATTGACGCTAAGAGAAAGTGTGGGCAGCATTGACCCAGAGAGAGAGTGGGCGGCATTGACGCAGAGAGAGTGTGGGCGGCATTGACCCAGAGAGAGTGTGGGCGGCATTGACCCAGAGAGAGAGTGGGCGACATTGACCCAGAGAGAGTGTGGGCGGCATTGACCCAGAGAGAGTGTGGGCGGCATTGACCCAGAGAGAGTGTGGGCAGCATTGACCCAGAGAGAGTGTGGGCAGCATTGACCCAAAGAGTGAGTGTGGGCAGCATTGACCCAGAGAGAGTGTGGGCAGCATTGACCCAGAGAGAGTGTGGGCAGCATTGACCCAAAGAGTGAGTGTGGGCAGCATTGACCCA
Organism: Scyliorhinus torazame; assembly: GCF_047496885.1. Lineage (NCBI taxonomy): Eukaryota > Metazoa > Chordata > Chondrichthyes > Carcharhiniformes > Scyliorhinidae > Scyliorhinus > Scyliorhinus torazame. Next base: position 161,876,109 of record NC_092716.1, read on the forward strand.
GAGAGAGTGTGGGCAGCATTGACCCAGAGAGAGATTGGGCGGCATTGACCCAGAGAGAGTGTGGGCGGCATTGACGCAGAGATTGTGTGGGCAGTATGAACCCAGAGAGAGAGTGTGGGCAGTATTGACGCAGAGAGAGAGTGTGGGCAGCATTGACCCAGAGAGAGTCTGGGCGGCATTGACCCAGAGAGAGTGTGGGCGGCATTGACCCAGAGAGAGTGTGAGCGGCATTGACCCAGAGAGAGTGTGGGCGGCATTGACCCAGAGAGAGTGTGGGCAGCATTGACCCAGAGAGAGTGTGGGCAGCATTGACCCAAAGAGAGAGTGTGGGCAGCATTGACCCAGAGAGAGTGTGGGCAGCATTGACCCAGAGAGAGTGTGGGCGGCATTGACGCAGAGAGAGTGTGGGAATCATTGACCCAGAGAGAGAGTGGGCGGCATTGACCCAGAGAGAGTGTGGGCGGCATTGACGCAGAGATAGTGTGGGCAGTATGAACCCAGAGAGAGAGTGTGGGAAGTATTGACGCAGAGAGAGAGTGTGGGCAGCATTGACGCCGAGAGAGAGTGGGCGGCATTGACCCAGAGAGAGTGTGGGCAGTATTAACCCAGAGGGAGAGTGTGGGCAGCATTGACCCCGAGAGAGAGTGTGGGCAGCATTGACCCCGAGAGAGAGTGGGCAGCATTGACCCAGAGAGAGAGTGGGCGGCATTGACCCAAAGAGATTGTGGGCAGTATTAACCCAGAGAGAGAGTGTGGGCAGCATTGACCCAGAGAGAGAGTGTGGACAACATTGACCCAGAGAGTGGGCAGCATTGACCCAGAGAGAGAGTGTGGGCAGCATTGACCCGGAGAGAGTGTGGGCGGAATTGACCCAGAGAGAGTGTGGGCAGCATTAACCCAGAGGGAGAGTATGGGCAGCATTGACCCAGAGAGAATGTGGGCAGCATTGACCCAGAGAGAGAGCGGGCAGCATCGCCCAGAGAGAGAGTGTCGACTGCACTGACAGAGTGTGGGCAGCATCACCAAAGAGAGTATGGACAACATTGACCCAGAGAGAGAGTGTGGGCAGCATTGACCCAGAGAGAGTGTGGGCGGCATTGACCCAGAGAGAGTGTGGGCAGTATTAACCCAGAGAGAGAGTGTGGGCAGCATTGACCCAGAGAGAGTGTGGGCGGCATTGACCCAGAGAGAGTGTGGGCAGCATTGACCCAGAGAGAGAGTGTGGACAACATTGACACAGAGAGTGTGGACAGCATTGACGCTGAGAGAGAGTGTGGGCAGAATTGACCCAGAGAGAGAGTGGGCGGCATTGACGCAGAGAGAGTGTGGGCAGCATTGACCCAGAGAGAGAGTGGGCGGCATTGACGCAGAGAGAGTGTGGGCGGCATTGACCCAGAGAGAGTGTGGGCGGCATTGACCCAGAGAGAGTGTGGGCGGCATTGACCCAGAGAGAGTGTGGGCAGCATTGACCCAGAGAGTGTGAGGGCGGCATTGACGCAGAGAGAGTGTGGGCAACATTGACCCAGAGAGAGAGTGGGCGGCATTGACCCAGAGAGAGTGTGGGTGGCATTGACGCAGAGATAGTGTGGGCAGTATGAACCCAGAGAGAGAGTGTGGGCAGTATTGACGCAGAGAGAGAGTGTGGGCAGCATTGACCCAGAGAGAGTGTGGGCGGCATTGACCCAGAGAGAGTGTGGGCGGCATTGACCCAGAGAGAGTGTGGGCGGCATTGACCCAGAGAGAGTGTGGGCGGCATTGACCCAGAGAGAGTGTGGGCGGCATTGACCCAGAGAGAGTGTGGGCAGCATTGACCCAGAGAGAGTGTGGGCAGCATTGACCCAAAGAGAGAGTGTGGGCAGCATTGACCCAGAGAGAGTGTGGGCAGCATTGACCCAGAGAGAGTGTTGGCGGCATTGACGCAGAGAGAGTGTGGGCAGCATTGACCCAGAGAGAGAGTGGGCGGCATTGACCCAGAGAGAGTGTGGGCGGCATTGACGCAGAGATAGTGTGGGCAGTATGACCCCAGAGAGAGAGTGTGGGCAGTATTGACGCAGAGAGAGAGTGTGGGCAGCATTGACGCCGAGAGAGAGTGGGCGGCATTAACCCAGAGAGAGTGTGGGCAGCATTGAGCCCGAGAGAGAGTGTGGGCAGCATTGACACCGAGAGAGAGTGTGGGCAGCATTGACCCCGAGAGAGAGTGGGCAGCATTGACCCAGAGAGAGAGTGGGCGGCATTGACCCAGAGAGATTGTGGGCAGTATTAACCCAGAGAGAGAGTGTGGGCAGCGTTGACCCCGAGAGAGAGTGTGGGCAGCATTGACCCAGAGAGAGAGTGTGGACAACATTGACCCAGAGAGTGTGGGCAGCATTGACCCAGAGAGAGAGTGTGGGCAGCATTGACCGAGAGAGAGTGAGGGCAGTATTAACCCAGAGAGAGGGTGGGCAACATTGACAGAGAGAGAGAGAGTGTGGGCAGCATTGACCCCGAGAGAGAGTGTGTGGCAGCATTGACTCCGAGAGAGAGTGTGGGCAGCACTGACCCAGAGAGAGTGTGGGCAGCATTGAACCCGAGAGAGAGTGTGGGCAGCATTGATCCCGAGAGAGAGTGTGTGCAGCATTGACCCAGAGAGAGATTGTGGGCAGCATTGTCCCCGAGAGAGTGTGGGCAGCATTGACCCCGAGAGAGTGTGGGCAGCATTGACCCAAAGAGAGCGTGTGGGCAGCATTGACCCAGAGAGAGTGTGGGCAGCATTGACCCAGAGAGAGTGTGGGCAGCATTGACCCAGAGAGAGAGTGGGCAGCATTAACCCAGAGAGCGTGTGGGCAGCATTGACCCAGAGAGAATGGGGGCAGCATTGACCCAGAGAGAGTGTGGGCAGCATTCACCCAGAGAGAGAGTGGGCAGCATTGACCCAGAGAGTGTGTGGGCAGCATTGACCCAGAAAGAGTGTGGGCAGCATTGACCCAGAGAGAGTGTGGGCAGCATTTACCCAGAGAGAGTGTGGGCAGTATTCACCCAGAAACAATGTCGGCAGAATTGACCCAGAGAGAGAGTGGGCGGCATTGACCCAGAGAGTATGTGGGCGGCATTCACGCAGAGATAGTGTGGGCAGTTTGAACCCAGAGAGAGAGTGTGGGCAGTATTGACGCAGAGAGAGAGTGTGGGCAGCATTGACCCAGAGAGAGTGTGGGCGGCATTGACCCAGAGAGAGTGTGGGCGGCATTGACCCAGAGAGAGTGTGGGCGGCATTGACCCAGAGAGAGTGTGGGCGGCATTGACCCAGAGAGAGTGTGGGCAGCATTGACCCAGAGAGAGTGTGGGCAGCATTGACCCAAAGAGAGAGTGTGGGCAGCATTGACCCAGAGAGAGTGTCGGCAGCATTGACCCAGAGAGAGTGTGGGCGGCATTGACGCAGAGAGAGTGTGGGCAGCATTGAACCAGAGAGAGAGTGGGCGGCATTGACCCAGAGAGAGTGTGGGCGGCATTGACGCAGAGATAGTGTGGGCAGTATGAACCCAGAGAGAGAGTGTGGGCAGTATTGACGCAGAGAGAGAGTGTGGGCAGCATTGACCCCGAGAGAGTGTGGGCAGCATTGACCCAAAGAGAGCGTGGGGGCAGCATTGACCCAGAGAGAGTGTGGGCAGCATTGACCCAGAGAGAGTGTGGGCAGCATTGACCCAGAGAGAGATTTGGCAGCATTGACCCAGAGACAGTGTGGGCAGCATTGACCCAGAGAGAGTGTGGGCAGCATTGACCCAGAGAGAGAGTGTGGGCAGCATTGACCCAGAGAGAGTGTGGGTGGCATTGACCCAGAGAGAGTGTGGGCAGTATTAACCCAGAGAGAGAGTGTGGGCAGCATTGACCCAGAGAGAGTGTGGGCGGCATTGACCCAGAGAGAGTGTGGGCAGTATTAACCCAGAGAGAGAGTGTGGGCAGCATTGAACCCGAGAGAGAGTGTGGGCAGCATTGACCCAGAGAGAGAGTGGGCGGCATTCACCCAGAGAGAGAGTGGGCGGCATTGACCCAGAGAGATTGTGGGCAGCATTGACCCAGAGAGAGTGTGGGCAGCATTGACCCAGAGAGAGAGTGTGGGCAGCATTGACCCAGAGAGAGTGTGGGTGGCATTGACCCAGAGAGAGTGTGGGCAGCATTGAACCAGAGAGAGAGTGGGCGGCATTGACCCAGAGAGAGTGTGGGCGGCATTGACGCAGAGATAGTGTGGGCAGTATGAACCCAGAGAGAGAGTGTGGGCAGTATTGACGCAGAGAGAGAGTGTGGGCAGCATTGACCCCGAGAGAGTGTGGGCAGCATTGACCCAAAGAGAGCGTGGGGGCAGCATTGACCCAGAGAGAGTGTGGGCAGCATTGACCCAGAGAGAGTGTGGGCAGCATTGACCCAGAGAGAGAGTTGGCAGCATTGACCCAGAGACAGTGTGGGCAGCATTGACCCAGAGAGAGTGTGGGCAGCATTGACCCAGAGAGACAGTGTGGGCAGCATTGACCCAGAGAGAGTGTGGGCAGTATTAACCCAGAGAGAGAGTGTGGGCAGCATTGACCCAGAGAGAGTGTGGGCGGCATTGACCCAGAGAGAGTGTGGGCAGTATTAACCCAGAGAGAGAGTGTGGGCAGCATTGAACCCGAGAGAGAGTGTGGGCAGCATTGACCCAGAGAGAGAGTGGGCGGCATTCACCCAGAGAGAGAGTGGGCGGCATTGACCCAGAGAGATTGTGGGCAGCATTGACCCAGAGAGAGTGTGGGCAGCATTGACCCAAAGAGAGAGTGTGGGCAGCATTGACCCAGAGAGAGTGTGGGCAGCATTGACCCAGAGAGAGTGTGGGCGGCATTGACGCAGAGACAGTGTGGGCAGCATTGACCCAGAGAGAGAGTGGGCGGCATTGACCCAGAGAGAGTGTGGGCGGCATTGACGCAGAGATAGTGTGGGCAGTATGAACCCAGAGAGAGAGTGTGGGAAGTATTGACGCAGAGAGAGAGTGTGGGCAGCATTGACGCCGAGAGAGAGTGGGCGGCATTGACCCAGAGAGAGTGTGGGCAGTATTAACCCAGAGGGAGAGTGTGGGCAGCATTGACCCCGAGAGAGAGTGTGGGCAGCATTGACCCCGAGAGAGAGTGGGCAGCATTGACCCAGAGAGAGAGTGGGCGGCATTGACCCAAAGAGATTGTGGGCAGTATTAACCCAGAGAGAGAGTGTGGGCAGCATTGACCCAGAGAGAGAGTGTGGACAACATTGACCCAGAGAGTGGGCAGCATTGACCCAGAGATAGAGTGTGGGCAGCATTGACCCGGAGAGAGTGTGGGCGGAATTGACCCAGAGAGAGTGTGGGCAGCATTAACCCAGAGGGAGAGTATGGGCAGCATTGACCCAGAGAGAATGTGGGCAGCATTGACCCAGAGAGAGAGTGGGCAGCATCGCCCAGAGAGAGAGTGTCGACTGCACTGACAGAGTGTGGGCAGCATCACCAAAGAGAGTATGGACAACATTGACCCAGAGAGAGAGTGTGGGCAGCATTGACCCAGAGAGAGTGTGGGCGGCATTGACCCAGAGAGAGTGTGGGCAGTATTAACCCAGAGAGAGAGTGTGGGCAGCATTGACCCCGAGAGAGTGTGGGCAGCATTGACCCAAAGAGAGCGTGGGGGCAGCATTGACCCAGAGAGAGTGTGGGCAGCATTGACCCAGAGAGAGTGTGGGCAGCATTGACCCAGAGAGAGAGTTGGCAGCATTGACCCAGAGACAGTGTGGGCAGCATTGACCCAGAGAGAGTGTGGGCAGCATTGACCCAGAGAGACAGTGTGGGCAGCATTGACCCAGAGAGAGTGTGGGCAGTATTAACCCAGAGAGAGAGTGTGGGCAGCATTGACCCAGAGAGAGTGTGGGCGGCATTGACCCAGAGAGAGTGTGGGCAGTATTAACCCAGAGAGAGAGTGTGGGCAGCATTGAACCCGAGAGAGAGTGTGGGCAGCATTGACCCAGAGAGAGAGTGGGCGGCATTCACCCAGAGAGAGAGTGGGCGGCATTGACCCAGAGAGATTGTGGGCAGCATTGACCCAGAGAGAGTGTGGGCAGCATTGACCCAAAGAGAGAGTGTGGGCAGCATTGACCCAGAGAGAGTGTGGGCAGCATTGACCCAGAGAGAGTGTGGGCGGCATTGACGCAGAGACAGTGTGGGCAGCATTGACCCAGAGAGAGAGTGGGCGGCATTGACCCAGAGAGAGTGTGGGCGGCATTGACGCAGAGATAGTGTGGGCAGTATGAACCCAGAGAGAGAGTGTGGGAAGTATTGACGCAGAGAGAGAGTGTGGGCAGCATTGACGCCGAGAGAGAGTGGGCGGCATTGAACCAGAGAGAGTGTGGGCAGTATTAACCCAGAGGGAGAGTGTGGGCAGCATTGACCCCGAGAGAGAGTGTGGGCAGCATTGACCCCGAGAGAGAGTGGGCAGCATTGACCCAGAGAGAGAGTGGGCGGCATTGACCCAAAGAGATTGTGGGCAGTATTAACCCAGAGAGAGAGTGTGGGCAGCATTGACCCAGAGAGAGAGTGTGGACAACATTGACCCAGAGAGTGGGCAGCATTGACCCAGAGATAGAGTGTGGGCAGCATTGACCCGGAGAGAGTGTGGGCGGAATTGACCCAGAGAGAGTGTGGGCAGCATTAACCCAGAGGGAGAGTATGGGCAGCATTGACCCAGAGAGAATGTGGGCAGCATTGACCCAGAGAGAGAGTGGGCAGCATCGCCCAGAGAGAGAGTGTCGACTGCACTGACAGAGTGTGGGCAGCATCACCAAAGAGAGTATGGACAACATTGACCCAGAGAGAGAGTGTGGGCAGCATTGACCCAGAGAGAGTGTGGGCGGCATTGACCCAGAGAGAGTGTGGGCAGTATTAACCCAGAGAGAGAGTGTGGGCAGCATTGACCCAGAGAGAGTGTGGGCGGCATTGACCCAGAGAGAGTGTGGGCAGCATTGACCCAGAGAGAGAGTGTGGACAACATTGACACAGAGAGTGTGGGCAGCATTGACGCTGAGAGAGAGTGTGGGCAGAATTGACCCAGAGAGAGAGTGGGCGGCATTGACGCAGAGAGAGTGTGGGCAGCATTGACCCAGAGAGAGAGTGGGCGGCATTGACGCAGAGAGAGTGTGGGCGGCATTGACCCAGAGAGAGTGTGGGCGGCATTGACCCAGAGAGAGTGTGGGCGGCATTGACCCAGAGAGAGTGTGGGCAGCATTGACCCAGAGAATGTGAGGGCGGCATTGACGCAGAGAGAGTGTGGGCAACATTGACCCAGAGAGAGAGTGGGCGGCATTGACCCAGAGAGAGTGTGGGTGGCATTGACGCAGAGATAGTGTGGGCAGTATGAACCCAGAGAGAGAGTGTGGGCAGTATTGACGCAGAGAGAGAGTGTGGGCAGCATTGACCCAGAGAGAGTGTGGGCGGCATTGACCCAGAGAGAGTGTTGCCGGCATTGACCCAGAGAGAGTGTGGGCGGCATTGACCCAGAGAGAGTGTGGGCGGCATTGACCCAGAGAGAGTGTGGGCAGCATTGACCCAGAGAGAGTGTGGGCAGCATTGACCCAAAGAGAGAGTGTGGGCAGCATTGACCCAGAGAGCGTGTGGGCAGCATTGACCCAGAGAGAGTGTTGGCGGCATTGACGCAGAGAGAGTGTGGGCAGCATTGACCCAGAGAGAGAGTGGGCGGCATTGACCCAGAGAGAGAGTGGGCGGCATTGACCCAGAGAGAGTGTGGGCAGCATTGACCCAGAGAGAGTGTGGGCAGCATTGACCCAGAGAGAGAGTTGGCAGCATTGACCCAGAGACAGTGTGGGCAGCATTGACCCAGAGAGAGTGTGGGCAGCATTGACCCAGAGAGAGAGTGTGGGCAGCATTGACCCAGAGAGAGTGTGGGTGGCATTGACCCAGAGAGAGTGTGGGCAGTATTAACCCAGAGAGAGAGTGTGGGCAGCATTGACCCAGAGAGAGTGTGGGCGGGATTGACCCAGAGAGAGTGTGGGCAGTATTAACCCAGAGAGAGAGTGTGGGCAGCATTGACCCCGAGAGAGAGTGTGGGCAGCATTGACCCAGAGAGAGAGTGGGCGGCATTCACCCAGAGAGAGAGTGGGCGGCATTGACCCAGAGAGATTGTGGGCAGCATTGACCCAGAGAGAGTGTGGGCAGCATTGACCCAAAGAGAGAGTGTGGGCAGCATTGACCCAGAGAGAGTGTGGGCAGCATTGACCCAGAGAGAGTGTGGGCGGCATTGACGCAGAGAGAGTGTGGGCAGCATTGACCCAGAGAGAGAGTGGGCGGCATTGACCCAGAGAGAGTGTGGGCGGCATTGACGCAGAGATAGTGTGGGCAGTATGAACCCAGAGAGAGAGTGTGGGAAGTATTGACGCAGAGAGAGAGTGTGGGCAGCATTGACGCCGAGAGAGAGTGGGCGGCATTGACCCAGAGAGAGTGTGGGCAGTATTAACCCAGAGGGAGAGTGTGGGCAGCATTGACCCCGAGAGAGAGTGTGGGCAGCATTGACCCCGAGAGAGAGTGGGCAGCATTGACCCAGAGAGAGAGTGGGCGGCATTGACCCAAAGAGATTGTGGGCAGTATTAACCCAGAGAGAGAGTGTGGGCAGCATTGACCCAGAGAGAGAGTGTGGACAACATTGACCCAGAGAGTGGGCAGCATTGACCCAGAGAGAGAGTGTGGGCAGCATTGACCCGGAGAGAGTGTGGGCGGAATTGACCCAGAGAGAGTGTGGGCAGCATTAACCCAGAGGGAGAGTATGGGCAGCATTGACCCAGAGAGAATGTGGGCAGCATTGACCCAGAGAGAGAGTGGGCAGCATCGCCCAGAGAGAGAGTGTCGACTGCACTGACAGAGTGTGGGCAGCATCACCAAAGAGAGTATGGACAACATTGACCCAGAGAGAGAGTGTGGGCAGCATTGACCCAGAGAGAGTGTGGGCGGCATTGACCCAGAGAGAGTGTGGGCAGTATTAACCCAGAGAGAGAGTGTGGGCAGCATTGACCCAGAGAGAGTGTGGGCGGCATTGACCCAGAGAGAGTGTGGGCAGCATTGACCCAGAGAGAGAGTGTGGACAACATTGACACAGAGAGTGTGGGCAGCATTGACGCTGAGAGAGAGTGTGGGCAGAATTGACCCAGAGAGAGAGTGGGCGGCATTGACGCAGAGAGAGTGTGGGCGGCATTGACCCAGAGAGAGTGTGGGCGGCATTGACCCAGAGAGAGTGTGGGCGGCATTGACCCAGAGAGAGTGTGGGCAGCATTGACCCAGAGAGTGTGAGGGCGGCATTGACGCAGAGAGAGTGTGGGCAACATTGACCCAGAGAGAGAGTGGGCGGCATTGACCCAGAGAGAGTGTGGGTGGCATTGACGCAGAGATAGTGTGGGCAGTATGAACCCAGAGAGAGAGTGTGGGCAGTATTGACGCAGAGAGAGAGTGTGGGCAGCATTGACCCAGAGAGAGTGTGGGCGGCATTGACCCAGAGAGAGTGTTGCCGGCATTGACCCAGAGAGAGTGTGGGCGGCATTGACCCAGAGAGAGTGTGGGCGGCATTGACCCAGAGAGAGTGTGGGCAGCATTGACCCAGAGAGAGTGTGGGCAGCATTGACCCAAAGAGAGAGTGTGGGCAGCATTGACCCAGAGAGAGTATGGGCAGCATTGACCCAGAGAGAGTGTTGGCGGCATTGACGCAGAGAGAGTGTGGGCAGCATTGACCCAGAGAGAGAGTGGGCGGCATTGACCCAGAGAGAGAGTGGGCGGCATTGACGCAGAGATAGTGTGGGCAGTATGACCCCAGAGAGAGAGTGTGGGCAGTATTGACGCAGAGAGAGAGTGTGGGCAGCATTGACGCCGAGAGAGAGTGGGCGGCATTGACCCAGAGAGAGTGTGGGCAGCATTGAGCCCGAGAGAGAGTGTGGGCAGCATTGACACCGAGAGAGAGTGTGGGCAGCATTGACCCCGAGAGAGAGTGGGCAGCATTGACCCAGAGAGAGTGTCGGCAGCATTGACCCAGAGAGAGTGTGGGCGGCATTGACGCAGAGAGAGTGTGGGCAGCATTGAACCAGAGAGAGAGTGGGCGGCATTGACCCAGAGAGAGTGTGGGCGGCATTGACGCAGAGATAGTGTGGGCAGTATGAACCCAGAGAGAGAGTGTGGGCAGTATTGACGCAGAGAGAGAGTGTGGGCAGCATTGACCCCGAGAGAGTGTGGGCAGCATTGACCCAAAGAGAGCGTGTGGGCAGCATTGACCCAGAGAGAGTGTGGGCAGCATTGACCCAGAGAGAGTGTGGGCAGCATTGACCCAGAGAGAGAGTTGGCAGCATTGACCCAGAGACAGTGTGGGCAGCATTGACCCAGAGAGAGTGTGGGCAGCATTGACCCAGAGAGAGAGTGTGGGCAGCATTGACCCAGAGAGAGTGTGAGTGGCATTGACCCAGAGAGAGTGTGGGCAGTATTAACCCAGAGAGAGAGTGTGGGCAGCATTGACCCAGAGAGAGTGTGGGCGGCATTGACCCAGAGAGAGTGTGGGCAGTATTAACCCAGAGAGAGAGTGTGGGCAGCATTGACCCCGAGAGAGAGTGTGGGCAGCATTGACCCAGAGAGAGAGTGGGCGGCATTCACCCAGAGAGAGAGTGGGCGGCATTGACCCAGAGAGATTGTGGGCAGCATTGACCCAGAGAGAGTGTGGGCAGCATTGACCCAAAGAGAGAGTGTGGGCAGCATTGACCCAGAGAGAGTGTGGGCAGCATTGACCCAGAGAGAGTGTGGGCGGCATTGACGCAGAGAGAGTGTGGGCAGCATTGACCCAGAGAGAGAGTGGGCGGCATTGACCCAGAGAGAGTGTGGGCGGCATTGACGCAGAGATAGTGTGAGCAGTATGAACCCAGAGAGAGAGTGTGGGAAGTATTGACGCAGAGAGAGAGTGTGGGCAGCATTGACGCCGAGAGAGAGTGGGCGGCATTGACCCAGAGAGAGTGTGGGCAGTATTAACCCAGAGGGAGAGTGTGGGCAGCATTGACCCCGAGAGAGAGTGTGGGCAGCATTGACCCCGAGAGAGTGTGGGCAGCATTGACCCAGAGAGAGAGTGGGCGGCATTGACCCAAAGAGAGAGTGTGGACAACATTGACACAGAGAGTGTGGGCAGCATTGACGCTGAGAGAGAGTGTGGGCAGAATTGACCCAGAGAGAGAGTGGGCGGCATTGACGCAGAGAGAGTGTGGGCGGCATTGACCCAGAGAGAGTGTGGGCGGCATTGACCCAGAGAGAGTGTGGGCGGCATTGACCCAGAGAGAGTGTGGGCAGCATTGACCCAGAGAGTGTGAGGGCGGCATTGACGCAGAGAGAGTGTGGGCAACATTGACCCAGAGAGAGAGTGGGCGGCATTGACCCAGAGAGAGTGTGGGTGGCATTGACGCAGAGATAGTGTGGGCAGTATGAACCCAGAGAGAGAGTGTGGGCAGTATTGACGCAGAGAGAGAGTGTGGGCAGCATTGACCCAGAGAGAGTGTGGGCGGCATTGACCCAGAGAGAGTGTTGCCGGCATTGACCCAGAGAGAGTGTGGGCGGCATTGACCCAGAGAGAGTGTGGGCGGCATTGACCCAGAGAGAGTGTGGGCAGCATTGACCCAGAGAGAGTGTGGGCAGCATTGACCCAAAGAGAGAGTGTGGGCAGCATTGACCCAGAGAGAGTATGGGCAGCATTGACCCAGAGAGAGTGTTGGCGGCATTGACGCAGAGAGAGTGTGGGCAGCATTGACCCAGAGAGAGAGTGGGCGGCATTGACCCAGAGAGAGAGTGGGCGGCATTGACGCAGAGATAGTGTGGGCAGTATGACCCCAGAGAGAGAGTGTGGGCAGTATTGACGCAGAGAGAGAGTGTGGGCAGCATTGACGCCGAGAGAGAGTGGGCGGCATTGACCCAGAGAGAGTGTGGGCAGCATTGAGCCCGAGAGAGAGTGTGGGCAGCATTGACACCGAGAGAGAGTGTGGGCAGCATTGACCCCGAGAGAGAGTGGGCAGCATTGACCCAGAGAGAGTGTCGGCAGCATTGACCCAGAGAGAGTGTGGGCGGCATTGACGCAGAGAGAGTGTGGGCAGCATTGAATCAGAGAGAGAGTGGGCGGCATTGACCCAGAGAGAGTGTGGGCGGCATTGACGCAGAGATAGTGTGGGCAGTATGAACCCAGAGAGAGAGTGTGGGCAGTATTGACGCAGAGAGAGAGTGTGGGCAGCATTGACCCCGAGAGAGTGTGGGCAGCATTGACCCAAAGAGAGCGTGTGGGCAGCATTGACCCAGAGAGAGTGTGGGCAGCATTGACCCAGAGAGAGTGTGGGCAGCATTGACCCAGAGAGAGAGTTGGCAGCATTGACCCAGAGACAGTGTGGGCAGCATTGACCCAGAGAGAGTGTGGGCAGCATTGACCCAGAGAGAGAGTGTGGGCAGCATTGACCCAGAGAGAGTGTGAGTGGCATTGACCCAGAGAGAGTGTGGGCAGTATTAACCCAGAGAGAGAGTGTGGGCAGCATTGACCCAGAGAGAGTGTGGGCGGCATTGACCCAGAGAGAGTGTGGGCAGTATTAACCCAGAGAGAGAGTGTGGGCAGCATTGACCCCGAGAGAGAGTGTGGGCAGCATTGACCCAGAGAGAGAGTGGGCGGCATTCACCCAGAGAGAGAGTGGGCGGCATTGACCCAGAGAGATTGTGGGCAGCATTGACCCAGAGAGAGTGTGGGCAGCATTGACCCAAAGAGAGAGTGTGGGCAGCATTGACCCAGAGAGAGTGTGGGCAGCATTGACCCAGAGAGAGTGTGGGCGGCATTGACGCAGAGAGAGTGTGGGCAGCATTGACCCAGAGAGAGAGTGGGCGGCATTGACCCAGAGAGAGTGTGGGCGGCATTGACGCAGAGATAGTGTGGGCAGTATGAACCCAGAGAGAGAGTGTGGGAAGTATTGACGCAGAGAGAGAGTGTGGGCAGCATTGACGCCGAGAGAGAGTGGGCGGCATTGACCCAGAGAGAGTGTGGGCAGTATTAACCCAGAGGGAGAGTGTGGGCAGCATTGACCCCGAGAGAGAGTGTGGGCAGCATTGACCCCGAGAGAGAGTGGGCAGCATTGACCCAGAGAGAGAGTGGGCGGCATTGACCCAAAGAGATTGTGGGCAGTATTAACCCAGAGAGAGAGTGTGGGCAGCATTGACCCAGAGAGAGAGTGTGGACAACATTGACCCAGAGAGTGGGCAGCATTGACCCAGAGAGAGAGTGTGGGCAGCATTGACCCGGAGAGAGTGTGGGCGGAATTGACCCAGAGAGAGTGTGGGCAGCATTAACCCAGAGGGAGAGTATGGGCAGCATTGACCCAGAGAGAATGTGGGCAGCATTGACCCAGAGAGAGAGTGGGCAGCATCGCCCAGAGAGAGAGTGTCGACTGCACTGACAGAGTGTGGGCAGCATCACCAAAGAGAGTATGGACAACATTGACCCAGAGAGAGAGTGTGGGCAGCATTGACCCAGAGAGAGTGTGGGCGGCATTGACCCAGAGAGAGTGTGGGCAGTATTAACCCAGAGAGAGAGTGTGGTCAGCATTGACCCAGAGAGAGTGTGGGCGGCATTGACCCAGAGAGAGTGTGGGCAGCATTGACCCAGAGAGAGAGTGTGGACAACATTGACACAGAGAATGTGGGCAGCATTGACGCTGAGAGAGAGTGTGGGCAGAATTGACCCAGAGAGAGAGTGGGCGGCATTGACGCAGAGAGAGTGTGGGCAGCATTGACCCAGAGAGAGAGTGGGCGGCATTGACGCAGAGAGAGTGTGGGCGGCATTGACCCAGAGAGAGTGTGGGCGGCATTGACCCAGAGAGAGTGTGGGCGGCATTGACCCAGAGAGAGTGTGGGCAGCATTGACCCAGAGAGAGTGTGGGCAGCATTGACCCAAAGAGAGAGTGTGGGCAGCATTGACCCAGAGAGAGTGTGGGCAGCATTGACCCAGAGAGAGTGTTGGCGGCATTGACGCAGAGAGAGTGTGGGCAGCATTGACCCAGAGAGAGAGTGGGCGGCATTTACCCAGAGAGAGTGTGGGCGGCATTGACGCAGAGATAGTGTGGGCAGTATGACCCCAGAGAGAGAGTGTGGGCAGTATTGACGCAGAGAGAGAGTGTGGGCAGCATTGACGCCGAGAGAGAGTGGGCGGCATTGACCCAGAGAGAGTGTGGGCGGCATTGACCCAGAGAGAGTGTGGGCAGCATTGACCCAGAGAGAGTGTGGGCAGCATTGACCCAAAGAGAGAGTGTGGGCAGCATTGACCCAGAGAGAGTGTGGGCAGCATTGACCCAGAGAGAGTGTTGGCGGCATTGACGCAGAGAGAGTGTGGGCAGCATTGACCCAGAGAGAGAGTGGGCGGCATTGACCCAGAGAGAGAGTGGGCGGCATTGACCCAGAGAGAGTGTGGGCAGCATTGACCCAGAGAGAGTGTGGGCAGCATTGACCCAGAGAGAGAGTTGGCAGCATTGAACCAGAGACAGTGTGGGCAGCATTGACCCAGAGAGAGTGTGGGCAGCATTGACCCAGAGAGAGAGTGTGGGCAGCATTGACCCAGAGAGAGTGTGGGTGGCATTGACCCAGAGAGAGTGTGGGCAGTATTAACCCAGAGAGAGAGTGTGGGCAGCATTGACCCAGAGAGAGTGTGGGCGGCATTGACCCAGAGAGAGTGTGGGCAGTATTAACCCAGAGAGAGAGTGTGGGCAGCATTGACCCCGAGAGAGAGTGTGGGCAGCATTGACCCAGACAGAGAGTGGGCGGCATTCACCCAGAGAGAGAGTGGGCGGCATTGACCCAGAGAGATTGTGGGCAGCATTGACCCAGAGAGAGTGTGGGCAGCATTGACCCAAAGAGAGAGTGTGGGCAGCATTGACCCAGAGAGAGTGTGGGCAGCATTGACCCAGACAGAGAGTGGGCGGCATTCACCCAGACAGAGAGTGTGCGGCATTCACCCAGAGAGACTGTGGGCAGCATTGACCCAGAGAGAGTGTGTGGACCACATTGACACAGAGAGTGTGGGCAGCATTGACGCTAAGAGAAAGTGTGGGCAGCATTGACCCAGAGAGAGAGTGGGCGGCATTGACGCAGAGAGAGTGTGGGCGGCATTGACCCAGAGAGAGTGTGGGCGGCATTGACCCAGAGAGAGTGTGGGCGACATTGACCCAGAGAGAGTGTGGGCGGCATTGACCCAGAGAGAGTGTGGGCGGCATTGACCCAGAGAGAGTGTGGGCAGCATTGACCCAGAGAGAGTGTGGGCAGCATTGACCCAAAGAGTGAGTGTGGGCAGCATTGACCCAGAGAGAGAGTGGGCAGCATCGCCCAGAGAGAGTGTGTCGACTGCACTGACAGAGTGTGGGCAGCATCACCAAAGAGAGTATGGACAACATTGACCCAGAGAGAGAGTGTGGGCAGCATTGACCCAGAGAGAGTGTGGGCGGCATTGACCCAGAGAGAGTGTGGGCAGTATTAACCCAGAGAGAGAGTATGGGCAGCATTGACCCAGAGAGAGAGTGTGGGCAGCATTGACCCAGAGAGAGTATGGGCGGCATTGACCCAGAGAGAGAGTGTGGACAACATTGACACAGAGAGTGTGGGCAGCATTGACGCTGAGAGAGAGTGTGGGCAGCATTGACCCAGAGAGAGAGTGGGCGGCATTGACGCAGAGAGAGTGTGGGCGGCATTGACCCAGAGAGAGTGTGGGCAGCATTGACCCAGAGAGAGTGTGGGCGGCATTGACCCAGAGAGAGTGTGGGCGGCATTGACCCAGAGAGAGTGAGGGCGGCATTCACGCAGAGAGAGTGTGGGCAGCATTGACCCAGAGAGAGATTGGGCGGCATTGACCCAGAGGGAGTGTGGGCGGCATTGACGCAGAGATTGTGTGGGCAGTATGAACCCAGAGAGAGAGTGTGGGCAGTATTGACGCAGAGAGAGAGTGTGGGCAGCATTGACCCAGAGAGAGTCTGGGCGGCATTGACCCAGAGAGAGTGTGGGCGGCATTGACCCAGAGAGAGTGTGAGCGGCATTGACCCAGAGAGAGTGTGGGCGGCATTGACCCAGAGAGAGTGTGGGCAGCATTGACCCAGAGAGAGTGTGGGCAGCATTGACCCAAAGAGAGAGTGTGGGCAGCATTGACCCAGAGAGAGTGTGGGCAGCATTGACCCAGAGAGAGTGTGGGCGGCATTGACGCAGAGAGAGTGTGGGCAGCATTGACCCAGAGAGAGAGTGGGCGGCATTGACCCAGAGAGAGTGTGGGCGGCTTTGACGCAGAGATAGTGTGGGCAGTATGAACCCAGAGAGAGAGTGTGGGAAGTATTGACGCAGAGAGAGAGTGTGGGCAGCATTGACGCCGAGAGAGAGTGGGCGGCATTGACCCAGAGAGAGTGTGGGCAGTATTAACCCAGAGGGAGAGTGTGGGCAGCATTGACCCCGAGAGAGAGTGTGGGCAGCATTGACCCCGAGAGAGAGTGGGCAGCATTGACCCAGAGAGAGAGTGGGCGGCATTGACCCAAAGAGATTGTGGGCAGTATTAACCCAGAGAGAGAGTGTGGGCAGCATTGACCCAGAGAGAGAGTGTGGACAACATTGACCCAGAGAGTGGGCAGCATTGACCCAGAGAGAGAGTGTGGGCAGCATTGACCCGGAGAGAGTGTGGGCGGAATTGACCCAGAGAGAGTGTGGGCAGCATTAACCCAGAGGGAGAGTATGGGCAGCATTGACCCAGAGAGAATGTGGGCAGCATTGACCCAGAGAGAGAGCGGGCAGCATCGCCCAGAGAGAGAGTGTCGACTGCACTGACAGAGTGTGGGCAGCATCACCAAAGAGAGTATGGACAACATTGACCCAGAGAGAGAGTGTGGGCAGCATTGACCCAGAGAGAGTGTGGGCGGCATTGACCCAGAGAGAGTGTGGGCAGTATTAACCCAGAGAGAGAGTGTGGGCAGCATTGACCCAGAGAGAGTGTGGGCGGCATTGACCCAGAGAGAGTGTGGGCAGCATTGACCCAGAGAGAGAGTGTGGACAACATTGACACAGAGAGTGTGGACAGCATTGACGCTGAGAGAGAGTGTGGGCAGAATTGACCCAGAGAGAGAGTGGGCGGCATTGACGCAGAGAGAGTGTGGGCAGCATTGACCCAGAGAGAGAGTGGGCGGCATTGACGCAGAGAGAGTGTGGGCGGCATTGACCCAGAGAGAGTGTGGGCGGCATTGACCCAGAGAGAGTGTGGGCGGCATTGACCCAGAGAGAGTGTGGGCAGCATTGACCCAGAGAGTGTGAGGGCGGCATTGACGCAGAGAGAGTGTGGGCAACATTGACCCAGAGAGAGAGTGGGCGGCATTGACCCAGAGAGAGTGTGGGTGGCATTGACGCAGAGATAGTGTGGGCAGTATGAACCCAGAGAGAGAGTGTGGGCAGTATTGACGCAGAGAGAGAGTGTGGGCAGCATTGACCCAGAGAGAGTGTGGGCGGCATTGACCCAGAGAGAGTGTGGGCGGCATTGACCCAGAGAGAGTGTGGGCGGCATTGACCCAGAGAGAGTGTGGGCGGCATTGACCCAGAGAGAGTGTGGGCGGCATTGACCCAGAGAGAGTGTGGGCAGCATTGACCCAGAGAGAGTGTGGGCAGCATTGACCCAAAGAGAGAGTGTGGGCAGCATTGACCCAGAGAGAGTGTGGGCAGCATTGACCCAGAGAGAGTGTTGGCGGCATTGACGCAGAGAGAGTGTGGGCAGCATTGACCCAGAGAGAGAGTGGGCGGCATTGACCCAGAGAGAGTGTGGGCGGCATTGACGCAGAGATAGTGTGGGCAGTATGA
This sequence comes from Scyliorhinus torazame, assembly GCF_047496885.1. Classification (NCBI taxonomy): domain Eukaryota; kingdom Metazoa; phylum Chordata; class Chondrichthyes; order Carcharhiniformes; family Scyliorhinidae; genus Scyliorhinus; species Scyliorhinus torazame. Next base: position 161,893,984 of record NC_092716.1, read on the forward strand.
CCCCAGAGAGAGAGTGTGGGCAGTATTGACGCAGAGAGAGAGTGTGGGCAGCATTGACGCCGAGAGAGAGTGGGCGGCATTAACCCAGAGAGAGTGTGGGCAGCATTGAGCCCGAGAGAGAGTGTGGGCAGCATTGACACCGAGAGAGAGTGTGGGCAGCATTGACCCCGAGAGAGAGTGGGCAGCATTGACCCAGAGAGAGAGTGGGCGGCATTGACCCAGAGAGATTGTGGGCAGTATTAACCCAGAGAGAGAGTGTGGGCAGCGTTGACCCCGAGAGAGAGTGTGGGCAGCATTGACCCAGAGAGAGAGTGTGGACAACATTGACCCAGAGAGTGTGGGCAGCATTGACCCAGAGAGAGAGTGTGGGCAGCATTGACCGAGAGAGAGTGAGGGCAGTATTAACCCAGAGAGAGGGTGGGCAACATTGACAGAGAGAGAGAGAGTGTGGGCAGCATTGACCCCGAGAGAGAGTGTGTGGCAGCATTGACTCCGAGAGAGAGTGTGGGCAGCACTGACCCAGAGAGAGTGTGGGCAGCATTGAACCCGAGAGAGAGTGTGGGCAGCATTGATCCCGAGAGAGAGTGTGTGCAGCATTGACCCAGAGAGAGATTGTGGGCAGCATTGTCCCCGAGAGAGTGTGGGCAGCATTGACCCCGAGAGAGTGTGGGCAGCATTGACCCAAAGAGAGCGTGTGGGCAGCATTGACCCAGAGAGAGTGTGGGCAGCATTGACCCAGAGAGAGTGTGGGCAGCATTGACCCAGAGAGAGAGTGGGCAGCATTAACCCAGAGAGCGTGTGGGCAGCATTGACCCAGAGAGAATGGGGGCAGCATTGACCCAGAGAGAGTGTGGGCAGCATTCACCCAGAGAGAGAGTGGGCAGCATTGACCCAGAGAGTGTGTGGGCAGCATTGACCCAGAAAGAGTGTGGGCAGCATTGACCCAGAGAGAGTGTGGGCAGCATTTACCCAGAGAGAGTGTGGGCAGTATTCACCCAGAAACAATGTCGGCAGAATTGACCCAGAGAGAGAGTGGGCGGCATTGACCCAGAGAGTATGTGGGCGGCATTCACGCAGAGATAGTGTGGGCAGTTTGAACCCAGAGAGAGAGTGTGGGCAGTATTGACGCAGAGAGAGAGTGTGGGCAGCATTGACCCAGAGAGAGTGTGGGCGGCATTGACCCAGAGAGAGTGTGGGCGGCATTGACCCAGAGAGAGTGTGGGCGGCATTGACCCAGAGAGAGTGTGGGCGGCATTGACCCAGAGAGAGTGTGGGCAGCATTGACCCAGAGAGAGTGTGGGCAGCATTGACCCAAAGAGAGAGTGTGGGCAGCATTGACCCAGAGAGAGTGTCGGCAGCATTGACCCAGAGAGAGTGTGGGCGGCATTGACGCAGAGAGAGTGTGGGCAGCATTGAACCAGAGAGAGAGTGGGCGGCATTGACCCAGAGAGAGTGTGGGCGGCATTGACGCAGAGATAGTGTGGGCAGTATGAACCCAGAGAGAGAGTGTGGGCAGTATTGACGCAGAGAGAGAGTGTGGGCAGCATTGACCCCGAGAGAGTGTGGGCAGCATTGACCCAAAGAGAGCGTGGGGGCAGCATTGACCCAGAGAGAGTGTGGGCAGCATTGACCCAGAGAGAGTGTGGGCAGCATTGACCCAGAGAGCGATTTGGCAGCATTGACCCAGAGACAGTGTGGGCAGCATTGACCCAGAGAGAGTGTGGGCAGCATTGACCCAGAGAGAGAGTGTGGGCAGCATTGACCCAGAGAGAGTGTGGGTGGCATTGACCCAGAGAGAGTGTGGGCAGTATTAACCCAGAGAGAGAGTGTGGGCAGCATTGACCCAGAGAGAGTGTGGGCGGCATTGACCCAGAGAGAGAGTGGGCAGCATCGCCCAGAGAGAGAGTGTCGACTGCACTGACAGAGTGTGGGCAGCATCACCAAAGAGAGTATGGACAACATTGACCCAGAGAGAGAGTGTGGGCAGCATTGACCCAGAGAGAGTGTGGGCGGCATTGACCCAGAGAGAGTGTGGGCAGTATTAACCCAGAGAGAGAGTGTGGGCAGCATTGACCCAGAGAGAGTGTGGGCGGCATTGACCCAGAGAGAGTGTGGGCAGCATTGACCCAGAGAGAGAGTGTGGACAACATTGACACAGAGAGTGTGGGCAGCATTGACGCTGAGAGAGAGTGTGGGCAGAATTGACCCAGAGAGAGAGTGGGCGGCATTGACGCAGAGAGAGTGTGGGCAGCATTGACCCAGAGAGAGAGTGGGCGGCATTGACGCAGAGAGAGTGTGGGCGGCATTGACCCAGAGAGAGTGTGGGCGGCATTGACCCAGAGAGAGTGTGGGCGGCATTGACCCAGAGAGAGTGTGGGCAGCATTGACCCAGAGAATGTGAGGGCGGCATTGACGCAGAGAGAGTGTGGGCAACATTGACCCAGAGAGAGAGTGGGCGGCATTGACCCAGAGAGAGTGTGGGTGGCATTGACGCAGAGATAGTGTGGGCAGTATGAACCCAGAGAGAGAGTGTGGGCAGTATTGACGCAGAGAGAGAGTGTGGGCAGCATTGACCCAGAGAGAGTGTGGGCGGCATTGACCCAGAGAGAGTGTTGCCGGCATTGACCCAGAGAGAGTGTGGGCGGCATTGACCCAGAGAGAGTGTGGGCGGCATTGACCCAGAGAGAGTGTGGGCAGCATTGACCCAGAGAGAGTGTGGGCAGCATTGACCCAAAGAGAGAGTGTGGGCAGCATTGACCCAGAGAGCGTGTGGGCAGCATTGACCCAGAGAGAGTGTTGGCGGCATTGACGCAGAGAGAGTGTGGGCAGCATTGACCCAGAGAGAGAGTGGGCGGCATTGACCCAGAGAGAGAGTGGGCGGCATTGACCCAGAGAGAGTGTGGGCAGCATTGACCCAGAGAGAGTGTGGGCAGCATTGACCCAGAGAGAGAGTTGGCAGCATTGACCCAGAGACAGTGTGGGCAGCATTGACCCAGAGAGAGTGTGGGCAGCATTGACCCAGAGAGAGAGTGTGGGCAGCATTGACCCAGAGAGAGTGTGGGTGGCATTGACCCAGAGAGAGTGTGGGCAGTATTAACCCAGAGAGAGAGTGTGGGCAGCATTGACCCAGAGAGAGTGTGGGCGGGATTGACCCAGAGAGAGTGTGGGCAGTATTAACCCAGAGAGAGAGTGTGGGCAGCATTGACCCCGAGAGAGAGTGTGGGCAGCATTGACCCAGAGAGAGAGTGGGCGGCATTCACCCAGAGAGAGAGTGGGCGGCATTGACCCAGAGAGATTGTGGGCAGCATTGACCCAGAGAGAGTGTGGGCAGCATTGACCCAAAGAGAGAGTGTGGGCAGCATTGACCCAGAGAGAGTGTGGGCAGCATTGACCCAGAGAGAGTGTGGGCGGCATTGACGCAGAGAGAGTGTGGGCAGCATTGACCCAGAGAGAGAGTGGGCGGCATTGACCCAGAGAGAGTGTGGGCGGCATTGACGCAGAGATAGTGTGGGCAGTATGAACCCAGAGAGAGAGTGTGGGAAGTATTGACGCAGAGAGAGAGTGTGGGCAGCATTGACGCCGAGAGAGAGTGGGCGGCATTGACCCAGAGAGAGTGTGGGCAGTATTAACCCAGAGGGAGAGTGTGGGCAGCATTGACCCCGAGAGAGAGTGTGGGCAGCATTGACCCCGAGAGAGAGTGGGCAGCATTGACCCAGAGAGAGAGTGGGCGGCATTGACCCAAAGAGATTGTGGGCAGTATTAACCCAGAGAGAGAGTGTGGGCAGCATTGACCCAGAGAGAGAGTGTGGACAACATTGACCCAGAGAGTGGGCAGCATTGACCCAGAGAGAGAGTGTGGGCAGCATTGACCCGGAGAGAGTGTGGGCGGAATTGACCCAGAGAGAGTGTGGGCAGCATTAACCCAGAGGGAGAGTATGGGCAGCATTGACCCAGAGAGAATGTGGGCAGCATTGACCCAGAGAGAGAGTGGGCAGCATCGCCCAGAGAGAGAGTGTCGACTGCACTGACAGAGTGTGGGCAGCATCACCAAAGAGAGTATGGACAACATTGACCCAGAGAGAGAGTGTGGGCAGCATTGACCCAGAGAGAGTGTGGGCGGCATTGACCCAGAGAGAGTGTGGGCAGTATTAACCCAGAGAGAGAGTGTGGGCAGCATTGACCCAGAGAGAGTGTGGGCGGCATTGACCCAGAGAGAGTGTGGGCAGCATTGACCCAGAGAGAGAGTGTGGACAACATTGACACAGAGAGTGTGGGCAGCATTGACGCTGAGAGAGAGTGTGGGCAGAATTGACCCAGAGAGAGAGTGGGCGGCATTGACGCAGAGAGAGTGTGGGCGGCATTGACCCAGAGAGAGTGTGGGCGGCATTGACCCAGAGAGAGTGTGGGCGGCATTGACCCAGAGAGAGTGTGGGCAGCATTGACCCAGAGAGTGTGAGGGCGGCATTGACGCAGAGAGAGTGTGGGCAACATTGACCCAGAGAGAGAGTGGGCGGCATTGACCCAGAGAGAGTGTGGGTGGCATTGACGCAGAGATAGTGTGGGCAGTATGAACCCAGAGAGAGAGTGTGGGCAGTATTGACGCAGAGAGAGAGTGTGGGCAGCATTGACCCAGAGAGAGTGTGGGCGGCATTGACCCAGAGAGAGTGTTGCCGGCATTGACCCAGAGAGAGTGTGGGCGGCATTGACCCAGAGAGAGTGTGGGCGGCATTGACCCAGAGAGAGTGTGGGCAGCATTGACCCAGAGAGAGTGTGGGCAGCATTGACCCAAAGAGAGAGTGTGGGCAGCATTGACCCAGAGAGAGTATGGGCAGCATTGACCCAGAGAGAGTGTTGGCGGCATTGACGCAGAGAGAGTGTGGGCAGCATTGACCCAGAGAGAGAGTGGGCGGCATTGACCCAGAGAGAGAGTGGGCGGCATTGACGCAGAGATAGTGTGGGCAGTATGACCCCAGAGAGAGAGTGTGGGCAGTATTGACGCAGAGAGAGAGTGTGGGCAGCATTGACGCCGAGAGAGAGTGGGCGGCATTGACCCAGAGAGAGTGTGGGCAGCATTGAGCCCGAGAGAGAGTGTGGGCAGCATTGACACCGAGAGAGAGTGTGGGCAGCATTGACCCCGAGAGAGAGTGGGCAGCATTGACCCAGAGAGAGTGTCGGCAGCATTGACCCAGAGAGAGTGTGGGCGGCATTGACGCAGAGAGAGTGTGGGCAGCATTGAACCAGAGAGAGAGTGGGCGGCATTGACCCAGAGAGAGTGTGGGCGGCATTGACGCAGAGATAGTGTGGGCAGTATGAACCCAGAGAGAGAGTGTGGGCAGTATTGACGCAGAGAGAGAGTGTGGGCAGCATTGACCCCGAGAGAGTGTGGGCAGCATTGACCCAAAGAGAGCGTGTGGGCAGCATTGACCCAGAGAGAGTGTGGGCAGCATTGACCCAGAGAGAGTGTGGGCAGCATTGACCCAGAGAGAGAGTTGGCAGCATTGACCCAGAGACAGTGTGGGCAGCATTGACCCAGAGAGAGTGTGGGCAGCATTGACCCAGAGAGAGAGTGTGGGCAGCATTGACCCAGAGAGAGTGTGAGTGGCATTGACCCAGAGAGAGTGTGGGCAGTATTAACCCAGAGAGAGAGTGTGGGCAGCATTGACCCAGAGAGAGTGTGGGCGGCATTGACCCAGAGAGAGTGTGGGCAGTATTAACCCAGAGAGAGAGTGTGGGCAGCATTGACCCCGAGAGAGAGTGTGGGCAGCATTGACCCAGAGAGAGAGTGGGCGGCATTCACCCAGAGAGAGAGTGGGCGGCATTGACCCAGAGAGATTGTGGGCAGCATTGACCCAGAGAGAGTGTGGGCAGCATTGACCCAAAGAGAGAGTGTGGGCAGCATTGACCCAGAGAGAGTGTGGGCAGCATTGACCCAGAGAGAGTGTGGGCGGCATTGACGCAGAGAGAGTGTGGGCAGCATTGACCCAGAGAGAGAGTGGGCGGCATTGACCCAGAGAGAGTGTGGGCGGCATTGACGCAGAGATAGTGTGAGCAGTATGAACCCAGAGAGAGAGTGTGGGAAGTATTGACGCAGAGAGAGAGTGTGGGCAGCATTGACGCCGAGAGAGAGTGGGCGGCATTGACCCAGAGAGAGTGTGGGCAGTATTAACCCAGAGGGAGAGTGTGGGCAGCATTGACCCCGAGAGAGAGTGTGGGCAGCATTGACCCCGAGAGAGAGTGGGCAGCATTGACCCAGAGAGAGAGTGGGCGGCATTGACCCAAAGAGAGAGTGTGGACAACATTGACACAGAGAGTGTGGGCAGCATTGACGCTGAGAGAGAGTGTGGGCAGAATTGACCCAGAGAGAGAGTGGGCGGCATTGACGCAGAGAGAGTGTGGGCGGCATTGACCCAGAGAGAGTGTGGGCGGCATTGACCCAGAGAGAGTGTGGGCGGCATTGACCCAGAGAGAGTGTGGGCAGCATTGACCCAGAGAGTGTGAGGGCGGCATTGACGCAGAGAGAGTGTGGGCAACATTGACCCAGAGAGAGAGTGGGCGGCATTGACCCAGAGAGAGTGTGGGTGGCATTGACGCAGAGATAGTGTGGGCAGTATGAACCCAGAGAGAGAGTGTGGGCAGTATTGACGCAGAGAGAGAGTGTGGGCAGCATTGACCCAGAGAGAGTGTGGGCGGCATTGACCCAGAGAGAGTGTTGCCGGCATTGACCCAGAGAGAGTGTGGGCGGCATTGACCCAGAGAGAGTGTGGGCGGCATTGACCCAGAGAGAGTGTGGGCAGCATTGACCCAGAGAGAGTGTGGGCAGCATTGACCCAAAGAGAGAGTGTGGGCAGCATTGACCCAGAGAGAGTATGGGCAGCATTGACCCAGAGAGAGTGTTGGCGGCATTGACGCAGAGAGAGTGTGGGCAGCATTGACCCAGAGAGAGAGTGGGCGGCATTGACCCAGAGAGAGAGTGGGCGGCATTGACGCAGAGATAGTGTGGGCAGTATGACCCCAGAGAGAGAGTGTGGGCAGTATTGACGCAGAGAGAGAGTGTGGGCAGCATTGACGCCGAGAGAGAGTGGGCGGCATTGACCCAGAGAGAGTGTGGGCAGCATTGAGCCCGAGAGAGAGTGTGGGCAGCATTGACACCGAGAGAGAGTGTGGGCAGCATTGACCCCGAGAGAGAGTGGGCAGCATTGACCCAGAGAGAGTGTCGGCAGCATTGACCCAGAGAGAGTGTGGGCGGCATTGACGCAGAGAGAGTGTGGGCAGCATTGAACCAGAGAGAGAGTGGGCGGCATTGACCCAGAGAGAGTGTGGGCGGCATTGACGCAGAGATAGTGTGGGCAGTATGAACCCAGAGAGAGAGTGTGGGCAGTATTGACGCAGAGAGAGAGTGTGGGCAGCATTGACCCCGAGAGAGTGTGGGCAGCATTGACCCAAAGAGAGCGTGTGGGCAGCATTGACCCAGAGAGAGTGTGGGCAGCATTGACCCAGAGAGAGTGTGGGCAGCATTGACCCAGAGAGAGAGTTGGCAGCATTGACCCAGAGACAGTGTGGGCAGCATTGACCCAGAGAGAGTGTGGGCAGCATTGACCCAGAGAGAGAGTGTGGGCAGCATTGACCCAGAGAGAGTGTGAGTGGCATTGACCCAGAGAGAGTGTGGGCAGTATTAACCCGGAGAGAGAGTGTGGGCAGCATTGACCCAGAGAGAGTGTGGGCGGCATTGACCCAGAGAGAGTGTGGGCAGTATTAACCCAGAGAGAGAGTGTGGGCAGCATTGACCCCGAGAGAGAGTGTGGGCAGCATTGACCCAGAGAGAGAGTGGGCGGCATTCACCCAGAGAGAGAGTGGGCGGCATTGACCCAGAGAGATTGTGGGCAGCATTGACCCAGAGAGAGTGTGGGCAGCATTGACCCAAAGAGAGAGTGTGGGCAGCATTGACCCAGAGAGAGTGTGGGCAGCATTGACCCAGAGAGAGTGTGGGCGGCATTGACGCAGAGAGAGTGTGGGCAGCATTGACCCAGAGAGAGAGTGGGCGGCATTGACCCAGAGAGAGTGTGGGCGGCATTGACGCAGAGATAGTGTGGGCAGTATGAACCCAGAGAGAGAGTGTGGGAAGTATTGACGCAGAGAGAGAGTGTGGGCAGCATTGACGCCGAGAGAGAGTGGGCGGCATTGACCCAGAGAGAGTGTGGGCAGTATTAACCCAGAGGGAGAGTGTGGGCAGCATTGACCCCGAGAGAGAGTGTGGGCAGCATTGACCCCGAGAGAGAGTGGGCAGCATTGACCCAGAGAGAGAGTGGGCGGCATTGACCCAAAGAGATTGTGGGCAGTATTAACCCAGAGAGAGAGTGTGGGCAGCATTGACCCAGAGAGAGAGTGTGGACAACATTGACCCAGAGAGTGGGCAGCATTGACCCAGAGAGAGAGTGTGGGCAGCATTGACCCGGAGAGAGTGTGGGCGGAATTGACCCAGAGAGAGTGTGGGCAGCATTAACCCAGAGGGAGAGTATGGGCAGCATTGACCCAGAGAGAATGTGGGCAGCATTGACCCAGAGAGAGAGTGGGCAGCATCGCCCAGAGAGAGAGTGTCGACTGCACTGACAGAGTGTGGGCAGCATCACCAAAGAGAGTATGGACAACATTGACCCAGAGAGAGAGTGTGGGCAGCATTGACCCAGAGAGAGTGTGGGCGGCATTGACCCAGAGAGAGTGTGGGCAGTATTAACCCAGAGAGAGAGTGTGGTCAGCATTGACCCAGAGAGAGTGTGGGCGGCATTGACCCAGAGAGAGTGTGGGCAGCATTGACCCAGAGAGAGAGTGTGGACAACATTGACACAGAGAATGTGGGCAGCATTGACGCTGAGAGAGAGTGTGGGCAGAATTGACCCAGAGAGAGAGTGGGCGGCATTGACGCAGAGAGAGTGTGGGCAGCATTGACCCAGAGAGAGAGTGGGCGGCATTGACGCAGAGAGAGTGTGGGCGGCATTGACCCAGAGAGAGTGTGGGCGGCATTGACCCAGAGAGAGTGTGGGCGGCATTGACCCAGAGAGAGTGTGGGCAGCATTGACCCAGAGAGAGTGTGGGCAGCATTGACCCAAAGAGAGAGTGTGGGCAGCATTGACCCAGAGAGAGTGTGGGCAGCATTGACCCAGAGAGAGTGTTGGCGGCATTGACGCAGAGAGAGTGTGGGCAGCATTGACCCAGAGAGAGAGTGGGCGGCATTTACCCAGAGAGAGTGTGGGCGGCATTGACGCAGAGATAGTGTGGGCAGTATGACCCCAGAGAGAGAGTGTGGGCAGTATTGACGCAGAGAGAGAGTGTGGGCAGCATTGACGCCGAGAGAGAGTGGGCGGCATTGACCCAGAGAGAGTGTGGGCGGCATTGACCCAGAGAGAGTGTGGGCAGCATTGACCCAGAGAGAGTGTGGGCAGCATTGACCCAAAGAGAGAGTGTGGGCAGCATTGACCCAGAGAGAGTGTGGGCAGCATTGACCCAGAGAGAGTGTTGGCGGCATTGACGCAGAGAGAGTGTGGGCAGCATTGACCCAGAGAGAGAGTGGGCGGCATTGACCCAGAGAGAGAGTGGGCGGCATTGACCCAGAGAGAGTGTGGGCAGCATTGACCCAGAGAGAGTGTGGGCAGCATTGACCCAGAGAGAGAGTTGGCAGCATTGACCCAGAGACAGTGTGGGCAGCATTGACCCAGAGAGAGTGTGGGCAGCATTGACCCAGAGAGAGAGTGTGGGCAGCATTGACCCAGAGAGAGTGTGGGTGGCATTGACCCAGAGAGAGTGTGGGCAGTATTAACCCAGAGAGAGAGTGTGGGCAGCATTGACCCAGAGAGAGTGTGGGCGGCATTGACCCAGAGAGAGTGTGGGCAGTATTAACCCAGAGAGAGAGTGTGGGCAGCATTGACCCCGAGAGAGAGTGTGGGCAGCATTGACCCAGACAGAGAGTGGGCGGCATTCACCCAGAGAGAGAGTGGGCGGCATTGACCCAGAGAGATTGTGGGCAGCATTGACCCAGAGAGAGTGTGGGCAGCATTGACCCAAAGAGAGAGTGTGGGCAGCATTGACCCAGAGAGAGTGTGGGCAGCATTGACCCAGACAGAGAGTGGGCGGCATTCACCCAGACAGAGAGTGTGCGGCATTCACCCAGAGAGACTGTGGGCAGCATTGACCCAGAGAGAGTGTGTGGACCACATTGACACAGAGAGTGTGGGCAGCATTGACGCTAAGAGAAAGTGTGGGCAGCATTGACCCAGAGAGAGAGTGGGCGGCATTGACGCAGAGAGAGTGTGGGCGGCATTGACCCAGAGAGAGTGTGGGCGGCATTGACCCAGAGAGAGTGTGGGCGACATTGACCCAGAGAGAGTGTGGGCGGCATTGACCCAGAGAGAGTGTGGGCGGCATTGACCCAGAGAGAGTGTGGGCAGCATTGACCCAGAGAGAGTGTGGGCAGCATTGACCCAAAGAGTGAGTGTGGGCAGCATTGACCCAGAGAGAGAGTGGGCAGCATCGCCCAGAGAGAGTGTGTCGACTGCACTGACAGAGTGTGGGCAGCATCACCAAAGAGAGTATGGACAACATTGACCCAGAGAGAGAGTGTGGGCAGCATTGACCCAGAGAGAGTGTGGGCGGCATTGACCCAGAGAGAGTGTGGGCAGTATTAACCCAGAGAGAGAGTATGGGCAGCATTGACCCAGAGAGAGAGTGTGGGCAGCATTGACCCAGAGAGAGTATGGGCGGCATTGACCCAGAGAGAGAGTGTGGACAACATTGACACAGAGAGTGTGGGCAGCATTGACGCTGAGAGAGAGTGTGGGCAGCATTGACCCAGAGAGAGAGTGGGCGGCATTGACGCAGAGAGAGTGTGGGCGGCATTGACCCAGAGAGAGTGTGGGCAGCATTGACCCAGAGAGAGTGTGGGCGGCATTGACCCAGAGAGAGTGTGGGCGGCATTGACCCAGAGAGAGTGAGGGCGGCATTCACGCAGAGAGAGTGTGGGCAGCATTGACCCAGAGAGAGATTGGGCGGCATTGACCCAGAGGGAGTGTGGACGGCATTGACGCAGAGATTGTGTGGGCAGTATGAACCCAGAGAGAGAGTGTGGGCAGTATTGACGCAGAGAGAGAGTGTGGGCAGCATTGACCCAGAGAGAGTCTGGGCGGCATTGACCCAGAGAGAGTGTGGGCGGCATTGACCCAGAGAGAGTGTGAGCGGCATTGACCCAGAGAGAGTGTGGGCGGCATTGACCCAGAGAGAGTGTGGGCAGCATTGACCCAGAGAGAGTGTGGGCAGCATTGACCCAAAGAGAGAGTGTGGGCAGCATTGACCCAGAGAGAGTGTGGGCAGCATTGACCCAGAGAGAGTGTGGGCGGCATTGACGCAGAGAGAGTGTGGGCAGCATTGACCCAGAGAGAGAGTGGGCGGCATTGACCCAGAGAGAGTGTGGGCGGCATTGACGCAGAGATAGTGTGGGCAGTATGAACCCAGAGAGAGAGTGTGGGAAGTATTGACGCAGAGAGAGAGTGTGGGCAGCATTGACGCCGAGAGAGAGTGGGCGGCATTGACCCAGAGAGAGTGTGGGCAGTATTAACCCAGAGGGAGAGTGTGGGCAGCATTGACCCCGAGAGAGAGTGTGGGCAGCATTGACCCCGAGAGAGAGTGGGCAGCATTGACCCAGAGAGAGAGTGGGCGGCATTGACCCAAAGAGATTGTGGGCAGTATTAACCCAGAGAGAGAGTGTGGGCAGCATTGACCCAGAGAGAGAGTGTGGACAACATTGACCCAGAGAGTGGGCAGCATTGACCCAGAGAGAGAGTGTGGGCAGCATTGACCCGGAGAGAGTGTGGGCGGAATTGACCCAGAGAGAGTGTGGGCAGCATTAACCCAGAGGGAGAGTATGGGCAGCATTGACCCAGAGAGAATGTGGGCAGCATTGACCCAGAGAGAGAGCGGGCAGCATCGCCCAGAGAGAGAGTGTCGACTGCACTGACAGAGTGTGGGCAGCATCACCAAAGAGAGTATGGACAACATTGACCCAGAGAGAGAGTGTGGGCAGCATTGACCCAGAGAGAGTGTGGGCGGCATTGACCCAGAGAGAGTGTGGGCAGTATTAACCCAGAGAGAGAGTGTGGGCAGCATTGACCCAGAGAGAGTGTGGGCGGCATTGACCCAGAGAGAGTGTGGGCAGCATTGACCCAGAGAGAGAGTGTGGACAACATTGACACAGAGAGTGTGGACAGCATTGACGCTGAGAGAGAGTGTGGGCAGAATTGACCCAGAGAGAGAGTGGGCGGCATTGACGCAGAGAGAGTGTGGGCAGCATTGACCCAGAGAGAGAGTGGGCGGCATTGACGCAGAGAGAGTGTGGGCGGCATTGACCCAGAGAGAGTGTGGGCGGCATTGACCCAGAGAGAGTGTGGGCGGCATTGACCCAGAGAGAGTGTGGGCAGCATTGACCCAGAGAGTGTGAGGGCGGCATTGACGCAGAGAGAGTGTGGGCAACATTGACCCAGAGAGAGAGTGGGCGGCATTGACCCAGAGAGAGTGTGGGTGGCATTGACGCAGAGATAGTGTGGGCAGTATGAACCCAGAGAGAGAGTGTGGGCAGTATTGACGCAGAGAGAGAGTGTGGGCAGCATTGACCCAGAGAGAGTGTGGGCGGCATTGACCCAGAGAGAGTGTGGGCGGCATTGACCCAGAGAGAGTGTGGGCGGCATTGACCCAGAGAGAGTGTGGGCGGCATTGACCCAGAGAGAGTGTGGGCGGCATTGACCCAGAGAGAGTGTGGGCAGCATTGACCCAGAGAGAGTGTGGGCAGCATTGACCCAAAGAGAGAGTGTGGGCAGCATTGACCCAGAGAGAGTGTGGGCAGCATTGACCCAGAGAGAGTGTTGGCGGCATTGACGCAGAGAGAGTGTGGGCAGCATTGACCCAGAGAGAGAGTGGGCGGCATTGACCCAGAGAGAGTGTGGGCGGCATTGACGCAGAGATAGTGTGGGCAGTATGACCCCAGAGAGAGAGTGTGGGCAGTATTGACGCAGAGAGAGAGTGTGGGCAGCATTGACGCCGAGAGAGAGTGGGCGGCATTAACCCAGAGAGAGTGTGGGCAGCATTGAGCCCGAGAGAGAGTGTGGGCAGCATTGACACCGAGAGAGAGTGTGGGCAGCATTGACCCCGAGAGAGAGTGGGCAGCATTGACCCAGAGAGAGAGTGGGCGGCATTGACCCAGAGAGATTGTGGGCAGTATTAACCCAGAGAGAGAGTGTGGGCAGCGTTGACCCCGAGAGAGAGTGTGGGCAGCATTGACCCAGAGAGAGAGTGTGGACAACATTGACCCAGAGAGTGTGGGCAGCATTGACCCAGAGAGAGAGTGTGGGCAGCATTGACCGAGAGAGAGTGAGGGCAGTATTAACCCAGAGAGAGGGTGGGCAACATTGACAGAGAGAGAGAGAGTGTGGGCAGCATTGACCCCGAGAGAGAGTGTGTGGCAGCATTGACTCCGAGAGAGAGTGTGGGCAGCACTGACCCAGAGAGAGTGTGGGCAGCATTGAACCCGAGAGAGAGTGTGGGCAGCATTGATCCCGAGAGAGAGTGTGTGCAGCATTGACCCAGAGAGAGATTGTGGGCAGCATTGTCCCCGAGAGAGTGTGGGCAGCATTGACCCCGAGAGAGTGTGGGCAGCATTGACCCAAAGAGAGCGTGTGGGCAGCATTGACCCAGAGAGAGTGTGGGCAGCATTGACCCAGAGAGAGTGTGGGCAGCATTGACCCAGAGAGAGAGTGGGCAGCATTAACCCAGAGAGCGTGTGGGCAGCATTGACCCAGAGAGAATGGGGGCAGCATTGACCCAGAGAGAGTGTGGGCAGCATTCACCCAGAGAGAGAGTGGGCAGCATTGACCCAGAGAGTGTGTGGGCAGCATTGACCCAGAAAGAGTGTGGGCAGCATTGACCCAGAGAGAGTGTGGGCAGCATTTACCCAGAGAGAGTGTGGGCAGTATTCACCCAGAAACAATGTCGGCAGAATTGACCCAGAGAGAGAGTGGGCGGCATTGACCCAGAGAGTATGTGGGCGGCATTCACGCAGAGATAGTGTGGGCAGTTTGAACCCAGAGAGAGAGTGTGGGCAGTATAGACGCAGAGAGAGAGTGTGGGCAGCATTGACCCAGAGAGAGTGTGGGCGGCATTGACCCAGAGAGAGTGTGGGCGGCATTGACCCAGAGAGAGTGTGGGCGGCATTGACCCAGAGAGAGTGTGGGCGGCATTGACCCAGAGAGAGTGTGGGCAGCATTGACCCAGAGAGAGTGTGGGCAGCATTGACCCAAAGAGAGAGTGTGGGCAGCATTGACCCAGAGAGAGTGTCGGCAGCATTGACCCAGAGAGAGTGTGGGCGGCATTGACGCAGAGAGAGTGTGGGCAGCATTGAACCAGAGAGAGAGTGGGCGGCATTGACCCAGAGAGAGTGTGGGCGGCATTGACGCAGAGATAGTGTGGGCAGTATGAACCCAGAGAGAGAGTGTGGGCAGTATTGACGCAGAGAGAGAGTGTGGGCAGCATTGACCCCGAGAGAGTGTGGGCAGCATTGACCCAAAGAGAGCGTGGGGGCAGCATTGACCCAGAGAGAGTGTGGGCAGCATTGACCCAGAGAGAGTGTGGGCAGCATTGACCCAGAGAGCGATTTGGCAGCATTGACCCAGAGACAGTGTGGGCAGCATTGACCCAGAGAGAGTGTGGGCAGCATTGACGCAGAGAGAGAGTGTGGGCAGCATTGACCCAGAGAGAGTGTGGGTGGCATTGACCCAGAGAGAGTGTGGGCAGTATTAACCCAGAGAGAGAGTGTGGGCAGCATTGACCCAGAGAGAGTGTGGGCGGCATTGACCCAGAGAGAGTGTGGGCAGTATTAACCCAGAGAGAGAGTGTGGGCAGCATTGAACCCGAGAGAGAGTGTGGGCAGCATTGACCCAGAGAGAGAGTGGGCGGCATTCACCCAGAGAGAGAGTGGGCGGCATTGACCCAGAGAGATTGTGGGCAGCATTGACCCAGAGAGAGTGTGGGCAGCATTGACCCAGAGAGAGAGTGTGGGCAGCATTGACCCAGAGAGAGTGTGGGTGGCATTGACCCAGAGAGAGTGTGGGCAGTATTAACCCAGAGAGAGAGTGTGGGCAGCATTGACCCAGAGAGAGTGTGGGCGGCATTGACCCAGAGAGAGTGTGGGCAGTATTAACCCAGAGAGAGAGTGTGGGCAGCATTGAACCCGAGAGAGAGTGTGGGCAGCATTGACCCAGAGAGAGAGTGGGCGGCATTCACCCAGAGAGAGAGTGGGCGGCATTGACCCAGAGAGATTGTGGGCAGCATTGACCCAGAGAGAGTGTGGGCAGCATTGACCCAGAGAGAGAGTGGGCGGCATTGACCCAGAGAGAGTGTGGGCGGCATTGACGCAGAGATAGTGTGGGCAGTATGAACCCAGAGAGAGAGTGTGGGAAGTATTGACGCAGAGAGAGAGTGTGGGCAGCATTGACGCCGAGAGAGAGTGGGCGGCATTGACCCAGAGAGAGTGTGGGCAGTATTAACCCAGAGGGAGAGTGTGGGCAGCATTGACCCCGAGAGAGAGTGTGGGCAGCATTGACCCCGAGAGAGAGTGGGCAGCATTGACCCAGAGAGAGAGTGGGCGGCATTGACCCAAAGAGATTGTGGGCAGTATTAACCCAGAGAGAGAGTGTGGGCAGCATTGACCCAGAGAGAGAGTGTGGACAACATTGACCCAGAGAGTGGGCAGCATTGACCCAGAGATAGAGTGTGGGCAGCATTGACCCGGAGAGAGTGTGGGCGGAATTGACCCAGAGAGAGTGTGGGCAGCATTAACCCAGAGGGAGAGTATGGGCAGCATTGACCCAGAGAGAATGTGGGCAGCATTGACCCAGAGAGAGAATGGGCAGCATCGCCCAGAGAGAGAGTGTCGACTGCACTGACAGAGTGTGGGCAGCATCACCAAAGAGAGTATGGACAACATTGACCCAGAGAGAGAGTGTGGGCAGCATTGACCCAGAGAGAGTGTGGGCGGCATTGACCCAGAGAGAGTGTGGGCAGTATTAACCCAGAGAGAGAGTGTGGGCAGCATTGACCCAGAGAGAGTGTGGGCGGCATTGACCCAGAGAGAGTGTGGGCAGCATTGACCCAGAGAGAGTGTGGGCAGTATTAACCCAGAGAGAGAGTGTGGGCAGCATTGACCCAGAGAGAGTGTGGGCGGCATTGACGCAGAGAGAGTGTGGGCAGCATTGAACCAGAGAGAGAGTGGGCGGCATTGACCCAGAGAGAGTGTGGGCGGCATTGACGCAGAGATAGTGTGGGCAGTATGAACCCAGAGAGAGAGTGTGGGCAGTATTGACGCAGAGAGAGAGTGTGGGCAGCATTGACCCCGAGAGAGTGTGGGCAGCATTGACCCAAAGAGAGCGTGGGGGCAGCATTGACCCAGAGAGAGTGTGGGCAGCATTGACCCAGAGAGAGTGTGGGCAGCATTGACCCAGAGAGAGAGTTGGCAGCATTGACCCAGAGACAGTGTGGGCAGCATTGACCCAGAGAGAGTGTGGGCAGCATTGACCCAGAGAGACAGTGTGGGCAGCATTGACCCAGAGAGAGTGTGGGCAGTATTAACCCAGAGAGAGAGTGTGGGCAGCATTGACCCAGAGAGAGTGTGGGCGGCATTGACCCAGAGAGAGTGTGGGCAGTATTAACCCAGAGAGAGAGTGTGGGCAGCATTGAACCCGAGAGAGAGTGTGGGCAGCATTGACCCAGAGAGAGAGTGGGCGGCATTCACCCAGAGAGAGAGTGGGCGGCATTGACCCAGAGAGATTGTGGGCAGCATTGACCCAGAGAGAGTGTGGGCAGCATTGACCCAAAGAGAGAGTGTGGGCAGCATTGACCCAGAGAGAGTGTGGGCAGCATTGACCCAGAGAGAGTGTGGGCGGCATTGACGCAGAG
This sequence comes from Scyliorhinus torazame, assembly GCF_047496885.1. NCBI lineage: Eukaryota > Metazoa > Chordata > Chondrichthyes > Carcharhiniformes > Scyliorhinidae > Scyliorhinus > Scyliorhinus torazame. The sequence goes on from NC_092716.1 coordinate 161,910,970, forward strand.
ACAGTGTGGGCAGCATTGACCCAGAGAGAGAGTGGGCGGCATTGACCCAGAGAGAGTGTGGGCGGCATTGACGCAGAGATAGTGTGGGCAGTATGAACCCAGAGAGAGAGTGTGGGAAGTATTGACGCAGAGAGAGAGTGTGGGCAGCATTGACGCCGAGAGAGAGTGGGCGGCATTGACCCAGAGAGAGTGTGGGCAGTATTAACCCAGAGGGAGAGTGTGGGCAGCATTGACCCCGAGAGAGAGTGTGGGCAGCATTGACCCCGAGAGAGAGTGGGCAGCATTGACCCAGAGAGAGAGTGGGCGGCATTGACCCAAAGAGATTGTGGGCAGTATTAACCCAGAGAGAGAGTGTGGGCAGCATTGACCCAGAGAGAGAGTGTGGACAACATTGACCCAGAGAGTGGGCAGCATTGACCCAGAGATAGAGTGTGGGCAGCATTGACCCGGAGAGAGTGTGGGCGGAATTGACCCAGAGAGAGTGTGGGCAGCATTAACCCAGAGGGAGAGTATGGGCAGCATTGACCCAGAGAGAATGTGGGCAGCATTGACCCAGAGAGAGAGTGGGCAGCATCGCCCAGAGAGAGAGTGTCGACTGCACTGACAGAGTGTGGGCAGCATCACCAAAGAGAGTATGGACAACATTGACCCAGAGAGAGAGTGTGGGCAGCATTGACCCAGAGAGAGTGTGGGCGGCATTGACCCAGAGAGAGTGTGGGCAGTATTAACCCAGAGAGAGAGTGTGGGCAGCATTGACCCAGAGAGAGTGTGGGCGGCATTGACCCAGAGAGAGTGTGGGCAGCATTGACCCAGAGAGAGAGTGTGGACAACATTGACACAGAGAGTGTGGGCAGCATTGACGCTGAGAGAGAGTGTGGGCAGAATTGACCCAGAGAGAGAGTGGGCGGCATTGACGCAGAGAGAGTGTGGGCAGCATTGACCCAGAGAGAGAGTGGGCGGCATTGACGCAGAGAGAGTGTGGGCGGCATTGACCCAGAGAGAGTGTGGGCGGCATTGACCCAGAGAGAGTGTGGGCGGCATTGACCCAGAGAGAGTGTGGGCAGCATTGACCCAGAGAGTGTGAGGGCGGCATTGACGCAGAGAGAGTGTGGGCAACATTGACCCAGAGAGAGAGTGGGCGGCATTGACCCAGAGAGAGTGTGGGTGGCATTGACGCAGAGATAGTGTGGGCAGTATGAACCCAGAGAGAGAGTGTGGGCAGTATTGACGCAGAGAGAGAGTGTGGGCAGCATTGACCCAGAGAGAGTGTGGGCGGCATTGACCCAGAGAGAGTGTTGCCGGCATTGACCCAGAGAGAGTGTGGGCGGCATTGACCCAGAGAGAGTGTGGGCGGCATTGACCCAGAGAGAGTGTGGGCAGCATTGACCCAGAGAGAGTGTGGGCAGCATTGACCCAAAGAGAGAGTGTGGGCAGCATTGACCCAGAGAGAGTGTGGGCAGCATTGACCCTGAGAGAGTGTTGGCGGCATTGACGCAGAGAGAGTGTGGGCAGCATTGACCCAGAGAGAGAGTGGGCGGCATTGACCCAGAGAGAGAGTGGGCGGCATTGACCCAGAGAGAGTGTGGGCAGCATTGACCCAGAGAGAGTGTGGGCAGCATTGACCCAGAGAGAGAGTTGGCAGCATTGACCCAGAGAGAGAGTGTGGGCAGCATTGACCCAGAGAGAGTGTGGGCGGGATTGACCCAGAGAGAGTGTGGGCAGCATTGACCCAGAGAGAGTGTGGGCAGCATTGACCCAGAGAGAGTGTGGGCAGTATTAACCCAGAGAGAGAGTGTGGGCAGCATTGACCCAGAGAGAGTGTGGGCGGGATTGACCCAGAGAGAGTGTGGGCAGTATTAACCCAGAGAGAGAGTGTGGGCAGCATTGACCCCGAGAGAGAGTGTGGGCAGCATTGACCCAGAGAGAGAGTGGGCGGCATTCACCCAGAGAGAGAGTGGGCGGCATTGACCCAGAGAGATTGTGGGCAGCATTGACCCAGAGAGAGTGTGGGCAGCATTGACCCAAAGAGAGAGTGTGGGCAGCATTGACCCAGAGAGAGTGTGGGCAGCATTGACCCAGAGAGAGTGTGGGCGGCATTGACGCAGAGAGAGTGTGGGCAGCATTGACCCAGAGAGAGAGTGGGCGGCATTGACCCAGAGAGAGTGTGGGCGGCATTGACGCAGAGATAGTGTGGGCAGTATGAACCCAGAGAGAGAGTGTGGGAAGTATTGACGCAGAGAGAGAGTGTGGGCAGCATTGACGCCGAGAGAGAGTGGGCGGCATTGACCCAGAGAGAGTGTGGGCAGTATTAACCCAGAGGGAGAGTGTGGGCAGCATTGACCCCGAGAGAGAGTGTGGGCAGCATTGACCCCGAGAGAGAGTGGGCAGCATTGACCCAGAGAGAGAGTGGGCGGCATTGACCCAAAGAGATTGTGGGCAGTATTAACCCAGAGAGAGAGTGTGGGCAGCATTGACCCAGAGAGAGAGTGTGGACAACATTGACCCAGAGTGTGGGCAGCATTGACCCAGAGAGAGAGTGTGGGCAGCATTGACCCGGAGAGAGTGTGGGCGGAATTGACCCAGAGAGAGTGTGGGCAGCATTAACCCAGAGGGAGAGTATGGGCAGCATTGACCCAGAGAGAATGTGGGCAGCATTGACCCAGAGAGAGAGTGGGCAGCATCGCCCAGAGAGAGAGTGTCGACTGCACTGACAGAGTGTGGGCAGCATCACCAAAGAGAGTATGGACAACATTGACCCAGAGAGAGAGTGTGGGCAGCATTGACCCAGAGAGAGTGTGGGCGGCATTGACCCAGAGAGAGTGTGGGCAGTATTAACCCAGAGAGAGAGTGTGGGCAGCATTGACCCAGAGAGAGTGTGGGCGGCATTGACCCAGAGAGAGTGTGGGCAGCATTGACCCAGAGAGAGAGTGTGGACAACATTGACACAGAGAGTGTGGGCAGCATTGACGCTGAGAGAGAGTGTGGGCAGAATTGACCCAGAGAGAGAGTGGGCGGCATTGACGCAGAGAGAGTGTGGGCGGCATTGACCCAGAGAGAGTGTGGGCGGCATTGACCCAGAGAGAGTGTGGGCGGCATTGACCCAGAGAGAGTGTGGGCAGCATTGACCCAGAGAGTGTGAGGGCGGCATTGACGCAGAGAGAGTGTGGGCAACATTGACCCAGAGAGAGAGTGGGCGGCATTGACCCAGAGAGAGTGTGGGTGGCATTGACGCAGAGATAGTGTGGGCAGTATGAACCCAGAGAGAGAGTGTGGGCAGTATTGACGCAGAGAGAGAGTGTGGGCAGCATTGACCCAGAGAGAGTGTGGGCGGCATTGACCCAGAGAGAGTGTTGCCGGCATTGACCCAGAGAGAGTGTGGGCGGCATTGACCCAGAGAGAGTGTGGGCGGCATTGACCCAGAGAGAGTGTGGGCAGCATTGACCCAGAGAGAGTGTGGGCAGCATTGACCCAAAGAGAGAGTGTGGGCAGCATTGACCCAGAGAGAGTATGGGCAGCATTGACCCAGAGAGAGTGTTGGCGGCATTGACGCAGAGAGAGTGTGGGCAGCATTGACCCAGAGAGAGAGTGGGCGGCATTGACCCAGAGAGAGAGTGGGCGGCATTGACGCAGAGATAGTGTGGGCAGTATGACCCCAGAGAGAGAGTGTGGGCAGTATTGACGCAGAGAGAGAGTGTGGGCAGCATTGACGCCGAGAGAGAGTGGGCAGCATTGACCCAGAGAGAGTGTGGGCGGCATTGACCCAGAGAGAGTGTGGGCGGCATTGACCCAGAGAGAGTGTGGGCGGCATTGACCCAGAGAGAGTGTGGGCGGCATTGACCCAGAGAGAGTGTGGGCGGCATTGACCCAGAGAGAGTGTGGGCAGCATTGACCCAGAGAGAGTGTGGGCAGCATTGACCCAAAGAGAGAGTGTGGGCAGTATTGACCCAGAGAGAGTGTGGGCAGCATTGACCCAGAGAGAGTGTTGGCGGCATTGACGCAGAGAGAGTGTGGGCAGCATTGACCCAGAGAGAGAGTGGGCGGCATTGACCCAGAGAGAGTGTGGGCGGCATTGACGCAGAGATAGTGTGGGCAGTATGACCCCAGAGAGAGAGTGTGGGCAGTATTGACGCAGAGAGAGAGTGTGGGCAGCATTGACGCCGAGAGAGAGTGGGCGGCATTAACCCAGAGAGAGTGTGGGCAGCATTGAGCCCGAGAGAGAGTGTGGGCAGCATTGACACCGAGAGAGAGTGTGGGCAGCATTGACCCCGAGAGAGAGTGGGCAGCATTGACCCAGAGAGAGAGTGGGCGGCATTGACCCAGAGAGATTGTGGGCAGTATTAACCCAGAGAGAGAGTGTGGGCAGCGTTGACCCCGAGAGAGAGTGTGGGCAGCATTGACCCAGAGAGAGAGTGTGGACAACATTGACCCAGAGAGTGTGGGCAGCATTGACCCAGAGAGAGAGTGTGGGCAGCATTGACCGAGAGAGAGTGAGGGCAGTATTAACCCAGAGAGAGGGTGGGCAACATTGACAGAGAGAGAGAGAGTGTGGGCAGCATTGACCCCGAGAGAGAGTGTGTGGCAGCATTGACTCCGAGAGAGAGTGTGGGCAGCACTGACCCAGAGAGAGTGTGGGCAGCATTGAACCCGAGAGAGAGTGTGGGCAGCATTGATCCCGAGAGAGAGTGTGTGCAGCATTGACCCAGAGAGAGATTGTGGGCAGCATTGTCCCCGAGAGAGTGTGGGCAGCATTGACCCCGAGAGAGTGTGGGCAGCATTGACCCAAAGAGAGCGTGTGGGCAGCATTGACCCAGAGAGAGTGTGGGCAGCATTGACCCAGAGAGAGTGTGGGCAGCATTGACCCAGAGAGAGAGTGGGCAGCATTAACCCAGAGAGCGTGTGGGCAGCATTGACCCAGAGAGAATGGGGGCAGCATTGACCCAGAGAGAGTGTGGGCAGCATTCACCCAGAGAGAGAGTGGGCAGCATTGACCCAGAGAGTGTGTGGGCAGCATTGACCCAGAAAGAGTGTGGGCAGCATTGACCCAGAGAGAGTGTGGGCAGCATTTACCCAGAGAGAGTGTGGGCAGTATTCACCCAGAAACAATGTCGGCAGAATTGACCCAGAGAGAGAGTGGGCGGCATTGACCCAGAGAGTATGTGGGCGGCATTCACGCAGAGATAGTGTGGGCAGTTTGAACCCAGAGAGAGAGTGTGGGCAGTATTGACGCAGAGAGAGAGTGTGGGCAGCATTGACCCAGAGAGAGTGTGGGCGGCATTGACCCAGAGAGAGTGTGGGCGGCATTGACCCAGAGAGAGTGTGGGCGGCATTGACCCAGAGAGAGTGTGGGCGGCATTGACCCAGAGAGAGTGTGGGCAGCATTGACCCAGAGAGAGTGTGGGCAGCATTGACCCAAAGAGAGAGTGTGGGCAGCATTGACCCAGAGAGAGTGTCGGCAGCATTGACCCAGAGAGAGTGTGGGCGGCATTGACGCAGAGAGAGTGTGGGCAGCATTGAACCAGAGAGAGAGTGGGCGGCATTGACCCAGAGAGAGTGTGGGCGGCATTGACGCAGAGATAGTGTGGGCAGTATGAACCCAGAGAGAGAGTGTGGGCAGTATTGACGCAGAGAGAGAGTGTGGGCAGCATTGACCCCGAGAGAGTGTGGGCAGCATTGACCCAAAGAGAGCGTGGGGGCAGCATTGACCCAGAGAGAGTGTGGGCAGCATTGACCCAGAGAGAGTGTGGGCAGCATTGACCCAGAGAGAGATTTGGCAGCATTGACCCAGAGACAGTGTGGGCAGCATTGACCCAGAGAGAGTGTGGGCAGCATTGACCCAGAGAGAGAGTGTGGGCAGCATTGACCCAGAGAGAGTGTGGGTGGCATTGACCCAGAGAGAGTGTGGGCAGTATTAACCCAGAGAGAGAGTGTGGGCAGCATTGACCCAGAGAGAGTGTGGGCGGCATTGACCCAGAGAGAGTGTGGGCAGTATTAACCCAGAGAGAGAGTGTGGGCAGCATTGAACCCGAGAGAGAGTGTGGGCAGCATTGACCCAGAGAGAGAGTGGGCGGCATTCACCCAGAGAGAGAGTGGGCGGCATTGACCCAGAGAGATTGTGGGCAGCATTGACCCAGAGAGAGTGTGGGCAGCATTGACCCAGAGAGAGAGTGTGGGCAGCATTGACCCAGAGAGAGTGTGGGTGGCATTGACCCAGAGAGAGTGTGGGCAGTATTAACCCAGAGAGAGAGTGTGGGCAGCATTGACCCAGAGAGAGTGTGGGCGGCATTGACCCAGAGAGAGTGTGGGCAGTATTAACCCAGAGAGAGAGTGTGGGCAGCATTGAACCCGAGAGAGAGTGTGGGCAGCATTGACCCAGAGAGAGAGTGGGCGGCATTCACCCAGAGAGAGAGTGGGCGGCATTGACCCAGAGAGATTGTGGGCAGCATTGACCCAGAGAGAGTGTGGGCAGCATTGACCCAGAGAGAGAGTGGGCGGCATTGACCCAGAGAGAGTGTGGGCGGCATTGACGCAGAGATAGTGTGGGCAGTATGAACCCAGAGAGAGAGTGTGGGAAGTATTGACGCAGAGAGAGAGTGTGGGCAGCATTGACGCCGAGAGAGAGTGGGCGGCATTGACCCAGAGAGAGTGTGGGCAGTATTAACCCAGAGGGAGAGTGTGGGCAGCATTGACCCCGAGAGAGAGTGTGGGCAGCATTGACCCCGAGAGAGAGTGGGCAGCATTGACCCAGAGAGAGAGTGGGCGGCATTGACCCAAAGAGATTGTGGGCAGTATTAACCCAGAGAGAGAGTGTGGGCAGCATTGACCCAGAGAGAGAGTGTGGACAACATTGACCCAGAGAGTGGGCAGCATTGACCCAGAGATAGAGTGTGGGCAGCATTGACCCGGAGAGAGTGTGGGCGGAATTGACCCAGAGAGAGTGTGGGCAGCATTAACCCAGAGGGAGAGTATGGGCAGCATTGACCCAGAGAGAATGTGGGCAGCATTGACCCAGAGAGAGAATGGGCAGCATGGCCCAGAGAGAGAGTGTCGACTGCACTGACAGAGTGTGGGCAGCATCACCAAAGAGAGTATGGACAACATTGACCCAGAGAGAGAGTGTGGGCAGCATTGACCCAGAGAGAGTGTGGGCGGCATTGACCCAGAGAGAGTGTGGGCAGTATTAACCCAGAGAGAGAGTGTGGGCAGCATTGACCCAGAGAGAGTGCGGGCGGCATTGACCCAGAGAGAGTGTGGGCAGCATTGACCCAGAGAGAGTGTGGGCAGTATTAACCCAGAGAGAGAGTGTGGGCAGCATTGACCCAGAGAGAGTGTGGGCGGCATTGACGCAGAGAGAGTGTGGGCAGCATTGAACCAGAGAGAGAGTGGGCGGCATTGACCCAGAGAGAGTGTGGGCGGCATTGACGCAGAGATAGTGTGGGCAGTATGAACCCAGAGAGAGAGTGTGGGCAGTATTGACGCAGAGAGAGAGTGTGGGCAGCATTGACCCCGAGAGAGTGTGGGCAGCATTGACCCAAAGAGAGCGTGGGGGCAGCATTGACCCAGAGAGAGTGTGGGCAGCATTGACCCAGAGAGAGTGTGGGCAGCATTGACCCAGAGAGAGAGTTGGCAGCATTGACCCAGAGACAGTGTGGGCAGCATTGACCCAGAGAGAGTGTGGGCAGCATTGACCCAGAGAGACAGTGTGGGCAGCATTGACCCAGAGAGAGTGTGGGCAGTATTAACCCAGAGAGAGAGTGTGGGCAGCATTGACCCAGAGAGAGTGTGGGCGGCATTGACCCAGAGAGAGTGTGGGCAGTATTAACCCAGAGAGAGAGTGTGGGCAGCATTGAACCCGAGAGAGAGTGTGGGCAGCATTGACCCAGAGAGAGAGTGGGCGGCATTCACCCAGAGAGAGAGTGGGCGGCATTGACCCAGAGAGATTGTGGGCAGCATTGACCCAGAGAGAGTGTGGGCAGCATTGACCCAAAGAGAGAGTGTGGGCAGCATTGACCCAGAGAGAGTGTGGGCAGCATTGACCCAGAGAGAGTGTGGGCGGCATTGACGCAGAGACAGTGTGGGCAGCATTGACCCAGAGAGAGAGTGGGCGGCATTGACCCAGAGAGAGTGTGGGCGGCATTGACGCAGAGATAGTGTGGGCAGTATGAACCCAGAGAGAGAGTGTGGGAAGTATTGACGCAGAGAGAGAGTGTGGGCAGCATTGACGCCGAGAGAGAGTGGGCGGCATTGACCCAGAGAGAGTGTGGGCAGTATTAACCCAGAGGGAGAGTGTGGGCAGCATTGACCCCGAGAGAGAGTGTGGGCAGCATTGACCCCGAGAGAGAGTGGGCAGCATTGACCCAGAGAGAGAGTGGGCGGCATTGACCCAAAGAGATTGTGGGCAGTATTAACCCAGAGAGAGAGTGTGGGCAGCATTGACCCAGAGAGAGAGTGTGGACAACATTGACCCAGAGAGTGGGCAGCATTGACCCAGAGATAGAGTGTGGGCAGCATTGACCCGGAGAGAGTGTGGGCGGAATTGACCCAGAGAGAGTGTGGGCAGCATTAACCCAGAGGGAGAGTATGGGCAGCATTGACCCAGAGAGAATGTGGGCAGCATTGACCCAGAGAGAGAGTGGGCAGCATCGCCCAGAGAGAGAGTGTCGACTGCACTGACAGAGTGTGGGCAGCATCACCAAAGAGAGTATGGACAACATTGACCCAGAGAGAGAGTGTGGGCAGCATTGACCCAGAGAGAGTGTGGGCGGCATTGACCCAGAGAGAGTGTGGGCAGTATTAACCCAGAGAGAGAGTGTGGGCAGCATTGACCCAGAGAGAGTGTGGGCGGCATTGACCCAGAGAGAGTGTGGGCAGCATTGACCCAGAGAGAGAGTGTGGACAACATTGACACAGAGAGTGTGGGCAGCATTGACGCTGAGAGAGAGTGTGGGCAGAATTGACCCAGAGAGAGAGTGGGCGGCATTGACGCAGAGAGAGTGTGGGCAGCATTGACCCAGAGAGAGAGTGGGCGGCATTGACGCAGAGAGAGTGTGGGCGGCATTGACCCAGAGAGAGTGTGGGCGGCATTGACCCAGAGAGAGTGTGGGCGGCATTGACCCAGAGAGAGTGTGGGCAGCATTGACCCAGAGAGTGTGAGGGCGGCATTGACGCAGAGAGAGTGTGGGCAACATTGACCCAGAGAGAGAGTGGGCGGCATTGACCCAGAGAGAGTGTGGGTGGCATTGACGCAGAGATAGTGTGGGCAGTATGAACCCAGAGAGAGAGTGTGGGCAGTATTGACGCAGAGAGAGAGTGTGGGCAGCATTGACCCAGAGAGAGTGTGGGCGGCATTGACCCAGAGAGAGTGTTGCCGGCATTGACCCAGAGAGAGTGTGGGCGGCATTGACCCAGAGAGAGTGTGGGCGGCATTGACCCAGAGAGAGTGTGGGCAGCATTGACCCAGAGAGAGTGTGGGCAGCATTGACCCAAAGAGAGAGTGTGGGCAGCATTGACCCAGAGAGAGTGTGGGCAGCATTGACCCAGAGAGAGTGTTGGCGGCATTGACGCAGAGAGAGTGTGGGCAGCATTGACCCAGAGAGAGAGTGGGCGGCATTGACCCAGAGAGAGAGTGGGCGGCATTGACCCAGAGAGAGTGTGGGCAGCATTGACCCAGAGAGAGTGTGGGCAGCATTGACCCAGAGAGAGAGTTGGCAGCATTGACCCAGAGAGAGAGTGTGGGCAGCATTGACCCAGAGAGAGTGTGGGCGGGATTGACCCAGAGAGAGTGTGGGCAGCATTGACCCAGAGAGTGTGTGGGCAGCATTGACCCAGAGAGAGTGTGGGCAGTATTAACCCAGAGAGAGAGTGTGGGCAGCATTGACCCAGAGAGAGTGTGGGCGGGATTGACCCAGAGAGAGTGTGGGCAGTATTAACCCAGAGAGAGAGTGTGGGCAGCATTGACCCCGAGAGAGAGTGTGGGCAGCATTGACCCAGAGAGAGAGTGGGCGGCATTCACCCAGAGAGAGAGTGGGCGGCATTGACCAAGAGAGATTGTGGGCAGCATTGACCCAGAGAGAGTGTGGGCAGCATTGACCCAAAGAGAGAGTGTGGGCAGCATTGACCCAGAGAGAGTGTGGGCAGCATTGACCCAGAGAGAGTGTGGGCGGCATTGACGCAGAGAGAGTGTGGGCAGCATTGACCCAGAGAGAGAGTGGGCGGCATTGACCCAGAGAGAGTGTGGGCGGCATTGACGCAGAGATAGTGTGGGCAGTATGAACCCAGAGAGAGAGTGTGGGAAGTATTGACGCAGAGAGAGAGTGTGGGCAGCATTGACGCCGAGAGAGAGTGGGCGGCATTGACCCAGAGAGAGTGTGGGCAGTATTAACCCAGAGGGAGAGTGTGGGCAGCATTGACCCCGAGAGAGAGTGTGGGCAGCATTGACCCCGAGAGAGAGTGGGCAGCATTGACCCAGAGAGAGAGTGGGCGGCATTGACCCAAAGAGATTGTGGGCAGTATTAACCCAGAGAGAGAGTGTGGGCAGCATTGACCCAGAGAGAGAGTGTGGACAACATTGACCCAGAGAGTGGGCAGCATTGACCCAGAGAGAGAGTGTGGGCAGCATTGACCCGGAGAGAGTGTGGGCGGAATTGACCCAGAGAGAGTGTGGGCAGCATTAACCCAGAGGGAGAGTATGGGCAGCATTGACCCAGAGAGAATGTGGGCAGCATTGACCCAGAGAGAGAGTGGGCAGCATCGCCCAGAGAGAGAGTGTCGACTGCACTGACAGAGTGTGGGCAGCATCACCAAAGAGAGTATGGACAACATTGACCCAGAGAGAGAGTGTGGGCAGCATTGACCCAGAGAGAGTGTGGGCGGCATTGACCCAGAGAGAGTGTGGGCAGTATTAACCCAGAGAGAGAGTGTGGGCAGCATTGACCCAGAGAGAGTGTGGGCGGCATTGACCCAGAGAGAGTGTGGGCAGCATTGACCCAGAGAGAGAGTGTGGACAACATTGACACAGAGAGTGTGGGCAGCATTGACGCTGAGAGAGAGTGTGGGCAGAATTGACCCAGAGAGAGAGTGGGCGGCATTGACGCAGAGAGAGTGTGGGCGGCATTGACCCAGAGAGAGTGTGGGCGGCATTGACCCAGAGAGAGTGTGGGCGGCATTGACCCAGAGAGAGTGTGGGCAGCATTGACCCAGAGAGTGTGAGGGCGGCATTGACGCAGAGAGAGTGTGGGCAACATTGACCCAGAGAGAGAGTGGGCGGCATTGACCCAGAGAGAGTGTGGGTGGCATTGACGCAGAGATAGTGTGGGCAGTATGAACCCAGAGAGAGAGTGTGGGCAGTATTGACGCAGAGAGAGAGTGTGGGCAGCATTGACCCAGAGAGAGTGTGGGCGGCATTGACCCAGAGAGAGTGTTGCCGGCATTGACCCAGAGAGAGTGTGGGCGGCATTGACCCAGAGAGAGTGTGGGCGGCATTGACCCAGAGAGAGTGTGGGCAGCATTGACCCAGAGAGAGTGTGGGCAGCATTGACCCAAAGAGAGAGTGTGGGCAGCATTGACCCAGAGAGAGTATGGGCAGCATTGACCCAGAGAGAGTGTTGGCGGCATTGACGCAGAGAGAGTGTGGGCAGCATTGACCCAGAGAGAGAGTGGGCGGCATTGACCCAGAGAGAGAGTGGGCGGCATTGACGCAGAGATAGTGTGGGCAGTATGACCCCAGAGAGAGAGTGTGGGCAGTATTGACGCAGAGAGAGAGTGTGGGCAGCATTGACGCCGAGAGAGAGTGGGCGGCATTGACCCAGAGAGAGTGTGGGCAGCATTGAGCCCGAGAGAGAGTGTGGGCAGCATTGACACCGAGAGAGAGTGTGGGCAGCATTGACCCCGAGAGAGAGTGGGCAGCATTGACCCAGAGAGAGTGTCGGCAGCATTGACCCAGAGAGAGTGTGGGCGGCATTGACGCAGAGAGAGTGTGGGCAGCATTGAACCAGAGAGAGAGTGGGCGGCATTGACCCAGAGAGAGTGTGGGCGGCATTGACGCAGAGATAGTGTGGGCAGTATGAACCCAGAGAGAGAGTGTGGGCAGTATTGACGCAGAGAGAGAGTGTGGGCAGCATTGACCCCGAGAGAGTGTGGGCAGCATTGACCCAAAGAGAGCGTGTGGGCAGCATTGACCCAGAGAGAGTGTGGGCAGCATTGACCCAGAGAGAGTGTGGGCAGCATTGACCCAGAGAGAGAGTTGGCAGCATTGACCCAGAGACAGTGTGGGCAGCATTGACCCAGAGAGAGTGTGGGCAGCATTGACCCAGAGAGAGAGTGTGGGCAGCATTGACCCAGAGAGAGTGTGAGTGGCATTGACCCAGAGAGAGTGTGGGCAGTATTAACCCAGAGAGAGAGTGTGGGCAGCATTGACCCAGAGAGAGTGTGGGCAGCATTGACCCAAAGAGAGAGTGTGGGCAGCATTGACCCAGAGAGAGTGTGGGCAGCATTGACCCAGAGAGAGTGTGGGCGGCATTGACGCAGAGAGAGTGTGGGCAGCATTGACCCAGAGAGAGAGTGGGCGGCATTGACCCAGAGAGAGTGTGGGCGGCATTGACGCAGAGATAGTGTGGGCAGTATGAACCCAGAGAGAGAGTGTGGGAAGTATTGACGCAGAGAGAGAGTGTGGGCAGCATTGACGCCGAGAGAGAGTGGGCGGCATTGACCCAGAGAGAGTGTGGGCAGTATTAACCCAGAGGGAGAGTGTGGGCAGCATTGACCCCGAGAGAGAGTGTGGGCAGCATTGACCCCGAGAGAGAGTGGGCAGCATTGACCCAGAGAGAGAGTGGGCGGCATTGACCCAAAGAGATTGTGGGCAGTATTAACCCAGAGAGAGAGTGTGGGCAGCATTGACCCAGAGAGAGAGTGTGGACAACATTGACCCAGAGAGTTGGCAGCATTGACCCAGAGAGAGAGTGTGGGCAGCATTGACCCGGAGAGAGTGTGGGCGGAATTGACCCAGAGAGAGTGTGGGCAGCATTAACCCAGAGGGAGAGTATGGGCAGCATTGACCCAGAGAGAATGTGGGCAGCATTGACCCAGAGAGAGAGTGGGCAGCATCGCCCAGAGAGAGAGTGTCGACTGCACTGACAGAGTGTGGGCAGCATCACCAAAGAGAGTATGGACAACATTGACCCAGAGAGAGAGTGTGGGCAGCATTGACCCAGAGAGAGTGTGGGCGGCATTGACCCAGAGAGAGTGTGGGCAGTATTAACCCAGAGAGAGAGTGTGGGCAGCATTGACCCAGAGAGAGTGTGGGCGGCATTGACCCAGAGAGAGTGTGGGCAGCATTGACCCAGAGAGAGAGTGTGGACAACATTGACACAGAGAATGTGGGCAGCATTGACGCTGAGAGAGAGTGTGGGCAGAATTGACCCAGAGAGAGAGTGGGCGGCATTGACGCAGAGAGAGTGTGGGCAGCATTGACCCAGAGAGAGAGTGGGCGGCATTGACGCAGAGAGAGTGTGGGCGGCATTGACCCAGAGAGAGTGTGGGCGGCATTGACCCAGAGAGAGTGTGGGCGGCATTGACCCAGAGAGAGTGTGGGCAGCATTGACCCAGAGAGAGTGTGGGCAGCATTGACCCAAAGAGAGAGTGTGGGCAGCATTGACCCAGAGAGAGTGTGGGCAGCATTGACCCAGAGAGAGTGTTGGCGGCATTGACGCAGAGAGAGTGTGGGCAGCATTGACCCAGAGAGAGAGTGGGCGGCATTGACCCAGAGAGAGTGTGGGCGGCATTGACGCAGAGATAGTGTGGGCAGTATGACCCCAGAGAGAGAGTGTGGGCAGTATTGACGCAGAGAGAGAGTGTGGGCAGCATTGACGCCGAGAGAGAGTGGGCGGCATTGACCCAGAGAGAGTGTGGGCGGCATTGACCCAGAGAGAGTGTGGGCAGCATTGACCCAGAGAGAGTGTGGGCAGCATTGACCCAAAGAGAGAGTGTGGGCAGCATTGACCCAGAGAGAGTGTGGGCAGCATTTACCCAGAGAGAGTGTTGGCGGCATTGACGCAGAGAGAGTGTGGGCAGCATTGACCCAGAGAGAGAGTGGGCGGCATTGACCCAGAGAGAGAGTGGGCGGCATTGACCCAGAGAGAGTGTGGGCAGCATTGACCCAGAGAGAGTGTGGGCAGCATTGACCCAGAGAGAGAGTTGGCAGCATTGACCCAGAGACAGTGTGGGCAGCATTGACCCAGAGAGAGTGTGGGCAGCATTGACCCAGAGAGAGAGTGTGGGCAGCATTGACCCAGAGAGAGTGTGGGTGGCATTGACCCAGAGAGAGTGTGGGCAGTATTAACCCAGAGAGAGAGTGTGGGCAGCATTGACCCAGAGAGAGTGTGGGCGGCATTGACCCAGAGAGAGTGTGGGCAGTATTAACCCAGAGAGAGAGTGTGGGCAGCATTGACCCCGAGAGAGAGTGTGGGCAGCATTGACCCAGACAGAGAGTGGGCGGCATTCACCCAGAGAGAGAGTGGGCGGCATTGACCCAGAGAGATTGTGGGCAGCATTGACCCAGAGAGAGTGTGGGCAGCATTGACCCAAAGAGAGAGTGTGGGCAGCATTGACCCAGAGAGAGTGTGGGCAGCATTGACCCAGAGAGAGTGTGGGCGGCATTGACGCAGAGAGAGTGTGGGCAGCATTGACCCAGAGAGAGAGTGGGCGGCATTGACCCAGAGAGAGTGTGGGCGGCATTGACGCAGAGATAGTGTGGGCAGTATGAACCCAGAGAGAGAGTGTGGGAAGTATTGACGCAGAGAGAGAGTGTGGGCAGCATTGACGCCGAGAGAGAGTGGGCGGCATTGACCCAGAGAGAGTGTGGGCAGTATTAACCCAGAGGGAGAGTGTGGGCAGCATTGACCCCGAGAGAGAGTGTGGGCAGCATTGACCCCGAGAGAGAGTGGGCAGCATTGACCCAGAGAGAGAGTGGGCGGCATTGACCCAAAGAGATTGTGGGCAGTATTAACCCAGAGAGAGAGTGTGGGCAGCATTGACCCAGAGAGAGAGTGTGGACAACATTGACCCAGAGAGTGGGCAGCATTGACCCAGAGAGAGAGTGTGGGCAGCATTGACCCGGAGAGAGTGTGGGCGGAATTGACCCAGAGAGAGTGTGGGCAGCATTAACCCAGAGGGAGAGTATGGGCAGCATTGACCCAGAGAGAATGTGGGCAGCATTGACCCAGAGAGAGAGTGGGCAGCATCGCCCAGAGAGAGAGTGTCGACTGCACTGACAGAGTGTGGGCAGCATCACCAAAGAGAGTATGGACAACATTGACCCAGAGAGAGAGTGTGGGCAGCATTGACCCAGAGAGAGTGTGGGCGGCATTGACCCAGAGAGAGTGTGGGCAGTATTAACCCAGAGAGAGAGTGTGGGCAGCATTGACCCAGAGAGAGTGTGGGCGGCATTGACCCAGAGAGAGTGTGGGCAGCATTGACCCAGAGAGAGAGTGTGGACAACATTGACACAGAGAGTGTGGGCAGCATTGACGCTGAGAGAGAGTGTGGGCAGAATTGACCCAGAGAGAGAGTGGGCGGCATTGACGCAGAGAGAGTGTGGGCGGCATTGACCCAGAGAGAGTGTGGACGGCATTGACCCAGAGAGAGTGTGGGCGGCATTGACCCAGAGAGAGTGTGGGCAGCATTGACCCAGAGAGTGTGAGGGCGGCATTGACGCAGAGAGAGTGTGGGCAACATTGACCCAGAGAGAGAGTGGGCGGCATTGACCCAGAGAGAGTGTGGGTGGCATTGACGCAGAGATAGTGTGGGCAGTATGAACCCAGAGAGAGAGTGTGGGCAGTATTGACGCAGAGAGAGAGTGTGGGCAGCATTGACCCAGAGAGAGTGTGGGCGGCATTGACCCAGAGAGAGTGTTGCCGGCATTGACCCAGAGAGAGTGTGGGCGGCATTGACCCAGAGAGAGTGTGGGCGGCATTGACCCAGAGAGAGTGTGGGCAGCATTGACCCAGAGAGAGTGTGGGCAGCATTGACCCAAAGAGAGAGTGTGGGCAGCATTGACCCAGAGAGAGTATGGGCAGCATTGACCCAGAGAGAGTGTTGGCGGCATTGACGCAGAGAGAGTGTGGGCAGCATTGACCCAGAGAGAGAGTGGGCGGCATTGACCCAGAGAGAGAGTGGGCGGCATTGACGCAGAGATAGTGTGGGCAGTATGACCCCAGAGAGAGAGTGTGGGCAGTATTGACGCAGAGAGAGAGTGTGGGCAGCATTGACGCCGAGAGAGAGTGGGCGGCATTGACCCAGAGAGAGTGTGGGCAGCATTAGGCCCGAGAGAGAGTGTGGGCAGCATTGACACCGAGAGAGAGTGTAGGCAGCATTGACCCCGAGAAAGAGTGGGCAGCATTGACCCAGAGAGAGTGTCGGCAGCATTGACCCAGAGAGAGTGTGGGCGGCATTGACGCAGAGAGAGTGTGGGCAACATTGAACCAGAGAGAGAGTGGGCGGCATTGACCCAGAGAGAGTGTGGGCGGCATTGACGCAGAGATAGTGTGGGCAGTATGAACCCAGAGAGAGAGTGTGGGCAGTATTGACGCAGAGAGAGAGTGTGGGCAGCATTGACCCCGAGAGAGTGTGGGCAGCATTGACCCAAAGAGAGCGTGTGGGCAGCATTGACCCAGAGAGAGTGTGGGCAGCATTGACCCAGAGAGAGTGTGGGCAGCATTGACCCAGAGAGAGAGTTGGCAGCATTGACCCAGAGACAGTGTGGGCAGCATTGACCCAGAGAGAGTGTGGGCAGCATTGACCCAGAGAGAGAGTGTGGGCAGCATTGACCCAGAGAGAGTGTGAGTGGCATTGACCCAGAGAGAGTGTGGGCAGTATTAACCCAGAGAGAGAGTGTGGGAAGTATTGACGCAGAGAGAGAGTGTGGGCAGCATTGACGCCGAGAGAGAGTGGGCGGCATTGACCCAGAGAGAGTGTGGGCAGTATTAACCCAGAGGGAGAGTGTGGGCAGCATTGACCCCGAGAGAGAGTGTGGGCAGCATTGACCCCGAGAGAGAGTGGGCAGCATTGACCCAGAGAGAGAGTGGGCGGCATTGACCCAAAGAGATTGTGGGCAGTATTAACCCAGAGAGAGAGTGTGGGCAGCATTGACCCAGAGAGAGAGTGTGGACAACATTGACCCAGAGAGTGGGCAGCATTGACCCAGAGAGAGAGTGTGGGCAGCATTGACCCGGAGAGAGTGTGGGCGGAATTGACCCAGAGAGAGTGTGGGCAGCATTAACCCAGAGGGAGAGTATGGGCAGCATTGACCCAGAGAGAATGTGGGCAGCATTGACCCAGAGAGAGAGTGGGCAGCATCGCCCAGAGAGAGAGTGTCGACTGCACTGACAGAGTGTGGGCAGCATCACCAAAGAGAGTATGGACAACATTGACCCAGAGAGAGAGTGTGGGCAGCATTGACCCAGAGAGAGTGTGGGCGGCATTGACCCAGAGAGAGTGTGGGCAGTATTAACCCAGAGAGAGAGTGTGGGCAGCATTGACCCAGAGAGAGTGTGGGCGGCATTGACCCAGAGAGAGTGTGGGCAGCATTGACCCAGAGAGAGAGTGTGGACAACATTGACACAGAGAGTGTGGGCAGCATTGACGCTGAGAGAGAGTGTGGGCAGAATTGACCCAGAGAGAGAGTGGGCGGCATTGACGCAGAGAGAGTGTGGGCAGCATTTACCCAGAGAGAGAGTGGGCGGCATTGACGCAGAGAGAGTGTGGGCGGCATTGACCCAGAGAGAGTGTGGGCGGCATTGACCCAGAGAGAGTGTGGGCGGCATTGACCCAGAGAGAGTGTGGGCAGCATTGACCCAGAGAGAGTGTGGGCAGCATTGACCCAAAGAGAGAGTGTGGGCAGCATTGACCCAGAGAGAGTGTGGGCAGCATTGACCCAGAGAGAGTGTTGGCGGCATTGACGCAGAGAGAGTGTGGGCAGCATTGACCCAGAGAGAGAGTGGGCGGCATTGACCCAGAGAGAGTGTGGGCGGCATTGACGCAGAGATAGTGTGGGCAGTATGACCCCAGAGAGAGAGTGTGGGCAGTATTGACGCAGAGAGAGAGTGTGGGCAGCATTGACGCAGAGAGAGAGTGGGCGGCATTGACCCAGAGAGAGTGTGGGCAGCATTGAGCCCAAGAGAGAGTGTGGGCAGCATTGACACCGAGAGAGAGTGTGGGCAGCATTGACCCCGAGAGAGAGTGGGCAGCATTGACCCAGAGAGAGTGTCGGCAGCATTGACCCAGAGAGAGTGTGGGCGGCATTGACGCAGAGAGAGTGTGGGCAGCATTGAACCAGAGAGAGAGTGGGCGGCATTGACCCAGAGAGAGTGTGGGCGGCATTGACGCAGAGATAGTGTGGGCAGTATGAACCCAGAGAGAGAGTGTGGGCAGTATTGACGCAGAGAGAGAGTGTGGGCAGCATTGACCCCGAGAGAGTGTGGGCAGCATTGACCCAAAGAGAGCGTGTGGGCAGCATTGACCCAGAGAGAGTGTGGGCAGCATTGACCCAGAGAGAGTGTGGGCAGCATTGACCCAGAGAGAGAGTTGGCAGCATTGACCCAGAGACAGTGTGGGCAGCATTGACCCAGAGAGAGTGTGGGCAGCATTGACCCAGAGAGAGAGTGTGGGCAGCATTGACCCAGAGAGAGTGTGGGTGGCATTGACCCAGAGAGAGTGTGGGCAGTATTAACCCAGAGAGAGAGTGTGGGCAGCATTGACCCAGAGAGAGTGTGGGCGGCATTGACCCAGAGAGAGTGTGGGCAGTATTAACCCAGAGAGAGAGTGTGGGCAGCATTGACCCCGAGAGAGAGTGTGGGCAGCATTGACCCAGAGAGAGAGTGGGCGGCATTCACCCAGAGAGAGAGTGGGCGGCATTGACCCAGAGAGATTGTGGGCAGCATTGACCCAGAGAGAGTGTGGGCAGCATTGACCCAAAGAGAGAGTGTGGGCAGCATTGACCCAGAGAGAGTGTGGGCAGCATTGACCCAGAGAGAGTGTGGGCGGCATTGACGCAGAGAGAGTGTGGGCAGCATTGACCCAGAGAGAGAGTGGGCGGCATTGACCCAGAGAGAGTGTGGGCGGCATTGACGCAGAGATAGTGTGGGCAGTATGAACCCAGAGAGAGAGTGTGGGAAGTATTGACGCAGAGAGAGAGTGTGGGCAGCATTGACGCCGAGAGAGAGTGGGCGGCATTGACCCAGAGAGAGTGTGGGCAGTATTAACCCAGAGGGAGAGTGTGGGCAGCATTGACCCCGAGAGAGAGTGTGGGCAGCATTGACCCCGAGAGAGAGTGGGCAGCATTGACCCAGAGAGAGAGTGGGCGGCATTGACCCAAAGAGATTGTGGGCAGTATTAACCCAGAGAGAGAGTGTGGGCAGCATTGACCCAGAGAGAGAGTGTGGACAACATTGACCCAGAGAGTGGGCAGCATTGACCCAGAGAGAGAGTGTGGGCAGCATTGACCCGGAGAGAGTGTGGGCGGAATTGACCCAGAGAGAGTGTGGGCAGCATTAACCCAGAGGGAGAGTATGGGCAGCATTGACCCAGAGAGAATGTGGGCAGCATTGACCCAGAGAGAATGTGGGCAGCATTGACCCCGAGAGAGAGTGTGGGCAGCATCACCAAAGAGAGTATGGACAACATTGACCCAGAGAGAGAGTGTGGGCAGCATTGACCCAGAGAGAGTGTGGGCGGCATTGACCCAGAGAGAGTGTGGGCAGTATTAACCCAGAGAGAGAGTGTGGGCAGCATTGACCCAGAGAGAGTGTGGGCGGCATTGACCCAGAGAGAGTGTGGGCAGCATTGACCCAGAGAGAGAGTGTGGACAACATTGACACAGAGAGTGTGGGCAGCATTGACGCTGAGAGAGAGTGTGGGCAGAATTGACCCAGAGAGAGAGTGGGCGGCATTGACGCAGAGAGAGTGTGGGCAGCATTGACCCAGAGAGAGAGTGGGCGGCATTGACGCAGAGAGAGTGTGGGCGGCATTGACCCAGAGAGAGTGTGGGCGGCATTGACCCAGAGAGAGTGTGGGCGGCATTGACCCAGAGAGAGTGTGGGCAGCATTGACCCAGAGAGTGTGAGGGCGGCATTGACGCAGAGAGAGTGTGGGCAACATTGACCCAGAGAGAGAGTGGGCGGCATTGACCCAGAGAGAGTGTGGGTGGCATTGACGCAGAGATAGTGTAGGCAGTATGAACCCAGAGAGAGAGTGTGGGCAGTATTGACGCAGAGAGAGAGTGTGGGCAGCATTGACCCAGAGAGAGTGTGGGCGGCATTGACCCAGAGAGAGTGTGGGCGGCATTGACCCAGAGAGAGTGTGGGCGGCATTGACCCAGAGAGAGTGTGGGCGGCATTGACCCAGAGAGAGTGTGGGCAGCATTGACCCAGAGAGAGTGTGGGCAGCATTGACCCAAAGAGAGAGTGTGGGCAGCATTGACCCAGAGAGAGTGTGGGCAGCATTGACCCAGAGAGAGTGTTGGCGGCATTGACGCAGAGAGAGTGTGGGCAGCATTGACCCAGAGAGAGAGTGGGCGGCATTGACCCAGAGAGAGTGTGGGCGGCATTGACGCAGAGATAGTGTGGGCAGTATGACCCCACAGAGAGAGTGTGGGCAGTATTGACGCAGAGAGAGAGTGTGGGCAGCATTGACGCCGAGAGAGAGTGGGCGGCATTGACCCAGAGAGAGTGTGGGCAGCATTGAGCCCGAGAGAGAGTGTGGGCAGCATTGACCCAGAGAGAGAGTGGGCGGCATTGACCCAAAGAGATTGTGGGCAGTATTAACCCAGAGAGAGAGTGTGGGCAGCATTGACCCAGAGAGAGAGTGTGGACAACATTGACCCAGAGAGTGGGCAGCATTGACCCAGAGAGAGAGTGTGGGCAGCATTGACCCGGAGAGAGTGTGGGCGGAATTGACCCAGAGAGAGTGTGGGCAGCATTAACCCAGAGGGAGAGTATGGGCAGCATTGACCCAGAGAGAATGTGGGCAGCATTGACCCAGAGAGAGAGTGGGCAGCATCGCCCAGAGAGAGAGTGTCGACTGCACTGACAGAGTGTGGGCAGCATCACCAAAGAGAGTATGGACAACATTGACCCAGAGAGAGAGTGTGGGCAGCATTGACCCAGAGAGAGTGTGGGCGGCATTGACCCAGAGAGAGTGTGGGCAGTATTAACCCAGAGAGAGAGTGTGGGCAGCATTGACCCAGAGAGAGTGTGGGCGGCATTGACCCAGAGAGAGTGTGGGCAGCATTGACCCAGAGAGAGAGTGTGGACAACATTGACACAGAGAGTGTGGGCAGCATTGACGCTGAGAGAGAGTGTGGGCAGAATTGACCCAGAGAGAGAGTGGGCGGCATTGACGCAGAGAGAGTGTGGGCGGCATTGACCCAGAGAGAGTGTGGGCGGCATTGACCCAGAGAGAGTGTGGGCGGCATTGACCCAGAGAGAGTGTGGGCAGCATTGACCCAGAGAGTGTGAGGGCGGCATTGACGCAGAGAGAGTGTGGGCAACATTGACCCAGAGAGAGAGTGGGCGGCATTGACCCAGAGAGAGTATGGGTGGCATTGACGCAGACATAGTGTGGGCAGTATGAACCCAGAGAGTGTGGGCAGTATTGACGCAGAGAGAGAGTGTGGGCAGCATTGACGCCGAGAGAGAGTGGGCGGCATTGACCCAGAGAGAGTGTGGGCAGTATTAACCCAGAGGGAGAGTGTGGGCAGCATTGACCCCGAGAGAGAGTGTGGGCAGCATTGACCCCGAGAGAGAGTGGGCAGCATTGACCCAGAGAGAGAGTGGGCGGCATTGACCCAAAGAGATTGTGGGCAGTATTAACCCAGAGAGAGAGTGTGGGCAGCATTGACCCAGAGAGAGAGTGTGGACAACATTGACCCAGAGAGTGGGCAGCATTGACCCAGAGAGAGAGTGTGGGCAGCATTGACCCGGAGAGAGTGTGGGCGGAATTGACCCAGAGAGAGTGTGGGCAGCATT
The DNA here is from genome assembly GCF_047496885.1 of Scyliorhinus torazame. Classification (NCBI taxonomy): domain Eukaryota; kingdom Metazoa; phylum Chordata; class Chondrichthyes; order Carcharhiniformes; family Scyliorhinidae; genus Scyliorhinus; species Scyliorhinus torazame. The sequence continues at coordinate 161,932,983 of NC_092716.1, forward strand.
AACCCAGAGGGAGAGTATGGGCAGCATTGACCCAGAGAGAATGTGGGCAGCATTGACCCAGAGAGAGAGTGGGCAGCATCGCCCAGAGAGAGAGTGTCGACTGCACTGACAGAGTGTGGGCAGCATCACCAAAGAGAGTATGGACAACATTGACCCAGAGAGAGAGTGTGGGCAGCATTGACCCAGAGAGAGTGTGGGCGGCATTGACCCAGAGAGAGTGTGGGCAGTATTAACCCAGAGAGAGAGTGTGGGCAGCATTGACCCAGAGAGAGTGTGGGCGGCATTGACCCAGAGAGAGTGTGGGCAGCATTGACCCAGAGAGAGAGTGTGGACAACATTGACACAGAGAGTGTGGGCAGCATTGACGCTGAGAGAGAGTGTGGGCAGAATTGACCCAGAGAGAGAGTGGGCGGCATTGACGCAGAGAGAGTGTGGGCAGCATTGACCCAGAGAGAGAGTGGGCGGCATTGACGCAGAGAGAGTGTGGGCGGCATTGACCCAGAGAGAGTGTGGGCGGCATTGACCCAGAGAGAGTGTGGGCGGCATTGACCCAGAGAGAGTGTGGGCAGCATTGACCCAGAGAGTGTGAGGGCGGCATTGACGCAGAGAGAGTGTGGGCAACATTGACCCAGAGAGAGAGTGGGCGGCATTGACCCAGAGAGAGTGTGGGTGGCATTGACGCAGAGATAGTGTAGGCAGTATGAACCCAGAGAGAGAGTGTGGGCAGTATTGACGCAGAGAGAGAGTGTGGGCAGCATTGACCCAGAGAGAGTGTGGGCGGCATTGACCCAGAGAGAGTGTGGGCGGCATTGACCCAGAGAGAGTGTGGGCGGCATTGACCCAGAGAGAGTGTGGGCGGCATTGACCCAGAGAGAGTGTGGGCAGCATTGACCCAGAGAGAGTGTGGGCAGCATTGACCCAAAGAGAGAGTGTGGGCAGCATTGACCCAGAGAGAGTGTGGGCAGCATTGACCCAGAGAGAGTGTTGGCGGCATTGACGCAGAGAGAGTGTGGGCAGCATTGACCCAGAGAGAGAGTGGGCGGCATTGACCCAGAGAGAGTGTGGGCGGCATTGACGCAGAGATAGTGTGGGCAGTATGACCCCACAGAGAGAGTGTGGGCAGTATTGACGCAGAGAGAGAGTGTGGGCAGCATTGACGCCGAGAGAGAGTGGGCGGCATTGACCCAGAGAGAGTGTGGGCAGCATTGAGCCCGAGAGAGAGTGTGGGCAGCATTGACCCAGAGAGAGAGTGGGCGGCATTGACCCAAAGAGATTGTGGGCAGTATTAACCCAGAGAGAGAGTGTGGGCAGCATTGACCCAGAGAGAGAGTGTGGACAACATTGACCCAGAGAGTGGGCAGCATTGACCCAGAGAGAGAGTGTGGGCAGCATTGACCCGGAGAGAGTGTGGGCGGAATTGACCCAGAGAGAGTGTGGGCAGCATTAACCCAGAGGGAGAGTATGGGCAGCATTGACCCAGAGAGAATGTGGGCAGCATTGACCCAGAGAGAGAGTGGGCAGCATCGCCCAGAGAGAGAGTGTCGACTGCACTGACAGAGTGTGGGCAGCATCACCAAAGAGAGTATGGACAACATTGACCCAGAGAGAGAGTGTGGGCAGCATTGACCCAGAGAGAGTGTGGGCGGCATTGACCCAGAGAGAGTGTGGGCAGTATTAACCCAGAGAGAGAGTGTGGGCAGCATTGACCCAGAGAGAGTGTGGGCGGCATTGACCCAGAGAGAGTGTGGGCAGCATTGACCCAGAGAGAGAGTGTGGACAACATTGACACAGAGAGTGTGGGCAGCATTGACGCTGAGAGAGAGTGTGGGCAGAATTGACCCAGAGAGAGAGTGGGCGGCATTGACGCAGAGAGAGTGTGGGCGGCATTGACCCAGAGAGAGTGTGGGCGGCATTGACCCAGAGAGAGTGTGGGCGGCATTGACCCAGAGAGAGTGTGGGCAGCATTGACCCAGAGAGTGTGAGGGCGGCATTGACGCAGAGAGAGTGTGGGCAACATTGACCCAGAGAGAGAGTGGGCGGCATTGACCCAGAGAGAGTATGGGTGGCATTGACGCAGACATAGTGTGGGCAGTATGAACCCAGAGAGTGTGGGCAGTATTGACGCAGAGAGAGAGTGTGGGCAGCATTGACCCAGAGAGAGTGTGGGCGGCATTGACCCAGAGAGAGTGTTGCCGGCATTGACCCAGAGAGAGTGTGGGCGGCATTGACCCAGAGAGAGTGTGGGCGGCATTGACCCAGAGAGAGTGTGGGCAGCATTGACCCAGAGAGAGTGTGGGCAGCATTGACCCAAAGAGAGAGTGTGGGCAGCATTGACCCAGAGAGAGTATGGGCAGCATTGACCCAGAGAGAGTGTTGGCGGCATTGACGCAGAGAGAGTGTGGGCAGCATTGACCCAGAGAGAGAGTGGGCGGCATTGACCCAGAGAGAGAGTGGGCGGCATTGACGCAGAGATAGTGTGGGCAGTATGACCCCAGAGAGAGAGTGTGGGCAGTATTGACGCAGAGAGAGAGTGTGGGCAGCATTGACGCCGAGAGAGAGTGGGCGGCATTGACCCAGAGAGAGTGTGGGCAGCATTGAGCCCGAGAGAGAGTGTGGGCAGCATTGACACCGAGAGAGAGTGTGGGCAGCATTGACCCCGAGAGAGAGTGGGCAGCATTGACCCAGAGAGAGTGTCGGCAGCATTGACCCAGAGAGAGTGTGGGCGGCATTGACGCAGAGAGAGTGTGGGCAACATTGAACCAGAGAGAGAGTGGGCGGCATTGACCCAGAGAGAGTGTGGGCGGCATTGACGCAGAGATAGTGTGGGCAGTATGAACCCAGAGAGAGAGTGTGGGCAGTATTGACGCAGAGAGAGAGTGTGGGCAGCATTGACCCCGAGAGAGTGTGGGCAGCATTGACCCAAAGAGAGCGTGTGGGCAGCATTGACCCAGAGAGAGTGTGGGCAGCATTGACCCAGAGAGAGTGTGGGCAGCATTGACCCAGAGAGAGAGTTGGCAGCATTGACCCAGAGACAGTGTGGGCAGCATTGACCCAGAGAGAGTGTGGGCAGCATTGACCCAGAGAGAGAGTGTGGGCAGCATTGACCCAGAGAGAGTGTGAGTGGCATTGACCCAGAGAGAGTGTGGGCAGTATTAACCCAGAGAGAGAGTGTGGGCAGCATTGACCCAGAGAGAGTGTGGGCGGCATTGACCCAGAGAGAGTGTGGGCAGTATTAACCCAGAGAGAGAGTGTGGGCAGCATTGACCCCGAGAGAGAGTGTGGGCAGCATTGACCCAGAGAGAGAGTGGGCGGCATTCACCCAGAGAGAGAGTGGGCGGCATTGACCCAGAGAGATTGTGGGCAGCATTGACCCAGAGAGAGTGTGGGCAGCATTGACCCAAAGAGAGAGTGTGGGCAGCATTGACCCAGAGAGAGTGTGGGCAGCATTGACCCAGAGAGAGTGTGGGCGGCATTGACGCAGAGAGAGTGTGGGTAGCATTGACCCAGAGAGAGAGTGGGCGGCATTGACCCAGAGAGAGTGTGGGCGGCATTGACGCAGAGATAGTGTGGGCAGTATGAACCCAGAGAGAGAGTGTGGGAAGTATTGACGCAGAGAGAGAGTGTGGGCAGCATTGACGCCGAGAGAGAGTGGGCGGCATTGACCCAGAGAGAGTGTGGGCAGTATTAACCCAGAGGGAGAGTGTGGGCAGCATTGACCCCGAGAGAGAGTGTGGGCAGCATTGACCCCGAGAGAGAGTGGGCAGCATTGACCCAGAGAGAGAGTGGGCGGCATTGACCCAAAGAGATTGTGGGCAGTATTAACCCAGAGAGAGAGTGTGGGCAGCATTGACCCAGAGAGAGAGTGTGGACAACATTGACCCAGAGAGTGGGCAGCATTGACCCAGAGAGAGAGTGTGGGCAGCATTGACCCGGAGAGAGTGTGGGCGGAATTGACCCAGAGAGAGTGTGGGCAGCATTAACCCAGAGGGAGAGTATGGGCAGCATTGACCCAGAGAGAATGTGGGCAGCATTGACCCAGAGAGAGAGTGGGCAGCATCGCCCAGAGAGAGAGTGTCGACTGCACTGACAGAGTGTGGGCAGCATCACCAAAGAGAGTATGGACAACATTGACCCAGAGAGAGAGTGTGGGCAGCATTGACCCAGAGAGAGTGTGGGCGGCATTGACCCAGAGAGAGTGTGGGCAGTATTAACCCAGAGAGAGAGTGTGGGCAGCATTGACCCAGAGAGAGTGTGGGCGGCATTGACCCAGAGAGAGTGTGGGCAGCATTGACCCAGAGAGAGAGTGTGGACAACATTGACACAGAGAGTGTGGGCAGCATTGACGCTGAGAGAGAGTGTGGGCAGAATTGACCCAGAGAGAGAGTGGGCGGCATTGACGCAGAGAGAGTGTGGGCAGCATTTACCCAGAGAGAGAGTGGGCGGCATTGACGCAGAGAGAGTGTGGGCGGCATTGACCCAGAGAGAGTGTGGGCGGCATTGACCCAGAGAGAGTGTGGGCGGCATTGACCCAGAGAGAGTGTGGGCAGCATTGACCCAGAGAGAGTGTGGGCAGCATTGACCCAAAGAGAGAGTGTGGGCAGCATTGACCCAGAGAGAGTGTAGGCAGCATTGACCCAGAGAGAGTGTTGGCGGCATTGACGCAGAGAGAGTGTGGGCAGCATTGACCCAGAGAGAGAGTGGGCGGCATTGACCCAGAGAGAGTGTGGGCGGCATTGACGCAGAGATAGTGTGGGCAGTATGACCCCAGAGAGAGAGTGTGGGCAGTATTGACGCAGAGAGAGAGTGTGGGCAGCATTGACGCCGAGAGAGAGTGGGCGGCATTGACCCAGAGAGAGTGTGGGCAGCATTGAGCCCAAGAGAGAGTGTGGGCAGCATTGACACCGAGAGAGAGTGTGGGCAGCATTGACCCCGAGAGAGAGTGGGCAGCATTGACCCAGAGAGAGTGTCGGCAGCATTGACCCAGAGAGAGTGTGGGCGGCATTGACGCAGAGAGAGTGTGGGCAGCATTGAACCAGAGAGAGAGTGGGCGGCATTGACCCAGAGAGAGTGTGGGCGGCATTGACGCAGAGATAGTGTGGGCAGTATGAACCCAGAGAGAGAGTGTGGGCAGTATTGACGCAGAGAGAGAGTGTGGGCAGCATTGACCCCGAGAGAGTGTGGGCAGCATTGACCCAAAGAGAGCGTGTGGGCAGCATTGACCCAGAGAGAGTGTGGGCAGCATTGACCCAGAGAGAGTGTGGGCAGCATTGACCCAGAGAGAGAGTTGGCAGCATTGACCCAGAGACAGTGTGGGCAGCATTGACCCAGAGAGAGTGTGGGCAGCATTGACCCAGAGAGAGAGTGTGGGCAGCATTGACCCAGAGAGTGTGTGGGTGGCATTGACCCAGAGAGAGTGTGGGCAGTATTAACCCAGAGAGAGAGTGTGGGCAGCATTGACCCAGAGAGAGTGTGGGCGGCATTGACCCAGAGAGAGTGTGGGCAGTATTAACCCAGAGAGAGAGTGTGGGCAGCATTGACCCCGAGAGAGAGTGTGGGCAGCATTGACCCAGAGAGAGAGTGGGCGGCATTCACCCAGAGAGAGAGTGGGCGGCATTGACCCAGAGAGATTGTGGGCAGCATTGACCCAGAGAGAGTGTGGGCAGCATTGACCCAAAGAGAGAGTGTGGGCAGCATTGACCCAGAGAGAGTGTGGGCAGCATTGACCCAGAGAGAGTGTGGGCGGCATTGACGCAGAGAGAGTGTGGGCAGCATTGACCCAGAGAGAGAGTGGGCGGCATTGACCCAGAGAGAGTGTGGGCGGCATTGACGCAGAGATAGTGTGGGCAGTATGAACCCAGAGAGAGAGTGTGGGAAGTATTGACGCAGAGAGAGAGTGTGGGCAGCATTGACGCCGAGAGAGAGTGGGCGGCATTGACCCAGAGAGAGTGTGGGCAGTATTAACCCAGAGGGAGAGTGTGGGCAGCATTGACCCCGAGAGAGAGTGTGGGCAGCATTGACCCCGAGAGAGAGTGGGCAGCATTGACCCAGAGAGAGAGTGGGCGGCATTGACCCAAAGAGATTGTGGGCAGTATTAACCCAGAGAGAGAGTGTGGGCAGCATTGACCCAGAGAGAGAGTGTGGACAACATTGACCCAGAGAGTGGGCTGCATTGACCCAGAGAGAGAGTGTGGGCAGCATTGACCCGGAGAGAGTGTGGGCGGAATTGACCCAGAGAGAGTGTGGGCAGCATTAACCCAGAGGGAGAGTATGGGCAGCATTGACCCAGAGAGAATGTGGGCAGCATTGACCCAGAGAGAGAGTGGGCAGCATCGCCCAGAGAGAGAGTGTCGACTGCACTGACAGAGTGTGGGCAGCATCACCAAAGAGAGTATGGACAACATTGACCCAGAGAGAGAGTGTGGGCAGCATTGACCCAGAGAGAGTGTGGGCGGCATTGACCCAGAGAGAGTGTGGGCAGTATTAACCCAGAGAGAGAGTGTGGGCAGCATTGACCCAGAGAGAGTGTGGGCGGCATTGACCCAGAGAGAGTGTGGGCAGCATTGACCCAGAGAGAGAGTGTGGACAACATTGACACAGAGAGTGTGGGCAGCATTGACGCTGAGAGAGAGTGTGGGCAGAATTGACCCAGAGAGAGAGTGGGCGGCATTGACGCAGAGAGAGTGTGGGCAGCATTGACCCAGAGAGAGAGTGGGCGGCATTGACGCAGAGAGAGTGTGGGCGGCATTGACCCAGAGAGAGTGTGGGCGGCATTGACCCAGAGAGAGTGTGGGCGGCATTGACCCAGAGAGAGTGTGGGCAGCATTGACCCAGAGAGTGTGAGGGCGGCATTGACGCAGAGAGAGTGTGGGCAACATTGACCCAGAGAGAGAGTGGGCGGCATTGACCCAGAGAGAGTGTGGGTGGCATTGACGCAGAGATAGTGTGGGCAGTATGAACCCAGAGAGAGAGTGTGGGCAGTATTGACGCAGAGAGAGAGTGTGGGCAGCATTGACCCAGAGAGAGTGTGGGCGGCATTGACCCAGAGAGAGTGTGGGCGGCATTGACCCAGAGAGAGTGTGGGCGGCATTGACCCAGAGAGAGTGTGGGCGGCATTGACCCAGAGAGAGTGTGGGCAGCATTGACCCAGAGAGAGTGTGGGCAGCATTGACCCAAAGAGAGAGTGTGGGCAGCATTGACCCAGAGAGAGTGTGGGCAGCATTGACCCAGAGAGAGTGTTGGCGGCATTGACGCAGAGAGAGTGTGGGCAGCATTGACCCAGAGAGAGAGTGGGCGGCATTGACCCAGAGAGAGTGTGGGCGGCATTGACGCAGAGATAGTGTGGGCAGTATGACCCCACAGAGAGAGTGTGGGCAGTATTGACGCAGAGAGAGAGTGTGGGCAGCATTGACGCCGAGAGAGAGTGGGCGGCATTGACCCAGAGAGAGTGTGGGCAGCATTGAGCCCGAGAGAGAGTGTGGGCAGCATTGACACCGAGAGAGAGTGTGGGCAGCATTGACCCCGAGAGAGAGTGGGCAGCATTGACCCAGAGAGAGAGTGGGCGGCATTGACCCAGAGAGATTGTGGGCAGTATTAACCCAGAGAGAGAGTGTGGGCAGCGTTGACCCCGAGAGAGAGTGTGGGCAGCATTGACCCAGAGAGAGCGTGTGGACAACATTGACCCAGAGAGTGTGGGCAGCATTGACCCAGAGAGAGAGTGTGGGCGGCATTGACCGAGAGAGAGTGAGGGCAGTATTAACCCAGAGAGAGGGTGGGCAACATTGACAGAGAGAGAGAGAGTGTGGGCAGCATTGACCCCGAGAGAGAGTGTGTGGCAGCATTGACTCCGAGAGAGAGTGTGGGCAGCACTGACCCAGAGAGAGTGTGGGCAGCATTGAACCCGAGAGAGAGTGTGGGCAGCATTGATCCCGAGAGAGAGTGTGTGCAGCATTGACCCAGAGAGAGATTGTGGGCAGCATTGTCCCCGAGAGAGTGTGGGCAGCATTGACCCCGAGAGAGTGTGGGCAGCATTGACCCAAAGAGAGCGTGTGGGCAGCATTGACCCAGAGAGAGTGTGGGCAGCATTGACCCAGAGAGAGTGTGGGCAGCATTGACCCAGAGAGAGAGTGGGCAGCATTGACCCAGAGAGCGTGTGGGCAGCATTGACCGAGAGAGAATGGGGGCAGCATTGACCCAGAGAGAGTGTGGGCAGCATTCACCCAGAGAGAGAGTGGGCAGCATTGACCCAGAGAGTGTGTGGGCAGCATTGACCCAGAGAGAGTGTGGGCAGCATTGACCCAGAGAGAGTGTGGGCAGCATTTACCCTGAGAGAGTGTGGGCAGTATTCACCCAGAAACAATGTCGGCAGAATTGACCCAGAGAGAGAGTGGGCGGCATTGACCCAGAGAGTATGTGGGCGGCATTCACGCAGAGATAATGTGGGCAGTTTGAACCCAGAGAGAGAGTGTGGGCAGTATTGACGCAGAGAGAGAGTGTGGGCAGCATTGACCCAGAGAGAGTGTGGGCGGCATTGACCCAGAGAGAGTGTGGGCGGCATTGACCCAGAGAGAGTGTGGGCGGCATTGACCCAGAGAGAGTGTGGGCGGCATTGACCCAGAGAGAGTGTGGGCAGCATTGACCCAGAGAGAGTGTGGGCAGCATTGACCCAAAGAGAGAGTGTGGGCAGCATTGACCCAGAGAGAGTGTCGGCAGCATTGACCCAGAGAGAGTGTGGGCGGCATTGACGCAGAGAGAGTGTGGGCAGCATTGAACCAGAGAGAGAGTGGGCGGCATTGACCCAGAGAGAGTGTGGGCGGCATTGACGCAGAGATAGTGTGGGCAGTATGAACCCAGAGAGAGAGTGTGGGCAGTATTGACGCAGAGAGAGAGTGTGGGCAGCATTGACCCCGAGAGAGTGTGGGCAGCATTGACCCAAAGAGAGCGTGTGGGCAGCATTGACCCAGAGAGAGTGTGGGCAGCATTGACCCAGAGAGAGTGTGGGCAGCATTGACCCAGAGAGAGAGTTGGCAGCATTGACCCAGAGACAGTGTGGGCAGCATTGACCCAGAGAGAGTGTGGGCAGCAATGACCCAGAGAGAGAGTGTGGGCAGCATTGACCCAGAGAGAGTGTGGGTGGCATTGACCCAGAGAGAGTGTGGGCAGTATTAACCCAGAGAGAGAGTGTGGGCAGCATTGACCCAGAGAGAGTGTGGGCGGCATTGATCCAGAGAGAGTGTGGGCAGTATTAACCCAGAGAGAGAGTGTGGGCAGCATTGACCCCGAGAGAGAGTGGGCGGCATTCACCCAGAGAGAGAGTGGGCGGCATTGACCCAGAGAGATTGTGGGCAGTATTGACCCAGAGAGAGAGTGTGGGCAGTATTGACGCAGAGAGAGAGTGTGGGCAGCATTGACGCCGAGAGAGAGTGGGCGGTATTGACCCAGAGAGAGTGTGGGCAGCATTGAGCCCGAGAGAGAGTGGGCGGCATTGACCCAGAGAGAGTGTGGGCAGCATTGAGCCCGAGAGAGAGTGGGCGGCATTGACCCAGAGAGAGTGTGGGCAGTATTAACCCAGAGAGAGAGTGTGGGCGGCATTGACCCCGAGAGAGAGAGTGTGGGCAGCATTGACCCCCAGAGAGAGTGGGCAGCATTGACCCAGAGAGAGAGTGGGCGGCATTGACCCAGAGAGATTGTGGGCAGTATTAACCCAGAGAGAGTGTGTGAGCAGCATTGACCCCGAGAGAGAGTGTGGGCAGCATTGACCCAGAGAGAGAGTGTGGACAACATTGACCCAGAGAGTGTGGGCAGCATTGACCCAGAGAGAGAGTGTGGGCAGCATTGACCCAGAGAGTGTGAGGTCAGTATTAACCCAGAGAGAGGGTGGGCAGCATTGACAGAGAGAGAGAGAGTGTGGGCAGCATTGACCCAGAGAGTGTGGACGGCATCGCCCCAGAGAGAAAGTGTGGGCAGCATTGACCCCGAGAGAGAGTGTGTGGCAGCATTGACCCCGAGAGAGAGTGTGGGCAGCATTGACCCAGAGAGAGTGTGGGCAGCATTGACCCCGAGAGAGAGTGTGGGCAGCATTGATCCCGAGAGAGAGTGTGTGCAGCATTGACCCAGAGAGAGATTGTGGGCAGCATTGGCCCCGAGAGAGTGTGGGCAGCATTGACCCCGAGAGAGTGTGGGCAGCATTGACCCAAAGAGAGCGTGTGGGCAGCATTGACCCAGAGAGAGAGTGGGCAGCATTGACCCAGAGAGAGTGTGGGCAGCATTGACCTAGAGAGAGAGTGGGCAGCATTGACCCAGAGACAGTGTGGGCAGCATTGACCCAGAGAGAGTGTGGGCAGCATTGACCCAGAGAGAGTGTGTGGGCAGCATTGACCCAGAGAGAGTGTGGGCGGCATTGACCCAGAGAGATTGTTGGCAGTATTAACCCAGAGAGAGAGTGTGGGCAGCATTGACCCCGAGAGAGAGTGTGGGCAGCATTGACCCAGAGAGAGAGTGTGGACAACATTGACCCAGAGAGTGTGGGCAGCATTGACCCAGAGAGAGAGTGTGGGCAGCATTGACCCAGAGAGTGTGAGGTCAGTATTAACCCAGAGAGAGGGTGGGCAGCATTGACAGAGAGAGAGAGAGTGTGGGCAGCATTGACCCAGAGAGTGTGGACGGCATCGCCCCAGAGAGAAAGTGTGGGCAGCATTGACCCCGAGAGAGAGAGTGTGGCAGCATTGACCCCGACAGAGAGTGTGGGCAGCATTGACCCAGAGAGAGTGTGGGCAGCATTGACCCCGAGAGAGAGTGTGGGCAGCATTGATCCCGAGAGAGAGTGTGTGCAGCATTGACCCAGAGAGAGATTGTGGGCAGCATTGGCCCCGAGAGAGTGTGGGCAGCATTGACCCCGAGAGAGTGTGGGCAGCATTGACCCAAAGAGAGCGTGTGGGCAGCATTGACCCAGAGAGAGTGTGGGCAGCATTGACCCAGAGAGAGTGTGGGCAGCATTGACCCAGAGAGAGAGTGGGCAGCATTGACCCAGAGACAGTGTGGGCAGCATTGACCCAGAGAGAGTGTGGGCAGCATTGACCCAGAGAGAGAGTGGGCAGTATTAACCCAGAGAGAGAGTGTGGGCAGCATTTACCCCGAGAGAGAGTGTGGGCAGCATTGACCCAGAGAGAGAGTGGGCGGCATTCACCCAGAGAGAGAGTGGGCGGCATTGACCCAGAGAGATTGTGGGCAGTATTAACCCAGAGAGAGAGTGTGGGCAGTATTGACGCAGAGAGAGAGTGCGGGCAGCATTGACGCCGAGAGAGAGTGGGCGGTATTGACCCAGAGAGAGTGTGGGCAGCATTGAGCCCGAGAGAGAGTGGGCGGCATTGACCCAGAGAGAGTGTGGGCAGCATTGAGCCCGAGAGAGAGTGGGCGGCATTGACCCAGAGAGAGTGTGGGCAGTATTAACCCAGAGAGAGAGTGTGGGCGGCATTGACCCCGAGAGAGTGAGTGTGGGCAGCATTGACCCCGAGAGAGAGTGGGCAGCATTGACCCAGAGAGAGAGTGGGCGGCATTGACCCAGAGAGATTTTGGGCAGTATTGACCCAGAGAGAGAGTGTGGGCAGCATTGACCCCGAGAGAGAGTGTGGGCAGCATTGACCCAGAGAGAGAGTGTGGACAACATTGACCCAGAGAGTGTGGGCAGCATTGACCCAGAGAGAGAGTGTGGGCAGCATTGACCCAGAGAGTGTGAGGTCAGTATTAACCCAGAGAGAGGGTGGGCAGCATTGACAGAGAGAGAGAGAGTGTGGGCAGCATTGACCCAGAGAGTGTGGACGGCATCGCCCCAGAGAGAAAGTGTGGGCAGCATTGACACCAAGGCAGAGTGTGTGGCAGCATTGACCCCGAGAGAGAGTGTGGGCAGCATTGACCCAGAGAGAGTGTGGGCAGCATTGACCCCGAGAGAGAGTGTGGGCAGCATTGATCCCGAGAGAGAGTGTGTGCAGCATTGACCCAGAGAGAGATTGTGGGCAGCATTGGCCCCGAGAGAGTGTGGGCAGCATTGACCCCGAGAGAGTGTGGGCAGCATTGACCCAAAGAGAGCGTGTGGGCAGCATTGACCCAGAGAGAGAGTGGGCAGCATTGACCCAGAGAGAGTGTGGGCATCATTGACCCAGAGAGAGAGTGGGCAGCATTGACCCAGAGACAGTGTGGGCAGCATTGACCCAGAGAGAGTGTGGGCAGCATTGACCCAGAGAGAGAGTGTGGGCAGCATTGACCCAGAGAGAGTGTGGGCGGCATTGACCCAGAGAGAGTGTGGGCAGGATTAACCCAGAGAGAGAGTGTGGGCAGCATTGACCCAGAGAGAGTGTGGGCGGCATTGACCCAGAGAGAGTGTGGGCAGTATTAACCCAGAGAGCGAGTGTGGGCAGCATTGACCCCGAGAGAGAGTGTGGGCAGCATTGACCCAGAGAGAGAGTGGGCGGCATTCACCCAGAGAGATTGTGGGCAGTATTAACCCAGAGAGAGAGTGTGGGCAGCATTGACCCAGAAAGATAGTGTGGACAACATTGACCCAGAGAGTGGGCAGCATTGACCCAGAGAGAGTGTGGGCAGTATTAACCCAGAGAGAGGGTGGGCAGCATTGACAGAGAGAGAGAGAGTGTGGGCAGCATTGACCCAGAGAGAGAGTGTGGACGGCATTGATCCCGAGAGAGAGTCTGTGCAGCATTGACCCAGAGAGAGATTGTGGGCAGCACTGACCCCGAGAGAGTGTGGGCAGCATTGACCCCGAGAGACTGTGGGCAGCATTGACCCAAAGAGAGAGTGTGGGCAGCATTGACCCAGAGAGAGTGTGGTCAGCATTGACCCAGAGAGAGTGTGGGCAGCATTGACCCAGAGAGAGAGTGGGCAGCATCGCCCAGAGAGAGAGTGTCGACTGCACTGACAGAGTGTGGGCAGCATCGCCAAAGAGAGTATGGACAACATTGAACCAGAGAGAGAGTGTGGGCAGCATTGACCCAGAGAGAGTGTGGGTGGCATTGACCCAGAGAGAGTGTGGGCAGCATTGATGAAGAGAGAGAGTGTGCAGCATTGACGCAGAGAGAGTGTGGGCAGCATTGACCCCGAGAGAGAGTGTGGGCAGCATTGACCCAGAGAGAGTGTGGGCAGCATTGACCCAGAGAGAGTGTGGGCAGCATTGACCCAGAGAGAGAGTGTGGACGGCATCGCCCCAGAGAGAAAGTGTGAGCAGCATTGACCCCGAGAGAGAGTGTGGGCAGCATTGACCCCGAGAGAGAGTGTGGGCAGCATTGACTCAGAGAGAGAGTGGGCAGCATTGACGCAGAGAGAGTGTCGACGGCATTGACCCAGAGAGACTGTGGGCGGCACTGACCCAGAGAGAGTGTGGGCAGCATTGACCCAAAGAGAGTGTGGGCAGCATTGACCCAAAGAGAGAGTGTGGGCAGCATTGACCCAGAGAGAGTGTGGGCAGCATTGACCCAGAGAGAGTGTGTGCAGTATTGACGCAGAGAGAGTGTGGGCAGCATTGACCCAAAGAGAGAGTGGGCGGCATTGACCCAGAGAGAGTGTGGGCGGCATTGACGCAGAGATAGTGTGGGCAGTATGAACCCAGAGAGAGAGTGGGCAGCATTGACCCAGAGAGAATGTGGGCAGCATTGACCCAGAGAGAGTGTGGGCAGCATTGACCCAGAGAGAGAGTGGGCAGCATTGACCCAGAGAGAGTGTGGGCAGCATTGACCCAGAGAGAGTGTTGGCAGCATTGACCCAGAGAGAGTGTGGGCAGCATTTACCCAGAGAGAGTGTGGGCAGTATTCACCCAGAAACAATGTGGGCAGCATTTACCCAGAGAGATTGTGGGCAGTATTCACCCAGAAACAATGTGGGCAGCATTGACCCAGAGAGAGAGTGGGCAGCATTGAACCAGAGAGAGTGCGGGCAGCATTGACCCAGAGAGAGTGTGGGCAGCATTGACCCAGAGAGAGTGTGGGCAGCATTCACCAAGAATAAATGTGGGCAGCATTGACCCAGAGAGAAAGTGTGTGCAGCATTTACCCAGAGAGAGTGTGGGCAGTATTCACCCAGAAACAATGTGGGCAGCATTGACCCAGAGAGAGTGTGGGCAGCATTGACCCAGAGAGAGAGTGTGGACGGCATCGCCCCAGAGAGAAAGTGTGGGCAGCATTGACCCCGAGAGAGATTGTGGGCAGCATTGACCCCGAGAGAGAGTGTGGGCAGCATTGACCCAGAGAGAGTGTGGGCAGCATTGACACCGAGAGAGAGTGTGTGCAGCATTGATCCCGAGAGAGAGTGTGTGCAGCATTGACCCAGAGAGAGATTGTGGGCAGCATTGACCCAGAGAGAGTGTGGTCAGCATTGACCCAGACAGAGTGTGGGCAGCATTGACCCAGAGAGAGTGTGGGCAGCATCGTCCAGAGAGAGAGTGTCGACTGCACTGAAAGAGTGTGGGCAGCATCGCCAAAGAGAGTATGGACAACATTGAACCAGAGAGAGAGTGTGGGCAGCATTGACCCAGAGAGATTGTGGGTGGCAGTGACCCAGAGATAGTGTGGGCAGTATTAACCCAGAGAGAGAGTATGGGCAGCATTGACTCAGAGAGAGAGTGTGGGCAGCATTGACCCAGAGAGAGTATGAGCAGCATTGACCCAGAGAGAGAGTGTGGACGACATTGACACAGAGAGTGTGGGCAGCATTGACGCTGAGGGAGAGTGTGGGCAGCATTGACGAAGAGAGAGAGTGGGCGGAATTGACGCAGAGAGAGTGTGGGCGGCATTGACCCAGAGAGAGTGTGGGCGGCATTGACCCAGAGAGAGTGTGGGCGGCATTGACCCAGAGAGAGTGTGGGCAGCATTGACCCAGAGAGAGTGTGGGCAGCATTGACCCAGAGAGAGTGTGGGCGGCATTGACCCAGAGAGAGTGTGGGCGGCATTGACCCAGAGAGAGTGTGGGCAGCATTGACCCAGAGAGAGTGTGGGCAGCATTGACCCAAAGAGAGAGTGTGGGCAGCATTGACCAAGAGAGAGTGTGGGCAGAATTGACCCATAGAGAGAGTGGGCGGCATTGACCCAGAGAGATTGTGGGCAGTATTAACCCAGAGAGAGAGTGTGGGCAGTATTGACGCAGAGAGAGAGTGTGGGCAGCATTGACGCCGAGAGAGAGTGGGCGGCATTGACCCAGAGAGAGTGTGGGCAGCATTGAGCCCGAGAGAGAATGGGCGGCATTGACCCAGAGAGAGTGTGGGCAGTATTAACCCAGAGAGAGAGTGTGGGCGGCATTGACCCCGAGAGAGAGAGTGTGGGCAGCATTGACCCCGAGAGAGAGTGGGCAGCATTGACCCAGAGAGAGAGTGGGCGGCATTGACCCAGAGAGACTGTGGGCAGTATTAACCCAGAGAGAGAGTGTAGGCAGCATTGAACCCGAGAGAGAGTGTGGGCAGCATAGACCCAGAGGGAGAGTGTGGACAACATTAACCCAGAGAGTGTGGGCAGCATTGACCCAGAGAGAGAGTGTGGGCAGCATTGACCCAGAGAGAGTGAGGGCAGTATTAACCCAGAGAGAGGGTGGGCAGCATTGACAGAGAGAGAGAGAGTGTGGGCAGCATTGACCCAGAGAGTGTGGACGGCATCGTCCCAGAGAGAAAGTGTGGGCAACATTGACCCCGAGAGAGAGTGTGTGGCAGCATTGACCCTGAGAGAGAGTGTGGGCAGCATTGACCCAGAGAGAGTGTGGGCAGCATTGGCCCCGAGAGAGAGTGTGGGCAGCATTGATCCCGAGAGAGAGTGTGTGCAGCATTGACCCAGAGAGAGATTGTGGGCAGCATTGACCCCGAGAGAGTGTGGGCAGCATTGACCCCGAGAGAGTGTGGGCAGCATTACCCCAAAGAGAGCGTGTGGGCAGCATTGACCCAGAGAGAGTGTGGGCAGCATTGACCCAGAGAGAGTGTGGGCAGCATTGACCCAGAGAGAGAGTGGGCAGCATTGACCCAGAGAGAGCGTGGGCAGCATTTACCCAGAGAGAGTGTGGGCAGTATTCACCCAGAAACAATGTGGGCAGAATTGACCCAGAGAGAGTGTGGGCAGCAATGACCCAGAGAGAGTGTGGGCAGCATTGACCCAGAGAGAGTCTGGGCAGCATTGACCCAGAGAGAGTGTGGGCAGCATTCACCAAGAATAAATGTGAGCAGCATTGACCCAGATAGAAAGTGTGGGCAGCATTTACCCAGAGAGAGTGTGGGCAGTATTCACCCAGAAACAATGTAGGCAGCATTGACCCAGAGAGAGTGTGGGCAGCATTGACCCAGAGAGAGAGTGTGGGCAGCATTGACCCAGAGAGAGTGTGGGCGGCATTGACCCAGAGAGAGTGTGGGCAGTATTAACTCAGAGAGAGAGTGTGGGCAGCATTGACCCAGAGAGAGTGTGGGCGGCATTGACCCAGCGAGAGTGTGGGCAGTATTAACCCAGAGAGAGAGTGTGGGCAGCATTGACCCCGAGAGAGATTGTGGGCAGCGTTGACCCAGAGAGAGAGTGGGTGGCATTGACCCAGAGAGATTGTGGGCAGTATTAACCCAGAGAGAGAGTGTGGGCAGCATTGACCCAGAAGGAGAGTGTGGACAAAATTGACCCAGAGAGTGGGCAGCATTGACCCAGAGAGAGTGACGGCAGTATTAACCCAGAGAGAGGGTGGGCAGCATTGACAGAGAGAGAGAGAGTGTGGGCAGCATTGACCCAGAGAGAGAGTGTGGACGGCATCGCCCCAGATAGAAAGTGTGGGCAGCATTGACCCCGAGAGAGAGTGTGGGCAGCATTGACAGAGAGAGAGAGAGTGTGGGCAGCATTGACTCAGAGAGAGAGTGTGTGCAGCATTGACCCAGAGAGAGATTGTGGGCAGCATTGACCCAGAGAGAGTGTGGTCAGCATTGACCCAGACAGAGTGTGGGCAGCATTTACCCAGAGAGAGAGTGGGCAGCATCGTCCAGAGAGAGAGTGTCGACTGCACTGACAGAGTGTGGGCAGCATCGCCAAAGAGAGTATGGACAACATTGAACCAGAGAGAGAGTGTGGGCAGCATTGACCCAGAGAGATTGTGGGCGGCAGTGACCCAGAGATAGTGTGGGCAGTATTAACCCAGAGAGAGAGTATGGGCAGCATTGACTCAGAGAGAGAGTGTGGGCAGCATTGACCCAGAGAGAGTATGGGCAGCAATGACCCAGAGAGAGAGTGTGGACGACATTGACACAGAGAGTGTGGGCAGCATTGACGCTGAGGGAGAGTGTGGGCAGCATTGACGAAGAGAGAGAGTGGGCGGCATTGACGCAGAGAGAGTGTGGGCGGCATTGACCCAGAGAGAGTGTGGGCGGCATTGACCCAGAGAGAGTGTGGGCGGCATTGACCCAGAGAGAGAGTGGGCGGCATTGACCCAGAGAGAGTGTGGGCAGCATTGAGCCCGAGAGAGAGTGGGCGGCATTGACCCAGAGATAGTGTGGGCAGTATTAACCCAGAGAGAGAGTGTGGGCGGCATTGACACCGAGAGAGAGAGTGTGGGCAGCATTGACCCCGAGAGAGAATGGGCAGCATTGACCCAGAGAGAGAGTGGGCGGCATTGACCCAGAGAGATTGTGGGCAGTATTAACCCAGAGAGAGAGTGTGGGCAGCATTGACCCCGAGAGAGAGTGTGGGCAGCATTGACCCAGAGGGAGAGTGTGGACAACATTAACCCAGAGAGTGTGGGCAGCATTGACCCAGAGAGAGAGTGTGGGCAGCATTGACCCAGAGAGAGTGAGGGCAGTATTAACCCAGAGAGAGGGTGGGCAGCATTGACAGAGAGAGAGAGAGTGTGGGCAGCATTGACCCAGAGAGTGTGGACGGCATCGCCCCAGAGAGAAAGTGTGGGCAGCATTGACCCCGAGAGAGAGTGTGTGGCTGCATTGACCCCGAGAGAGAGTGTGGGCAGCATTGACCCAGAGAGAGTGTGGGCAGCATTGACCCCGAGAGAGAGTGTGGGCAGCATTGATCCCGAGAGAGAGTGTGTGCAGCATTGACCCAGAGAGAGATTGTGGGCAGCATTGACCCCGAGAGAGTGTGGGCAGCATTGACCCCGAGAGAGTGTGGGCAGCATTACCCCAAAGAGAGCGTGTGGGCAGCATTGACCCAGAGAGAGTGTGGGCAGCATTGACCCAGAGAGAGTGTGGGCAGCATTGACCCAGAGAGAGAGTGGGCAGCATTGACCCAGAGAGAGCGTGGGCAGCATTTACCCAGAGAGAGTGTGGGCAGTATTCACCCAGAAACAATGTGGGCAGAATTGACCCAGAGAGAGTGTGGGCAGCAATGACCCAGAGAGAGTGTGGGCAGCATTGACCCAGAGAGAGTCTGGGCAGCATTGACCCAGAGAGAGTGTGGGCAGCATTCACCAAGAAGAAGTGTGAGCAGCATTGACCCAGATAGAAAGTGTAGGCAGCATTGACGCAGAGAGAGTGTGGGCAGCATTGACCCAGAGAGAGAGTGTGGGCAGCATTGACCCAGAGAGAGTGTGGGCGGCATTGAACCAGAGAGAGTGTGGGCAGTATTAACTCAGAGAGAGAGTGTGGGCAGCATTGACCCAGAGAGAGTGTGGGCGGCATTGACCCAGCGAGAGTGTGGGCAGTATTAACCCAGAGAGAGAGTGTGGGCAGCATTGACCCCGAGAGAGAGTGTGGGCAGCATTGACCCAGAGAGAGAGTGGGTGGCATTGACCCAGAGAGATTGTGGGCAGTATTAACCCAGAGAGAGAGTGTGGGCAGCATTGACCCAGAAGGAGAGTGTGGACAACATTGACCCAGAGAGTGGGCAGCATTGACCCAGAGAGAGTGACGGCAGTATTAACCCAGAGAGAGGGTGGGCAGCATTGACAGAGAGAGAGAGAGTGTGGGCAGCATTGACCCAGAGAGAGAGTGTGGACGGCATCGCCCCAGAGAGAAAGTGTGGGCAGCATTGACCCAGAGAGAGAGTGTGGGCAGCATTGACCCCGAGAGAGAGTTAGGGCAGCATTGATCCAGAGAGAGTGTGGGCAGCATTGACCCCGAGAGAGAGTGTGGGCAGCCTTGATCCCGAGAGAGAGTTTGTGCAGCATTGACCCAGAGAGAGAGTGTGGGCAGCATTGACCCCGAGAGAGTGTGGGCAGCATTGACCCAAAGAGAGAGTGTGGGCAGCATTGACCCAGAGAGAGTGTGGTCAGCATTGACCCAGAGAGTGAGTGGGCAGCATCGCCCAGAGAGAGAGTGTCGACTGCACTGACAGAGTGTGGGCAGCATCGCCAAAGAGAGTATGGACAACATTGAACCAGAGAGAGAGTGTGGGCAGCATTGACCCAGAGAGAGTGTGGGCGGCATTGACCCAGAGAGAGTGTGGGCAGTATTAACCCAGAGAGAGAGTGTGGGCAGCATTGACCCAGAGAGAGTATGGGCAGAATTGACCCAGAGAGTGAGTGTGGACAACATTGACACAGAGAGTGTGGGCAGCATTGACGCTGAGAGAGAGTGTGGGCAGTATTGACCCAGAGAGAGAGTGTGGGCAGCATTGACGCTGAGAGAGTGTGTGGGCAGCATTGACGAAGAGAGAGAGTGGGCAGCATTGACCCAGAGAGAGAGTGTGGACGGCATCGCCCCAGAGAGAAAGTGTGAGCAGCATTGACCCCGAAAGAGAGTGTGGGCAGCATTGACCCCGAGAGAGAGTGTGGGCAGCATTGACCCTGAGAGAGTGTGGGCAGCATTGACCCAGAGAGCGAGTGTGGACGGCATCGCCCCAGAGAGAGAGTGTGGGCAGCATTGACCCAGAGAGAGAGTGGGCGGCATTGACGCAGAGAGAGTGTCGGCGGCATTGACCCAGAGAGAGTGTGGGCAGCATTGACCCAGAGAGAGTGTGGGCAGCATTGACCCAGAGAGAGTGTGTGCGGCATTGACCCAGAGAGAGTGTGGGCGGCATTGACCCAGAGAGAGTGTGGGCGGCACTGACCCAGAGAGAGTGTGGGCAGCATTGACCCCGAGAGAGAGTGTGGGCAGCATTGACCCAGAGAGAGAGTGGGTGGCATTGACCCAGAGAGATTGTGGGCAGTATTAACCCAGAGAGAGAGTGTGGGCAGCATTGACCCAGAAGGAGAGTGTGGACAACATTGACCGAGAGAGTGGGCAGCATTGGCCCAGAGAGAGTGACGGCAGTATTAACCCAGAGAGAGGGTGGGCAGCATTGACAGAGAGAGAGAGAGTGTGGGCAGCATTGACCCAGAGAGGGAGTGTGGACGGCATCGCCCCAGAGAGAAAGTGTGGGCAGCATTGACCCCGAGAGAGAGTGTGGGCAGCATTGACCCCGAGAGAGAGTTAGGGCAGCATTGATCCAGAGAGAGTGTGGGCAGCATTGACCCCGAGGGAGAGTGTGGGCAGCCTTGATCCCGAGAGAGAGTTTGTGCAGCATTGACCCAGAGAGAGAGTGTGGGCAGCATTGACCCCGAGAGAGTGTGGGCAGCATTGACCCCGAGAGAGTGTGGGCAGCATTGACCCAATGAGAGAGTGTGGGCAGCATTGACCCAGAGAGAGTGTGGTCAGCATTGACCCAGAGAGAGTGTGGGCAGCATTGACCCAGAGAGAGAGTGGGCAGCATCGCCCAGAGAGAGTGTGGGCAGCATTGACACAGAGAGAGTGTGTGCAGTATTGACGCAGAGAGAGTGTGGGCAGCATTGACCCAAAGAGAGAGTGGGCGGCATTGACCCAGAGAGAGTGTGAGCGGCATTGACGCAGAGATAGTGTGGGCAGTATGAACCCAGAGAGAGAGTGTGGGCTGTATTGATGCAGAGAGAGAGTGTGGGCAGCATTGACGCCGAGAGAGAGTGGGCGGCATTGACCCAGAGAGAGTGTGGGCAGTATTAACCCAGAGAGAGAGTGTGGGCAGCATTGAGCCCGAGAGAGAGTGGGCGGCATTGACCCAGAGAGAGTGTGGGCAGTATTAACCCAGAGAGAGAGTGTGGGCAGCATTGACCCCGAGAGAGAGTGTGGGCAGCATTAACCCCGAGAGAGAGTGGGCAGCATTGACCCAGAGAGAGAGTGGGCGGCATTGACCCAGAGAGATTGTGGGCAGTATTAACCCAGAGAGAGAGTGTGGGCAGCATTGACCCCGAGAGAGAGTGTGGGCAGCATTGACCCAGAGAGAGAGTGTGGACAACATTAACCCAGAGAGTGTGGGCAGCATTGACCCAGAGAGAGAGTGTGGGCAGCATTGACCCAGAGAGAGTGAGGGCAGTATTAACCCAGAGAGAGGGTGGGCAGCATTGTCAGAGAGAGAGAGAGTGTGGGCAGCATTGACCCAGAGAGTGTGGACGGCATCGCCCCAGAGAGAAAGTGTGGGCAGCATTGACCCCGAGAGAGAGTGTGGGCAGCATTGACCCCGAGAGAGAGTTAGGGCAGCATTGATCCAGAGAGAGTGTGGGCAGCATTGACCCCGAGGGAGAGTGTGGGCAGCCTTGATCCCGAGAGAGAGTTTGTGCAGCATTGACCCAGAGAGAGAGTGTGGGCAGCATTGACCGAGAGAGTGGGCAGCATTGGCCCAGAGAGAGTGACGGCAGTATTAACCCAGAGAGAGGGTGGGCAGCATTGACAGAGAGAGAGAGAGTGTGGGCAGCATTGACCCAGAGAGGGAGTGTGGACGGCATCGCCCCAGAGAGAAAGTGTGGGCAGCATTGACCCCGAGAGAGAGTGTGGGCAGCATTGACCCCGAGAGAGAGTTAGGGCAGCATTGATCCAGAGAGAGTGTGGGCAGCATTGACCCCGAGGGAGAGTGTGGGCAGCCTTGATCCCGAGAGAGAGTTTGTGCAGCATTGACCCAGAGAGAGAGTGTGGGCAGCATTGACCCCGAGAGAGTGTGGGCAGCATTGACCCCGAGAGAGTGTGGGCAGCATTGACCCAATGAGAGAGTGTGGGCAGCATTGACCCAGAGAGAGTGTGGTCAGCATTGACCCAGAGAGAGTGTGGGCAGCATTGACCCAGAGAGAGAGTGGGCAGCATCGCCCAGAGAGAGTGTGGGCAGCATTGACACAGAGAGAGTGTGTGCAGTATTGACGCAGAGAGAGTGTGGGCAGCATTGACCCAAAGAGAGAGTGGGCGGCATTGACCCAGAGAGAGTGTGAGCGGCATTGACGCAGAGATAGTGTGGGCAGTATGAACCCAGAGAGAGAGTGTGGGCTGTATTGATGCAGAGAGAGAGTGTGGGCAGCATTGACGCCGAGAGAGAGTGGGCGGCATTGACCCAGAGAGAGTGTGGGCAGTATTAACCCAGAGAGAGAGTGTGGGCAGCATTGAGCCCGAGAGAGAGTGGGCGGCATTGACCCAGAGAGAGTGTGGGCAGTATTAACCCAGAGAGAGAGTGTGGGCAGCATTGACCCCGAGAGAGAGTGTGGGCAGCATTAACCCCGAGAGAGAGTGGGCAGCATTGACCCAGAGAGAGAGTGGGCGGCATTGACCCAGAGAGATTGTGGGCAGTATTAACCCAGAGAGAGAGTGTGGGCAGCATTGACCCCGAGAGAGAGTGTGGGCAGCATTGACCCAGAGAGAGAGTGTGGACAACATTAACCCAGAGAGTGTGGGCAGCATTGACCCAGAGAGAGAGTGTGGGCAGCATTGACCCAGAGAGAGTGAGGGCAGTATTAACCCAGAGAGAGGGTGGGCAGCATTGTCAGAGAGAGAGAGAGTGTGGGCAGCATTGACCCAGAGAGTGTGGACGGCATCGCCCCAGAGAGAAAGTGTGGGCAGCATTGACCCCGAGAGAGAGTGTGTGGCAGCATTGACCCCGAGAGAGAGTGTGGGCAGCATTGACCCAGAGAGAGTGTGGGCAGCATTGACCCCGAGAGAGAGTGTGGGCAGCATTGATCCCGAGAGAGAGTGTGTGCAGCATTGACCCAGAGAGAGATTGTGGGCAGCATTGACCCCGAAAGAGTGTGGGCAGCATTGACCCCGAGAGAGTGTGGGCAGCATTGCCCCAAAGAGAGCGTGTGGGCAGCATTGACCCAGAGAGAGTGTGGGCAGCATTGACCCAGAGAGAGTGTGGGCAGCATTGACCCAGAGAGAGAGTGGGCAGCATTGACCCAGAGAGAGTGTGGGCAGTATTCACCCAGAAACAATGTGGGCAGAATTGACCCAGAGAGAGTGTGGGCAGCAATGACCCAGAGAGAGTGTGGGCAGCATTGACCCAGAGAGAGTCTGGGCAGCATTGACCCAGAGAGAGTGTGGGCAGCATTCACCAAGAATAAATGTGAGCAGCAATGACCCAGATAGAAAGTGTGGGCAGCATTTACCCAGAGAGAGTGTGGGCAGTATTCACCCAGAAACAATGTAGGCAGCATTGACCCAGAGAGAGTGTGGGCAGCATTGACCCAGAGAGAGAGTGTGGGCAGCATTGACCCAGAGAGAGTGTGGGCGGCATTGACCCAGAGAGAGTGTGGGCAGTATTAACCCAGAGAGAGAGTGTGGGCAGCATTGACCCAGAGAGAGTGTGGGCGGCATTGACCCAGCGAGAGTGTGGGCAGTATTAACCCAGTGAGAGAGTGTGGGCAGCATTGACCCCGAGAGAGAGTGTGGGCAGCATTGACCCAGAGAGAGAGTGGGTGGCATTGACCCAGAGAGATTGTGGGCAGTATTAACCCAGAGAGAGAGTGTGGGCAGCATTGACCCAGAAGGAGAGTGTGGACAACATTGACCCAGAGAGTGGGCAGCATTGACCCAGAGAGAGTGACGGCAGTATTAACCCAGAGAGAGGGTGGGCAGCATTGACAGAGAGAGAGAGAGTGTGGGCAGCATTGACCAGAGAGAGAGTGTGGACGGCATCGCCCCAGAGAGAAAGTGTGGGCAGCATTGACCCCGAGAGAGAGTGTGGGCAGCATTGACCCCGAGAGAGAGTTAGGGCAGCATTGATCCAGAGAGAGTGTGGGCAGCATTGACCCCGAGAGAGAGTGTGGGCAGCCTTGATCCCGAGAGAGAGTTTGTGCAGCATTGACCCAGAGAGAGAGTGTGGGCAGCATTGACCCCGAGAGAGTGTGGGCAGCATTGACCCCGAGAGAGTGTGGGCAGGATTGACCCAAAGAGAGAGTGTGGGCAGCATTGACCCAGAGAGAGTGTGGTCAGCATTGACCCAGAGAGAGTGTGGGCAGCATTGACCCAGAGAGAGAGTGGGCAGCATCGCCCAGAGAGAGAGTGTCGACTGCACTGACAGAGTGTGGGCAGCATCGCCAAAGAGAGTATGGACAACATTGAACCAGAGAGAGAGTGTGGGCAGCATTGACCCAGAGAGAGTGTGGGCGGCATTGACCCAGAGAGAGTGTGGGCAGTATTAACCCAGAGAGAGAGTGTGGGCAGCATTGACCCAGAGAGAGTATGGGCAGCATTGACCCAGAGAGAGAGTGTGGACAACATTGACACAGAGAGTGTGGGCAGCATTGACGCTGAGAGAGAGTGTGGGCAGTATTGACCCAGAGAGAGAGTGTGGGCAGCATTGACGCTGAGAGAGAGTGTGGGCAGCATTGACGAAGAGAGAGAGTGGGCGGCATTGACGCAGAGAGATTGTGGGCAACATTGACCCAGAGAGAGAGTGTGGACGGCATCGCCCCAGAGAGAAAGTGTGAGCAGCATTGACCCCGAGAGAGAGTGTGCGCAGCATTGACCCCGAGAGAGAGTGTGGGCAGCATTGACCCAGAGAGAGTGTGGGCAGCATTGACCCAGAGAGCGAGTGTGGACGGCATCGCCCCAGAGAGAGAGTGTGGGCAGCATTGACCCAGAGAGAGAGTGGGCGGCATTGACGCAGAGAGTGTCGGCGGCATTGACCCAGAGAGAGTGTGGGCAGCATTGACCCAGAGAGAGTGTGGGCAGCATTGACCCAAAGAGAGTGTGGGCAGCATTGACCCAAAGAGAGAGTGTGGGCAGCATTGACCCAGAGAGAGTGTGGGCAGCATTGACCCAGAGAGAGTGTGTGCAGTATTGACGCAGAGAGAGTGTGGGCAGCATTGACCCAAAGAGAGAGTGGGCGGCATTGACCCAGAGAGAGTGTGGGCGGCATTGACGCAGAGATAGTGTGGGCAGTATGAACCCAGAGAGAGAGTGGGCAGCATTGACCCAGAGAGAATGTGGGCAGCATTGACCCAGAGAGAGTGTGGGCAGCATTGACCCAGAGAGAGAGTGGGCAGCATTGACCCAGAGAGAGTGTGGGCAGCATTGACCCAGAGAGAGTGTTGGCAGCATTGACCCAGAGAGAGTGTGGGCAGCATTTACCCAGAGAGAGTGTGGGCAGTATTCACCCAGAAACAATGTGGGCAGCATTTACCCAGAGAGATTGTGGGCAGTATTCACCCAGAAACAATGTGGGCAGCATTGACCCAGAGAGAGAGTGGGCAGCATTGAACCAGAGAGAGTGCGGGCAGCATTGACCCAGAGAGAGTGTGGGCAGCATTGACCCAGAGAGAGTGTGGGCAGCATTCACCAAGAATAAATGTGGGCAGCATTGACCCAGAGAGAAAGTGTGTGCAGCATTTACCCAGAGAGAGTGTGGGCAGTATTCACCCAGAAACAATGTGGGCAGCATTGACCCAGAGAGAGTGTGGGCAGCATTGACCCAGAGAGAGAGTGTGGACGGCATCGCCCCAGAGAGAAAGTGTGGGCAGCATTGACCCCGAGAGAGATTGTGGGCAGCATTGACCCCGAGAGAGAGTGTGGGCAGCATTGACCCAGAGAGAGTGTGGGCAGCATTGACACCGAGAGAGAGTGTGTGCAGCATTGATCCCGAGAGAGAGTGTGTGCAGCATTGACCCAGAGAGAGATTGTGGGCAGCATTGACCCAGAGAGAGTGTGGTCAGCATTGACCCAGACAGAGTGTGGGCAGCATTGACCCAGAGAGAGTGTGGGCAGCATCGTCCAGAGAGAGAGTGTCGACTGCACTGAAAGAGTGTGGGCAGCATCGCCAAAGAGAGTATGGACAACATTGAACCAGAGAGAGAGTGTGGGCAGCATTGACCCAGAGAGATTGTGGGTGGCAGTGACCCAGAGATAGTGTGGGCAGTATTAACCCAGAGAGAGTATGAGCAGCATTGACCCAGAGAGAGAGTGTGGACGACATTGACACAGAGAGTGTGGGCAGCATTGACGCTGAGGGAGAGTGTGGGCAGCATTGACGAAGAGAGAGAGTGGGCGGAATTGACGCAGAGAGAGTGTGGGCGGCATTGACCCAGAGAGAGTGTGGGCGGCATTGACCCAGAGAGAGTGTGGGCGGCATTGACCCAGAGAGAGTGTGGGCAGCATTGACCCAGAGAGAGTGTGGGCAGCATTGACCCAGAGAGAGTGTGGGCGGCATTGACCCAGAGAGAGTGTGGGCGGCATTGACCCAGAGAGAGTGTGGGCAGCATTGACCCAGAGAGAGTGTGGGCAGCATTGACCCAAAGAGAGAGTGTGGGCAGCTTTGACCAAGAGAGAGTGTGGGCAGAATTGACCCATAGAGAGAGTGGGCGGCATTGACCCAGAGAGATTGTGGGCAGTATTAACCCAGAGAGAGAGTGTGGGCAGTATTGACGCAGAGAGAGAGTGTGGGCAGCATTGACGCCGAGAGAGAGTGGGCGGCATTGACCCAGAGAGAGTGTGGGCAGCATTGAGCCCGAGAGAGAATGGGCGGCATTGACCCAGAGAGAGTGTGGGCAGTATTAACCCAGAGAGAGAGTGTGGGCGGCATTGACCCCGAGAGAGAGAGTGTGGGCAGCATTGACCCCGAGAGAGAGTGGGCAGCATTGACCCAGAGAGAGAGTGGGCGGCATTGACCCAGAGAGACTGTGGGCAGTATTAACCCAGAGAGAGAGTGTAGGCAGCATTGAACCCGAGAGAGAGTGTGGGCAGCATAGACCCAGAGGGAGAGTGTGGACAACATTAACCCAGAGAGTGTGGGCAGCATTGACCCAGAGAGAGAGTGTGGGCAGCATTGACCCAGAGAGAGTGAGGGCAGTATTAACCCAGAGAGAGGGTGGGCAGCATTGACAGAGAGAGAGAGAGTGTGGGCAGCATTGACCCAGAGAGTGTGGACGGCATCGTCCCAGAGAGAAAGTGTGGGCAACATTGACCCCGAGAGAGAGTGTGTGGCAGCATTGACCCCGAGAGAGAGTGTGGGCAGCATTGACCCAGAGAGAGTGTGGGCAGCATTGGCCCCGAGAGAGAGTGTGGGCAGCATTGATCCCGAGAGAGAGTGTGTGCAGCATTGACCCAGAGAGAGATTGTGGGCAGCATTGACCCCGAGAGAGTGTGGGCAGCATTGACCCCGAGAGAGTGTGGGCAGCATTACCCCAAAGAGAGCGTGTGGGCAGCATTGACCCAGAGAGAGTGTGGGCAGCATTGACCCAGAGAGAGTGTGGGCAGCATTGACCCAGAGAGAGAGTGGGCAGCATTGACCCAGAGAGAGCGTGGGCAGCATTTACCCAGAGAGAGTGTGGGCAGTATTCACCCAGAAACAATGTGGGCAGAATTGACCCAGAGAGAGTGTGGGCAGCAATGACCCAGAGAGAGTGTGGGCAGCATTGACCCAGAGAGAGTCTGGGCAGCATTGACCCAGAGAGAGTGTGGGCAGCATTCACCAAGAATAAATGTGAGCAGCATTGACCCAGATAGAAAGTGTGGGCAGCATTTACCCAGAGAGGGTGTGGGCAGTATTCACCCAGAAACAATGTAGGCAGCATTGACCCAGAGAGAGTGTGGGCAGCATTGACCCAGAGAGAGAGTGTGGGCAGCATTGACCCAGAGAGAGTGTGGGCGGCATTGACCCAGAGAGAGTGTGGGCAGTATTAACTCAGAGAGAGAGTGTGGGCAGCATTGACCCAGAGAGAGTGTGGGCGGCATTGACCCAGCGAGAGTGTGGGCAGTATTAACCCAGAGAGAGAGTGTGGGCAGCATTGACCCCGAGAGAGATTGTGGGCAGCGTTGACCCAGAGAGAGAGTGGGTGGCATTGACCCAGAGAGATTGTGGGCAGTATTAACCCAGAGAGAGAGTGTGGGCAGCATTGACCCAGAAGGAGAGTGTGGACAAAATTGACCCAGAGAGTGGGCAGCATTGACCCAGAGAGAGTGACGGCAGTATTAACCCAGAGAGAGGGTGGGCAGCATTGACAGAGAGAGAGAGAGTGTGGGCAGCATTGACCCAGAGAGAGAGTGTGGACGGCATCGCCCCAGAGAGAAAGTGTGGGCAGCATTGACCCCGAGAGAGAGTGTGGGCAGCATTGACAGAGAGAGAGAGAGTGTGGGCAGCATTGACTCAGAGAGAGAGTGTGTGCAGCATTGACCCAGAGAGAGATTGTGGGCAGCATTGACCCAGAGAGAGTGTGGTCAGCATTGACCCAGACAGAGTGTGGGCAGCATTTACCCAGAGAGAGAGTGGGCAGCATCGTCCAGAGAGAGAGTGTCGACTGCACTGACAGAGTGTGGGCAGCATCGCCAAAGAGAGTATGGACAACATTGAACCAGAGAGAGAGTGTGGGCAGCATTGACCCAGAGAGATTGTGGGCGGCAGTGACCCAGAGATAGTGTGGGCAGTATTAACCCAGAGAGAGAGTATGGGCAGCATTGACTCAGAGAGAGAGTGTGGGCAGCATTGACCCAGAGAGAGTATGGGCAGCAATGACCCAGAGAGAGAGTGTGGACGACATTGACACAGAGAGTGTGGGCAGCATTGACGCTGAGGGAGAGTGTGGGCAGCATTGACGAAGAGAGAGAGTGGGCGGCATTGACGCAGAGAGAGTGTGGGCGGCATTGACCCAGAGAGAGTGTGGGCGGCATTGACCCAGAGAGAGTGTGGGCGGCATTGACCCAGAGAGAGAGTGGGCGGCATTGACCCAGAGAGAGTGTGGGCAGCATTGAGCCCGAGAGAGAGTGGGCGGCATTGACCCAGAGATAGTGTGGGCAGTATTAACCCAGAGAGAGAGTGTGGGCGGCATTGACACCGAGAGAGAGAGTGTGGGCAGCATTGACCCCGAGAGAGAATGGGCAGCATTGACCCAGAGAGAGAGTGGGCGGCATTGACCCAGAGAGATTGTGGGCAGTATTAACCCAGAGAGAGAGTGTGGGCAGCATTGACCCCGAGAGAGAGTGTGGGCAGCATTGACCCAGAGGGAGAGTGTGGACAACATTAACCCAGAGAGTGTGGGCAGCATTGACCCAGAGAGAGAGTGTGGGCAGCATTGACCCAGAGAGAGTGAGGGCAGTATTAACCCAGAGAGAGGGTGGGCAGCATTGACAGAGAGAGAGAGAGTGTGGGCAGCATTGACCCAGAGAGTGTGGACGGCATCGCCCCAGAGAGAAAGTGTGGGCAGCATTGACCCCGAGAGAGAGTGTGTGGCTGCATTGACCCCGAGAGAGAGTGTGGGCAGCATTGACCCAGAGAGAGTGTGGGCAGCATTGACCCCGAGAGAGAGTGTGGGCAGCATTGATCCCGAGAGAGAGTGTGTGCAGCATTGACCCAGAGAGAGATTGTGGGCAGCATTGACCCCGAGAGAGTGTGGGCAGCATTGACCCCGAGAGAGTGTGGGCAGCATTACCCCAAAGAGAGCGTGTGGGCAGCATTGACCCAGAGAGAGTGTGGGCAGCATTGACCCAGAGAGAGTGTGGGCAGCATTGACCCAGAGAGAGAGTGGGCAGCATTGACCCAGAGAGAGCGTGGGCAGCATTTACCCAGAGAGAGTGTGGGCAGTATTCACCCAGAAACAATGTGGGCAGAATTGACCCAGAGAGAGTGTGGGCAGCAATGACCCAGAGAGAGTGTGGGCAGCATTGACCCAGAGAGAGTCTGGGCAGCATTGACCCAGAGAGAGTGTGGGCAGCATTCACCAAGAAGAAGTGTGAGCAGCATTGACCCAGATAGAAAGTGTAGGCAGCATTGACGCAGAGAGAGTGTGGGCAGCATTGACCCAGAGAGAGAGTGTGGGCAGCATTGACCCAGAGAGAGTGTGGGCGGCATTGAACCAGAGAGAGTGTGGGCAGTATTAACTCAGAGAGAGAGTGTGGGCAGCATTGACCCAGAGAGAGTGTGGGCGGCATTGACCCAGCGAGAGTGTGGGCAGTATTAACCCAGAGAGAGAGTGTGGGCAGCATTGACCCCGAGAGAGAGTGTGGGCAGCATTGACCCAGAGAGAGAGTGGGTGGCATTGACCCAGAGAGATTGTGGGCAGTATTAACCCAGAGAGAGAGTGTGGGCAGCATTGACCCAGAAGGAGAGTGTGGACAACATTGACCCAGAGAGTGGGCAGCATTGACCCAGAGAGAGTGACGGCAGTATTAACCCAGAGAGAGGGTGGGCAGCATTGACAGAGAGAGAGAGAGTGTGGGCAGCATTGACCCAGAGAGAGAGTGTGGACGGCATCGCCCCAGAGAGAAAGTGTGGGCAGCATTGACCCCGAGAGAGAGTGTGGGCAGCATTGACCCCGAGAGAGAGTTAGGGCAGCATTGATCCAGAGAGAGTGTGGGCAGCATTGACCCCGAGAGAGAGTGTGGGCAGCCTTGATCCCGAGAGAGAGTTTGTGCAGCATTGACCCAGAGAGAGAGTGTGGGCAGCATTGACCCCGAGAGAGTGTGGGCAGCATTGACCCAAAGAGAGAGTGTGGGCAGCATTGACCCAGAGAGAGTGTGGTCAGCATTGACCCAGAGAGTGAGTGGGCAGCATCGCCCAGAGAGAGAGTGTCGACTGCACTGACAGAGTGTGGGCAGCATCGCCAAAGAGAGTATGGACAACATTGAACCAGAGAGAGAGTGTGGGCAGCATTGACCCAGAGAGAGTGTGGGCGGCATTGACCCAGAGAGAGTGTGGGCAGTATTAACCCAGAGAGAGAGTGTGGGCAGCATTGACCCAGAGAGAGTATGGGCAGAATTGACCCAGAGAGTGAGTGTGGACAACATTGACACAGAGAGTGTGGGCAGCATTGACGCTGAGAGAGAGTGTGGGCAGTATTGACCCAGAGAGAGAGTGTGGGCAGCATTGACGCTGAGAGAGTGTGTGGGCAGCATTGACGAAGAGAGAGAGTGGGCAGCATTGACCCAGAGAGAGAGTGTGGACGGCATCGCCTCAGAGAGAAAGTGTGAGCAGCATTGACCCCGAAAGAGAGTGTGCGCAGCATTGACCCCGAGAGAGAGTGTGGGCAGCATTGACCCTGAGAGAGTGTGGGCAGCATTGACCCAGAGAGCGAGTGTGGACGGCATCGCCCCAGAGAGAGAGTGTGGGCAGCATTGACCCAGAGAGAGAGTGGGCGGCATTGACGCAGAGAGAGTGTCGGCGGCATTGACCCAGAGAGAGTGTGGGCAGCATTGACCCAGAGAGAGTGTGGGCAGCATTGACCCAGAGAGAGTGTGTGCGGCATTGACCCAGAGAGAGTGTGGGCGGCATTGACCCAGAGAGAGTGTGGGCGGCACTGACCCAGAGAGAGTGTGGGCAGCATTGACCCCGAGAGAGAGTGTGGGCAGCATTGACCCAGAGAGAGAGTGGGTGGCATTGACCCAGAGAGATTGTGGGCAGTATTAACCCAGAGAGAGAGTGTGGGCAGCATTGACCCAGAAGGAGAGTGTGGACAACATTGACCGAGAGAGTGGGCAGCATTGGCCCAGAGAGAGTGACGGCAGTATTAACCCAGAGAGAGGGTGGGCAGCATTGACAGAGAGAGAGAGAGTGTGGGCAGCATTGACCCAGAGAGGGAGTGTGGACGGCATCGCCCCAGAGAGAAAGTGTGGGCAGCATTGACCCCGAGAGAGAGTGTGGGCAGCATTGACCCCGAGAGAGAGTTAGGGCAGCATTGATCCAGAGAGAGTGTGGGCAGCATTGACCCCGAGGGAGAGTGTGGGCAGCCTTGATCCCGAGAGAGAGTTTGTGCAGCATTGACCCAGAGAGAGAGTGTGGGCAGCATTGACCCCGAGAGAGTGTGGGCAGCATTGACCCCGAGAGAGTGTGGGCAGCATTGACCCAATGAGAGAGTGTGGGCAGCATTGACCCAGAGAGAGTGTGGTCAGCATTGACCCAGAGAGAGTGTGGGCAGCATTGACCCAGAGAGAGAGTGGGCAGCATCGCCCAGAGAGAGTGTGGGCAGCATTGACACAGAGAGAGTGTGTGCAGTATTGACGCAGAGAGAGTGTGGGCAGCATTGACCCAAAGAGAGAGTGGGCGGCATTGACCCAGAGAGAGTGTGAGCGGCATTGACGCAGAGATAGTGTGGGCAGTATGAACCCAGAGAGAGAGTGTGGGCTGTATTGATGCAGAGAGAGAGTGTGGGCAGCATTGACGCCGAGAGAGAGTGGGCGGCATTGACCCAGAGAGAGTGTGGGCAGTATTAACCCAGAGAGAGAGTGTGGGCAGCATTGAGCCCGAGAGAGAGTGGGCGGCATTGACCCAGAGAGAGTGTGGGCAGTATTAACCCAGAGAGAGAGTGTGGGCAGCATTGACCCCGAGAGAGAGTGTGGGCAGCATTAACCCCGAGAGAGAGTGGGCAGCATTGACCCAGAGAGAGAGTGGGCGGCATTGACCCAGAGAGATTGTGGGCAGTATTAACCCAGAGAGAGAGTGTGGGCAGCATTGACCCCGAGAGAGAGTGTGGGCAGCATTGACCCAGAGAGAGAGTGTGGACAACATTAACCCAGAGAGTGTGGGCAGCATTGACCCAGAGAGAGAGTGTGGGCAGCATTGACCCAGAGAGAGTGAGGGCAGTATTAACCCAGAGAGAGGGTGGGCAGCATTGTCAGAGAGAGAGAGAGTGTGGGCAGCATTGACCCAGAGAGTGTGGACGGCATCGCCCCAGAGAGAAAGTGTGGGCAGCATTGACCCCGAGAGAGAGTGTGTGGCAGCATTGACCCCGAGAGAGAGTGTGGGCAGCATTGACCCAGAGAGAGTGTGGGCAGCATTGACCCCGAGAGAGAGTGTGGGCAGCATTGATCCCGAGAGAGAGTGTGTGCAGCATTGACCCAGAGAGAGATTGTGGGCAGCATTGACCCCGAAAGAGTGTGGGCAGCATTGACCCCGAGAGAGTGTGGGCAGCATTGCCCCAAAGAGAGCGTGTGGGCAGCATTGACCCAGAGAGAGTGTGGGCAGCATTGACCCAGAGAGAGTGTGGGCAGCATTGACCCAGAGAGAGAGTGGGCAGCATTGACCCAGAGAGAGCGTGGGCAGCATTTACCCAGAGAGAGTGTGGGCAGTATTCACCCAGAAACAATGTGGGCAGAATTGACCCAGAGAGAGTGTGGGCAGCAATGACCCAGAGAGAGTGTGGGCAGCATTGACCCAGAGAGAGTCTGGGCAGCATTGACCCAGAGAGAGTGTGGGCAGCATTCACCAAGAATAAATGTGAGCAGCAATGACCCAGATAGAAAGTGTGGGCAGCATTTACCCAGAGAGAGTGTGGGCAGTATTCACCCAGAAACAATGTAGGCAGCATTGACCCAGAGAGAGTGTGGGCAGCATTGACCCAGAGAGAGAGTGTGGGCAGCATTGACCCAGAGAGAGTGTGGGCGGCATTGACCCAGAGAGAGTGTGGGCAGTATTAACCCAGAGAGAGAGTGTGGGCAGCATTGACCCAGAGAGAGTGTGGGCGGCATTGACCCAGCGAGAGTGTGGGCAGTATTAACCCAGTGAGAGAGTGTGGGCAGCATTGACCCCGAGAGAGAGTGTGGGCAGCATTGACCCAGAGAGAGAGTGGGTGGCATTGACCCAGAGAGATTGTGGGCAGTATTAACCCAGAGAGAGAGTGTGGGCAGCATTGACCCAGAAGGAGAGTGTGGACAACATTGACCCAGAGAGTGGGCAGCATTGACCCAGAGAGAGTGACGGCAGTATTAACCCAGAGAGAGGGTGGGCAGCATTGACAGAGAGAGAGAGAGTGTGGGCAGCATTGACCAGAGAGAGAGTGTGGACGGCATCGCCCCAGAGAGAAAGTGTGGGCAGCATTGACCCCGAGAGAGAGTGTGGGCAGCATTGACCCCGAGAGAGAGTTAGGGCAGCATTGATCCAGAGAGAGTGTGGGCAGCATTGACCCCGAGAGAGAGTGTGGGCAGCCTTGATCCCGAGAGAGAGTTTGTGCAGCATTGACCCAGAGAGAGAGTGTGGGCAGCATTGACCCCGAGAGAGTGTGGGCAGCATTGACCCCGAGAGAGTGTGGGCAGCATTGACCCAAAGAGAGAGTGTGGGCAGCATTGACCCAGAGAGAGTGTGGTCAGCATTGACCCAGAGAGAGTGTGGGCAGCATTGACCCAGAGAGAGAGTGGGCAGCATCGCCCAGAGAGAGAATGTCGACTGCACTGACAGAGTGTGGGCAGCATCGCCAAAGAGAGTATGGACAACATTGAACCAGAGAGAGAGTGTGGGCAGCATTGACCCAGAGAGAGTGTGGGCGGCATTGACCCAGAGAGAGTGTGGGCAGTATTAACCCAGAGAGAGAGTGTGGGCAGCATTGACCCAGAGAGAGTATGGGCAGCATTGACCCAGAGAGAGAGTGTGGACAACATTGACACAGAGAGTGTGGGCAGCATTGACGCTGAGAGAGAGTGTGGGCAGTATTGACCCAGAGAGAGAGTGTGGGCAGCATTGACGCTGAGAGAGAGTGTGGGCAGCATTGACGAAGAGAGAGAGTGGGCGGCATTGACGCAGAGAGATTGTGGGCAGCATTGACCCAGAGAGAGAGTGTGGACGGCATCGCCCCAGAGAGAAAGTGTGAGCAGCATTGACCCCGAGAGAGAGTGTGCGCAGCATTGACCCCGAGAGAGAGTGTGGGCAGCATTGACCCAGAGAGAGTGTGGGCAGCATTGACCCAGAGAGCGAGTGTGGACGGCATCGCCCCAGAGAGAGAGTGTGGGCAGCATTGACCCAGAGAGAGAGTGGGCGGCATTGACGCAGAGAGTGTCGGCGGCATTGACCCAGAGAGAGTGTGGGCAGCATTGACCCAGAGAGAGTGTGGGCAGCATTGACCCAGAGAGAGTGTGGGCGGCATTGACCCAGAGAGAGTGTGGGCGGCATTGACCCAGAGAGAGTGTGGGCGGCACTGACCCAGAGAGAGTGTGGGCAGCATTGACCCAAAGAGAGTGTGGGCAGCATTGACCCAGAGAGAGTGTGGGCAGCATTGACCCAGAGAGAGTGTGGGCAGCATTGACACAGAGAGAGTGTGGGCAGCATTGACACAGAGAGAGTGTGTGCAGTATTGACGCAGAGAGAGTGTGGGCAGCATTGACCCAAAGAGAGAGTGGGCGGCATTGACCCAGAGAGAGTGTGAGCGGCATTGACGCAGAGATAGTGTGGGCAGTATGAACCCAGAGAGAGAGTGTGGGCTGTATTGATGCAGAGAGAGAGTGTGGGCAGCATTGACGCCGAGAGAGAGTGGGCGGCATTGACCCAGAGAGAGTGTGGGCAGTATTAACCCAGAGAGAGAGTGTGGGCAGCATTGAGCCCGAGAGAGAGTGGGCAGCATTGACCCAGAGAGAGTGTGGGCAGTATTAACCCAGAGAGAGAGTGTGGGCAGCATTGACCCCGAGAGAGAGTGTGGGCAGCATTAACCCCGAGAGAGAGTGGGCAGCATTGACCCAGAGAGAGAGTGGGCGGCATTGACCCAGAGAGATTGTGGGCATTATTAACCCAGAGAGAGAGTGTGGGCAGCATTGACCCCGAGAGAGAGTGTGGGCAGCATTGACCCAGAGAGAGAGTGTGGACAACATTGACCCAGAGAGTGTGGGCAGCATTGACCCAGAGAGAGAGTGTGGGCAGCATTGACCCAGAGAGAGTGAGGGCAGTATTAACCCAGAGAGAGTGTGGGCAGCATTGACCCCGAGAGAGAGTGTGGGCAGCATTGACCCCGAGAGAGTGTGGGCGGCATCGCCCCAGAGAGAAAGTGTGAGCAGCATTGACCCCGAGAAGAGTGTGGGCAGCATTGACCCCGAGAGAGAGTGTGGGCAGCATTGACCCAGAGAGAGAGTGTGGGCAGCATTGACCCCGAGAGAGTGTGGGCAGCATTGACCCAGAGAGAGTGTGGGCAGCATTGACCCAGAGAGCGAGTGTGGACGGCATCGCCCCAGAGAGAGAGTGTGGGCAGCATTGACCCAGAGAGAGAGTGGGCGGCATTGACGCAGACAGAGTGTCGGCGGCATTGACGCAGGGAGAGTGTGGGCAGCATTGACCCAGAGAGAGTGTGGGCGGCATTGACCCAGAGATAGTGTGGGCGGCATTGACCCAGAGAGAGTGTGGGCGGCATGACCCAGAGAGAGTGTGGGCAGCATTGACCCAAAGAGAGTGTGGGCAGCATTGACCCAAAGAGAGAGTGTGGGCAGCATTGACCCAGAGAGAGTGTGGGCAGCATTGACACAGAGAGAGTGTGTGCAGTATTGACGCAGAGAGAGTGTGGGCAGCATTGACCCAAAGAGAGAGTGGGCGGCATTGACCCAGAGAGAGTGTGGGCGGCATTGACGCAGAGATTGTGTGGGCAGTATGAACCCAGAGAGAGAGTGCGGGCTGTATTGACGCAGAGAGAGAGTGTGGGCAGCATTGACGCCGAGAGAGAGTGGGCGGCATCGACCCAGAGAGAGTGTGGGCAGCATTGAGCCCGAGAGAGAGTGGGCGGCATTGACCCAGAGAGAGTGTGGGCAGTATTAACCCAGAGAGAGAGTGTGGGCAGCATTGACCCCGAGAGAGAGTGTGGGTAGCATTAACCCCGAGAGAGAGTGGGCAGCATTGACCCAGAGAGAGAGTGGGCGGCATTGACCCAGAGAGATTGTGGGCAGTATTAACCCAGAGAGAGAGTGTGGGCAGCATTGACCCCGAGAGAGAGTGTGGGCAGCATTGACCCAGAGAGAGAGTGTGGACAACATTGACCCAGAGAGTGTGGGCAGCATTGACCCAGAGAGAGTGTGGGCAGCATTGACCCAGAGAGAGTGTGGGCGGCATTGACCCAGAGAGAGTGTGGGCGGCATTGACCCAGAGAGAGTGTGGGCGGCACTGACCCAGAGAGAGTGTGGGCAGCATTGACCCAAAGAGAGTGTGGGCAGCATTGACCCAGAGAGAGTGTGGGCAGCATTGACCCAGAGAGAGATTGTGGGCAGCATTGACCCCGAGAGAGTGTGGGCAGCATTGACCCCGAGAGAGTGTGGGCAGCATTACCCCAAAGAGAGCGTGTGGGCAGCATTGACCCAGAGAGAGTGTGGGCAGCATTGACCCAGAGAGAGTGTGGGCAGCATTGACCCAGAGAGAGAGTGGGCAGCATTGACCCAGAGAGAGCGTGGGCAGCATTTACCCAGAGAGAGTGTGGGCAGTATTCACCCAGAAACAATGTGGGCAGAATTGACCCAGAGAGAGTGTGGGCAGCAATGACCCAGAGAGAGTGTGGGCAGCATTGACCCAGAGAGAGTCTGGGCAGCATTGACCCAGAGAGAGTGTGGGCAGCATTCACCAAGAATAAGTGTGAGCAGCATTGACCCAGATAGAAAGTGTAGGCAGCATTGACGCAGAGAGAGTGTGGGCAGCATTGACCCAGAGAGAGAGTGTGGGCAGCCTTGATCCCGAGAGAGAGTTTGTGCAGCATTGACCCAGAGAGAGAGTGTGGGCAGCATTGACCCCGAGAGAGTGTGGGCAGCATTGACCCAAAGAGAGAGTGTGGGCAGCATTGACCCAGAGAGAGTGTGGTCAGCATTGACCCAGAGAGTGAGTGGGCAGCATCGCCCAGCGAGAGAGTGTCGACTGCACTGACAGAGTGTGGGCAGCATCGCCAAAGAGAGTATGGACAACATTGAACCAGAGAGAGAGTGTGGGCAGCATTGACCCAGAGAGAGTGTGGGCGGCATTGACCCAGAGAGAGTGTGGGCAGTATTAACCCAGAGAGAGAGTGTGGGCAGCATTGACCCAGAGAGAGTATGGGCAGAATTGACCCAGAGAGAGAGTGTGGACAACATTGACACAGAGAGTGTGGGCAGCATTGACGCTGAGAGAGAGTGTGGGCAGTATTGACCCAGAGAGAGAGTGTGGGCAGCATTGACGCTGAGAGAGTGTGTGGGCAGCATTGACGAAGAGAGAGAGTGGGCGGCATTGACGCAGAGAGATTGTGGGCAGCATTGACCCAGAGAGAGAGTGTGGACGGCATCGCCCCAGAGAGAAAGTGTGAGCAGCATTGACCCCGAAAGAGAGTGTGGGCAGCATTGACCCCGAGAGAGAGTGTGGGCAGCATTGACCCTGAGAGAGTGTGGGCAGCATTGACCCAGAGAGCGAGTGTGGACGGCATCGCCCCAGAGAGAGAGTGTGGGCAGCATTGACCCAGAGAGAGAGTGGGCGGCATTGACGCAGAGAGAGTGTCGGCGGCATTGACCCAGAGAGAGTGTGGGCAGCATTGACCCAGAGAGAGTGTGGGCAGCATTGACCCAGAGAGAGTGTGTGCGGCATTGACCCAGAGAGAGTGTGGGCGGCATTGACCCAGAGAGAGTGTGGGCGGCACTGACCCAGAGAGAGTGTGGGCAGCATTGACCCAAAGAGAGTGTGGGCAGCATTGACCCAGAGAGAGTGTGGGCAGCATTGACCCAGAGAGAGTGTGGGCAGCATTGACACAGAGAGAGTGTGGGCAGCATTGACCCAGCGAGAGTGTGGGCAGTATTAACCCAGAGAGAGAGTGTGGGCAGCATTGACCCCGAGAGAGAGTGTGGGCAGCATTGACCCAGAGAGAGAGTGGGTGGCATTGACCCAGAGAGATTGTGGGCAGTATTAACCCAGAGAGAGAGTGTGGGCAGCATTGACCCAGAAGGAGAGTGTGGACAACATTGACCGAGAGAGTGGGCAGCATTGGCCCAGAGAGAGTGACGGCAGTATTAACCCAGAGAGAGGGTGGGCAGCATTGACAGAGAGAGAGAGAGTGTGGGCAGCATTGACCCAGAGAGGGAGTGTGGACGGCATCGCCCCAGAGAGAAAGTGTGGGCAGCATTGACCCCGAGAGAGAGTGTGGGCAGCATTGACCCCGAGAGAGAGTTAGGGCAGCATTGATCCAGAGAGTGTGTGGGCAGCATTGACCCCGAGGGAGAGTGTGGGCAGCCTTGATCCCGAGAGAGAGTTTGTGCAGCATTGACCCAGAGAGAGAGTGTGGGCAGCATTGACCCCGAGAGAGTGTGGGCACCATTGACCCCGAGAGAGTGTGGGCAGCATTGACCCAATGAGAGAGTGTGGGCAGCATTGACCCAGAGAGAGTGTGGTCAGCATTGACCCAGAGAGAGTGTGGGCAGCATTGACCCAGAGAGAGAGTGGGCAGCATCGCCCAGAGAGAGTGTGGGCAGCATTGACACAGAGAGAGTGTGTGCAGTATTGACGCAGAGAGAGTGTGGGCAGCATTGACCCAAAGAGAGAGTGGGCGGCATTGACCCAGAGAGAGTGTGGGCAGCATTGACGCCGAGAGAGAGTGGGCGGCATTGACCCAGAGAGAGTGTGGGCAGTATTAACCCAGAGAGAGAGTGTGGGCAGCATTGAGCCCGAGAGAGAGTGGGCGGCATTGACCCAGAGAGAGTGTGGGCAGTATTAACCCAGAGAGAGAGTGTGGGCAGCATTGACCCCGAGAGAGAGTGTGGGCAGCATTAACCCCGAGAGAGAGTGGGCAGCATTGACCCAGAGAGAGAGTGGGCGGCATTGACCCAGAGAGATTGTGGGCAGTATTAACCCAGAGAGAGAGTGTGGGCAGCATTGACCCCGAGAGAGAGTGTGGGCAGCATTGACCCAGAGAGAGAGTGTGGACAACATTAACCCAGAGAGTGTGGGCAGCATTGACCCAGAGAGAGAGTGTGGGCAGCATTGACCCAGAGAGAGTGAGGGCAGTATTAACCCAGAGAGAGGGTGGGCAGCATTGTCAGAGAGAGAGAGAGTGTGGGCAGCATTGACCCAGAGAGTGTGGACGGCATCGCCCCAGAGAGAAAGTGTGGGCAGCATTGACCCCGAGCGAGAGTGTGTGGCAGCATTGACCCCGAGAGAGAGTGTGGGCAGCATTGACCCAGAGAGAGTGTGGGCAGCATTGACCCCGAGAGAGAGTGTGGGCAGCATTGATCCCGAGAGAGAGTGTGTGCAGCATTGACCCAGAGAGAGATTGTGGGCAGCATTGACCCCGAAAGAGTGTGGGCAGCATTGACCCCGAGAGAGTGTGGGCAGCATTGCCCCAAAGAGAGCGTGTGGGCAGCATTGACCCAGAGAGAGTGTGGGCAGCATTGACCCAGAGAGAGTGTGGGCAGCATTGACCCAGAGAGAGAGTGGGCAGCATTGACCCAGAGAGAGCGTGGGCAGCATTTACCCAGAGAGAGTGTGGGCAGTATTCACCCAGAAACAATGTGGGCAGAATTGACCTAGAGAGAGTGTGGGCAGCAATGACCCAGAGAGAGTGTGGGCAGCATTGACCCAGAGAGAGTCTGGGCAGCATTGACCCAGAGAGAGTGTGGGCAGCATTGACACAGAGAGAGTGTGTGCAGTATTGACGCAGAGAGAGTGTGGGCAGCATTGACCCAAAGAGAGAGTGGGCGGCATTGACCCAGAGAGAGTGTGGGCAGCATTGACGCCGAGAGAGAGTGGGCGGCATTGACCCAGAGAGAGTGTGGGCAGTATTAACCCAGAGAGAGAGTGTGGGCAGCATTGAGCCCGAGAGAGAGTGGGCGGCATTGACCCAGAGAGAGTGTGGGCAGTATTAACCCAGAGAGAGAGTGTGGGCAGCATTGACCCCGAGAGAGAGTGTGGGCAGCATTAACCCCGAGAGAGAGTGGGCAGCATTGACCCAGAGAGAGAGTGGGCGGCATTGACCCAGAGAGATTGTGGGCAGTATTAACCCAGAGAGAGAGTGTGGGCAGCATTGACCCCGAGAGAGAGTGTGGGCAGCATTGACCCAGAGAGAGAGTGTGGACAACATTAACCCAGAGAGTGTGGGCAGCATTGACCCAGAGAGAGAGTGTGGGCAGCATTGACCCAGAGAGAGTGAGGGCAGTATTAACCCAGAGAGAGGGTGGGCAGCATTGTCAGAGAGAGAGAGAGTGTGGGCAGCATTGACCCAGAGAGTGTGGACGGCATCGCCCCAGAGAGAAAGTGTGGGCAGCATTGACCCCGAGAGAGAGTGTGTGGCAGCATTGACCCCGAGAGAGAGTGTGGGCAGCATTGACCCAGAGAGAGTGTGGGCAGCATTGACCCCGAGAGAGAGTGTGGGCAGCATTGATCCCGAGAGAGAGTGTGTGCAGCATTGACCCAGAGAGAGATTGTGGGCAGCATTGACCCCGAAAGAGTGTGGGCAGCATTGACCCCGAGAGAGTGTGGGCAGCATTGCCCCAAAGAGAGCGTGTGGGCAGCATTGACCCAGAGAGAGTGTGGGCAGCATTGACCCAGAGAGAGTGTGGGCAGCATTGACCCAGAGAGAGAGTGGGCAGCATTGACCCAGAGAGAGCGTGGGCAGCATTTACCCAGAGAGAGTGTGGGCAGTATTCACCCAGAAACAATGTGGGCAGAATTGACCCAGAGAGAGTGTGGGCAGCAATGACCCAGAGAGAGTGTGGGCAGCATTGACCCAGAGAGAGTCTGGGCAGCATTGACCCAGAGAGAGTGTGGGCAGCATTCACCAAGAATAAATGTGAGCAGCAATGACCCAGATAGAAAGTGTGGGCAGCATTTACCCAGAGAGAGTGTGGGCAGTATTCACCCAGAAACAATGTAGGCAGCATTGACCCAGAGAGAGTGTGGGCAGCATTGACCCAGAGAGAGAGTGTGGGCAGCATTGACCCAGAGAGAGTGTGGGCGGCATTGACCCAGAGAGAGTGTGGGCAGTATTAATCCAGAGAGAGAGTGTGGGCAGCATTGACCCAGAGAGAGTGTGGGCGGCATTGACCCAGCGAGAGTGTGGGCAGTATTAACCCAGTGAGAGAGTGTGGGCAGCATTGACCCCGAGAGAGAGTGTGGGCAGCATTGACCCAGAGAGAGAGTGGGTGGCATTGACCCAGAGAGATTGTGGGCAGTATTAACCCAGAGAGAGAGTGTGGGCAGCATTGACCCAGAAGGAGAGTGTGGACAACATTGACCCAGAGAGTGGGCAGCATTGACCCAGAGAGAGTGACGGCAGTATTAACCCAGAGAGAGGGTGGGCAGCATTGACAGAGAGAGAGAGAGTGTGGGCAGCATTGACCAGAGAGAGAGTGTGGACGGCATCGCCCCAGAGAGAAAGTGTGGGCAGCATTGACCCCGAGAGAGAGTGTGGGCAGCATTGACCCCGAGAGAGAGTTAGGGCAGCATTGATCCAGAGAGAGTGTGGGCAGCATTGACCCCGAGAGAGAGTGTGGGCAGCCTTGATCCCGAGAGAGAGTTTGTGCAGCATTGACCCAGAGAGAGAGTGTGGGCAGCATTGACCCCGAGAGAGTGTGGGCAGCATTGACCCCGAGAGAGTGTGGGCAGCATTGACCCAAAGAGTGAGTGTGGGCAGCATTGACCCAGAGAGAGTGTGGTCAGCATTGACCCAGAGAGAGTGTGGGCAGCATTGACCCAGAGAGAGAGTGGGCAGCATCGCCAAAGAGAGTATGGACAACATTGAACCAGAGAGAGAGTGTGGGCAGCATTGACCCAGAGAGAGTGTGGGCGGCATTGACCCAGAGAGAGTGTGGGCAGTATTAACCCAGAGAGAGAGTGTGGGCAGCATTGACCCAGAGAGAGTATGGGCAGCATTGACCCAGAGAGAGAGTGTGGACAACATTGACACAGAGAGTGTGGGCAGCATTGACGCTGAGAGAGAGTGTGGGCAGTATTGACCCAGAGAGAGAGTGTGGGCAGCATTGACGCTGAGAGAGAGTGTGGGCAGCATTGACGAAGAGAGAGAGTGGGCGGCATTGACGCAGAGAGATTGTGGGCAGCATTGACCCAGAGAGAGAGTGTGGACGGCATCGCCCCAGAGAGAAAGTGTGAGCAGCATTGACCCCGAGAGAGAGTGTGCGCAGCATTGACCCCGAGAGAGAGTGTGGGCAGCATTGACCCAGAGAGAGTGTGGGCAGCATTGACCCAGAGAGCGAGTGTGGACGGCATCGCCCCAGAGAGAGAGTGTGGGCAGCATTGACCCAGAGAGAGAGTGGGCGGCATTGACGCAGAGAGTGTCGGCGGCATTGACCCAGAGAGAGTGTGGGCAGCATTGACCCAGAGAGAGTGTGGGCAGCATTGACCCAGAGAGAGTGTGGGCGGCATTGACCCAGAGAGAGTGTGGGCGGCATTGACCCAGAGAGAGTGTGGGTGGCACTGACCCAGAGAGAGTGTGGGCAGCATTGACCCAAAGAGAGTGTGGGCAGCATTGACCCAGAGAGAGTGTGGGCAGCATTGACCCAGAGAGAGTGTGGGCAGCATTGACACAGAGAGAGTGTGGGCAGCATTGACACAGAGAGAGTGTGTGCAGTATTGACGCAGAGAGAGTGTGGGCAGCATTGACCCAAAGAGAGAGTGGGCGGCATTGACCCAGAGAGAGTGTGAGCGGCATTGACGCAGAGATAGTGTGGGCAGTATGAACCCAGAGAGAGAGTGTGGGCTGTATTGATGCAGAGAGAGAGTGTGGGCAGCATTGACGCCGAGAGAGAGTGGGCGGCATTGACCCAGAGAGAGTGTGGGCAGTATTAACCCAGAGAGAGAGTGTGGGCAGCATTGAGCCCGAGAGAGAGTGGGCGGCATTGACCCAGAGAGAGTGTGGGCAGTATTAACCCAGAGAGAG
This sequence comes from Scyliorhinus torazame, assembly GCF_047496885.1. Taxonomy (NCBI): domain Eukaryota; kingdom Metazoa; phylum Chordata; class Chondrichthyes; order Carcharhiniformes; family Scyliorhinidae; genus Scyliorhinus; species Scyliorhinus torazame. The sequence continues at coordinate 161,976,705 of NC_092716.1, forward strand.
AGTGTGGGCAGCATTGACCCCGAGAGAGAGTGTGGGCAGCATTAACCCCGAGAGAGAGTGGGCAGCATTGACCCAGAGAGAGAGTGGGCGGCATTGTCCCAGAGAGATTGTGGGCAGTATTAACCCAGAGAGAGAGTGTGGGCAGCATTGACCCCGAGAGAGAGTGTGGGCAGCATTGACCCAGAGAGAGAGTGTGGACAACATTGACCCAGAGAGTGTGGGCAGCATTGACCCAGAGAGAGAGTGTGGGCAGCATTGACCCAGAGAGAGTGAGGGCAGTATTAACCCAGAGAGAGTGTGGGCAGCATTGACCCCGAGAGAGAGTGTGGGCAGCATTGACCCCGAGAGAGTGTGGGCGGCATCGCCCCAGAGAGAAAGTGTGAGCAGCATTGACCCCGAGAAGAGTGTGGGCAGCATTGACCCCGAGAGAGAGTGTGGGCAGCATTGACCCAGAGAGAGAGTGTGGGCAGCATTGACCCCGAGAGAGTGTGGGCAGCATTGACCCAGAGAGAGTGTGGGCAGCATTGACCCAGAGAGCGAGTGTGGACGGCATCGCCCCAGAGAGAGAGTGTGGGCAGCATTGACCCAGAGAGAGAGTGGGCGGCATTGACGCAGAGAGAGTGTCGGCGGCATTGACCCAGGGAGAGTGTGGGCAGCATTGACCCAGAGAGAGTGTGGGCGGCATTGACCCAGAGATAGTGTGGGCGGCATTGACCCAGAGAGAGTGTGGGCGGCACTGACCCAGAGAGAGTGTGGGCAGCATTGACCCAAAGAGAGTGTGGGCAGCATTGACCCAAAGAGAGAGTGTGGGCAGCATTGACCCAGAGAGAGTGTGGGCAGCATTGACACAGAGAGAGTGTGTGCAGTATTGACGCAGAGAGAGTGTGGGCAGCATTGACCCAAAGAGAGAGTGGGCGGCATTGACCCAGAGAGAGTGTGGGCGGCATTGACGCAGAGATTGTGTGGGCAGTATGAACCCAGAGAGAGAGTGCGGGCTGTATTGACGCAGAGAGAGAGTGTGGGCAGCATTGACGCCGAGAGAGAGTGGGCGGCATCGACCCAGAGAGAGTGTGGGCAGCATTGAGCCCGAGAGAGAGTGGGCGGCATTGACCCAGAGAGAGTGTGGGCAGTATTAACCCAGAGAGAGAGTGTGGGCAGCATTGACCCCGAGAGAGAGTGTGGGCAGCATTGACGCAGAGAGATTGTGGGCAGCATTGACCCAGAGAGAGAGTGTGGACGGCATCGCCCCAGAGAGAAAGTGTGAGCAGCATTGACCCCGAGAGAGAGTGTGCGCAGCATTGACCCCGAGATAGAGTGTGGGCAGCATTGACCCAGAGAGAGTGTGGGCAGCATTGACCCAGAGAGCGAGTGTGGACGGCATCGCCCCAGAGAGAGAGTGTGGGCAGCATTGACCCAGAGAGAGAGTGGGCGGCATTGACGCAGAGAGTGTCGGCGGCATTGACCCAGAGAGAGTGTGGGCAGCATTGACCCAGAGAGAGTGTGGGCAGCATTGACCCAGAGAGAGTGTGGGCGGCATTGACCCAGAGAGAGTGTGGGCGGCATTGACCCAGAGAGAGTGTGGGCGGCACTGACCCAGAGAGAGTGTGGGCAGCATTGACCCAAAGAGAGTGTGGGCAGCATTGACCCAGAGAGAGTGTGGGCAGCATTGACCCAGAGAGAGTGTGGGCAGCATTGACACAGAGAGAGTGTGGGCAGCATTGACACAGAGAGAGTGTGTGCAGTATTGACGCAGAGAGAGTGTGGGCAGCATTGACCCAAAGAGAGAGTGGGCGGCATTGACCCAGAGAGAGTGTGAGCGGCATTGACGCAGAGATAGTGTGGGCAGTATGAACCCAGAGAGAGAGTGTGGGCTGTATTGATGCAGAGAGAGAGTGTGGGCAGCATTGACGCCGAGAGAGAGTGGGCGGCATTGACCCAGAGAGAGTGTGGGCAGTATTAACCCAGAGAGAGAGTGTGGGCAGCATTGAGCCCGAGAGAGAGTGGGCGGCATTGACCCAGAGAGAGTGTGGGCAGTATTAACCCAGAGAGAGAGTGTGGGCAGCATTGACCCCGAGAGAGAGTGTGGGCAGCATTAACCCCGAGAGAGAGTGGGCAGCATTGACCCAGAGAGAGAGTGGGCGGCATTGACCCAGAGAGATTGTGGGCAGTATTAACCCAGAGAGAGAGTGTGGGCAGCATTGACCCCGAGAGAGAGTGTGGGCAGCATTGACCCAGAGAGAGAGTGTGGACAACATTGACCCAGAGAGTGTGGGCAGCATTGACCCAGAGAGAGAGTGTGGGCAGCATTGACCCAGAGAGAGTGAGGGCAGTATTAACCCAGAGAGAGTGTGGGCAGCATTGACCCCGAGAGAGAGTGTGGGCAGCATTGACCCCGAGAGAGTGTGGGCGGCATCGCCCCAGAGAGAAAGTGTGAGCAGCATTGACCCCGAGAAGAGTGTGGGCAGCATTGACCCCGAGAGAGAGTGTGGGCAGCATTGACCCAGAGAGAGAGTGTGGGCAGCATTGACCCCGAGAGAGTGTGGGCAGCATTGACCCAGAGAGAGTGTGGGCAGCATTGACCCAGAGAGCGAGTGTGGACGGCATCGCCCCAGAGAGAGAGTGTGGGCAGCATTGACCCAGAGAGAGAGTGGGCGGCATTGACGCAGAGAGAGTGTCGGCGGCATTGACCCAGGGAGAGTGTGGGCAGCATTGACCCAGAGAGAGTGTGGGCGGCATTGACCCAGAGATAGTGTGGGCGGCATTGACCCAGAGAGAGTGTGGGCGGCACTGACCCAGAGAGAGTGTGGGCAGCATTGACCCAAAGAGAGTGTGGGCAGCATTGACCCAAAGAGAGAGTGTGGGCAGCATTGACCCAGAGAGAGTGTGGGCAGCATTGACACAGAGAGAGTGTGTGCAGTATTGACGCAGAGAGAGTGTGGGCAGCATTGACCCAAAGAGAGAGTGGGCGGCATTGACCCAGAGAGAGTGTGGGCGGCATTGACGCAGAGATTGTGTGGGCAGTATGAACCCAGAGAGAGAGTGCGGGCTGTATTGACGCAGAGAGAGAGTGTGGGCAGCATTGACGCCGAGAGAGAGTGGGCGGCATCGACCCAGAGAGAGTGTGGGCAGCATTGAGCCCGAGAGAGAGTGGGCGGCATTGACCCAGAGAGAGTGTGGGCAGTATTAACCCAGAGAGAGAGTGTGGGCAGCATTGACCCCGAGAGAGAGTGTGGGCAGCATTAACCCCGAGAGAGAGTGGGCAGCATTGACCCAGAGAGAGAGTGGGCGGCATTGACCCAGAGAGATTGTGGGCAGTATTAACCCAGAGAGAGAGTGTGGGCAGCATTGACCCCGAGAGAGAGTGTGGGCAGCATTGACCCAGAGAGAGAGTGTGGACAACATTGACCCAGAGAGTGTGGGCAGCATTGACCCAGAGAGAGTGTGGGCAGCATTGACCCAGAGAGAGTGTGGGCGGCATTGACCCAGAGAGAGTGTGGGCGGCATTGACCCAGAGAGAGTGTGGGCGGCACTGACCCAGAGAGAGTGTGGGCAGCATTGACCCAAAGAGAGTGTGGGCAGCATTGACCCAGAGAGAGTGTGGGCAGCATTGACCCAGAGAGAGTGTGGGCAGCATTGACACAGAGAGAGTGTGGGCAGCATTGACACAGAGAGAGTGTGTGCAGTATTGACGCAGAGAGAGTGTGGGCAGCATTGACGCCGAGAGAGAGTGGGCGGCATTGACCCAGAGAGAGTGTGGGCAGCATTGAGCCCGAGAGAGAGTGGGCGGCATTGACCCAGAGAGAGTGTGGGCAGTATTAACCCAGAGAGAGAGTGTGGGCAGCATTGACCCCGAGAGAGAGTGTGGGCAGCATTAACCCCGAGAGAGAGTGGGCAGCATTGACCCAGAGAGAGAGTGGGCGGCATTGACCCTGAGAGATTGTGGGCAGTATTAACCCAGAGAGAGAGTGTGGGCAGCATTGACCCCGAGAGAGAGTGTGGGCAGCATTGACCCAGAGAGAGAGTGTGGACAACATTGACCCAGAGAGTGTGGGCAGCATTGACCCAGAGAGAGAGTGTGGGCAGCATTGACGCCGAGAGAGAGTGGGCGGCATTGACCCAGAGAGAGTGTGGGCAGCATTGAGCCCGAGAGAGAGTGGGCGGCATTGACCCAGAGAGAGTGTGGGCAGTATTAACCCAGAGAGAGAGTGTGGGCAGCATTGACCCAGAGAGACTGAGGGCAGTATTAACCCAGAGAGAGGGTGGGAGGCATTGACAGAGAGAGAGAGAGTGTGGGCAGCATTGACCCAGAGAGAGTGTAGGCAGCATTGACCTAGAGAGAGAGTGAAGGACGGCATCGACCCAGAGAGAAAGTGTGGGCAGCATTGACCCCGAGAGAGAGTGTGGGCAGCATTGACCCAGAGAGAGTGTGAGCAGCATTGACCCAGAGAGAGTGTGGGCAGCATTGACCCCGAGAGAGTGTGGGCAGCATTGACCCAGAGAGAGAGTGTGGGCAGCATTGACCCAGAGAGAGTGAGGGCAGTATTAACCCAGAGAGAGGGTGGGCAGCATTGACAGAGAGAGAGAGAGTGTGGGCAGCATTGACCCAGAGAGAGTGTAGGCAGCATTGACCTAGAGAGAGAGTGAAGGACGGCATTGACCCCGAGAGAGAGTGTGGGCGGCATTGACCCAGAGAAAGTGTGGGCAGCATTGAGCCCGAGAGAGAGTGGGCGGCATTGACCCAGAAAGAGTGTGGGCAGTATTAACCCAGAGAGAGAGTGTGGGCAGCATTGACCCCGAGAGAGAGTGTGGGCAGCATTAACCCCGAGAGAGAGTGGGCAGCATTGACCCAGAGAGAGAGTGGGCGGCATTGACCCAGAGAGATTGTGGGCAGTATTAACCCAGAGAGAGAGTGTGGGCAGCATTGACCCCGAGAGAGAGTGTGGGCAGCATTGACCCAGAGAGAGAGTGTGGACAACATTGACCCAGAGAGTGTGGGCAGCATTGACCCAGAGAGAGAGTGTGGGCAGCATTGACCCAGAGAGAGTGAGGGCAGTATTAACCCAGAGAGAGGGTGGGCAGCATTGACAGAGAGAGAGAGAGTGTGGGCAGCATTGACCCAGAGAGAGTGTAGGCAGCATTGACCTAGAGAGAGAGTGAAGGACGGCATCGACCCAGAGAGAGAGTGTGGGCAGCATTGACCCCGAGAGAGAGTGTGGGCAGCATTGACCCAGAGAGAGTGTGGGCAGCATTGACCCAGAGAGAGTGTGGGCAGCATTGACCCCGAGAGAGAGTGTGGGCAGCATTGATCCCGAGAGAGAGTGTGTGCCGCATTGACCCAGAGAGAGATTGTGGGCAGCATTGACCCCGAGAGAGTGTGGGCAGCATTGACCCAGAGAGAGTGTGGGCAGCATTGACCCAGAGAGAGTGTGGGCATCATTCACCCAGAAACAATGTGGGCAGCATTGACCCAGAGAGAGTGTGGGAAGCATTGACACAGAGAGAGAGTGTGGGCAGCATAGACTCAGAGAGAGAGTGTGGGCAGCATTGAACCAGAGAGAGTGTGGGCGGCATTGACCAAAGAGTTTGTGGGCAGCATTGACCCAGAGAGTGTGGGCAGCATTGAACCAGAGAATGTGTGGGCAGCAATGACCCAGAGAAAGTGTGGACAGCATTGACCCAGAGAGTGTGGGCAGCATTGACCCAGAGTGAGTGTGGGCAGCATTTACCCAGAGAGAGAGTGTGGGCAGCATTGAGCCAGAAAGAGAGTGGGCAGCATTGACCCAGAGAGAGAGTGGGCGGCATTGACCCAGAGAGATTGTGGGCAGTATTAACCCAGAGAGAGAGTGTGGGCAGCATTGACCCCGAGAGAGAGTGTGGGCAGCATTGACCCAGAGAGAGAGTGTGGACAACATTGACCCAGAGAGTGTGGGCAGCATTGACCCAGAGAGAGAGTGTGGGCAGCATTGACCCAGAGAGAGTGAGGGCAGTATTAACCCAGAGAGAGGGTGGGAGGCATTGACAGAGAGAGAGAGAGTGTGGGCAGCATTGACCCAGAGAGAGTGTAGGCAGCATTGACCTAGAGAGAGAGTGAAGGACGGCATCGACCCAGAGAGAAAGTGTGGGCAGCATTGACCCCGAGAGAGAGTGTGGGCAGCATTGACCCAGAGAGAGTGTGAGCAGCATTGACCCAGAGAGAGTGTGGGCAGCATTGACCCCGAGAGAGTGTGGGCAGCATTGACCCAGAGAGAGAGTGTGGGCAGCATTGACCCAGAGAGAGTGAGGGCAGTATTAACCCAGAGAGAGGGTGGGCAGCATTGACAGAGAGAGAGAGAGTGTGGGCAGCATTGACCCAGAGAGAGTGTAGGCAGCACTGACCTAGAGAGAGAGTGAAGGACGGCATTGACCCCGAGAGAGAGTGTGGGCGGCATTGACCCAGAGAGAGTGTGGGCAGCATTGAGCCCGAGAGAGAGTGGGCGGCATTGACCCAGAAAGAGTGTGGGCAGTATTAACCCAGAGAGAGAGTGTGGGCAGCATTGACCCCGAGAGAGAGTGTGGGCAGCATTAACCCCGAGAGAGAGTGGGCAGCATTGACCCAGAGAGAGAGTGGGCGGCATTGACCCAGAGAGATTGTGGGCAGTATTAACCCAGAGAGAGAGTGTGGGCAGCATTGACCCCGAGAGAGAGTGTGGGCAGCATTGACCCAGAGAGAGAGTGTGGACAACATTGACCCAGAGAGTGTGGGCAGCATTGACCCAGAGAGAGAGTGTGGGCAGCATTGACCCAGAGAGAGTGAGGGCAGTATTAACCCAGAGAGAGGGTGGGCAGCATTGACAGAGAGAGAGAGAGTGTGGGCAGCATTGACCCAGAGAGAGTGTAGGCAGCATTGACCTAGAGAGAGAGTGAAGGACGTCATCGACCCAGAGAGAGAGTGTGGGCAGCATTGACCCCGAGAGAGAGTGTGGGCAGCATTGACCCAGAGAGAGTGTGGGCAGCATTGACCCAGAGAGAGTGTGGGCAGCATTGACCCCGAGAGAGAGTGTGTGCCGCATTGACCCAGAGAGAGATTGTGGGCAGCATTGACCCCCAGAGAGTGTGGGCAGCATTGACCCAGAGAGAGTGTGGGCAGCATTGACCCAGAGAGAGTGTGGGCATCATTCACCCAGAAACAATGTGGGCAGCATTGACCCAGAGAGAGTGTGGGCAGCATTGACCCAGAGAGAGTGTGGGCAGCATTGACCCCGAGAGAGAGTGTGTGCCGCATTGACCCAGAGAGAGATTGTGGGCAGCATTGACCCCGAGAGAGTGTGGGCAGCATTGACCCAGAGAGAGTGTGGGCAGCATTGACCCAGAGAGAGTGTGGGCATCATTCACCCAGAAACAATGTGGGCAGCATTGACCCAGAGAGAGTGTGGGAAGCATTGACACAGAGAGAGAGTGTGGGCAGCATAGACTCAGAGAGAGAGTGTGGGCAGCATTGAACCAGAGAGAGTGTGGGCGGCATTGACCAGAGAGAGTGTGGGCAGCATTGACCCAGAGAGTGTGGGCAGCATTGAACCAGAGAATGTGTGGGCAGCAATGACCCAGAGAAAGTGTGGACAGCATTGACCCAGAGAGTGTGGGCAGCATTGACCCAGAGTGAGTGTGGGCAGCATTTACCCAGAGAGAGAGTGTGGGCAGTATTGACCCAGAGAGAGTGTGGGCAGCATCGACCCAGAGAGAGAATGTGGGCAGCATCGACCCAGAGAGAGAGTGTGGGCAGCATAGACCCTGAGAGAGAGTGGGCGGCATTGACCAGAGTGTGGGCAATATTGACCCAATGAGAGTGTGGGCGGCATTGACCAGAGTGTGGGCAGTATTGACCCAGAGAGAGAGTGTGGGCAGCATCAACCCAGAGAGAGAGTGTGGGCAGCATTGACCCAGAGAGAGAGTGAAGGACGGCATCGACCCAGAGAGAGAGTGTGGGCAGCATTGACCCCGAGAGAGAGTGTGGGCAGCATTGACCCAGAGAGAGTGTGGGCAGCATTGACCCAGAGAGAGTGTGGGCAGCATTGACCCCGAGAGAGAGTGTGGGCAGCATTGATCCCGAGAGAGAGTGTGTGCCGCATTGACCCAGAGAGAGATTGTGGGCAGCATTGACCCCGAGAGAGTGTGGGCAGCATTGACCCAGAGAGAGTGTGGGCATCATTGACCCAGAGAGAGTGTGGGCATCATTCACCCAGAAACAATGTGGGCAGCATTGACCCAGAGAGAGTGTGGGAAGCATTGACACAGAGAGAGAGTGTGGGCAGCATAGACTCAGAGAGAGAGTGTGGGCAGCATTGAACCAGAGAGAGTGTGGGCGGCATTGACCAGAGAGAGTGTGGGCAGCATTGACCCAGAGAGTGTGGGCAGCATTGAACCAGAGAATGTGTGGGCAGCAATGACCCAGAGAAAGTGTGGACAGCATTGACCCAGAGAGTGTGGGCAGCATTGACCCAGAGTGAGTGTGGGCAGCATTTACCCAGAGAGAGAGTGTGGGCAGCATTGAGCCAGAAAGAGTGTGGGCAGCATCGACCCAGAGAGAGAATGTGGGCAGCATCGACCCAGAGAGAGAGTGTGGGCAGCATAGACCCTGAGAGAGAGTGGGCGGCATTGACCAGAGTGTGGGCAATATTGACCCAATGAGAGTGTGGGCGGCATTGACCAGAGTGTGGGCAGTATTGACCCAGAGAGAGAGTGTGGGCAGCATCAACCCAGAGAGAGAGTGTGGGCAGCATTGACCCAGAGAGAGAGTGTGACAACATTGACCCAGAGAGTGTGGGCAGCATTGACCCAGAGAGAGTGTGGGCGGCATTGAGGAGAGAGAGTGTGGGCAGTATTGACCCAGAGAGAGTGGGCAGCATTGACCCAGAGAGAGTGGGCAGCATTGACCCAGAGAGAGTGGGCAGCATTGACCCAGAGAGAGCGTGGGCGGCATTGAGCAGAGATAGAGTGTGACAACATTGACCCAGAGAGTGTGGGCAGCATTGACCCAGAGAGAGTGTGGGCGGCATTGACGAGAGACAGTGTGGGCAGTATCGACCCAGAGAGAGAGTGTGGGCAGCATTGCCCCAGAGAGAGAGTGTGGGCAGCATTGGCCCAAAGAGAGAGACTGTGGGCAGCATTGACCCAGAGAGAGAGTGTGACAACATTGACCCAGAGAGTGTGGGCAGCATTGACCCAGAGAGAGTGGGCGGCATTGACCAGAGAGAGAGTGTGACAACATTGACCCAGAGAGTGTGGGCAGCATTGACCCAGAGAGCGAGTGGGCGGCATTGACCCAGAGAGAGTGTTGGCAGTACTATCCCAGAGAGAGAGTGTGGGCAGCATTGACCACGAGAGAGTGTGGGCAGCATTGACCCAGAGAGAAAGTGTGGACAATACTGACCCAGAGAGTGTGGGCAGCATTGACCCAAAGAGAGAGTGTGGGCATCATTGACCCAGAGAGAGTGTGGGCAGCATTGACCCAGAGAGAGTGTGGGTAGCATTGACCCAGAGAGAGTGTGGGCAGCATTGACCCAGAGAGAGAGTGAAGGACGGCATCGACCCAGAGAGAGAGTGTGGGCAGCATTGACCCCGAGAGAGAGTGAAGGACGGCATCGACCCAGAGAGAGAGTGTGGGCAGCATTGACCCCGAGAGAGAGTGTGGGCAGCATTGACCCAGAGAGAGTGTGGGCAGCATTGACCCAGAGAGAGTGTGGCCAGCATTGACCCCGAGAGAGAGTGTGGGCAGCATTGATCCCGAGAGAGAGTGTGTGCCGCATTGACCCAGAGAGAGATTGTGGGCAGCATTGACCCCGAGAGAGTGTGGGCAGCATTGACCCAGAGAGAGTGTGGGCATCATTGACCCAGAGAGAGTGTGGGCATCATTCACCCAGAAACTATGTGGGCAGCATTGACCCAGAGAGAGTGTGGGAAGCATTGACACAGAGAGAGAGTGTGGGCAGCATAGACTCAGAGAGAGAGTGTGGGCAGCATTGAACCAGAGAGAGTGTGGGCGGCATTGACCAGAGAGAGTGTGGGCAGCATTGACCCAGAGAGTGTGGGCAGCATTGAACCAGAGAATGTGTGGGCAGCAATGACCCAGAGAAAGTGTGGACAGCATTGACCCAGAGAGTGTGGGCAGCATTGACCCAGAGTGAGTGTGGGCAGCATTTACCCAGAGAGAGAGTGTGGGCAGCATTGAGCCAGAAAGAGTGTGGGCAGCATCGACCCAGAGAGAGAATGTGGGCAGCATCGACCCAGAGAGAGAGTGTGGGCAGCATAGACCCTGAGAGAGAGTGGGCGGCATTGACCAGAGTGTGGGCAATATTGACCCAATGAGAGTGTGGGCGGCATTGACCAGAGTGTGGGCAGTATTGACCCAGAGAGAGAGTGTGGGCAGCATCAACCCAGAGAGAGAGTGTGGGCAGCATTGACCCAGAGAGAGAGTGTGACAACATTGACCCAGAGAGTGTGGGCAGCATTGACCCAGAGAGAGTGTGGGCGGCATTGAGGAGAGAGAGTGTGGGCAGTATTGACCCAGAGAGAGTGGGCAGCATTGACCCAGAGAGAGTGGGCAGCATTGACCCAGAGAGAGTGGGCAGCATTGACCCAGAGAGAGCGTGGGCGGCATTGAGCAGAGATAGAGTGTGACAACATTGACCCAGAGAGTGTGGGCAGCATTGACCCAGAGAGAGTGTGGGCGGCATTGACGAGAGACAGTGTGGGCAGTATCGACCCAGAGAGAGAGTGTGGGCAGCATTGCCCCAGAGAGAGAGTGTGGGCAGCATTGGCCCAAAGAGAGAGACTGTGGGCAGCATTGACCCAGAGAGAGAGTGTGACAACATTGACCCAGAGAGTGTGGGCAGCATTGACCCAGAGAGAGTGGGCGGCATTGACCAGAGAGAGAGTGTGACAACATTGACCCAGAGAGTGTGGGCAGCATTGACCCAGAGAGCGAGTGGGCGGCATTGACCCAGAGAGAGTGTTGGCAGTACTATCCCAGAGAGAGAGTGTGGGCAGCATTGACCACGAGAGAGTGTGGGCAGCATTGACCCAGAGAGAAAGTGTGGACAATACTGACCCAGAGAGTGTGGGCAGCATTGACCCAAAGAGAGAGTGTGGGCATCATTGACCCAGAGAGAGTGTGGGCAGCATTGACCCAGAGAGAGTGTGGGTAGCATTGACCCAGAGAGAGTGTGGGCAGCATTGACCCAGAGAGAGAGTGAAGGACGGCATCGACCCAGAGAGAGAGTGTGGGCAGCATTGACCCCGAGAGAGAGTGAAGGACGGCATCGACCCAGAGAGAGAGTGTGGGCAGCATTGACCCCGAGAGAGAGTGTGGGCAGCATTGACCCAGAGAGAGTGTGGGCAGCATTGACCCAGAGAGAGTGTGGCCAGCATTGACCCCGAGAAAGAGTGTGGGCAGCATTGATCCCGAGAGAGAGTGTGTGCCGCATTGACCCAGAGAGAGATTGTGGGCAGCATTGACCCCGAGAGAGTGTGGGCAGCATTGACCCAGAGAGAGTGTGGGCATCATTGACCCAGAGAGAGTGTGGGCATCATTCACCCAGAAACTATGTGGGCAGCATTGACCCAGAGAGAGTGTGGGAAGCATTGACACAGAGAGAGAGTGTGGGCAGCATAGACTCAGAGAGAGAGTGTGGGCAGCATTGAACCAGAGAGAGTGTGGGCGGCATTGACCAGAGAGAGTGTGGGCAGCATTGACCCAGAGAGTGTGGGCAGCATTGAACCAGAGAATGTGTGGGCAGCAATGACCCAGAGAAAGTGTGGACAGCATTGACCCAGAGAGTGTGGGCAGCATTGACCCAGAGTGAGTGTGGGCAGCATTTACCCAGAGAGAGAGTGTGGGCAGCATTGAGCCAGAAAGAGTGTGGGCAGCATCGACCCAGAGAGAGAATGTGGGCAGCATCGACCCAGAGAGAGAGTGTGGGCAGCATAGACCCTGAGAGAGAGTGGGCGGCATTGACCAGAGTGTGGGCAATATTGACCCAATGAGAGTGTGGGCGGCATTGACCAGAGTGTGGGCAGTATTGACCCAGAGAGAGAGTGTGGGCAGCATCAACCCAGAGAGAGAGTGTGGGCAGCATTGACCCAGAGAGAGAGTGTGACAACATTGACCCAGAGAGTGTGGGCAGCATTGACCCAGAGAGAGTGTGGGCGGCATTGAGGAGAGAGAGTGTGGGCAGTATTGACCCAGAGAGAGTGGGCAGCATTGACCCAGAGAGAGTGTGGGCGGCATTGAGGAGAGAGAGTGTGGGCAGTATTGACCCAGAGAGAGTGGGCAGCATTGACCCAGAGAGAGAGTGTGGGCAGCATCAACCCAGAGAGAGAGTGTGGGCAGCATTGACCCAGAGAGAGAGTGTGGGCAGCATCAACCCAGAGAGAGAGTGTGGGCAGCATTGACCCAGAGAGAGAGTGTGACAACATTGACCCAGAGAGTGTGGGCAGCATTGACCCAGAGAGAGTGTGGGCGGCATTGAGGAGAGAGAGTGTGGGCAGTATTGACCCAGAGAGTGTGGGCAGCATTGACCCAGAGAGAGTGTGGGCGGCATTGAGGAGAGAGAGTGTGGGCAGTATTGACCCAGAGAGAGTGGGCAGCATTGACCCAGAGAGAGTGGGCAGCATTGACCCAGAGAGAGTGGGCAGCATTGACCCAGAGAGAGCGTGGGCGGCATTGAGCAGAGATAGAGTGTGACAACATTGACCCAGAGAGTGTGGGCAGCATTGACCCAGAGAGAGGGTGGGCGGCATTGACGAGAGACAGTGTGGGCAGTATTGACCCAGAGAGAGAGTGTGGGCAGCATTGCCCCAGAGAGAGAGTGTGGGCAGCATTGGCCCAAAGAGAGAGACTGTGGGCAGCATTGACCCAGAGAGAGAGTGTGACAACATTGACCCAGAGAGTGTGGGCAGCATTTACCCAGAGAGAGTGGGCGGCATTGACCAGAGAGAGAGTGTGACAACATTGACCCAGAGAGTGTGGGCAGCATTGACCCAGAGAGCGAGTGGGCGGCATTGACCCAGAGAGAGTGTTGGCAGTACTATCCCAGAGAGAGAGTGTGGGCAGCATTGACCACGAGAGAGTGTGGGCAGCATTGACCCAGAGAGAAAGTGTGGACAATACTGACCCAGAGAGTGTGGGCAGCATTGACCCAAAGAGAGAGTGTGGGCATCATTGACCCAGAGAGAGTGTGGGCAGCATTGACCCCGAGAGAGTGTGGGCGGCATCGCCCCAGAGAGAAAGTGTGAGCAGCATTGACCCCGAGAAGAGTGTGGGCAGCATTGACCCCGAGAGAGAGTGTGGGCAGCATTGACCCAGAGAGAGAGTGTGGGCAGCATTGACCCCGAGAGAGTGTGGGCAGCATTGACCCAGAGAGAGTGTGGGCAGCATTGACCCAGAGAGCGAGTGTGGACGGCATCGCCCCAGAGAGAGAGTGTGGGCAGCATTGACCCAGAGAGAGAGTGGGCGGCATTGACGCAGAGAGAGTGTCGGCGGCATTGACCCAGGGAGAGTGTGGGCAGCATTGACCCAGAGAGAGTGTGGGCGGCATTGACCCAGAGATAGTGTGGGCGGCATTGACCCAGAGAGAGTGTGGGCGGCACTGACCCAGAGAGAGTGTGGGCAGCATTGACCCAAAGAGAGTGTGGGCAGCATTGACCCAAAGAGAGAGTGTGGGCAGCATTGACCCAGAGAGAGTGTGGGCAGCATTGACACAGAGAGAGTGTGTGCAGTATTGACGCAGAGAGAGTGTGGGCAGCATTGACCCAAAGAGAGAGTGGGCGGCATTGACCCAGAGAGAGTGTGGGCGGCATTGACGCAGAGATTGTGTGGGCAGTATGAACCCAGAGAGAGAGTGCGGGCTGTATTGACGCAGAGAGAGAGTGTGGGCAGCATTGACGCCGAGAGAGAGTGGGCGGCATCGACCCAGAGAGAGTGTGGGCAGCATTGAGCCCGAGAGAGAGTGGGCGGCATTGACCCAGAGAGAGTGTGGGCAGTATTAACCCAGAGAGAGAGTGTGGGCAGCATTGACCCCGAGAGAGAGTGTGGGCAGCATTAACCCCGAGAGAGAGTGGGCAGCATTGACCCAGAGAGAGAGTGGGCGGCATTGACCCAGAGAGATTGTGGGCAGTATTAACCCAGAGAGAGAGTGTGGGCAGCATTGACCCCGAGAGAGAGTGTGGGCAGCATTGACCCAGAGAGAGAGTGTGGACAACATTGACCCAGAGAGTGTGGGCAGCATTGACCCAGAGAGAGTGTGGGCAGCATTGACCCAGAGAGAGTGTGGGCGGCATTGACCCAGAGAGAGTGTGGGCGGCATTGACCCAGAGAGAGTGTGGGCGGCACTGACCCAGAGAGAGTGTGGGCAGCATTGACCCAAAGAGAGTGTGGGCAGCATTGACCCAGAGAGAGTGTGGGCAGCATTGACCCAGAGAGAGTGTGGGCAGCATTGACACAGAGAGAGTGTGGGCAGCATTGACACAGAGAGAGTGTGTGCAGTATTGACGCAGAGAGAGTGTGGGCAGCATTGACGCCGAGAGAGAGTGGGCGGCATTGACCCAGAGAGAGTGTGGGCAGCATTGAGCCCGAGAGAGAGTGGGCGGCATTGACCCAGAGAGAGTGTGGGCAGTATTAACCCAGAGAGAGAGTGTGGGCAGCATTGACCCCGAGAGAGAGTGTGGGCAGCATTAACCCCGAGAGAGAGTGGGCAGCATTGACCCAGAGAGAGAGTGGGCGGCATTGACCCTGAGAGATTGTGGGCAGTATTAACCCAGAGAGAGAGTGTGGGCAGCATTGACCCCGAGAGAGAGTGTGGGCAGCATTGACCCAGAGAGAGAGTGTGGACAACATTGACCCAGAGAGTGTGGGCAGCATTGACCCAGAGAGAGAGTGTGGGCAGCATTGACGCCGAGAGAGAGTGGGCGGCATTGACCCAGAGAGAGTGTGGGCAGCATTGAGCCCGAGAGAGAGTGGGCGGCATTGACCCAGAGAGAGTGTGGGCAGTATTAACCCAGAGAGAGAGTGTGGGCAGCATTGACCCAGAGAGACTGAGGGCAGTATTAACCCAGAGAGAGGGTGGGAGGCATTGACAGAGAGAGAGAGAGTGTGGGCAGCATTGACCCAGAGAGAGTGTAGGCAGCATTGACCTAGAGAGAGAGTGAAGGACGGCATCGACCCAGAGAGAAAGTGTGGGCAGCATTGACCCCGAGAGAGAGTGTGGGCAGCATTGACCCAGAGAGAGTGTGAGCAGCATTGACCCAGAGAGAGTGTGGGCAGCATTGACCCCGAGAGAGTGTGGGCAGCATTGACCCAGAGAGAGAGTGTGGGCAGCATTGACCCAGAGAGAGTGAGGGCAGTATTAACCCAGAGAGAGGGTGGGCAGCATTGACAGAGAGAGAGAGAGTGTGGGCAGCATT
The DNA here is from genome assembly GCF_047496885.1 of Scyliorhinus torazame. Taxonomy (NCBI): domain Eukaryota; kingdom Metazoa; phylum Chordata; class Chondrichthyes; order Carcharhiniformes; family Scyliorhinidae; genus Scyliorhinus; species Scyliorhinus torazame. The sequence continues at coordinate 161,992,140 of NC_092716.1, forward strand.
GACCCAGAGAGAGTGTAGGCAGCATTGACCTAGAGAGAGAGTGAAGGACGGCATTGACCCCGAGAGAGAGTGTGGGCGGCATTGACCCAGAGAAAGTGTGGGCAGCATTGAGCCCGAGAGAGAGTGGGCGGCATTGACCCAGAAAGAGTGTGGGCAGTATTAACCCAGAGAGAGAGTGTGGGCAGCATTGACCCCGAGAGAGAGTGTGGGCAGCATTAACCCCGAGAGAGAGTGGGCAGCATTGACCCAGAGAGAGAGTGGGCGGCATTGACCCAGAGAGATTGTGGGCAGTATTAACCCAGAGAGAGAGTGTGGGCAGCATTGACCCCGAGAGAGAGTGTGGGCAGCATTGACCCAGAGAGAGAGTGTGGACAACATTGACCCAGAGAGTGTGGGCAGCATTGACCCAGAGAGAGAGTGTGGGCAGCATTGACCCAGAGAGAGTGAGGGCAGTATTAACCCAGAGAGAGGGTGGGCAGCATTGACAGAGAGAGAGAGAGTGTGGGCAGCATTGACCCAGAGAGAGTGTAGGCAGCATTGACCTAGAGAGAGAGTGAAGGACGGCATCGACCCAGAGAGAGAGTGTGGGCAGCATTGACCCCGAGAGAGAGTGTGGGCAGCATTGACCCAGAGAGAGTGTGGGCAGCATTGACCCAGAGAGAGTGTGGGCAGCATTGACCCCGAGAGAGAGTGTGGGCAGCATTGATCCCGAGAGAGAGTGTGTGCCGCATTGACCCAGAGAGAGATTGTGGGCAGCATTGACCCCGAGAGAGTGTGGGCAGCATTGACCCAGAGAGAGTGTGGGCAGCATTGACCCAGAGAGAGTGTGGGCATCATTCACCCAGAAACAATGTGGGCAGCATTGACCCAGAGAGAGTGTGGGAAGCATTGACACAGAGAGAGAGTGTGGGCAGCATAGACTCAGAGAGAGAGTGTGGGCAGCATTGAACCAGAGAGAGTGTGGGCGGCATTGACCAAAGAGTTTGTGGGCAGCATTGACCCAGAGAGTGTGGGCAGCATTGAACCAGAGAATGTGTGGGCAGCAATGACCCAGAGAAAGTGTGGACAGCATTGACCCAGAGAGTGTGGGCAGCATTGACCCAGAGTGAGTGTGGGCAGCATTTACCCAGAGAGAGAGTGTGGGCAGCATTGAGCCAGAAAGAGAGTGGGCAGCATTGACCCAGAGAGAGAGTGGGCGGCATTGACCCAGAGAGATTGTGGGCAGTATTAACCCAGAGAGAGAGTGTGGGCAGCATTGACCCCGAGAGAGAGTGTGGGCAGCATTGACCCAGAGAGAGAGTGTGGACAACATTGACCCAGAGAGTGTGGGCAGCATTGACCCAGAGAGAGAGTGTGGGCAGCATTGACCCAGAGAGAGTGAGGGCAGTATTAACCCAGAGAGAGGGTGGGAGGCATTGACAGAGAGAGAGAGAGTGTGGGCAGCATTGACCCAGAGAGAGTGTAGGCAGCATTGACCTAGAGAGAGAGTGAAGGACGGCATCGACCCAGAGAGAAAGTGTGGGCAGCATTGACCCCGAGAGAGAGTGTGGGCAGCATTGACCCAGAGAGAGTGTGAGCAGCATTGACCCAGAGAGAGTGTGGGCAGCATTGACCCCGAGAGAGTGTGGGCAGCATTGACCCAGAGAGAGAGTGTGGGCAGCATTGACCCAGAGAGAGTGAGGGCAGTATTAACCCAGAGAGAGGGTGGGCAGCATTGACAGAGAGAGAGAGAGTGTGGGCAGCATTGACCCAGAGAGAGTGTAGGCAGCACTGACCTAGAGAGAGAGTGAAGGACGGCATTGACCCCGAGAGAGAGTGTGGGCGGCATTGACCCAGAGAGAGTGTGGGCAGCATTGAGCCCGAGAGAGAGTGGGCGGCATTGACCCAGAAAGAGTGTGGGCAGTATTAACCCAGAGAGAGAGTGTGGGCAGCATTGACCCCGAGAGAGAGTGTGGGCAGCATTAACCCCGAGAGAGAGTGGGCAGCATTGACCCAGAGAGAGAGTGGGCGGCATTGACCCAGAGAGATTGTGGGCAGTATTAACCCAGAGAGAGAGTGTGGGCAGCATTGACCCCGAGAGAGAGTGTGGGCAGCATTGACCCAGAGAGAGAGTGTGGACAACATTGACCCAGAGAGTGTGGGCAGCATTGACCCAGAGAGAGAGTGTGGGCAGCATTGACCCAGAGAGAGTGAGGGCAGTATTAACCCAGAGAGAGGGTGGGCAGCATTGACAGAGAGAGAGAGAGTGTGGGCAGCATTGACCCAGAGAGAGTGTAGGCAGCATTGACCTAGAGAGAGAGTGAAGGACGTCATCGACCCAGAGAGAGAGTGTGGGCAGCATTGACCCCGAGAGAGAGTGTGGGCAGCATTGACCCAGAGAGAGTGTGGGCAGCATTGACCCAGAGAGAGTGTGGGCAGCATTGACCCCGAGAGAGAGTGTGTGCCGCATTGACCCAGAGAGAGATTGTGGGCAGCATTGACCCCCAGAGAGTGTGGGCAGCATTGACCCAGAGAGAGTGTGGGCAGCATTGACCCAGAGAGAGTGTGGGCATCATTCACCCAGAAACAATGTGGGCAGCATTGACCCAGAGAGAGTGTGGGCAGCATTGACCCAGAGAGAGTGTGGGCAGCATTGACCCCGAGAGAGAGTGTGTGCCGCATTGACCCAGAGAGAGATTGTGGGCAGCATTGACCCCGAGAGAGTGTGGGCAGCATTGACCCAGAGAGAGTGTGGGCAGCATTGACCCAGAGAGAGTGTGGGCATCATTCACCCAGAAACAATGTGGGCAGCATTGACCCAGAGAGAGTGTGGGAAGCATTGACACAGAGAGAGAGTGTGGGCAGCATAGACTCAGAGAGAGAGTGTGGGCAGCATTGAACCAGAGAGAGTGTGGGCGGCATTGACCAGAGAGAGTGTGGGCAGCATTGACCCAGAGAGTGTGGGCAGCATTGAACCAGAGAATGTGTGGGCAGCAATGACCCAGAGAAAGTGTGGACAGCATTGACCCAGAGAGTGTGGGCAGCATTGACCCAGAGTGAGTGTGGGCAGCATTTACCCAGAGAGAGAGTGTGGGCAGTATTGACCCAGAGAGAGTGTGGGCAGCATCGACCCAGAGAGAGAATGTGGGCAGCATCGACCCAGAGAGAGAGTGTGGGCAGCATAGACCCTGAGAGAGAGTGGGCGGCATTGACCAGAGTGTGGGCAATATTGACCCAATGAGAGTGTGGGCGGCATTGACCAGAGTGTGGGCAGTATTGACCCAGAGAGAGAGTGTGGGCAGCATCAACCCAGAGAGAGAGTGTGGGCAGCATTGACCCAGAGAGAGAGTGAAGGACGGCATCGACCCAGAGAGAGAGTGTGGGCAGCATTGACCCCGAGAGAGAGTGTGGGCAGCATTGACCCAGAGAGAGTGTGGGCAGCATTGACCCAGAGAGAGTGTGGGCAGCATTGACCCCGAGAGAGAGTGTGGGCAGCATTGATCCCGAGAGAGAGTGTGTGCCGCATTGACCCAGAGAGAGATTGTGGGCAGCATTGACCCCGAGAGAGTGTGGGCAGCATTGACCCAGAGAGAGTGTCGGCATCATTGACCCAGAGAGAGTGTGGGCATCATTCACCCAGAAACAATGTGGGCAGCATTGACCCAGAGAGAGTGTGGGAAGCATTGACACAGAGAGAGAGTGTGGGCAGCATAGACTCAGAGAGAGAGTGTGGGCAGCATTGAACCAGAGAGAGTGTGGGCGGCATTGACCAGAGAGAGTGTGGGCAGCATTGACCCAGAGAGTGTGGGCAGCATTGAACCAGAGAATGTGTGGGCAGCAATGACCCAGAGAAAGTGTGGACAGCATTGACCCAGAGAGTGTGGGCAGCATTGACCCAGAGTGAGTGTGGGCAGCATTTACCCAGAGAGAGAGTGTGGGCAGCATTGAGCCAGAAAGAGTGTGGGCAGCATCGACCCAGAGAGAGAATGTGGGCAGCATCGACCCAGAGAGAGAGTGTGGGCAGCATAGACCCTGAGAGAGAGTGGGCGGCATTGACCAGAGTGTGGGCAATATTGACCCAATGAGAGTGTGGGCGGCATTGACCAGAGTGTGGGCAGTATTGACCCAGAGAGAGAGTGTGGGCAGCATCAACCCAGAGAGAGAGTGTGGGCAGCATTGACCCAGAGAGAGAGTGTGACAACATTGACCCAGAGAGTGTGGGCAGCATTGACCCAGAGAGAGTGTGGGCGGCATTGAGGAGAGAGAGTGTGGGCAGTATTGACCCAGAGAGAGTGGGCAGCATTGACCCAGAGAGAGTGGGCAGCATTGACCCAGAGAGAGTGGGCAGCATTGACCCAGAGAGAGCGTGGGCGGCATTGAGCAGAGATAGAGTGTGACAACATTGACCCAGAGAGTGTGGGCAGCATTGACCCAGAGAGAGTGTGGGCGGCATTGACGAGAGACAGTGTGGGCAGTATCGACCCAGAGAGAGAGTGTGGGCAGCATTGCCCCAGAGAGAGAGTGTGGGCAGCATTGGCCCAAAGAGAGAGACTGTGGGCAGCATTGACCCAGAGAGAGAGTGTGACAACATTGACCCAGAGAGTGTGGGCAGCATTGACCCAGAGAGAGTGGGCGGCATTGACCAGAGAGAGAGTGTGACAACATTGACCCAGAGAGTGTGGGCAGCATTGACCCAGAGAGCGAGTGGGCGGCATTGACCCAGAGAGAGTGTTGGCAGTACTATCCCAGAGAGAGAGTGTGGGCAGCATTGACCACGAGAGAGTGTGGGCAGCATTGACCCAGAGAGAAAGTGTGGACAATACTGACCCAGAGAGTGTGGGCAGCATTGACCCAAAGAGAGAGTGTGGGCATCATTGACCCAGAGAGAGTGTGGGCAGCATTGACCCAGAGAGAGTGTGGGTAGCATTGACCCAGAGAGAGTGTGGGCAGCATTGACCCAGAGAGAGAGTGAAGGACGGCATCGACCCAGAGAGAGAGTGTGGGCAGCATTGACCCCGAGAGAGAGTGAAGGACGGCATCGACCCAGAGAGAGAGTGTGGGCAGCATTGACCCCGAGAGAGAGTGTGGGCAGCATTGACCCAGAGAGAGTGTGGGCAGCATTGACCCAGAGAGAGTGTGGCCAGCATTGACCCCGAGAGAGAGTGTGGGCAGCATTGATCCCGAGAGAGAGTGTGTGCCGCATTGACCCAGAGAGAGATTGTGGGCAGCATTGACCCCGAGAGAGTGTGGGCAGCATTGACCCAGAGAGAGTGTGGGCATCATTGACCCAGAGAGAGTGTGGGCATCATTCACCCAGAAACTATGTGGGCAGCATTGACCCAGAGAGAGTGTGGGAAGCATTGACACAGAGAGAGAGTGTGGGCAGCATAGACTCAGAGAGAGAGTGTGGGCAGCATTGAACCAGAGAGAGTGTGGGCGGCATTGACCAGAGAGAGTGTGGGCAGCATTGACCCAGAGAGTGTGGGCAGCATTGAACCAGAGAATGTGTGGGCAGCAATGACCCAGAGAAAGTGTGGACAGCATTGACCCAGAGAGTGTGGGCAGCATTGACCCAGAGTGAGTGTGGGCAGCATTTACCCAGAGAGAGAGTGTGGGCAGCATTGAGCCAGAAAGAGTGTGGGCAGCATCGACCCAGAGAGAGAATGTGGGCAGCATCGACCCAGAGAGAGAGTGTGGGCAGCATAGACCCTGAGAGAGAGTGGGCGGCATTGACCAGAGTGTGGGCAATATTGACCCAATGAGAGTGTGGGCGGCATTGACCAGAGTGTGGGCAGTATTGACCCAGAGAGAGAGTGTGGGCAGCATCAACCCAGAGAGAGAGTGTGGGCAGCATTGACCCAGAGAGAGAGTGTGACAACATTGACCCAGAGAGTGTGGGCAGCATTGACCCAGAGAGAGTGTGGGCGGCATTGAGGAGAGAGAGTGTGGGCAGTATTGACCCAGAGAGAGTGGGCAGCATTGACCCAGAGAGAGTGGGCAGCATTGACCCAGAGAGAGTGGGCAGCATTGACCCAGAGAGAGCGTGGGCGGCATTGAGCAGAGATAGAGTGTGACAACATTGACCCAGAGAGTGTGGGCAGCATTGACCCAGAGAGAGTGTGGGCGGCATTGACGAGAGACAGTGTGGGCAGTATCGACCCAGAGAGAGAGTGTGGGCAGCATTGCCCCAGAGAGAGAGTGTGGGCAGCATTGGCCCAAAGAGAGAGACTGTGGGCAGCATTGACCCAGAGAGAGAGTGTGACAACATTGACCCAGAGAGTGTGGGCAGCATTGACCCAGAGAGAGTGGGCGGCATTGACCAGAGAGAGAGTGTGACAACATTGACCCAGAGAGTGTGGGCAGCATTGACCCAGAGAGCGAGTGGGCGGCATTGACCCAGAGAGAGTGTTGGCAGTACTATCCCAGAGAGAGAGTGTGGGCAGCATTGACCACGAGAGAGTGTGGGCAGCATTGACCCAGAGAGAAAGTGTGGACAATACTGACCCAGAGAGTGTGGGCAGCATTGACCCAAAGAGAGAGTGTGGGCATCATTGACCCAGAGAGAGTGTGGGCAGCATTGACCCAGAGAGAGTGTGGGTAGCATTGACCCAGAGAGAGTGTGGGCAGCATTGACCCAGAGAGAGAGTGAAGGACGGCATCGACCCAGAGAGAGAGTGTGGGCAGCATTGACCCCGAGAGAGAGTGAAGGACGGCATCGACCCAGAGAGAGAGTGTGGGCAGCATTGACCCCGAGAGAGAGTGTGGGCAGCATTGACCCAGAGAGAGTGTGGGCAGCATTGACCCAGAGAGAGTGTGGCCAGCATTGACCCCGAGAAAGAGTGTGGGCAGCATTGATCCCGAGAGAGAGTGTGTGCCGCATTGACCCAGAGAGAGATTGTGGGCAGCATTGACCCCGAGAGAGTGTGGGCAGCATTGACCCAGAGAGAGTGTGGGCATCATTGACCCAGAGAGAGTGTGGGCATCATTCACCCAGAAACTATGTGGGCAGCATTGACCCAGAGAGAGTGTGGGAAGCATTGACACAGAGAGAGAGTGTGGGCAGCATAGACTCAGAGAGAGAGTGTGGGCAGCATTGAACCAGAGAGAGTGTGGGCGGCATTGACCAGAGAGAGTGTGGGCAGCATTGACCCAGAGAGTGTGGGCAGCATTGAACCAGAGAATGTGTGGGCAGCAATGACCCAGAGAAAGTGTGGACAGCATTGACCCAGAGAGTGTGGGCAGCATTGACCCAGAGTGAGTGTGGGCAGCATTTACCCAGAGAGAGAGTGTGGGCAGCATTGAGCCAGAAAGAGTGTGGGCAGCATCGACCCAGAGAGAGAATGTGGGCAGCATCGACCCAGAGAGAGAGTGTGGGCAGCATAGACCCTGAGAGAGAGTGGGCGGCATTGACCAGAGTGTGGGCAATATTGACCCAATGAGAGTGTGGGCGGCATTGACCAGAGTGTGGGCAGTATTGACCCAGAGAGAGAGTGTGGGCAGCATCAACCCAGAGAGAGAGTGTGGGCAGCATTGACCCAGAGAGAGAGTGTGACAACATTGACCCAGAGAGTGTGGGCAGCATTGACCCAGAGAGAGTGTGGGCGGCATTGAGGAGAGAGAGTGTGGGCAGTATTGACCCAGAGAGAGTGGGCAGCATTGACCCAGAGAGAGTGTGGGCGGCATTGAGGAGAGAGAGTGTGGGCAGTATTGACCCAGAGAGAGTGGGCAGCATTGACCCAGAGAGAGAGTGTGGGCAGCATCAACCCAGAGAGAGAGTGTGGGCAGCATTGACCCAGAGAGAGAGTGTGGGCAGCATCAACCCAGAGAGAGAGTGTGGGCAGCATTGACCCAGAGAGAGAGTGTGACAACATTGACCCAGAGAGTGTGGGCAGCATTGACCCAGAGAGAGTGTGGGCGGCATTGAGGAGAGAGAGTGTGGGCAGTATTGACCCAGAGAGTGTGGGCAGCATTGACCCAGAGAGAGTGTGGGCGGCATTGAGGAGAGAGAGTGTGGGCAGTATTGACCCAGAGAGAGTGGGCAGCATTGACCCAGAGAGAGTGGGCAGCATTGACCCAGAGAGAGTGGGCAGCATTGACCCAGAGAGAGCGTGGGCGGCATTGAGCAGAGATAGAGTGTGACAACATTGACCCAGAGAGTGTGGGCAGCATTGACCCAGAGAGAGGGTGGGCGGCATTGACGAGAGACAGTGTGGGCAGTATTGACCCAGAGAGAGAGTGTGGGCAGCATTGCCCCAGAGAGAGAGTGTGGGCAGCATTGGCCCAAAGAGAGAGACTGTGGGCAGCATTGACCCAGAGAGAGAGTGTGACAACATTGACCCAGAGAGTGTGGGCAGCATTTACCCAGAGAGAGTGGGCGGCATTGACCAGAGAGAGAGTGTGACAACATTGACCCAGAGAGTGTGGGCAGCATTGACCCAGAGAGCGAGTGGGCGGCATTGACCCAGAGAGAGTGTTGGCAGTACTATCCCAGAGAGAGAGTGTGGGCAGCATTGACCACGAGAGAGTGTGGGCAGCATTGACCCAGAGAGAAAGTGTGGACAATACTGACCCAGAGAGTGTGGGCAGCATTGACCCAAAGAGAGAGTGTGGGCATCATTGACCCAGAGAGAGTGTGGGCAGCATTGACCCAGAGAGAGTGTGGGTAGCATTGACCCAGAGAGAGTGTGGGCAGCATTCACCAAGAAAAAATGTGGGCAGCATTGACCCAGAGAGAAAGTGTGGGCAGCATTGACCAGTGAGAGAGTGTGGGCAGCATTGACCCAGAGAGAGTGTGGGAAGCATTGACACAGAGAGAGAGTGTGGGCAGCATTGACCAGAGAGAGAGTGTGGGTAACAGTGACCCAGAGAGAGAGTGTGGGCAGCATTGACCCAGAGAGAAAGGGTGGGCAGCATTGACCCAGAGAGAGAGTGTGGGCAGCATAGACCCAGAGAGAGAGTGTGGGCAGCATTGAACCAGAGAGAGTGTGGGCGGCATTGACCAGAGAGAGTGTGGGCAGCATTGACCCAGAGAGTGTGGGCAGCATTGAACCAGAGAAAGTGTGGGCAGCATTGACCCAGAGAAAGTGTGGACAGCATTGACCCAGAGAGTGTGGGCAGCATTGACCCAGAGTGAGTGTGGGCAGCATTGACCCAGAGAGAGTGTGGGCAGCATTGAGCCAGAAAGAGTGTGGGCAGCATCGAACCAGAGAGAGAGTGTGGGCAGCATCGACCCAGAGAGAGAGTGTGGGCAGCATAGACCCAGAGCGAGAGTGTGGGCAGAATTGAACCAGAGAGCGTGTGGGCGGCATTGACCAGAGTGTGGGCAGTATTGACCCAGAGAGAGAGTGTGGGCAGCATCGACCCAGAGAGAGAGTGTGGGCAGCATTGACCCAGAGAGAGTGTGGGCGGCATTGAGGAGAGAGAGTGTGGGCAGTATTGACCCAAGAGAGAGTGTGGGCAGCATTGAGCCAGAAAGAGTGTGGGCAGCATCGACCCAGAGAGAGAGTGTGGGCAGCATCGACCCAGAGAGAGAGTGTGGGCAGCATAGACCCAGAGAGAGAGTGTGGGCAGCATTGAACCAGAGAGAGTGTGGGCGGCATTGACCAGAGTGTGGGCAATATTGACCCAGAGAGAGAGTGTGGGCAGCATCGACCCAGAGAGAGAGTGTGGGCAGCATTGACCCAGAGAGAGAGTGTGACAACATTGACCCAGAGAGTGTGGGCAGCATTGACCCAGAGAGAGTGTGGGCGGCATTGAGGAGAGAGAGTGTGGGCAGTATTGACCCAGAGAGAGTGGGCAGCATTGACCCAGAGAGAGTGTGGGCGGCATTGAGCAGAGATAGAGTGTGACAACATTGACCCAGAGAGTGTGGGCAGCATTGGCCCAAAGAGAGAGACTGTGGGCAGCATTGACCCAGAGAGAGAGTGTGACAACATTGACCCAGAGAGTGTGGGCAGCATTGACCCAGAGAGAGTGGGCGACATTCACCAGAGAGAGAGTGTGACAACATTGACCCAGAGAGTGTGGGCAGCATTGACCCAGATAGCGAGTGTGCGGCATTGACCCAGAGAGAGTGTGGGCAGTATTATCCCAGAGAGAGAGTGTGGGCAGCATTGACCACGAGAGAGAGTGTGGGCAGCATTGACCCAGAGAGAAAGTGTGGACAATACTGACCCAGAGAGTGTGGGCAGCATTGACCCAGATGGAGAGTGTGGGCCGCATTGACCCAGAGAGAGAGTGTGGGCATCATTGGCCCAAAGAGAGAGACTGTGGGCAGCATTGACCCAGAGAGTGTGGGCAGCATTGACCCAGGGAGAATGTGTGGGCAGCATTGACCCAGAGAGAGTGTGGGCAGCATTGATCCAGAGAGAGAGTGTGGGCAGCATTGACCCAGAGAGAGTGTGGGCAGCATTGACCCAGAGAGAGTGTGTGCAGCATTGACCCAGAGAGAGTGTGGGCAGCATTGACCCAGAGAGAGTGTGGGCAGCATTGACCCAGAGAAAATGTGGGCAGCATTGACCCAGAAAGTGTGGGCAGGATTTACCCAGAGAGAGTGTGGGCAGCATTCACCCAGAGAGAGAATGTGGGCAGCATTGACCCAGAGAGTGTGGACAACATTGACCCAGAGAGTGTGGGCAGCATTGACCCAGAGAGGGAGAGCATGGGCAGTATTGACCCAGAGAGAGCGAGCTTGGGCAGTATTGACTCAGAGAGAGAGTGTGGGCGGCATTGACCCAGAGAGAGTGTGGGCAGTAGTGACCCAGAGAGAGAGTGTGGGCAGCATTGACCCAGAGAGAGTGTGGGCAGCATTGACCCAGAGAGAGTGTGGGCAGCATTGACCCAGAAAAAATGTGGGCAGCATTGACCCAGAAAGTGTGGGCAGCATTTACCCAGAGAGAGTGTGGGCAGCATTCACCCAGAGAGAGAATGTGGGCAGCATTGACCCAGAGAGTTTGGACAACATTGACCCAGAGAGTGTGGGCAGCATTGACCCAGAGAGGGAGAGCATGGGCAGTATTGACCCAGAGAGAGAGAGCGTGGGCAGTATTGACCCAGAGAGAGAGTGTGGGCGGCATTGACCCAGAGAGAGTGTGGGCAGCATTGACCCAGAGAGAGAGTGTCGACTGCATTGGCAGGGATAGAGTGGGCAGCTTCGTTCCAGAGATTGTGGGCAGCATTGACCGAGAGAGTTTGGACAACATTGACCCAGAGAGCATGGGCAGTATTGACCCAGAGAGAGAGAGCGTGGGCAGTATTGACCCAGAGAGAGAGAGCGTGGGCAGTATTGACCCAGAGAGAGAGTGTGGGCAACATTGACCCAGAGAGAGAGTGTGGGCAGCATTGACCCAGAGAGAGAGTGTGGGCAGCATTGACCCAGAGAGAGTGTGGGCAGCATCGTCCCAAAGAGTGTGGGCGGAAGTGACCCAGAGAGAGACTGTGGATAACATTGACCCAGAGAGAGAGTGTGGGCAGCATTGACCCAGAGAGAAAGTGTGTGCAGCATTGTCCCAGAGAGTGTGGGTGGTATTGACACAGCGAGAGACTGTGGATAACATTGACCCAGAGAGAGAGTGTGGGCATCATCGCCCCATTGAGAGTGTGGGCAGCATCACCCCAGAGAGCGAGTGCTGGCAGCATCGCCCCAGGGAGAGAGTGTGGGCAGTATTGACCCAGAGAGAGTGTGGGTAGCATCGCCCCAGAGAGAGAGTGTGGGCAGCATCGCCCCAGAGTGATGAGTGTGGGCGGCATCGCCCCAGAGAGAGAGTGTGGGCTGCATCGCCCCAGAGAGAGATTGTGGGCAACATTTCCCCAGAGAGAGATTGTGGGCAAAATTGCCCCAGAGAGAGAGTGTGGGCAGCATTGACCCAGAGAGTGTGGGCAGCATTGACCCAGAGAGAGAGTGTGGGCAGTATCACCCCAGCGAGAGAGTGTGGGCAGCATTGCCCCGGAGTGAGTGTGTGGGCAGCATCACCCCAGAGAGAGTGTGGGCAGCATCACCCCAGACAGAGTGTGGGCAGCATCACCCCAGAGAGAGTGTGGGCAGCATCGCCCCAGAGAGAGAGTAGTGGGCAGCATCACCCCAGAGAGAGAGAGTGCGGGCAGCATCGCCCCAGAGAGAGAGAGTTTGGCAGCATTGCCCCAGAGAGAGAGAGTGTGGGCAGCATCACCCCAGAGAGAGAGTGTGGACAACATCGCCCCAGAAAGAGAGTGCGGGCAGTATCGCCCCAGATGGAGAGTGTGGGCAGCATCGCCCCAGAGGGAGAGTGTGGGCAGCATCGCCCCAGAGAGAGAGTGTGGACAACATCGCCCCAGAAAGAGAGTGCGGGCAGCATCGCCCCAGATGGAGAGTGTGGGCAGCATCGCCCCAGAGGGAGAGTGTGGGCAGCATCGCCCCAGAGAGAGAGTGTGGGCAGCATCGCCCCAGAGCAGGAGACGTTTTCGGGCCCAGTCTGATTTAAAAGAATTGCAATTGCACGGAGAGTATAAATTGCATTCATTGGCTGTGATTGAGAAAAGGTAAGACCAATTCCTTTTGAATATATTGTGAAAGACCCTTTTATTCTAATCTCCTAGGGTTCTTCAGAGTGGCCTTGAGGTAGAACGATTGCGCCTCAGGAACTTCTACCATTATTTTCACTCCAAACGAGGGATGTGGGATTCGCAGGCCAAGAAAACAACAAAAGGACCGAACGAGGGTTGAAACTTTCTCTATGCACTTTAAAAAATAAAAATAAAACCAGCAGACGCATGCTCCATAGGCAATCTAGCTGATTACCAAGCCATGTGGAGGATGATCCCTTTTGAAGAAATGTTTCTTATATTCTAACCACAATGGAATTTCTCTAAATCCATGTTTTTCGCTCCTCGGCATTTTAAGAAATCTTGTGATTTAGTTATTGGTTAGTGTACAACTACAAAAGAACTTGACAGAAGCCAGGAAGAATAGAGGCAAGGACCCTGAGTCTGCATATTGGAGTTTTTTCCAATTGAGGCATTCAGGAAATACCGTAAACATCTTGGTGTCCCTCTTCCATAGAGCTTCCAGCCATCTTCTTAGAGCTCCATGACAAATTCAATTGCTACTGTTTTTTTCTGATTGGTTTCAACCATCACATCGTTTTGTAAGTTATGTGATATTAATCTTTCTGCCCAGAATTTTATTTTGGTGAATAATGTATTGATTTAAGATTTTACGGAGCTGGAGATCTCGGAGTATATGGTGTCCCTCTCCAGCCCAAAAACCAACACTGGCCTTTGAGCGTACGCTCACCAAATAAAATCAACACATGTGCACACAAACACACCACACACACACCACATACTAACCAAAAGCCCACACAATAACAGACAGCACACACTACACACCACACACACACCCCACATACACACAGCACAACGCACACATGCAACACATCACACCCACAATGCACCACACACATACAACACACCACATGCATGCACATGTTTCTACTTCCAGGACCAAACTTTCTGCAAATGTTCACTCTTGGAACAGTGACCCAATCTGCCCCCCGGCTTTCTTGGGCTGGTTCAGATGAATTGTCCATTGATTTATGCCGACGCTATATTTTAAAGACAGTGCACAAATTCAGTAAAGCTGGCCACTTCCAGTCTGACATAATGAAGCCTTATTTTGAGGGAAGGCTTGGTCTGGAGAGAGATCACCATTTTGGTTATTACAAAACAGCAGCCTAGAAACAATTTTCAGCCCCCAGCAAGGACACCGATAAATGTCACTGAATGTATGTGATGGTAATCACACCCATTGAGATGTCATCTATTGTGACATGCAAAGAGAGGCTGAACTAAAATGAAGACTGATGCCAAGGACTTTTTGACAAAAGCTGCATCAGTTCTGCTTGGTGGCTTTGAAGACAGCATCGCCGCTACTTCCGTGAAGCATCACCTCACTTGACAATGATCAAACTGACAGAATGCAACTTTGTCTTATATTTCTTTCTTACCTTGAAAGTTAACCGCTGAGTGTGCGTCGGGGATGGGAGTGGGGGGGGGGGGGGGGGGGGGGGGGTTGCGTTTGATTTCTGAGGGGAAGTTGAGTTTTTCAGAACTAATTTATGGAATTGAATTTTAATTCTTAATATTTCTAATGGAACCATTGAGTCTAAATGTTACACTAGCTGTCCTGAGAATTGGTGGAACCTTTTAGGATGTTCTTAGAATGATGTGCTTATAAAATGCAAATTCAGTTTTAACCCACAATGCTAGCTAGTAATGTTGCTGTTTGGTATCATCATCAGGAGGCTTTAATGTTTACAAAAAAATACTCCAGGAGGCAGCATTTGCTTTTTAATTAAATATTCTCAATGAAGAATCTTTTAAAACATATTATTTATTCAGGTGACAGCCTTCCGATTGAATTGGTAAAATATTTGAGACCCTGCCTGCTGTCATTGGTGAATAATCAGTGATAAACTGCAACTGGGTTGCATAACGATGTTAAGTCTAAGAAAACAAAAGTATTTTCCTTTCAGTCTTTATGTTTTAAAATGGCTGACAGGTAGTCTCAGAAATATTATTGGGCTTCCCCATTCACTTGGTTGACGAGCACCAACCAGGTCATGATGCTCCTAGGTGCTGATTATAGTCGAGTGTTGGTAGGACACGAAATTGGCTTTGATTGGGTGATCTATGTATGTGGAACTAGTTTTGAATAAAATTGAAAAGCAAACATTCCTTTTACAAACTCACTGTTTATGTCTTCGTTCCGATTCAGCACATCTATTGGTGGCCATTCCCACCCCCCACACCCCTTGGGGCCAAGAGGGCTTTGAGATGGCGCATCTGCAAATGCACAGCCAAGACAACCAGCTTTGTCAGACTCGGCATTCTGATGCCTGGTTATGCAGGTCCTCAGTATGCTAAGTTATGTTGAGAATTGCCCACCCAGTCTAGCCATCTGATGCAAGCTGGCGAGGTAGACCTGTTACAGGGAGCTGGGATTCCACTTGGCTCTAGTTTTTAAAAATATATATATTTTATTACATTTTTCAAACAAAATTTTTCCGTTTTTACAAATCAACATAAAAATAATACAATAACTAGTAAATAACATTATTTAAATAATATAGTGAACTAACAAAATAACAAAAAATAGTGCTCCCCCCCCCCCCCCCCCCCCCCCCGGGTTGCTGCTGCTGTCACTCTATCTTCCCTTAACGTTCCGCGAGATAGTCAAGGAACGGTTGCCACCGCCTGGAGAACCCCTGAGCCGATCCTCTCAGCGCAAATTTCATTCGTTCCAGTTTTATGAACCCTGCCATGTCGTTTATCCAAGCCTCCACGCCAGGGGGTTTCGCTTCCTTCCACATGAGTAAAATCCTATGCCGGGCTACTAAGGACGCAAAGGCCAGAATATCGGCCTCTTTCGCCTCCTGCACTCCCGGCTCTTCCGCTACCCCAAATATCGCTAACCCCCAGCCTGGCTTGACCCGGACCTTCACCACCATTGAAATCACCCTTGCCACACACCCCCAGTACTCATCCAATGCCGGACATGACCAGAACATGTGTGTGTGGTTCGGCGGGCTTCCCGAGCACCTCCCACACCTGTCCTCCATTCCGAAGAACCTGCTCAGTCTTGCTCCCGTCATATGTGCTCTGTGTAGAACCTTAAATTGAATCAGGCTAAGCCTGGCACACGAAGACGAGGAATTTACCCTGCTTAGGGTTTCAGACCATAGCCCCTCCTCAATCTCCTCCCCCAGCTCTTCTTCCCATTTTCCCTTCAGCTCCTCTATCATCGCCTCCCCCTCTTCTTTCATCTCCTGATATATTTCGGACACTTTGCCCTCCCCGACCCATACCCCGGAAATCACTCTATCTTGGATCCCCTGTGTCGGCAGCAGCGGAAATTCCCTCACCTGTTGCCTCATAAACGCCCTCACTTGCATATATCTGAAGATATTCCCTGGGGGCAACTCATATTTTTCCTCCAGCGCTCCCAGACTTGCAAACGTCCCATCTATAAACAGGTCCCTCAGTTTCCTAATTCCTACTCGTTGCCAACACTGGAACCCCCCGTCCATCCTTCCTGGGACAAACCTGTGGCTATTCCTAATCGGGGACCACACCGAGGCACCCGTCACCCCCCTGTGTCGCCTCCACTGCCCCCAGATCCTCAAGGTTGCCACCACCACTGGGTTTGTGGTATACCTTTTCGGAGAGAACAGCAGCGGCGCCGTCACCAGCGCCTTTAGGCTCGTTCCTTTACAGGATGCCATCTCCAACCTCTTCCACGCCGCCCCCTCTCCCTCCCTCATCCACCTACAAACCATCGCCACATTGGCGGCCCAGTAGTAGTCGTTCAGGCTCGGCAGCGCCAGTCTACCTCTATCCCTACTGCACTGCAGGAACCCCCTCTTTACCCTCGGGGTCTTCCCTGCCCACACAAAGCTCAGAATGCTCCTGTCTATTTTTTTGAAAAAGGCCTTTGTGATCAGAATGGGGAGACACTGAAACACGAAAAGAAACCTCGGGAGGACCATCATTTTTACCGCCTGCACTCTGCCCGCCAATGAGAGTGGCAGCATATCCCACCTCTTGAAGTCCTCCTCCATCTGCTCCACCAGTCGCGTCAGATTAAGTCTGTGTAGAGTTCCCCAGTTCCTGGCTACCTGGATCCCCAGATATCGGAAGCTCCTTTCCACTCTCCTTAACGGCAGAGCATCTATTCCTCTTCCCTGGTCCCCGAGGTGTATTACAAAAAGCTCGCTCTTCCCCATATTTAGCCTGTATCCCGAGAAATCTCCAAACTCCCTCAGTATCTGCATAACCTCTGGCATCCCCTCTACAGGGTCCGCAACGTATAGCAGTAAGTCATCAGCGTAGAGCGACACTCGATGCTCCTCTCGCCCTCTAACCACCCCCTCCACTTCTTAGAGTCCCTCAACGCTATGGCCAGTGGTTCAATTGCCAACGCGAACAGTAACGGGGACAGGGGACACCCCTGTCTTGTTCCCCTGTGTAGCCGAAAATACCCCGATCCTTGCCGGTTTGTGACTACACTTGCCACTGGGGCCCCATATAGGAGTCTGACCCATCTAACAAACCCCTCCCCGAACCCAAACCTCCTCAGCACCTCCCACAAATAGTCCCACTCTACCCTATCGAATGCCTTCTCCGCATCCATCGCCGCCACTATCTCTGCCTCCCCCGGTGGGGGCGTCATCATCACCCCCAGCAGCCGTCGAACGTTAACATTCAGTTACAAACCCTGTCTGGTCTTCATGCACCACCCCCGGGATGCAATCCTCTATCCTTGTCGCCAGCACTTTTGACAGCAGTTTGGCGTCCACATTTAGGAGTGAGATAGGCCTGTATGACCCGCATTGCAGCGGATCTTTATCCCGCTTCAGAATTAATGATATCGTTGCCTCCGACATTGTCGGGGGTAGTATCCCCCCTTCCCTGGCCTCGTTAAAGGTTCTCGCCAGCAGCGGGGCCAACAGGTCCACATATTTCCTCTGGAATTCCACCGGAAACCCGTCTGGTCCTGGGGCCGTCCCTGCCTGCATGTTCCCCAGTCCCTTAGTCACCTCTTCCACCTCGATTGGCGCCCCAAGACCTGCCCCCTCCTGCTCCTCCACCCTCGGGAACCTTAGTTGGTCCAGAAAATGTAGCATTCCCTCTTTTCCCCCCGGGGGTTGGGACTTATATAGCCTCTCATAAAAGGTCTTGAACACCTCATTTACCTTCCCTGCTCTCTGCTCCATAGTTCCCGTTTCGTCCCTAACTCCCCCAATCTCTCTCGCCGCTATCCTCTTACGAAGTTGGTGGGCCAGCAGCCGGCTCACCTTTTCCCCATACTCATATCGCATCCCCTGTGCCTTCCTCCACTGTGCCTCTGCCTTTCCTGTGGTCAGCAGGTCAAACTCCGTCTGAAGTCTTCGCCTTTCTCTATATAGTCCTTCGTCTGGGGCCTCCGCATATCTTTTATCCACCCTCAAAATCTCCCCCACTAATCTCTCCCTTTCTTTGCCCTCTTGTTTCTCCTTGTGGGCTCTAATGGAGATCAGCTCTCCTCTAACCACCGCCTTCAGCGCTTCCCATACTACCCCCACCTGAACCTCACCATTGTCATTGACCTCCAGGTATCTCTCAATACACCCCCGCACCCTTCCACAGACCCCCTCATCCGCCAGTAGTCCCACATCCAGTCGCCAGAGTGGGCGCTGCTCCCTCTCCTCTCCTAGTTCCAGATCCACCCAATGCGGGGCGTGGTCTGAAACGGCTATGGCCGAATACTCCGTTCCTGCCACCTTCGAGATCAGTGCCCTACTCATAACAAAGAAGTCTATTCGGGAATATACCTTGTGGACATGGGAGAAAAAGGAAAACTCTTTAGCCAAGTCCTGGCAAACCTCCATGGATCCACTCCCCCCATTTGTTCCATAAATAAATCCCCTAAGCACCTTGGCCGCTGCCGGCCTTCTCCCGGTCCTGGATCTAGACCGGTCTAGCCCTGGATCCAGCACAGTGTTGAAGTCCCCCCCCCATTACCAGGCTTCCCACCTCCAGGTCCGGGATACGTCCCAGCATCCGCTTCATGAATCCCGCGTCATCCCATTTCGGGGCATATACATTCACCAGCACAACCGCCTCTCCCTGCAATCTACCACTCACCATCACATATCTGCCCCCGTTATCCACCACTATATTCTTAACCTCGACCGATACCAGTTTCCCCACCTGTATCGCCACCTCCCTGTTTTTCGCGTCCAACCCTGAGTGGAATACCTGTCCCACCCATCCTTTTCTTAACCTAACCTGATCCGCCACCTTCAGGTGCGTCTCCTGGAGCAGGACTACGTCCGCCATCAGTCTCTTTGAGTGTGTGGACACCCGGGCCCTCTTAATCGGCCCATTTAGGCCTCTCACATTCCACGTGATCAGCCGGATTGGGGGGCCACTCGCCCCCCTTCCCCCCCACCGACTAGCCATCCCCTTTTCTGGGCCATCCCCCCGTCCAGGTCCCGCGCACCCATCTGTCCCCCAGGCGGCGCCTTCCCGTCCCGACCACCTCTTCTCTTGCCAGCTCCCCCTTGCACTCAGCAGCAGCAACCCAGTTAGTCCCCCCCCCCCCCCCCCCCGCCCGCTAGACCCCCCTCTAGCATGGTTACTCCCCCCATAATGCTTCCGAAAGTCAGCTAACTCTAGCTTACCCCGGCTTCCCCCGTTCTCTCTTTGACCTCCCTGTGTGTGGGGCTCTCTTCCTTCCTGCGCCTATCTTCCCGCCATCATCTCCATAGCGCGGGAAAAAAAAACATGCTTTCCTATCGGCCCCGCCCCCTGTGGTGCAGCTCCCTCATTCCCCCTCCCCCTCTCTGTCCCTTTTTCCCACCGGCGGCCACATTTCTTCGTGTCCCCCCATCAGGGGGAGAGAAATTCCCCATCCAACATTGCTGTATAATAAACCTCCCTTTTCCCCACTTTACATTCCTGTACCACCACCTCGTTGCTTCCCCCCCCAACATCAAACTCTCAGATCTAGTCCAGTTTCTCTTCTTGAATGAAGGTCCATGCCTCATCTGCCGTTTCGAAGTAGTAGTGCTTGCCCTGATGCGTGACCCACAATCGCGCCGGCTGCAGCATCCCAAATTTTATTTTCTTCCTGTGAAGCACCGCCTTGGCCCAATTAAAACTCGCCCTCCTTCTCGCCACCTCCGCACTCCAGTCCTGATATACTCGTATCACCGCATTCTCCCACTTGCTACTCCGTACCTTCTTGGCCCAGCTCAGGACCGCCTCTCTGTCCATGAAGCGGTGGAATCTCACCACTATCGCCCTTGGTATTTCACCCGCCTTTGGCCTTCTCACAAGGACCCGGTACGCTCCTTCCACCTCCAGGGGGCCCGTTGGGGCCTCAGCTCCCATTAGCGTATGGAGCATCGTGCTGACATAAGCCCCAACATCAGCTCCCTCTGCTCCTTCGGGGAGACCTAAAATCCATAGGTTCTTCCTCCTCGAGCTGTTCTCCATGGCTTCCAGCCTTTCCATGCACCTCTTATGTAGTGCCTCATGCGTCTCCGTTTTTACCACCAGGCACTGTATCTCACCCTCATTCTCGGCTGCCTTTGCCTTCACTCCACGGAGCTCTATCGCCTGGACCTTTTGTGTTTCCTTCAGTCCCTCGATTGCCAATAACATCGGCGCCAGCACCTCTTTCTTTAGTTCCTCCACACATCGTCGGAGGAATTCCTGCTGGTCCGGGCCCCATGCCGCCTGGGCTCCATCCGCCGCCATCTTGCTTCTCCCTTCTCTTCTCTGCTGCTGCTCCAAAGGATCCTTCGCAATCTGGCCACTACCACTGGTCCTTTCCATACACACGGGGGGGGGGGGGGGGATCTTCCTTCGTCACCCCATACTGGGCTTGGTCTAAAAAAAATTCCGTTGGGGCTCCCGAAAAGAGCCCCAAAGTCCGTTAGAACGGGAGCTGCCGAAACGTGCGGCATAGCAGTGCATCGCCGCAACCGGAAGTCCACTTGGCTCTAGTTAACCCTGAAAACTGAATCCCTTACAGATAGGGTGGTCCTGTCTGGTCAAGCAGCTCTGTACTAGTCAACTGCTCTTTAGATGGTCAAATATCAGTGATGCCCTTGCATGTAGTTGTGAGTCCCAGGTTTGGCTCTGCCAACTTATGCCCAGGCTGTCCGGACTGAGCTAGTGGTATGTATCTGGTCTCCATACAAAACAGGTTGGTTTTAACCCTATTCACCTGCCAGAAACCAGACAGGTGATATTCTCTTGGAACTCAATTCTCACAAGCCTCCTGCTGGTCTGTAAATTGGGACTTGCTATATCAGTGAGAAACCCAATGGCACTTTAACTGGGCTCCGAACAGGAAAGCTGCCATGACCAGGCGAAACAGGTCAACTGGTTCTGGTACGGACAAAGAGGAACCTCCAGGTAATCCAAAAAATTCCCTTTGTATGACCAGGAGGATCGGAATTGTGGATTGTGGAGCTGACTCTGGAGCAACGTGAGCCCTATACTCCGAATGGGTTATTTTTTAGATCAATCTGCTGCCCTTTGGTGACATTGTCAATAGGGGTAGTCTCAGCTTCCACATGCATCGTGATGATACTCAGCCCCAACCTCCGCCACCACAGCTAGTTGCTCAGCTACCACACTGCTTGGCTGACATTAAGTTGTAGGCCAGTGGGAACTGCCTTTAATTCAACTGCAGTATACCGAGTTATGTTGACAAATCCCATGGGCTAGATTCTCTGTTAGCTGACGCCGAAATCGGGAAACATGATCGGGCGGAGAATAGCTTCCGAAGCTGAAATCGAGCTAGACGCCGGTTTGACGCAAAATCGCGATTCTCCAGCCCGCCAAAAACGCCGAAATCGCGGCGCCCGCCGCACAGCCTGTAAGTACAGTAGGCATATCATTAGCGGTCCAGATGACCGATTCTCTGGGGCCTCAGTGAGTCAGAGCCTCGGATGGGCCGATTTCCCGACAGCGTGTTTCTCATGTGCTAGAAAAGTTTGTGAACATGGCGTTCTGGCTGCGGCGGCAGAGAGAGGAGATAGGAAGTGGCGTGGGGTGACTGCGGGCTTCCAGATCGGACATCTGCCGTGCTTTCTGCAGGGGGTGGGGGGAGGACCTGCCAGGGCCGGGGGAGGGAAAGGGGGGCACAGGTCGAGCAGCCTGGGAGCCCCCCAACAGGAAAGGGACGGTGCCTAGGCACCGACCCCCATTACAGTGGCCATCTTGCTGGCCACCCATCCCAGCCCCTGGGTGCACACAGTGAAAACGGGCATATGGTGCCCCCCCCCCCAACTAGCAGCCGCCCCCTGGGGGACCACTCAGGGCCACGCCAACGGCTTCCCCCAGTGATATGGGCAAGGCGTTTTCAGAACCCCAAAATGTATCATGGAGTTCAACCAACCTCTCCCTTTAATGGATTTGTTGCTTTTCTGAGCACGCGGCTTTTTCCCGAGGTGTGGGATTACAATTATGGACACGTGGGTTTTTAAACACAAAACACTGTTTATTCCATGAACTCAACTTAACATCTGAAATAAACATTGGATCTCTTAACACCCCTTCAAAGATAACTCAGAAAATGTTGCAACAGTAACTACTTCCTTAAAATGTTCCTTCAAACTTCCAAGAGACTTCACACCTTTAAACAGTATCGCACAGGTTAGAGGATATATATAGTTTCTGTAGAATGGCAGAGATATATTAGCTTGGTTGATTTCAGCTCCAGCACCCTGCTTTCTTCTTGCAGCTCTCTGGACACACACAGATAGACACCCAAGCTGCTGTCTCAAACTGGCTTTCTACTTTTAAACCGCTCACAGCAAAACTGCCAGGCCCTTTTTCAAACTGCAAAATCAAACAAAATGGCTGAATTGAGCTGAGCTCCGCCCATTCTCTGACATCACTGTGTTCTTAAAGGTACATTGCTTAAACATCCAATTCTTAGAGGTACTCTCACATGACACCAGTGAGGGGAGTGCCATCCAACGGTGCCACTGGCAGCAGGGGCGGGCGGCAGGACCGGGGGCACCAACGGGGTGGGGGGGTACATGCGTGGGTGGGGCCCGCGGTGCATGTAGCCCATGGCACAAGGTTGGGCATGGGTGTATGCGCTATGATAACATGTTTGCCTTTCACCCCCTGCAGGCAATTATGGCTTTGGGGCATCAACCAGCAATGTTGGCCGCCATGGCGACGGCCGCTGGCCTGTGGCAGCATGAGCGGGGATCGCTCAGAGAGGAGGCGGAGGCTGCAGCAGTGGAGCGGGTTGCAGAAGGGAAGGTGGCAGCCGCTCAGGCTGGAGGGCCGCCGAAGAGGAGGAGGAGGCGGAGGAGGTGCCAAGGAGGCGCCGGATGAGGCCACGTGTTTACCGCATCCGCATGTCCTTTGAGGGCCTTCTGGATCGGGCATGCAGAAGGAGACTGCGGTTGAGCAGGGAGACACTGTGACGCATCTGCCATATGATGGCACACCGGGCACCGTATGGGTGAGGCCACCTGCTCCCGGTGGCCGTCAAGGTGACGGTCGCGCTGAACCTTTACGCGATGGGGTCCTTCCAGTCGCCGAGTGGGAACCTGTCCGGCATCTCGCAGTTATCGGCGCACAGATGCATCCCTGGCGTCACTAGTGCTCTGTATGCTCTGGCGGATCGGTACATCCAGTACCCTGTGAACCGCACCCACCAGGATGCTCGGCCCGCGGGGTTCGCTGCCATCGCCGGGATGCCCCGGGTCCAGGGGGTCATCGAGGCAGTGCACGTCCCCCTACGGCCACCGGTGGATAACAGGCATCGGTTCACCAACAGGAAGGGCTACCATTCGATGAACATTCAGGTGGTCTTGTGACCATCAGATGTGGATTCTCGGATTCCCGGGCAGTGTACATGACTCTTTCACCTTGGCGCACTCGGTGATCCCCGACATGTTCAAGGGACCCCCCCACCCCCTCCCCTCCAGCTGCGGGGCTGGTTGCTGGGCAACGGGTTACCTATTGCAGCTGTGGCTGATGATGCCTATAGAGAAGCCACAGACCGACACGGAGACCTGCTACAATGATGCTCATTGTGTGACCAGAGATGTGGTCGAGAGGTGCATCTTCAGGTGCCTGGACCGCTCTGGAGGGACGCTCTAGTACGAGGCCAGGAGGGTCGCTTGCATCTTGGTGGTCTGCTGCGTCCTTCACAATATAGCCCAGCAGAGGAGCGATGTGCTGGAGGAGGAAGAAGGGCAGGCCTCGTCAGACGAGGAGGATGAGGGGGAGGGGGACAATGAGCAGGACATGGGGCCTGGCCAGGCATGGGAGGCCACACAACGCTATCGCTGGGGCCAGTGCGCACAGGACGCCCTCGTCGAGACATGTTTCACAGACTAGGGGGAGTGGGGGTCGCTGGCCAGGGGCACGGACACCACCATACCACCGAACACCTCACCTCCCACACCACCAAACCACCCGCATGCACACCGCCTCTGTTATATATACATGCGGCCCTACGAGCTGGGGGCAGTGGGACGGCAGTGACAGCGGGTCTGGTCCATAGGATTGAGGATGATGACGGCACGCTCTGCGAAAAGGTCCGTGCTCCACATCGTATGACAATGTCTGAGTTATGCCTACAGTAGCCCACCATACCCCTGGGTGATCCCTGCATGCAAGCTGGCCAGTCCATCACACGGCCCTGTCGAATCGCTGGGGATGAGGTGCTGGGGACGGTAGGGTAGGGGGGGCCTACACAGTCCACCCACTGGGCCTCACTCATCCCACACACCCCCACTCCCACTGGCCACCACTGACCGTCCCACCCCCACACCCATCAGACAGAGCACCAAGTCATGTTTGAACGACATAAACATGTTTTTATTGTGAACAAATATAGACAGCCTGTGCCCTAGCCCCTATAACTAAACTGTGACCTGCACCCGTGCCAACTTAAGTGGTGTCTAACTTTTGGGCCTTACGGGCCCTACCGCTACGTCTTTGTGATTACCCAGACTGTATAGCAAGAGCGTAGGCGGATTGCTGTGACTCCTACCCTGCGACGAGGGCCCCCATTGGCGCACGTCTCTTGGATGGGCCCGGCTGCTCCTCGGGCGTCCCGGGTGGCGTACTGCCGCCTGTTTTTCCCATGGCCCACCAGTTGCACCAGGGACAGGAGGGGGATAGTCCGAGGCGCTGCGCTGTTCTGGCACCTCCCCTGCGGGAGTCACTGGCACCGGCCCCAGCACCTCCTCCGCCCTCGGGATGCTCGATGGCCCTCAGGCTTCTCCATGGGACGGTGTTGTGAGTGGAGCCATCACCTGAGGCCCCCCCGACACCTTGCGCTGCCAGTCCTGTAGGCCCGCTCTGGTATCGACAAGGGTCTGAGCGTTCGCATCCATGGAGCACAGGAAGTGGCCCATCTCCATCTTGGACTGTACCACATCACTATGCGACTGTGCCACAACCCTGCCAGTGAGTGGACCGCGTCCATCAGCTAGTGAGTGGGCCACGTCCCTCTGGGACCGGGCCACGGCCCTCTGGGACTGGGTCATCTCCCTCTGTGTCTGCGCCACGCCGACCTGCACCTGGGCATTGCCGCCGAAGCTCTCAACAATGGCCTGCTGTGACTGTGCCATGCTGAGGAGCGCCGTTGCAATCTCCAGGTGGTTCTGGCACATGGGTGCCTGTGAGAGGGCAGCCCTGTCCAGGGCCTCGGCCCCCGCCTGCACAGAGTTCCCCAGGCCTTGCATTTTCTGACCCATATCCAACACCGTAACCGCATTGCCTCTACCACGGACACCACTGTGCGGTGTCAGCCTTTGTGGCATGCATGACTGGCACCAACCCCGCTCCTGCACGCAGAGGACTCTTCCATCTGCCCCTGGCTGTGCTGGAAGCCGGCCATCATCCCCTCCTGTAGGCCCTAGGTCTCTGACTGCACCTGCACTATGGGTGGGACTGGATATTCCAGGAGCCCGGGATCCTTCTGGGTGGCAGCTGGTTCCTGGGGCCGGGCTGCCCTCCGACCGTCCGGCCCCTCGGCTGCTCCTACCTCCACCTGCTGTAACGGAACGACTGTGTGGTACAAACCAGATAGTGGCCCAGGAGCCTCTTCACTAATGTGCCCAACTGAGGTGATAGTCTCTGAGATGGTGGAGGGTGTTGGAGACAGCAGTGACGGAAGGTCCGTGTCCTCCTCCGACCCGTGCTCCGGGGTGTCCTGATTTTCGGGCAGAGTGGTGGTGTTCTGACTGGTCTCCCCATTGGTGCTCTGCCGTCCAGGGGGCACCAGCTCTGGCACTGGCTGGGGGTGGTGGACCCCAGTTAGACCTGCCCCATCTCTGGCAGGTCCTGTAAGACACAAGACGCTGTGTATGGTTAGACAGCCGGACTGTGGTGAGGCGTGAGGTGGTGAGGGCTGAGGTGAGCGGGTGAGGGTTGGGGTGAGGGTGTTTGGTGGGTGGGGTGATGGAGTTTGGGGGGTGGGGGGGGGCGGGGGTGAGGGGGGCAGGGGGTGTGAGGGGGATGGGGGTTGGAGGGGGGTGGGGTGGAAGTGGTGGGGTGAGGGGGGGTTGGGCATATGTGTCATGAGGATCCGCAACTAGGCAGGAGATCTCACTTTCTTGCCCGCCGCCGACTCCGCCTCAGCGACCTCCCTCTCCTCCGGCCTGCGTCCAGTGCCCTCTGCTCGGGCACGGTGAGGGGACGCAGGTCTGGTGGTGTCCCTCCAGTCTTCTCCTGCTCCTGGTGGTTGTACGCGGCCGTGTCTTGGGGGTGCTGGTGAGGCGGCAAACACAAATAACGACACTGTTAGATAGTCCGGCGCATGCAGCCCAGGGGTTGGGTTGATGATGGTGTCAGTGGCCAGGGCACCTGGCCATTGCAGCTGGCATGGGTGCAGGCATGTGGGGCAAGGCGGGGTTCCGGCCGTCCCCCGAGGAGGGGGGGGGGTCCGGGTAACATGTGTGTGGGGGTAGGAGGCTTGGTGCCATGGGCACAGCGCTGCCTACTCACCCTGGCCGCCCTGAGGAGGCTGTGCAGTTTCTTTTTGCATTGGATGGCATTCCGGACGACTTCGCTGATGGCGCTGACGGCGATTGCCACGTCCGCCCAGGCACGGTGAAAAGCGCCGCCTGAGGACATTCTTCCCGGGCTGGGGTACGGCACCATCCGTCTCTCCTCCACAGAGTCCAGAGGGGTCTCCAGCTCAGTATCGCGGAAGCACGGTGCTGTTCTATTTCCAGCCATGTTGGCTGCAGCAGTGTTTGTTGGGGGGAGAATCACTTAAATGCGGCGGCAGCGGCTATGCGGTAATCATGGAACCGACGAATCTGCCGCCGTTCCCCGTGAAAAGTGTGGCGTTTCCCATGACGTATGTGTTGGCCCCTTTGGAGTGGCTGAATACATTCACCTGTCGTGCCGTTTTTGCCGTAGTAAAAGTCCACACTTTTCACGATGCCATCAGCGCTTAGTCTCAGAAACGGAGAATCCAGCCCCATGTCTTTCCCATCACCAAGTCTTAGTCTCTCGCTATCTCTCCTCAACATGTGATATCTTATTCACCAATCTCTGAGTGGCCTATTTCCTCCCTACCTTTGCAATCTCTTCCAATCCTATATCTAAAGATTTAATCTCCAATCTTCCAACTCTCGCCTTCTTTACGTCCACTTTATCTCTCCATTTTACTCTCAGACTTTAAACTCAATTTAGGGGTGAAATGTTTTAATGTTGATTAAGCATGTTTGCAATGCCATGATGAGTTCACTGTTTTAATTCTTAATATGGACGTGACATTTCTAACTCACTATTGCCCTTGGGGAGGTTAAGAGACAATTGCCTTGGGTTGAGGGAGATCTGCGAATGTAAATTCATAAGAACATAAGAACTAGGAGCAGGAGTAGGCCATCTGGCCCCTCGAGCCTGCTCGACCATTCAATGAGATCATGGCTGATCTTTTGTGGACTCAGCTCCACTTTCCGGCCCAAACACCATAACCCTTAATCCCTTTATTCTTCAAAAAACTATCTATCTTTATCTTAAAAACATTGAATGAAGGAGCCTCTACTGCTCCACTGGGTTGAGTGAAGAAACCCAGTCCTAAATCTACTTCCCCTTATTTTGAGGCTATGCCCCCTAGTTCAGTTTTCACCCGCCAGTGGAAACAACCTGCCCGCATCTATCCTAACTATTCCCTTCATAATTTTATATGTTTCTATAAGATCCCAACAAATACAGTCCCAGTCTACTCAACCTCTCCTCGTAATCCAACCCCTTCAGCTCTGGAATTAACCTAGTGAATCTCCTTTGCACACCCTCCAGTGCCAGTACGTCCTTTCTCAAGTAAGGAGACCAAAACTGAACATAATACTCCAGGTGTGGCCTCACTGACACCTTATACAATTGCAGCATAACCTCCCTAGTCTTAAACTCCATCCCTCTAGCAATGAAGGACAAAATTCCATTCGCCTTCTTAATCACCTGTTGCACCTGTAAACCAACTTTTTACAACTCATGCACTAGCACACCCAGGTCTTTCTGCAGAGCAGCTTGTTTTAATATTTTATCATTTAAATAATAATCCCGTTTGCTGTTATTCCTACCAAAATGGATAACCTCACATTTGTCAACATTGTATTCCATCTGCCAGATCCTAGCCCATTCACTTAACCTATCCAAATCACTCTTCAGACTTCCAGTATCCTCTGCACTTTTTGCTTTACCACGCATCTTAGTGTCGTCTGCAAACATGGGCACATTGCCCTTGGTCCCCAACTCCAAATCATCTATGTAAATTGTGAACAATTGTGGGCCCAACACTGATCTCTGAGGGACAACACTAGCTCTGATTGCCAACCAGAGAAACATCCATTAATCCCCACTCTTTGCTTTCTATTAATTAACCAATCCTCTATCCATGCTACTACTTTACCCTTAATGCCATGCATCTTTATCTTATGCAGCAACCTTTTGTGTGGCACCTTGTCAAAGGCTGTCTGGAAATCCATATATACCACATCCATTTTCTCCCCGTTATCTACCGCACTGGTAATGTCCTCAAAAAATTCCACTAAATTAGTTAGGCATGACCCGCCCTTTATGAACCCATGCTGCATCTTCCCAATGGGACAATTTCCATCCAGGTGCCTCGCTATTTCTTCCTTGATGATCGATTCCAGCATCTTACCTACTACCGAAGTTAAGCTCACTGCCTATAATTACCAGCTTTCTGCCTACCTCCTTTTTTAAACAGTGGTGTCACGTTTGCTAATTTCCAATCCACCGGGACCACCCCAGAGTCTAGTGAATTTTGGTAAATTATCACTAGTGCATTTGCAATTTCCCTAGCCATCTCTTTTAGCACTCTGGGATGCATTCCATCAGGGCCAGGAGACTTGTCTACCTTTAGCCCCATTAGCTTGCCCATCACTACCTCCTTAGTGATAACAATCCTCTCAAGGTCCTCACCTGTCATAGCCTCATTTCTATCAGTTACTGGCATGTTATTTGTGTCTTCCACTGTGAAGACCGACCCAAAAAACCTGTTCAGTTCCTCAGCCATTTCCTCATCTCCCATTATTAAATCTCCCTTCTCATCCTCTCAAGGACCAATATTTACCTTAGCCACTCTTTTTTGTTTTATATATTTGTAGAAACTTTTACCATCTGTTTTTATATTCTGAGCAAGTTTACTCTCATAATCTATCTTACTCTTCTTTATAGTTTTTTTAGTAGCTTTCTGTTGCCCCCTAAAGATTTCCCAGTCCTCTAGTCACCCACTAATGTATGTTTTTTCCTTCAACTTGATACTCTCCCTTATTTCCTTAGATATCCATGGTTGATTTTCCCTCTTTCTACCGTCCTTCCTTTTTGTTGGTATAAACCTTTGCTGAGCACTGTGAAAAATCGCTTGGAAGATTCTCCACTGTTCCTCAACTGTTTCACCATAAAGTCTTTGCTCCCAGTCTACCTTAGCTAGTTCTGCTCTCATCCCATTGTAATCTCCTTTGTTTAAGCACAAAACACTAGTGTTTGATTTTACCTTCTCACCCTCCATCTGTATTTTAAATTCCACCATATTGTGATCGCTCCTTCCAAGAGGATCCCTAACTATGAGATCATGAATCAATCCTGTCTCATTACACAGGACCAGATCTAGGACCGCTTGTTCCCTCGTAGGTTCCATTACATACTGTTCTAGGAACCTATCACGGATATATCCCATAAACTGCTCCTCAAGGTTGCCTTGACCGACCTGATTAAACCAATCGACATGTAGATTAAAATCCCCCATGATAACTGCTGTACCATTTCTACATGCATCCGTTATTTCTTTGTTGATTGCCTGCCCCACCATAATGTTACTATTTGGTGGCCTACAGACTACTCCTATCAGTGACTTTTTCACCTTACTATTCCTGATTTCCACCCAAATGGATTCAACCTTATCCTCCATAGCACCGATGTCATCCCTTACTATTGCCCTGATGTCATCCTTAAATAACAGAGCTACACCACCTCCCTTACCATCCACTCTGTCCTTCCGAATAGTTTGATACCCTCGGATATTTAACTCCCAGTCATGACCATCCTTTAACCATGTTTCAGTAATGGCCACTAAATCATAGTCATTCACGATGATTTGCGCCATCAACTCATTTACCTTATTCCGAATACTATGAGCATTCAGGTAAAGTACACTTATGTTGGCTTTTTTACTTCTGTTTTGAATCTTAACACCTCGATCAGTAACCTCTCCTAAGTTATATTTCCTCTTAACTTTTCTCCTAATTTTCCTTGTCGTTGAACCCATATCTTCATGTAACAACCTGCCGCGTCGCTTACCATTAATGTTTTTACTTCCCGTTTTATTCCTTTCAGTATTACTGGGCCTATTCACTGAGCTCCCCTCAGTCACTGTACCTTGTACTGTTGCCCTTTTTGATTTTTGACTATGGCTTCTCTGCCTTTCACTTTCCCCCTTACTGCCTTTTGTTTCTGTCCCTGTTTTACTACCGTCCAACGTCCTGCATCGGTTCCCATCCCCCTGCCACATTAGTTTAAACCCTCCCCAAAAGCTCTAGCAAACCCCCCCCCCCCCCCCCCCCCCCCCCCCCAGGACCTCGGTTCCAGTCCTGCCCAGGTGCAGACCGTCCGGTTTGTACTGGTCCCACCTCCCCCAGAACTGGTTCTAAAACCCCAGGAATTTGAATCCCTCCCTCTTGCACCATCTCTCGAGTCACGCATTTATCCTATCTATCCTGACATTCCTACTCTGACTAGCTCGTGGCACTGGTAGCAACCTGAGATTACTACCTTTGAGGTCCTACTTTTTAGTTTAACTCCTAACTCCCTGAATTCAGCTTGTAGGACCTCGTCCCGTTTTTTACCTATATCGTTGGTGCCTATGTGCACCACAACAGCTGGCTGTTCACCCCCCCCCCCCCCAGAATGTCCTGCAGCCGCTCCGAGACATCCTTGACCCTTGCACCAGGGAGGCAACATACCATCCTGGAGTCTCGATTGTGTCCGCAGAACCGCCTATTTATTCCCCTTACGATTGAGTCCCCTATCACGCTAGCCCTGCCATTCTTCTTCCTGCCCAGCTGCGCAGCAGAGCCAGCCACGGTGCCATGAACCTGACTGCTGTTGCCTTCCCCTGGTGAGCCATCTCCCTCAACAGTATCCAAAGCAGTATATCGGTTTTGCAGGGAGATGACCGCAGGGGACACCTGCACTGCCTTCCTACTGTTGCTCTGTCTTTTGGTCACCCATTTTCTATCTCCCTCAGTAACATTCACCTGCTGTGTGACCAACTCACTAAACGTGCTATCCACGACGTCCGCAGCATCGCGGATGCTCCAAAGTGAGTCCATCAACAGCTCCAGAGCCGTCAAGCGGTCTAACAGGAGCTGCAACTGGACACACTTCTTACACGTGAAGGAGCCAGGGACAGTGAGCTCCCACATCGCACACGAGGAGCATGACACGGGTCTGGGATCTCCTGCCATGTCTTAAACCTTAGGTAAACTTATATAACTACAATTCCAAACAATGAAAGAAAAAATAAATAAATTAGACAATGAAAAGAAAAACTACTTACCAGTCACTTACCAGGGATAAAAAGCATCTCCACCCCCCCCAAGCTTCGAATTCCCACCTAGATTCAAATTCCTAAACTCACTCTTGGTTGTATCTCACTCTGGCTGTGTCTTCTCTGGCTCACTGGGAGAACTCACTCTTCAGACCAAGTCTATCCTCTGTGTTAGACTCAGTGGACTGCGTAAAATGCAGCCTCTGGTAGCAGGAGCCATGATGGCTGAGCCTACCTAAATTGTGCAGGAGAGGTCTTGCATCAGTCTCCCCTGAGGGTGGAAGGGGCAGTTGGAGGAATTACTGATCACCGACAGCAGCGTGTCAATCAGATTCATGAATGAGCCAATTGACAGCCATTGGAGGCCACCACAAGCTGGTGATGCTTCAGGGATTCAATTGGAGCTTTCCCGCACCGAGGTACCTGGCATCAGGATCACGTGTGGTGTGCTGAAAGCCACCTCCTCCGCCTGCTTTCTAGCTCCCTGCCCCCACCATCCAATTATTCCTACAGCATGGCACCCCCCTACCTTCATTCCTGGGCCTCCAGTGGATGCAGTTCTGCCAGCGGCCACTTCCCCATCTGGCGCTGACAGTAGCAAGTAGTTGACTCACCAGCAGCTCTCGGCAGGCTGGGACTTACAACACTGGGGACCTGAATCATAGAATCATAGAACTTACAGTGCAGAAGGAGGCCATTCGGCCCATCGAGTCTGCACCGGCTCTTGGAAAGAGCACCCTACCCAAGGTCAACACCGCCACCCTATCCCCATAACCAATAACCCCACCCAACACTTCGGGCAATTTTGGACACTAAGGGCAATTTATCATGGCCAATCCACCTAACCTGCACATCTTTGGACTGTGGGAGGAAACCGGAGCACCCGGAGGAAACCCACGCACACACGGGGAGGATGTGCAGACTCCGCACAGACAGTGACCCAAGCTGGAATCGAACCTGGGACCCTTGAGCTGTGAAGCAATTGTGCTATCCACTGTGCCACCATGCCGCCCCTTTCCCTATCATATGACTTTCCCTCTGGTTCTCCAACTGGTAGTGCGAGAATCCCCCCCTCTCCCCTCCCCCTCCTCCCCCTCCTCCCCCTCCTCCCCCTCCCCCTCCTCCCCCTCCCCCTCCCCCTCCTCCCCCTCCCCTCCCCCCCCCTCCCCCCCCCTCTCCCCTCCCCCCCTCTCCCCGGCCCCGGCCCCGGCCCCAGCAGCACTGCAAAATCCAGCCTAGGCACTCCGATACCTTGTTGAAATCTGGCTTATTTTAAACCTCTTGTAAATGATTGATTTCCTGGATGTAGTCACCACTGGCAAGTTGGGCATTCAGTGCCCATCCTGAGCGGCACTGAGAAGGTGGTGGTGGGATTTCAGTGTTGGATCTGAGTCACAGTTAGAGCACATTGGGTAAGGATGACATGTTTCCTTCCCTAAAGGACGTGGGTCAGCCAGTTAGCTTTTTTAATGATAATTCAACTGCTCCTTGGCCACTTAATGATTATATCAACCTTTTAATTTAACATCACATTCAAATACTGAAACTGCCCTTTGTGGTATTTGAACGCACATCCTCTGAATTAGTAGTCCAATGACATATCCACTATCTCCATTACTGTAACCATACATTTGTAACAATGTCCTTTGCATTCTTTTGCATTTTAGCACCACTTCAGATTTTTAAAAAAGTTGCATATACCTCAACTCGCCAGTATGTGGCACCAGAACTCTGAGTTCACCTCGGAGATTTTGGGATGACTTCAAAAACCCTGTGTTGTGCCTTTCTGCTTTAAAATTGCACCATTCTCAAACCCGGAAATACCAGCAAAGTTTACAGTCAACAAGAATGGCTGGGACATGGTCAGTTGCTCATGCCTTTAAGGTCCTGTACCAGCCTTCCCGAACAGGCGCCGGAATGTGGCGACTTGGGACTTTTCACAGTAACTTAATTGAAGCCTACTTGTGACAATAAAGCGATTTTCATTTCATTTCATTTCATTTTTCATTTCATTAAAGTCAATTTCCATTCATGGCAACCAGCTAACAAGCGGCAGCTTTTGTGCACAGCAGCGCCACATGGGAGGTGTGGCTGCTGGCGGAAGGACAGGCACCAGAGCCCCAGGATCACAGAGTGGCTCAGGCCACATATGGGGAGGGGGCGGCGGGGGGGGGGTCACTGGATGCAGGCTGTGGAGAGAGGAGTGTAGGGGGTTCAGCAGCTGGGGGGCGGGGGGGGGGGGGGGGGGGGGGGGGGGGGGGGGGCTCTCCGAATGATCCTTCCCAATGTTGAGACCCTCAATCAGGCACTGAGTGTGTTTGATCACGGGAACCCCCGACCCAGATGTGACAAGTTGACCACACACTTTTAGCTCTCGTGCATGCTGGAAGTCGACAGGCCTGCCTGAAGCTGGATTAATACCAGTGGTGGTGGATTGAAACCGTTAATTATTAATCACAATGGGGCCTTTGGTGTGTGTATGGCGGGAAGGCCGACAATGGGCCTTCCCATCCATAATTTAATTCAGGCAGAGGATTGGGAAGTGGTGAGGTTCAGATATGCCACCGTCCTGCCTAATTAAATACCCTTCCCACCTCCAAACCTACCAACCGAGACAGCAGAAGACTCTGCCCATTGGACCCACTCGATGACGCTATCATAGAACCCCTACAGTGCAGAAGGAGGTCATTCGGCCCATCGAGTCTGCACCGACCCTTGGACAGACTACCCTACCTATCCCCGTAATCCAACCTAACCTTTTGGACACTTAAGAGGCAATTTAGCTTGGCTAATCTACCTAACCTGCATATCTTTCAACTGTGGGGGCAAACCGGAGCATCCAGAGGAAACCCACGTAGGCACGGGGAGAAAGTGAAAACTCCACACAGACCGTCACCCGAGGCCGGAATTGAACCTGGGTCCCTGAAGTGATGAGGCAGCACTGTGCCACCGTGCCGCCATGCTGCTGTAAATGTTTCTCAGTAACTGGGATGGCGGAGACTCAGCTACCTGCCACCCGGAGGTGGATAGAATATTTAAAAAATTAAGGCCCTGATTAATTAGCGATCATTTTCCTAGATTGCTCCGACAACCTTTCTGCTACCCCTGCGAAGGCGGCCTCCATTTGGAGGAGGCCCTCGTCCTTCCGTCTGCTGCCTCAGTGACGGCCATCTTTCCCAGAGGTGCTGCTGAGGCAACAGAGTTGTTGACCCACCGACTGGACAGGGAGTGTGGACGTCACACCCATCATGCTTAATGGGCCGTGTTGTAACTTGGCCCCTTTGATGAGCAATCCTACGCGGCTCATGTGGCCATTGGAGTCGTTGGAATGTGAGTGCGGAACCTGGGCTGGAGGTTGGCAGTTGGAACCAGGGCGTTGTTAGGAGTGGGCCTGTATGTCCTTAGTGTGTATAATTGTTTTTGATCCACAGATCCTTTCATTCATTACTGCCGCATTTAGTAACCTCGGGTTATTACACTGCTGACGAGGACAAACCGGATCAGTCGTTGAAAGCCCGCAGTGCAGAATTAGAGGGCGAGGAGAGGGATCACTCGAAGACCAAAAACAAAGTTCAGAATCCATTTAAAATGCCGATATTCAAAAAAATAGAACCATTCAACCCCAAAGTCGGGAATTGGGCAGTACATTGAGTGACGTTATTTTTTTTGCAGCAAACAAACTAACAACTGGGGCAAAGCAGAGGCATTACTGCTCACAATCTGCCACCCACAGATTTATTCCTCTGGTGAAGAGTTTGACATCACACGAAGATCCAGCCACAAAAACCTTCGACCAGTTGATAAATTTATTTAAGGATCACTGTAACCCCTGACCTTCCATTATCGTGCAACGGTACAAATTCCACTCTGCCATTAGCTGGCTAATAATTGCAGGTTTTGGCCTGAGTTAAGGGACACATTAAGGGATCATTTGGTTTGTGAGATCGACAAGCTCAACATCCAAAAGAAGCTGCTTGCTGAAACCAATATTTCACTGGAAAAAGCAATGGAGATGGCTAAGCGACTGAGTGCAGCACAAGGTGTTAATGGGCTGCAAGGTGTGCAGAATGAGGTGAAGCAGTTGTGGCGGAAAGCGGCTCCACTAGGAACAGTCACGTGCAGACACAGCGGAGCCTGAGAAGAACCGTTCAGCATCTGGGTCTGAGGCATGTTTTCGGTGTGGGGGAGTCCACTCCCGAGAGATGTGCTGGTGCAAGAATTTTATCTGCTTCAGATGCAAGGAAAAGGGGCCCTTGGAGCTAAATGTAGAGCGAAACTAAAAATGATGATAAAAACAACCCCGTAAATAAGTTAACGGAGGAATCAAAGGAAGGATCCGAGACTTACACATTCAATCAGATCCAACTCAACAAGATACCTCCCATTGAGATTGTCTTAATAATCAATACTCCCCCCCCCCCCCCCCCCCCCCCCCGAAAATGGAGTTTGCCGCTGGCACCGTGGCCACCGTCATGGGTGAAAGAACATTCAAACATCTCCAGAAGTGACTACAACCCCTCAAGTCTGAGCCATTCTGAGGCTACTTTAGCGACTTACAGTGGAGCGACTCAAGGCTACACCTAGGTTTTTCCGAGCTCAACCGGTGCCATATGCATGACACCAAAAGGTAGAGGTGGAACTGAAGAGGTTGGAAGACCTGGGTGTTATCAAACCTGTGCGGTTTTCTGAATGGACCACGCCCATCGTCCCCACCTGAAACCTGATCACACTGTGAGGATCGGCGAGGATTAAAAACTAACGGTAAACAGAGGAGCTCAGTTGGCTCCTTACCCCTTTCCGAGGATAGAGGACCTCAATGCTAAGTTACAAATATATAGACCTAAGCAATGCTTATCAACAGCTGGAAATGGAAGAAGACTCCAGAATGTTAGTTACAATAAATACCCACAGAGGTTATATCAGTACACTCGATTGTATTTCATCAGCCTGTGCTCTTTTTCAGCTCATTGTGGAGAACCTGTTACAAGGAATCCCTAAAGTGGTGGTGTACTTAAACAATGTCTTAGTTATAGGTGTATCTCCGAAAGATGGGGCAAACCTGGAGGAGGTCCTCGGGATGTTTAAAAAGGTTGGCATAGTTAAAAATGCGAGAAATGCACCTTTCAATCTGATCTTTACATACTTCGGGTTCAGAGTGGATGCAAAGGGACTGCATCCCCTCAAAGACAAGGTTAAAGCGATTAAGGGAGTGCCTGTGCTAAAGAATGTGACAGAACTGAAGTCTTCCTAGGAATGGGTAATTACGACGGAAGATTCCTGATAAACCTATCAACAATTCTGGCCCCTTTACACCAGCTTTTAAAGGAAGATCAGCAGTGGAAGTGAGGCAACATGCAGAAATAAGTGTTTACTCAAATCAAACAGGCTTTACAGTTGACAACATTGCGTTTCAACCCGCACAAACCATTAGTAGTCACTTGTGACGCCTCGCTATATGGAGTTGAACGGTTCTATCTCATATAATGACAGATGGGGTGGCGAGGTCAAGTGAGTTTGCTTCAAGGACCTTGTCAGACACTGAGAAAAAGTACTCTCAAATCGATAAAGAAAGCAGCGCAGTCATTTATCCTGTGACGAAATTTCACCAGGACATTGATCCATTATCAATTACCACAAAGGCGAGAGTAGTGGAATAATCGAGGCTTTATTGAGCAAAGATGTTGTGTCTCCTGTAGCTGGAACCAGAATGGCTGCAGCACCGGCGAGCACACACATTTATACACCGCCTACTGGGCGGAGCCAGCAGGCAGGGATTTACCCATGTACCTCTACTATACATGTCTTACCGTAATACATATAATACTGCTAGTGGTGACTACCACAGACATCTATGGAAGGCACTTCACCATCATGTCAGACCACAAGCAATTGTTGGGGCTTTTCCGGGAGGATAGGCCAGTGTCGTGTATTGCTTTGACCAGAGTACAGAAATGGGCCTTGCTGCTGGCAACATACAGTTATACTTTCCAGTACAGGCAGGAACACACACCTCACATGCAGATGCATTTGATCACCTCCCACTGCCACAGACCATACCGTCACTGTCTGTTCCACACAAGATAATATTGGGTTTTCATTTTTTGGACACCCTGCCTGTCCCAGCCGCCCACATTAAGTCATGGAAAGATAGGGACCCATTGCTCTCAAAAGTCAAAAACTGATGCTGACAGGGTGGCAGAGCAAATTAAGCTGTATTT
Source organism: Scyliorhinus torazame (assembly GCF_047496885.1). NCBI lineage: Eukaryota > Metazoa > Chordata > Chondrichthyes > Carcharhiniformes > Scyliorhinidae > Scyliorhinus > Scyliorhinus torazame. The sequence continues at coordinate 162,029,931 of NC_092716.1, forward strand.
GCAATGCAGGGATGAGATTACCTGCGAAGATGGGGTGTGGGGGGGGTCCGTGTCACGTACCATCCCTGGGGCGATAGCCACTGCTCCAAGAGTCGCACGATGCCCACACTGGACAGAGCAGGATGAAAGCATTGGCTAAAAGCCATGTCTGGTGGCCTAGGATTGACAGAGAAATTGAACAAGTGGTTGGGCAGTGTAAGAATTGTCAGACCCAGAAAGCATTATTGCCATTAGCGAACATGCAACCTTGGAAGTGGTGGGCCATCCGTGGTCGCGACTTCACATAGACTTTGCTGGGTCTTTTTGGGGCACATGTTCCTAATCCTAGTAGATGTCCATTCCCAGTGGTTGGACGTTCAGCTCATGAGATACACCACAGCAGCATCTACTCTTATGCATTACACCAGAATTGGGGCGGGTTTGATCCCGGCTCTGGGTCACTGTCCATGTGGAGTTTACACATTCTCCCCGTGTTTGCGTGGGTCTCACCCCCACAACCCAAAGATGTGCAGGTTAGATGGATTGGCCACGCTAAATTGCCCCTCAATTGGAAAAAAAGAATTGAGTACTCTAAATTTAAAAAATCAATATAAAATGAAGAAGCAGGCTCATAGGCCATGCCATTGTGATTGGTAAGTTTTTGTTATTGTCTTAAACAACACACCTCATGCCACCACCAGGGTCACGCCTGTAGAATTGCAAATGGGATGGCACTAGCGCACCATAAGATTATAAGAAATAGGAACAGGAGTAGGCCATTCGGCCCCTCGAGCCTGTTCTGCTATTCAAAAGAATCATGGCTGATCCAAAATTCCTCCTGTCCAGTTTCCTGTCATTTCCCTGTAACCCTTGAGTCCCTTACTGATCAAGAATCTATTTATCTCAGCCTTAAATATTATTATGCCCGTTTAGACCTCGTGTTCCCAAATTTATTGAGGAGGGTGGAGTCCAGCCAAGCCTCACAGAAAGTGTCATGTCTCTCAGAAAAGGGGCATATTGTTAAATATCGGCAATCTTGTTTTGACAAGGGCTTTTGGTGTCGGACCTGCCTGGGTGCAAAGGAGAGTTGTGGGGAAGACAGGACCAGTCTCATATGTGGTGGAGACACAAGGCCATCAAGTAAAGAAGCATGTTGACTACTTATGCAAGAGAGAAGAGCTTGCATGTACCAGCCCCTGAACCAGAGATTTCTACGCCCTCGGTGGGTCAAAGGCAACCTCTGGCTTCGGTGGCTTCGGCAGAAGACGGGGCTGGCAAAGGCCTAGCACCAGAGGTGGTCAGCTCAGCCGCTACATCCAAGAGAACCTGTGTCACCAACTGCTGAAGAACCCCTGGCAGAGGTGCAGTGTTCCACAAGGATCTGGAAGTTTCCAAACAGACTGACGTTATGTCCTTGTGTCCTTTTTGTAATATTGCTGTTTTTGTGCCTATATGTTAACTGTTATTTTCTTTTTGTTTTATTATAGGTGGTCTCAGGAGTTGTGGGGGAAGGAGTGTGGTGATGTGGCCCCTTTGATGGGTAACCCTTCACGGGTCACGTGGCAGTTGGAGCCAATGGAATGCGAGCGCAAAACTCCAGGCTGGACATTGGCATTTGGAGCCAGGGCATTGTTAGGAGTAGACCTATTCAGTTGTGCTGCTAAAACCCTGAGTGTATATAATTGTTCTTGATCAATAAATCTGTTAACTTATTACTTACCACATCGAGTCACCTCGAGTCATTACAGGCCGCCTCCCCTGCCTGTCTGGATCTTGTTTGCCTCCCCCCTGCAATATCAATGGTGAAGTCCTGCCTCCCACCCTGAGCTTTTTGGCTGCCCGTAAAGCAGCCCAATATGGGGATTTGCCCCACCGCACTCCTCTCATCCTCTGGGAAGATGTTGCTCAATGAGTGCTAGAAAACATTTTGAGTTGAGTTCCATTATAAAGAGGTAAGGCCCTCCTGCCCCTCTAGCCCAGCATGCAAAAGGTGAGTAAGCCTGTTTTCAAAATAAAAATGCCTTCATTTCTGTTTAGTTTTCTCTCCATTCCTTTCAGTGCGAATAGTGAATTGCCAGCGTGTCAATAATGAAGAATTAGTGATTGAATAGTGAAGGGTCAGTGTGAATAGTAAATGGTCAGTGTGTGAATGGTGAATGTTCAGTGCATGAATAGTGAAGGGTCAGTGTGTGAACAGTGAATGGTCAGTGTGAATAGTGAAGGATAAGTGTGCAAGAAAATAAAAGATCAATGTGTGAATAGTGAAGGGTCAGTGTGTAAATAGCTAAGGGTCAGCACGAATGGTGAATGGTCAATGTGTGAAAAGTGAAGGGTCAGTGTGTGAATAGCAAAGGGTCAGTGTATGATTAATGAAGGGTCAGAGTGTGAATAGTGAAGGGTCAGTGTGAATAGTAAAGGGTCAGTGTGAATAGTAAAGGGTCAGTGTGTGAATAATTAAGGGTCATTCTGAATAGCAAAGGGTCCAGTGTGTGAACAGTGAAGGGTCAGTGTGTGAATAGTGAATGATCAGTGTGTGAATAGTGAAGGCTCAGTGTATGAATAGTCAAAGGTAAGTGTGTGATTAGTGAAGTGTCAGTGTGTAAATAGTATAGATTCTAGTGTGTGAATATTGAAGGGTCATTCTGAATAGTGAAGGGTCAGTGTGTGAATAGTGAAGGGTCAGTGGGTGAAGAGTGAAAGATCATGTGAAAACAATGAAGGGTCAGTCCATGAATAGTGAAAGGACAGTGTGTAAATAGTGAATGGTCAGTGTGTGAATATGAATGCTTGTTGGTGATACTGAAGGGATATTCTGAAAGTGAAGGGCTGTGCGTGAATAGTGAATTGTCAGTGTATGAATAATGACGGGCCAGTGTGTGGATAGTGAGCGGCAGATTGTGAATAGTAAAGGGCCAGTGTGTAAATTGTGAAAGGTCATTGTCAATATGTAAAGGTCAGTGAGAATATTAAAGCTCACTCAGAATAGTGAAGGCTCATTCGGAATAGTGAAGGGTAAGTGTGTGAATAGTGAAGTATCATTCTGAATCGTGAAAGCTCAGTGTGTGACTAGTGAAGGGTCAGTGTGTTAATAGTGAATGGTCATTTTGTATAGTGAAGGGTATATGTCTGAATAGTGAAGGTCAGTGTGTGAGTAGTCAAGAGTCAGTCTGAACAGTGAAGGAACAGTATAAATAATGAAGGGACAGTAGTGAAAGGTCAGTGTGTGAACAGGAAGGGTCTGTATGTGATTAGTGTAAAGTCCGTGTGTGAATAGTGAAGGTCAGTGTGTGAATAGTGAATGATCAGTGTATGAATAGTGAAGGGTCAATGTGTGAATCATGAAGGGTTAAAATGAATAGCAAAGGGCCAGTGTATGAGTAGTGAATGGTCAGTGTGTGAATAGTGAAGGGTCAATGTGTGAGTAGTGAAGGGTCAATGTATGATTAGTGAAGGGTCAGTGTGTGAATAGTGATGTGTCAGTGGGTGTTAAAAGTGAAGGATATGTGTGTGAATAGTGAAGGTTCAGTGTGTGAATAGCAAATGGTCAGTGTGTGAATAGTGAAGGGTCAGTGCATGATTAGTGAAGGGACAGTGTGTGAATAGTGATGGGTCAGTGTGTGTTAATAGTGAAGGATATGTGTGTGAATAGTGAAGGGTCAGTGTGTGAATAGTAAAGGATCATTCTGAATAGTGAAGGATCAGTGTGTGAATATTGAAGGGTCAGTGTGTGAATAGTGAAAAGTTAGTGTGTGAATAATGAAGGGTCAGTGTGCATTAACAGTGAAGGATAAGTGTGTGAATAGTGAAGGGTCAGTGTGTGAAGAATGAAGGGTCAGTGTGTGTTAATAGTGAAGGATAAGTGTGTGAATAGTAAAGGGTCAGTGTGAATAGTGAGGGGCAATTTGTGAATAGTAAATAGTCAATAGTGAAAGGTCAGTGTGTAAATATTAAAAGTAACTGTGAACAGTGAAGGATCACTCTGAATAGTGAAGTGCAAGCATGTGAATAGTGAATGGTCATTCTGAATAGTGAAAGATCAGTGTGTGAATAGTGAAGGGTCGGTGTGTTAATAGTGAAGGGTCAGACTGAACAGTGAAAGGTCAGTATGAACAATGAAGGGACAGTGTGTGAATAGTGAAGGGTCAGTGTGAGAATAATGAAGGGTCAGTGTGAGAATAGTGAAGGGCCAGCATGATTAGTGAAGGGTCATTCTGAATAGTGAAAGGTCTGTGTGTGAATAGTGAAGGGTCAATGTGTGAATAGTGAAGAATCAGTGTGTGAACAGTGAAGGATCAGTGTGTGAATAAGTGAAATGTCAGTGTGTGAATAAGTGAAGAGTCAGTGTATGAATAGTGAAGGGTCAGTGTGAGAATAGTGATGGGTCAGCATGATTAGTGAAGGGTCATTCAGAATAGTGAAGGGTCAGTGTGTGAATAGTGAAGGGTCAGTGTGAGAATAGTGATGGGTCAGCATGATTAGTGAAGGGTCATTCGGAATAGTGAAGGGTCAGTGTGTGAATAGTGAAGGGACAGTGTGTGAATAGTGAAGGGTCAGTGTGTGAATAGTGAAGGGTCAGTCTTGTCATGATATTCAAGTGAACATCACAGCACATACACACATACATAGTGATGGACAGATCAACGGACCAATTAGCACACACAACACGACAGCCAATCACAGACAAGAACAGACACAGTACAAAACAAGGAACACAACACTTCCTGGGCAGTCCAGCAGGAGACGGCTCAGGGCAAGGACCTCCAAGCCAGACACTCAGACAGTCACCATGTGCTGAGTACCAAGTTTGTTATATAAATAGTTAAAAGAAATAAAACTGCGTTGTACCAATCACAACCGTGTTGGTTCGTCTGTGTCTCAGAGCACCCAACACTTCAAGTCTGTGACTAGTGAAGGGTCAGTCTGTGACTAATGAAGGGTCAGTCTGTGACTAGTGAAGGGTCAGTGTGTGACTAATGAAGGGTCAGTCTGTGACTAGGGAAGGGTCAGTGTGTGAATATGAATGCTCACTGTTGAATGCTTCACAATAGTATCAATGCTTCACAATAGTGAAGGGCCATTCTGAATACTGAAGGGCCGTGCGTGAATAGTGAATTGTCAATTTGTGGATAGTGAAGGGTCAGTGTGTGAATAGTGAAAGGTCAGTGTGTGATTAGTGAAAGGGCAGTGTGAATAATGAAGGGTCAGTGTGCGAATAGTGAAAGGTCAGTGTGATTAGTGAGTGAAGGGGCAGTGTGAATAATGAAGGGTCAGTGTGCAAATAGTGAAAGGTAAGTGTGTGATTAGTGAAGGGTCAGTGTGTGTGAATAGTGAAACGTCAATGTGTGTATCCTGTGTTACATCTACTGAGATGTAAAGACCATTTTGGTTCCAAGTTCCGCACTTGAACCCAGCCTTGGTGGGGAAATAGGCCTCATGACTGCAGAGTTAGGGAGGGGAAAATATCAGCGAGGATTGGTATTCCTGATGGCTGTAGCAGTGACAGCTGCTGGAACAGGCATGCAGGTGAGGAGAGAGTCAGACGGCAATGTCATCTGTAGGAATAACCTCTTAATGTGAGCACAGTACGAAGTCTTACAACACCAGGTTAAAGTCCAACAGGTTTGTTTCGATGTCACTAGCTTTCGGAGCGCCGCTCCTTCCTCAGGTGAATGAAGAGGTATGTTCCAGAAACACATATATAGACAAATTCAAAGATGCCAAACAATGCTTGGCTAATGGTCGCATTCCAAGCATTGTTTGGCATCTTTGAATTTGTCTATATGTGTGTTTCTGGGACATACCTCTTCATTCACCTGAGGAAGGAGCAGCGCTCCGAAAGCTAGTGACATCGAAACAAACCTGTTGGACTTTAACCTGGTGTTATAAGACTTCGTACTGTGCTCACCCCAGTCCAACGCCGGCATCTCCACATCATGGCTCTCAATGTGAAGCATTGTCTTGGTTCTCAGGCTACGAATGGCAATTTAAGAGACTTATCAGAGGCCAGCTGGTGCCCTGTGGAACCCCATTGCTACAGGAGTCAGATTCTTCAGGAAAGTAGGGGGAAAAGATTGGTTCAATATCATTTTTGATAGTCCATGCAAGACCCTGAAACCACCTGCTGATCACACTGCAGGAGTCTCCAGAGGGGGACTTAAATCATGCTTTAAATCCAATTAAAATAACTATTTCCCCCCCTGCTGTCCTGGGCTGATCATCACCCTAATAGTCAGGAACCACGAGACACAGTTCAGTCTTTTATATAGTTTGTGTCAGTGCCAGTGTTCAGGAAGCTGGAGTGTACAGAGTACAGGCTCTATGCAGCAACTGCCAAAACAAACACAACAACTGTTCTCATCGGAATTAAAACTGTGTCACGTCAATGGGTTCTAATTATTAACCAGTGAGTTATTGTTGAGCGGTTTTACTCACCCCCTGTTTTGATAACAGCTAATGCCCTTTTGAAAAATCAAACCAAACAAATGTGATCCCTTTTTCAGAGGGGCACAATTAATAAGAAACTAAATCATAAAACATAGGTAGCTGTATTCTCCGTCGGCAGCACGCTCACGCCAACGCATTTCCCAACGGTGCGGGGGTGCCCACAATGGCTGGCTGCCGGAGCAGAGGACCCCGCTGCCGGTGGGGGGGCGGCGTACCAGAAAATGGGTGCAGCAGGACGGAGAATCCCGCCCAGGAAGCTTAGAAAATCAAGTATTTATATTCCTGGTGTCCACAACACTCTCCAGTCCTTGTAGTGCCCACAGGTTGCAGAAGGTCGCGGGTATTACCAGAGGGCATCAATTGCTCCTTCTCTAGGGCCACCCAAGTACGGATAAGAGTTTAGGAGGCAGGCTGGCGGTTAGACTGTGTTGTGTTCCGTGCTCTTTGTCTAGCAATGAATCTACAGGACTGCTGGTGACTTAGCTAGAACTAGGATTTATTAATGTAAACATGGTACGGTAACGATCAGATACAGAGCAAGTTATCATGGAGTTTCTTTAGACTCCGTGGGCAAGTGCGAGGTCTTGCACTTTGGAAAAAAGAATAGAGGCATGGACTATTTTCTAAACGGTGACAAAATTCATAATGCTGAAGTGCAAAGGGACTTGGGAGTCCTAGTCCAGGATTCTCTAAAGGTAAACTTGCAGGTTGAGTCCGTAATTAAGAAAGCAAATGCAATGTTGTCATTCATCTCAAGAGGCTTGGAATATAAAGGCAGGGATGTACTTCTGAAGCTTTATAAAGCATTAGTTAGGCCCCATTTAGAATACTGTGAGCAATTTTGGGCCCCACACCTCAGGAAGGACATACTGGCACTGGAGCGGGTCCAGCGGAGATTCACATGGATGATCCCAGGAATGGTAGGCCTAACATACGATGAACGTCTGAGGATCCTGGGATTATATTCATTGGAGTTTAGGAGGTTGAGGGGCGATCTAATAGAAACTTACAAGATAATGAATGGCTTAGATAGGGTGGACGTAGGGAAGTTGTTTCCATTAGCAGGGGAGACTAGGACCCGGGGGCACAGCCTTAGAATAAAAGGGAGTCACTTTAGAACAGAGATGAGGAGAAATTTCTTCAGCCAGAGAGTGGTGGGTCTGTGGAATTCATTGCCACAGAGGGCGGTGGAGGCCGGGACGTTGAGTGTCTTTAAGACAGAAGTTGATAAATTCTTGATTTCTCGAGGAATTAAGGGCTATGGAGAGAGAGCGGGTAAATGGAATTGAAATCAGCCATGATTGAATGGTGGTGTGGACTCGATGGGCCGAATGGCGTTACTTCCACTCCTATGTCTTATGGTCTTATGGTCCCCTGGAACAACCCCTATGCACGACTGTCCTCATGTACGTCTTACAACCTTCTGAAGATAGCCGGATGTGCCCTGACTTATATCTGACGCCACCTGCTGGTGGGAACTCACACTGCTGAATACATGGTCACCTGCTGGTTGGAGGTAACACTGCTGAGTACATGTAATATTATCTATAGACATATCACCACAGACTGTGGTAACAGCGCTGAGGTCTGGTGCAAAAGTGACTATGTAATTTGGTTGCTAATGATTAGTATTGCTTCACTAATTTAGGTTTCTCAATACTGGTTAACTCCCAGGGTAACTCCTCTTCTTCCACCTAGGCAGTCCCGCAAGATCAAGGATGACTTACTTCTACTCCGGTTCAATGGGTTCTGAGATGGCTGATCGGTCCAATACACAATCTGCAGATTCTGTCACATGGAAGGCAGGTGGTACTAAGAGGCTCAGGCAGATGATGTGTTTGGAGGTATGTGGACTCTCCCTGATACCTCGACCTCACCTCTGCGTGTTCCCGGTGCAGCCTTTGATGTGTTCAGCACCAGCCCGAATGAGCCATTTCCATTTCGGTCAGTCTCAAACCAGGGTCTCCCATGAGTCAGCGGGAATATTTGACCTCTTCACTGATGCTTTGAGGACTGACAAAGTATTGCCCAGACATTGGTGAGTTGTGATCAGCTGAGATTGAAAGGTGTGTTTCTTGATGAACCACCTCTCACATTAACATGACGTCCCAAAGTTCTTTGCAGACAGTGAAGTATTCTGAAACCTTTGTTGTAACAGTAGAATACCATTGCAGCTATTAAATATTGACCAGGCTACTAGGAGGTGTCCAGTGTTCTTCCTCTACTACCATGAGCTTTTTTTTAACATGCGCCTCAGAAAATAAACGGGGCTTGTCTTTCGTCTCGCAACCAAAAGATGGCACCTCCAACAGGGCAACACCCAATAGCCTCTGGAGAGAGACTTGAACCCATACACTTCTGACTCAGAAACAAGAGTGCCACGCTGCCACTTCTGATGGCTAAAGAAATGTCTGGGAGCACTGTTCGACAATAAATGGGTTAAAAACTTTGTGTGCATGTTGGAATGTTCAAATGGTTAATAATAGCAATCAGAATAATTTCTACCACATAATGTATGGCAAAAACCTTTTAGTTTAAAAAGGGGGAGTGAGCTAGAATCATTTTCACCATGTTGCAAGTGACAGTATTATATGTCGCAACAGGGTTGATTGACATTGTTGTCATAACATGCACCCATGCACATCATGAGGTAAAAACAGGCAGTGACAGACACCCAGGTTAGCCAATCAACATACAGGACAGAACACAACCGATCACCAGACAGAACACCAGAGGGGGGCTTCCAACTATAAAACACACGCGGCATCAGCACTCCGCCTCTTTCCACTTGTGACAACTGTAGTGACAGTCAGGGTGTATATATCAGCCAGCACCTTCTACACGTGGATCAGAGCTAGCCTGGTCTAGTAAGTTAGAGTTAGTACACTTAGAGTAGTAGAGTGTCAACCCACAGCCAGCTGTGTGCATTGTTACAGAAGTTCAATTAATCATATTGAACCAACGCCTACGTTTGGTGTATGCTTTACCATTCATCTGCATCCTGGTGCAATCCGTATTACCCCAGAGTGAATAACACGACATGATACCAGGAGTTTACTTCATCTAAGTAATTTACCTTAAATAATTCAGTGATGACCAGCAAGTGCCTTCCAGCGGCATGGAGAAGATCCAGGCCCCTCCACAGCTCCGGATCTCCGGAAATCTCAGCGCCAACTGGCAGGTCTTCAAGCAGAGATTCAGTCTATACATTGAGGCCTCGGGCCTCAAGGAAGCGTCCGATGCCAGAAAAATTGCGCTGCTCCTATCGACTGCAGGGGACCAGGCCATCCAAATCTTCAATTCGCTCACTTTTGCCAATGGCGAGGACAAGACCAAGTTCCAGACCGTGTTAGCCAAATTCGACAGTCACTGTGAAGTCGAAACGAACGAGAGCTTTGAGCGCTATGTCTTCCAGCAACGCCTTCAGGGTAAGGACAAGCCTTTCCAATCCTTTCTAACTCATCTCCGCATATTAGCGCAATCCTGAAACTACGGTGATACCGCTGATTCCCTCATCAGGGATCAGATGGTGTTTGGGGTCCACTCCGATGCCCTGCGGGAGCAGCTCCTAAAAATAGAAAACATGACCCTGCCAGTCGCCATCGAGATGTGTAAAGTGCATGAACAGGCGAAAAGCCGCTACTCCCACCTTAAATCGGCAGAACAGGACCAACTTGCCTCCCACGAGTCAGAGAGTGTACAGGCCATCGCCCAAATGCGGTGCCTTAGCATCGATGAAGGCAGCCATTTTGTGCGCTTTTCCCAGGGTCCTACGCATGCGCACCACAGACCGGGGGAACGAAGCGGCCGAAGACCACACTGCGCAGGTGCGAGCGGCGGCTGACCGCACTGCACATGTGCAACGACGCACGGAGCGTTACGACACCAACGTCATGACGTGCCCGAACTGCGGCACCGCCCACTTAAAGCAGCAATGTCCTGCAAGAGGCAGGCGATGTTTAAATTGTGGGAAGCCTGGCCATTATGCAGCCTTGTGCAGGATTGCACCTCCGATCGTGGGCCAGCGATCCCAGTTCCAATGCAAAAAAGTTTGAAGTGTGCAGCAAGAGCTGCTGGATTTGGAACCTGGTAACACCACGGATCCAGAGGAAGACTGCCTGGAGTCCCCATATCGTGTAGGCATCATTACCACGTATGACAAGGCCTCCTCAAATTCAGCAACATGCCTTCCCATACTCAACGTGGATTCTGCGGACGAATGGCATGCTGTCGTACAAGTCAGCCAATGCAGCATCCGGTTCAAGCTGGACACTGGTGCTTCAGCCAATCTCAAGCAGATCTTGCTCGCATCCAAAGGCAGCCAAAAATTCTTCCGCTGGCCTGCCAGTTGCTTGATTATAATGGCAATGCCATTACTGCGTTAGGGTCTTGTCACCTGCATGTCTCCAACAAGGCCATCAAAGCCACACTGCGATTCGAAATTGTCAAGCCTGACAAGGCTTCCCTGCTTGGTGCCCATGCATGCAAGCTACTCAATCTCGTACAGCGAGTCCATGCCATGTCCTCTTCCAATATGAATCTTCAGGCTGACATTGACGAAATCCTGTCACAATACCCGGATCTGTTCAGTGGGATGGGCACGCTGCCGTACCGCTACAAAATCTGACTCAGGCTGATGCCACGCCTGTGATCCATGCACCACGCCAGGTGCCGGCTCCTCTGAAGGACCGTTTAAAGGCGCAGCTGCAGGAGCTCCAAGACCAGGGTATAATCTCTAAAGTGACGGAACCGACTGACTGGGTCAGCTCGATGGTCTGTGTGAAGAAGCCCTCTGGAGAAATGCGCATATGTATAGATCCCAAGGATCTTAACTGAAACATAATGCGGGAACACTACCCGATCCCGAACTGGGAGGAGCGAACCAGTGAGATGGCACATGCCAAATTCTTCATGAAGCTAGATGCATCGCGTGGCTTCTGGCAGATACAACTGGACGAGTCCAGCAGGAAGCTCTGCACGTTTAATACACCTTTCGGAAGGTACTGTTACAACTGCATGCCGTTTGGTATTGTTTCAGCCTCTGAAATCTTTCACAGGATCATGGAACAGATGCTGGACGGCATTGAGGGTGTGTGGGTTTATGTTGATGACGTCATTATATGGTCCACGACCCCAGAGGAACACATATCTCGTCTCCAACAAGTCTTTTTAAAAAATATATATTTATTCAAATTTTCAACAAAACACTCCAAGCAGAAAATAAAAGAATAAAGCACAAAACAAGCAAAAATTATACATGAGATTTCCAACAAAATACAATAACCCCCATTCAACAAATAAACATGCCAGTAAATACCCCACTCTAACATAAACAAAACAGAAAAACCAAACGCCCCCCCCCCCTCCCCGAGCACCTCACACACCCGTCCTCCACCCCAAAAAACCTATTTATCCTCACCCCAGTCATATGCGCCCTATGGACAACTTTGAACTGTATTAGGCTGAGCCTGGCGCAAGAGGAGGAAGAATTAACCCTACTCAGGGCATCAGCCCACAGATCTTCATCCAGCTTCTCCCCAGCTCCTCCTCCCACTTACCCTTTAACTCCTCCACCGAGGCCTCCTCCACATGCTGCAGTTCCTGATAGATCGCCGAGACATTGCCTTCTCCGACCCATACACCTGAAATCACCCTGTCCTGAATCCTTCGTGCTGGGAGCAGCGGAAATTCCCTCACATGCCGTCTCACAAACGCCCTCACTTGCATGTACCTAAAAGCATTCCCGGGAGGTAAGCCAAATTTCTCCTCTAACGCCCCGAGGCTCGCAAAAGTCCCATCGCTGAATAGGTCCCCCATTCTTTTAATCTCAGCCCGCTGCCAGCTGAGAAACCCCCCATCCATCCTACCCGGAACGAACCTGTGGTTCTCTCGTATCAGGGACCATACTGAGGCCCCCACCTCGCCCCTATGTTACCTCCACTGCCCCCAGATCTTCAGAGTCGCCGCCACCACCGGACACGTGGTGTACCTTGTCGGCGGAAGCGGCAACGGTGTCGTCACCAGCGCCCCCAGACTCATACCCACACAAGACGCCACCTCCAGCCTCTTCCACGCCTTCCCCTCTCCGTCCATTACCCACTTACGGATCATCGCCACATTGCCCAATAATAGCCACATAGATTCGGCAGCGCCTGCCCCCCCTCCTGTCCCTGTTACGCTCCAAAAACACCCTCTTCACCCTCGAGGTCTCATTTGCCCACACGAATCCCATAGTACTCCTGCTTACCCATTTAAAAAAAGCCTTGGGGATTAGGATGGGCAGGCACTGGAACACGAACAAGAACCTAGGGAGGACCGTTATCTTGACCGACTGCACCCTACCCGCCAGGGAGAGTGGCAGCATATCCCATCTCTTGAAGTCCTCCTCCATCTGTTCCATCAACGGTGTCAAATTGAGCTTATGCAGGGCCCCCCAGGTATCGGAAGCTCCTCTCCGCCCTCTTCAGCAGTAGCTCGTCTATCCCCCTTCCCTGGTCCCCCGCATGCACCACAAAGAGCTCACTCTTCCCCACGTTGAGCTTAGAGCCCGAGAAGTCCCCAAACTCCCTCAGGATCCACATAACCTCTACCATCCCCTCCACTGGGTCTGCAACATATAACAACAGGTCATCAGCATATAACGACACCCGGTGTTCCTCCCCCTCCCGGATCAATCCCCTCCAGTTCCTAGACTCCCTCAGTGCTATGGCCAGCGGCTCAATTGCCAGTGCAAACAACAAGGGGGATAAGGGACACCCCTGCCTCGTCCCGCGGTACAACCTAAAGTACTCCGACCTCCGCCGGTTCGTAGCCACACTCGCCACTGGGGCACTATATAACAGCCTGACCCATCTTATGAACCCTTCCCTGAACCCAAACCTCCCAAGCACTTCCCAAAGATACTCCCACTCCACCCGATCAAAAGCCTTCTCCGCATCCATAGCCGCCACTACCTCCACTTCCCCCTCCACCGAGCGCATCATGATCACATTTCAGAGCCTCTGCACATTCGTGTTTAACTGCCTGCCCTTCACAAACCCCGTCTGGTCCTCATGGATCACCCCCAGGACACAGTCCTCAATCCTTGTAGCCAGCACTTTCGCCAACAACTTAGCGTCTACATTGAGGAGCGAAATCGGCCGATACGATCCACATTGCAATGGATCCTTATCCCGCTTCAAAATCAATGAGATCAGCGCCGGGGACATTGTCGGGGGCAGGGTCCCCTCCTCCCTCGTCTCATTAAAAGTCCTCACCAGCAACGGACCCAGCAGGTCCACATACTTTCTGTAAAATTCAACCGGGAACCCGTCCGGTCCCAGGGCCTTCCCAGCCTGCATGCTCCCCAATCCTTTAACCAGCTCCACCAGCCCAATCGGCACCCTCAAACCAACCACCCGCTCCTCCTCCATCCTCGGGAACCTCAGTTGGTCCAAGAATCGCCACATCCCCTCCCCCCCCTCCGGGGGCTCAGACCTAGTACAGATCCCCATAGAAATTCCTAAATACCTCATTTATTCTCACCGCACTCCGCACCGGATTCCCCCCTCTATCTCTAATTCCATCAATCTCCCTCGCTGCCTCCCTCTTACGAAGCTGATGTGCCAGCATCCGGCTCGCCCCCTCCCCACACTCATACAGTGCCTCCTACACTCTCCTCCACTGCGCCTCTGCTTTTCCCGTGATCAATAGATCAAATTCCATTTGGAGGTTTCATCGCTCCCTAAGCAGCCCCTCCTCGGGGGCCTCTGCATCGCTCCTGTCCACCCTTAATATCTCCCAAACCAATCTCTCCCTCTCCCTCCTCTCTCTCTTCTCCCTATGGGCCCTAATGGAAATTAGCTTTTCCCTAACCACCGCCTTCAGAGCCTCCCAGACTACCCCCACCTGCACCTCCCCATTGTCGTTGGTCCACCATGTATCTTTGAATACACCCCCGGATCCGCCCGTACACCTCCTCATCTGCCAACAGTCCCACATCGAGGCGCCACAACGGGCGCTGGTCCCTCTGCTCCCCCGACTCCAGCTCCACCCAATGCGGGGCGTGGTCCGAGATGGCTATGGCCGAATATTCCGTTCCCTCCACTTTCGGGATTATTGCCCTTCTCATTATAAAGAAATCTATCCGGGAATAGGCTTTATGGACGTGGGAGAAAAAAGAAAGTTCTCTGGACACCGGCCTGGCAAACCTCCACGGATCCACTCCCCCCATCTGGCCCATAAACCCCCTGAGCACCTTGGCCGCAGCCGGCCTCCTACCCGTCCTGGACCTGGAACGGTCCAGTGCTGGGTCCAGCACCGTGTTGAAGTCCCCCCCCATTATAAAGCTCCCTGCCTCCAGATCCGGAATCCGACCCAGCATGCGTTTCATAAATCCGGCATCATTCCAATTCGGGGCATATACGTTCACCAGTACCACCTGCGTCCGCTGCAACCTACCACTCACCATCACGTATCGATTTCCATTATCCGCCACAATATTCAGCTCCTCGAACGACACCCGCTACCCCACCAGTTTTGAAACCCCTCTATTCTTCGCAACCTGCCCCGAGTGAAAGACCTGCCCTACCCATCCCTTTCTCAGCCTGACCTGATCTGCCACCTTCAAGTGTGTCTCCTGGAGCATGACCACGTCTGCCTTCAGTCCCTTTAAGTGCGCGAACACCCGGGCCCTCTTGACCGGCCCATTCATTCCATGTTATCAGCCGGATCAGGGGCTACTCGCCCCCACCACCCCCCTGCCGACTAGCCATCCCCTTTTTAAGGCCAGCCACGTGCCCGTGCCTCCCGCACCCTCCAGTCCCCCAGGCGGCAGATCCCCGCCCTGACTCCCTCTTCTACCTCCAGCCAGATCACCATCCAGCTATTTTGCTCCCCCCATTACACTCCCATAAGTCAGCTGACTCCTGCTGACCCCGGCCACTCCTGCCATTCCAACAACCCCCCAATGTGGGAATCCCCCCACCTCCCCCCGTCAATCAATGTGCGCTCTCCTCCAGCACCACCCATGCCCCCAGGCCCCGCCCCTCCCTTCCTTAGCGCGGGAAAAAGCCCACGCTTTCCATCCGAGCAGGCCCCGCCTCCTATGGCGCAGCTCCTTTTTCTGCAACCTCGCCCCAGCTCCCCAACCCCGGGCTTCCAACCCCCCCTTCATCAGCGGGGACCTGCCCCTACAGTACCGGCGCCCACACTCTCACACAGCCCCCACATCATATCCACTCACCGCTTCCCATTACCCCTCTTCCCAACCTGAAACCAGAAGAAGAACACCCCCAAAATACAGTAAACACCCCCCCCCCACAACAAACCCTCAGTTCGAGTCCAGCTTTTCAGTCTGAATAAAAGTCCACGCCTCATCAGACGTCTCAAAATAGTGGTGACGGTCCTGAAGAGCTGGGGGAATCTTGCCCTCACTGGGAACCGTCGTACAAGTGCCGCTGGGGCTCCTCAAAAGGGCCCAAAAGTCAGTTCTTGGCGGGAGCTGCCAAACGTGCGGCCTTCCTAGGCATAGTCGCAACCAGAAGCCCCTCCAACAAGTCTTTAGACGCATACATGCCAACGGCCTCAAGTTGAACAAGGCCAAATGTTACTTTGGCATGTCATCAATCACGTTTTTGGGTGATCAAATATCCCAGCAGGGCGCGCAACCGGACTCGGCCAAAGTTAAGGCCATCAACACCATGACGACGCCGGAAGACAAAAAGGCGGTACGCCGCTTCCTGGGTATGGTTAACTTCTTGGGAAAGTTCATTCCCAACCTCGCATTACACACCACGGTTCTCAGGCATCTGGCGACGAAGTCCACTGCCTTTCAGTGGCTACCCACACATCAAGCAGGGTGGCTCGAGTTAAAGGCAAAGCTCACCACTGCTCCGGTACTCGCGTTTTTTGACCCTGAGCGGGAGACAAAAATCTCCACGGACGCCAGCCAGGACGACATTGGTGCGGTGCTCCTCCAGAAGGATGACTCCTCGTCCTGGACTCCAGTGGCCTATGCGTCCAGGGCCATGATTCCCACTGAGCAGAGGTATGCTTAGATAGAGAAAGAGTGCCTGGGCCTCCTCATCGGTATTGTAAAGTTCCATGATTACGTCTACGGTCTACCAACCTTCACAGTAGAGACTGACCACAGACCCCTAGTCTATATCATTCACAAGGACTTGAATATCATGACGCCCAGGCTTCAGCGGATTCTTCTTCGACTCTGCAGGTATGATTTCGAATTGGTTTACACACTGGGCAAGGAGCTAATCATTGCGGATCCCCTGTCTCGCGCCATCACCTCACCCTGTGAACAGGTCAACTTCATCCGCCAAATTGAGGCACAGGTGCAACTGTGTGCCAGCAACCTCCCGGCCTCAGACGAACGAGTCATCAACATTCGAGAAGAGACTGCCGAGGACCCTCTTCTGCAGCGGGTCATACATCACCTTGCAAATGGCTGGCAGAAAGGGCAATGCCCCAGTTCTTTAATGTCAAGGATGACCTACCAGTTGTCGAGGGGATCCTCCTGAAGTTAGATCGTATCGTTATTCCTCGCAGCCTCCAGAGCTTGGTGCTCAAACAGATCCATGAGGGACACCTCGGTATAGAGGGCTCGGCTGTCTGTCTATTGGCCTGGCATCAACGAGGACATATCCAACATGGTCCTCAATTGTGTGACTTGCCAGCATTTCCAGCCTGCTCAGCCCAAAGAAACACTCCAGCAAAACACAAGATCGTGACCTCTCCGTGGTCTAAGGTGGGAATCGACCTTTTTCACGCCAACGGGCGTGACTACGTGCTTATAATTGACTACTTCTCAAGTTACCCCGAAGTGGTGAAACTGTCCGACCTCACATCAAGGACTGTCATCAATGCCTGCAAGGAGACATTTGCCAGGCATGTTATTCCGCTCACGGTTATGAGCGACAACTGTCCCTGCTTCTACAGCCAAGAGTCGTCCAACTTCGCAAAGCTATACCAGTTCAAGCACATTACCTCGAGCCCGCATTATCTGCATTCTAACGGGAAGGTTGAGAAATGGGTCCATATCGTGAAGCAACTGCTCTGCAAGGCTGCGGACTCAGCTTCTGACTTTAACCTTGCGCTGCTGGCGTACAGGACAACCCGTTTGTCCACCGGTATGTCTCCGGCACAACTCCTTATGAATCGTGACCTGCGGACGACTGTTCCGGCCATACACTTACCAGACCTGGATCACCTCCCAGTGCTGCAAAGGTGCAGCAACTCAGAAACCGGCAAAAGCTGACATACGATGCTCATGATACTGATTTGCCTGTGCTCTCTCCGGAAGATGCTGTTCGCATCAAGTTGCCTGGTGGTGGCTGGTCAGCTCCAGCTGTTGTTGTTCGACAGGCTGCTCCCAGGTTGTTCGGGGTTCGCATGGCTGATGGGTCCATTATCAGGTGCAACAGAAGGGCACTACGCAAATTTGCCTGCCCACCACCGGATCTCACGTTCCCAGCTGTCGTTATGCTTTTTCCGGATACCTCGCTCCACGAGCCTACAAATCTGGCTGCAATCCCGCCTGTCAAGGCGCCGCCGTCCCCACCTCCACCACTCAGGCGGTCGACAAGGATCCAAAGCCAGATCCAGAGATTGGACTTATAAATATTTCCTTTGTACATATTGTCATGATATTCAAACACACACATCATGATAGACACACCAACAGACAAATCAGAACACACAACACCACAACCAATGACAGAAAGATATAAAAGCACAGACACGACCCCCAGTGGTCAGTATTAGCTGCAGAGGAGGACCAGGACAGATCTGCGACCAAACACACTCAGGGAGACAGCACGTGCAGAGTATCCAGAACGAACTGTATTATAAGAGTTAAAATAAAATAGAGTTGTACCACATACAACTGTGTTGGCTCATCTGTGCACCAGAGCACCCAACACCACATGGTACAGGAGTGGATCGATACCTGCCGGCATACCTCAGTGTACAGAGACATCCAGCAGTGCCCAGGCAAAATGATAGAGCTCCCGGTTCCGCAGCCGCTCCAGTGCTACGGCGATCTCCGCGAAAACTGGCGGCGATTCCGGCAATGGTTCGAATTGTTCCTGATGGCAGCTGAACTCCAAGACCTGGATGATAGCGAAAAAATTGAATTTCTCCTCACCATCGCCGGTGCAAGGGCAAGAGAAATATTCACAAGGTTCAGGTTCTTCAGGAGGCAGCAAAGGTACGATTACCAGGCAGTCCTGGACAAATTCTCCAAGTACTGTGAAGAAAACGCAATCCAATCGGCAAGTATAGGTAAGAAAAGCTGCAGTACTCACCTCGTGGCTGGGATCCCGGAGCCCGAATTCCCAGAGGCCGAAATCCCGGGCCTGAGAGAGGGCTGGGTCGAGGTCGGCGGCCATCTTGCTAAAGGTATCACGCTAGCACAGTTGCGCGAGCAGTGCGCAGAACCGGAAGTTTCGTTTGCGCATGCGCGAGATGCTGCGCATGCGCAGTCAAGAAAACGGCCATCGGTAAAGGAACAGCGATCTGAGCATGCGCAGTCGCTTCCTACGTGCTACATACCGAGCGTCAGGATGTCAGAGGCCCCAGACTGCACCAATTTAAAGGGGAAATGTCCCAAATCCAATTTAAAAGGGAAACGTCCCAAATCAAAAAAAACAAAAATCTGTTAAAGCTGTAAAACAACCTTCCCTCACCTGGAATGACAGCACATTGCCGCAAATTGACCCAGGAGATGAATTTGACCTCCGAAGAACCCTCCGACAAGCAGTTACCTACGCACAAGCCGATGATTCCGACCTCGAATACTTCGATGACGATCTTTACAGTGTTTCCGGACCTCGCGAGCCCAATGATAGCTCCGTGGTCCTATACAACTATGACTCGGACGAACCTTTCGTGTTGCACATTGGCGGCCCCCACATTGAATCCGACGCAGATGCGGATTCATTTTTCGGATTTGAGGATCTTCAATCCAGCAGATATGACGTTCCAACTTATCAGTACCGGATGATGCTGCAGCCTGACGTTAACAGACAGGGAGCGGTACAAGCACACGGAGAGCGCCCTGCTGCCACACAGAGCGTGGTCCACGTCCCGCTCAACGTTCCCGACTCTATGAAAGAAGACATGCAAGACTCCAGAGTGCAGTCCTCGCATGAACCAGAAGTGACTCCAGTGTCACAAGCCTCCACAGAGAGCTCGTGGACAGCCTCCACGATAGAAGCAACGCAAGACTCCAGAGCGCAGTCCTTGCACGAACAAGAAGTGACTCCAGTGTCACAAGCCTCCACAGAGAGCTCGTGGACAGCCTCCACGATAGAAGCAACGCAAGACTCCAGAGCGCAGTCCTTGCACGAACAAGAAGTGACTCCAGTGTCACAAGCCTCCACAGAGAGCTCGTGGACAGCCTCCACGATAGAAGCAACGCAAGACTCCAATGTGCAGTCCTTGCAGGAACAAGACCATGAGGGTCTAGCAACCTCTCCTGACCAACCAGCGGCAGACGATGCAAGTCTGCCATGCTCACGTGAACAGCAAGAAGGCTATAACAGCCTACCATGCTCCACTACACAGCAGCATGACCATGACGGTCTCTCATGCTACAATGAAGGGCACAGCGCTGAAGACTGTTCAAGCCCAACTGAAGACAAGCCAAAGGAATCGCCTCGTCCAAGCCCGAAAAAAAAAGGTTTATGCGCTGACCTTCAGGATCATTATAGCCGAACAGAGATTAATAATGCTGCACGGCCACAGAAGGATGCTGAGGATTTGCTAACGAAATTAATTGAATGTTTAACTTGCAAGGAGCAGACTGAGAATTGCCAGTGTTTTAGTACGGATCGAAAAAATGGACAAGACATTGATCCTCAGGTAATGGAAATAACGCAACCTGAATCATATCTACAGCAGGGACGAATGTCTCCCTTCAACACAACGCCGCAAAATCCCAACTTCGGAGACCAGCAGTTAGTCAGTAATGACTCTTCAAACCGTGAGGGGAACATTAATTGCATTGAACCTATACACACTCCACTGATTATTGAGCAGAACATTGGAGCAAGAATCCTGAGGACACCGACATCGAGTAGCCAGATAACGAATTTAAAACCCACAGCAGTTTCAAGTGAACCAAGTGTGCTTTCCACTAATGGTGAAGATGCAGATAAGGTCGACCCGATTATCCATTGTACCACACTAACCCCAGTGATTAAGCAGTTATGTATGGGGAGTATAATGTGGGCAATTGAGAACAGTAAAAGAGAGACTGTGACCATGCCAGTCCCAGCAAAATCAGACCCAGAGACCATGAAGGCATGTACATTAGACAAAGATACATATGAGGTACCTGAGAAGACAAGTGAAACGGAATGTTCTTTGGAAAATAGTACAATGTCGATAGAAACATTGGATCCTATATTCGAGACCATACATATGGGAGAATTTGGGGGTAATAAACAAGGTTCTGCAATGTCTGGGGGAAGATTTAAAATTCCAAAGAAGAAAATCCCAAATGAAGGACAACGGCAAGACAATGACAGTCCACCGACATGGTGTGCACCACCAGATGAAAACTCTGACAATTTACCCAACCCTAGTGAACAGCAAGCTGCTAATGAGGATCTATCCACGGGATGTGAGACGAGTGACGACAGCATCCCACTTCCCATGCAAAAGGTGCAAGGTGACAGACCTCACCTAGTGCGTACCGAGGCACTCGACGATCACGGTGGGACCACTGACGACTGCGGTGGCGGCGCACCGCTTCCACCCTCGATGGCTCGACCCTCTCCACTGGTTGGTGCATTCCTGCATGTTCCGACTCCAGAAGTGCAGCTTCAGGGAATCTCGGCTGCCTCCAGTGAACCTGTTGGGACTCCGGACGGGGGGCATCGACGGAAGGCAGACCGGACTCCAGATGGGGAGCAGCCAAGCGCCGACTCTGATTTGCGCACGCCAGACCTTGCTCCGGACGGGCGGTGTCGCGGCCTCGGTGATGGCACGCTCAGGGTGACGGCGGATGCCACGGCGACAGGGAATGGATCGCGTGGCAGTCCCACTGGGTCGGCAGTGGCAACCAGCACCGGCGGTCCAAGATGGACACACCAATTCGCGCCATCGCCAGACGTTGATGCGAGCAACAATTCTCTCTCCAAGGCGACATGCTTCGACGTTTCTCTGCGGAGTCACCCTTCCGGCACAGCAGGTGGCCGGAACCAGCGTGCACGGTCTCGGCCAACTTCCACATCTGGCACAGTCATCGCCTTGCATGATATTAGTGATGGTGCTACTTCGATGGC
This sequence comes from Scyliorhinus torazame, assembly GCF_047496885.1. Lineage (NCBI taxonomy): Eukaryota > Metazoa > Chordata > Chondrichthyes > Carcharhiniformes > Scyliorhinidae > Scyliorhinus > Scyliorhinus torazame. Next base: position 162,051,638 of record NC_092716.1, read on the forward strand.
AACGACCCATCGGCTACAAGATGCCGTCCACCACAAACATAAAAAGAAAAAAGACTCCACCTTGTTCCTGGCATGCAGGGCGGATGGATTGGTGCGTAGGCGCAATCAGCGAGCTTTGCGCCGCCTTCCACGCTCGCAACTGAACCGTACGCATACGCCGGATCCTCCACTGGTTCCCAAGAATGACTTCGTGGAGATGCCACGGATCATGCCCCTTCCATCGCCACCAGAACCAAACCACAGCCAAGGCACCACTAACAAAGATGTTGAATGTTATATTTGCACGAATGAAAAAACCAAGCACTGCACGAAGTAGAACAAATGGTAAAGTAGAGACTTCGGCAACAGCATCACCTCCAACAGTCCAAGGTGAACCAATGTGACCCCAAATCTCCACAGCTGAACCGGCTTGAGGACCAGCCCATTCTTGAGGCGGTCACCCATTAGACTGGACTTATAACGCTGTTCATACGTTCAAAAAGTCAAACACTTCTGTATTATAACCTGTTGTTGTTTATTGTTCCAGATATCGTCTGACCGGACCAATGTTCAAGTTTTTTTTTTCTCTCGCATCCAAGTTTTGTTATGGTACAACCTTGTTAGTGTGACGCACCCGACATCGCCCCATGTAAATAGTTACATCATATACACACGCTGTACACAACACACACACACACTCTTAGATGCACTCACGACACAATTATATTTATAACCACGTAGGCACATATCTTTGTAAAAAGGGGGGATGTCATGATATTCAAACACACACATCATGATAGACACACCAACAGACAAATCAGAACACACAACACCACAACCAATGACAGAAAGATATAAAAGCACAGACACGACCCCCGGTGGTCAGTATTAGCTGCAGAGGAGGACCAGGACAGATCTGCGACCAAACACACTCAGGGAGACAGCACGTGCAGAGTATCCAGAACGAACTGTATTATAAGAGTTAAAATAAAATAGAGTTGTACCACATACAACTGTGTTGGCTCATCTGTGCACCAGAGCACCCAACACCACACATATTGTTCTGTATCTGCATGCTAGACACCTTATATGTACATATGCATTCACTCGCCATTTGCTGTAAATAGTTATATCTGTAAATATGTCGTAAATGCTCTAAGCAACCGACAAATGTTTTTTAAAAAGGGGGGATTTCATAATATGCACCATGCACATCATGAGGTAAAAACAGGCAGTGACAGACACCCAGGTTAGCCATCAACATACAGGACAGAACACAACCAATCACCAGACAGAACACCAGAGGGGGGCTTCCAACTATAAAACACACGAGGCATCAGCACACCGCCTCTTTCCACTGGTGGCAACTGTAGTGACAGTCAGGATGTATATATCAGTCAGCACCTTCTACACGTGGAGCAGAGCTAGCCTGGTCTAGTAAGTTAGAGTTAGTACACTTAGAGTAGTATAGTGTCAACCCACAGCCAAGTGTGTGCATTGTTACAGAAGTTCAATAAAGCGTATTGAACCAATGCCAACGTTTGGTGTATGCTTTACGTTCATCTGCATCCTGTTACAGTCCATGTTACCCCAGGGTGAATAACACGACAATTGTCACATGATGTAAATTGTAACAATAAAGTATTATCAAAACACACCAATCTTCACTTTTTGTAAGTTGCAAAACTGTTTGTATTTGTAAATAGGCGAAAGCCTGAAAGTGTAATAGTAGAGCAATGCAAAGACAAATTTCTTCCTTGAGGGTCTGGCCCAGGTTGTATCAGAACATTTGATATTGAGACTAAGCTCCTCTGGAGCAGAGGCCGAAATTTATCTTCCATCCTTGATATTTTACAGACTTCCCATATCGTTCATGACATCCTCTGTCTATCCAACAAAAATTATTGAAATTCACAAAATTATTAAGAGAGTGAAAAGGACACCTCTAACCAGCAATATCTGTTCAGCCACTGGGACAAGGGAAAGGAGAAATTGGAGGGGGGCGGGGGGGGGGGGGGGTGGTTCTTACTAATTCTTAAAGATAGACCTGACATATTTGAAAGCATGTGCATGATCTATGTTGAGGCACTGGGGAATTTTGTGCAATCATTTGATGCAGGCATCCAGAAGATGGCGCTGGAGCGAGGCGACTCTCTGCGAGCTCTCAACAACAGATCCACTTTTTACTTAACTTATACTCATTGTAATCTATTAAAATTTAATTCTAAGACTAACATTATTACTAACCTCTTGCAGGTTTGAACATCCTCCGAGACCCGTGGAGACCTTTTGACCCGACCCGACCTGACCTCCACGACCTGGAAGTGGATCCGGCCCAAACCGGAAGTGAAGCCCCGACCTCGATTTGAAGCCGACCTGGACCTCGGAGCTTCCAACCCGGCCTAACAACCGACGCCAGTCCCTGGATCGCCCGGCCCAGTCCCTGGAGCTCCCAACCTGACCCGAACAACGAGACCCAGCCCAACTCGACCCCGAGAGACCCGCCCAGCGACCCGACCTGGAGAGGCCCGTCCAGCAATCCGACCTACATGGAGATGGAAGAAAGAAAAATCCACGTGGAGGCCCGACCGGGCCTACGTCAAGACCCGACCCCAGAGCGCCCAGGGAGGGGACAAACCATGGAACTCAGCCCAATCTGCCTCAGGAAGCCTCTGCCCACGGCCCAGGACCCCCAAAATGGCAGAGACCCCGTGCGAGGACCCGAACGCGCTGCAAGGTATTCACGTGCCCGCAGAACGCAGGAACCCATCCGGATCGCAAACATACCCCCCTAGCAACCCCTCTACCTCAATTAGCGCCCGAGACCCTGCCAGACGCGACCCCAGAAACGTAACCAGCACCCTGGTCCCCGCCAGCACCCTGGGCCCCGCCAGACGCAACCACCTACCTTGCTGCTGTGACCATCAATTCACATGAGACGAAGTGAACAGTGGTTTTAATAAGCTAGATCTGTGCCTGCCTGCGACTGCTCTGTACTGAGTGCCGCCTACAGGCTGCAGATCTATATACCTCCCCCGAGGGGGCGGAGCCATAGGCAGAGCCCACAAGGGCATCAACATAACACAATACAATGTAATGCAATACAATGGCGAATGGTAACAGTAATACATTCACCACATTCACCCCCTGTTAAAAATTGTAGTCCAGCGGGGGTGAAGTGGGCTCACAGATCGAGTATGTCCGGTGCCTTGTTCATTCGCTGTGATCGTCTGAGCTCTGGCTTCGCTGCGGGCACGGGTGTTGAACTCATTGCTGCGGGTACGGCTGTTGGGCTTGTTGACTCCGGGAGTGTGTCGTCTGGAGCTTCATCACTGTAGGTCGGCGCTGGGGGGAGGGGGGTTGTAGGCCATGTAGGGGCCGGGGGCAGTGTTCAGTGTCGGAGGGGGGAGGTAGGTGATTGTCGCAGGGAAACCGGCGGGTGCCAGATCCCGGAGGGAAACTGTATCTTGTCGGCCGTCGTGGTGCGCCACGTAGGCATGCTGAGGGTTGGCGTGGAGGAGCTGGACCCTCTCGACCAGGGGGTCGGATTTATGGCTCCTTACGTGCTTTCGGGGGCGGACAGGCCCCGGCGTTGTCAGCCAAGTCGGAAGCGAGACCCCGGAGGTGGAATTCCTGGGGAAGACAAATAGGCGGTCATGAGGGGTCTTGCTCGTTTATGCGCGACCTAATTGAGTGGAGCGCGTCGGGGAGGACCTCCTGCCAGCGGGAAACTGGGAGACTTCTTAACCGTAGGGCCAGAAAGACGGCCTTCCATACCGTCGCGTTCTCCCTCTCCACCTGTCTGTTTCCCCAGGGGTTGTAACTGGTAGTCCTGCTCGAGGCAATGCCCTTACCGAGCAGGTACTGACGCAGTTCATCGCTCATAAATGCGGTGCCCCGGTCACTGTGGACATAAGTGGGGAAACCGAACAAGGTGAAGATGCTGTGCAGGGCCTTTATGACAGTGGCGGCGGTCATGTCGGGGCATGGGATGGCAAAGGGGAAGCGGGAGTACTCGTCAATGACATTAAGAAACTACACGTTGCGGTCAGTGGAGGGGAGGGGCCCTTTGAAGTCGACGCTGAGGTGCTCAAAGGGGCGGGATGGCTTCACCAGGTGGGCCTTGCCTGGCCGATAGAAGTGCGGCTTGCACTCAGTACAGACTTGGCAGTCCCTGGTCATGGTCCTGACCTCCTCGGTGGAGCAGGGCAGGTTACGGGCTTTGATGAAGTGGAGAAGCCGGATGACCCCCGGTTGACAGAGGTCATTGTGGATTGCCAAAGTCGGCCACTTGCGCGCTGGTGCATGTGCCGCGGGACAGGGCATCTGGGGGCTCGTTGAGCTTTCCCGGACGAGACACATATCGTAATTATAGGTGGAGAGTTCGATTCTCCACCTCAAGATTTTATCATTCTTGATCTTGCCCCGCTGTGTGTTGTTGAACATATGAGCTACCGATCATTGGTCGGTGACGAGGGTGAACCTCCTACCAGCCAGGTATGCCTTCAATGCCGCACAGCCTCCACAATGGCTTGAGCTTCTTTTTCGACCGAGGAGTGTCGAATCTCATAGGTGTTGAGGGTACGGGAAAAAAGAGGCCACGGGGCCTGCCTGCCTGGTTAAGGGTAGTGGCCAGAGCGCCATCTGACACGTCGCTCTCCACCTGGAAGGGGATGGACCCATCCCCCGCGTGCATCGCGGCTTTGGTAATGTCTGCCTTGATGCGGCCGAATGCCAGGCGGGCCACAGTCGTCAGGGGGAAGATGGTAGCTTTGATAAGTGGGTGGGCTTTGTCCGCATAGTTGGGGACCCACTGGGCATAATAGGAAAAGAACCCAAGGCATCTTTTCAGTACTTGGGGCAGTGGAGGAGGGGGAGTTGCAGGAGGGGGCGCATGCGGTCGGTGTCGGGCCCTAGAACTCCGTTTTCCATGACATAGCCGAGGATGGCTAGTCGGGTTGTGCGGAAAACGCATTTCTCCTTGCTGTAGGTGAGATTGAGGGCTTGGGCGGTTTGGAGGAACTTCTGAAGGTTAGTGTCGTGGTCCTGCTGATCATGGCCGCAGATGGTGACGTTATCCAAGTACGGAAATGGGGCCGCAGCCCGTACTGGTCCACCATTCGGTCCGTCGTTCTTTGAAAGACCGAGACCCCATTGGTGACGCCGAAGGGAACCCTGAGGAAGTGGAAGAGGTGGCCGTCTGCCTCAAAGGCAGTGTAGTGGCGGTCTTCCAGGTGGATTGGGAGCTGGTGGTATGCGGACTTCAGATCTACCGTGGAGAAAACCCGGTAGTGTGCAATCTGATTCACCATATCCGGGGGAGGGGGTACGCATCGAGTAGTGTGTACTGATTTATGGTTTGGCTGTAGTCTACAACCATCCGGTTCTTTTACCCGCTCCTGACGACCACCACTTGGGCTCCCCAGGGGGTATTACTGGCCTCGATGATCCCCTCCCTCAGGAGCCGCTGGACCTCTGACTTGATAAAAGTCCTGTCCTGGACACTGTACCGCCTGCTCCTGGTGGCGACGGATTTACAGTCGGCGGTGAGCTTCGCGAAGAGCGAGGGAGGGGTGACCTTAAGGGTCGTGAGGCTACATACGGTGAGAGGGGGTAGGGGCCCGCCGAACATCAGGGTCAGGCTCCTGAGGTTGCACTGAAAGCCCAGTCCTAACAGGAGAGGAGCGCAGAGATGGGGGAGGACATATGGTTTAAAATTGGCGTACTCGGCACCCTGTATCGCAAGGTTCGCGACACAGTACCCCCGGATCTGCGCTGAATGTGATCCGGAAGCAAGGGAGATTGTTTGAGATGCGGGGGAAATCTGGAGAGAACAGCGCATTACCGTGTCTGCTCGCAGAGTCAAACAGACAGGGCGTTTCATGCCCATTGACCCAGACGGTTATCATCGAGTTCCTGAGGTGACTGGTCGAGGGTGACAGCGCTGAGTTGCAGATAGCCAGCGTGGTCAGAGGTAGCGGAGTGGTTCCAAGATGGCGGCCCCTGTCGGTCGCACGTGTCGGGCGGCGTTCAAGATGGCGGCCAAGATGGCGGCCCCCATCGGTTGCACATGTCGGGCGGCGTTGAAGATGGCAGCCAAGATGGCGGCCTCCATGGATAGCACGGGGCTGATGATGCATCCGAAGGGAGCGATACCGGCAGGCACGCAGCCACGCTGGATCTGACCAGGCAGACTTTGGCAAAGTGTCCTTTCTTGCCGCAGTCGTTACAGGTCGTGTTCCGAGCCGGGCAGCGCTGCCTGAGGTGCCGGTTCTGGCCGCAGAAATAGCAGGGCAGCGCCCCGGGTTGGGCGGGCAGCCGCGCGGCACAGGCCTGGGACACCCTCTGGTCAGGTGTCCATATGGGAATTGCGTGGTCGGAGGGGAAAGCATTGAGGCTCTGGAAGGCTACTTATAAGGAGGTGGATAGTTTTACCGTCTCTTCTAGGTCGAGGGCGCCCTTCTCGAGCAGGCGCTGTCTGACATAGTTGGACCAGACTCCAGCCACATAGGTGTCCTGGATGTCGAGTTCCATTTGCTGCGAGGCCGTGACGTCCTTGTAATTGCAGTTTTGAGCGAGTACCCTCAGGTCGCGTAGGTATTCCTCCAGCGATTCCCCGGGGCGTTGACGATGAGTGGTGAGGAGATGCCGCGCGAACACTTTGTTCACTGGCCTCACGTAGTGTCTTTTCAGGATCACGACCGCATCTGCGGACATGGTCGCTTCCTCGATAAATACGGAGATTCGGTGGCTCACCCGGGCGTGGAGGAGACTCAGTTTCTGTTCCTCGGTGATGGTGGGCGAGGATGAGGCGGCGAGGTAGGCCTCAAAACAGCGGAGCCAGTGTGAAAAAATTCCTTTGGCTTCAGCTGCCTGTGCGTCGGGTTCCAGTTGATCCGGTTTGAGGGCGGCTTCCATAGTGATATCTTAGCTAATTAAATTGATGCGACCATCAATTCACACGAGACGAAAAGTTGAAGTGAACAGTGGTTTTAATCAGCTAGATCTGTGCCTGCCTGCGACTGCTCTGTGCTGAGTGCCGCCTACAGGCTGCAGATCTATATACCTCCCCCGAAGGGGCGGAGTCATAGGCAGAGCCCACAAGGGCATCAACATAATACAATACAATGTAATGCAATACAATGGTGAATGGTAGCAGTAATACATTCACCACACTTCCACAAGGTCAGACTTCTCCCAACGGATCCCAGGATCATCCAGCCCCAGCCGCCGACTGAGGAAGCGAGGGAAACGCGGTGGTCTGCAGGTTAGACTAAAGCAACATGGTTTCAAGACCCCTCTCGCCTGTATACTCCTGGCAAACGTCCAAGCGATTGAAAACAAGCTGGATGAACTTAATGCCAGACTTACCTCTCAGAGGGAAGTAAGAGACTGCTGAGTGCTCTGTTTCACAGAGACATGGCTCACCCCTGCCTCACCGGACTGTGCCATACAACCTGAAGGCTTCTCAATTCACCGGGTGGACCGCACTGCGTCATCAGGCAAACTGAAGGGTGGAGGGGTTTGCCTCTTCATCAACTCCTCCTGGTGCTTGGATGTGGTGACCCTGGCGCCCGACTGCATCCCGGAACTGGAATACCTGACCGTAAAGTGCCGCCAATACTATCTTCCACGTGAGTTCACTTCAGCCATTATCACAGCGGTCTACATCCCACCCCAGGCAGAAGTGAGGAAGGTGCTGGACGAACTGTACACAGTTATAAACAACTATGAAACAGAACACCCGGAGGCCTTGTTCATCGTGGTCGGAGACTTCAACAAGGCCAACCTCAAGAGTGTACTGCCAAAATTCCACTAGCACATCTCCTGTCCCACCAGGGGCGACAACACTCTTGACCACTGCTACTCAAAAATCAAGGGCCATTTCATCCCCCAACCGTACTTTGGGAAATCAGACCAGAAGACGGTGCTCCTTCTCCCAGCATACAAGCAGAAACTCAAGTGGGAAAATCCAGCTAAGAAGGTCATGCAGTGCTGGTCCGACGAAACAGAAGAGCTCTCACATGACTGGTCCATATTTAAGAACTCAGCGACCAACTTAAATGTGAATGCCACCACTGTCACAGACTTTATCAGCAAATGTGTGGACGACTGCGTGCCAAAGAAAGCTGTACGTACGTTCCCCAACCCGAAACCATGGCTCAAACGCCATGGCTCAAACGCCAAGGACAAGTCTGAGGCGTTCAAGTCAGACGACCCTGACCTACACAAGAACTCCAGGTACGACCTCCGCAAAGCCATCTGAGATGCCAAGAGAGAATATCAAACCAATCTAGAGTCACAGACAGACTCTCAGCGATTGTGGCAAGGACTAAACAACATAACGGGCTACAAAGCGAAGCCGAGCAGTATCTCCGGCAGCAGCTCACCCCTCCCCGATGAACTCAATGCATTCTATGCTTGGTTCGAGCAGGTAACCAGCAATCCGCTGTCGAGTGCCCCAGCAGCCCGTAACTCACCCATACCCACCATCACAGCTTCCAAAGTCAGATCGGCCTTCCTGAAAGTGAACCCTTGGAAGGCGACGGGCCGGACGGGATCCCTGGTCGTGCACTCAGAGCCTGCGCAGATCAGCTGGTAGAGGTGCTCGCGGATACCTTTAACCTGTCCCTACTCCACTCCGAGGTCCCCACCTGCTTCAAGAAGACCACCATCATACCGGTGCCAAAGAAGAACCAGGCAACGTGCTTCAATGACTATCGTCCGGTGGCCCTGACTTCAGTAGTAATGAAGTGCTTCGAGAGGTTGATCATGAAGCGCATCACCTCCATACTCCCAGAACACCTTGATCTACTGCAATTCGCACACCGTCGCAACCGGTCCACAGCATCCGCCATTTCCCTGGCCCTACACTCATTCCTAGAGCCTCTCAACAACAAGGACTCCTGCATCAGACTCCTATTTATTGACTACAGCTCCGCCTTCAACACCATCATCCCAGCCAAGCTCATATCAAAGCTCCAAAACCTAGGACTTGGCTCCTCACTCTGCAACTGGATCCTCGACTTTCTGACCAACAGACCACAGTCAGTAAGCATGAACAACAACACCTCCTCTCAACACCGGCGCCCCACAAGGCTGCATACTTAGCCCCCTACTCTACTCCCTGTACACACACGACTGAGTGGCAAAATTTGGTTCCAACTCCATCTACAAGATTGCTGACGATACGACCATAGTGGGCCGGATCTCAAATAACGACGAGTCACAATACAGGAGGGAGATAGCGAACCTCGTGGAGTGGTGCAGCGACAACAATCTCTCTCTCAATGCCAGCAAAACTAATGAGCTAGTCATTGACTTCAGGAAGCAAAGTACTGTACACACCCCTGTCAGCATCAACGGGGCCGAGGTGGAGATGGTTAGCAGTTTCAAATTCCTAGGGGTGCACATCTCCAAAAATCTGTCCTGATCCACCCACGTCGACGCTACCACCAAGAAAGCACAACAGCGCCTATACTTCCCCAGGAAACTAAGGAAATTCGGCATGTCCACATTAACCCTTACCAACTTTTACAGATGCACCATAGAAAGCATCCTATCTGGCTGCATCGCAGCTTGGTATGGCAACTGCTCAGCCCAGGATCGCAAGAAACTTCAGAGAGTCGTGAACACAGCCCAGTCCATCACACGAATCTGCCTCCCATCCATTGACTCCATCTACACCTCCCGCTGCCTGGGGAAAACGGGCAGCATAATCAAAGACCCCTCCCACCCGGCTTACTCACTCTTCCAACTTCTTCCATCGGGCAGGAGATACAGAAGTCTGAGAACACGCACGAACAGCCTCAAAAACAGCTTCTTCCCCACTGTTACCAGACTCCTAAATGACCCTCTTATGGATTGACCTCATTAACACTACACCCTGTATGCTTCATCCGATGCCAGTGCTTACGTAGTTACATTGTATACCTTGTGTTGCCCTATTATGTATTTTCTTTTCTTCCCATGTACTTAATGACCTGTTGAGCTGCTCGCAGAAAAATACTTTTCACTGTACCTCGGTACACGTGACAATAAACAAATCCAATCCAATCCAATCCAGGCTGTATATGTTGGACAGTTGATAGATTTAAAAGGAAGCTTTAGATACCTCAATGGTAACCCTCAGAAACTGAACTGGGCCAGTTATATGGATACTGTGGCCACAAGAGCAGATCAAAGGCTGAAAATTCTGCACAGAATAACTCACTTCCTGACTCCTGAAAGCCTGTCCACCATCTACAACGCACAACTCAAGGGTGTGATGGGATATTCTCCACTTGCCTGGATGAGTGCAACAACACTCAAGAAGCAGTGTAGATCAACTGCAGGAACTCACCAAGGTTCCTTCGATAACACCTTCCAGCCCCACAACCTTTACCACCTAGACGGGCAAAGGTGACAGATGCTTGGGAATACCCCACAAGTTCCTCACCAAATCACACACTATTCTGACTTCACTGTCACTGGGTCAAAATCCTGGAACACGCTTCCTAACAGTATTGTAAGTAATCTGAATCATCTGGACTGCAACGGTTCAAGAAGGCAGCTCACCACCACCTTTTCGAGGGCAATTAATGGTGGGAAATAAACACTGGCCTAGCCATGAATAAATTTTAAATACCTAATAAGCAACTGATCAGGAGATTTATTGAGTGCTCAGACAATCTCAGAAAATAATGAGAGCAAATAACACATTTATTGTTGACCTGGAGTCCACAATATCGTCTGATAATTCCTTTACTTTGTTTTGCCTGTGCCTCCTCAGGGAACAGTCAGGAGCTGTATTTCCAACAAAACAATTTGAAAGCGGAGACATTTTGATATTACTGAAGGAAAGTGCGTGTCTGTTTTATGTCATATTTATTGGCCCACATATAAACTTGTGGAAATGCAAAGGTTTGAAATACCATTTTTGAAGAAGCCAACTTTAATTAGTTACAAGGAAAATGTGTGTCCTCCAATTTTTCATTCACAGGGGCGTCATTCTCCGACCCCCCGCCGGGTCGGAGAATGGCCGTTGGCCGCCGTGAATCCCGCCCCCGCCGAAGTCTCCGGTACTGGAGATTGGGCAGGGGCGGGAATCGGCCGCGCCGGTTGGCGGGACCCCCCGCTGGATTCTCCGGCCCGGATGAGCCGAAGTCCCGCCCAGAAATTGCCTGTCCCGCCGGCGTAAATCAAAGCTGGTATTTACCGGCGGGACCAGGCGGCGTGGGCGGGCTCCGGGGTCCTGGGGGGGGGGGGGCGCGGGGCGATCTGACCCCGGGGGATGCCCCCACGGTGGCCTGGCCCGCGATCGGGGCCCACTGATCCGCGGGCGGGCCTGTGCCGTGGGGGCACTCTTTCCCTTCCGCCTCCGCCACGGCCTCCACCATGGCGGAGGCGGAAGAGACTCTCCCCACTGCGCATGCGCGGGAAACTGACAGTGGCCGCTGACGCTCCCGCGCATGCGCCGGGAAACTGACAGCGGCCGCTGACGCTCCCGCGCATGCGCCGCATTTCCGCGCCAGCTGGCGGGGCAACAAACGCCATTTCCGCCAGCTGGCGGGGCGGAAATCCCTCCGGCGTCGGCCTAGCCCCTCAATGTTGGGGCTAGGCCGCCAAAGATGCGGAGCATTCCGCACCTTTGGGCCGGCGCAATGCCCGTCTGATTGGCGCCGTCTTTGGCAGCAGTCGGCGGACATCGCGCCGTTGGGGGAGAATTTCGCCCAAGGTTTTTCATTAAAGAGGAATTCAATGCCATGGACTGGATTCTCCGTTCCTGCGTCTCAGTGCTGACGCCAATGAAGGATCTGTGGTATTCCACGATGGAAAAATCGGCACCATACCAGCACCGATTCCGCTACTGGTGAGGGGCTAGCACCGGCACCACGTGAAACACCAACGGACCGTGTGAAAAACGGTGGGAGAACCGCCGGGTCCGTGCTGGCCAAGCGCAGGGCTGACAGGCTGCGGCCGTGCATATGCCTATACCCCCACACACGCACCGATAGCACCCGAAAAGTTGGCGCCGGTTGTGCTGGACCGCATTCCCATCCACCCCGACCCCACAGCCCACCTCCCGACCACCCCCACAACCCACCCAGTCCTGGCAGAAGTCCCCCGGCCAGCGGTACGGTTTTCGGCGAAGAATGGCGGTGCTGGACACTGTCCGTACGGCCTCTCTCTCTCTGTGCAGCCGCCACGTCAGGCTCACGACTGTTCAGACCACATAAGGCCCGTGTCATCGGGAACTCGGCCCATTGGAGGTAGGGCATCGCAGGTGCCCGATAATGGGGAATCGCGTCAGGGTGGCGTGGCGCGATTCGCGCCGGTTGTGGGGATTCTCCAGCCTGGCCCTGGGCTGAGAAAATCCCGCCCCGTGTCTCTCGTCTGCTGAAGCCAAAGGGTTAGCACCGTGGAAAAGGAAAGGAAAGATTTTTTAGCTGATCAGTGGATTCAACTGGACAAATATAAAAATGTCACCAAATCAATTTCTTTCTTTATTCTTCTGTGGGATGTGGGTGTCACTGACAAGACCAGTATTTGTTGCTCAACACTAATTGCCCTTTAACTGAGTGGATTGCTCGGCCATTTCAGATTGCTGTGGGCCTGGAGTCACATGTAGGCCCGACCAGGTAAGAATGGCAGATTTCCTTCCCTAATGAACCAGATAGGTTTTCTTGACAATTGAGGATAGTATTAGGAAAGGTAAATTAATCATACACTTTATTTAGAAGTCTCTTTTGTCCGGTCACGGCCATTATTGCCTCCTGTCTTCCAAATGGACCGTAGCCTTGAAGAGAATGGTATGACCAAAGTGGAAGGTGAACAAAGGGTGTAAATCAGATAGAGGGGTTTCTGACGATGCGAATGATTTGTGTCTGTAGTGATCCATCCCCCTCTGTCCTGTGGAGAAGGCAGAAAGCTGAGGAGAAGGCAGCTGCTGCTGATGCTCCTGTTACCATTGGTTCTGTTGTTGTTCCTCCTGCTTCTCATCCGAAATCCAAGCCACCCCATCTATTCCTAAAACCAAACACCCATTGTGTTTTTAAACTGCCTTCTCAGGCTGTTCCGCTACCTTTCTGTGCATACACCCCAGGTGTTGGTGTTACTGCACCCCTTTTAAAATTCTATCAGTCAGCCTGATCTGGGTTGGCTGCTGCTTCAGCAGTGCCTGAGTTTAAAACTGAAATCCTGTCTTCACGTTTCTCCATTGCCTCGCCCCCATTCCCCCACCTCCTTTATCTCTATAACCTCACTCTCAGCTTGACAACAATCTGGGATCTTTGCACTTCTCCAATTCTGATGTTTTAGTTCAGCCCCGGTTTGTTTTACCGCCTGTCCATTGCCAACCGTGTCTTCAGCTAACTGGGTGTACTCTGCAAATCCTTCCCGAACCATTTCCATCTTTCAATGTCTCTCTCCTATAAGGTGCTTGTTAAGATCCACTTCTTTGACCAATCTTTTGGTCCTCTGTCCTAATAGATCTTTATATGGCATGGTATTTTGCCTAAAGAGTTTGCATAACCCTTCCTGTGAAACCTTTAAAGTTTGGCTTCAATATATGTTTGCAACTAAAGTGCCCAAAGTGCACACAGTACTTTGACTGTGGCCTAATGTCTTTTACAGATTTGTCAACTCCTTGCTCTTGTATTCACTTTTACGCAAAGCCCCAAATCCCATTTGACCGTTAACATCTGCAGCCATACTTTTAAATATGTGCTGGTAAATTCTCTATTCCCTCATTAATTTAAGGATAGCTTTTGGGTCTCCTTCTTCAGCACCATTTCAGAGATTCTTGGGATTAAGCTGGAGCCTTGCCCGCTGGTAGCCATTTTGTGGTCTTGAACTCGCCGTAGCTGCAGACAATGGCGAAGGCAAATGCTCTCACCTTCAGCTCGATAATAGCTCGGGGGAGAGTTCTGCTTGGGTGGAGTACTCCGGTTCTATCCAGTGCTTTGTCCTGGTTGAGTGAACGTATGGTGTTTTTGTATTTGGAAATGGTTAAATACATCATGAGGGGGTCAGCAGGAGGGTTTTGCTCGCAATGGCAGCCATTCCTTTCCTATTTCAGGGTGTCGGTCACCGTCAGATGTTGGGGGGGAGGGGTGGTTTGTTTGGTTACGATTTATTTGCCTTTTGGGGGTGGGGTTGGGAGGGATAACTTTGGAATTGTATTTGTTCTGTGTTGAGATTTTACTGTGTTTTAATTTTAAAAACTCTCAATAAAAATATATTTTTTAAAAATTACTTTTAGGATATTTATGTTTCGATAGATAACATAAATAGCGTAGATAGTACAATTATCTTATGATGGATGTGAACCATCAAAGATTTACAGCTCCAAGTGGGTCTGTTTGATCCAGAATGTCCATTGCAGTGTTTTATTTTTCTAGACTAATCCAAAACTAATTTGCCGTTTCCCTACGGACCTGTAACTACCACTGCTTCAAATATATAGCCAATTTCTGCATAACCACGTAATGGTCCCAGTGGTAAAGTACTCCATGCTCAATGAGCCTTCCGAATGAAATAATTTCTCCCACACTCTCTCGAGTTCACATCCTAAAAAAGTTAAATCGTTGACTTCTCATCTCTGATTCTCCAAATGAAGGAAATAGTCTTCCCTGGTCAACCTTTTAAAACATTTCATAAATTTAAACCCTCCATTAAGCCCTCCCATAGCGCTGCCTGCTGCATTCTAAACTGTGAATAGTACACCAGCTGTGGTCCAATCAATTCCTCATATACATTTCTTTATTTCTTTCCTCTTGTGCTCAATATCAGTACTGAGAAATTTAAAAATGCTGTTGGCTTATTTTCTGGCTTTAACTTCCTGAACCAGATTTAGATTTTAAATTCGATTTTGAATCCTCCCCTTTTCAGCCATTCCCTTCAGTGACTTTCCATTAAGTATACATTCCCACTGCCTGTTTTTCCTCATAAACTTTATTACTTCACACACAAAATTGAATCTCCCACTTCTGCAAATTCCAACAATCCATCTATATCCTGAAGTCCATTGCACTCCTTCTCACTGTTTACCACAGTTTGTGCCTTTCAGAGCTGCAGGCTCAATCAGAGGGCAAGCAGTTTGACAGCCTTGACAGAGGTGGGTTATGCTGAAGTTGCAGGGAGAAGAAAAGAGCCACATTGAGGTGCCCTTGAAGGGAAGGTAACCATTTTTCCAGATGTGTCAGGCCCAGGCAGGTCCCAGGGAATCCTCACCATTGCCACCATGGGGTCCCTCCTTGGGCCATTGAAAGGACATAGAGGCCCCACCCCACCATCCAGAAACCAGTTGTCTTCATATACACCCACCATTGCATCACTGCTGCTCCTGTTTTGGGGAATTAGTCATTGCAGTGGGAAGATGTTGGGCTTCCTTCCTGATGCATTCCAGCACCATTTTACCAACCCTCTTCCCTCCCAGCCTATCTCCAGAGGGCTGATAAAATCCAGTCCAGTCTATGGGAAACCCCTCCTAATTTTGGTACAAGTACCCTGATATCAGTAACAGGAACTGGTCAGGGCAGTCCAGCACTCCCTCTGTACTGCATCAGGGGTCAGCCTAACCTTTGTTCTCATGTCTCTAGAGTGGGACTCAAGAGGAGAGGAGTTGTACCCAGTGTGTCATGGCAGACACTAATATTGGCCGGAATATTCCTTTAGGACACTAAGGCCGCAATCTAACCAAATTCAGTCCTGGTGTGGTAGTGAATGGGAAATGACAGGAGTTTTGCGACAGTCAACCCGGTGAGGCAGTCACTGGTATCTAACGTTAATTGGCCCACTTAATGAGGCCCCACGGGCTTCACACTGCAAATGACTGTCCTGTCGGCTAATTCACCAGGACCACTCTCAGCAGATCGCCCTAAAGAGGGGGAACAGCACTTAAACTGATCCTGCAGAGCAAACCCCACACAGCATAAAGCCATGCCACCAAGGAGACCAGCTCCAGGTTTCGGAGATGCCGAACTTGCCAGACTGTTGTATGCGGTGGAGTCCAGATGAGATACCCTGTCCCCCCGAGGGGCTCGGAGGGTCAGCCCCAGGACAGCCAATGCTGCCTGGGACGAAGTGGCAATGACTTCCAGCACAGGGAGAGTGACCAAGAGAACCGTTGCCAAGTGCCGCAAGAAGCTAAATGACCTCCACCGGGCCGCACATGTGAGTTGGCACTGGTTCCCTGGCACCGGTCCTGCCTGTCGCCTCCCCGCCCCCGGCCGACAACTGTGCACCTGGCACCACCCCACCCAGGACATTCCAGTGAGCACCACACAGTTGCTGATGCACATCAGGTGGAGGCAAGAACGTCCAGGGGAATCAGCAGTCGGAGGTCTGCTGTATCCCAGCATCTAGGAGAATCCCAGTCAGATGCTGAGCCTCTGGACCAGGTTTACCTCAAGTTGATGCAATCAATAGAGTGCGGCCGAGAGATTCAGAGGGAGATGTCAGCGACACTCCAGCAGGTCCACAGCCGTTGGAGGAGTCCCAAAGGCTGCAGGTGCAGGAGATGGCGCGGGCAAAGCATGGCACCAAGGCCAACACTGCTAAGGTAGTGACTGCAGTGGAGAACCTGCAGCACGATATCAGCACCATGAGTGGTGGTGTAGAAGGCATTGCTCAGCCAATGACGGCCCTGACTGAGGGCCTCAACAACAAGTCCCAGCCACTGGGGGACGAGTCCTTGATGCAGAGGGACCTTTATGGGGTGCTGGGGAGCATGTCCGAGTCACTGGGGGACCTGTCCCAGTCTCAGGTGGACCTTGCCAGAGTGCTGCGGAGCATGCCCCTGTCTCAGGTGGGCATCGCTGAGGCACTCCAGAGCATGTCCCAGTCGCTAAGGACCGTTTCCAGGCGCAGGTGTACATTGGCGAAGCACTGCAGAGCATGGCCCTCTCACTGTGGGGCATAGCTGAGGTCAACGACACCATGGTGCAGACATTGGGGAGCCACCAGAACTGGCAGAGCCAAATGACGCAGGGGCATCCAGAGCTCAATCCAGCTGTCCCTCCACCCCGAGGTGACCCCCAGGTTCCTACATGCATTGACTGGGAGGAGGAAGCACTGAATGCCAACCCGGAGCCTCCCTACAGGGTGGCAACACTGGCCATTGGCTCCCCGAGACATCCCCTCTCCGACAACCATGCATCTCAGAGTCAGCATTTGGAACATGGTGGCACAGCAGGGCATGTGCCGCCGCAACTGGGCCAGGGCTCCCAGAGGCACCAGCCAAGGGCATCAAAGGCCAGGGGATGTGGTAAGCAGCAGACTGCCTCCTAGACATAGCAGTAGAGCATGGAGGGCTAAGCACATAGAGGATCACTGAGAGGGCACTGGGGTGGAGAAGGGGGTGGGGGAGGGGTGGCACCTTCGGGGACTCGGGGCAGTTGGGGTCACAATTGGATAGCAATGAAGCACATCGCACTCGAGTCTCTGGCACGTTATTCCGCAATGCAGGCCAGCCTCCAATCCCCTGCCTGAGCCCCCTGGGCACGGTGGTCCTGGACCTGTGCTCCCCCCCCCCAAGGCATACCACGTTGAGGTGATGGGTATCAGCGTGCATTTTGCAGACAGATGGAGCCAAACTATGGCATAGATTGAGGAGCATCAGAACTCGGCTAACAGTAAGTTACCATCACCGCCCTGCCTTTAACGTGGACTCGCTGACAGTGCCGACTCAGGCCCATCACCATAGAGTGATGGAGCACACAGACTCTGGAGGGTGGAACAGGGCGATTCGGTGGCGTGGGGGTGCAGTGAGGCGGCTAGGTGGGGATGGGCGTGGTGGGACGGTGGGTGGGAAGGGGGAGAGAGGTAGTGAGATGGCGTACCAACCACATCTTATGTGAAGCGTGCGAGGATGAGGACCTCCCTGGCCCTTTGGGCATGTCAAACCCTCACCGCTGCCACCTGTCTGCCATCCTCTGGCTGGTCCTGTGGGTCTTCCCTGGGCTCGGCCTCCAGCCCCTCCTGGTCCGGTGCCTCCCTGTTCTCGTCCTCTGAGGTGGCCGCATGTTCCTCCTTCTCCTCCACCTCCAGCACATCGTCCCGCTGCTGTGCCAGGTTGTGGAGGGCACAGCAGATGACCACAAAGCGGGCGATCCTCTGGGGGGTGGGGGTGGGGGGGGTTGTGTGTACGTACTGCAGTGAGACGCATTTTAAGCCGTCCAATGCACCGCTCAATGACAGCCCTGTTGGCCACATAATCCTCATGAAACTGTGTCTCTGCCTCAGTCTGTACTGGCATCATTGGCAGATCCTCAGCGGGTATCCCTTATCCCCCAAGAGCCAACCGGTCACCCTCAAGTGTCCCTCGAAGATGCCAGGCATCTCCCGACTGCCCCAGGATGTAACTGTCATGCACACTCCCAGGGAAGCATGCACACACGTGCAAGATCTTCATGTGGTGGTCGCACACAAGCTGGACGTTCAAGAACAAAGAGAACAAAGAACAAAGAAATGTACAGCACAGGAACAGGCCCTTCGGCCCTCCAAGCCCGTGCCGACCATGCTGCCCGACTAAACTACAATCTTCTACACTTCCTGGGTCCGTATCCCTCTATTCCCATCCTATTCATGTATTTGTCAAGATGCCCCTTAAATGTCACTATCGTCCCTGCTTCCACCACCTCCTCCGGTAGCGAGTTCCAGGCACCCACTACCCTCTGCGTAAAAAACTTGCCTCGTACATCTACTCTAAACCTTGCCCCTCTCACCTTAAACCTATGCCCCCTAGTAATTGACCCCTCTACCCTGGGGAAAAGCCTCTGACTATCCACTCTGTCTATGCCCCTCATAATTTTGTATACCTCTATCAGGTCTCCCCTCAACCTCCTTCGTTCCAGTGAGAACAAACCGAGTTTATTCAACCGCTCCTCATAGCTAATGCCCTCCATACCAGGCAACATTCTGGTAAATCTCTTCTGCACCCTCTCTAAAGCCTCCACATCCTTCTGGTAGTGTGGCGACCAGAATTGAACACCAGACTCCAAGTGTGGCCTAACTAAGGTTCTATACAGCTGCAACATGACTTGCCAATTCTTATACTCAATGCCCCGGCCAACGAAGGCAAGCATGCCGTATGCCTTCTTGACTACCTTCTCCACCTGTGTTGCCCCTTTCAATGACCTGTGGACCTGTACTCCTAGATCTCTTTGACTTTCAATACTCTTGAGGGTTCTACCATTCACCGTATATTCCCTACCTGCATTAGACCTTCCAAAATGCATTACCTCACATTTGTCCGGATTAAACTCCATCTGCCATCTCTCCGCCCAAGTCTCCAAACAATCTAAATCCTGCTGTATCCTCCGACAGTCCTCATCGCTATCCGCAATTCCTCCAACCTTTGTGTCGTCTGCAAACTTACTAATCAGACCAGTTACATTTTCCTCCAAATCATTTATATATACTACAAAGAGCAAAGGTCCCAGCACTGATCCCTGTGGAACACCACTGGTCACAGCCCTCCAATTAGAAAAGCATCCTTCCATTGCTACTCTCTGCCTTCTATGGCCTAGCCAGTTCTGTATCCACCTTGCTAGCTCACCCCTGATCCCGTGTGACTTCACCTTTTGTACTAGTCTACCATGAGGGACCTTGTCAAAGGCCTTACTGAAGTCCATATAGACAACATCCACTGCCCTACCTGCATCAATCATCTAGTTCAGGGAATGGAACACCTTCCTGATGATGAAGGGTACTCTCTCACGCCCCAGTGCGCGCAACGCGACATGCATACCACCTATTACCCCCTGGATCTCGGGAATCCCGGTGATGGCAGTGAATCCTCCTGCCCAGGCATCTCTTTGGGCTTGGTCCCGGTCAAAGTTTATATAGTTAGCTGCCCAGGCAAACAGGGCATGTGTGACTTCACGGTTGCACTTGTGGACTGTTGGCTGGAATATGCCACACATGTCCCTGCTCTAACCCTGGAATGATCTTGAGGCATCGACATTCAAGGCTGCGGTGACCCTGGTGGCCACCAGGAACAGGTATCCTCCTCCTCCGTGTGGTGCCAAGTCCATGCCAGACCAACCCGTCGATGAGGTGGAGCCCCTGGGGCACAAGCTGTCTGACATATGTTCAGGTGACCAGCAACACCGTCCTGGGCCTTCCATTCTGGGTCCCTCCCTAGCCTGATGGCCAGCTAGGTCCTCAGTGTGGGGCGGGGCCCTGCACATGAGCCACCACCTCAAGCCACTTGCGATGCTGCTGCCACTGCCTTCTCCTGTGCCTGGCCTCGTGGCCTGCCACCAGCACCGCGAGGGCAGCTTCCACAGGGTCCAGGATATCATCCATTCTGTGTAATATCTGTAAGGAATTGCCGACAGTGGGCGACAGTCAATCTGCTGTGGCTTCCAGCCCGGTACCCTCCAGTCCTCCATGGCTACCCCTTCACATCCTCCGCCATCCCTCAGGGTGCCATCCAACATGCCTTGCACATGCAACCCCAGCCCCAGTGGGAGCCCCGGGCACCAGACCCCAGACCCTGTGACCCTGTACCCCAGACACCGGCTGGTAACGTTACCTGGGTCACCCTATTCATGAGGCGCAGCTCTTGGGTCTTTGGATGTTGGTTTCTGCCTCTGTGGTGTTTCCATGCCTGTGACCTAGGCTGTCCCCGCCTGGGGTGTCTACACCCCCCGCCCCCCCCTTACCCCCCCTCCACTCACCCACGAACAATGGGCCTTCAACCCCAGTGTCCCTGGGCTCACTTCCCGGGACCGAAGATGGGGCAGCATGGTAGCATAGTGGATAACACAGTTGCTTCACAGCTCCAGGGTCACAGGTTCGACTCCCGGCTGGGTCATTGTCTGTGCGGAGTCTGCACGTTCTCCCCGTGTCTGCGTGGGTTTCCTCAGGGTGCTCCGGTTTCCCCCAAAGATGTGCGGGTTAGGTGGATTGGCCATGCTAAATTGCACTTAGTGTCCAAAGAATGTTAGGTGGGGGTTGCTGGGTTGCGGGGATGGGGTGGATATTTCAGATATTTGAATATTTTCTCTCCACATTCCTATGCTGATATTGCTAAGGCCCTGATCCTCAAGTGCCCCACCCTCTGGTACATCATTCAGCTAGTCATACTTATAATCAGGTGGCAGGGTATTCAACCACAGGGCACATCGAAACTGAGGCTCACACTTCCTCTTCCCATGTCAACAGATGGAAGCAGTCAAATATGGATTATAATAATAATAATCTTTATTGTCACAAATAGGCTTACATTAACACTGCAACAAAGTTACTGTGAAAAGCCCATAGTCGCCACATTCCGGCGCCTGTTCGGGTACACCGAGGGAGAATTCAGAATGTCCAATTCACCTAACAGCACGTCTTTCGGGACTTGTGGGAGGAAACTGGAGCGCCCGGAGGAAACCCACGCAGACATGGGGGTAACATGCAGACTCCGTACAGACAGTCACCCAAGTGAGAATTGAACACAGATCCCTGGCGCTGAGAAGCAACTGTGCTAACCACTGTGCTCCCATGCCTCTTGGATCCAGAGGTCTACTGATGTCCTTGATTTCCCTATGTCCCTCCATCATCTTGCAACACCCCTCCAACAACCTCTTTCTATGACATGTCATCTCATCACGTGATTTATATGCAGAAGAGGATCGCGCGCCTTGTTGCGATTTATGGGAGTGGAAGATTCTGTAAGCCATTACATTAAAGCACCAGCAGTGTGTGCCACTGAGCTGCTTGGATCTTTAATACAACAGTTCACAGAATCCAATGGCACATAACTATCTAACAATTAAACATTGAGACACCCAGGGATCAGCATACGCTGCAATAATTTATGAGTCAATTCTGTCACTAAAAGCTTAAGCAGACTAAGTTGCTGAAAGGGGACTCTCCCAAAACTGGAGCTGCTTGATTGCCAGGCAAACATTCCCACTTAAATTTGAGCAACATGCAATTTAAAAAAAAATTTATTTGCACTTATAGAGCAGCTTTCACACCCCCAGGATGTCCCGAAGTGTTTTACAGCTGATGAAGCAGTTTTGTTGTGTAGTTGCTGTTATAGTGTGGGAAGTGTGACAATCAATTTGCACACAGTAAGCTGACATACAGTAATGTGATCATTACAGAACCAGATAGTATGCTTAGTGATGTCAATTGAGAGATAAATATTGGCCAGGCTATAAAATCTAAAACTTAAAATACTGAATACATGTCATTTGAAGGAATGACACAACCGTGCTGTATTAGTAATCATATTGTTCCCTCCACTGTGTACTGACATGGTTCTGTGACAGGTCAGCAACACCTTGAGCAGGTGATGACATGGAGGTGGGCTGGCTAACTGGCCTGATACCTGACATGGTAAAAGGGCTATTATTCAACCTTGGTCCAGTGCTTGAGTGGATAATGGAGTTATGATTATGCCCTAGTATCTGAGGACTGATTATTATCTAGCATCTCTGGTAGTGACAGGCTGTGCCTCTGGCTCAGTATCCGAGTAGTTAATGGGATTATAATTATATTCTAGGATCTATTGGAGTGATGGAATGTTTGGAAATAATTATGGTTCCATCGCCTGAGGTGATGACAGGATCTTGAGTGGGAAATGAGGTTGTGGTTCCACCTGAGATGGTCGCAGGACAGTAACTCGACCTAGCCTCTGACAGGGTGACGGAGCTGTGACCCCAGGCCTATGATTGTGCCCAAGTGGATGTCTGAGCAGGATGTCTTCTGGTGCAGTGGGAGAGTCCCCTACCTCTGCAATAGAAGCTCTTGGTTCACACCTCCACTTCATGATTTGATGGCTGTCACAAAACAGATTAATTGTTAACCTGTAAATCCTTTGAAACTTCCTAAATGCAGGCAGTAAGAGTGCAAGAGCGTCCTGATCAGCCAGAAGGTAATAGCAAACCACTGAGGTACTTAGCCAAGTATAATGGGCCAATCCAATAGAAGTCCATGGTACCTGATGGAGGATGGATATTTGAACACATGATCTGGACTAACACTTCAATGCAGTGTCGTGAGAATACTGCACTGTTAGAGGTGTCACCTTTTGAAAGATAGGTTAGGTCCAGTCCCCAGTTGTTTGGAGCATATTCCCAAAAGATCCATCGTAACATGCAAAGATGAACAAAGAGTTCTTGATTTCTGACCACATTGCTCCCTCAGCCAATATCAGCAAGAATTGATTGCCTGGATAGCTATGCATTTACTTTAAGGTGCAGGAATTGAGTGTTATGTTGTTTGCTTGCATTGTAGCAGTGACTACATTTTAAAGGTAAATGATTGTCTTCCGGTGGTAGCCATGGGCTAAGCGGACGCATGAAAGGTGGCTCCCATCTGGAAACTTGTTTTTGGACCTTTATAACCCGATGAAAGGGCACGAAACCTGAAACAAATCGTACTAACACTACCCTCGTCAATTACTCGGCCCGGCTACAAAGCGAGATGCAAAGGGAACAAGGATAAACAGAGTGAATCTCCCCCCCCCCCCCCCCCAACCATCAGAGTCAGTGGTTCGGCGTGGTAGCTACATAAGCATACCTTGCTGGGCAGAATGCTATTGCAAGATGATTTGGGAGAGGGGAAGATCTCAGACATATACGGGCGACTGCAGGAGGATAAAGGGGCCCCATTGGATAAAACAAGTAAGAGAGATGAGGAATTGGATCTCGAGGTAGAAGGAGGGCTTTGGAGTGAGATCCTACAATTCCACCTCCTCTTGCACTAAACTGGGCCTGATACAACTCAAGGTGGTGCATATGGCACACCTGACCAAAGTGTACATGAGTGGGTTCTTCCCGAGGAGGGTGGTTAGAAGCGAGCGATGTCAGAGGGGACCGGTGAACCACTCCCACATGTTCTGGTTCTACCCAAAGTTGATCAAGTTCTGGTCCTCGTTCTTCAAGACCAGATCCGAGATTGTGGGGGTTAGGAAGGAGCCATGTCCGCTGGTGGTGATCATTGGGTTGTCGGACTGTCCGGAGCTTTTTGAAGGGAAGGGAGCCGTGTCGTGGCCTTCACCTCCCTGATAGCCCGGCGGCGGGTCCTGTTGGGGTGAACATCGGCAGTGCCACCTCGGGCCTCAGGTAGGCTGGTTGAGCTGGCAGAATTCCGAAAATTGGAGAAAATTAAATTTGCTATCAGGGAGTAAGAGGAAAGGTTCTGCTCCAGGTGGAAGCAGTTCATCGCCGTCTTTAAGGATCTGTTCAGGGATGAGGGAGCAGTGGGGGGTGGGGTTGGAATGCAGGGGAGGAGGGGAGGGCCTCGGGGTGGGTGGGTGGGGGTCATTATTTATGCTGCTAAACCAAAAATTGGCAAACTGTTTGCACTATATTTACCCATTCTATTGTTGTCTATGAATTGTATTGTCTTCACTTTGTTTTGCTACGTTTGGAATAAAAGTATATATCTATATATTTAAAAGTAAATCATTGATTCAAAAGCACTAAATGACATCTTACAGGCTTGCATGCATGTTTTGCCTCTTTCTATTAACTGATTAACTTGTAGACACGCCTTCTCCCACACAAACTGAACAAACACATTGTTCTGCACCGTCCCTCCCAGTGCCTCTGCTAGTTGATGGGAGTGCCCAGCGGCAATGGGTTACACATCCAGTTGTTTCACAATACTGCACATTGGGGGAGGGTAGGAGGGAGGACATATACTTAGGCAGGAACTAATCAAAGTTGCAGAATGTGTGGCTCTGACGTGCAAGTGAAGATTTATTTTTTTAAATGTTGGCTGAAGCAAACTGCCCAACCCTTCCCTCAAGATAAACCCTATATTATTGAACTAGCTCCAGTAGATTGCCTGGGTGTTTGTGATTTATATATTATTGACCCTTCAGCAAAGCGACAGATAGGTGGATTTTTCAAGTGTGTGGTGATTATGCTGCGACATAGAAACACACGACTGTTCATATCAAATTTTACTGTTCTGCTTTTGGGGATATTAATCCAGTGATTCTGTCATGAGTTGAGAAATTCATGGCTATCCAGTTTTGAAATAACATTCTGGGCTCAAGAAGTTGTGTATTCAATAGAATGAAATTTTGACTCTGATCATATATAGCAATTTATTTACAGGAAGGTGAGAATTTTGTGACAGACGGGAATGTTGTGTCCACCTGCATCCTATTAAAGTGACAGACTAATATATAATGTACACACAATTGTTGCCATATCCAAGGCTTTGCTCCTTCTTAGATAAGCCTCCAGCTTCCTTCTTGGCATCCTTTGAAGGCTCATCAAGGCACTTGGCACTTGCTCAATACAAGCAACAATCCCAATTTCCCCCTTCCCAGTCTTTCGTCGATATTTTGCCCACGAGGGATAATCTTGCCAACGCCTTCTTCACCAACTCACCTTTCCCACTGCTGACCATGTGGATTCAACACAGAACAAGGATCAAGCTCGTGAACATTCAGAGTCAGTATTTGCTCAGTTACATGATGGGCACACGACTGAGTCCGATTCATCAGAAGAGCATCAAACGGTTAAGGCCATTGTGCCAGTTCTGGGCACAGACCAGTTCTGACAGGTGTCATGATATGCAGACACACACATGATGATATACAGACAGGCACAGACATGCAGCTAATGGACACAGAGAACTGGACATGACCAACAAGCAGGCAGGACACTCAGGGGTGGGATCTGACTATAAAAGACACGAGGCACTCACACTCCACCACTTTCCACTGATGAACATCTAGAGAGTCAGTCAAGGGTGTTGTTACAATCTCACACCTCCACCACGTGGCTTAGAGCTAGTCTGGTTCAATCAGACAGAGTAACCACACTTAAGTTAGCAGAGAGTTGAACTCACAGAGAACTGTGCTAACTGCGCTATTAGTTTAATAAACCTGATTGAACTAACTTCAAGGTCTGGAGTATCTTTTTGATCTAAGCTGCATCCAGTTGCAGCCAGTGTCATACCAGTGTACCTAACACAACATGATTGCAGGAGGCTACTAATTTAAGCTGGCTTACCTCAGTCCATTCCGTGATGACCAGCAAATGTATCCCGGCACCGTGGAGAAGATTCAGGCTCCTCACCAGCTCAGGACCTCCGGCAATCTCAGATCACACTTCTCTCAACAGCAGGTGATCAAGCCATCGAACTGTCCACCTTGTTTAACTTCACCGAAGGCCAGGACAAGACAAAGTTTTAGAACATCCTGGACAAGTTCGATAGTCACTGTGAAGTGGACACCAATGAAATCTGCGAGCGCTACATATTCAAACAACGTCTTCAAAGTAAAAATGAATCTTTCAATGCCTTCATAACTAACCTCCGCCTGCTAGCGCTGTCCTGCAACTTTGGTGATATTGCTGACTCCATGATCAGAGACCAAATCGTGCTTGGAGTTCACTCTGATCCTCTGAGAGAGCAGCTCGTAAAAATCAAGCATATGACCCTGCCAGTCGTAATTGAAACATGTACAGTGCTTGAGCACGCAAAATATCGGTATTCCCAATACAAATCGGCTGAAAATGAGAAACTTGCCTCCCACGAGGCAGAGAGTGTGCAGGCCATCTCCCGGATTCAGTGCATCAACATTGAAGACAGCGGCCATCTCGCGCGCTTTTCCCAGAGCCCCATGCATGCGCGATGCGAACGGGATTACAAAGCGGCCGACAACCACACTGCGCAGGTGCAGAGGTCTGCCGACCGCACTGTGTGCAACGATGTACACCGCATCACGACGCCGACATCATGACGTGCCCGAACAGCGGCAGCGCCCATTAAAGGGACACTGCCCTGCAAGAGGCAGGCGATATTTTAACTGCGGAAAGCCTGGACACTATGCAGCCTTGTGCAGGTCTGCACCACCATTCAGAGGCCAGCGCTCCCTATTGCGACGATGGCGCGTCCTGAATGTGCAACGACGATTGTAGGATTCTGATCCTGGCAGTACAACGTATCCAGAGGACGAGTGCCTGGAGTCCGCCTACCCACGTGAACATGCCACACCTAGCTCATCTCGCATTCAGTGCATCCTCGCTGTGGATTTGGAGGACAAATGGCGTGCGGTGATGCAGGTCAACCGCTGCTCCATCCAGTTCAAGCTGGACACAGGCGCTACTGCCAACCTCCTCTCACAGGCAGACTTCAAACGCATCAAGAAGCCCCCCAAGGTCCTTCCAGCAGCCTGCCAGCTCCTGGACTATAACGGTAATGCCATCACGGCACTGGGGTCCTGCCATATACTCGTCTCCAACAGGAGCACCCATGCACGGCTAAGGTTTGAAATTGTCAAGTCGGACAGGGCATCCCGACTGGGCGCGCATGCCTACAAAATGCCAAACCTGGTGCAGCGGGTTTATTCAACGACATCCTCCAACGTGGATCTTCAGGCTGGCATTGACGATGTCCTCGCTCAGTATCCAGATGTGTTTGACGGGATGGGCACTTTGCAATATCGGTACAAGATCCTACTGCGACCTGATGCAAAGCCAGTGGTCCGTGCACCACGCCGGGTCCCGGCTCCGCAGAAAGAGTGCCTGAAGGAACAGCTCAAGGAGCTGCAGCAGCAGGGGATAATTTTAGGGTAACCGAACCGACTGACTGGGTCATCTCGATGGTGTGTGTTAAAAATCCTCTGGAGACCTGCGCATCTGCATTAACCCCAAGGATCTCAACCAGAATATAATGCGTGAACACTACCCCATCCCGAAGTGGGAGGAACTTACCAGTGAGATGGCACATGCACGGTTTCTCACAAAGTTAGATGCGTCACATGGATTCTGGAAAATCCAGCTGGATGAGTCCAGCAGAAGGCTCTGCACCTTCAACACACCGTTTGGCAGGTACTGCTATAACCGTATGCCGTTCAGCATCATCTCGGCATCGGAGATATTTAATCGCATCATGGAGCAGATGATGGCGGGCATCGAAGGGGCTCATGTGTACGTGGACAACGTCATCATATGGTCCACGACCCCTGAGGAGCATGTTTCCCGTCTCCAGCAGGTATTACGCCGTGTCCCCGCCAATGGCCTGAAGCTGAACAGGGACAAATGTTGCTTTGGCATGTCAACACTCCAGTTCCGAGGAGACCAGATCTCTCAGCAGGGCGTGTGCCCCGACACAGACAAGGTCAAGGCCATCGCAGCCATGAAGGTCCCGGAAGACAAGAAGGCAGTATTGCGCTTCCTGGGCATGGTCAATTTTCTGGGCAAGTTCATCCCAAACATGGCCTCACACACCACGGCCCTACGAAACCTAGTGAAGAAGTCCACTGCCTTCAAGTGGAAGGCGGCCCATCAGGCAGAGTGGTTGGAGCTGAAAGCCAAGCTCACCACTGCACCCGTATTGGCATTTTTCGACCTAGACAGGGAAATGAAAATCTCTACAGCTGCGAGCCAGGATGGCATCGGTGCGATCCTGCTGCAACGCGATGAAACCTCATCCTGGGCACCTGTTGTCTACGCATCAAGGGCAATGACGCCCACCGAACAAAGGTATGGACAAATAGAGAAGGAATGTTTGGGTCTTCTCACTGGCATTCTCAAGTTTCACGACTATGTCTACGGCCTGCCGACATTCACAGTCGAGACGGATCACAGGCCCATGGTCCACATTATCCACAAGGACCTTAATGACATGACGCCTCCGTTGCAGCGCATCCTCCTCAAACTCAGAAGGTACAACTTTGACCTGGTCTACACGCCTGGCAAGGAGCTCATCATTGCCGATACACTGTCCTGCTCCAGCACCGTGCCTAGTAAACCACTGAACGTCATCCGGCAAATTGAGTCACAGGTTGAGTCACAGGTGCAGCTGTGTGCTAGCACCCTCCCGGCATCTGATGGGAAGCTGATTCGTATCCGTGAGGAGACAGCCAAGGACCCCCTCTTGCAGCGTGTTATGCAACATCTAGCCAATGGCTGGCAAAAAGGGCAGTGCCCTCAATTTTTCAATGTAAAGGACGACCTGACGGTGGTTGATGGTATCCTCCTCAAACTGGACCGGATTGTAATTCCACGCAGTCTCCAGAGCTTGGTGCTCTGTCAAATCTATGAGGGCCACCTGGGTGTGGAAAAGTGCAGACGCAGAGCCAGGCAGGCTGTCTACTGGCCCGGGATCAGCCAGGACATTGCGAACATGGATCTTAACTGTGTGACCTGTCAACGCTTCCGGCCAGCGCAGAGTAAGGAGACACTTCAGCAGCATGAAATTGAAACCTCTCCGTGGTCCAAGGTTCGCATCGACCTCTTTCAGGCAAATGGTCGTGATTACGTGTTAATCACTGATTATTTTTCCAATTACCCTGAAGTCGTGAAGCTCTCAGACCTCACATCTCGGACCGTCATCAAGGCCTGTCAGGAGACGTTCTCCAGACATGGTGTCCCACTCACTGTCATGAGTGACAATGGCCCGTGCTTCAGCAGCCATGAATGGTGTCTCTTTGCCCAGTCGTATCAGTTCAAACCATCACTTCCAGCCCACACTATCCGCAGTCAAACGGAAAAGTTGAGAAAGGGGTGCACAAAGTGAAGCAGCTCATCTGCAAGGCCGCGGATTCTGCATCTGACATTCAGCTTGCGCTGCGTGTGTACAGGGCGATCCCACTGTCCACTGGCATATCGACGACTCAACTCCTGATGAACAGGGACCTGTGAATGACACTTCCAGCCATACACGAGCCCAACCTGGATCACCTCCCGTTGCTGCAGAAGGTGCAGCAACTCCGGGACCGGCAAAAACAGGGGCAATGATGCTCATGCCACCAATTTGCCCGTGTTATCCCCGTCAGACACTGTTCGGGTCAAGATCCCTGATGGAGGCTGGTCAGCTCCAGCTGTTGTTGTTCGACAGGCTGCGCCCTGCTCGTATGTTGTGCGTCTGGCTGATGGTTCTGTTGTGCGACGAAACAGATGGGCACTGCGCAAAGTTGCCTGCCCGCAACCACATTCTTCTCTGTTTCCTTCTGTTGTTTTGCCACCTCCTGATACCTCGACTCACGAGGCCACCAGTCAGGCTTCAATCCCGCCCATCAAGACGCTGTCGTCCCCACCACCACCTCTCCAGCGGTCTACCAGGATCAGACGCAAGCCACAGAGACTGGACTTATGAACATTTGTTCTGTTTGCTATGTTCTGTGTTCTCGCATTAGGCAGCTGTTTTCACATGTACATATGTTCACATCCATTGCATGTATATATGTTAATATTGGCCTATTCTTGTAAATACGTTCACATATGTCATCCAAACATTTAAAAAAAAGGGGAGATGTAATGATATGCAGACACACACATAATGATATACAGGCAGGCATGGACAAGAAACTAATGGACACAGAGAACAGGACATTACTAATAACCAGGCAGGACACTTGGGTGGGATCTGACTGTAAAAGACACGAGCCACTCACACTCCGCCTCTTTCCACTGATGAACATCTAGAGAGTCAGTCAAGGGTGTTGTTACAATCTCACACCTCCACCACGTGGCTAAGAGCTAGTCTGGTTCAGTCAGACAGAGTAACCACACTTAAGTTAGCAGAGAGTCGAACTCACAGGGAACTGTGCTAACTGTGCTATTAGTTCAATAAACCTGATTGAACTAACTTCAAGGTCTGGAGTATCTTTTTGATCTAAGCTGCATCCAGTTGCAGCCTGTGTTATACCAGTGTACCTAACACGACAACAGGATGAATGCAATGAGTCTACTCATTGGAATGCAGCTGGGAAAAGCTAAAACACTCTTCGTACCAACTAAGAAAGTTCCTTCCTGTTTGTGAATTGTTCTTTTTCTACCAAGCTCATGATCATTCAAGCTCTATGTCACTCGAGGTTACTTTCACTCATGGTAATAATGGAGAGAGCAACCCAACTCAGGTGTGTCCTCACATCAAAGCACAGTGAGGTCTGATAGGAAAATATGCATTGTGTAATAAGTTACAGTCTGGGAAATGTAGGTTCACATTCCAGTCTGATGTGCTCTGCACTTTATTATTTCTCTTTTGATTGTCTCAAAGCGCTTTGCATTCAATAAATGACCTTGATAATTGTATGCAAGATACAACAGACTATATAGATGCCAGCCACCTGTGCTTTCTGCACTGCAAACATTCTGAACCTCATGACTGCTTAATTGTATTCCCAATTAAAATTTAATACTAACTTGAGCTTTTTACAACCAGCAGAGTCTCTCAATGAGCTCACTGGAAAAGGGGGCTGGCAATGAGGTATTTAAAATGACAAATGGATTCGCTATAAGGTTGATGGAGAAAAATATTTCCTCTGTGGTACTGGGGAGGAGGTGGTCCAGACAAAAGGGGCACAACCTTAAAATTAAAGCTGGGCCATTTCGAAGGGTAGTGGATATCTGAAATGTTCTCATCCAAAAGTCTCCAGGTGGTGCAAAAATTAAAATGTTCAAGGCTGAGATCAATAGTTTTTATGTTAAGGTCAGGAACTCTTTGGATTTCAAGCAAAGCTGAGTAAAGTGAATTCATGAGACATGGTCTGACAGACACTTGGCACAGGCTTGAGAAGCTGAATGGCCTATTCCTCGCCTTATGTAACTATGTAGTATCTTCCACATCCTCAGAACTTCTGAAGTAGTTTGTCTACCGATTCACTACCTTTGAGTTAAGTCATTGTTATTATCAGGCAAATGTGGCAGCCAATTTGTATGCAGCAGTCCCACAATTATTAATGAGATAAATGACTCATGGTTTTGGCAGTGTTTGTTGAGGGTTAAAAGTTAACTAAGACACCAAAACAAATCTCCCTTGTTCATATACTGCCATAAAGTCGCTTTGAACTAAATCAGTAGTCTAACATTTATTACCAGTTTTGTACTACCCACCTATGGACGGGATTCTCCAGCCTCCCAGCCGTGTTTTTGCTGGCGCCATGTGCTGGCGAGATTCTCAGCTCCCACCGCTGTCAATGGGAATTTCTATTGAAGCCACCGGGAAGCCAGTGAGTGGGGGTGTACTGATGGCGGAACCAGAAAATACCCCCTCCCAGCCAATGGCCGGAGAATTATGATCTTTGCTTACTCTTCCTTGAATTCTTCTAAACTGTGCCTTGGTCTGTGTCCATTTAGCTCCGACCGTCTTAAACTTTCTCTCTGTCCCAATTCCCTGGTTATCTGGATTGTATCTTGTTACTTAGGAAGGGGGGGGGGGGTTGTTGAGGACCCTCCCTTTCTGCATTCGGGCTGGGGGGTTTTGGGGTTGCCTTGGACATCAGGACGGCATTTAAAAACGGTTCCTCGATCTCTCACTACACTGGCGAGGTCTGGCAAACGGAGCTCCTCAGTGTACAAAATGGGGCTATGTGCGGCCTTGGCCACTCGATCCCTGCTGGGGCCCCTTATACAACACGAGTTGCTTTGTACAGCCAAGAGTTTCTCGGCATTTTGCATGCCAGGAAACAGGCGGCTAAACACGCTTACTATGGGACTTTGTTCCCAATTAGTTGAATCGCGCCTCTTACAGGTCTTCAGTTGCAAAGCATCCACTGCTGTATCTCTCTCTGAGAACAATAGAAACACAGATGTAACTTAACCAATACTCACACATACAAAAACTGAGGTATCTGCCAGGGCCAGGGGTCAGGGGGAGGGGTATAGCGGGGGAGACTTGATATGACTAGGGGATGAGCTGTGGTGTTGGGGTGACCCCTGGGATGGGGGCAGTGTCCAGGCATGGACCACCATTGCCGTAACCTATAGGGCGGCAACCTACTGAATGCCCAACGTGGTCTGTGGCTGCGCCAAATGACACCAGCAGTATGGGTGCACCTACCCCAACTCCTACCTCCACCCCACCAGCCCCCACAACCCCTCACTCCATCCCACCAACACTCCTCCCACTCACAACCAGACATCACCAGCCGGCGGGACATCACACGGCCCACCCAAGGGCATCGCCCATGGTAATCCTTAAAGGACGGCGTCGGAGGGGGCCGCAGAGCATACCGCAGGCATTGGTAGGGCCAGCCACCAGTACATCTGTCAGCAGAGACGGGTACCGGGGCCAGAGGTCCCCGCGGTGTCAGTCACTGACCAGGCCAGAAGTGTGGTGCAGCGGGCAGAGTGTCAGGGTGAACGGCCGGGGGTGGGGGGGTAGGCAGAGGGACTTGTGGGGGGCAGGGGCTGAAGTGCAGGCCAGGCCCACCATGTAGCCTATTGGACCTGGTTGGGCACGTGGAGTACGCACTATGCTAACATGTCTGCCTTTCACCCATGCAGACAATGGACTTCAGAATCCAACCAGGAATGGTGGCCTTCATCCTGGCCGCTGCAGCCCTGGGGGATGCACTGAGGCGGTACGAGTTGGAACTGCTCGAGGGAGACCCTTCAGTAACGGAGCCTGCCCCAGAGGAACAGGAGGCAGCCGGTAAGGATGGCGAGCCGACTGCCTAACAAGCCGAGGAGGAGGTGGAAATGAGAGGAGGTGCCGTGTGATACCTTGTGTAAACCAGCAGGGTCTGTCATTCGAGGACCTGCCAGGCTGGTCAAGCCATCGAAGACTTTGGCTGAGCAGGGGGACAGTGCGACATATCAGATTGGATTTGTTTATTGTCACGTGTCTCTCAGGGCCCATTTACCAGGGCAGTGCCCGGCACTCCACTGCGGTGAGTGACCGCAGGTCTGGCGGTCCCCCTCTGGTCTTCTGCCTCTCCCTGTGGCTATATGTCACCTTCTCCTGGGGGCAGGGTGGCAGGGAGAGGATGATGGTGAGGGGGGGAGACAGGAAACGCTAGTGTTAGACAGTCGGACGCGGGCAGCACAGTGGATGGACAGCTGGTGGCCTTCGCCGCCAGGGTACCCAGCCATGGTGGCCGATATGGGTGTTGGCACATGGTGCGGGGTGAGGAGCGAGCATACTGCTGGCGGGTCGGGTTCCGTTGCCCTCCATGTGGGAGCGGGGGAGTTATGGGTGTGTGGGAGGGGGTTGGTGTCAGGGGCACAGTGCTGCCTACTCACCCTGGCTGCACTGAGATGGTCGTGCAGCTTCTTTCAGCACTGATGGCTGGTCCTGGGTGGTGGGGCGCACAGCCTCTGCCACCTGTGCCCAGGTCTGATGCCCGGCGGCCACTTCCTTCCCACCCCAGGAAACAGGATAGCCCACCACTCCTCCACGACGTCCAGTAGTGTCTCCAGCATGGTGCCCACGAACCGGGGTGCCGCTATTCATGCTGCCAGCTTATTGGCTGGGATGAGTGTATAGGGAGTGGAGCGCTAATATACAGCTGCAGCTTGTCAGCCTCTCGAGTGGCAATCCCGACCCTGGCGAATCAGACACCGTTTTTCACTGGAATCAATCATGTTTCATGTGGCGCTGGTGCTAGCCCATTAACGGATCCTGCATTGCTCTGGGACCAGCGCCAATTTACTTGTTGTAGCGGTCCACCGATTCAGTGCCGGCATCAACACTTAGTTTCTGAAAGAGAGAATCCTGCCTATCCTCTTTTCATGAGCTTCCTTATGCATTATGAAGCAGCTAGTTTTGCATCGTTAATTTAAATGAATCTCATGATAGCCATAAAAGGCTTTTAATTCATGTCACATAAATCTTGTTAACCATGTGATAGGCTTGATTTGAAACTCAACCTTGGAGGCTTAGAAAGGGAACAGTTGAAACTGTTGAGACTCAGTCTTGCAGGTAATAAATTATTTCTAAAGGATTTAAATGTTAAATTTAACATTTCCTATGTTTCTTACTTTTCCATTTGCAATCCAATCTTTCTTTTGTTCTCTTTATTTCTCTTTCTGTATCTAATTTGACTCTAATTCACCCTATTTCCATCTTTGACATTCATACCATGTTCATCCTGTTTCTTTCTGTATCCTTAAATTTATTTGGTTTAGGAGATAAGCTAATGGATAGGAAGAGCATGAGGCCTCCGATACCCCTTGGCCTTGCTGACCCCAGTATTATTATGATGTGTGTATGCATGCCATTGTAAAGCAAAGGTGCTTGGCGGAGCAAGTGTTAACGTGTGACTGGAGACTAGCAACATCCATGGTGTGACGTATAGAGTCACATGGTAAGAGACTCTGGAGGGATAGTCGAGAAACAGAATTCTCTAAACAAGCATCTTTCCTGCATGAAGCAGTTCCATGCATGGCCATACATTGGATCTGTAAATAGTTAAACATTACAAATAAACTGTTCATGAATGCACGCCTCAAGATCTCCTCATTGAGACTTCCAAAAGAACCCATCAAACAACATTTGCTGGCAGAAAACAGCACCATATTACAACATTTAGCAGTTAGGATTTCCAGGTGAGGAAAAAAAATTACGCCATTCACTATGAGTTGCCCACTCAATAAACACTTGTATATTAGGGAAAATCTGAATGCAGGCCTCACTTGCAGTTAATTTTGTTCAGAGCTGCATAACTATTTATATTTCAACTTTTGCTTCAAAAAATACTTGTTAAAATAAGCTCTTAAAATTGCAACCAAACCCTGGTCCATTTTGACCAAATGGGATTTTTGAAATTAGAAAATGCCATCACAATTCATTCATGAAAATGTTGAAAACTCTGGAAATTCTACTTTTAAAAAATAAATTTAAAGTACTCAATCCATTTTTTCCCCAATTAAGGAGCAATCTAGCGTGGCCAATCCACCTGGCCTGCACATCTTTGGGTTGTGGGGGTGAGGCCCACGCAGACACGGGGAGAAGAAATTCTACATTTAAGTCCTAAAACAAACAAAAAGATAAAAGGTTGGGTTGGGTAACAGTCAGAAATTGTTCTTCTAACAATGCAGGCAAACAAAACACAAAAAAAAAGAGGTTAGCAGGCAGTAGACATCTTATGGATAGAATTAACAAATATAGAAGGATTTCAGATTGTAGTGGGAATTGTGAATAGGTCCTCTGGCAGCAGCTGTGAATGGTTGACAGCGTTAATGCAGATATTCAACAAGTATATGGCAAAGGCTGAGTAATTTTACAGGGGGGGTGTTACATATCAGAAAAGTAGTGAATTTCTTGAGTGTATCCAGAAGAACTTTCTGCATATAGGTGTCATAGGATCAAACTGTTCTAGAAGAGGGGAACACGCTATGTTTGAATTAGTAATGAGTTATGAGCCAGATTTAGTTAACAGCCAAAACATGCATGAATATTTAACAAATAGTGATCATAATATGTCAAGTTCAATGGAATGGTTAGAAAAGGAAAAAATGAATACTCAGATTTTAGGTTTTGGTATGAGCGAATTGAATGTGATGAAACAGAGAGGGTCCACAGTAATAAAAGCAAATTACTGTGGAAGCTGGAGTCACAGATTCTTTCGCCCACCTCCAGAATTCTCCATCCACCTGGATCCCTACCTCTGGCCACTTAGCTGCTCTTGATCTTTTCATTGAAATCTGTTGGCATGACATCGACAATCTCTGTTTCTCTGTTCCTCTCACCCACTCTAACCTGTCACCTTCTGAACTTGCTGCACTTTACTCTCTCAGATCCAACCCTGACTTTTTCATCAAACCGGCCGACAAGGGTAGAAACTAGCATCAGAGAGTAAACTGTAACAGATGTAGATGTGGGGGGAGGGGAAGGGGGAAGCAAAGGGGAGAAAGGGTAAGGAAAGGTGGATAAGATGGGGGAGGGGTTAAATATATATAAAGAAAGACAAGAGAGAAAGAAATGGTAAAAGACAGTTAAAATGAAATGGCGTACTGACCTCTACCTCACAGAGGCTGAGCGCCAACTCTCAAACACTTCCTCCTACTTGTGCCTTGAGAACTGTGCAAGTGTGTCATGGCCTGCTGTGGTGGGTGCATATTTTAATGCCAAGGTTCAATGTGTACAGGCAGTACCTCCAACTCTCACCTTACTGGTGGCTCATCGGGCATTCACGCTGGCTTTCGAGTGTAACGTTGGGATTCGTAGTCTCCGTTTCTCTTCCACACAAACCCCCCCCCCCCCCACATGACTCCATTCCCTACCACCCCAGAACTCGCTTATCAAACTCCGGTTAACAAGGGGTTAGCCAGTTACCGCCGCTCACAACAGTTGGACTTGCTGCAGTATTGCATTATGATTTAGTGAGTAACCTGCTCATGATGAAATGCGAGTTTCTTTGTTTAACGGCATGGAGGTTTGTTTAGTTACACTCTTCTTGATTTGGTATTATATTGCTTTTCAACTGAGCTAATAATAACGATGGGTGGCTGCCCTCAAAACCTTTTAATTGCTGCAGTAGATGACATTTAGAACTAGTTCTTGTTATTTGAGCTACAAAAACGTACAGTAAAGGCTCTGGAATTGACGATTGAGCGGGGGGGGGGGGTGGGGGGGGGGGGGGATGCTACAGGGAGATGCCACCATGAGCGATGGGAGGTGGGATTGAGGTATTGGAGGCAGATTCCATTGAACAGACAGTGGAAGGGGAAACAGGGTAGATATCACAGCCAGGGAGGGGGGCATCCAGAAGATGAATGGACACTAAGAGCACCCCCCCCCCCCTCACCCCCTCCCACAAGCCCCCATTCCCACAGGGTGTGGATGCCTGGAAATCCTCTGGAGGGGGAACCCAATGGGGGTCAACAGCAGATGGCGTGCCAACCAGCAGTGTCCACTCTCAATGTTGACATCAGGATTTTAAAGTGGCAGAGCAGGCTGGAATGATCTACTCCTGATCCTTGTTTGTACGTAGCCTTCACGGCATGGAAGTAGGGGGTGGGAGGGTCATTTGGGCCACCGGTTCCACGCTGGAATGGGCCTCACAGGAGGAGTCTTTCACTCGCACAAGATCAAGTATATGTAGCCCAAGAAATATTTTTCAATCTTTTACGTAATTATCTCTCCTTTGCCCTTGGATGTTACGATAGTTTACAGAAAAGTGCATTCCCGAGACGGCTACCTCCACCATCCTGTCTCCACAGATTTATGTCATTCACTAAGAAACAGGATATTATGGTGTCCACACTACCTTATGTCCTTCACTAAGGAACAGGGTATTATGGATTCCACATGAGCAATAGATTCAGTTGAAAAAGTGGGTGTGCCGTGGAATTGTTTGTTTTATTGAAGTGTGCTGTGTTACTGAAAAGTTTGGGAACCACTGTCATAGACCATGACCCCACCAGCGAGCATCAAGCCATTGTTTCCATTTCTTCCTATCTTGACCCCATACTCTCTCATCTTATCCAGTTACTCGGTGCTAACTGCCTCCTCTTTACATTCGATGTCTCATCCTTCTGTACCTCCACTCCCCACCAGGATGATTTGAGGATCCTAATTCTGCTCCTATGTCTTATGGTCTTATAGGAGAATGGGGATGAGAAAATATCAGCCAGGATTGAATGGCGGAGCAGACTCGATGGGCCGAGTGGCCTAATTCTGCTCCTATGTCTTTTGGTCTTATGGTCTTAGGATTCTCTGTTTCTTGCTTGAACAGAGGCCTGAACAACCCCATCCTCCACCACTCTTCTCTGTCTGACTGAATGTGTCTACTCACTAAACAATTTCTCCTTTAACTTTTCTTACATCATCCGAGCCAAAGATGTGGCAATGGGTACCTGCATGGATCCCAGTTTTGCCTGTCTCTTTATGGGGTATGTGGGACATTCCTTGTTCTAGTCCTACCGGGGACCCCTCCGGCATCTCTTTCATTGGCAATCGGTGCTGCTTCATGTTCATGTCTGGATCTGAAAAAATGTATCAATTTCACTTTCCATTTGCATCGTTCTATCACCAACACATCATCCATCTCTGACACTTCCCTCCCCTTCCTTGACCTCTCTATCTCCACTTCTGGGGACAGATTGTCCACTAATATCCATTACAAACCCACCGACTCCAACAGCTACCTCGACTACAGTGCTTCACATCCCACATCCTGTAAGGGCTCCATCTCATTCTCCAAGTTCCTTCTTTGCCTCTGTCGCATCTGTTCTGATGATGCCACTTTCTAAAATGGTGCTGCTGACATGTCTTCCTTCTTCCTTAATCGTGGTTTCCCACCCACAGTGATCAACGGGGCTCTCAACCATGTCAGACCCATCTCCCACACCTCTACTCTCACCCCTTCCCCTCCCTTTCAGAACCAGGAAAGGACTCTCCCTTGTCCTCACTTTTCACCCCACCAGCCTCCGCATTCAAAGAATCATTCCATCATCTCCACCATGATGCCGCCACCAAACTCCCCCTATCAGCAATCCACAGGCACTGTTCCCTCCAGGATATCCTGGTCCTCTCCTCCATCACCCCCGACACTTCACCCTCTTCCCACAGCACCCTCCCATGCAATCGCAGAGGGTGCAGCACCTGCCGCTTTACCTCCTCCCTACTCACCATCCAGGGGCCGAAACACTCTTTTCAGGTGAGGCAGCAGTTCATGTGCACCTCCTTCAATCGGTCTCCTGCATTCACTGCTCCCAATGCCGTCTACTCCACATTGGAGAGACTAAGCGCAGACTGGGTGGTCACTTTGCAGGACACCTTTGGTCCGTCCGCAAGCAGGACTCAGACCTACCTGTCACTTGTCATTTGAACACATCATCTTGTTCTCATGTCCACATGTCCATCCTTGGCCTGCTGCAGTGTTCCAGTGAAGCCCAGTGCAAAGTGAAAAACCGCTCCTCATCATCTAATTAGGTACGTTATAGTCTTCCAAACTTAACATTGAGTTCAACAACTTCAGAGTGTGAACTCTCTCCTCCACCTTCATCCCATTTTTATTTCTATCAATTCGTTTTCATCTCTTTCATCGATCCTTTTTTCCCTTACCACCGACTCTTCTACCCTCCACCCCATTAGGGCCATTTTGTCCCTGTTCCACATTGTCCTTTGCGGCACTGTTCACCTTTGTTCTGCCATTAACACATTCTGATCCCTTTCTGCGCCACTATCAGCACCGTTCTCAGCCTTGATCACCACCACTTACATTCCCTTTGTCTTTTTGTCCATGACATCTTTGTCAATCTCTCCCCAGCCTCCACCTATTGCTAGTCCTCTATCCACCCCACTGCTCCACCACCCCCATTCCAGTATAAATCTCATTCTATTTCCAGTTCTCTCGAGCTCTGAAAGAGTCATCCTGATTTGAAATGTTAGCTCTGTTCCCTCTCCCAGATGCTGTCAGATCGGCAGAGATTTTCCAGCATTTTCTGTTTTTGTCACTGTCCACAGTAAACTGAGCAGGTACATAGGAACCGGTGTGACCCATTCAGCCTGTCAAGCCTGCTCTGCCATTTAATACGATCATGGCTGATCATGGCTTCAATGCCTTTTACATCCACTGGTCCCATAACCCTTTAAGTTATTTTGAATCAGAAATCTATCAATCTCTATCTTGAACATACTCAACGACTGAGCTACCACAGCCCTCCAGGGTTAGATAGTTCCAAAGATTCACAACCCTCTGTGTAAAGACATTTCTTCTCATCTCAGTCCGAAGTGGCTTCCCTTATATTTTGAAATTGTGCTCCATGGTTCAACCCTCTCTAATCCTTTAAGTATTTTGTTGGTTTCAATGAGATGGCCTCTCATTGTTTGAAACTCCAGAGAATACAGGCCCAGTTTTCCCAATCTCTTTTCATAGGGATCCCACGCTTGGTGAACCTTCGCTGCACTCCCTCAATGAAATACTATCCTTTCTGAGGGAAGGGGAACAAAACTATACGCAGTACTCCAGGGGTCTGATGGGTAAAAGTATGGAAAATCAGTTAAAGGGATTCAAAAATAATTTAATATGATAGGTTTATACCCCTTAGGGGAAAATGTGCTTGCCAGAACCATGGTCAACTAAAGAGCTAAGAGGCGACATTAAAACTAAAAGAAAAAGCATATGAAATAATCACAGATCCAGGCAAATTGGAATAATACCATGTAGCCATCTGGGTGGCCACTTACGACAAGAAACATGGACGTTCGCAAAACCTAAAGAGAAATATGGACAATGTAAGATTAAGGCAAGCACAGAGCCTGCATGTATATTCGTGAGCAGAGAATCCAGACAGCATCGAAACCCCCCAACCGATTAGCATTTTAATGGCCCATCTCCGTAAGACAAAGGACTGATACTCAGGTAACCGACACAATTCCAGACACATCGGCACCACTCCCTTTACTCAGGAAGCATCAACAGCAAGGTCAGTGACCGCTTAGGACACGCCCAGCCATCAAGGCACCTGCTCCTTTATTGGCTCAGATCGAAGGCAGTGATCGAGAACTGCACAATTAATTGGGTCCAAACCTAAGGACCGCCCAAAAGAGCGCGAAACCCCCAAGGATAAAGAGAGACACTGCCATGTGTTCGATCTCTTTTGGACCTGGCACTCCGGCAACGTCCATCTCCAACTGCAGCACCACGACCAGAAGCAAGTTCAAGTTCAACGCTCGCTACCAGATGGATGATCCTAGCTGAACCGCAGTTACTTCTCCAGACCCAGCAGATCCAGATTCGAACAAAGGCCACTGTTCCTCTGGCCTAAGCCAGGTGCCTGAAGTTAAGTACAGGTTGTCATAGTTGATAGGTGTAGTTTAGCTCGTAGTGTTTATGTTGCATGTGTAAGTTAATCTTGTGTGTAAATAAAGTATCATTGATCTTGAACCAACTAACTGGTTGTTTGGCTCTTTGATCGATATCCGGTTGAACCTTGTGGTGGTATCATTTGATACCTGGCGACTCTGAAAGCAATATAACATCATATCTAGATAAAAGAAGGGCAACCTTATTGACTGCCATATTTATAGCAAGTAAAGATAGCAACAACCATGAACTGCAAAGGGTGACAAAGCAGATAATAAGAGATGCAAAAAGAGCGTATGAAAAGAAACTTTCAAGGTATATCAGCACAATCTTTTAAAATCATTAAAACAGGAAAAAAGTGGGTAGTCAGGAAAACAGCTATGGCCAATATGTTAAATAAATGTTTTAGCTGCTGGCTGTTTTACTTTTTTTGAAGTAAAACATTCTCCATTTGCACTTTTTCTCAAAAAGAAGTTGGGCGGATTCTCCGGCCCACCGTACCCGTTTTCTGGTGCAGCCCGCCCCGGCGAGATCTTCCATCCCGCCAACCAGCCAATGGGGCTTCCCATTGTGGGCACCCCACGCCATCAGGAAATCTGCAGGTGTGGGTGCACTACTGACAAAATGGAGGATTTCACCGACAGAGAAACCAACTCATTTTCTCCTGCCTCTTCTGGAATTTCCATCGAGGCCCACCACAATGGAATTCCTGGATTGTGTACATTTTTCTGTGTTTTACGTTAGTCTTTTCCTTGTTTTCTTGAATTTTAGTCATGTCCCAAACAACAACAAAAACATTTTTTTCTGATCATCTATACCCTGGTGTTTGCCCCGTTTGAGTGCGGTAGCACAGTGGTTAGCACAGTTACTTTACAGCTCCAGGGTCCCAGGTTCAATTCCCGGCTTGGGTCACTGTCTGTGCTGAGTCTACATGTTCTCCCCGTGTCTGTGTGGATTTCTTCCGGGTGCTCTAGTTTCCTTCCACAGTCCAAAGAGTAGGTGGATTGACTATGCTAAATTACCCTCAGTATCCCAAAAAAAAGGTTAGGTGGGGTTTCGGGGATAGGGTGGAGGTGTGGGGTTTGGGCGGAGGTATGGGCTTAGGTAGGGTGCTCTATCCAAGGGCTGATACAGACTCAATGGGCCGAATGGCCTCCTTCTGCACTGTAAATTCTATGATTCTATGATTCCCTCCTCAGGATTTCCCCTGCATTTGGCGGTCATGATTCCTACATATAATTGAACAGAAATGTAAATGGTCTTTTCTAATTAATTATTTACTCAAAATGGGTTGCCAGAATGAATGTAGTTACCTTGGTAACTACAAATCAAACTTAGTTTGTGTCTTTATGCCTCACTTACCTGCCATCAGTAACATCAAAGAAACTAGAATTAGACAGGAACAAAGATTACTTTTAAGTCATAATTGGCCTGAAAATTGGCTTTGGTTGCGAGCAATTGGATTAAAAGGATGGGTTTATGACTCACACTACCAATGTCACACTTTACACAGGGTGTATATAAAACTATCCTGCATGACAGTTTGTGGGTGTGACTTTCATGATGGTTCACAAAAGGCCGAGAGCTTCAACAAACTGTCAATTGACAGTTTGAATTTTGACCTGCCTTTCACAGATTCCTGTACCAGCTTACCCGAACAGGCCCTGGAATGTGGCGACGAGGGGCTTTTCACAGTAACTTCATACTTGTGACAATAAAAGGTTATTATTATTATCATGTGGAATGTGCCAGAAAATCCACAAATGTCAAAAACCTCCCAAATCCATAACCGTAACCATGCAGAGCAGTGCTTTTCAAAATTTCTGCCCGGGACCCATTTTTACCAACTGGTCATACTTTGGGACCCACACCTACCGACGTTCGCGACCCACGCCGCCCGAACTTAGGGATCCACACCGCATGAACTTCACGACCCACCATTTTCACTAATCTTAATATGGCAGGTGAATGTGCTTGGTCCTCACAATCTCTCTTGCTTTGGCATTCAATGTTC
The DNA here is from genome assembly GCF_047496885.1 of Scyliorhinus torazame. NCBI lineage: Eukaryota > Metazoa > Chordata > Chondrichthyes > Carcharhiniformes > Scyliorhinidae > Scyliorhinus > Scyliorhinus torazame. The sequence goes on from NC_092716.1 coordinate 162,095,059, forward strand.
AGCTGATGATATAAGTTCTCACTGCGTCCGTTGAAAAAGAATCAAGAGGATTGTCTGTGAACTTGCCATGCTTAGTCTTCAAATGCCTTTGAAGTGTTTTATCTTTTATTTGCCAGTCGTTCCCTGCAAATAACACATGCTTTGCATCCTGATTTGTATTCGCAGAACTAATAAACCGATATATCAAAAAAACTTCTTTATACTGCTTTGTTCCTGATTTCAGCTTCTCAATGGGTTGTTCACCAGAGGCCATGAAGCTCAAACCAGCACTGCTGGCATCTACAAAATGGAGGAATATCTCTCGCACCCATGATGTCAGAGTAATGGCACATGACATGTTCTCTGCCACTCTGGAAAGAAGACTCCATTGATTTTGAAAAAGAATCTACCCCGGGTCAGTGCGCAGATGTCAGGAGGAGGGGATTTGCCACACTGGCTCCGGGCCTGGTACTGCTAAGGGGGAATGCATGCGCGGGATTGCCGGTATCCTGAAAGCCGGTTGCAAAAAGTTGAGCACTTCTTCCTGTGATCGGGAATGGCGACCGATAGTCCCATGACCCTCCCGATACCCGCCTGTGACCCTGAGTTTGAAAATGACTGACCTAGAGAGACAAGGGCAGTAAGTGTATGGGAATGGCGGCATAGTGGCACAGTCGTTAGCATTGCTGCCTCACAGCGCCAGGGACCTGGGTTCAATTTCGGCCTTGGGTGTCGGTGTGAGTTTGCACGTTCTCCCTGTGTCTGCGTGGGTTTCTTCCGGGTGCTCCAGTTTCCTCTCACAGTCCAAAGATGTGCAGGTTAGGTGGATTGACCATACTGAATGACTCCTTAGTGTCCACAGAAATGCAGGTTAGGTAAATTGACCATGATCAATGCATGGGGTTATGGGGGTAGAGTGGGGACTGGGCCTAGCTGGAATGCTTTTTCAGAGGGTCGGCATAGACTCGATGGGCCGAATGGCCTCCTTGTGCACTGTTGTGGTTCTATGGGTTCTTTGACAATATCATCTGCTCCTCCAATTTACGCACCCTGACAAGTTGGACACATTTTGCCATTCCTTCATTGTTAGTGAGTCACCCGTTAGAAGGCCAGTCAGCTGTAGTGGCAGCTAAGTGGAGACCAAGAACAGGATTTGTATCAGCGAGATTTTGAAACGTGATCTTCCCAGGCCGTCTCCGATGACGTGATCAGATTCACACCCAGGAAGGGCACAAACATGATTCACAATGAAATGTAATCCATTGGCATCTACTCAGCGGGGTTAACGTCATACCTCCAGCATTCATAGAACCTCCCACCAACCAGGCGTGATGTCATGTCGGCACCAGGGTTGGGGTCAGAGGTCTTCGGGGGTGGGGGAGGGCGGATTGTGGGTGGGGGGGGCTAAGTGTGAGAAAAAGAGGAGGGCAGCTGTCAGGGGCATAAAGGGTGGTCAGTGGTCCTGGAGTCTGCTGTGTGTGTACATTTTCAGTACTGTGTAAGTCTGTTGTCTGTGGCATGGGAGTCTCGGCAGAGGCGGGTTCAGGGCACATGGGATGGGGGTTGGGTGTGATGTGAGCCAATGAGCCATGCCTAATGCATTGAGTGGATGAGACCCCAAGAGAGAAAGCAACATGGTGCCCATCCCAGTGGGCGGCTTCAACCTATGGAGAGGCATCCATGAGGTTTAAGTGTTGAGGCATGACAGCAATGAGGGGTGGGATTCTCCCCTACCCGGCGGGGTGGGGGGTCCCAGCGGGATGGAGTGGCGTGAACCACTTCGGCGTCGGGCCGCCCCAAAGGTGCAGATTTCTCCGCACCTTTGGGGGCCATGCCCTCACCTTTAGGGGCTCGGCCCCCGCCGGAGTGGTTGCCGTCCCACCGGCTGGCATGAAAGGCCTTTGGCGCTACGCCAGCCGGGGCCAAAGGGCCTCCGCCGGCCGGCGGGAGCGACAGCGGCTGCTGACGTCATCCCTGCGCAGGGAGGGGTCACCTCCGCGTCGGCCATCCACCGTGGGGGCACCCCCTGGGTCCAGATCACGCCGCCCTTCCCCCAGGACCCCGGAGCCCGCTCGCGCCACCTGGTCCCGCTGGTAAGGGAGGTGGTTTAATTCATGCCGGCGGGACCGGCATTACATCAGCGGGACTTCGGCCCATCGCGGGCCGGAGAATTGCCGGGAGGGGCCCGCCGACCGGCGTGATTCCCGCCCCCGCCGAACCTCCGGTGCCGGAGAATTCGGTGGCCGGCGGGGGCGGGATTCACGCCGCCCCCCGGCAATTCTCCGACCCGGCGGGGGGGGTCAGAGAATCCCGCTCGAGATCCCTGAATTATGAAGACTGAGTAAGAAGAGTGAGAATTAACTCTGCCTCCTGCAGAAGAAGAAAGCAATTGAGCCCTCTAACATTACTGAGACTAATGCTCATCAAACTAATTGGCCATCAAGAGTTACCTTTCGGCGAAGTCAAGCATCAGATCAGGCCCGCGATCAGGTGCAATGCCTGTTCTTGTCAACTTGAATCTCGTATGTTCCTTTTGTGGGGACCATGAATTGGATTCAAGTTGAATTTGAATTGGTTTTCGGAGCAAGCAAGGAGATGGATTAAGGGCTTGCCCTGTCCATTCTGAGCATTGGCTTTGAAACTTTAAGGAAAGAATTTTTAAAAAATGTTAAAATTAAAGAAAAATTGGCCATCAAGAGTTAACCCTTAACAATGTCAGCTACCCACAGTGTCAAAGTCAAGAAATGACAGGAGTCCTCAGTGTTCAGGGCTCAAAGCTTGGCTGCTCCTTATCAAGAGGCATTGCGCCCACTTCTCTGCCGGGACCACAACATCTGACAGTCAGAATTCATTAGCCCCCCCCCCCCCCCCAAAAATGGACATAACCATTCAGTTGACCCTGGCCATTTGGGATGAGTGAGTAGATAACCCTCCATAGGTCATATCGAGGGTGGACAATGAGACACTGCTAGTGGCTGGGCCAGGCCATACGGTTGATGTTCCTGTAAGGCAATGAACATGGTCTTAGTACGTGGCCTGGTCAAAGGTTTGGAATGTGCAGCACTCCATAAGACCATAAGACATAGGAGCAACCAATTGAGTCTGCTCCGCCATTCAATCATCGCTGATATGTTTCTCATCCCCATTTTCCTGCCTTCTCCCCATAATCCTGATCCCCTTATTAATCAAGAACCTATCTATGTTTTAAAGACACTCAGTGACTTGGCCTCCACAGCCTTCTGCGGCAAAGAGTTCCACAGATTCGCCATCCTCTGGCTGAAGGAATTACTTCTCATTTACAAAAGGAGTCAGCATCATCGGCTCAGTCATCCCACCAGGGCTCAAGAAAAAGGTACATCACCAATTTCTGAAGAATAATGAGGGAAGGACAATAAATGCTGGCTTTGCCACTGACACCCATGTCCGAAGAATGTCCTAACTACCCTGACACTAATGGTGCTTTGATTGCTGAAGGATATAGCTGTAAAATAGGGACCAGCAATATACAAGCGCCCTAACTTCAGTTTTAGTGTCTTAAGTTGACATTGGTTGCTATCAGGGCAACTTGTAGTGTCAATAGAACCTAACTGCAATGTTTGTAACATCTAGCTATGGTTAACAGTTCATCACCACATCAAAAGCAGTTAAGTGTTTTCTGCTGAGAAAAAGAGGAAGGGAAAGCACTTAAAACCCAACATTGTGGTTAGGTTCAAAGCAGGCTGCTTGAGATGTAGTCAAATGTGAAGGGCAATGAAAACACACAATCCACAGTTGACTGTCTGGAAACTGTCAATTACAGGCGACAAACACCAATTTCACTTTGAAGTGAGTAGAAGACTTGCAGATCAAAGGATTTGAGGGTGTTTAAAGCCATGTGATATGGTTTTGACTTTCTATTAAGTTACAGCTGCTGCTTTCCAGACATCTATCTGAGGTAGCAGGTGCAAGGCACAGGCGAGTGAAAAAGCAGTGATTTTTTTCACTGTTCCTGCCTGGACTGCTCTTTCGCTTCCAGGCAGGGGTGACTGATGGAGGGCAGGGATGACTGATGGAGGTGAGAAAGGGGATTCCCTGCTATGTGGGTTCCCTGTTATGGGGAGTCTCTGGTGGAGTTCCTGGTAGGGGTCTCTGATGGGAGCCTCTGATAGGAGTCTCTGGTGGAGGTCTCTGGTGGAGGAAGGATTTGCATTGTGGAAGGAGGGGGCACTCCGATGGACTTTGGGGGTACCTACCTAAACTTTTCACCCCCTTGGCTCACTGTGAGGTCCACCATGTCAGGACATGCTGGCAAGTACTTGCATCATTCCCAGTCCAGACTTTGACCCATTTGCAACCTCCCACTGGCACGGGGCACAAACCTCAATGCCGCTGCCAGAGGTGGACAAGAGCATTGCACAGGCGCCAATCTTATTTTTCCCCCAATACGGGATTTTCTGCTGCATCAGGAACTCCGCTCCCAGCGGTGGACAATAGCTCCCCTTTTCAGTGGGGAAATGTCCTACATTTGAATCGTAGGATGCCACATTGTTAAAAGCAAATATTTGATGACCCAAAACCTCAGGGTGAGAGAAATATGTAACAAGACTGTAGAGGGCTGTAACTAACAGGGACCACAGGGTAAAGGGTAAGAGCGGATTTGTGTATTTACCAGCTTCGGGCAGATTCGTTTGACCATGAAGATACCAAAATTCATCCAACTACTCGGCCTCCTGGGTCTTTTTACTCTCAGCTTCTGCCAATTGTGATAAGGCCTGCTTTTGATCTGAGGTGCAAGAATCCACTGAGTTGATATATAAACTCTGCATTTCTCCAATTCTGGGCTCTTGTGCATCTCAATTTCCTGCAATAGATGACTTCAACTTTCGCTGTCTAGAGTCTCGGGGCTGAATTTTCCGTCGTCAGGATTCTCCATTTTGCCGGCAGCCTGAGGGTTTCCCGACCGAAATCTGGTGTGGCGGGATGGAGAAACCCGCCCCAGCTCTTCAGCAATGGAATACCATTCTTAAAACTCTCCATCGCCCCAATTTTTTCTCTTTTTAGGATGTTCATTATGACCTACATTTGTCCTAATATGTCCTTCCCTGGTTCTGTATCAATTTTTGTCGAAATACATTTCCATGCAATTTATCTGTGTAAGGCAGCAATTAATTGCAAGATGTTATTCCGATCAAAGAAAGGAGAGAATAATTTGACTATCAATTAAGTGATGATATCTATACTATTTCATTGGTATCTGTTTTAAAGTGAACAGAACTCTGAAGAAGGAAAGCAGTGATTCAGAACTAAGTAACGAAAAGTAGGATTTTAAAGATAATTTATAACATAGATATATAGTACATGTTTGATCGTGTACCTTTATCTGCAATATCTTTCCTAATACCCTCCCTTGCTCCATACCGACACTGTCTTGAAATAGATTTTAAATGGTTTTTTTTCCATCATTAGTAGTACAGACTGACATTTAATCATCAGCATTTAATCTTTTTTAACTGAACACTCAAAAGGGAGACATGCTCCGAGGTTGCACGAGTCCTCTCGAGCACTGATCCATAGAATCTATAGAATGCATAAAATCCCTACAGTGCAGAAGGAGGCCATTCAGCCCATCGGGTATGCACCAACCCTCTGAAAGAGCACTCTACCTAGGCCCATTCTGCTGCCCAATCCCTGTAACCCCACCTAACCTGCACATCTTTGGACACTAAGGGAAAATTAGCATGGCCAATCCACCTGACCTGCACATATTTTGATCTCTCAGAATATTAGCACCAACCTATAACTTCTTTAAGATTGTTCATGGAATAGTTGCCTTTAATAAAATGTGCCAACATCATCGAGTTTACTGCTTCTTCTTTGTTCTTCTATTCTCTCTAAACAGTGAGTGAAATCTTTGTCTTTCACTTTCCACCCATCCAAATAAATTATTAATTTTGATTACTGGTCTGTTGGGATTTCCTCCATGTAGTAACCCTCACGCGGTGCATAGGGATACCCTAATTGATCTTCCCGTGGGACTCGTGGAATATGAGCTTCCCCAATAGTGGGCGGAGGCCTGCCTAGCTGAGACTCATGATTATCTTGTATAAAAGCCAGTTCAGACAAGGACCAGCATGTTGGCAGTCCTTGGAGGTCATGGCACAAGGTCCATCAAATGATTCAGTGAATGGGTGAGATGAATCCATTAGGTAACCTGTACTGCTAGCATGAAAAATCCCAGTTCTACAGGTATATGTTGTATCGCCCTGAAGTATAAAGTTAAGTTTTACATAATAGGGAATGAAGGTCTACCTATGGACGGTATGTTGACACTGGGCACAAATAGTGAATGTTGGCAGCAAGCTCTTGTAAAAGTTGTAAAAGTTGAGACTGATCACATCATCACTACACACTTCCCCACTTTCGTTCAATGGGCGGCGATCACAAAGGAGAGTCGTGGTTTTGAACATTACTCAGAAATTTCATTTGTGTTGCTTAAAGTGTCACACCTAAAAATGAGCCCTGATTTCTTATCAATCAAGGTGTATTCCTATTCAGCAATATCTGCTCTGAAATATTGCTCTGAGATGCAATGGCCAATACGTCGGCCTCACTCCCCACCTCGGATCTTCCGACACACTAAATATCACCACCTCCGGTCTCAGGGCCACCCCCACACCCAGAATCTCCGACATCACATCCGAGAACCCCTGCCAGAACCCCCTCAACCCTGGACACGCCCAGAACATGTGGATGTGATTTGCGGGGGGCCCCGCCACCACCCACATCTATCCTCCAGCCCTGCAAAAAAACAGCTCATCCTCACAACCGTCATGTGGGCCCTGTGCACCACCTTAAACTGGATGAGGCTTAACCTCGCACACGAGGAGGACGCGTTCACCCTCTGCAGGGCCTCAGCCCATGTCCTGGCCCGAACCTCCCCACCCAATCCGTCTCCCGTTTATGCTTGATCTCCCCCACTGGAGCGCCCTCCCTCACCATCAACTCACTGTAGATGTCCGACACTCTCCCCTCCCCAAAATCATCCTCCGACAACTTGTCCTGCAACACCAGAGGCAGCAGTCCCAGGAAGGATGGCACCTCTCTCTTCACAAAATCCCTCACCTGCAGGTACCGGAATCTATTCCCTTTGGGCAGCTCATACGTTTCCTCCAACTCCTCCAGACCTGCAAACTTTCCCCCTATAAACAAGTCCCTAAAGTACTCTATCCCCACCTGCCACCACCTCTGGAACCTCGCATCCAGCCCACCGGCACACACCTCTGATCATCACATATTGGCACCCACAACGACATGCCCTCTAACCCGAAATGTTGCCTTCACTGGTTCCACACCCACAACATTGAAACCACTATGGGCTCATGGAGTAGTGGACCGGCGAGAACGGAAGGGGCACCAACAACAGTGTCCTCAGACTTGTCCCCCCCCATACGACTTCGCCTCCATCCACCCCCACACCGACTCCTCTTCCATTGCCCATTTCCTCACCGTTGTGATGTTCGCCGCCCAATAATAATTCATCAAACTCGACAACCCCATCCCCCACCTCTTCCAAAAACATGCACACCACCCGTGAGGTCTTCCCTGCCCCAACAATCCCCAAAATTATCCCCTTTACCTTTATAAAAAAGGACTTGGGGCCAAAGGTGGGGAGGTTCTGGTACACAAAAAGAACCTGGATACATAATGAGGTTAGGGAAAGGGGAGGATTGCGTGCCAGGGGTGATAGAGGAGGTCCAGCCAGGATTTGTGACGAAGCAGCAATTGTTGGTGAATGTGCGTAGGCTGTTTAATGTTATTATGATGCCCTGGGAGGGCAGGAGGTAGAAGTGGTAGTAACACTGTTTGCAGAGAGGTTTTTGATCGAGTGGAATGGGTGTATTAGTCGGAGGTGTTGAGGTGTTGGGTAGGTTCAGATTTGGCCAGGGGTTCGTGGTTCAGCTGCTGTATAGGGTGCCGATAGTGAGTGCCCAGGCAAACAGTAAGAGCTTTGGGTACTTCGGGCTGCATCGGGGGATGAGACAGGTGTGCCGGCCCTCTTCTTTCCTCTTTGCTTTGGCAATAGAGCCACTGGCATTGGCACTTAGGGAGTTGAGGGATTGGAAAGGGATCGAGATTTATGCAGACGATTTTTGTTGTATATCTCAGACCTGGTGGGCAACTTTGAAAGGATCATGGAGGTCTTGAGGGAATTTGTCGGTGGTCGGGTCTAAATTGAACATGGACGAGTGAGGTGTTCACGATTAATGCTAGAGGGCAAGAGAGAACGTTGGGGGAGTTGCCGTTCCTGGTGGTGAAGCATGTTTTCAGTATCTGGGAATGGTTTCTGATGGCGCAGATTTGGGTGCAGCTACATAAATTGAACTTGGCACAGCTGGTGGAGGGAATGAAGACGGACTTCAAGAGATGAGATGTGCTGCTGCTGTCACTGACTGGGCACATGCAGATGGTTTAAATGGCCTCCCCCTGTGCCACCAGCAAATCCACCCAGTGCGGCGTGTGATCAGAAACCAAGATCGTCAAATGCTCCGAGTCTGCCACGCCCGCCAACAGCCTCTTATCCGTCACAAGGACATCGATCTGAGAGTACACCGGGTGCACATGCAAAAAGTACGAAAACTCCTTCGCCCTCGGCCTCCCAAACCTCCATGAGTCCACCCCCCCCCCACCCCCCCCCCCCCCCCCATCCCCACCCCCCACCATATGATCCATGCCCTGCCTCAGCTCTCTAGCCACCGCCGACAGCTTCGACAACTTAGAACTCGACCGATTCATCCTTGGATGCAGAACCATGTTAAAATCGTCCCCCATTATCAGCATGTCCAGGTCCGAGATCTTCCCTAACACCCTCATCATAAAATCCACGTCGATCCATTTTACGCCATAAACATTCACCATGACAACCGGCCTCCTCTGCAGCTTCCCAATACTCATCACATACCTATCCCCCCGGATCAGCCACAATGCTACCCACCTCAAACACCACTTTCTTATTAACCAGCACTGCCACCCCTCACTTCTTCATGTCCAACCCCCCAACCCCGAGTGTAACACCTGCCTCACCCATCCCTTCCTCACCTCATCAGGGACGGGATACTCCGATCCCCCGCCCGGGTCGGAGAATTGCCGGGGGCTGGCGTGAATCCCGCCCCCGCCGGTTGCCGAATTCTGGGGCTGGTTTAGCACATTGTCCCGAAAGGGGCTGGTTTAGCACACTGGGCTAAATCGCTGGCATTTAAAGCAGACCCATTCAGGCCAGCAGCACGGTTCAATTCCCATACCAGCCTCCCCGAACATGCACCGGAATGTGGCGACTAGGGGCTTTTCACAGTAACTTCATTGAAGCCTACTCGTGACAATAAGCGATTTTCATTTTCATTTCATTTCATTTCTCCGGCACCGGATATTTGGCGGGGACGGGAATCGCGCCGGTTGGCGGGCCCCCCCCCCCCCGGCGATTCTCCGGCCGCGATGGGCCGAAGTCCCGCCGCTGTCAACCCACGCCAGCTGGCGTGGATTGAACCACCTTTGGGACGGCGGGACACAGCGGCGCGGGCGGGCTCCGGGGTCCTGGGGAGCTCCGGGCTCCGGGGTCCTGGGGGGGGCGCGGGGCGAACTGGCCCCGGGGGGTAACCCCATGGTGACCTGGCCCGCGTTCGGAGCCCACCGATCCGCGGGTGGGCCTGTGCCGTGGGGGCACTCTTTTCCTTCCGCCTTCGCCATGGTCTCCACCATGGCGGAGGCGGAAGAGAACCCCTCCACTGCGCATGCGCGGGGATGCCGTGAGCGGCCGCTGACGCTCCCGCGCATGTGCCGCACGGCAAAGTCAATTTTGCGCGAGCTGGCGGGGCACCAAAGGCCTTTCCCGCCAGCTGGCGGGACGGAAATCAGTCCAGCGCGGTCCGAGCCCCTCAAGGTGAGGGCCCAGCCCCTCAAGATGCAGAGAATTCCGCACGTTTGGGGCGGCGCGATGCCGGACTGATTTGCGCCGCTTTTCACGCCGGTCGGCGGACATCGAGCCGATATCGGAGAATCCCACCGCAGATCTCCCAACTTCAGGTGCGCCTCTTGCAGGAACACAAAGTCTGCCCTCAAACTCCAAGTGCGCGGAAACACGCAACCGTTTAACTGGCCCATTCCGCCTTCGCACTTTCCAAGTAACCAGCCTGGTCGGGGTGGGGGGGAGGGGGGGGGAGCTGCCTGCCTCCCCCTGATCAGCCATTCCCCTTTTTTAGCCAGCTCCCCTCGGTCCGCTCATTCGGTCTTCCAGGCCCCACCCCAAGATGTCTGCCACCATGGGCGAAATTCTCTGTTATCGGCACGATGTCCGCCGACTGGCGCCCAAAATGGCACAAATCAGTCGGGCACCGCGTCGCCCCAAAGGTGCGGAATGCTCCGCATCTTGGGGGGCCGAGCCCCAACCTTAAGGGGCTAGGCCCGCGCCGGACAAATTTCCGCCCCGCCAGCTGGTGGAAAAAGCCTTTAGTGCCCCGCCAGCTGGCGCGGAAATGACATCTCCGGGTGTTGCATGCGCGGGAGCGTTAGCGGCCGCTGACGGCATTCCCGTGCATGCGCAGTGGAGGGAGTCTCTTCCGCCACCGCCATGGTGGAGACCGTGGCGGAGGCAGAAGGAAAAGAGTGCCCCCACGGCACAGGCCCGCCCGCAGATCGGTGGGCCCCGATCGCGGGCCAGGTCACCGTGGGGGCACCCCCCGGGGCCAGATCGCCCCCCCCCCACAGGACCCCGGAGCCCGCCCGCGCCGCCTTGTCCCGCCAGTAAGGTAGGTGGTTTAATCTACGCCGGCGGGTCAGGCATTTTAGCAACGAGGGCAGGATGCACGCCAGCCCCCGGCGATTTTCCGACCAGGCAGGGGGTTGGAGAATCTCGCCCCATCTCTCCCTTCCCAACTGCGCCACACCAACCATGCCCATGTCAGAAACCCTCCCCCACACCCAACAGAGAACCAGCCCATTCCCTCCAGCCCACACCTTCCTCCTGATAACTTCACTCCGTTAACTGGCGAGAGTTGACAAATTTGATGTTAAACCTGGAGCAGAGCTTAGTAATGTAGTTTATACACCAGATTCTGATGTACTCATGATGTCTTCAGTCGATGTCCCAATGGCCATGGAAGAACTGATGAACTGGAGCACAGCTGTCTGAAATATACTTAGAGGTTCAACTCGGGAAAAAGTAATGTACATCTCTTACAATTGTATTTGGCTGAGAAAGGGCCATGGGATGTAAAGCACAGGGGGTGCTATCTGCTCGGGTGGAGTACTTCTTGTACGCTTTCAGTTTGAAGCCTGCTGTGGGTGGAGGCATGGCATAGTGGTATTGTCACTGGACTAATAATCCAGAGTCCCAGGTTAATGCTCTGCAGGACTCAGGGTCAAATTTGAATTCAATAAAAATCTGCAATTAAAAGTCTAATGATGACCATGGAACCATTGTTGTAAAAACCTACCTGTCCTTATCTAGTCTGGCCTGCATGTGGCTCCGTATCCATAGCAATGTAATGAATCAAGGGTGATTCGGGATGAGCAGTAAATGCTGTTCCAACCAGCGATGCTCACATCCCATGAATTAATTTTTAAAGTTACTATAATTCTCAGATAAGCAGAATTCCTGCTGTTCCCCGATACAAATCATCACTTTAGCAACCAGAAGCAATTACTTTATTATTTTATACTTTAATTTACGTTTTAATGCCCTTGTTAGAAGTAAAATGCTCGACTGGATTCTCCGGTCGGCGACACCGAATTCGCGCTTGGCGATTGGCCGGAGAATCACAGTTCCCGACCAAATCACGGGCGGCGCCACTTTCACGATTCTCCACCCCCTCCAAAGCGGCATACTCGGAGAGTACGCGCGCGACATATCGACGACCTCAGGACATTGCCTGAGGCCCGCCCCCCGGTGCTCCGTCCCCGACCGGCCGAGTTCCCGACGGCATCGGTCGCGTGTGGTCTCATCCGTCGGGAACTCGTTGTGGCGGCTGCGGACTCAGTCCAGCGCCGCCACAGCCGGAGAGGGCTGATCCACGGGCGGGGGGGGATTATCAGGGGCTGGGGGCACGCGAGCTGGCCAAAGGGGGGGACTATTTCGCAGGCTGCGTCCGCGAGCGGCCGGCACTATGTAGCATGGCGCGGCCGCTGCAGGCCAACGCCGAACGCATGCGCTGCCACGGACCCGGCAATTCTCCGGCCGTATCGCCAGTTAGAGCCAGGTACTCTACGTTCCTGGCATGCTAACACCCGGCCAAACGGAGAATCGGTGACTGTTTTACACCATTTGTTCTGTTGTAAAACACCACCATTCCCATGCCGGCGTGGGGACATAGCCTCAAAATCAGAGAGAACCCAGCCCACTGTTCTTTACCTCCTGAGCATTTACATATTAGTGCATGATCAAGCATCACACTGCATTCCATTGGTAAATGGAACTCTTCGTTAACCGACATTTTTGATTAGCAGGCATCGTCCATTCCCCCGGCCTACTAGATAATAAAGGTTTAACTGTGTAGATTAAAAATGATACTTTCCATAGAGAAAACAAGCTAGTCCATTCAGTTGAGTGGAAACAAGTTTTATCAACTTGAGACAGCCCAGTCTTCTTACTTGTGAGTCAGAAGGTAGTGGGTTCAAGTTGCATAACAGACCTGAGATCATAAACCAACTCAGCACGTCACTGCACGAGCAAGAGAGCCTTGTATTGTCAGAGGTGACATTAAAACAGGAACATCTGCCTTTCAGGTGGCCTCAAACAATCCTATGATATTATTCCAAAGCAGAGCAGCAAAATCCTCTGGCATCCTGTCATCGGTCTCCCTCAAACAACACAACCAAAGCCCTGTTGTCAGGTCATTCATTCACTGCTTGTGCTGTTCTTTACAACACATAAACTGGGACGAAACTTCAAAGGTCGTTCCTTGGTTGTGAAACTCTTTAGAATGCCTGTAGAAAAAGTCAGATAAGTGCAGGTTCTTTATTTCTCAAAGCAATTGTTCCCTCAACTTCAGCAATGAGGCTACTGCCCATTTTTGTTGTACTTGATAGATTTCGGGGTCAGTTGCCTGTAGAAAGATGTGGCAAAGGAAGCCCTGCTTTGGAAATTGGAGTCCTACTAAAGGATCATGAGTGGCCGTCCCTTCCCATCAATGAGCTGGTTCAATCTTGGTGCTTGTCCATGGGCAGCTCCATGTCAGGTTGAATTCATCAAAGTGTTTCCTGTACAGTACCCACTGATGGCAGCAATAAATAAATTACAGAAAATATTGGACATTTCAGGTCAGTGATCTTTCAAAGAACAAAGAACAAAGAAATGTACAGCACAGGAACAGGCCCTTCGGCCCTCCAAGCCCGTGCCGACCATGCTGCCCGACTAAACTACAATCTTCTACACTTCCTGGGTCCGTATCCTTCTATTCCCATCCTATTCATGTAAGAACTTCAATAAAGGGTCATCAACCTGAAACGCCAACTCGAGCTCCAGATGTTGCCTAACCGACTGAGTATTTTCTGTTTTCATTTCAGCTTTTGTATAAATTAGTTCTTCTTACACACCACATATTTGTTAAATAAATATATTGATTGATGCAAAAAAGCACTTGGTATTTCAGGAAGAGTTCAAAATTTCATGCTTCACGTTGTTTTAAACAAAAAAAAACCAAATACTTAATTATCTTTCATAGAATTCCTGCAGTGCAGAAGGAGGCACATCGAGTTTGCACAGACCCACCTACTTAGGCCCGTTTCCTTGCCCTATCCCCGTAACCCTGTAACCCGACCTAACCTTTGGACACTAAGGATCAGTTTATCTTGGCCAAGCCACCTAACCTGCATGTCCTTGGATTGTGGGAGAAAACCGGAACACCCGGAGGAAATCCACGCAGACACAGGAGGAAAGTGGAAACTCCACACAGTCACCCAAGGCCGGAATCAAATCCGGATCCACGGAGCTGAAAGGCAGCAGTGCGAACCACTGTGCCACCGAAAGTACTCATTGCCACAAATTCTGTTGGCTGTCAGTAATGCCTCTGCCAAAATCAGACTCTGAAGAATCTGTGAACAGCTAGTGAGCCTTTCATTAAGTCATAAATACAACCTTCCAGACTCAAAATGTGACCATGTTCATTGGACTCAGAAGGGAAACAGAGTGAGGGATGTTTTGGAGAGTTTTCTCCACAAACAGCTTACACAGAGTCGCAATGGTGTATATTGTCATCTGCTACCTTCTCAAGGCTTTTTTATAGAAAGAGTTTAAAACAGGCATTGGCATGTAAAGGAGCAATCCAATTTTTTTAATATACTTATTCATGGGTGTCGACATTGTTGGCAAGAGCATTAGTTGTCCATCCCTCATTAGGCTTGAGAAAGTAGGGGTGAGCTGCATTTTCGAACCACTGTAGTAAGTGTGATGTAGATATACCCACAATGCTGCTGAGGAGGGAGTTCCAGCATCTTGGGCTGGATGCTCCGGTCCCCCAGCCGTGTGTTTCTTGGCAGTGCGCCGTTCACTGGCGGCAGGATTCTCTCTTCCTGACGCTTGTTAATGGGATTTCCCATGAAGCCACCCCACGCCGGCGGGAAACCCATGGGCAGGGTTGTGCTGCCCCTGGGAACAGAGAATCCCAATGGCCGGAGAATTCTGCCCTTGACTCAGTTGCAATGAAGGAATGGCGATATAGTTCCAAGTCAGGATGATGCGTGAGTTGGAGAGGGACTTACAGGTTATACATAAGGTCTAGGCGACTTAAAACTGATGAAGCTTTGGAGTAATATCGGGAAAGTAGGACAAATCTCAAACGCGCAATAAAGAGGGCTAAAAGAGGTCATGAAATATCTTTGGCTAACAGGGTTAAGGAAAATCCCAAAGCCTTTTATTCGTATATAAGGAGCAAGAGGGTAACTAGAGAAAGGATTGGCCCACTCAAAAACAAAAGAGGGAATTTATGCGTGGAGTCAGAGGAAATGGGTGAGATTCTTAATGAGTACTTTGCATCGGTATTCACCAAGGAGAGGGACATGACGGATGTTGAGGCTAGGGATGGATGTTTAAATACTCTAGGTCAAGTCGGCATAAGGAACGGGGAAGTTTGGGGTATTCTAAAAGGCATTAAGGTAGACAAGTCCCCAGGTCCGGATGGGATCTATCCCAGGTTACTGAAGAAAGCAAGGGACGAAATAGCTGGGGCCTTAACAGATATCTTTGCAGCATCCCTGAGCACGGGTGAGATCCTGGAGGACTGGAGAATTGCTAATGTTGTCCCTTTGTTTAAGAAGGGTAGCAGGGATAATCCAGGGAATTATAGACCTGTGAGCTTGACATCAGTGGTAGGCAAACTGTTGGAGAAGATACTGAGGGATAGGATCTATTCACATTTGGAAGAAAATAGACTTATCAGTACAGGCAGCATGGTTTTGTGCAGGGAAGGTCATGTCTTAAAAACCTAATAGAATTCTTTGAGGAAGTGACAAAGTTAATTGATGAGGGAAGGGCTGTAGATGTCATATACATGGACTTCAGTAAGGCGTTTGATAAAGCTTCCCATGGCAGGTTGATGGAAAAAGTGAAGTCGTATGGCGTTCAAGATGTACTAGCTAGATGGATAAAGAACTGGCTGAGCAACAGGAGACAGAGTAGTGGTGGAAGGGAGTGTCTCAAAATAGAGAAAGGTGACTCGTGGTGTTCCACAGGGATCCGTGCTCGGACCACTGTTGTTTGTGATATACATAAATGATCTGGACGAAGGTATAGGTTGTTTGATTAGCAAGTTTGCAGATGATACTAAGATTGGTGGAGTTGCAGATAGCAAGGAGGACTGTCAGAGAATACAGCAAAATATAGATAGATTGGAGAGTTGGGCAGAGAAATGGCAGATGGAGTTCAATCCAGGCAAATGCGAGGTGATGCATTTTGGAAGATCCAATTCAAGAGCGGACTATACGGTCAATGGAAGAGTCCTGGGGAAAATTGATGTACAGAGAGATCTGGGAGTTCAGGTCCATTGTACCCTGAAGGTGGCAACGCAGGTCGATAGTGTGGTCAAGAAGGTATACAGCATGCTTGCCTTCATCGGACGGGGTATTGAGTACAAGAGTCGGCAGGTCATGTTACAGTTGTATAGGACTTTGGTTAGGCCACATTTGGAATACTGCGTGCAGTTCTGGTCGCCACATTACCTTTTTTTTTTATTAAATATTTTATTGAAAATTTTTGGTCAACCAACACAGTACATTGTGCATCCTTTACACAATATTATAACAACACAAATAACAATGACCTATTTTATAAACAAAAAATGAATAAATAATAAATAACAAAAAAGAAAACTAGCCCTAATTGGCAACTGCCTTGTCACAAGTAACACTCTCCAAAAATATAATTTAACAGTCCAATATATAATTATCTGTAGCAACGACCTATACATACTATACAGTATATATTAACAACCCTGAGAGTCCTTCTGGTTCCTCCTCCTCCCCCCCCCCCCCCCCCCCCCCCCGCCCCGATCCTGGGCTGCTGCTGCTGCCTTCTTTTTCCCATTCCGTCTATCTTTCTGCGAGGTATTCGACGAACGGTTGCCACCGCCTGGTGAACCCTTGAGCCGACCCCCTTAGGACGAACTTAATCCGCTCTAGCTTTATAAACCCCGCCATGTCATTTATCCAGGTCTCCACCCCCGGGGGCTTGGCTTCTTTCCACATTAGCAATATCCTGCGCCGGGCTACTAGGGACGCAAAGGCCAAAACATCGGCCTCTCTCGCCTCCTGCACTCCCGGCTCTTGTGCAACCCCAAATATAGCCAACCCCCAGCTTGGTTCGACCCGGACTCCTACTACTTTTGAAAGCACCTTTGTCACCCCCATCCAAAACCCCTGTAGTGCCGGGCATGACCAAAACATATGGGTATGATTCGCTGGGCTTCTCGAGCACCTCGCACACCTATCCTCCACCCCAAAAAATTTACTGAGCCGTGCTCCAGTCATATGTGCCCTGTGTAAGTCTTAAACTGAATCAGGCTTAGCCTGGCACACGAGGACGACGAGTTTACCCTGCTTAGGGCATCTGCTCACAGCCCCTCCTCGATCTCCTCCCCCAGCTCTTCTTCCCATTTCCCTTTTAGTTCATCTACCATAGTCTCCCCTTCGTCCCTCATTTACCTATATATATCTGACACCTTACCATCCCCCACCCATGTCTTTGAGATCACTCTGTCCTGCACCTCTTGTGTCGGGAGCTGCGGGAATTCCCTCACCTGTTGCCTCGCAAAAGCCCTCAGTTGCATATACCTGAATGCATTCCCTTGGGGCAACCCATATTTCTCGGTCAGCGCTCCCAGACTCGCGAACTTCCCATCCACAAACAGATCTTTCAGTTGCGTTATTCCTGCTCTTTGCCACATTCCATATCCTCCATCCATTCCCCCCGGGGCAAACCTATGGTTGTTTCTTATCGGGGACCCCCCCAAGGCTCCAGTCTTTCCCCTATACCGTCTCCACTGTCCCCAAATCTTCAGTGTAGCCACCACCACCGGGCTTGTGGTGTAGTTCCTCGGTGAGAACGGCAATGGGGCTGTCACCATAGCCTGTAGGCTAGTCCCCCTACAGGACGCCCTCTCTAATCTCTTCCACGCCGCTCCCTCCTCCTCTCCCATCCACTTACTCACCACTGAAATATTAGCGGCCCAATAATACTCACTTAGGCTCGGTAGTGCCAGCCTCCCCCTATCCCTGCTACGCTGTAAGAATCCCTTCCTCACTCTCGGGGTCTTCCCGGCCCACACAAAACCCATGATGCTCTTTTCAATCCTTTTAAAAAAAGCCTTCGTGATCACCATCGGGAGGCACTGAAACACAAAGAGGAATCTCGGGAGGACCACCATCTTAACCGCCTGCACCCTCCCTGCCATTGACAGGGATACTATATCCCATCTCTTGAAATCCTCCTCCATCTGTTCCACCAACCGCGTTAAATTTAACCTATGCAATGTGCCCCAATTCTTAGCTATCTGGATCCCCAGGTAACGAAAGTCCCTTGTTACCTTCCTCAACGGTAGGTCCTCTATTTCTCTACTCTGCTCCCCTGGATGCACCACAAACAACTCACTTTTCCCCATGTTTAATTTATACCCTGAAAAATCCCCAAACTCCCCAAGTATCCGCATTATTTCTGGCATCCCCTCCGCCGGGTCCGCCACGTATAGTAGCAAATCGTCCGCATACAAAGATACCCGGTGCTCTTCTCCTCCCCTAAGTACTCCCCTCCACTTCTTGGAACCCCTCAACGCTATCGCCAGGGGCTCAATCGCCAGTGCAAACAATAATGGGGACAGAGGGCATCCCTGCCTTGTCCCTCTATGGAGCCGAAAATATGCAGATCCCCGTCCATTCGTGACCACGCTCGCCACTGGGGCCCTATACAACAGCTGCACCCATCTAACATACCCCTCTCCAAAACCAAATCTCCTCAACACCTCCCACAAATAATCCCACTCCATTCTGTCAAATGCTTTCTCGGCATCCATCGCCACTACTATCTCCGTTTCTCCCTCTGGTGGGGCCATCATCATTACCCCTAACAACCTCCGTATATTTGTGTTCAGCTGGCTCCCCTTCACAAACCCAGTTTGGTCCTCGTGGACCACCCCCGGGACACATTCCTCTATTCTCATTGCCATTACCTTGGCCAGGACCTTGGCATCTACATTTAGGAGGGAAATAGGTCTATAGGACCCGCATTGTAGCGGGTCCTTTTCCTTCTTTAAGAGAAGCGATATCGTTGCTTCAGACATAGTCGGGGGCAGTTGTCCCCTTTCCTTTGCCTCATTAAAGGTCCTCGTCAGTACCGGGGCGAGCAAGTCCACATATTTTCTATAGAATTCGACTGGGAATCCATCCGGTCCCGGGGCCTTTCCCGCCTGCATGCTCCTAATTCCTTTCACCACTTCTTCGACCTCGATCTGTGCTCCCAGTCCCACCCTTTCCTGCTCTTCCACCTTGGGAAATTCCAGCCGATCCAAGAAGCCCATCATTCTCTCCCTCCCATCCGGGGGTTGAGCTTCATATAATTTTTTATAAAATGTCTTGAACACTCCATTCACTCTCTCTGCTCCCCGCTCCATCTCTCCTTCCTCATCCCTCACTCCCCCTATTTCCCTCGCTGCTCCCCTTTTCCTCAATTGGTGTGCCAGCAACCTGCTCGCCTTCTCCCCATATTCGTACTGTACACCCTGTGCCTTCCTCCATTGTGCCTCTGCAGTGCCTGTAGTCAGCAAGTCAAATTCTACATGTAGCCTTTGCCTTTCCCTGTACAGTCCCTCCTCCAGTGCTTCCGCATATTGTCTGTCCACCCTCAAAAGTTCTTGCAGCAACCGCTCCCGTTCCTTACTCTCCTGCTTCCCTTTATGTGCCCTTATTGATATCAGCTCCCCTCTAACCACCGCCTTCAACGCCTCCCAGACCACTCCCACCTGGACCTCCCCATTATCATTGAGTTCCAAGTACTTTTCAATGCACCCCCTCACCCTTAGACACACCCCCTCATCTGCCATTAGTCCCATGTCCATTCTCCAGGGTGGGCGCCCTCCTGTTTCCTCCCCTATCTCCAAGTCCACCCAGTGTGGAGCGTGATCCGAAATGGCTATAGCCGTATACTCCATTCCCCTCACCTTCGGGATCAATGCCCTACCCAGCACAAAAAAGTCTATTCGCGAGTAGACTTTATGGACATAGGAGAAAAACGAGAACTCCTTACTCCTAGGTCTGCTAAATCTCCACGGGTCTACACCTCCCATCTGCTCCATAAAATCTTTAAGTACCTTGGCTGCTGCCGGCCTCCTTCCAGTCCTGGACTTCGACCTATCCAGCCCTGGTTCCAACACCGTATTAAAATCTCCCCCCATTATCAGCTTTCCCATCTCTAGGTCCGGAATGCGTCCTAGCATCCGCCTCATAAAATTGGCATCGTCCCAGTTCGGGGCATATACGTTTACCAAAACCACCGTCTCCCCCTGTAGTTTGCCACTCACCATCACGTATCTGCCCCCGTTATCCGCCACTATAGTCTTTGCCTCGAACATTACCCGCTTCCCCACTAATATAGCCACCCCCCTGTTTTTCGCATCTAGCCCCGAATGGAACACCTGCCCCACCCATCCTTTGCGTAGCCTAACCTGGTCTATCAGTTTCAGGTGCGTTTCCTGTAACTTAACCACATCTGCCTTAAGTTTCTTAAGGTGTGCGAGTACCCGTGCCCTCTTTATCGGCCCGTTCAGCTCTCTCACGTTCCACGTGATCAGCCGAGTTGGGGGGCTTCCTACCCACCCCCCCTTGTCGATTAGCCATCACCTTTTTCCAGCTCCTCACCCGGTTCCCACGCAGCTGTATCTCCCCCAGGCGGTGCCCCCCCGCCCATCCTCTCCCATACCAGCTCCCCCCTCTCCCCAGCAGCAGCAACCCAGTAATTCCCCCCTCCCACCCCCCCCCCGCTAGATCCCCCGCTAGCGTAATTACTCCCCCCATGTTGCTCCCAGAAGTCAGCAAACTCTGGCTGACCTCGGCTTCCCCCCGTGACCTCGGCTCGCACCGTGCGACGCCCCCTCCTTCCTGCTTCTCTATTCCCGCCATGATTATCATAGCGCGGGAACCAAGCCCGCGCTTCTCCCTTGGCCCCGCCCCCAATGGCCAACGCCCCATCTCCTCCACCTCCCCTCCTCCCCCCATCACCACCTGTGGGAGAGAGAAAAGTTACCACATCGCAGGATTAGTACATAAAACCCCTCTTTGCCCCCCACATTCGCCCCACCACTTTGTTCGAACGTTCTTTTTAATAACCCGCTCATTCCAGTTTTTCTTCCACAATAAAAGTCCACGCTTCATCCGCCGTCTCAAAGTAGTGGTGCCTCCCTCGATATGTGACCCACAGTCTTGCCGGTTGCAGCATTCCAAATTTTATCTTCTTTTTATGAAGCACCGCCTTGGCCCGATTAAAGCTCGCCCTCCTTCTCGCCACCTCCGCACTCCAGTCTTGATAAACGCGGATCACCGCGTTCTCCCATTTACTGCTCTGAGTTTTCTTCGCCCATCTAAGGACCATTTCTCTATCCTTAAACCGGAGGAATCTCACCACTATGGCTCTGGGAATTTCTCCTGCTCTCGGTCCTCGCGCCATCACTCGGTATGCTCCCTCCACCTCCAACGGACCCGCCGGGGCCTCCGCTCCCATTAACGAGTGCAGCATCGTGCTCACATATGCCCCGACGTCCGCTCCCTCCACACCTTCAGGAAGACCAAGAATCCTCAGGTTGTTCCTCCTTGCGTTGTTTTCCAGTGCCTCCAACCTTTCCACACATCGTTTCTGATGTGCCTCCTGCGTCTCCGTCTTCACCACCAGGCCCTGTATATCGTCCTCATTCTCGGCTGCCTTTGCCTTCACGACCCGAAGCTCCCGCTCCTGGGTCTTTTGTTCCTCCTTTAGCCCTTCGATCGCCTGTAGTATCGGGGTCAACAGCTCTTTCTTCATTTCCTTTTTGATCTCTTCCACACAGCATTTCAAGAACTCTTGTTGTTCAGGGCCCCATGTTAAACTGCCACCTTCCGACGCCATCTTGGTTTTTGCTTGCCTTCCTTGCCGCTGTTCTAAAGGATCCACTGCAATCTGGCCACTCTCTCCTCCTTTTTCCATCCGTATCCAGGGGGGATTCCCTTCTGGTTTACCGCACAGTATTTTTAGCCGTCAAAATTGCCGTAGGGGCTCCTATCAAGAGCCCAAAAGTCCGTTTCACAGGGAGCTGCCGAAACGTGCGACTCAGCTGGTCATCGCCGCACCCGGAAGTCCCTGGTCGCCACATTACCAGAAGGATGTGGATGCTTTAGCGAGGGTGCAGAGGAGGTTCACCAGGATGTTGCCTGGTATGGAGGGTGCTAGCTATGAAGAAAGATTGAGTAGATTAGGATTGTTTTCGTTGGAAAGACGGAGGTTGAGGGGGGACCTTATTGAGGTCTACAAAGTTATGAGAGGTATGGATAGGGTGGATAGCAACAAGCTTTTTCCAAGAGTCAGGGTGTCAATTACAAGGGGTCACGATTTCAAGGTGAGAGGGGGAAAGTTTAAGGGAGGTGTGCGTGGAAAATTTTTTATGCAGAGGGTGGTGGGTGCCTGGAACGCTTTACTAGCGGAGGTGGTAGAGGCGGGCACGATAGCATCATTTAAGATGCATCTAGACAAATATATGAACGGGCGGGGAACAGAGGGAAGTAGATCCTTGGAAAATAGAAGACAGGTTTAGATAAAGGATCTGGATCAGCGCAGGCCGGGAGGGCCGAAGGGCCTGTTCCTGTTGCTGTAATTTTCTTTGTTCTTTGTTCTTTATATACCTGCTGGCAGCATCCCTCTAGGGATCGAAGTCGTGGGTTATAGAACGGGTTGTCAAAGAAGCCTTGGCAAGTTGCTGCAGTGTTTCATATAGATGGTACACACTATAGTCATGGTGCATGAGTGTGGGAGTAAATGTTTAAGATGGTAGATGGGGGTCTCAGTTTTTAAAAATCTTTTTTCCAATAATTTATAGTACCCAATTCAAAGGGCAATTTAACGTGGCCAATCTACCTATCCTGCACATCTTTTGGGTTGTGAGGTTGAGACCCACACAGACACGGGGCGATGATGAGGTTCACTTGGGGCATTTCAAATTGGGAAACATGCACTGTGGATGCTGAGGGAGTGAGAGAGGGGGTTCGAAATGTGTGCTACATCATTATAGTGTGCTGACAGTTGTGCCGCTGGCCGGGGGGGAGTAGTGGGCATTGGTCAGGAGGTGGGTCATGGTGTCGGGGTGGACAGACACAGACCACCATTGACACAGCCTGCAAGGCAGCAATCTGGCTGTGCATGCCGCTGACTGCCCACTGGGAACTTAGCTCCACGGGTCATATGGGTGTCCCCCCAGGGCACCCCCCTCGGTACCCTCTGGCTCCAACCAACCCATCAACAGGATGGGCATGCTCCAGTGCACCCAATGCCATCATCTTGGCTGGGATGAGGGTCGGCATGCATTGGAATTGCACGAGTTCTACGTGGCGCTATTGCTAGCCCATTAACAGGACCAGAATTGGAACGGGCACCACGTTCGTGAACATCGAACACTGGTGGTACAGTCCTGGCGTCATCATTTAGTCAAATGGAGAATCCCGGCCATGGTCTTTGTGGCCAGTTGGAAAATAATATCGAAAGGGTGCAGCACTTTTTCTGGTCTTTAGCTCTGCACAACTTTGAGTTTCAGCTACAGATGAGGTGTGAATTTTTACTGGATGATCTGAAGCAGGCGCTGTAAAGAAATATCTTATTTGTGCAGCCAGCTGTTTTCAATATGTTCCTCTCTATGTACTCAATTTTTTCCTGTGCATATGCAGTTTTACACACTTAAAAATCAAATAGCTTCCATTAAAATTCACTCCTGAAAAATCATTCAGTATTTAATGGAAGTGCTGATTTTCTATTCAACAATAAACTGGATGTTCCAATTTTCTGTTTAAACATCAGTGGCAACCCATTTAACCCAAGCCATTCTTGGTGATGGACATTGAAGAACGAGACCCAAGGATACATTTATCAATTAATACCACTCTCAATACTTCTTCCAATCGGTGTTCAACATGGAGGTGCCCTGTTTCATCTGCTGAATGGGTGTGTGTGTGGGGGGGGAGGGGGGTGGGGGGGTGGTAGGTGGCAATCCTTGGTTTCCTTTCCCATATTTGGCCTGATGCTATGAGAGTTCATGAGGTCCAGAGACAATGTTGAGGACTCCCAGAGCAACGCCCTCTGCTCGGTGGGATGATGATGGTGGAGTCTGTGGGACATTATCTATTAGATATGATT
Organism: Scyliorhinus torazame; assembly: GCF_047496885.1. NCBI lineage: Eukaryota > Metazoa > Chordata > Chondrichthyes > Carcharhiniformes > Scyliorhinidae > Scyliorhinus > Scyliorhinus torazame. The sequence continues at coordinate 162,118,916 of NC_092716.1, forward strand.
CCACGAATATGACGATGTTGCTTGACTAGCCTGAGAGACAGGTCTCCCAGATTTGGCACAAACCATCAGATGTTGATAAGGAGTACTTTGCAAGGTCAACAGGGCTGAGTTTGTCATCATGAGCAGTCTGTTTTCATTCCTTTCAAGCATTGTAACAGTTTTTGATGCACGTGAGTGGCTTGCTGGGCCATTTCAGAAGGCATTATAAGAGTCAACCGGGAATCATGTGAGTTTTTAAAGGTCTCGGGGTTATCATTACTGATAGTAGTCAGGCAAGCTTTCAATTATAGATTCAAATTAAATTCAAATTCCAGAAGCTGTCAGAGTGGGATTTGAACCTCTGTTCCCAGATCATTAGCCGGGGCCTCTGGATAACTAGTCTAGTGACATTACCACAATGCCACACTTCCCGCAATGATGGTGATGGTGCGAATATAAGATGGAAAGGTCATCTCATTAACAATTGTGAACAGACTGGTTTCATCTCACACAGATACAAGGGGGATGGATGGAGTGAGTGACTGGTGAACAAATTTACAGCCGGAATCCAGAACAATGGATGGGACTTTTCACCCACGCCTTCCCACCCCTGCGGTGAATTTTCCAGCGGCGGAGACAGGCTGCCATTGACTGCCGATTTCCCCAGTGGTACATCCGGTATGTCGTGGAAAACATGGAGATCCAGCCGTCGGCCATTACTTGTCACTGGAAAAACTGTCACGGAGGAGCTAGGGCTGGAAAGTACTCGCCCATGGCTTAACTTTTAAACATGTTTGATTCAAGGAGTTTCTGCTCGTCTAGTACTGGATGTTGGTTAATATGATAATTTAGCACCAGTGGAGGAATCGGGAGATGAGGTAGAGATGGAGGTTGTTGGAGTACATTGGATTGGATTGGTGGAATACACTGGCAGGATTGAGAAATGCTTAACGGAAAGAATACAGAGAGTAGGAATAAACGGTCATCAGGTTTGCAGGCTGTGAGTAGGTAAGTAGTTCTAGAAGGATCAGTGCATTTATAAGCAGTAATTGTTCTATGAACTCAGTAGTATCAGTACTGTGCTCACTAAAACCAGTAGTGCTGTTGGTAGTGTTAGCAATGTGTATACTCTGAACATGGTATTGCTGTTGGCAGTGTTAGCACTGTGTGTTCTCTGAACCCAGTAGTGCTGTTGGCAGTGTTAGCACTGTGTTCTCTGAATCCAGTAGTGTTGTTGCTAGCGTTAGCAGTGTGTGTTCTCTGAACTCAGTTCTGCTGTTAGTAGTACTGTGTGTTCTCTGAACCCAGTAGTGCTGTTGCTAGTGTTAACACTGTGTGTTCTCTGAATCCAGTAGTGCTGTTGGTAAGTGTTAGCACTGTGTTCTCTGAATCCAGTAGTGTTGTTGCTAGCGTTAGCAGTGTGTGTTCTCTGAACTCAGTTCTGCTGTTAGTAGTACTGTGTGTTCTCTGAACCCAGTAGTGCTGTTGCTAGTGTTAACACTGTGTGTTCTCTGAATCCAGTAGTGCTGTTGGTAAGTGTTAGCACTGTGTTCTCTGAACTCAGTAGTGCTGTTGGTAGTGTTAACACTGTGTGTTCTCCGAAACCATTAGTGATGTTGATAGTGTTAGCACTGTGTGTTCTCTGAACCCAGTAGTGCTGTTGGTAGTGTTAACACTGTGTGTTCTCTAAACCCAGTAATGTTGTTGCTAGTGTTCACACTGTGTGTTCTCTGAAACCATTAGTGCTGTTTCTAGTGTTAGCACTGTGTGTTCTCTGAACCCAGTAGTGCTGTTGGTAGTGTAACACTGGGTTCTCTGAACCCAGTAGCGCTTTTAATAGTGTTAGCACTGTGCTCTCTGAACCAAATAGTGTTGTTGATAGTGTTGAGCACTGTGTGTTCTCTGAACCAAATAGTGTTGTTGATAGTGTTAGCACTGTGTGTTCTCTGAATCCAGTAGTGCTGTTGGTAGTGTTAGCACTGTGTGTTCTCTGAACCCCGTAGTGCTGTTGGTAGTGTTAGCATTGTGTATTCTCTGAACTCAGTAGTGATGTTGGTAGTGTTAGCACTATGTGTTCTCTGAACCTAGTAGTGCTATTGGCAGTGTTAGCACTGTGTGTTCTCTGAACCTAGTGTACTGTTGGTGGTGTTACCACTGTGTGTTCATGAACCAAGTATTGTCATTGGTAGTGTTAGCACTGTGTGTTCGCTGAACCTATTAGTACTTTTGGTATTGTTAGCACATTGTGTTCTCTGAACCTAGTTTGCTGTTTGTAGTGTTGAGCACTGTGTGTTCTCTGAACCTGGTAGTGCTGTTGGCAATGTTAGCACTCTGTGTATTCTGAGCTCCCCCATTGTGTATTCCCTGTTAGCGTCAGTGGTCTGCAATCTCTGAACACCAGAATATTTACATTTTGCATCTCAATTTTCCCATGTTAGCACTGTGGATACTCTGAATTTGGTGGTGTTTACTCTGTGCTTTCTCGGGACTCTAGCGAGTTTTCCCACCGCATGCTCTCTGAACTCCCTAGCCTTCTTTTTTTAAATAAATTCAGAGTACCCAATATTTTTTTTCCAATTAAGGGACAATTCAGTGTGACCAATCCACCTACTCTGCATATTTTTGCGTTGTGTGGGTGAGACCCATGCAGACACGGGAAGAATGTGCAAACTCCACACGGACAGAGACCTGGGGCTGGTATCGAACCCGGTTCCTCGGCGGCATGAGGCAGCAATGCCGCCCCTCCCTAGCCTTCTTAACAATGACTATATCAAATTACACATTGCAGAGAACTTGAATTACTCTACATTACAGGCTGGGTCAAATTACACATCAAGGCAAAATGTTAGTAATGTTGTTTTCCCATGTCCTCTGAGGATAAGAAATGTGATTATTTACACAGTGGTGTGAATATGTAACCTAATTGGTCAGGCCAGTTATGCTGCCCCAATGTGATTTGGATTCCCCATGTACCCTCACCCTGCCCCGCTACAATCCTCCCTGGCCCTTCACAGGCATACAAACTTCATTTTATCTCGGTCCTTAGGAGGTGATTTTTATTTTTTGTGCGTTAGCTGGTGTCATGCCCTGTTTTCAGGAAAGCACCTGAAATCAGGCACATAACTGAACAGTGGTGGGTCTTTCCCAGGACCAAAGACCGCGGGACAGAGGTTTCATCTACTGACAGCTGCCGACCAATCAGAAGATAGTAGCTCTGTTAATGGCAGTGTCATCGGGGGAGGTGGTGGCTGCTGCAGGCAGCCCGAGGCCTGCAGGATGGCAGGATGTGAATCACAGGGTGTGGATCATGGGGGAGGGGAGGAGACAGGGGCCCTCAGAATGGACTGGGGCATTGCCTTTCAGCAGGCCCCACCTTCCAAATGTCACACCTCTCGATTAGGCGCTGGGTGCCTTTTTCTTTTAATAAACAATTTTATTGAGGTATCTTTGGCATATAAAACAATGACATCGTATAGTACCGTACAAAAGGAAAAGCAAGTAACACATAGTGCAAGCCACGACTCCATTCGCGCAAGGACCTGCCTAAATCACCCCCTACTCTACACTACCCTAGCCCCCCCCCCCCGCACCCCCCCCCCCCCACAGCCCCTCCCCCCCGCCCCTGCTGATAATTAATTCTCCGCGAAGAAGTCAATGAATGGCTGCCACCTCCGGGTGAACCCCGATAGTGAACCTCTCAAGGTGAACTTAACCTTCTCTAGACCGAGAAAGCTCGCCATGTCTGATAGCCATGCTTCGGTCTTCGGGGGCCTTGAGTCCCTCCATGCCAACAGTATTCGTCGCCGGGCTACCAGGGAAGCAAAGGCTAAGATGTCGGCCTCCTTCTCCTCCTGGACTCCCGGGTCCTCCGAAACCCCCAAAGATTGCCACCTCAGGACTCATTACCACCCCAGTTTTCAAAACCCGGGACATGATGTCCACAAATCCCTGCCAGTACCCTCTGAGTCTAGGGCACGACCAGAACATGTGCTCGTGATTAGCCGGCCCACCGGCGCATCTGGCACACTTGTCCTCCAGCCCGAAAAACGTACCCAACCGGGCCACCGTCATGTGGGCCCGGTGCACGACCATAAACTGGATCAGACTGAGTCTGGCACACGTTGCGGTCGTGTTTACTCTGCCCAGAGCTTCTGCCCAAATACCGTCCTCCATCTCCTCCCCGAGCTCCTCCTCTCACTTAAGCTTCAGGTCATCAGTCTGTGTATCCTCTGCTCCCATTAGTTCTTTGTAAATATCTGAGACTCTACCCTCACCTACCTCTCCCCTAGAAACTACCCTGTCCTGCCTCCCCTTCGGCGGGAGGCGTGGGAAGGACGGCACCAGTCTGCGCTCGAAATCCCGCACATGTAAGTATCTAAAGTCATTCCCTCTCGCCAGCCCGAACTTCTCCTCCAACGCCCTCATGCTCGGAAAGCTACCTTCCAGGAACCGATCACCCACTCTCACAATCCCCGCCCTCCGCTGTCATAATATACACCAGTATATTATGGTGCAGACACACACGCACACACTGATGGACATGCAGTGGGACCAATCAGCATACACAACACCGCAGCCAATCACCAGTGAGAGCACACGCACTATAAAGACAGGGGACAGGAGAGTTCCCGCTCATTTTAGTAGCAGCCAGCTCGGAGCACAGAGCTCACAGCCTGCAACACAGACATTCACCATGTGCTGAGTGCATCACCTGGTTAGGACGAGGCAAGAGTCAACAGTTAAAGCTGGTGTTGCATTTATCCACAGTTCAAGTATGCTAATATAGTTAACCTTATAATAAAATAGAGTTGCACCACTTCAAGTGTTGGTGACCTTTTTGTGATCCAGAACACCCAACACATCATGATACCAGGAGTGAACTGGTTCAGTCCAGATAGCCATACCTCAGCGTACAGGGACAACCAGCAACGATACCCAGGCAAGATGTTCAAGAAACGGGTTCCGCAGCAGCTCCAGTGCCATGGCGATCTCCGCGAAAACTGGCGGGCATTCCGGCAAAAGTTTTGAATCTTCCTGCTGGCAGCCGAACTAGAAGACCTGGCCGATCCTAAAAAAACAGAGCTTCTCCTCACCATCGCCAGTGCCAGAGCAGAAGAAATCTTTTTAAAATTCAAGTTCTCCAAGGGGCAAAACAGGAGCGACATCATGGCAGTCCTGGACAAATTCGGCAAATACTGTGAGGAAAACACACTCCAACCATCAAGGAAAGGTAAGAGAAGCGCCAGTACTCACCTCGAGGCCAAAATCCCGGAGCAGAGAACGATTTTGGTCGGCGGCCATCTTTCTAAAGGGACTGCACTTGCGCAGTTGTGCAACGGCGCGCATGCGCAATCACGAAAACGGCCATCAGTAAAGGAACCGCGATCTGCGTATGTGCAAACGCTTCCTACGTGCTATGTCACGTGCCTCATGACGTCAGAGGCCCCAGACCATGCCCATTTAAAGGGGAAACGTCCCAAATCAAAGAAAAAAATCTTTTAAAGCTGTAAAACAACCTTCCTTCACGTGGAATGAAATCACAATGCCTCAAATGGAACCAGGAAATGAAATAAACCTCCGAAGAACCCTGCAACAAGCAATTACCTATGCCCAAACCGAGTCCGATTCCGACTTCCCGCAGATCAGTAACACCGAGGACCCGAGGGAGCCTTTTCGAGTCGCTGTTATAACAAAGAACAGGCTGTCCCCGAATCAAAACCACCAGCTGCTGTCGGTGCACAGCATTGATCCAGACGACGAGTGGTGTGCCACCCTGACGGTCAATCGATCCCAGATACGATTCCGCCTGGACACTGGTGCTTCCGCTAATCTCCGAGCGTGATCAGCCTTTCAGACCCTTGGGGTTAAACCAACCATTCTTCAGTCGACCTGCCAACTAGTGGACTACAATGGCAATGTCACTCCTGCTACCGGTTCATGCCAACTCGAAGTGACGCACAACTCGCGAAAAGCCATCCTTCCCTTCGAGATCGTGGGCTCCTCGAAGGACTCTCTGCTCGGCGCACAGGCGTGCAAACTCCTAAACCTCATTCAACGAGTACACTCTCTCCAGAGGACACGTCTGCCTTCCAGGATGCGGACTTCAGGGCGCAACTCAATGCCATCAACGACCAGCACCGCGACGTTTTCAAAGGCATGGGCACGCTTCCATACACTTACAAAATCCTGCTCAAACAAGACGCCACGCCTGTGATTCATGCACCTCGCAGAGTCCCAGCACCCCTCAAGGACCGCCTCAAGCAGCAGCTGCAGGACCTCCAGGACCAAGGAGTGCTCTCCAGAGTGATGGAACCAACCGACTGGGTCAGTTCCATGGTGTGCGTAAAGAAGCCTTCCAGCGAGCTCCAGATCTGCATTGACCCAAAAGATCTGAATTGAGGGTGTGTGTGTCTATGTTGACGACATCATCATTTGGTCCACCATCCCGCAGGAGCATATCAATCGCCTCCAGCGCGTTTTCAAATGAATACGGGACCAAGGCCTTCGCCTCAACAGAGCCAAATGTTCCTTCGGCCAGACGGAACTCAAGTTCCTAGGGGACCACATCTCCCAGTTGGGTGCGCGGCCGGATGCGGACAAGGTGGCAGCCATCACGGCCATGCAGAAGCCAGCGGATAAGAAGGCGGTCCTCCAATTTTTGGGCATGGTCAACATCCTGGGGAAGTTCATCCCCAACCTTGCCTCCCATACCACAGCTCTCCGGAACCTGGTCAGGAAGACGACAGACTTCCAATGGTTTCACGAGCGCGAATGGGAGGAGCTTAAGACCAAGCTTACCACGGCCCCGGTATTGGCATTTTTTGATCCCACGAAGGTAACAAAAACTTCAACGGATGCCAGCCAATCCGGTATTGGGGCGGTGCTCCTGCAACGCGATGAGTCCTCATCATGGGCCCCCATTGCATATGCGTCACGTGCCATGACCCCCACGGAACAGCGCTATGCGCAGATCAAAAATGAGTGCCTGGGCCTGTTGACTGGGGTCGACAAATTTCATGATCACGGGTACGGCCTCCCCCAATTCACTGTCGAGACCGACCATCGCCTGCTGGTCAACATTATACAAAAATACCTGAATGATATGACCCCCTCGCCTCCAGCGCATTCTGCTTAAACTCCGGCGGTACGATTTCCAGCTCCTATACACCCCGGGCAAGGACCTGATCATATCCGACGCTCTGTCCAGGGCAGTCAACACCCCGTGTGACCCAGAGGGGTTCGTCTGCCAGGTTGACGCCCATGTGGCCTTCACGGCCTCCAATCTGCCGGCCACGGATGAACACCTTATCCACATTCGCCGCGAGACTGCGGCTGACCCCCTACTACAGCGTGTCATGTGCCACATGACGGACGGGTGGCTCAAGGGCCAATGCCCACAGTTCTACAATATCAGAGACGATCTGGCAGTCGTCGATGGTGACCTCCTGAAGCTGGACCGCATTGTGATCCCGCCAAACGGCTCCTCTGCAAGGCTGCCGATGCAGGATCCGACTTCTACCTCGCCTTGCTGGCCTATCATTCGGCCCCACTCTCCACGGCCTGTCGCCAGCCCAGCTGCTCATGGGTCGCACTCTCAGGACCACGGTGCCGTCCATTCACATCCCAGCCCTCGACCACGTTCCGGTCCTTCAGCGGACGCAACAGTCTCGTGCACAGCACAAGACGGCGCTTGCCGCTCGGGCGACTGATCTCCCAGCTCTGGCGTCGGATGACAACGTCCGCATCCATCTTCCGGAGGGTGGCTGGTCTGCAACTGCTGTGGTTCTTCGGCAGGTGTCTCCCCGCTCGATCCTGGTTCGTCTGCCAGATGGTTCCATTCGCCGCCACAATCGGCGTGCCCTTCGTCTCGTTCCACGCTCGCTATGTAATCCTCCACCGGTGCCACGCCCTCCTGTTGTCCCCAACCTGGACTATGTGGAGATTCCGAATACTCTGCATCCTCCTCACTCTGCCATGGCCCAGCCCGTTCCTCAGCCGGTGGCTCCTGACCCACCCTTGAGGCGGTCAACCAGAACTCGTCGCCCACCTCAGAAACTTGACTTATGACTTTTAAAATGTTGGACTCTTTGATCTGTTCTGTTATCCTGTTTCATCGTTCCAGTAGTTTGTATATAATGTTCATTTCGTTGTTGGTGTGGCACCCTATTTCTCTGCACCAGCCACCTTCCCGTGTAAATAGATTAGCCTCATGTACATGGTCATGTAAATAACACGCACCCACATAGTCAGGTACATTCACTGCACGATATTTATTGTCACGCAGGCACATATTCTTTATATAAAAGGGGGGATGTCATAATATACACCAGTATATTATGGTGCAGACACACACACACACACACACACTGATGGACATGCAGTGGGACCAATCAGCATACACAACACCGCAGCCAATCACCAGCGAGAGCACACGCACTATAAAGACAGGGCACAGGAGAGTTCCCGCTCATTCTAGTAGCAGCCAGCTCGGAGCACAGAGCTCACAGCCTGCAACACAGACATTCACCATGTGCTGAGTGTATCACCTGGTTAGGACTAGGCAAGGGTCAACAGTTACAGCTGGTATTGCATTTACTCACAGTTCAAATATGTTAATATAGTTAACCTTATAATAAAATAGAGTTGCACCACTTCAATTGTTGGTGACCTGTTTGTGATCCAGAACACCCAGCACATCATCCGCCACAGTCGATACCCACCGTCCATGTTCCCCGGGGCAAATCGGTGATTGCCGCAGACTGGGGTCCACACCGATGCTCTTACTTCCCCTATATGCCTCCTCCACTGGCCCCAGATCCGCAAAGCCGGCACCACTATCGGGCTGGTGGATACCGCGCCGGCTGGAGTGTCAGAGGCGCTGTAACCAGGGCCGCCAAACTGGTGCCTCCGCACGAAGCAGCCTCCATCCTTCTCCCAGGCCGACCCCGTGCCCACCATCCATTTCCTTATCATCGCTATGTTGGCCGCCCAGTAGTAGTTGCTAAAGTTCGGCAATGCCAGCCCCCCCCTCTCCTCTGTTCCTTTCGAGCATCGCCTTCCTCACCCGCGAGGATTTCCTGAGTCTCTCACACACCGCCTTGTCCGCAAGCAATCCAACATCCAACCTCCATTGTGGGCGCTGGAAGCTATCCTTCAAATCCGTAGGTCTACCCATTGCGGAGCATGGTCCGATATGGTAATTGCCGAATATTCTGCCCCCACCATCCCGGACAGCATGTCCCTATTAATGACACAGAAATCAATTTGGGAATACACCTTATGGACGTGGGAGTAGTACGAAAACTCCCTCGCTGACGGCCGGCTAAATCTCCACGGATCAGCTCCCCCCATTTGCTCCATGAACCCTCTCAGTTCCTTTGCCATCGCTGGCAACCTGCCCATTTTTGAAGACGGTCGATCCAGGTTCGGGTCCAGGACTGTGTTAAAGTCCCCACCCATGATCAGTTTGCATGAGTCCAAGTCGGGGGTCTTCCCTAGCAACCTCCTGATAAAATCCACATCGTCCCAATTAGGGGCATACATATTAACCAGGGCTACTCTCACCCCTTCGAGCTTACCCCTCACCATAAGGAATCTGCCGCACCCGTCCGCAACTGTACCCTCCGCCTCAAATTGAACCCTTTTATTAATCAGGATTGCGACCCACCTAGTCTTAGTGTCGAGCCCCGAATGAAAGACCTGGCTAACCCAGCCCTTCCTCAACCTAACCTGGTCTGCCACTTTCAGGTGCGTCTCCTGCAGCATGACTACATCCGCCTTCAGAACCCGCAAATACACGAACACACACGCCCTCTTCACTGGCCCATTTAGTCCTCTAACATTCCAGGTGATCAGCCTGATTGGGGGCACCCCACCCCCACCCCCATTGCCAATCAGCCATCCCTTTTCCTTGGCCAGCCACCCAGCCATGTGTCGCGCTTCCTCTGGCCCGCCTCCCGGCCGGCTCCACCCGTGACCTCCTCACTGTTGCCATGTCCAGTTTCCATCTTCATCAGCAGATCAACTTCCCCCCCTCCCCCTCCTAGTAACACCATCCTACCACCAAACCCCTGCTCTAGTCTAACTGTATGAATCCCCCCCACCTGGCTTCTGTTGACTAGCCCACCCAGCTCGCCTGGTGGCTCCCCGCTTCGGCGCCAGCGTGTCTCTCACCCATTGTTCCCTGGCTCCCCTCCCCCCTGCCCATCCATACCACTTCCCCAAACCAGCCCTGCTTAAACGCATACTCTATACAAGTCAAAGACATCCGCTACAATAGTGTAATTTAGATCAAACTGATAGAGATAAGATGTACCAGGCACTCTCAGCCCTGTCCCCTCCACACACAGAAAAAGATTGCAAAAAATTCCCCCGAAACCCCCATCATAACCACAACTTTTTAGCTATTTTCTTTTTTAATTTCCCCTACCAAACCTCCAACCCAACAAGAGACCCCAAAAAGGGAAACCACGAAAAAGAACAAGAAAAACACATCGCAACCAAAATACATCAACCTAAAAAGGTCGGAAAAACAAAAAGAACGGACCCAAGCATGCAGGCATCTCTCAAAGCGAGAGAGAAACAAAATAGACTTAAAAGTTCTACAATGAGTCCAAGAGTCCTCTGCTCAGAGCCAACCCTTGCTTCTTAACAAAGTCCATCGCCCCCTCGGGTTCCTCGAAATAGTCATGCTGGCTCTCATACATAACCCATAGTCGCGCCGGAAAAAGCAGCCCGAATTTCACCTTGTTCTTATACAAAATCTCGTTCACCTGCCTGTAGCCACCTCAGTGCTCAGGTCTTCGTAAACACGCAGGGTGCTATTGTCCCATGTACAGCTTTGTGTGCTCTTGGCCCATTGCAGAACCCGCTCCTTGTCCAGGTACCTGTGGAACTGGACCACCATCGCTCGTGCGGGACCCCCTTGTCGCGGCTGCCTCACCTGCACTCTGTGTGTCCTGTCCACCACCGGCGGGCGAGGGAACACCTCGTTCCCCAGCAACTTCTGAAACATACCCTCCACATACGCCGCGGCTTCCAGCCCCTCAGCCCCCTCCGGGAGGCCAACAATTTTTACATTCTGCCGGCGAGATCTATTGTCCAGGTCCTCCAGCCTTTCCAGGAGCAGATTTTGCTGATCCCTCAGCCTCCGAATCTCCACTTCCGCCACCGTTTGAAAGTCTGCCTGCTCCTCCACTGTCTTCTCCAGCTTCTGGCGCTTCTCAGCCTGATCATCCAGCCTTTTTTCCAATCGGTCCATCGACTTCTGGAGCGGCTCCCAATTATCGCGCTTCAGAGCTAAAAAGCCCGCCTGCATGGCCAGTAGCAGCTGCTCCATTGTAGGCTGGGCTGTCAGCGCATTGCTCTGGACGCTGGCCTATTGGTCTCTCTCACAGCCTCCATCGTGCCCTTGTTTGACCACTTCTTCTGCTGTTTACGGTCCCTTTGGCTTCTTAAGTCCATACAACTCTGTATGGGTTCAGTACCTGAGTACTATTGCTTTCCAGTTCCACACTCAACAGCGCAAAAAAGTCGGGTGAAAATGTCCAAAAGACAGACCGAAACGGGAGCCACCAAATGTGCGACCTACTCCCTCATAGTCGCCACCGGAAGTGGCACTAGGTGCCTTTGAGGACTAGAATATTTTTGAAAACAAACAAAGATGACCACAACGTTGCCTAAAAGGAAAAATGCAGTGATAGCGGTGTCTGTCTCGTTAAGTCAGTGCAGCCGAAGAGGGCCACCTTACTGGGGAATCAATGGGAACAGAGTGAGTGAGTGAAATTAAAATAGATTCATTGAATTTGCATTGCAGAAGGAGGCCATTCGGCTCATTGATTCTTCACCGGCCCCTGGAAAGAGCCACCCAAGCCCACGCATCCCTATCCTCGTAACCCAGCAACCCCGCCTAACCTTTTTGGACACTAAGGGCAATTATGCATGGCCAATCCACCTAACCTGCACATCTTTGGACTGTGGGAGGAAACCAGAGCACCCGGTGGAAACCCAAGCAGACATAGGGAGAACGGGCAGATTCCACACTGTGACCCAAGCCGGGAATCGAACCTGGAGCTGTGAAGCAACTGTGCTAAACACTATGTTACCATGCTGTCTTCAGGAGCCAAAGGGGTAAAACCTGAGTTGAAGAGAGACTTAAATAAAAAAGGACAGGACTGTTTGAAATGAGAAGATTTACTGATCTGAAAAAGAGATTTAAAAAGAAGAACTGGAGGCAGAATTCTCTGAAAATGGGGCTATGTCCCCACACCTGAGAAAGTCCAGAATGATTCTCCATTGGAAGGGAGCTTGCAGAGCCCCGAAGTAGTCCACGCAGCTGCCGATACAGGGCGCTGCACTTCCGGCCAAGGGGGACCCACACAAGCCGGCCCCAACAATATAGGCCCCCCCTCAGATCACGCGCACCCGCCGATCGGTGGCCCCCGATCGTGAGCCTGGCCATCCTGGAGCACCCCCCCCCCCCCCCCCCCCCCCCGGTGACGGGTCCCCCCGCCCCCCAGCAGGGAGGCCATGGACTGGGTCCACAGCCGCCACTCCGAGCTCCCGCCGGCTGGAACCATGAGTGAACCACGCCGGTGGGAACTCAGCCAGCTGCCAGCTGAGAATCGGGGGGCCTCTTTCAATGGCCCCCGAACGGCACCGAGTCGACTGCGCACGCGCGACTGGCGGCGATTCTCCGGTCCGCGGAGAATCACGGGAAAGCATCGGACCCGATCGCGGGTCTGACCCCCCCATTCTCCGCCCCTGCACCGAGCTCGATAAAAAGACGAAGAGAAGCCTCGGGAAGCTATTGCAGGTCTCCCGATCTGAACAGAGCCAGCAGGTGGTCCAGGGAGAGAGAGAGATCCCTGCACTCAGGGACTTCCAGCAGAGAGGTTCTGGAGCTTTGGGGAAAAGAAATGTCCTCTACCTGCTAAAAAGAAAAGGGAAGAAAATAAGTGAAGACGTTTTTAAAATGAGGTTCTCCCAACTGGCCAGACAGGAGCCACCAGTGAAATTGATTTTAAAAATCCATATTAAAATAAGGAGAGAAAAATCAGAAGGTGGGGCCTGCTGAAAGGCAATGCCCCTGCCCATTCTTTGGGCCCCTGACTTTCCAGCCAGCTAGAAAAAATGGGAAAGCTGCAGAAATCATTGAAGAAATCTTTAGTAAAGGCAACGGAGTCCGTCAAATAAAAATAAAAATACAGGTTTCACAACAGAAACCTGTACGTACACACACACAGGAGCCAGTTAGGCTTCACAGGTTCTTTCGCTCTGGAGGCCTGTTCTACCCAGGCTGCCCTTATATACAACAGACCCCGCTCTGTAGTAACGGGGCAGTGTATACTCCTCGAGCTACACTATCATCAAACCTGTCCCATGTGGTTTGTGTGAGATATTACAAAATCTTCCACCACAAAAAATGAGAAGTTTGCAATAAAATGGATCCAAAAAGGAGGAGCTGCAGTTTCCTGCTGAAACTCCAAACATGTGGGATAATTCAGAGAGAAATGGCAGTTAAAAAAAATGTTGCCAGCCTTAAAGAGGTAATGCATTTAGAGTTGTGCAACATTTAATGCAACAACCATAAGAAGGAAAAAGAAGGACAAAGGACAGGAAAATCAGAGAAGACCCCAGATGGAGGGCAATTATGAAAAGGAGGTCCGTAAGCAACAGAGGCAATGAGGACCTCAAAGGAAGCAAAGAAGACTTCAAGGAAGAGGCAATGCCAGACTCGGAGTAAGTAATGAAAGACTGTCCAGAAGGAGGGCACCGAAAGACCGTGAATGACTAAATGAAGAGCTGAAAGCAAGCAAGACTCATTTGCATCCCATTCTTTTGCATTGTAATTCTTTGAAAGTTTCAGCAATAAACTATAAGCAAATGATAAAGCTGCAATCAGTCAGAAAGCAAGACAAACCACTGCAGAAGAATAAGAGTGAAGAATAAAAGAGTTTGATAAACTTCACCAAGAACTACAACAAACAGAAATAAGGTAAACGTTTATGACCCTAATCTAAATTAGAAGCGGCCCAGTTATATCAAAGCTAAGAAAAAAACAACAAGCGCTATGAAACAAATGGAAGAAGCTAGGAAATCTACTAGGGCCATTAAAAATAGTGCAATGTTCACCAGGAAGTAAGGAACTGGAGTTAGAGCATGAAGATGTGAATAAAAGGTAAAAAGAGTTGAGAGAAAAAGCAGAACTCCACAACAGTGGTCATAGCATGGAACTCGAAGAGCCAAAGAAATCCCATGTAATGGATGCCATCAGATTTGTGATGAGTGAGAGAACTACTTGTCTCAGAGTGAAACGCATCAAAGATTTGATCCATGGCACTCATGTAGGACATCCTATGATGAGACAGGGAGGAGTATGAAGCAGGTCAGCATCACGGGGAAAAGGCCAGGAGGCGAGTAAAGCAGGTCAGCATCACTGTAAAGAGACCAGGTGGAGAGTGAAGCAGATCCGCATCACTGTGAAGAGACCGGGAGGAGTGTGAAGCAGATCAGCATCACGGGGAAGAGACCGGGAGGAGAGTGAAGAAGGTCAGCGTCACGGGGAAGAGACCAGGTGGAGAGTGCAGCAGATCCGCATCACTGTGATGAGACCGGGAGGAGAGTGAAGCAGGTCAGCATCACTGTGAAGAGACCGGGAGGAGAGTGAAGCAGGTCAGCATCACTGTGAAGCAGACCAGGAGGAAAGTGAAGCAAATCAGCATCACTGTGAAGAGACCAGGAGGAGAGTGAAGCAGGTCAGCATCACTGTGAAGAGACCAGGAGGAGAGTGAAGCGGGTCAGCATCACTGTGAAGCAGACCGGGAGGAGAGTGAAGTAAGTCAGCGTCACTGTGACGAGACCAGGAGGAATGTGAAGCAGGTCAGCATCACTGTGTAGCAGACCGGGAGGAAAGTGAAGCAGGTCAGCATCACTGTGAAGCAGACTGAGGGGAGAGCGAAGCAGGTCAGCACCACTGTGAACAGACTGGGAGGAATGTAAAGCAGGTCAGCATCACTGTGAAGAGACCGGCAGCATTGGTATGTGTGTGAGGATGAGGTGAAGCATCTGGATGTTAGGCATGATCTTCGATTGACGACGTTGAGTGATGGGGTTGGACATTGAGCAGCAGGGGATGTTGGTGTAGGTGGCTAAGAGATGCTCTTTAAAGTAAGGACATTTTCTTTTGGCACTGCATTTAAGCCCTGTGGGCCAAGCTCCAGTAGTTGGCCATACTGGTTATCTGCTCCCATTCCCTTCTCAAAGAATGTCAGGATAACTGGGTCTCAAAGTGTGGAAAGGTCTGCGTGCGTCCTCCAGGTGGTGCATGGGCTGATCGAATATGCAAGTCACTGAAGCTCAACTGCACAACAGAAGCCATAGATTGGATAAAGCTTATCTCCATCATTCATGCAACATCATACAATCAGACTGGCTCCTATGTGTGCCATGGGAGTGTCCCTTTAAGATAGGTTTTGTCTTATTACATGGCTTCAGTGATGTCATTTTGTGGGTGGGGCTGAGCTGTGGTTGTGAGGTTTGTTTTACTTTCGCTTTCAGTTTCGTCTGCTGTGGACTACAAACAGAAAAAATAAATGTTTTGGCCTGTCTCTCTCTATTTCCATTTTAAAGCGTTGTTCCAGTAAACAAAAACATTGATTATAGCTACCTACTTAAAAGTTATAGTTTGCTTTCTGGAAGGGTTTAAATCTGCTGGTGAGACGGGGTCAGAATCTCAGGAAAAACCAGCCTTATTCAAGTGAGAATGCGGAGTGCTGGGCCACACACTTGAAAAGGGGTTTTCGGTTTGTGGGATTTTGTTTTTGAATTGGAACAGTTAAGGGGGAATTCATTAAGTGTTATACATAGATTACTATAGCTGTGTGGTGTCTTTATGTTTGTAATTGATAAAAATCCTTGCTGTGTGTTTATATAAGTTCTTAGAATAAAGCTTATTTTGATTAAAATATTTAGGAAGATTGTTTAATCACACCTGAAGGGAAGGCTCTTGTGCTCATCCTAGCCAAATTCACCATCTAGGTTATAGATCAGGTGGACTTCACAATATACTTTGGAGTTTCTAAACCCTGGCCCATAACATGTGCATGGCATGAGTTGTCATCAGAGCAAGTAAAAACTGTGTGAAAAAAACAGAAACTGCTGGATATACTCAGCATCTGTGGAGCGAGAAACAGAGTTAACATTTTGAGTGCATATGGCTCTTTTTCAGAGCTGAAGAAGGGTAGAAATATGATGGTTTATATAGTGGGAAAAGGTGGAGCAGAGTAGAAGGTCAGGGATAGGTCAGAGCTAAGCAAGTTTTATGTTTCTGACCATTGTGTTCATTCTCAATTTGTGCTGCCATTCCCGACAACGTAACAGTGAAATTAGATTTCCGTCATTTGTGGGACTGAAAACTAACAGGAGGAATGAGCTGAACTTGGAGTCTGGCAAGAGACTGAAGTTTGGACCCAGACATCATTGGTGTCTCATCGAGAAAGCACCAGACGTCCCACAATTCTGATGAGGTTTTTTTTGTGGTGCCAAGCGGAAACAAGTGGGGTAGAAGCAGTAGCTGCAGTGCATGGACTTTTGCCCCACCTCAATGGTCCGCTGATTAGAAGTTTGAGAACCACCGGCCCAGACGGACTCCTGGCCTACTGCAGCAACATGTGTTTTCTTCTTTCCATCTCAATCACTAATGCCTCCAGCACTACATCAGAAGCGCTAGGAGCCTTTCTCTGATTGATGCTTCATTTGCTGTTCTTTCATTCTACAGACAGTTATAGCAGCCCCAAAGTGCATGAGTACAGTGTCGCTCAGAGGGGCAGGCTGCCTTTAAAAGGTCCAGGCTAGCTGCATGTTGTGCTAGCCATGCACATAGGCTCACTGTGAAATGTGCGACTGGTCAGCAGCATGTTTTGTGCTGGGCTGCATGCTGAAATCACTTTGTTGTGTTAGCTGCCTTATCAGGAGGAGGCACAATGTAATCACACA
Source organism: Scyliorhinus torazame (assembly GCF_047496885.1). Taxonomy (NCBI): domain Eukaryota; kingdom Metazoa; phylum Chordata; class Chondrichthyes; order Carcharhiniformes; family Scyliorhinidae; genus Scyliorhinus; species Scyliorhinus torazame. The sequence continues at coordinate 162,135,890 of NC_092716.1, forward strand.
TTGCAATCCCGGTGCCCAAATTTGGGCCTTTTTTCATTTTCCTACCTAATGCCCAGTGGAAAATCTCCACAATTGCACGTTTAATTGTGAGTCCAAAACTTAAGTCCATAAATATTAGATAGCCATAAAGAAACCTATAAGGGCTTCAAGAAAAGCTTCTTTACTTCGAGATTGGTGAGAATGTGGTAGTGATTGAGGCGATAAACATAGATGCATTTTTTTTCAAGCTGCAGATAAGAACATGAGGGAGAAGAAAATAGAAGGATATTCAAATAGAGCTGACGAATTAACGTTAGAGGATGCTCATGTGGACCACAAACAATAACATGGACCTCGAACTGAGTGTTAAATTCAATATACTGTTATGTAATTAAAACCAACATTGCCCATACTTTGCAATTCTGTGTAGTACCAATCCTCTGATGAATTGTCGCAGTGCTGCTTGTGTGACTATAAGCTGGGCCCGCAATGTTGGTCATGCAAACTATTAAGCCAACTGCTTGCTGAGGCACTGTACACTCATTAAACTGGAGTGACAGCACGAGGGATACAAGGAGCTGAGTGCTGACAGTCTGCCATCCCTTCATCGAGCACACAAAAAATATTTAAATTAGATGTCCTTTTTATAACCCTGGGAGAATGCAACTATCTTTCAACACCTTGCACGCTGAGCCGGCCCTACAGCTATTCTGTCATTTTCATTTTAAGGTGAGTTTATTTTGCATAGGTAAGGATAAAAAAGGTTGCTTGCCTGCACTAGTTGATGGTAACTTTTTTTCAATTATGGAGCAATTTAGCGTGACAAATCCACCTACCCTGTACATTTTTAGGTTGTGGGGGTGATACCGATGGAGACACGGGGAGAATGTGCAAACTTCATACGGTCAGTGACACGGGGCCGGGATTGAACCTGTGACTTGGTGCTGTGAGGCAGTAGTGCTAACCACTGTGTCACCCTTTTTATGGTAATTTTTTAATATATTGTTTCCATTTTTTCTATCAAAGTCATGTTTTGCTATTTAGTCAAACCTCTATCTATCACCAGGAGCTGTTTCCCCAGCACAGTTTAATGCAGTAATGTTACACTTATGGCCATGGGGATTCTGCTAAATGTATATCACTATGTTTCTCAGCTTTGCAGGGAACAAACAGGATCGGAGAAGGTGAGGGGTGTGTTTACACCTGAGGCAATCATATCACACCCATCCTTACACAATCATACACGGCTCATGAGACACACCTACCTTGACATATCTGGGGTGTAGGGAGATTGACTTTGGAGGAATTAAATAGTCAAAATATCTGGGTGGAAATACCTGAGAAGTATTGCATCCGCCATCTGTTAATCACTCTACTTGTTATTCAGTGCTGTTAAGGGAAGTGAAACTAATTATTGGGTAGGATGTGTAAGGGGCAGACAATATGATGCATTCTGTTTTGCATTCGGACTCAGGACCAATTTTTACTTCATCGAGTCTCTTAAAGCCAACCCATAAAACAAATTGCAGATTGGAAGTATTTTTAGTGACTCTCAGGCTGATCAACGAGCTTGAACTTTTATGCTACAAGAGGGAAAAGCCATCAAGTCTCTCAACCGGCAATATATGGATGCATAAAACAGGTAACTGATATAGATGCCTTCTATATAGGACAAATTCTTTGTGGAAACCAGCCAACAGCATAAAAGAACCCTGTGGTTATATTGATTGCAGCTTTTCCCAGCATACTGATCGAAAGCATTTCAACTCCAAATGCATATTCCCAACATATAACATCTTCAATGAGTAATTGGTACAAATCATATAAACATCTGCGAAACAAGCATCAGTCATAATTTTTAATTTTATGTCAAAAGAGTGAAACTGTACATTGCCAGTAGATGCCAGGTGATCCCTCTTCTGGGATGTACTTGGCTCACCGTGCCTCACGAAACCTAATGCAATCTTGAGACGTCGCAATCTGAATCCTGCCCATTGTGGGTGGGATCACTATCGGGCAAATCTACATATTAGAGCTACTCTCACTCTAATATACTCTCCCATGATTTATCCGAAGTGTTGCGATATAACCCCTTCACTTTGGAGACTGGACGAGCGCCATTCAGTTCAGGTTGCCACAAACGAGGACCAAACAGAACGGCACTTGGGGGCGTCGCCCAGGGAATCACCACTGCAACCACCGGGAAATAGCCAGCTAAATGCGCTTGTCACGAGATTCTGTTCCAATTTGGTTAGATCGAGCCCTCCATCTTTGAAAACGCATGATAAACTAAAGTCTTTAATTAACCAAGCTACTCAATATCTGAACAAACAAATTTCAGACATGACCCAAAAGTACCAGGAGGAAATATGGACCCACAATTCCACAGTTGGCAAATCAAACCAGGAGTTTGGAAAACAACAAGATGTACAGCCAGGCACAACAGCCAGGCAGAAAAGGCATGCAAAGAAGTTGTGACTCTGAAAGATTCCTTGAAGAATCAATATGTAGCCATGGAAAAGCAGGAGCTAAAAAGGATATTACTTCAGAAAAAGCTGTTCTCGAACGATCAATCGCAACGAAATGATGTGCTAAAACCCAGAGCGAGTTGACAAGAGTTCAACAAGAAAATAATTAATTGAAAGAACGGTTGATTGCCCTTCAAGATCAGATGCAAAAGGGTTGCAAAACCATTCAGCAACATGAAGAAATGAAGACTGCCTTAAACAACAGAATGGAAGTGCAGTAGCAGAAATTTGAGGTGACTGTACTGAATTACAGGAATACTCAAGTTGAAGCAAGTGCGCTTCACAAAGGAAAGGAAAACCTGCTGAATGACCTCCACACATGATAATAATACCTCAGAACAAAGTCTATTCTTTGGGAAAATTACGAAGAGGAGCAACATGAATTTAACGTCACTGAACAAACTGAGGAGCCAGCTGGCATAGAAAATTCTATAATGTTCCATATTCCAGGATGAAGCCAAAAGCTACATGAAAGAGGCTGAAGTGCTGAAGAAGCAGTTGAATGGCAAAGAGGGGACATTGAAAGGAGAAACCACAGAATTTCCCAAGCTGTAAACAGAGAAGGAAAAGACAGAAATTAGACTGGAAACTGTAAATCTGACTGTGGAGCACTAGTAGGAGAAAAAGCACTGGACATCTCAGATGTGCTGAAAACCATTGAGCTGAATGAATGGATTCATAAGCTTGCAAAACTATCTGAAAATAAAACGGCAAACGAATGTTTGGCTGGAACTGTGAAACAAATGGAAATGAAGGTTCCATTTGCGAAATGTATACATCCAGCAAGAACATGGCAGGCACCATGGAAAAAGAAAATTCAAGGCCACTCTAGGAATGAACGGAGTGCACACTCCCCTTGGAAGGAACAGCAGATGGCCACAGTGTCAAACAAAAACAGGCGAGTTGCAAATAAAGAGAAACACGACTGGAAAGAGTGCAAGAAGCGAATCAAATGCCGATAGCAAAGTATCAGACACACACAATACTACTACCATTCTTCCACATGTGACAGACCAAGGTGCAGAGGAATTGTCAAGACTCAAGATTGTCAAAATTTATAAAGTCCAATACTTGAAATGGGGGAGAAGGGATAGCGAGTAAAGATTGCACTGAAAATAGTTATAATCTGTTGGAAGGGAGGAAGCTTTTCTGAGAATTAAGAGGGATGTATTATGTGCTTGCAATGAAAAGGTGCTCACCGCAGCAAGTGTTTTTGTAAAAATAGTTTTATGAAACCTTTTTTGATGAGTACAAAACAGTAAAACAAGAAAAACAAACCCAAAGAGATAAGAACACCCTCAGCCCAGAAGGCCCACCCCACTCCAGCAGCTGACAGCGACTAGCTCTTTAAAGTACAGAATGAACACCAGAGCAAGTGTTCATGTGGGACTGAAATCGCACTGCCCACGGTATGACATGGTCGCATGGTAATAGACTCGGAGAGGTCATTCTGGAAGCAACCTGAATGGAGTCAGCACCATGCATGACAGTAACTGGGATCTGTAAATAATTCAAGATTAACAAAAAACTGTTCATGTCTAAACATATAAGTCTCATGGTCTTATGAATGAGATACCACTGACAAACACATAACACTACATGGTACTCAGCAACAACACAATAATGCAACACACACTACTTTTACATTGACGTGAAGGAAAGCATTGTAGCAAAACTGCCAGCATAAGTATAATAGAGACCCTTAGTTGTGCAACCCATTCATGCTAGCCAGTACATGTTTGAAAAGTATGCATTAGAACTGCAACATTTGTTAGTTTGAGTTGACAAAGTCCTCAACCTTACTCCCTCATAGCTACTGCTGAAGAACCATGTCATAATATACACCAGTATATCATGGTGCCAACACACACTGATGGACACACAGTGGGACCAATCAACACACACATTGTACGCGCAGCCAATCACCAGTGAGAGCACATGCACTATAAAGACAGGGGGCATCAGATTTCCCGTTCATTCGAGTTGCAGCTAGCTATGAGGACAGAGCTCACAGCCTGCAACACAGACATTCACCATGTGCTGAGTGCATCGACTGGTTAGGACAAGGCAAAGGTCCTTAGTTAAAGCTAGTATCGTATTAACCCACAGTCTGAGGATGTTTAAACAGTTAATGATTCAATAAAATTGTGTTGCACTATTTCAAGTGTTGGTGACCTGTATGTGATCCAGAATACCCAACACATCAACCCACACATCAATAGTGTTGGAGTCAAAACTTTATTCACAGTTAAGTGGGTCTCGTTTGTCTTACTCCACATTACAATTAAAACTTCTGCTCCCATCTACAACAGTATGATTTATTAAAGAGACTGTCATAGTTCCTTACACCTCAAACATCATTCTCCAGCTCCTGATTTCCAAACTGCGCTCTGTCCATACAGATCCCCAAAACTGTTCCCAATGCAGCAATTGGGTTTGGCATTTTTATTCTGTGAAATAATACAGTAATGCCTTTGTCATTCAGGTCAGACAGCCAGCTGTTCACTTTGAATCCAGCTCTCTTTAGTTCTATTGTGCGTTTATAGTCATGCTCATGTCCAAATTCAGGTTTCACTGGGATGGTTGCCATGCTTTCAAATGCTGGCTCAGAGACTGACTTTATGTTGCTTCCCGTTGCTCTCAGAGCTGTCTCTCTGACTAACTTGCTCATCCAAAAAAGCAAACATACCAATTAGAATTAGGAGCAGGCAACTCGGCCCCTTGAATCCCCTCTGCCATTCAATAAGATCATCGTGGATCTGATTGGAATGTCAACTCCATACACTCACCCACCCACAAAACATTTCACCCCATTGCTCATCAAGAATCTCTCTACTCCTGCCTTAAAGTCGTTCAGTGACTCTGTTCTCACCGCCTTTTGAGGAAGAGAATTATAAAGACTCATGATCCTCTGAGAGAAAAAATGTTTCCTCATTTCAGTCTTAAATGAGCAATCCCTTATTTTTAAACAATGACCTCTAGTTCCAGGTTCTCCCATATTATCTATAAAACTCTTACTATCAGTCTTTATATTTCTTGCTAACTTTCTCTCATGCTCTAATGTTTCTCTCCTCATTAATCTTTTAGCAATTCTTTGCTTTTCTTTATATTCTGTCCAATCTTTTGACCAGTTACCCATCTTTTCCCAATTATGTGCCTTTTCTTTAAGTTTGTTACCATCTTTAACCAGAGATGGAATTTTTCATTCTTTTTGGAATGTATCTATTCTGTGTATTCTGAAATATACTTTTCAATCTCAGCCACTGACTCTCTACTGACTTATCCCTTAACCTCATTAGCCAGTTTACATTAGCTAACCCTTCTTCCATGCCCTCATAGTTGCCCTTATTTAAGTTTAAAATATGCATTTTAGGTCTACTCTTCTCAACTTCAAACAAATTTAAAATTCAATCACATTATTATTGCTGCTACCTCGGAGCGCTTTCACCTTGAGGTCATTAGTTAATTCATATCTCATCACACAATACCAGATCTAATTTTGCCGGCTCCTTGGCTGGTGGCAGAACGTCCTGTTCCAAGAAACCATCTCAAAATTATTGAATGAATTCCACATCTAGGCTACCTTTGCCCAGCTGATTTCTCCACACTATGTGTAAATTAAAATCCCCCATTATTATAATCATGCATTTATGACAACCTCCCATTATTTCTTCCTTTATACCTCATGATACTGTGTGGTTACTGTTTGGGGGCCTGTCTATCAACCTCATAAGTGACTTTTTGCCATTATTATTTTTCAACTCTCCCCAAACCACTTCTACATCCTGGTTTTTAGAATTAGATCATCCCTCTCTCGTGAGTCTCTCTCTGGGTACTCTGTCCTGAGAAGATCCTCTTATTGGTGCATTGTATTTTTAAAAATATTTTTATTCTCCTCCTTTTTCACATTTTGTCCCAATTTACACCCAACAGTAAACAACAATCAGTAACGAATGCAATGTCAATCCCCATATCAATAACAACAATCCCATCCTCCCAGCAATCCCCCAAACATTAGTCTGCATGTTAATATAAGCAAATGACAAAAAGGAATCAGGAATCACCCATAGTCACCATTGACACATACAGTCCCCCTCCCCCCGACTCTCCCCTCAGCAACGTTCGATGTGATCCAATTCTCGAAAGTACATAATGAATAACGCCCATGAATTGTAGAACCCCTCCATTCTTCCCCTCAGTTCACATTTGTCCTTCACAAGAGTCAAGAATTCCAGCAGGCCCACCCGCCACACCAGGGCACAGGGTGGAGAGGTTGATCTCCAACCGAACAGGATCCGCCTTCGGGTGATCAACGAGGCGAAGGCTACAACATCTACCTCCGCACCCGTTTCCAATCGCAGCTGGTCCGACACCCCGAATATGGCCTCCCGCGGGCCCGGGTCCAGTTTCACATGCACCACTTTAGAGATTATTCTATAAACCTCCTTCCAGTAATCCTCCAGCTTTGGACATGACCAAAACATACGAACGTGGTTTGCGGGCCATCCCCCGCAACGTTCACACACATCTTCTACCCCCTCAAAGAGCCGGCTCATCCTCGTCTTTGTAAGGTGCGCTCTCCACACCACCTTCAACTGTATCAGCCCCAAGCTCGCACACGAGGTGCGTTCCCCCTCTGGAGCACCTCACACCAGAACCCCTCCTCTATACCCTCTCCCGAGCATTGTATTTTTGTCACTCAGTGATCTTTGCTGTGCGTTTAGTTCTTCATCCACAGTTCTCCTCTAAATGGAGCTCTCCATAGGCACTCATCCTCGACATGGAGCTCTCCTCAGACACTCATCCTTCACTCAGAGCTCTCCTCAGACACTCATCCTCCACACAGACCTCTCAATCAACACTCATCCTCGACATGGAGCTCTCCATAGACACTCATCCTCGACATAGAGCTCTCCATAAACACTCATCCTCCACATGGAGCGCTCTATAAACACTCATCCTCCACACAGAGATCTCCATAAACACTCATCCTCCACACAGAGATCTCCATAGACACTCATCCTGCACACAGAGATCTCCATAGACACTCATCCTGCACACAGAGATCTCCATAGACACTCATCCTGCACACAGAGATCTCCATAAACATCCTCCTGTCATGAGAATGTCACTTTAAGAAATGTTTGTCTTCTCAAGTGGTTGCAGTGATGTCAGTGCGTGGATGGAGCTGGGCTCTAGCTCTTCTTTTTACTTTCGTTTTGAGCTGTAATGTGATTCTGTCTTTTACTTTTGTTTTGAGCTGGAAGCTGCTTTGTGTCTTGGTTTCGTTTTCAGTTGGAGAGCTGCAGTCAAACCAAGGAGGTGTATTTTGGGTCTGTCTGTCTCTCTCTCTCTCTCTAAAGAATGCCTCCAGCTCACTTGATGATTTCAAAGTAATATCTGTTTCTGTAAGGAATGCAAGCCTATTGTCTTTGTTAAAAAGGATTTTTGATTTATGGATGTTGTTAGGAATGTTACTAAGGGTTACCAATAGAGTATTGTATCTTTGGGGGAGTGTCAGTGTTGGTAGTTGGTAAGATATTTACTATGTGTTTATAAAATGTTAACTAGATTCATAGGATAAACATTATTTGTGTTTGAAAAATACTTTAGATCTCTGTTGCATCACACCTGTAAAGTGGGCCCTTGTGCTCCCATAACCAAAATCTATTCAAAGTTGTGGCCAGGTGAACTCCATGATATACTTTGGTGTTCTCTAAACCCTGGCCCATAATAAATTGGGGGCTCGTGGGATAAAAGTCTATCTTTCGTGATTGGGTTGGCTTAGTGAACTTAAAGTCAGTGAGGTGTGAGCATATTTGTGTTTGTACCTTACGAACAGAGACTAAAAAAGGGCTTTCAGATTTGGCAAAAACATTGCAGTTAATGTTACCTGACAGCATACGAAAAGAAGAGGTATTTACGGCGGTAGCTGAGCATTTAAAATAGCCTGAGGCATAGTCTAACTCATTAGAAATGGCAAAAAATTCAGTTACAGATTAAACAACTTGAACATGAAAAAGAATTAAAGCAGCTTGAATACAAAATGAGGGAAAAAGAAATAATAGCCCTAGCAGAACAAGAAGAAAGAGAAAGGGAGGTACAGATCAGAGAAAAAGAAAAAGAGAGAGAGGAAAGGGAAAAAGAGAGAGTTTGAACTTCAGAAAATGGCCATGAAACATGACAGTCAGTTAAAATTGGCGAATGTAGAGGGAAACGTACAGTTTGAGGGTAGTGATGAGGATAAAGAGAAGGAGTGTCAGAGTCAAAGGTTTGGTGGAGATCTATTTAAATATGTCCAAGCATTGCCAAGGTTTGATGAGAAGGAGGTAGAAGCTTTTTAAATTTCATTTGAGAAGGTGGCTAAACAAATGAAATGTCCACAGACAAGTGGGTATTACTAATTCAAACAAAGCTGGTAGATAGGGCCGGTGAAGTGATTGCATCACTATCAGAGGAGGTATCTGGACGTATGAGGAGGTGAAAAAAATCCATCTTAGGTGCATATGAACTACTGCCTGAAGCCTACAGACAAAGGTTTAGAAATTTAAGAAAAGAACCTGGTCAAACATACATGGAGTGTGAAAGGATCAAACAGAGTAATTTTCATAGGTGGATAAGAGCTTTGAAAATAGACCAAACGTATGAAGCTCTCAGAAAAATTATACTTTTGGAGGAGTTTAAAAATTCAATTCCTGATGTAGTGAGAACTCATGTGGAAGAGCAGAGGGTTAAAACTGTGAGGTTAGCAACAGAAATGACAGATGACTATGAATTAGTTCATCTATCAAAGCTTGGTTTCCGACATCAGTTTCAGCCTGTGAGGGATAGAAACTGGGGAAAAGAGAAATACTCAAGTGGTAGAGGTAAAGGAGACCTGATGGGAGATAATAAGGAGAGAGTACCTCAGATTAAAAAAGAATTCCAGGAGGGTGGAAGAGAAATGAAAAGTTTCAAATGTTTTCACTGTAATAAACTAGGCCATGTAAAGTCACAGTGTTGGTGGTTGAAGAAAAGCACTGGGAAGGCTGATGTGATAAAACAGGATAAGTCAATGGGGTTTGTTAAAGTGGTAAAGGAAAGCCAAAGTGAAGTGAAGGAGGTACAAAAGATTGTACAGCCTGATCAAGAGGTGATTGATAAGAAGGTGCCGGACCTCTTTAAAGAATTTACTTGTGTGGCTAAAGTTTACTCAGGTGTACCAAGAGGAGTAGGTAAAGAAGTCACAATTTTAAGTGATACGGGAGCCAGTCAATCTTTGATGGTAAGAGATGAGGAGTTATGTAGTTTGGGAGGAATATTGCCAGAAAATGTGGTAATATGTGGAATTCAGGGTGAGAAGAGTAGTGTCCATTATGTAAGGTTGGAAAGTCCAGTGAAGAGTGGTGAAGTGATAGTAGGAGTAATAGAGAAACTATCTTTTCCAGGAATACAGTTTATCTTGGGTAATGATATAGCTGGATCGCAGGTGGGAGTGATGCCTACTGTGGTTGATAAGCCAGTGGAAAATCAGAGAACTGAAGTGTGCAGGACAAATATCCTGAGATTTTTCCAGATTATGTCGTAACAAGGTCACAAAGTCACAGGTTAAGACAAGAGGAGAAATCAAAGAGTGAAGATAAAGTTGAAGTTCAATTATCAGAAACGATTTTTGATCAGATGGTTGGAAAAGAACAACAGGTGGAGGATGAGGCAGATATCTTTAGTTCAAGAAAATTGGCGAAGTTACAACAGAAAGATATAGAAATAAAACGGATGTATCAGAAAGCATACACGGAAGAGGAATCTGAGTTTATACCAGAATGTTATTACCGTAAAAATGATGTCTTGATGAGAAAATGGAGACCTTTACATATTCAGGCAGATGAAAAGTGGGCAGAAGTTAATCAAGTGGTATTGCCGGTAGGGTATAGAAAGGAGGTGTTGCGAGCGGCACATGAGGTACCAGTGGGAGGTCATTTGGGAATAAGGAAAACTCAAGCTAAAATACAAAAACATTTTTATTGGATTGGACTACATAAAGATGTAGTTAAATTTTGTCAATCATGTCACACATGTCAAGTGATAAGGAAACCTCAAGCAGTGATAAAACCAGTGCCCTTAATACCCATTCCAGCATTTGAGGAACCTTTAACAAGGGTCCTAATTGATTGCGTAGGACCGCTTCCTAAAACAAAAAGTGGGGATCAATATCTTTTGTCTATAATGGATGTGTCTACTAGGTTTCCCGAGGCCATTCCAGTACACAATATTACAGCTAGAAAGATTGTGGAGGAGGTACTTAAATTCTTTACTAGATATGGATTACCCACAGAAATAGAATCGGATCAAGGATCAAATTTTACCTCAAGGTTATTCAAAGAAGTTATGGATATCTTAGGAATAAAACAATTTAAATCAACTGCGTACCATCCAGAATTGCAGGGAGCGTTAGAAAGGTGGCATCAGACATTAAAGACAATGTTGAAGGCTTATTGTCAAGATTATCCAGAGGATTGGGATAAAGGAATACCATTCGTACTGTTTCCAATTAGGAATGCACCAAATGAGTCCGTCCTTTTGAACTAATTTTTGGTCATGAGGTAAGAGGACCACTTAAATTGATTAAGCAAAAATTGGTGAGTGAGCAGTCGGAATTTACATTATTGGACTACGTGTCAAATTTTAGGGAACAGTTAAATAGATAGAGCAGGGGACTTGGTGAGACAACATTTCAAGGTTGCACAACATGTGATAAATGGGTAGCGGATAAAAGTTCATAGTTTTGCCAGTGGAGATAAAGTTTAGTATTGTTATCAGTGCAAGGTGAACTTTTAAAAGCAAGGTTTTCATAGAATCACAGAAGTTTACAGCATGGAAACAGGCCCTTCGGCCCAACCAGTCCATGCTGCCCAGTTTTTACCATTAAGCTAGTCCCAGTTGCCCGCACTTGGCCCATAACCCTCTATACCCATCTTACCCATGTAACTATCTAAATGCTTTTTAAAAGACACAATTGTACCCGCCTCTACTACTACCTCTGGCAGCACATTCCAGACACTCACTACCCTCTGAGTGAAGAAATTGCCCCTCTGGGCCCTTCTGAATCTCTCCCCTCTCATCTTAAACCTATGCCCTCTAGTTTTAGACTCCCCTACCTTTGGGAAAAGATGTTGACTATCTACCTTATCTATGCCCCTCATTATTTTATAGACCTCTATAACATCACCCCTAAGCCTCCTACGCTCCAGGGAAAAAAAGTCCCAGTCTATCCAGCCTCTTCTTATAACTCAAACCATCATGTCCCGGTAACATCCTAGTAAATCTTTTCTGCACTCTTTCTAGTTTAATAATATCCTTTCTATAATAGGGTGACCAGAACTGCACACAGTATTCCAAGTGTGGCCGTACCAATGTCTTGTACAACTTCAACAAGACGTCCCAACTCCTGTATTCAATGTTCTGACCAATGAAACCAAGCATGCCGAATGCCTTCTTCACCACCCTGTCCACCTGCGACGCCACCTTCAAGGAGCTATAAACCTGTACTCCTAGATCTCTTTGTTCTATAACTCTCCCCAACGCCATACCATTAACTGAGTAGGTCCTGGCCTGATTCGATCTGCCAAAATGCATCACCTCACATTTATCTAAATTAAACTCCATCTGCCATTCGTCGGCCCACTGGCCTAATTGATCAAGATCCCGTTGCAATCCTAGATAACCTTCTTCACTATCCACTGTGCCACCAATCTTGGTGTCATCTGCAAACTTACTAACCATGTCTCCTAAATTCTCATCCAAATCATTAATATAAATCACAAATAACAGTGGACCCAGCACCGATCCCTGAGGCACACCACTGGTCACAGGCCTCCAGTTTGAAAAACAACCCTCTGTAACCACCCTCTGTCTTCTGTTGTCCAGCCAATTTTGAATCCAATTGGCAACCTCACCCTGGATCCCGTGAGCTTTAACCTTCTGCAACAACCTACCATGCGGTACCTTGTCAAAGGCTTTGCTAAAGTCCATGTAGACAACGTCTACTGCACTGCCCTCATCTACCTTCTTGGTCACCCCCTCAAAAAACTCAATCAAATTTGTGAGACATGATTTTCCACGCACAAAGCCATGCTGACTGCCCCGAATCAGTCCTTGCCTCTCTAAATGCTTGTAGATCCTGTCTCTCAGAATACCTTCTAGCAACTTACCTACTACAGACGTTAGGCTCACCGGTCTGTAGTTCCCAGGCTTTTCCCTGCTGCCCTTCTTAAACAAGGGCACAACATTCGCTACTCTCCAATCTTCAGGCACCTCACCTGTGGCTGCCGATGATTCAAATATCTCTGTTAGGGGACCCGCAATTTCCTCCCTAGCCTCCCACAACATCCTGGGATACATTTCATCAGGTCCCGGGGATTTATCTACCTTGATGCGTTTTAAGACTTCCAGCACCTCCTCCTCTGTAATATGCACACTTCTCAAGGCATCACTATTTATTTCCCTTAGTTTCCTAACATCCATGCCTTTCTCCACCGTGAATACCGATGAGAAATATTCATTCAGGATCTCACCCAACTCTTGTGGCTCTTTGTGGACCTTATCAGATTGAAAGGAAATTAAGTGAGGTGAATTATGTGGTAAGAATGCCAGATAGAAGGAAAACTCACCAAGTGTGGCATGTGAATATGCTTAAAAGGTACTTTGAAAGGGAAGACGAGCAAAAGGAGGAGGTTTTAATGATTCTGACTCAAAGTGAAAAACCGAGTCCAGATGACTTTGAATTAGACATCCCTCAAATTAAATTGGAAAACGAGGATGTTCTTAAAAATTGGGATAAATTGTTGAGTTACCTTCCAGCGAAAAACAAACTGACCTGAAAGAGTTGTGGCTATCACATGGGCAAGTTTATGGAAATAAGTTGGGAAGTACTAAAATGCCTATACATGATGTCGATGTGGGAAATGCTGTTCCAATTAAACAACATCCATATGGACTTAACCCTTTAAAATTGGCACAAGTTAACAAGGAAATTGAGAGTATGCTTAAAAATGGCATAATTGAAGTGGGTTGCAACCAATGAAAAAAAAAAATGAAAATCGCTTATTGTCGCAAGTAGGCTTCAAGTGAAGTTACTGTGAAAAGCCCCCAGTCGCCACATTCCGGCGCCTGTTCGGGGAGGCTGGTACGGGAATTGAATTGTGCTGCTGGCCTGCCTTGGTCTGCTTTAAAAGTTCCCCACCCATCCCTTCCTCAGTCTTGTCTGATCCCCCAACTTCAGGTGTGTCTCCTGTAAAAACGGCGCATCCGCCTTCTGATTCCTCAGATGCACACAACCGTTTAACCGGCCTATTCAACCCTCGCACATTCCATATGACCAGCCTGGTTAGGGGGGCTCCCCGCCCCCCACCCCTGCCGATCAACCATATCCCTTGGACCAGCCCCCGGCCTGCGTCACATGCCCCTCCAGGCCAGCCTTCGGATGTCCACCGCCATCTCTCCCTTCCCAACTGCGCCACACCAACCACACCCATGTCAACAACCCCCCACCCCCCCAAAACAAAGAACCAGGCCACTCCCCCCCCCCCCTGCTCCCCCCCCCACACACCTTCCTCCTGATGACCCCTCACTTCACTTCTGTTCACCAGCCTGCCCAGATGTCATGGTGGCCCCTGCCCAAGGTCTCTAACCTCCCCATCCCCCTCCAATCCCCCCTCTCTCAACCACCAACAGTCAAAGAACAACAACAGACACAGTCACCATCACCGGTCCCCTATCGAAACCCACCCCAGACTATCACCCCAAACATACTACCAAAAACACGAAGCTCCTCTCCAAAGTTGAGTGTTCTCACACACCTCCCAGTCCATGGTCTCTAAGTCCATCACCTCCTCCGGCGAGTCAAAATAAAACTCTTGTTTCTGATGTGTCACCCACAAGCGGGCAGGGTATAAACTTCAAACTTCATTCCCTTCTTGAAGAGGGCAGCCTTTACCCACTTGAACCCAGCTTTCCTCATTGCCAGCTCTGCATCCAGATCCTGATAGATCTGCAGTTCACTCCCTTCCCAGGTGCACCCCCTGGTCTGCCTTGCCCACTGCAAAATCTTTTCCTTGTCCAAGAAGCGGTGCAACCGCACCTCCATCGCCCTCGGCAGCTCCCCCAACTGTAGCCTCCTCCTTAGCACCCTGTGTGCCCGATCCACCTCGAGGGGCTGATCAAAGGCCCTCTTCCAAATCACCTACTGCAGCATCCTTGCCACATATTTGGCGGCCTCCGCTCCCTCGATACCCTCGGGCTTCCCAACTATCTTCAAATTCTGTCACAGCCTCTTCTGGCTGTCTACCACCACCCCCAACTCTGCCACCAGCGAGGCCATCCGCTCCTCATGTCCTCTCACCTCCTCTTCCACCTTCTGTATCGCCAGGCCCTGAGCCTCCAACCTCTGCCCCACTTTCTCAATTGCTGCTCTGAGCATCTCCACCACCTTAGCCAGGTCTTCCAGGACCTCCTTCCTCTGCTGCTGGAACTTATTATTTAAAAACTCCGCCAGGTGCTCCGCCGACCACTGGGTGGGCAACACTGCCCCCTTGACCTCCGCCATCTTGACCTGGGGAACACCACAAAACTACAATGCTCCAGCTGCTCTCTCTTTCTCGTGGCACTTCTCATCCTCTGATCCATACACCGACCTCACCGGAGGAGTATTACCTTCCCTGGGCGCTCACACACCATTTGCACTAAAACAAAAACCCATACGGGTGGGGAAGGACCAACAAAATCCATCTTGAGTGGGAGCCACAAAATGTGCAACCACTCACTCCATTGCTGGCACTGGAGGTCCTCACTGGATGAGATCATTGAGGTAGACAGGAGGTACTTGGTGGCCCCCCACGAAGAAGTTGTTGGCAGAAAGGAAGGAGTTGCAGAGGGAGTTTGACAGGTTGATGACGGGTGGGGCGGTGGGGCATCTGTGGGAGTCAAGGGAGTACACTATGAATATGGGGAGAAGGCGAGTTGTAAGCTGCAGCGTCAGGAAGTGTCACAGGAAATTCTGTAGGTGAGGGTGGAGAGGGGGAAGATGGTGTCGGAACTAGAGATAACAAGCGAGGTGCTTAAGATTTTCTACAAGGGGTTGCCTAGGGCCAAGCTGGTGGGGGAGGCGGTGGATATGGGCTGGTTCCTGGATGGGTTGGTGTTCCCGGATTTGGAGGTTGGGGAGAGGCAGGCACTGGGGCTGGATGGATTTCCGATGGAATTTTATAAGCAGTTTGCGCGATGCAGTTGGCCCACAACTTGTTGGGTATGTTGTTTTTTTTTAAAATATTTTTATTCTCCTTTTTCACATTTTCTCCCGCATTTACACCCATCAACAATAAACAATAATCAGCAAGATATGTCAATCCCCATAATAACAACAATCCCATCCGCCCACCAACCCCCAAACATCAGCCCGCATGTTTACATAAACAAATGACAAAAAGGAAGACTTGTTGGGTGTGTTTAGAAAGACAGTGGAAAAGGGGGAACTACATTGGTGCAGTCATTGATCTCGTTGATCCCTAAAAAGTGGAAGGACTCACTGGAATGTGGGTCCTATAGGCCCAATTCACTCATAAACATGGAAGTGGAAAAAACTGCTGCAAAACGGCCACCGATTCCCCGTTTTGTTGAGGGCTAGCAGGATGGCAGAGTATAGCACCCAGCTCTAGATGCCGATATGCTCCGAAGAATTGCCGGGTCTGTGACCGCGCATGCGCACGGTGGTGGCCTGCAGCGACCTCGCCTTGCTACATGGTGGCGGCTGCTCGCCGACCCGGCCCGCAAAATAGTCCCCCCCTTTGGCGGCTCGTGCGCATGGGACCACTCCCCCAGTGCTCCAAGCCCCGAATAATGTCCCCCCCTGCCCGCGGATCAACCCTCCACTGACTGTGGCGGCGCTGGACTGAGTCCGCAGCCGCCATGCCGAGTTCCGGACGGGTGAGACCATGAGAGACCCAAGCCGTCGGGCACTTTGCCGGTCGGGATCGGTGCATTGGGGCGGGCCTCAGGCAATATCCTGAGGCCGCCAATGCATGGCATGGCATACTATGCGCATGTGCCGCTTTGGAGGGGGATTGGATGAGTGGGGGAATGGATGAGCTGGGAATGGAGGAGTGGGGGAATGGATGACTGGGGGATTGGATGAGTGGGAGATTGGATGAGTAGGGGAATCGATGATTGGGGGAATGGATGATCTGGGAATGGATGAGTGTGGGAATGGATGAGTGGGGGAATCGATGAGTGCGTAAGAGGATTAGCGGGGTAATGGAAGAGTGGGGAAATGAATGGTTCGGCAAGAGCATGAGTGGGGGAATGGATGAACGTGGGAATGGATGAATGGGGGAGTGGAGGAATGGATAAGTGGGTAAGTGGATGAGTGGGGGAATGGATGAGTGGGCGAATGGATGAGTGGAGCAATGGATGAGTGGGTAAGAGGATATGTGGAGGAATCGATGAGTGGGGGAATGGATGAGTGGGCGAATGGATGAGTGGAGGAATGGATGAGTGGGTAAGAGGATATGTGGAGGAATGGATGAGTGGGCGAATGGATGAGTGGGGGAATGGATGAGTGGGGGAATGGATGAGTGGGGGAATGGATGAGTGGGGGAATGGATGAGTGGGGGAATGGATGAGTGGGGGAATGGATGAGTGGGGGAATGGATGAGTGGGGGAATGGATGAGTGGGGGAATGGATGAGTGGGGGAATGGATGAGTGGGGGAATGGATGAGTGGGGGAATGGATGAGTGGGCGAATGGATGAGTGGGCGAATGGATGAGTGGGCGAATGGATGAGTGGGGGAATGGATGAGTGGGGGAATGGATGAGTGGGCGAATGGAGGAGTGGGCGAATGGATGAGTGGGGGAATGGAGGAGTGGGCAAATGGAGGAGTGGGGCAACGGATGACTGCGGGAATGGATGATCTGGGAATAGATGAGTGGGAAATGGATGATCTGGGAATGGAGGAATGGGGGAATGGATGAGTGTGGGAATGGAGGAGTGGGGGAATGGATGAGTGGGGGAATGGATTACTGGGAGTTTGGATGCGTGGGGGAATCGATGTTTGGGGGAATGGATGATCTGGGAATGGAAGGGTGGGGGAATGCATGAGTGGGGGAATGGATAAGTGCATCAGAGAATTAGCGGGGTAATGGAGGAGTGGGGAAATGAATGGTTCGGTAAGAGCATGAGTGGGGGAATGGATGAGCGTAGAATGGAGGAGTGGAGGAATGGATAAGTGGGTGAGTGGATGAGTGGGGGAATGGATGAGTGGGGGAATGGATAATTGGTAAGTGGATGAGTGGAGGAATGGATGAATGGTTAAATGGATGAGTGGAGGAATGGATGAGTGGGTAAGATGATGAGTGGAGGAATGGAGGAATGGGAGGATGGAGGGGTGGGGGAATGGATGAGTGGGGGAATGGACGAGTGGGGGTATGGATGAGTACGTAAGAGGATTAGCAGGTTAATGGAGGAATATGTAAAAGGATGAGTGGGGGAATGAATGAGCGGGGGAATGGATGAGTGGGGGAATGGATGAGTGGGGGAATGGATGAGTGGGGGAATGGATGAGTGGGGGAATGGATGAGTGGGGGAATGGATGAGCGTGGGAATGGATGAGCGTGGGACTGGATGAGTGGGGGAATGGATGAGCGTGGGAATGGATGAGCGTGGGACTGGATGAGTGGGGGAATGGATGAGTGGGGGAATGGATGAGTGGGGGAATGGATGAGCGTGGGACTGGATGAGTGGGGGAATGGATGAGCGTGGGAATGGATGAGCGTGGGACTGGATGAGTGGGGGAATGGATGAGTGGGGGAATGGATGAGTGGGGGAATGGATGAGCGTGGGAATGGATGAGCGTGGGACTGGATGAGTGGGGGAATGGATGAGCGTGGGAATGGATGAGTGGGGGAATGGATGAGCGTGGGACTGGATGAGTGGAGGAATGGATGAGCGTGGGACTGGATGAGTGGAGGAATGGATGAATGGTTAAAGGAATGAGTGGAGGAATGGATGAGTGGATAAGAGGAGGAGTGGGGGAATGGAGGAGTGGGGGAACGGAGGAGTGGGGGAATGGATGAGTGGGGGAATGGAGGAATGGGGAATGGATGAGTGGGGGAATGGATGAGTGGGGGAATGGATGAGCGTGGGACTGGATGAGTGGAGGAATGGATGAATGGTTAAAGGAATGAGTGGAGGAATGGATGAGTGGATAAGAGGAGGAGTGGGGGAATGGAGGAGTGGGGGAACGGAGGAGTGGGGGAATGGATGAGTGGGGGAATGGAGGAATGGGGAATGGATGAGTGGCGGAATGGATGAGTGGGGGAATGGATGACTGGTGGAATGGATGAGTGGCGGAATGGATGAGTGTGGGAATAGATGAGTGGGTAAGAGGATGATTGGAAGAATGGATGAATGGTTAAATGGATGAATGGAGGAATGGATGAATGGTTAAATGGATGAGTGGAGGAATGGATGAGTGGATGATCGTGTCAGATCTGGCGAGAATTTGTACTGGGTAATTGGGAGTGGTATATGGGCAGTTGGGGTAGTGGAGTCAGGGAGTGATGTGGTTTGTTGTTTGCAGTCTCAGTTCAGTTATGTTGACTGATCACTGAGATAACCAAGCATTGACCATAATAACATTTCCAGGATGTGTATACAGGGAAACCCCATTTCTGATGCTGAGCTCAGTATTGGAGACATTCTTGGAGCATTCCCTGCGGTGCAAATCATCCCATCAGGAGTTTAAAATTCCTAGGCAATTTCAGCACCTGTTTGTGTGTCAGGCTTTCCACAAGGTACTGACCCGCATCTCCCTAATAATGTCCCACCTCCAACCATCCAGATATTGGACGAGTTGGGCTAATGACGCTTGCCAAAGTGCCTTTCACTTGTGCCTATGCTGTCCTATTGTACTTTACAGCCAATAAAGAACTTTGAAATTGAGTCACTGGTCTCATGCGATATTCATAAAGGGCAAATAAATTAGAAGTTATAGATTTATTAATGTCAGCTTCAGGCACAACTCTTTGAATCCATAATTCTCAATAAAAGTAGTAATAGAGTGCCATGCAGATTCTCCTTTAATAGCCTTTAAAAATTGTAAATGCCCTTTATATCTTCACCTAAGGGGATCTGTGGTATATTGAACTAAGCATCTCACTATGCATCAGAAGCTCATAGCTTCCATTTGTACCGAGCTTACATCTTCATGCAAACATTACACTATGACTTGGCACATCTTGCAAGCTGACTGACTTGCTCACATTGCCTCGAAGCCCATGCAGGACATGACGTCTGAGTTCAGTAGGCGGCACATCAGATCTATAATTTGAAAGACCATCCACTAAGCTTGGACAGGAATTCTCAGAAGTTTAAAATATGGTGGGCCATATGCTGCCACTGAGTCCTCACTTTCTCTCATACCTCAATTGAACCTGAAATGCTAGGATGGATAGACACAGAGCAGGCTCTTAATGATTTCAGTCGCATTTATTCTCTATGGATATGGAAAGGAAGTCTGGAGTTAGAGCTTGGTGCAGCATATAGCGACAGCCATCATCTTCAAAGTCTACAGGCTTCCCTTACTTCCAGGGGCAGTTCAGGGCATCGTCCTGCCCTGAAAAGTTTGGTACATGGCTATGGGAAGAATTTGTGACAAGAATGGGCAACAAGAGGTACTTTAACAAATGTGTTGCAGCCAGTGCTTTCAAAAACAAAAAAAATGCTAGAAAATTAAAGCATCTGTGGGGAGAGAAAACCGAGCTCAGGTTTTGAGTCTGCATGGCTCGCCGTCACGCGGGTTCCTCTGTTTTTATTAAAAAACGACAATAATTAATTTGAATTTACACCTAGAATATTGATGTTGGTACATGACAGATTGCATGATTGCAGTGCCGTCTATTTGCAAATATAGTAAATTGCTGAGCAATGCATGTTGCCTTGGTAACAACGTAGTTCAAGAGTTTACCTGGGGAATTTGAAATATGAGCTGGCAACCAGCGGTTGCTACGGTGAGTTCACAGCAGCCAGTTGAAAAGCAGTGTACACCTTCCGTAGAAAGTTAGGGACATCTGCATTTTCACTGGGTGGTGCCTCGATGATAGTTAATTATTCAAATAGGAACAGATGACACTGTGTGAACATCTCAGCAGTTTTGCCAATTGTCAGGGGTAGGGCACTGCAAAAAAATGCAGATATGGAAAGGTGTGGGGATTGGCCGGGGTTTGCGAGAGCTTTGTTGTTCTTCTTCTACAGGAATCGAATCTGCAGGAAGCAATTTAACTGTGCTTCATGACTGAGGAAGCAATCAATGCCAAAAGACAGAGGCATTTTGCAACTCCACCTCAGAAATGTGTATGGTAAGGTTAAACAGGAATAATTAACGCCGGCAGCAGGCAGTCTTACTTACCTGCTCATCTTTCTATGTAACCAAAATGAGCAATAACACAAAATGATCCAAGAAGCTCTCCCCCCCCCCCCCCCCCCACAATAAACACCACCCTCACCGGCCCACCACCACACCGCCTGACTGGAATTGAAGACGTTCTGTTCACCTTACTTCTGTCATGTGAACTTTCTTTCATGTGTAATTTGAAGAATTTAATTGAATCTCATCCCTCAGAGGCATGTGGGTGGGGACCATGGCAACAAAAAGGAGTTTCAGTTTGATAACAAACAGATGGTTTATTCTAGTAGCTGTGGGAGTGGCGCGCGAGATTCAGACAGAGCTGCATGAGCAAGTCTGGGAATGTCTAATGCCCAGTCTGATAAAGTACAAAGGCTATCCTTTACTGCATTGCTCAATAACAGGTCAAAAAAAATGATGATTTGTATGTTCAATTTTAAGGAATGGAACTCGATATACAGTACACCTACTTCCTAGAAGAACTCTTGTGTCCTCCTAAAACGTACATAAACCTCTTGGCCACCTCTTGGTGCTGTTTCATCTCAGATTCACCAAAACTAAGATATCGTGTTCTACAGATTTATGCTACTAAATCTGTCTCTCATATGTCAATGGCAGAATCATTGACCCAGTACAACACTGATCTAGGCTTTTCTTCGACTGTCAGTTTGAGGGAGGCGGATTAAGTAGTCTGAAACTGGCTAAGAGACACTTGTCTAATAACCCGAATTAAAAATAAAATAAACGTGACCTTTGATGCCTATAGTGGCATTAATTGCTTTGTGGTACCTATGTAATGTAGTAAATGTGGTGGTCAATTTATGTAGTACAAAGTCCCTCAAGCAGCAATGAAGTAAATGGTCAGATCATCTGTGTTAGAGTCAGCCACAGGGAGAACGTGGAAATAATTACATGGAGATTTTAATGCCTCCTGCGAGGTCGGCCAAAACCTGGATTCATATGTTATCCAAAGAAGGGGTGGCACGGTGGCACAATGGTAAACGCTGCTGGCTCACAGCACCAGAGACCTGGGTTCAATTCCAGCCTCGGGTGACTGTCTGTGTGGAGTTTGCATTTTCTCCCCGTGTCTGCGTGGTTTCCTCCCGCTGCTCCGGTTTCCTCCCATAGTCCAAAGATCTGCAGGTTAGGTAGATTGGTCGTGCTAAATTGCCCCATAGTGTCCAAAGGGTTAGGTGAGATTATTGGGTTACGGGGATAGAGTGGAGGTGTGGGCTTAAGTGGGGTGCTCTTTCCAAGGGCAAGTGCAGATTTGATGGGCCGAATGGCCTCCTTCTGCATTGTAAATTCTATGATTCCATGATTCTATGTTGTTCCCGAATGTGTCAAACTAGTTTTGTAGGACTTGAACGTTCTTCTTAGGCAGTCCCTGGGAGTGGAGGGTGACTTGCTTCCACACTAAAAATGTGTTCTCAGGTGGCAGCGAAGTCCAGTGCGCAACCTACAGTCTCTGTCACAGGTGGAGCAGACAGTGGCTGGAGGATTGGGTGGGTGGAGTGTGCACGTTACTACATTGTCCTTTTGCTGGAGATTCTTGGCTTCAGCTTGCTCGCAGCGATGAAACTCAAGGTGTGCCGGTTCTTCCCAGATGATTTTCCTCCACTTTGGGCGGTGTTGGGCCAGGGATTCCAAGGTGTCGATGGGTAATTTGTTCACGGAAGCTTTGGGGGTGTCCTTGAAGCATTTCTTCTGCCCTCCTGGGGCTGACTTGCTGTGTCGAAGGTCAGAGTAGAGTGCTTGTTTTGTGAGTCTCGCATCAGGCATGCAGACGTTGTGGCTCAGCCAGTGGAGTTGATTGAGTGTTGCCAATGCTTTGATGCTGGGGATGTTGACCTGAGCAAAAACACAGATGTTGGTGCGCCGATCTTGCCAATGGATTTTCAGGATGTTGCAGGTGCAGCACTGGTGGTACTTTTCCAGGGTTTTGAGGTGCCTGTTGTATATAGTCCATGTCTCTGAGCCAGATAGGAGGGTGGTGTTGGGTCTGAGATCCTAGTCTTCAAACGTTCTCTTCCTCTGGTGACCGAAGGCTGTGCTGGCACACTGGACATGATGTTGAACCTCATTGTTGATGTCTGCCCTTGTTGACAGTGTGGCTTTGGAGGTATCCTGAGTGGTGGTCTAGCACACATTTCTGTTGTGCCCTTGGATCTGATGACGTGTTGCATTCAGATGGATCCTGGAAATTACCAGAGCATCTTCAAAGGGTTTTCTATCACTGTGAAAGCAGATGGTATTCGTGGCCTGGGGAAAGCATGGGCTCCAATCTTCATTGACTATTCAATGTAAGGGCTGTGCAAATTTTGGTGGGGGACAAAAACCCCCATCAGGATTATCACCTGGAACGTTAGGGGACTTAACGGTCCAGTGAAACAATCCTGCGTCTTTGGCCACTTGAAGAGTTCAAAATTTGACATAGTCTTTGTCTAAGAAATGCACCTGAGGGAGAAGGACTGACTGTGGGTAAGGAAGGGCTGGGTGGGACAGACCTACCATTCATGTAACAGGACGAGGGCCAGGGGGGTAGTTATCTTGAGGACGGTGTTTATAGTGACAAGGACGGTTACAGACCCAGAGTGACGGTACGTCGTGGTCAGCAGTGACTAGACGGGGCACTGGCAGTCTTGGTAAACGTGTACACGCCCAACTGGGCCATCGCGAAAACCCCCAACATTGACACACACCGACTGTTCATGGAGGGGGGGGGAACTTTAACTGTGTACAAGACCCACTGACAGACTGATCAAACCCCAGAACGGGGAAAAAGACAGGCATGGCTCGGGAGCTACGACTGTTTATGGCGCAGATGGGGGCTGTGCACCCATGGCGGTTCCTGCACCCAGGTGAGAAGGAATTCCTGTTCTTCTCACCAATACACAAGGTATACACCCATATCACATTCTTTGTCGTGGGAAAATCGCTTCTTCCAGAAGTAGTAAGAGAGGAATATTCTGCGATAGTCATCTCCGACCACGTTCCACGTTACATGGATGTGAGGTTGGAGATAGGCCGTGTCCAATGCCCCTATGGAGGTTGGACATGGACCTCTTGGCCGACAAGGTCTTCTGCCAGAAAACATCACAGGCCATAGGCGAGTATGTTACTAACAACCCGAATGGGGAAATCTCACCTTTCACTTTCTGGGAGGCACTGAAGGCAGCGATTAGAGTAGACACTAATGGAGGAGAGGGTGACTGGGCAACAACTGAACGACTCCATCCTGGAGGCGAACAGAAGATACTCCGAGGCCCTGACTGTAGAGCTTCTGGTGGAGTGGAAAAGCTACAAATGGTCTTTAACCTGCTCTGCACCAGGAAGGCAGTGCCCAACTCCGCCAGACACGGGGTCCTTTTATGAACACGGAGAGAAGGCTGGCCGCCAGTTGACTCACCAGCTGAGAAAGCAGGCAGCCACGAAGGAAACAGCATAGGTAAAAGACAACAGAGGCAGACTGGTAGCCAAACCAAAAGAGGTCAACATGCATTTCAGGCCTTCTACTGGGGATAAAATGGTTCATCGATGATCTGGAGATGCCAGTCATGGGGGAGGACAGGCGGGGGGAGTGGAAGCATCAATAGGACAGGGTAAGGTCATGGAGGGTATCAGTTACATGCAGGCGGGGAAGGTGCCTGAACCCAATGGGTTCCCGGCGGACTTCTATAAAAATTCCACACCAGCCCAGGCCCCCACACCTACAGGAGATGTTCGCAGACTCGCTAACAAGGAGCACCCTGCCTCCCACACTAACACAGGCCACCATATCACTAATACCCAAAAAAGATAAAGGCTCGACGGAATGTGGATCATATAGACCCATTTCGCTGCTTAACGCAGACACAAAAATACTCGCAAAAGTTATGACCAAGAGACTGGAGAACTGCGTACCAGAAGTGGTCGCACAGGACCAGGTGGACTTTGTCAAGGGTAGGCAGCTAACTGCGAACATCAGACAGCTGCTGAATATGATACAGACCCCATCCAGGGAGAGAACATTAGTTGAATGGGAGAACCTCATAGAGGTACTGGAGCAGTTTGGGCTAGGGACGGGGTTCGCCTCGTGGGTGAAACTCCTGCACAATGCCTCCATGGTGAGTGTTCGGCCCAACAACACCAGCCCTGAATACTTCCAGTTGCACAGAGGCACAAGGCAAAATTGCCCGCTGTGCCCGCTCTTGTTCGCCCTGGCAATTGAACCCCTGGTGATCACTATGCGAGAAGCGAGATGTTGGAAGGATATCCGAAAAAGAGACAGAGAGCACAGGGTCTCACTGTATGCGGAAGACCTACATCATGGACCCGCAGAACAGCTTGAAGGAAATCATGAAGCTTCTGGAAGAGTTTGGGTCTTCTCAGAATCCCAAAATCCCCAAGACAAGACTGCAGAGGATAAGAAGCATGGGGCGGTCTGCCCCTCCCGAACATGCTTTACTACCACTGGGCAGTCACAGCCTAGAGGATGAGGGGATGGGTAAGGGAGCAGAGCAAGGAATGGGTGAAAAGGGAGGAGTCCGCCTGCATGGGAACACTTTCCGAGCCTTAGCCATGACAGCACTCGCATCCCCCCCAGCAAAGTACACATCCAGCCCAGTGGTAGTAGCAACGCTAAAAACTTGGAACCCGATGAGACAACACTTCAGCTTAACCGAAGTGTCCACCATGGCCCTTATCTGTGGTAACCACAGGTTTCCACCAGCCATGCTAGACTCCACTTTTAAGAAGTGGAGACAGGACGGGGGGAACGCTGCGATTAGGAACTTCTACATGGCGGACAGACTTGCAACCTTGAACGAGCTGACTGAGAGACCAAAACTGCCGAGAGACACAATGCTGGAGGAACTGCCGGACGCGGACAGTATGGATAAAGAGAACTGTGGAGACATTTATGGAGGAGGGCCAACTCCACCTCCTCCTGTGTGAAGCTAAGCCTCATGCAGTTTCAAGTGGTGCACAAAGCGCACCTAACCAGAACCCGAACGAGCAGGTTCTTCCCAACCAACCGCTCCTACATGTTCTGGGCCTGCTCAGGCTTGTCGGGTTTTGGACAGACTTCTTCGAGGCGATGTCCAAGGTTGTGGGGGTGAGGGTAGAGCTGTGCCCGAAAGTGGCAGTCTTCGGGGTATTGGACCAGCCAGAATTATATAACTATATATGGGGAAGAGGGCCGATGCCCTTGCTTTTGCTTCCCTAATCGCCCGCCAGAGAATCCTGCTCAGCTGGCAATCAGCAGCACCACACACAGCTGCAGGCTGGCTGGCAGATCTGTTGGAATTTCTCTAGCTGGAGAAGATCTAGTACACCATCCGAGGGTCGGACAAGGGCTTCCACAAAGTGTGGGGGCCATTCATCAGCCTGTTCGAAGCCAATAACTGATAGGAAGGGAGGGAGGGAGCGGGGGAAAATAATAGGAGCCAACAGGACCATACAAAGCAGACAGGAACAGCAAGGGCAGCAAGGGAGGAACACAAGGAAATACCAGAAGGGTACATGGGGAAAGAGCGAGGAGGGGGGCCACAAAACCAAGAGGACAACAACAACAAGAATAAGGTGAAAGATGATTATGAAATCTATGGTGGAAGACGGAGCCCGAATAACAGAGAGTGGAAGGGAGAACGGGTGGGTGGTGGGGGGAGGGGGGTGGGCAAGGAAGGGTGGGGAAAGGGAGTGACTAAGAAAGAAAAATATGTAAATAGTAAATAATAATCGTTTCAATCACCTCCTGTACAGTGTACAATTGTGAAATTCAATAAAAATATTTATAAAAAAAGGAGGGTGAGAAGGGATGATCAATGGGACTGGCGAGGCCGAGAGCAGAGGCCAAGGCAGATCACATTGTGTGAGCTGAGGGTGGGTGGGGTCAGAAGTGCAGTGAAGTCATTGGGGTTGGGGTTTGATGTCATTTGGGTTGCGGCTTGACATCATGTGGGGTGGGTCACCACGTCACCAGAGGATGGTCTGTGACATGGGGGCCCTGCAAAGGTTCTGGGAGAGCACACAGCCCCCCAAAATGTAAGTCTGCCTTTGGGCAGTGCAGTGTGGGGCAGGCTGGTCGACAGATTTTTAGTGTAAGGCCCATGCTCTCATA
Source organism: Scyliorhinus torazame (assembly GCF_047496885.1). Taxonomy (NCBI): domain Eukaryota; kingdom Metazoa; phylum Chordata; class Chondrichthyes; order Carcharhiniformes; family Scyliorhinidae; genus Scyliorhinus; species Scyliorhinus torazame. The sequence continues at coordinate 162,162,931 of NC_092716.1, forward strand.
CACCTCAAGAAGCTGCAAGTAAGAGTGTTAATACTGAGCCGCAGCTAATACCTGACAGACTGGCTGATTCTTGACTGTACGTAAAAAGAGTCTGGATGTGTTCCAGTTGTGAGGGAAGGCAAATCATCATAAGAATGGCATGTCAAATGATAAATGATGAGAGTGTGAGGGGAGGATGGGTGGAGATAGGAAGTAGTACAAGAGAAACCATCAACCAGATTTGACAACATTAAATGTACCATGTAAGGGACAGTTCAATTATTACACACCGGATTTAGGCTGTAGCCAATAAAAGAACAATATTGATTGGTGGTAAGCAGCACTACTGGAGGGCCAGGGGGCAAGGCTGTGGGGTGTGAGGCTATGGGGGGGGGAGAGTGGGGCGGCATCATCGGGAGAGTGGGGCAGTGATGGACACTTATGTGAGATACATTAAAAGACCTTCAACACAGCCAGTACGACGCCTCTGTCACTTTATTCTGCAATGCGGGCCGACCTCCAAAGTGTGACCCATCTCTGCAGGCAGGGGGGTCCTGCCCTCCCCCTCAGCGGGATCGTGCTCTGGCCCTTGCTGGTCCGGCGCCTCCTCGTCATTCTCATCCTCGCCTTCCTCCTCAGAGGTGGCTACAAGTTCTTCATCCCCCACCTCCAGCACATCAACCCACTGCTGTGCCAGCAGACCACCACAGAGCAGGCGGCCTTGAGCAGTCAGATGCACCGCTCAATGACAGCCTGGATGGCCACGTGGGCTTTGTTTTGTCGGGTCTGCATCGGTCAGCGGCTTCCCTACTGCCATCATTAGCCGGGTCATAAACGAGTATCTCTTGCCCCCCAGGAGCCAGCCGGCCATCCCGGAGTGGTCCTTGAAGAGGCCGGGGATGTCTGACAGCCTCAGTATGTAGTCATTGAGCACACTCCCTGGGAACATGCATGATCCTAAGTTGCTGGTCACACATGAGCTGAATGTTCAGGGCGTGGAACATTTTCCTGTTAATGTAGGACGCTCCCAGACTGCCCGGTGAGTGCAAGGTGACATGCGTGCAGTCTACTACCCCCTGGACCTGGCGATGGCGGAGAATCCTGCTGCCCGGGCATCTTGTTGGGCTTGATCCATGTAAAGGTTTATATAATTCCCCTGCCTGGGCAAACAGGGTATCCGTGACCTGTTGGATGCACCTGTGGGCTGTAACCTGAGAAATGTCACACGAGTACCCTCTCGAGCCCTGGAGTGATCTCGAGGCATAAAGGTTCAAGGCTGCGGTGTCCATGGCAGCCACCGAGAGTGGGTGTCCTCCTCCTCCTACACATGGTGGCAAGTCGGCAAGGACATGACATAGGTGCCGCACCGTTTGCGTGATGAGGCAGAGTCGTCATTTGCTCAAAAGACCAGTGATGCCTGTCGTACACCCTGGGCCGTCGCGGGCCTCCCCCTCTGGGTCTCACCCCAGCCTGATGGGCAGTCGGGTCCTCAGGATATGGGGCAGGGCCCTGCACTTGGATTGCCACTTGGAGCCTCTGTCGACACTGCTGCTACCGTCACCTTCTCCGCCACCTGGCCACCCAGCCTGCCAGCAGCGGGTCCAGAATATCGTCCATACTGTTCAATATGTGTAAGGAATTGGAAGAGGGTGTTGGACTGACAACCAGCAATGTCTTCCACCCCGATACCCTCGATTCCCCCATTAATTGCCCTCCCCCACACCTGGGATGCCCTGCCCATGCACACGCCCTCATAATGTTACCTGGACCGGACGTTAGTCCCCTCCCTGTTGCAGTCACCCATTTTCCGGCTGTAGACATGTCCCCCGGGCTGGGACACATCCCCTGGTGTTCGGATGTTGACTGCTGCGTGTGTGGTGTTGCCTCCCGCACTGTGTCCAGGCATCACGGTCTGACTGGGATGCTAGGCAATGATTCCTACATGCTAAATGGCTCGCTCACCCAGGGGAATGCACTTGGAATGAGTGAAGTGCTCACTTAACCACGATTGCTAATTCCCTATTAGCAATAGCCTTCAGCCATGCGTTTTTAAAAAGGAGGACTAATCGGCACCAGCGTGACCATTTGCTGGGTAGGCTGGTGAACCATGGGAGGGCGTTCGATATGGAGTGGCTCCCGTTAATTGTATGGAACCAAGTGGTGATTATTGGTTTCTCGCCGCGCCAGGGCAGGATCCTGATTTCGCTTACGGGAGCGGGCCGGCTGCATCACAAATGGCTTGGCGCCCGGCGTGGTTCTCATTTTTTGCCTCCCCCTCTATTCACCGGCCTTGTAGCGCTCTCACTTGAGCGCAGCGAGGCCACTGAATCACGCCCATTGCTTCATGATATTAAAAAAAGCACAATTTAAGTATCACTGCAGCCAGTACACATTGAATTACTGAACTCAAGTATTGCCCAAGAACAATAGATGGATAATTTATGGATAATTCCAACATCTTTTATAAAATGACATTACTTCAGTTAATATTTTGTAGAGCAGCTTCTTTCATTGGCCCTTAGACACTTACTTTCCCATTTTTCTTCCTCCAGCTGTGTTTGGGTGCAACACGTTTTAATCCTTGGATGGCTGCAATTCTTTTAATTATCGATTAAGCTGTCTCTGTAAAGTTCAATTGTCGGAGTTGATTCCATGTTTGATGTAATGACATGCATGAGCAATTCTGTATGTTAACATGTCAGACCTCCAACCAGCAGATGGCAGAAGTGATGGACCAAATGATACTGCAGCCTTGAGGAGCCTGGAGTTAGGAGTCGTCGTGGATAGTCGTGTTTTATATTAGCTCGTATTATAGTTTTTTTTAAACTATTTTTATTCTCCTCCTTTTTCACATTTTTCCCAAATTTACACTCAACAATAAACATCAATCAGTAATGAATGCAATGTCAATCCCCATATCGATAACAACAATCCCATCCTCCCACCAAACCCCCAAACATCAGTCCGCAGCTTAACATAAACAAATGACAAAAAGCAATCAGAATATTATAGTTATCAACAGTTCATAGTTTAGTAGTATTAGTATTGTTTTCCTTCCACATTATTGTAATTTAATAAATCTTAACTAGTCACGAACTGGACGTTCTCTGGTGCACAGACTCAATTATTGAAATGCACTAGAACGTAACATGGTACCAGAAGTGCTGATTGAAGATCAAAAGTGAAGAATTAGGAAAAAGAACTGCAAGAAAATCTACTAACAAATAAAGAGCATCAAAAGAACACATCTCTGTCATGATATGCACTCATGCACATAATGAGATACAGACAGGCAGTGACAGACACCCAGTACAGCCAATCAACACACAGGACAGAACACAACCAATCACCAGGCAGAACACTGGAGGGGGGTTACCCACTACAAAACACACGAGGCATCAGCACTCTGCCTCTTTCCACTGGTGACAACTGTAGTGACAGTCAGGGTGTATATATCAGTTAGTACCTTCTACACGTGGCTCAGAGCTAGTCTGGTCTAGTTATTTATAGTTAGCACACTTAGATTAGTAGAGTGTCAACCCACAGCAAGCTGTGTGCACTGCTCCAGAAGTTCAATAAAGCGTATTGAACTAACGTCTAAGTTTGGCGTCTACGTTCAAGTACAATTGCATCCAGTTGCAGTCCGTGTTACCCCAGGGTGAATAACACGACATGGTACCAGTAGTCTACGTTACCTAAGTGGTTTACCTCGAGTGATTCAGTGACGACCAGCGAGTGCCTTCCAGCGGCATGGAGAAGATCCAGGCCCCTCCAAAGCTACGGATCTCCGGCAATCTCGGCGCCAACTGGTGGGTCTTCAAGAAGAGGTTCCTTCTCTACATTGAGGCCTTGGGCCTCGAGGATGCATCCGATGGTAGAAAAACGCGCTGCTCTTATCAACTGCAGGGGACCAAGCCATCCAAATTTTCAACTCGCTCACTTTTGCTGGCGGTGAGGCCAAGACCAAATTCAAGACCGTTTTAGCGAAGTTCGACAGTCACTGTGAAGTCGAAACGAATGAGAGCTTTGAGCGCTATGTTTTCCAGCAACGCCTTCAGGGTAAGGATGAACCTTTCAAATCCTTCATAACTCATCTCCGTATATTAGCGCAGTCCTGCAACTATGGTGACACCACTGTTTCCATCATCAGGGATCAGATCGTGTTTGGGGTCCACTCCAACTCTTTGCGGGAACAGCTCATCAAAATTAAAAACATGACCCTGCCAGTCGCAATCGAGACGTGTAAAGTGCATGAAGAGGTGAGAAATCGGTACTCCCGTTTCAAATCGGCAGAACAGGAACAACTTGCCTCCCACGAGGCAGTGGGTGTACAGGCCATCGCCCAGATGCAGCGCCTCAGTATCGATGAAGGCAGCCATTTCGCGTGCTTTTCCCGGGGTCCCACGCATGCGCACCACGAACAGAACGAATCGGCCGAAGACCAAACTGCGCAAGTGCGAATGTTGGCTGACCGCAAAGCGCATGTGCGACGATGCTCAGAGCGTAATGGCGTCAACGTCATGACGTGCCCACTTAAAGCGGCAATGCCCTGCAAAAGGCAGGCGATGTTTAAATTGTGGGAAGCCTGGACATTATGCAGCCTTGTGCAGGTCTGCACCACCGTGGTGTCAAGGGCCAGCGATCCCATTTCCAACGCAAACGCGTTCGATGTGTACAGCAAGGTCTACTGGATTCTGATCCTGGTAGCACTACGGATCCAGAGGATGACTACCTGGAGTCGCCATATCGTGTGGGCATCATCATTACATGTGAATATGCCTCCTCAAATTCAGCAAGACGCCTATCTATCCTCAATGTGGATTCTGCGGACGAATGGCGTGCTATCGTACACATTAACCAATGCAGCATCCAGTTCAAGCTGAACACTGGTGCTTCAGCCAATCTCATCTCTCAAGCTGATTTTGACCGCGTTAAAAAGCAACCCAAAATTCTTCCGCCAGCCTGCCAGCTCCTTGATTATAATGGCAATGCCATAACTGCATTAGGATCTTGTCATCTGTTTGTCTCCAACAAGGCCATCAATGCCACACTGCGATTCGAAATCATCAAGCCTAACAAGGCATCCCTGCTTGGTGCCCATGCATGCAAGCTACTCAACCTCGTACAGCCATGTCCTCTTCCAATGTGGATCTTCAGGCTGACATTGATGACATCCTGGCGCAACACCCGGATGTGTTTAGTGGAATGGGTACGCTGCCATACTGCTACAAGATCTTACTCAGGCCTGATGCCACACCTGTAATCCATGCACCACGCCAGGTGCCGGCTCCTCTGAAGGAACGTTTAAAGGCACAGCTGCAGGAGCTCCAAGACCAGGGCATCATCTCCAAAGTGACGGAACCGACTGACTGGGTCAGCTCGATGGTCTGTGTGAAGAAGCACTCAGGAGAGTTGCGGACATGTATAGATCCCAAAGATCTTAACCGGAACATAATGCGGGAACACTACCCGATCCCGAAGCGGGAGGAACTGACCAGTGAGATGGCACACGCCAAATTCTTCACGAAGCTAGACGCATTGCGTGGTTTCTGGCAGATACAACTGGACGAGTCCAGCAGGAAGCTCTGCACGTTCAATACACCTTTCAGAAGGTGCGGTTATAACCGGATGCCGTTTGGCATTGTTCCAGCCTCTGAAATCTTCTACAGGATCATGGAGCAGATGATGGAGGGCATTGAGGGTGTGCGTGTCTACATAGATGATGTAATCATATGGTCCACGACCCCCGAGGAACACATATCTCATCTCAAACAAGTCTTTCGACGTGTCCATGCAAACGGACTCAAGTTGAACAAGGCCAAGTGCTCCTTTGGCATGTCATCCATCAAGTTCTTGGGCGACCAGATATCCCAGCAGTGTGTGCAACCAGATTCGGGCAGAATCAAGGCCATTAACACCATGAAGACCCTGGAAGACAAAAAGGCGGTACTACACTTCCTTGATATGGTAAACGTCTTGGGAAAGTTCATTTCCAACCTGGCATTACACACCACGGCTCTCAGGCATCTGGTGAAGAAGTCCACTGCATTCCAGTGGCTACCCACTCATCAAGCAGAGTGGCTCGAGCTAAAGGCTCGTTTTTTGACCCGGACAGGGAGACAAAAATCTCCACGGACGCATGCCAGGACGGCATTGGTGCGGTGCTCCTCCAGAAGGATGACTCCTCGTCCTGGGCTCCAGTGGCTCATGCGTCAAGGGCCATGACTCCTACTGAACAGAGGTACGCCCAGATAGAAAAAGAGTGCCTGGGCCTCTTATCCGGCATTGTAAAGTTCCATGACTACGTCTACGGTCTACCAACCTTCACAGTGGAGACTGACCACAGACCCTTGGTCCATATCATTCATAAGGACTTGAATGACATGATGCCCAGGCTTCAGCGCATTCTCCTTAGACTCCACAGGTGCAATTTTGAGTTAGTATACACACCAAGCAAGGAGCTAATAATTGCGGATGCCCTGTCACGCTCCATCATCTTGCCCTGTGAACAGGTTGACTTCATCCGCCAGATTGAGGCGCAGGTGCAACTGTGTGCCAGCAACCTCCCGGCCTCAGATGAAAGAGTGATCAACATTCGAGAAGAGACTGCCAAGGACCCTCTTCTTCAGCGTGTAATGCACCACCTTGCAAATGGTTGGCAAAAAGGGTAATGCCCTCAGTTCTTTAATGTCAAGGACGACCTGACAGTCGTCGAGAGGATCCTCCTCAAGCTAGATCGTATTGATATTTCTCGCAGCCTGCAGAGCTTAGTGCTCAAACAAATCCACGAGGGACACCTCGATGTCGAAAAGTGTAGGCGCAGGGCCCGGCAGGCTACCTATTGGCCTGGAATCAACCAGGACATATCCAACATGGTCCTCAATTGTGCGACTTGCCAGCGCTTCCAGCCTGCTCAGGTGAAAGAAACACTCCAGCAACACGAGATCGTGACCTCTCCGTGGTCCAAGGTGGGAATCAACCTTTTTCACACCAATGGGAGTGACTATGTGCTCATCATAGATTTCCTCTCAAATTACCCGGAAGTTGTGAAGCTGTCAGACCTCACATCAAGAACAGTCATCAAGGCCTGCAAAGAGACATTTGCCAGGCATGGTTTTCCACTCACTGTCATGAGTAACAATGGTCCCTGCTTCCACAGCCAAGAGTGGTCCAATTTCGCCAAGTCGTACAAATTCAAACACATTACCTCGAGCCCACACTACCTGGGGTCCAACGGGAAGGCTGATAAAGTGGTCCATATAGTGAAGCAACTGCTCTGCAAGGCTGCGGACTCTGCTTCTGACTTCAACCTTGTGCTGTTGGCATACAGGGCAACCCCTCTGTCCACCGGTATGTCTCCGGCTCAACCCCTCATGAATAGAGACCTGCAGACGACTGTTCCAGCCATACACTTACCAGACCTGAATCACCTCCCAGTGCTGCAAAAGGTGCAGCGACTCAGGAACCGGCAAAAGCTGACGTACGATGCTCATGCTACCGATTTGCCTGTGCTATCTCCGGAAGATGCTGTTCGCATCAAGATACCTGATGGAGGCTGGTCAGCTCCAGCTGTTGTTGTTCTACAGGCTGCTCCCAGATCGTTTGTAGTTTGCATGGCTAATGGCTCCATTGTCAGGCGCAACAGAGGGGCACTACGCAAACTTGCCTGCCCACCACCAAATCTCACCTTTCCATATGCTGTCATGCCGCCTCCGGACACCTCGCACCACGAGGCCACCAATCTGACAGCAATCCCGCCTGTCAAGGCGCCATCGTCCCCACCTCCACCTCTCAGGCGGTCGACAAGGATCCGACACCAACCCCAAAGATTGGACTTTTAGACATTTATCTTGTAAATATTGTTCTGTATCTGCACGCTAGACACCTTTCATGTAAAAAATTAATTCACTCGCCATTTAATGTAAATAGTTATACATGTAAATACAGTCGCATATGCTCTAAGCAACCAATTAATTTTTTTTTTAAAGGGGGAGATGTCATGATATGCACTCATGCACATAATGAGATACAGACAGGCAGTGACAGACACCCAGTACAGCCAATCAACACACAGGACAGAACACAACCAATCACCAGGCAGAACACTAGAGGGGGGGTTTCCCACTATAAAACACACGAGGCATCAGCACTCTGACTCTTCTGATCCGGCTGATAACCTGGAATGTTATGGGACTGAATGGGCCGGTCTGGCGGGCCCGGGTGTTGGCTGAAAGCGGATGTGGCCATGCTTCAGGAGACGCACCTGAGGGTGGCGGATCAGGTAAGGTTGAGAAATGGGTGGGTAGGGCAGGTGTTTCATTCGGGTTTGGATGCAAAAAATCGGGGGGGGGTGACAATCTTGGTGGGGAAGAGAGTGGCATTGTGGCAGACAATGGCGGTAGGTATATGATGGTAAGTGGCAAGCTGCAGGGGGAGCGGGTGGTGTTGGTCAATGTATATGCCCCGAATTGGGACGATGAGGTGTTCATGCGGCGTATGCTGGACCGGATTCCGGACCTGGAGACAGGGGGCCTGGTAATGGGGGGGGATTTCAACACTGTGCTGGATCCGACATTGCATCGTTCTAGGTCTAGGACGGCCAGGAGGCCGGCGGTGGCCAAGATGCTGAGGGGGTTCATGGACCAGATGGGAGGGGTGGATCCATGGATGTTTGCGAGGCCGGGGGCCAGGGAATTTTCATTCTTCTTCCATGTTCACAAGGCCTACTCCCGGATTGAGTTTTTTGTCATGAGCAGGGTGCTGATTCCGAGGGTGGAGGATGCGGAGTACTCAGCAATAGCCATTTCTGATCATGCTCCGCACTGGGTGGACCTCGAGTTGGGGGAGGAAAGGGACCAGCGCCCGATGTGGCGCCTAGAGGTGGGGTTGCTGGCGGACGAGGAGGCGAGCGGGCGGGTCCGAAAGTGTATAGAGAGGTACCTGGAGGCTAATGACAATGGGGAGGTGCAAGTAGAGGTGGTCTGGGAGGCGCTGAAGGTGGTGGTCAGAGGAGAGCTGATCTCCATTAGGGCACACAAGGAGAGGGGGGAGAGGAGAGAGAGGGAGAGGTTGGTGGGGGAGGTGGTGAGGGTGGATAGGAGGTACGCGGAGGCCCGGGAGGAGGGATTGCTTAGGGAGCGGCGTAGCCTCCAGGCTGAGTTTGATTTGTTGACCACCAGGAAGGCGGAGGTGCAGTGGAGGAAGGCGCAGGGAGCGGTATATGAATACGGAGAAAAGGCGAGCCGTATGCTGGCACACCAGATTCGGAAGCGAAAGGCAGCTAGGGAGATCGGGGGAGTTTGGGATGGAGAAGGGATCATGGTGCGAAGTGCGGTGGGTATCAGGGGCTTCTACGAGGAACTGTACCGGTCTGAGCCCCCACTGGAAGAGGGAAGGATGGGTCGCTTCCTGGACCGGCTGAGGTTTCCGAGGGTGGAGGAGGGGCATGTGGCGGGGTTGGGGGTGCCGGTTTGGTTGGAGGAGTTGGTCAAAGCGATCGGGAACATACAGCGGGGGAGGCACCGGGGCCGGATGGGTTCCCGGTTGAATTTTACAAGAAGTATTCGGACCTGCTGGGCCCGCTGTTGGTAAGGACCTTTAACGAGACAAGGGAAGGGGGGGCTCTGCCCCCGACGATGTTTGATTTCCCTGATCCTGAAGCAGGACAAGGATCCCTACAGTGTGGGTCATACAGGCCGATCTCACTCTTAAATGTAGATGCAAAGTTGCTGGCAAAGATTTTGGCCATGAGGATAGAGGACTCTGTGCCGCAGGTCATACATGAGGATCAGACGGGATTCGTGAAAGGGAGGCAGTTGAATAGCAATGTACGGAGGCTCTTGAATGTTATAATGATGCCGGCGATGGAAGGGGAGGCGGAGGTAGTGGCGGCGATGGATGCGGAGGAGGCCTTTGATAGGGTGGAGTGGGGGTACCTGTGGGAGGTGTCGAAAAGGTTCGGGTTCGGGGAGGGGGTCGTCAGGTGGGTGAGGATGCTATAAGAGGCCCCGGTGGCGAGTGTGGCCATGAACAGAAGGAGGTCAGAGTATTTCCGGCTACAGCGGGGGACGAGGCAGGGGTGTCCCCTGTCCTCCCTGCCCTTTGCGCTGGCAATTGAACCCCTGGCCATGGCGTTGAGGGAGTCGAGGGACTGGAGGGGGCTGGTGCGGGGTGGGGAGGAGCATCGGGTGTCGCTGTATACGGATGATTTGCTGCTATATGTGGCGGACCCAGTGGAGGGAATGCCGGAGGTGATGAGGATCCTTAGGGAGTTTGGAGATTTCTCCGGGTACAAGCTTAATATGGGGAAGAACGATTGTTCGTAGTGAACCCGGGGGACTAGGAGAGAGGGATTGGTGAGCTCCCACTAAAAAGGGCGGAGAGGAGTTTCAGGTACCTGGGGGTCCAGGTGGCTAGGAGCTGGGGGGCCTTACATAAGTGTAACTTCACGAGGCTGGTGGAGCAGATGGAGGAGGAGTTTAAGAGGTGGGACGTACTGCCACTCTCCCTGGCGGGTAGGATAAAGTCAGTTAAAATGATGGTGCTCCCGAGGTTTTTGTTCCTGTTCCAATGCCTCCCCAACCTGATCCCTAAGGCCTTCTTCAGGCGGGTTAACAAGAGCGTTATGGGGTTTGCGTGGGTGCAGAAGACCCCGAGGGTGAGAAGGGTGTTCCTGGAGCGGTGCACGGATAGGGGGGGGTAGGCGCTGCCTAACCTCTGTGGGTATTATTGGGCCGCCAACGTGGCGATGGTGCGTAAGTGGGTGATGGAGGGGGATGGGGCGGCATGGAAGAGGCTGGAGATGGCGTCCTGTGTGGGCACGAGCCTGGAGGCGCTGGCGCCGGCGCCGCTGCCGCTTCCTCCAACGAGGTACACCACGAGCCCGGTGGTGGCGGCTACCCTCAAACTTTGGGGGCAATGGAGACGTCACAGGGGGGAGGTGGGGGCCTCGGTGCAGTCCCCAATTCGGGGGAACCACCGGTTTGTCCCGGGGAGGATGGATGGCGGGTTTCTGAGCTGGCACAGTGTACGTATCAGAAGGAGAGGGGATCTGTTTGTGGACGGGAGGTTCGCGAGCCTGGGTGAGCTGGAGGAGAAGTTTGGGCTCCCCCCGGGGAACACCTTTAGATATATGCAGGTAAGGGCGTTTGTTCGGTGGCAGGTGGTGGAGTTCCCACGGCTGCTGCCACGCGGGGTCCAGGACAGGGTGCTGTCGGGGGTATGGGTTGGAGAGGGAAGGATCTCGGCAACGTATCAGGTGATGCAGGAGGAGGCCTCGGTGGGGGAGCTAAAGGGTAAGTGGGAGGAGGAGTTGGGCGAGGAGATTGACGCGGGGATGTGGGCGGATGCGCTGGGGAGGGTGAACTCTTCCTCCACTTGCGTGAGACTTAGCCTCATACAATTTAAGGTGCTGCATAGGGCTCACATGACCGGGGCAAGGATAAGCCGGTTCTTTGGGTGCGAGGACAGGTGTGTTAGGTGCTCAGGGAGCCCAGCAAATCACACCCACATGTTCTGGGCCTGCCCAGCGTTGGAGGGCTTTTGGAAGGGTGTAGCGAGGACGGTGTCGAGGGTGGTAGGTTCCAGGGTCAAGCCGGGCTGGGGGCTCGCAATATTTGGGGTGGCAGAGGAGCCGGGAGTGCAGGAGGTGAAAGAGGCCGGTATTCTGGCCTTTGCGTCCCTGGTAGCCCGACGAAAGATACTTCTTCAGTGGAAGGATGCGAGGCCCCCAAGCGTGGATTCCTGGATCAACGATATGGCAGGGTTTATTAAATTGGAGAGGGTGAAATTTGCCTTAAGGGGATTGGTACAAGGGTTCTTCAGGCGGTGGCAGCCGTCCGTAGACTTCCTGGCAGAACGTTAGAAGATGGTCAGAGCAGCGGCAGCAACCCGGGGGCTCCGGGGGGGGGGGGGGGGCGGGGGGGAATCGGGGGGAGGGGGGGGTTGGTTCGTTTTTCCTTTTTTCTTGAGTGGGCGTGTATTTTTGCCTTTGTGTTGATGAAAGCTGTTAATTTATTATTTATGTATAGGGGACGTTGTTTTTTTCTTTCTGTATTTTGTTGTTGTATTGTGAAAATTTGAATAAAATTTTTTTTTTTTTCAAAAAGCACTCTTTTTTAAAAAAAGCATTCTTTCCACTGGTGACAACTGTAGTGACTGTCAGGGTGTATATATCAGTTAGCACCTTCTACACATGGCTCAGAGCTAGTCTGGTCTAGTTAGTTATAGTTAGAACGCTGAGATTAGTAGAGTGTCAACCCACAGCAAGCTGTGTGCACTGCTCCAGAAGTTCAATAAAACGTATTGAACTAACGTCTAAGTTTGGCGTTTACTTTACAGTACAACTGCATCCAGTTGCAGTCCGTGTTACCCCAGGGTGAATAACACGACAATCTCAATGCTCAACTGGTCACCCAAGTACAAGATGAATAGTTTAAAAACACCATAAAGCCTTCATATCACTGATAACGTAGATGCAAGTTGGCACGCTTTTAGGCAGCAGTTTACCTATATGTAGCGACTCTAGGTTTACAGGCATGATGAGTGAAGATTAGCTTAGCTGCCCACCATAGTAGGTCCACGGGCAATCAACATTTTGAATACATTTGTATTTGAAAGCAAGAGAAAACTTTGATGGCGTTGTTGAAAGGTTTGATGGTCATTGTACCCCGAAAAAGAACAAAACCTTTGAAATGTACATTTCCAGAACATGCACGCAGCTGGCAGACGAGTCATTCACAGTTTTCTCACAGATTTCAAATTAAAGGCTCAGACTTGTAATTTTGCCACATTACAGTCATCAATGATCAGAGATCAAATTGTATTTGGCATAAAAAGCGATAAAGTGCGTGAATGTCTTTTGAGGGAAAATGAGCTTCAGCATGAAGATGCAATAAAAATTTGCCATGCCAGGGAGTTAGCTGCGCAGCAAATTAACACATTAAACATGGGAAGTTTTGGCGCAAAAATCAAGAATGAAGCCAACACGATAGATGTTGTGACATACCCAAAAGGAAAACGTGGTCTCAACTGTGGTGACATTTTAAGTGATTGTCAGACACCACCATTCTGTGTAAGCGGTGTGGAAATAGGATCTTGCAGAGTCAATGTCCCACCTTTGGCAAAATTTCAGCAAAGTGTAAAGGCAAAAACCATTTTGCTAAGCAGTGTTTTTATAGCAAGAAAATCAAAGTGCAAAAATCTATAAATGCTGTTGACAAAATTAATTTAGAAGATACATTTTTCATAAATATTACTTCCAATGAAGACAGGCCCAATGTAGCCAAGCAAAGTAAAATGTCTTTGACGAAAATCAGAAGCAAGAATAATGAAGTTTTGATTATAAATAAAGATAACTGGGGCAGCATGTGGTGCAGTGGTTAGCACTGGGACTGCGGCGCTGAGGACCCAGGTTCGAATCCCGGTCCTGGGTCACTGTCCGTGTGGAGATTGCACATTCTCCCCATGTCTGCGTGGGTTTCATCCCAACAATCCAAAGATGAGCAGGTTAGGTGGATTGGCCATGCTAAATTTCCCCTTAATTGGAAAAAAAATATTTGTGCACTCTAAATTTATTTTTTTAAATGAATAAATAAATAAATAAAGATAACTGGATAGATTCTTTACTAATCAATCAAACGTTGATAAATCTCAAACTTGACACAGGAGCGAAAGCTAATCTTATCAGTATCTTGGATATTGAAGCAATGAGAATTCAATCCAAGATTTTGAACAGACCGGTATTTTTAAAACATTACAATGGTCAATGAATTAATCTCCAGGCGTGTGTGAACTTGAAGTTCAGGTCAAAGATAGAATCCATAAAATGACATTTTCAATTGTAGCCACAGATCCTGAATTGTTACTGAGTGTGGAAGCTTGTGAAACACTTGAATTAGTCAAAAGAGTATACAGCACTGATTGTGTTTTGACTGCGCACAGTACATCGGTGGATTCAATAGTACAAGCATTTCCAGAAAATTTTCAAGGTTTCGGTGTTTTGCCATTTACTTATCGAATTCAACTGAAGTGCGCAACCCATAATACATGCTCCAAGAAGAGTACCAGCACCATTAAAGGATTGGCTGAAAGCTGAAATTGATAGAATGACGAATCTGGGGGTGATTAAGAAAATTGAAGTGTCATGCGAGAGTACCTTTAAGAAATGGGTGTTTATAAATGGGTGTGTATATAAATATCTGTAGTGAAAGCACCTTTAAGAAATGGGTGTTTATTACTGCAGTGATGTCAGAGAGTGGATGGAGCTGGGCGGTCTGTCAGCTTTTTACTTTCGCTTTAGGCTTTTTGCTGCAGGGTGGGTTTGGTTTCATGTTAGTTTTGGAGAAGCTGCAATCACAGCAGGATGTGTGTGAATCTCTGCAAGCTTATAAGTGTCCATTTGCTGATTTCAACGTGGTAACTGTTCTCAGTAGTGAAGTTAAGCCTGATGTCTTTCTGTTAAAAGGTGTTTTTAAGTCTTATAGATGTTAAAAGGAAAGCTTAAAGGATTACTTAATGTTGTAGTCTTTGGGGGCTGTATTTGAATTAATGATTGCTAAGTTGATCACTGTATGTTTTAAAAAGGTTAACTTGAGTTCATAGAATAAACATTGTTTTGCTTTAAAAAATACTTTTCCATTTCTGCTGTACCACACCTGTAGAGTGGGCCGTGTGCTCCCCATACCACAATCTATTAAAAGTTGTGGATCAGGTGAACTCCATGGCCCATAACAGAAGAACCAACAATTTGGGTAAATTCAATGGTGTGCATGAAGAAACGCAATAATGATTTAAGAATCTGCAAGGATCCGAAAGACTTCAATGTCATTAATTAAGCGGGAACATTATCCAATGCCAAAACGTGAAGAAATTACGAGCAAAATATCAGGTGCAAAATGCTTCAGTAAACTGGATGCATCGCAGGGTTTTTGTCAACTCAAATTGGATGAGGAGAGTACGAATTGCATACATTTAACACTCCATTTGGACACTACTGTTTTCTTCGAATGCCGATTGTGATAATATCCACATCTGAAATCTTTCACAGGGTAATGGCGCACATTGTGGAAGATATTGAAGAAGTTCATGTGTATGTTCATGATATTATAGTCTGGGTTCTATGAAGGAAGAACACAATGACAGACTCATCAACCTACTACGCTGTATTAAGAAGTATGGGATCAAGTTGAACAAACCAAGTGTTAATTTGGAGTTTAAAAAAATCACGTTTCTGGGGGACAAGTTGTCTGATCAAGGCGTACAACCCGATCAAGTAAAGATACAGGCAATGCTGAATATGCCACGACCAACAAACTAGAAAGGAGTTCTGAGGATATTAGGAATGAACAACTTGAGAGGCAAATTTATCTTGAATTTGTCAGCCAAGACAACATGCCTGAGAGAAGTTAGAAAGAAGATGAATACTTTTGAATGGTGAGAGAAGCATGAGCAAGCGTGGCTTACCCTGAAGACAGCTTTGACAACAGCTCCAGTGCTAAAATATTTTGACCCACCCAAGAAACAAAAATTTTGACTGATACGTCGAAAGATGGGTTAGGTGCAGTGCTGTTTCAGCAGGAAGATGGAGAGGATTGGAAGCCAGTTGCCTATCCATCTTGGTCCATGACCAATTCTGAATGTCAGTTTGCTCAAATTGAGAAGGAATGTCTCACACTAGTTAATGGCTTGGAAAGGTTTCATAGCTATGTGCATGGCCTACCAACGTTTCTGGTCAGAAAACAATTAATTGAGATGTCACCACGTATCCAGAGAATGATGGTGAAGTTCCAGCAGTGATTTTGATCTCATTTACACCCCAGGCGAGCACATTGTAGTTGCAGATGCGCTATCAAGAATTACAGCTGTGCTGGAAGAAAAGCAGATTGAAGAAGATGTGCAAGTGCATGTCAATCTGATAAAGAGACACTGCCGGTGTCTGATTAAAAATCAAAGCTAATAATCGAGGAAACCAAAAAGGATGAAGTCTGCAGATGATAATCAAGAATCTCAAAGTATCACAGTATTTGAGTGGAACTAAGTGTAGCTAATGGATTCCTACTACGGCAACAAACAATAGTAATACCACAGTCTCTGCAAGCTGAAATTTTGCAAAAAATGCACGAGGGCCACCTCGGAATTGACAAGTGTAAAAGAAGAGCACGAGCCATGGTATGTTGGGCAGAGATCAACAAGGATATTCAAAGGATGGTAGAGGAATGCGCGACATGTCAAAAATGTCAACATAGACAAATAAAGGAGCTAATGCAGATGGGCGACATAATGACACTTCCATGGCAGAAAGTAGGGATAGATTTGTTTTATCTTGAAGGAAAATAATATTTCATAGTGGTTAGCACTATGGCTTCACGGCGCCAGGGTCCTAGGTTCATTTCCCGGCTTGGATCAGGATCTGTGTGGAGTCTGCACGTTCTCCCTGTGTCTGCGTGGGATTCCTCCGGGTGTTCCGGTTTCCTCCCACAAGTCCCAAAACACATGTTGTTAGGTAATTTGGACATTCTGAATTCTCCCTCTGTGTACCCGAACAGATGCCGGAATTTGGCAACTAGGGGCTTTTCACAGGAACTTAATTGCAGTGTTAATGTAAGCCTACTTGTGAACAATAAAGATTATTACAATTACAATATTTGTTGGTCATGGACTACTTTTCCAACTTTCCTGAAGTGCTGAGTTATCCAGCTCATCAGCCAGGTGTGTCATCACAAGGCTATCTTTGCTCGGAATGCAGCTCCTTCATCAGGTGAATGAAGAGCTGGGTTCCACAATCACATATATAGGCAAAGTCTTTACGTGGTTGTGGAACCCACCTCTTCATTCACCTGATGAAGGATCAGCGCTCTGAAAGCTAGTGAGTCCAAACAAACCTGATGCATTTAACCTGGGGTTGTAAGAAATCTTATTGTTCCCACCCCAGTCCAACGCCGGCATCTCCACATCTTTGCTCGTAATGGCTTTCCATGGATTGTCATGAGTGACAATGATCCACATTTCAGTTGTCAGGAATGGAGGGAATTTGCACAGAAGTATGACTTCAAATATATCACATCCAGTCCTTTATCTCCACAGTCAAATCAGAGAAAGGTGTACAAATTGTGAAGCAGTAACTAAAAAAATTGATGGACAGTCAGGATGATGCATATCTGGCATTGCTCTGTTATCGAGCACCACCATTGAGCAATGGTTTATCACCATCTCAGTTATTGATGAATCAGAAGAGAAGAACAATGGTGCCATATCTTTCAAATCAGCCACCCAGTCGTAAAATAACAAATCAACTGAAGTCTCAATAGAAGAAGCAGAAGAGATGCTATGACAGGTCAACCAGGTATCTACAACCTTTAGAACACAATGACAGTCAGGGTGGAGGATCCTGATGGCTGGTCGAAATGTGCGAAAGTCATGCAAAAGATAGGTCCAAAGCCATATACGTCATCACAAAACAAGGATAAGTACTCCGAAGGAACAGGAGAGCTTTGTTAAAGATTCAGCAACCTGTTACTTCATTGCCAGCAGATGATGTATGTGACAGCCTCTGTCTATCCAAACCAATGCAACCTAAACAAGAAGAAAGTGAACAATCTGAAGATGCAGACAGTAAGGTAGTACCACTGGAAACATCTTCAGAACCACTTGAATGCCAACCAGATTCAGCAAATCAACAAAAGCTTAGAAGGTCTATCAGACAATGAAAGAAGCCGGACAGACTGAATCTGTAATGGACATTGAAATTGTAAATAATTGGAATTGTTATGCAATTGTTCTGCATATCATCTGTATGATAATTGGTTTAAATGATGTAGGTTAATTTTGTTAAAATCTAAAAGAAAGGGGATGTAATAATATGCATAAGCAATTCTGTACGCTAATATGTCAGACCTCCAACCAGCAAGTGGCAGTAAAGATGTACCACATGATACTGCAGCCTCAAGGAATCTGGAGTTAGATAGTCGGGTTTTGTAGCAGCTCGCATATTATAGCTTTCAACAGTTTAGTAGTATTAGTATTGTTTTCCCTCCCATGTTATTGTAATTTAATAAATCTGAACTAGTCATGAACTAAACGTTCTCTGGTGCATTGACTCAATCATTACAATGTAATTGTATTTGTAATTTGTTTCTTCGCCAATCCTAATATCAGCGAAGTAGATGCCGAAAATAAAGGCGGGATTCTCTGTTTGAGAGACTATGGGCTGGAGTTTTCAGCCGCGCCGCCACAATATCGTCACTGACGGGACGGGGACCATGTAAAGTTCCGTTAACCTCACGCGGGAATTTCTGGTCACCAGGCGGGTGCGGTTGGAAAAGCCCACCCTATGTTCTCCCGCTGGAGCTGAATTGCACCAGTTTTACGATCCGCTTGCGGTTGTGAAGCGGGATGCAATCCAGTGATCCACGTCATGCAAATTATGCATGGCCTGGAATACGAGGGATTCTCAGGGAATCCCGCTATTCTTTCGCTAGCTTGAGCGGGCGGCCCGATCGCGAGGTGCCGTGGCCAGCATCCCTCCTGCACCACAAATCGGTCCCTTTCACAGGGGTCCTTGTGGGGTGTCTCCCGATCAAAGTGGTCCCTGTGGGAGGCCCCCATTTCACAGGTGACCCTCTGGGGGGGGGGGGGGTCTTCCTAATACAGAGTCCCTGGGGGGGGGAGTGGGTTGGGTCACCTCCATATTTGGGGATGGGGGGCAACTCAGTAGCATGGTGGTTAGCATAGTTGCTTCACAGCTCCAGGGCCCCAGGTTCGATTCCCGGCTTGGGTAACTGTCTGTGCGGAGTCTGCACGTTCTCCCCGTGTCTGAGTGGGTTTCCTCTGGGTGCTCCGGTTTCCTCCCATAGTCCAAAGATGTATTGGCCGTGCTAAATTGCCCTTAGTGGTCAAAAAGGTTGAGTGGTGTTACTGGGTTACGGGGAGGGTGGAGATGTGGGCTTGGGTAGGGTGCTCTTTCCAAGGGCCAGTGCAGACTCGATGGACCGAATGGCCTCCTTCAGCACTGTAAAATCTGTGATTCTGTGATCCAGGGGTTGCGGGCTGCTGTGCGGAGGTTGGAGGGTTCTGGGGCCGATTTGTGGTGCGGGGGGAGATTGGGCCTCTGATGGGCTTGGATGGTCTCGACATCATGGACCATGATTGTAGAGACCACAAGTGAACCGCGCCCACATGATTCCTGGCCACAGGGTCCGGGAATCACAGGAGGGTGGAGCATAGGATGCTGGGCCTGCTAAATGCTCCTGCTGACGTGCGTGCAGCTTGGATCTGGTTCATACTGCCAGTGGGGGAGTTGGAGCATTGCATTCAGGTTGGAGCCTGTCGCTGCTCCTGATTTTGCCCCGACACCCGAATCTCCTTCCCATCAGGGAATGCTTTCTGGGCAGCCTGGGACAGAGAATCCAGCTCACAGGGTTGGAAGCAGGGAGGTCATTGATATTCTTTGCACAGATCAAAGATGGAAGACATTCCGATCAACAAGAAGCTGTTTCTGCTGAGGATCTGATATCTTATTTGATAATGGGCAGCACGGTCGCACAGTGATTAGCACTGTTGCTTCACAGCGCCAGGGTCCCAGGTTCGATTCTCACTTGGGTCACTGTCTCTGCGGAGTTTGTACGTTCTCCCCGTGTCTGCATGGGTTCCCTCCGGGTGCTCCGGTTTCCTCTCACAAATTCCGAAAGATGTGCTTGTTAGGTAAATTGGACGTTCTGAATTCTCCCTGTGTACCCGAACAGTGTGGCGACTAGGGGATTTTCACAGTAACGTCATTGCAGTGTTATTGTAAGCCTACTTGTGATAATAATAAAGATTATTATCAAGATTATTATCTAGTTTGTCACAACAATGATCTGATGATTTCCAAACGATCAAGTGCATCTCATCTTACAACCCTGTAAAAACTATCACATGAGGCAACCGCTAACCTTTGAAGCTGATGCTCAACATCCTGTCAGTGATTTTGCAAGGAAAGAAACAGCATTTTTTTCAACTATTAGATCAGATGAATGATTGGAAAGATTAGAGGCAATCAATCAAATGTAACTTTCTTCCAATGCTGATTGTATGTGAACTTGGTGCAGAAATGTCAACAGATGAGCTGACGATTTCTGAGAGTTGCAAATATAGTCAACTTTATTTCGCATTACTTACTTGCAAAAGAAGTTAGAAATAAGATGCTGCTGAAATGTAGCATTTTAATATATACATGCACACGTTGATGAGCTCAGTTAGCTGGGCGGCTGTTTGTGATATGGAGCTATGCCAACAATGTGGGTTCAATTCCTGTGTTGGCTGAGGTAATTCTTGGAGACCCCACTTTCTCAATCTTGCTCCTTGCCTGAGGTGTGGTTACCCTCAGGTTAAATTACCACCAGTCAGCTCCCTCTCAAAAGGGGATGCAGCCTAAGTTCCTCGAAGACTGTGGCATCTTTCACACACATGCTTACTATATATGTTTATGAAAGAAAATTTCTGAAACGTATTTGACAGTTCTCTTAGCTGAAGGTTTGCTTTCTTTAAGCCTGGTTGCACATACTTATTTTCAGATAAGTAGGCTATGCATACATTAAGTGGCTTTACTTGATTGTTCTTGTCACTGCATTTGTAGAATTGCCAAGGTTTGGAAATAAAGTAGGAAGCAGGGGTTAGAATGGTGAAGAGTTTTGCTTCACTTAAGGAATTGTACTAAGGTCCCTATATTTAGCAGCTTATTACAACGTATAATGCAGATGATCGGCCTGTTCAAGGGGAGTTTTGTGCCAGGCTCCATTCTATAAGTTTGAAGATGGCTTTCAGTTTGTTTATCAGCTTGTGTTGGGATGACCCTTTTGTTAACATGCAATAACCCGGGAAAGACCACCTAGACAGGCACATTGACAGTGACATCAATAATCAATAAGATTAGATTAGATTGCAAACTCAAGACAGGATGTAGTTAATCAGGTCTACTGAGGGCGCAGAACAACTCCATTCCAGCAAACTCTGTTTTAGTGCATTTTTTAAATTCAATGAATTGCAATGTGTAACAGTCATTTTCAATGCAAGAATATAAACCTTCAAAGCAAACCAAAACAGCAACATGGGCCTGAAATTCCAGTCGACGATAACAGCAGATGAATGCTTAATACCTGCCTTTGTCTTCTACTTCAATAGAGAGCATGAACCATTTATTTTAAATAGGCCAACCCCTCCTGTAAACTAGGAGATAGAGGAATATTGTATGAAGGTGGTCATTTTCATCTGCTACTGTCACTCACTGCAAGTTCTATTTCCTGTGTTGCACAGCAGACTCATTAGGTTCCTCTAGACAACATTCAGAAATGGGGAAACAGTGGTATTATCACTGGGCTAGCGATGCAGAGACCCAGGATAATGCTCTGGGACCTGGCTCCGAATCCCACCATGGCAGGTGGTATTCAATAAAACTCTGGAATTGGGAGGGAGGGGGGTGCTGTGGGACTGGGGGACTGGGAGACCGGGCATGGTCGGGGGTGCTGACGCGTTCCAGGACGGCCACGCCAGGGGCCAGTGGGGGGGGGGGGGGGAGGAGGAGTGGGAGAGGGAGGAGGGGCTGTTCATCTGTGAAGCCTTCAAGCCATCTTTAAATATTCTGGATACCCATAACAGGGGCAATTACCGTTATAAAGGTACAAAGATACAAAGAACAGCACAGCAGAGGAACAGGTCCTTCGGCCCTTCAAACCTGCACCAATCATGACGCTGTCTAAGCTAAAACTGTCTGCACTTCCGGGGTCCGTATCTCTCTATTGCCATTCTATTCATGTATTTAAAGTTGCTGCCTGTCTGTCCGAGCAAACACTTCCAGGATAGAGCCCTGTACTTGGTTCTGCTTTAACTCCCTTTGATAGCTGAAGGCTATTGTTAATGAGGAATTGGCCTTGTTAGTTGTGAGAGCACTTCACAGCTGCAGGTTGTGTTTGCTGCTTTCTCCTTCTGATGGTCACAAATATCTGGAACCTGCTGTTCCTTCCTTTTCTGTGGCAGGAAAGAAGGACAATTTTTTCTAAGATACCTAGGTCTTGGAACACCAGGCTGAGGGTAACGTATGGGTCCAGAAGGCAATCTGGTTTGACGCAAGAAGACACGGTGGGATCTGGTGCGCGACATTGATCCGAATGGGCCACCTGATGACGCCATTGAAAAAATGCTTTTGCAGATTGCTGATATTTTTGTTGCTGGTGTGGTGAGTGCTGCATGTAACTGGCACGTCACCACAGGTTAAACACGCTGGAAGTCGAAATTATCGCTTTCAAAGCTCGAAGAGATAGGGAGGAAAGGGCGGCTTGGCAGCAGCTGGTCGACTCCATAACTGGAGGTAGACCGTAAATACTCCAAGGCCCTGACTGTAGAGCTCCTGGCGGAGAGGAAAGAGCTACAAAGGAACTTCGATCTGCTCTCCACCAGGAAAGCAGTGCACCAAATCCGCCAGGCACGTGGGACCCTATACGAACATGGAGACAAAGCCAGCCGCCTTTTGGCACACCAGCTGAGAAAGCAGGCAGCCACCAGAGAAACTGCACGAATCAGGGACACCAGAGGCACATTAGAAACAGAAAAGATTAACAAAACCTTCAAGGCCTTCTACCAAGGGCTGTACACCTCAGAGCCCCCAATGGGGGAGTCTGGGATGAAACGGTTCCTTGATGGACTGGACATACCAGTCGTAGGGGAGGGCAGAAAACGGGGCCTGGAAGCACCACGAGCACTGGGAGAGATCATGGACAGCATTAGCTCCATGCAGGCGGGGAAGGCGCCGGGACCAGATGGGTTCCTGGTGGACTTCTACAAAAAATTTGCGACAGCACTGTCCCCGCACCTGCGGGAGATGTTCACAGACTCGCTAGCGAGGGGCACATTGCCATCTACGCTAGCACAGGCCTCCATCTCGCTAATACCTAAGAAAGATAAAGACCCAATGGAATGTGGGTCATACAGACCCATCTCACTGCTGAACGCAAATGTCAAAATACTGGCCAAAATCCTAGCCAAAAGGCTAGAAGACTGCGTACCAGAGGTGGTCGCAGAGGACCAGACGGCTTTTGTCAAAGGTAGGCAGCTAACCTCGAACATCAGGCCCCTGCTAAACGTGATAATGACCCCATCCGGGGAGAGAACACCAGAGGTGATCGTCTCCCTAGACGCAGAAAAGGCCATCGACACAGTTGAATGGAAATACCTCATAGAGGTACTGGAGCGGTTAGGGCTTGGAACAAGATTCACCTCCTGGGTAAAACACCTATACAACGCTCCCCTGGCGAGCATACGGACTGACACCAACTCCCGATACTTCCAGCTGCACAGGGGCACCAGACAAGGATGCCCACTGTCCCCGCTGCTATTCGCCCTAGCGATCGAACCACGAGCAATCGCACACAGAGCAGCAAAAAGTTGGAGGGGGATCCAAAGGGGAGGCAGAGAGCACAGAGTCTCACTCTATGCAGATGACCTGCTCCTCTACATTTCGGACCCACAAAGCAGCATGGATGGAATCATCGCGCTCCTGAAAGAGTTTGGCACCTTCTCGGGCTTCAAACTCAACCTGAGCAAAAGCAAGATCTTCCCGGTACACCCACAAGGAGGGGGGGCAGCACTAACGGGACTGCTGTTTAAACAAGCCCGACACAAATTCCGCTAGGATCCCAAAGAAGGTCCTACAAAAAACAAAATCCAGTGGGGGGCTAGCCCTCCCAAACCTACAAGTCTACCACTGGGCGGTGACAGCCGAGCGAATAAGGGGATGGATCAAGGAGCCAGAAGCCGAGTGGGTGCGTGCGGAGGAGGCCTCCTGTAAGGGCACCTCCCTCTGGGCCCTCGCCACGGCGGCACTCCCATCCCCACCCAAAAAACACTCCAGCCGCCCGGTGGTGATAGCCACCCTCCAGTCCTGGAACCAACTACGGCAGCAATTTGGCCTGACCAAAATGTCGGACAAAGTTCCCATCTGCAACAACCATAGGTTCACACCAGCGCTGACTGACGCCACCTTTACAAAGTGGGGACTGGACGGAGGGGCACTGACAGTCAGGGACCTATACACCGACGGCAGGGTCGCAACGCTGGACGAACTGACAGAGAAATTCCAGCTAGCCAGGGGGAACGAGCTAAGGTACCTGCAACTCAAAAACTTCCTACGAAAGGAGACAAGGACGTACCCACATCCGCCAAGACAGACATTACTGGAAGAGTTACTGGACGCAAGCATCCAAGATAAAGGGGACTGTAGCGACATGTATGACTGACTGGTAGAAAGGGCCGACACCGTACTGGACGCAACACAAAAGAAATGGGAGGAAGACCTGGGGATTGAAATAGGGTGGGGACTCTGGAGCGAAGCACTGCATAGGGTCAACTCCACCTCCACGTGCGCAAGGCTCAGCCTGACACAACTAAAAGTGGTACATAGAGCCCACTTAACAAGAACTCGTATGAGTAGGTTCTTCCCGGAGGTGGAGGATAGATGCGAACGGTGCCAAGGAGGCCCGGCCAACCACGCCCACATGTTCTGGTCTTGCCCCAGACTTGTGGAGTTCTGGGCAGCCTTCTTCGAGGCAATGTCCAAAGTTGTGGTGATGAGGGTGGAGCCATGACCGAAAGTGACGGTCTTCAGGGTTTCGGACCAGCCAGATCTATTCCTGGGGAGGAGGGCGGACGCCCTTGCCTTTGCCTCGCTGATCACCCGCCGTAGAATCCTGTTCGGCTGGCCGTCAGCAGCACCACCCAAAGCTGCAGACTGGCTGTCTGACCTCTCGGAATCTCTCCAAATGGAGAAAATCAAATTTGCCATCCGAGGGTCAGACAACGGCTTCCACAGAACGTGGGAGCCATTCACCCAATTGTTCCAGGACCTGTTTGTGGCCAGCGAACAAGCAGAAGAATAGCCAGGTAGCCAAGAATCAGGGGAAAGTAGCCAAGGCGAGGGCGGGAGGGATAGACCGAAGGGGGGGGGGGGTGGCGGTGGGGGGGAGATAGCAGTTAAACCTAAGAGAAAAGAAAGGCGAACCACAGGAGAAGGGGGGGGGGGAAGGGGGCAAAAGGGGGAGGTGGGGGGAAGAGGGAGGAGACAGGGAGCAATAGAGGGGAACCAGTGAGGTGGGGGGGGGAGGCAAGGGAATGACAGTCGGAAGGGGGGCACGGGAAACGATAACAAACTTGGCATCTACAGGAGCAGAGAGCAAGGAAAATCTGGGCGAAAGACGGGACGAACGACTGAAGAGGAGGTGATCGCGATACGACAACGGCAGCGAAAAACCGTCCGGGAGAAGCAAGCGACAACACCAACACCAGATCCATTCGCGTATTGCCCTCTGTAATTGTTCTTTAATTGTTTCCCCGGCGCCCAAATGTATATGTACCCCCCAGTTTCCCCCCTCCCCACAAACAGATGCCTACTATGTGCTAAAAACAATATTGCCAATTGTACAGAGCTGCTGTTGTTGAGCTAGCACATCATACCCTACCAGTTATTTTATTCTAACTTTTTTTTTGTTGTTGTTTGTTTTGTTTTTTGTGCGTGTTGCCTTCTCTTCTGTGTATGTATTCTATTTTGTGTCCATAGCGGTAAATATACTTTGATCAAAATCCCAATAAAAAACATTTATACAAAAAAGTCAAGGATGTACAACTGCACCATGAGCGCCAGTTGAATATGTGGATACCAGGATTTGGTTCCGGTCGGATTGGGCTGTGTGGGAGGGTCTGCACAGCTGCAGCTCCCGGACGGAGAATGGCACTGATACGTGGATCTAGCAAGTAACACGTTGATGGACAAAGATGTGCAGGTTAGGTGAATTGGCCACGCTAAACTGCCCCTCAGTGTCTAAAGCATAGGTGAGGTTACAGGGATAGGGCGGGGGATTGGGCCTAGGCAGGGTGCTTTATCGGAGCAGGGACCGGTGCTGACCTGATGGGCCAAATGGCCTCCTTCTGCACTGTAGGAATTCTATGATTCCATGATTCTATGGCAGATCATTTCTACAACAAAGCTCTGGACAGGCTAAGACATTCTCAGACTTATCTTCCATTTCTGTTGAAGAACCTATGAGGGGCGATACCATGGTTTTTTTTGTGAAAATAAGCTGATTTGGAATTGTAGTGGTACCGATATGGAACGGTGACATTTCCTTGTTGTTTAATAGTTAGTGTGCTAACATGGAATGTCACATAGTTGATTTTCAAATCTTTGTTACTGTTGACCATTTTTGCCGAAAAAATATTACTCAAATGCCTTCTCATAGATGCACGCACCTTGGGCGGGATTCTCCAATAATGGGGCTATGTTCCCACGCCGGTGTGAAAAGTGGCGCCAACCACTCCGGCATCAACGGTCCCCGATAATGGGGAATGCTCCCCTTCCTAGGGGGCTAGGTTGGTGCTAGAGTAGTCCCCGCAGCTCCAGCCGGCGTGGTATGGCCGGTGTATTTCCACGCATGCGCGCTACGGGCGACGTATTTCAGCGCATGCGCGGGGGTTCCCTTCTCCGCGCCGGTCCCCGGGCAATATGGCGGAGCCCTACAGGGGCCTGGAGTGGAGTAAAATAGGCCCCCACGGAACAAGCCCTCCCGCCGATCGGTAGGCCCTGATCGCGGCCAGGCCACCGTGGGGGCCCCCCCCTGTTGTGTTATGCTTCTTCATGTAGCATAAGCTGCTTCCTTGACGTCTACTCTGACAAAGGAAGGTTCACATTTATTGAACAGTTAACAATTCTCCTACTTGAGTTCGACTCTCCTGCTAATCTTGCTATAGTAACTCAGTCTAACTAACCAGTCTGCTCTAATCCACGTGTGGGAGTGATGCTTCCGACCAGCCCCTGTGTCGCCTGTGGAAAGAGAAAGAGCATGTGTGCCCTGTCCTTTTATATGGGTTGCCCCCCCGTGGCAGTGTCACCTCTGGGTGTCTTGACTGCCCATTGGTCGTGTTCTTTTCTAAGTGTTCATTAGCTGTATGTCTGCATGTCATGATGTCTCTAGTGCTTCCTCTAGTGTTTACTTAGTTCTAGTGTATTCATATTAACCCCTTATGTATTTACAATGATGCATATCACCACATCCCCCCTTTTTTGTGTCACATATTTTCTGTACTGTGTCAAAGAAAATTGAACAAAATAGGTAGATGAGTGATGACATGTACAAATCATGATGACAGTGATGATTATACAATACTAAATAATATTTACGAGTCCAAAGTTCATGAATTAATATGGTTGAGTGGCTTTCTTGTGCTATTACGGAAGTGTTGATGTTGATGTTGTCATTCCCTTGTGAACGCCGTCAGTGTCCCTGTGCTTAAGGAACCAAGAAGTGGTCAAATCACGTTGTTGTCTGATTTGGACTCTTTTTTTCTATGTTTGTGGTAGCGATGCAGTATGTAATCTGTGTCGTCCGACCTGGATTGTTTCTTGTGATTGCGATATTGATGCCGTATGTCATCTGCCTTGAAAGCTGGACTGCGCGTTTGTAGTGGTGCAAACTTGAATAGGTGAGATCTGCTGTCATGCCATGGTATGGCTGTACTTGTGCCAGTGTTAGGAGCAGTGCTGTTACATCGTCCTGCATTTGCAGAGTTGTACCATGTCATACCAGTTGTTGTTCTATTGTTGCTGTCATTGTTGTTATTGACGTGCTTGTTGTTGACGTTGCCTCTGGTACGCTTCGTGTCATTGTCTTTGTTGTTGGTCTTGTAGGTTTTGTTGTTGTGCTCAATGACCACCCTCTGTGGGTAAGTCGAGTCCTTCACAAAGGTACTCGTGTCAGTGTCCTTTCTGGCATCTGCTGTTTCATTGAGCGTGCCGTCTCTGATTCCTCGGCGCTCCCTGTCTGGAGTCATGTCCGGTGTACTTGAATCACCTTTGGCTTGTCGATGCTCCCCGTCTGGAATCCTTTCTGGTTCACCTGAATCAGCTTTGGTTTCTTGACACTCGCTGTCCGGAGCCATTTCAGGTTGACTTGAATCATCTGAGGTGTCTTGATGCTCCCCGTCCGGAGTCAAAACGTTCAGGAATGCATTTTCTTGTGGAGAGGCTCGAGTGGATGAGGTTTGAATTACTGTGATGTCACTGGAGT
This sequence comes from Scyliorhinus torazame, assembly GCF_047496885.1. Taxonomy (NCBI): domain Eukaryota; kingdom Metazoa; phylum Chordata; class Chondrichthyes; order Carcharhiniformes; family Scyliorhinidae; genus Scyliorhinus; species Scyliorhinus torazame. The sequence continues at coordinate 162,190,992 of NC_092716.1, forward strand.
CACTAGTAGCCTCACTTTGACTGTCGAGTGCCTCTGTACATACTAGTGGAGAACAGTCAGTCTTCACTGTACAACACATCTCGTTGCGGTTCGGATTTGGTACTGAGGTCGCCACGTCCAATGATGAAATCATCGTCTGAGTCGTAGTCTTCAAGGACCATATCATCACCTTTTGTGTCAGAGCTGTCATTGTGCTCGCGATGTCCAAAGAAGTAATCAACGTCTGAGTCGTAGTCTTCAAGGACTAAATCATCTCTTAGGATGGTGCTAACTGCTTGTTGCAGGGTTCTGTGGAGTTACCTTCAGCTACTGGTCGAAGTTCAGGCATTGCTGTCGTTCCAGGTGAACGAATTGTGTTTTACGGCTTTAAATTTTTTTTTTCTTATTTTCGGGCATTTCCCCTTTAAGTGAGCGTGGTCCGGGCCTCTAACGTCATGACGCTTGTGACGTAGAGCGTAGGAATGGATTGCGCATGCACAAATCGCTGTTCCTTTACTTAGCTTTTCCTTCCTTTTCTGTGCGCACTTTGCGCAACTGCGCATGCGCGGCTTCTCGCACATGTGCAAAACACTGTTTTGCCGGTTCTCGTCTTCTGGGGAACTGTGCATGTGCGGCTCCTTTCTCAAGATGGCTGCCAATCAAAATTGCCGTTTTCTGCATTTGCAGGCCTACCTTCGCCTCGTGGTAACCTCTTTTACCGATCTCTCTTGTGTTTTCCTCGCAGAATGTTTCAAACTTGTCCAGGACTGTCTGGAAGTCTCTCTTGTCTTGCCCTTTAGAGTACTTGAAGATCTTGAAGATTTCTGATGCACTTGCACCCGCAATGGTGAGCAGAAGCTTTTCTCTGCATCCGCCACGCCATCTAGGTCGGACGTTACCAGGTAGATCTCAAATCTCTGCCTGAATGCACGCAAGTTTGCACTGAGATTGCTGTGGTACCTGAGCTGCTGTGCAACAGCCTGGGTGCTGTTGCTGGTAATCACAGATATGTTGAGTTTAACTATATCGATTCAACAGGCACTCCTGGAACCATGTTGTGTTATGCTTCTCCATGTAGCATAAGCTGCTCCCTTGATGTATACTCTGACAAAGGAAGGTTCAGATTTGGAGATAGGTTTAACACATTTATTGAACAGTTAACAATTATCCTACTTGAGTTCGACTCTCCTACTAATCTTGTTATAGTAACTCAATCTAACTAACCAGCCTGCTCTAATCCATGCGGTGGGTGTGATGCTTCCGATCTTCCCCTGTGTCGCCTGTGGAAAGAGAAAGAGCATGTGTGCCCCGTCCTTTTATATGGGTTGCCCCCTTGTGGTAGTGTCACCTCTGGGTGTCTTGACTGCCCATTGGTCGTGTCCTATTCTGAGTGTTCATTAGCTGTATGTCTGCATGTCATGATGTCTCTGGTGCTCCCTCTAGTGTTTACTTAGTTCTAGTGTATCTACATTAATGCCTTGTGTATTTACAATGATGCATATCACCACACCCCCTGGGGTCAGTTCCCCCGCACCCCCTCCAGGACGGCCCCCGCAGACTCATCTTCCAGGTCCCACCGTGTGGGACCTGAGTAATCCACGCCGGCGGGACTCGGCCAAACTTGTCAGCCACTCGGCTCATCGGGGCCCGGAGAATCGCCGGGGGCTGCTGTGATTCTCACGTCCCCCCCGCCGATTCACCGACCCGGCGCTGGGTCGGAGAATCCCGGCATGTCTCAGACAATGATTATTTCATCGCATTTCAATCAAACTTTGAAGCCTGAACAATTTGCCTGAACTCTAGAAGTGTCAGCACCATAGAGGCAGCAGCCAACAATCAAACATTCAAGAGCTGGGCTTCAGCACTGGGGATATCCTCGTAACCATAGGGTAAGTGTGTGGATCAGGAGAGGGCACCTGAGCACAGCCTCCCTAGTGTCCCCAGCAGAGGTATGGGATCTGTGGTCAGAGATGAGTGTGCAAAGCAAGATTTTCCAGCACAACTGGCTTGATGACTGTCACTCTGAGAAAAGGAGGGACACAGAAGGGTGGGGGATTTGAGGGTCCCAGGGTGGGAGCCCTAACTAATTGTTGGTCTCTTTCCTCCAATTCCTTACAGATATGGTTATTTCAGTGCTGCAGAAGCTGCTCTCGCGGGCAGATGGCACCAGAGAAGGCAGCAGCACCGGCACAGGCTGGAGGCAACATACCATGTGCAGGGGGCCGCTGCACACCCTGAAGACCTGTCCGCCCATCAGGCCGAGGAGGAACCCAGAGGGGGATGCCAATGATGGCTCAAGGTGTACAGGCATCATTGGTCTTTCGAGGAGATGACAGACAGCATGTGCCACAGGACACTGTCTCAACAATGAGTGCAGCACCTGTGCCACATCCCCTGAACATCTATGCAACCCACTAGCTACAGCTCACAAGTGCATCCGTGAGATCAGGGATGCCCTGATGACCGGGCAGCAAACTATATAAACTTTGACATTGACCAGGCCCAACATGAAGCCGAGGCAGCAGGATTCTCCATCATTGCCGGGATGCCCCATGTCCAGGGGCTAATTGATGGCATGCATGTTGCGTTGCGCACACCGGGTATCAGGGAGTACCCTTCATTAACAGAAAGGGGTTCCTCTCCCTCAATGTTCAAATTGTGTGCGACTACTACCTCTGGATCATGCATGTGTGTGCATGCTTCCCAGACCGTGTGCATGGCAGCTACATCCTGGGATATTCAGATATCCCAGCATCTTTGAGGACCACTCCTGGATGACGGATTGACTGTTGGGGGATAAGGGGCACCCGCTGATGTCCTGGCTGATGATGCTCTTGCGGAGGCCGGAGACTGAGGCAGACACGCGATATAACGATGCCCACGCTGCCAGCTGTGCTGTCACTGAGCGCTGCATCAGACTCCTCAAAATGCGGTTTTGATGCCTGGACCGATCTGGTGGTGTCCTGCAATACACCCCCCAAAGGTTCTCCCATCTCTGCCAGAGCAGGGGGATGACATTCTGGAGGAGGAGGAAGGACATGCAGCCAAGCCTGAGGATGAGGAGGAGGACCAGGAGGGGATGGAGGATGAGCCCAGGGAGGACCCGTAGGAAGTGCCTGAGCGTGGAGGACAGGCGGCGTCAAGGATCCAGCATGCCCAGAGCACCAGGAAGGCCCTCATCCTCGCCCAATTCTCATAGGATGAAGCTTTGTCTGTCAGCTCCCCCCTCCCCCCCCAATCCCTCCTTCCCCCCCATTTCCCTCCTTCCTCCCCCTTCTGAGGGGCAAGCACGTAGATCGGATGTGGTGATGGTGCGAGCTTTCAGCCAGTGATCTATGGGTTGCGGGGAGGTGGTGGCATAGAGGTATTGTCACTGGATTGGTAATCCAGAGACCTGGAGTACTCTGTGGTCCCAGGTTCAAATCCTGCCACTGCAGATGGTGAAATTTTAATTCAATAAAAATCTGGAATTAAAAGTCTAGTGATGACCATGAAACCATTGTCGATTTGCGTAAATGGTCTGGTTCACTGATGACCTTTAGGGAAGGAAATCTGCCATCCTTATCTGGTCTGGCCTATACGATGTGGCTGGTTTAGCACAGTGGGCTAAACAACTGGCTTGTAATGCAGAACAAGGCAGCAGCGTGGGTTCAATTCCTGTACTGGCCTCCCCAAACAGGCGCTGGAATGTGGCGACTAGGGACTTTTCACAGTAACTTCATTGAAGCCTACTTGTGAAAAAAGCGATTATTATTATTGTGGGCAGCACGGTAGCATAGTGGATAGCACAATTGCTTCACAGCTCCAGGGTCCCAGGTTCGATTCCAGCTTGGGTCACTGTCTGTGCGGAGTCTGCACGTCTTCCCCGTGTGTGCGTGGGTTTCCTCCGGGTGCTCCGGTTTCCTCCCACAGTCCAAAGATGTGCAGGTTAGGTGAATTGGCCATGATAAATTGCCCTTAGTGTCCAAAATTGCCCTTAGTGTTGGATGGGGTTACTGGGTTATGGGGATAGGGTGGAAGCGTGGGCTTGGGTAGGGTGCTCTTTCCAAGAGCCGGTGCAGACTCGATGGGCCGAATGGCCTCCTTCTGCACTGTAAATTCTATGATAATCTATGATATGTGACTCGAGACCCACAGCAATGTGGTTGACTCTCAACTTCCCCTCAAGGCCAATTAGGGATGGGCAATATATGCTGGCACAGCCTGCGACGCCCACGTTCCATGAGCAAATTTAAATAACTGATGCCAGGAGAGAAGCTGCAACTTACCCTTGCAGCTCATGGAGGTTGTTGGTCTTCCTACATTGTAAGCGGCCCTCCTTGTCATGCTGCCCAAAAGGATAGCCGCTACCACTGCCTCCCAGGTGGTATTGCGGATCCTGCTTCTGGTCCTCCGACCCCCTTGGGGGAACAGGATGTCCCACCTCGCATCAACAGCATTGAGAAACCTTTTAAAGTCCCATTCCCAAAGGGAGGAGCAATTCTGAGCTTTGCCATGCTTGTGTCTTGATTGGGAGTGAGTGGTGAGAGAGCGTTCAAAAGCAGCTCTCCCTTGTTAGCAGTGAGACGCTGAAGCACGGGTCTGGCAAATCAGACAGCAAGACTGCCAGTAATAGTGAGAAGCACATGGAGGCTCATTTCTGCACTGTGCCACTAAATATGGGCTGTGATCTCGCCATTGTGGCCGTCGAAAAACACCCTGCCAATCGCACCCAGAATTATACTTAGAACTTTTTCCATTAAATCACACCCACAGTTTTAGCCATGTCCCAGTGCATTTCCAGTCTTACTCCATGTCATCATGTAAATGCCCATAATTAGGTCATTTCTTTGGACTGTCAGCTTTTCTGGGTTGTGTCATGGTGCCAGCTGTGTCTGGCATTTTGAAGTTGCCACTCATTTTCTGCCAGTTCCTTTGGTTGGCAAGTGGTACAATTTTGGCTGGATGTTCAAGAATGTCCCAAATGATGTGGCAACTCCACCTCTGAACGCTTATTACACATATTACTGCCTGATGTTTTGTTCCCTGTTTCATTCTGCTTAAGGACAAAGAGTAGCACAAAATCTGAATCCCAACAAAAATGTCAATATCATTCGTTTCTGTGCAAATGTATTTCACTTCAGTCCCATCATTTGCCTCAATGGGCAACCAGCATTTTGAGTTGGATGGAAGAACTGACCTTCAATCAGTGAGCTAGGGTCAATAATGTGCTGAGTCATTGCGGGGTTAGCCTTAAGAATTAGATTGACGCGCGACCAGAGAGAAATTTGTCTCTCGGAACTTTGGATTGGCCAAGTAGAGAACAGGGGTGGAGAAATCGAGTCTCGTAAAAAGACTGAAATTTGGGTTACGCCTTGACCTTGAGCACACTCGTGACATTAATGATAACGTGCCGACAACCCCTTTTATACACCTCCCCAATTCTTATATCTATTGACTTCAACACTTTCTCAACACGGGAAGATATAATCCAAAGGGGTGGAGGGAGCCTGTTGGGGTGGAGGCAGAGATAAAGCTGGCAGAAAGAGAGAACAGAAGCAAAAGTTGAAGAGATAAATAATTATTTTTTGAAAATAATTTTATTCAAGTTTTCTAATATTTTAACATTTTAAATACACAACATAACAAAGCAAAATCAACACAAACCCCAACAGCCCCCTCCACCCCCCCAATAACCTAAAACAAAAATCCCACTTTACCCCCTCCTCTCTTTTAACAGTTGACGGTAGCCAGCTCTTTAAAATGTGATACAAACGAACCCTATCTCTTGTGGAACCCCTCACTTGTCCCCCCCCCCCCAAAAAAATAAATTTCACCTTCTCCAAATAAACAAACTCCATTAGATACCTCAGCCACACTGAGGCACAGGGGGGAGAAGCTGGCCTCCACCCCAACAGGACCCACCTGCGAGCAATCAGCAAGGCGAAGGCTAGGACATCTGTCCCTGCAAAAATAATCCTGAGGATTGAAAGAAACCAGGAAGTGAGAGATAGGTTACTCAGTTTTTAAACAAAGGAACTTCAGAAATGATACAAAAGGAGTGAGTTTTCCATTGGCACGCGTCTTGTGAAAATCAACTGACTTTCTGCACATTATCAGACACAAAATCCTGTGCACAGTTATGTTAAAGTTCAGCTTTAGCTGGGCGAGCTGGGATTGCAATGGCCAAAATAAAAATAGCAATAATTTCCTAAAGCTCAGACAAATTCGTTAAAGCCACAATTTGCACAGTAAAGAAAGCAGCTATTGTGATAGAAAGCTGGTACGGAGTCAGAACAAGAGATTTTTGTTAACTTAATATGTTGCCTCAGATACCTGCGCAATATTTGCTCTGCTTAAAGTCAGCAATGCAAGAAAGAATTGCTCCCAAATTCTTAGTGGGAACAGCCGGGTGCATGTAAGGATCGAGTGGCTCTGATGAGTGTTGTTAGCTTTTGAAGTTTACATTTGGTATTTGCACAGAGCAAAGGTTACAGTGTGTTTAAATTTGCTTTAACTGATGTAGCATGCCTTACCGAGCCTTGGTGCACAGGAAAATTAATTTTTGTGCGTGGTAAATGAGTGCATTTTGCTATCAGTTGAGCAGTTATAAATATTAAGGTTACTCATGAAGGCCCCACCTTCTCAAACTTGCCCCTTGCCTGAGATGTTTTGATCCTCAGATTAAATCACCACCAGTCAGTTCTCCCCCTCAAAAGGGAAAGCAGACTTTGGTTATCTGGGATAACGGCAACTTTACCTACAAATAGAAATAGAAGCACAGCTTGGAAAATGAAGAACTGTTATTAGTTTTTGTGCTGTCTTTTGCAAGAAAAGTTACATTTTTCACGTAATTTAGAAATTGCAAGGAATGAAGGGTAATATAGTGTTGCCAATTTGGCTCGGAGACGCCAATGATGTTGCCCTTTTTAATGCTGAGTGATATTGCTTTTCAGAGTCACCAGGTATCAGATGATACCACCACAAGGTTCAAACGGATATTGATCAAAGACCCAACAGTCAGTTAGTTCAAGTTCAATAATAGTTTATTTACACACAGGATTAACTCACACATGCAACATAAAACACTACAAGCTAAATTATACCTAACACGACAACAACCTGTACTTAACTTCAGGCACCCAGCTTTGGCAGAGGAACAAGGCCTTTGTTCGGATCTGGAGTGGCTGGGTCTGGAGAAGTAACTTCGGTTCTGCTGGGCTCATTCATCTGGTCGCGATAGTTGATCTTGAACTTGCTTCTGGTCGTGGTGCTGCAGTTGGCTTCAGGTACAGGCCGGGCCGAAGAGTGCCGGTGTGCCAGGGCCAAAAGAGATCGAACACATGGCAGTGTCTCTCTTTATCCTTTGGGGTTTCGCGCTCTTTTGAGCGGTCCTTAGCTTTGGATCCAATAATTCGGCAGGCTTCGATCACTGCCTTCGATTTGAGCCAATAAAGGGGTGGGTGCCTTGATGACTGGGCGTGTCCTGAGCGGCCATTGACCTTAGCTGTTTGTTTTTCCTGGGTGAAGGGAGTAACGCCAATGTGTCTGTAATTGTGTCTGATACCTGAGTACCAGTCCTTTGTCCTGGGGAAATCGGTCATTAGAATGCAAATATGGGCCAAAGTTAGAAATAGGAAAGGAGCGGTCACATTGTTAGGAGTTTTCTATAGGCCCCCAAATAGTAATAGAGATGTGGAGGAAGAAATTGCAAAACAGATTATGGATAGGTGTGGAGGTCTCAGGGTAGTTGTCATGGGTGACTTTAACTTTCCAAATATTGATTGGAACTTCCATAGGTCGAACAGTTCGGATGGGGCAGTTTTTCTACTGTGTGTGCAGGAGGGTTTCCTGACACAATATGTGGATAGGCTGACAAGAGGGGGGGGCCACATTGGATTTGGTACTGGGTAATGAACCAGGCCAAGTGTTAGATTTGTTTGTGGGAGAGCACTTTGGAGATAGTGACCACAATTCGGTGTCTTTCACTATTGCAATGGAGAGGGATAGGGCCATACGGCAGGACAAGGTTTATAATTGGGGGAGGGGTAATTATGATGCGATTAGGCAAGAATTAGGGAGCATAAGATGGGAACAGAAACTGTCAGGGAAAGGCACAAATGAAAAGTGGAGCTTGTTCAAGGAACAAATACTACGTGTCCTTGATAGGCATGTCCCTGTCAGGCAGAGAGAAAATGGCCGTGTGAGGGAACCATGGTTCACAAAAGAGGTTGAAAGTCTTGTCAAGAGGAAAAAGGCAGAGTATGTAAGGATGAGAAAACAAGGTTCAGTAGGGTCGTTTGAGGGTTACAAGGTAGCAAGGAATGAGCTGAAAAAAGGGCTTAGGAGAGCTAGGAAGGGGCATGAGAAGTCCTTGGCGGGTCGGATCAAGGAAAACCCCAAGGCTTTTTACTCTTATGTGAGAAATAAAAGAATGGTCAGGGTGAGGGTAGGGCCGGTCAAGGACAGTAGTGGGAACTTGTGCATGGAGTCAGAAGAAATAGGAGAGGCATTGAATGAATACTTTTCTTCAATGTTCACAAAGGAGAGGGGCCATGTTTTTGAGGATGAGAGTGTGATTCAGGCGGGTGGGCTGGAGGAAGTAGATGTTCTGAGGAAGGATGTATTAGCAATTTTGAAACACCTGAGGGTCGACAAGTCCCCTGGGCCAGGTGGGATATACCCAAGGATTCTTTGGGAGGCAAGGGATGAGATTGCAGAGCCTTTGGCTCCTCGCTGTCCATGGGGATAGTGCCAGAGGACTGTAGAGTGGCGAATTTTGTTCCTCTGTTCAAGAAAGGGAATAGGAATGACCCTGGTAATTATAGGCCAGTTAGTCTTACTTCAGTGGTCGGGAAGATAATGGAAAAGGTCCTGAAGGATAGGATTTATGACCATTTGGAAAGATGCAGCTTAATCCGGGATAGTCAACATGGATTTGTGAAGGGTAGGTCTTGCCTCACAAATTTGATTGAATTCATTGAGGAGGTAACTAAGTGTGTAGATGATGGTAGAGCAGTTAATGTCATATACATGGATTTCAGTAAGGTGTTTGATAAGGTTCCCCATGGTCGGCTCATGAAGAAAGTAAGGAGGTGTGGGATAGAGGGAAATTTGGCCAATTGGATAAGTAACTGGCTATCACTTAGAAAACAGAGGGTGTGGTGGATGGAAAATGTTCAGACTGGAGACCAGTTACCAGCGGTGTACCACAGGAATCAGTGCTGGGTCCTCTGCTATTTGTGATTTTTATCAATGACTTGGAGGAGGGGGCTGAAGGGTGGGTCAGTAAATTTGCTGATGACACCAAGATTGGTGGAGTAGTGGATGAGGTGGAGGGCTGTTGTAGGCTGCAAAGAGACATTGATAGGATGCAGAGCTAGGCCGAAAAATGGCAGATGGAGTTTAACCCTGATAAGTGCGAGGTGATTCATTTTGGTAGAAAAAATTTGAATGCGGATCACAGGGTCAACGGCAGGGTTCTGAGGCATGTGGAGGAACAGAGTGATCTTGGGGTTCATGTCCACAGATCTCTGAAGGTTGCCACTCAAATGGATAGAGCCGTGAAGAAGGCCTATAGTGTGTTAGCGTTTATTAACAGGGGGCTTGAGTTTAAGAGCCGTGGGGTTATGCTGCAACAATCATGACCCTGGTGAGACCGCATTTGGAGTATTGTGTGCAGTTCTGGTCACCTCATTATAGGAAGGATGTGGAAGCATTGGAAAGGATGCAAAGGAGATTTACCAGGATGCTGCCTGGTTTGCAGGATAGGTCTTATGAGGAAAGGTTGAGGGAGCTAGGGCTTTTCTCTTTGGAGTGGAGGAGGATGATAGGTGACTTAATAGAAATTTATAAGATAATGAGGGGGATAGATAGAGTGGACGTTCAGAGACTATTTCCTCGGGTGGATGTAGCTGTTACAAGGGGGCATAACTATAAGGTTCGGGGTGGGAGATATAGGAGGGATGTCCGAGGTAGGTTCTTTACTCAGAGAGTGGTTAGGGTGTGGAATGGACTGCCTGCTGTGATAATGGAGTCGGACACTTTAGGAACTTTCAAGCGGTTATTGGATAGGCACATGGAGCACACCAGAATGACAGGGAGTGGGATAGCTTGATCTTGGTTTCAGACAATGTTCGGCACAACTTCAAGGGCCGAAGGGCCTGTTCTGTGCTGTTCTGTTCTATGTTCTAAATCGGCTAGGGGTTTCGATACTGTCTGGTTCTCTGTTAGCAAATATACATTTAGGCTCTGGGTCTGCCTGAATCCTGTATTGGCCATATTTCCCTTGAGTCTTTGCAAGTATCCATGTTTACTTTGCAAGTGGCCATCCCAGATGGCTACAGTCCGTCCTCTTGATCCTAAACGCGAAGCGTGGTGGATCACAATACTGATCCTTCATCTGTCCTTTGGTGTGCCGGGTACCCTTGGTCAAGGACAGGTTCTATACTACTCTGTCCTATGTATTGGAGCAGTTACCTAAATTTTTAACACATCACACAGTCATAAATTTTAAAGGGGCACTATAACATTTCATCATTCATTTAACTTCTTTATACAAAGAGGAACTGTTCTAACTGTTCTTACCTAAACTACACTTATGCCGCTAGCTAATAACCAAAAATAACTTATATTACAGTACAAAAATTTTAAACGATAGTAGCATCACATTCCTACTTAACTTATTACATTTACCGAAATGCGAGCTTTATTTATCAGAAAAGGGTTCAAAAAGAGTGTGGGGTCTGTTGAAGTCCAGAAAAAGGGGCTCGGAGTGTATATATCGGGGAGTGGGAGGCTCTTCTTCGCCATTTTTGGAGTCTAAGTGTCTGAACGACACTGCAGAGTATTGCAATAACTAATAGGGCGTCTACCGTGTATGAGAGGGAATACCATCTTACGATGTTATCGCAAGATGTGGGGGTATCAGTGCTTATTTTCATGTGAGGTGTGGTGTCCGGGATAGGGGTCTCATATTGTATGGTCATGTTTGGGGCCAGTGTGGTGTGGGTGCAGGGGCCGTCACGCGCGCAACTGTAGTGATCCAACGATGATCATAATGGAGGTCATCAGTTTTGTCTTCATTGTGTCTTTTGTTCCTTGTATCCTCGTATATTCCTGGGGGTGCAAGCATAATATCTGTTATTACCTTTGTTTAATATCTCATTTGTCTGTCTGTTTCTTGAGGACGTTACCAGTGCAGTAGATAACGGGGAGCCAGTGGATGTGGTATATCTGGATTTCCAGAAAGCTTTTGACAAGGTGCCACGCAAAAGGTTGCTGCATAAACTAAAGATGCATGGCATTGAGGGTAAAGTGGTAGCATGGGTAGAGGATTGGTTAACTAACAGAAAGCAGAGAGTGGGGATAAATGGGTGTTTCTCTGGTTGGCAACCTGTAACTAGTGGGGTCCCTCAAGGATCAGTGTTGGGCCCGCAGTTGTTCACAATTTACATAGACGATTTGTAGTTGGGGACCAAGTGCAGTGTGTCAAAGTTTGCAGACCACACTAAGGAGAGTGGTAAAGCAAAAAGTGCAGAGGATACCGGAAGTCTGCAGAAGGATTTGGATAGGTTATGTGAATGGGCTAGGGTCTGGCAGATGGAATTCAATGTTGCCAAGTGTGAGGCTATCCATTTTGGGAGGAATAGCAGCAGAATGGATTATTATTTAAACGGTAAGATGTTAAAACATGCTGCTGTGCAGAGGTACCTGGGTGTGCTGGTGCACGAGTCACAAAAAGTTGGTGTGCAGGTGCAACAGGTGATTAAGAAGGCTAATCGAGTTTTGTCTTTCATTGCGAGAGGGATGGAGTTCAAGACTAGGGAGGTTATGCTGCAATTGTATAGGGTGTTGGTGAGGCCGCATCTGGAGTATTGTGTTCAGTTTTGGCCTCCTTACCTGAGAAAGGACATATTGGCACTGGAGGGAGTGCAGAAGAGATTCACTAGGTTGATCCCAGAGTTGAGGGGATTAGATTATGACGAGGGGTTGAGTAGACTGGGACTGTACTCATTGGAGTTTAGAAGGATGCGGGGGGATCTTATTGAAACATACAAAATTATGAAGGGAATAGATAGGATAGATGCGGGCAGGTTGTTTCCACTGGTCGGGGAAAGCAGAACTAGGGGGCATTGCCTCAAAATAAGGGGAAGTAGATTTAGGACGGAGTGTAGGAGGAACTTCTTCACCCAAAGGGTTGTGAATCTCTGGAATTCCTTGCCCAGTGAAGCAGTTGAGGCTCCTTCTTTAAACGTTTTTAAGAAAAAGATAGATACCTTTCTAAAGAATAAAGAGACTAAAATACGGGTCCATTTGGTTGTGTTTTCGACATTTAAGTGTGCATGGACTAAATATCCAAATACCGCTTTGAAGTGTATCCAAAGGCGACCTGCATATACAGTCAGATGCTCTCCTTTCTTTTGTCTGCAGCGCTTTAGACCTTCTACGGGATCTCCTCTGTTATAACCAATTGCATCTAAAATAGCTGCCTTCACGTCCTGGAGGCTTCCTCCTCCTATATTCCGTGGATCGGGTAGTGCCGAACTAACGGATGAGTCAAGGCTCATCACTATAAGTTTCACTTCCTCCGGTTCGTCCAGACCGTACATAACTGTCTGTTGTCTTACTTGCTCAAAGAAATGGTGTGGGTCTGCTGTGGGTTGGAATGGGTCAATTTTGGCACAGGCATCTCTCAATTGGGTGATGGTTAGTGGGGTGGTGTAAACAAAATCGGGTGCGTTGTCAATTGGTGATTTGCGGTGCGTGGTGACTGGATTCATAGGGTTGTGTGCTGCCTGTGCAGTCGGTGGTGCGGGTGCTTTCCTTTTCGGGGCCTGGGGGGCTCTGTTCTGATTTCCGGTGTCTTCTGCATACCTACAGGCAGTTTAATTGAGTTCCTGCCAATCAGGGCCATTTTCCTGGTCTAAATTTGGTCCAAAGGTGTCTCTGAAACTATTTTGCACTGAGAGCAGTGACTGTAACCATGAAATTTGCTGCCTGCATTTGGTGTGGTCTACTGAACTCTGCCTTTGTTCCGTTGTGGAATTGTGGAGTGCTCATAAAGCTGCCTTCAAGTCTGCGCATTGCTTCTTTAACTGTTCTACCTGTTGTTCCGTCTCTTCTCTTACCAAGACTGCGCATTGTGTATCTTGGTAGACCTTATCGTATTGTGTCTGAAAGCTGCTTAGGTGGACTAAAACAAGATTGGTGTGCCCATTTGACATCAGCCATCTCCTTGCCTTTTGCCGCTAGCTGCTCTCGGAGTTGCTCATTAACTTTTTCACACTTGCTAACGTTTCCCTCACTCTTCTCCTCTTTCTCTCCAAGCTGTCTGCGGAGCGTCCTCACGACCTCCTCTGTGCCTCGCAATTGTGCCAGACAGGACACGATTGCCATCGGCTTACGAATTTTCCCTAAACTCTTCTTGTGTATCTCGGTTAGGTTGTCCCACAAGGTTTGTCCTATATTACCAGGACCTGACTCTTCATTCGATCAAAAGTCAGACCAAAGGGGCCATCCTTTCCCCTTTAAGTATTTCCTTAGTTCCTCTTCCCATATGGGACACTGCTCTGCTCTAATGGTCGCTGCGACCTCGGGTTCCTGTGGGTTCACAAGGTATTCCATTGCCTTTGTTGCCATTTCTACTGGTATTTCTTTTCTGTATCCTGAATTTGGGACAGGGGAAATAGGGTGGTGATGCAAACAGTGGGTATGGCCTAAGCTATTTTCCGGTTCACAAATCTCCTGATAGTTTTACACAACAAAATCTAACGAGTTTACGTTATATCCCTGTTAGTACGCATGCAAGTTAATACACACTTCCGAATCTTGGAGGTTTGATCAATACGGGTCTTACACTTGTGGTTTCTTTCACTTTTCCAATTGGGTTTCTAATTCAATGGTTTGTGGGTTCTCTCGGAGTGACAAAATCACTTCTAGGTCGAGTCTCGTCAGAGGTCGCCAATAATGTTGCCAATTTGGCCCGGAGACGCCAATGATATTGCCCTTTTTAATACTGAGTGATATTACTTTTCAGAGTCGCCAGGTATCAGAAGATACCACCACAAGGTTCAAACGGATATTGATCAAAGACTCAACAGTCAGTTAGTTCAAGTTCAATAATAGTTTATTTACACACAAGATTAACTCACACATGCAACATAAAAACACTACAAGCTAAATTATACCTAACACGACAACAACCTGGTCGTGGTGCTGCAATTGACTTCAGGTATAGGCCGGGCCGAAGAGTGCCGGTGTGCCAGGGCCAAAAGAGATCGAACACATGGCAATGTCTCTCTTTATCCTTTGGGGTTTCGCGCTCTTTTGGGCGGTCCTTAGCTTTGGACCCAATAATTCGGCAGACTTCGATTACTGCCTTCGATTTGAGCCAATAAAGGAGCGGGTGGCTTGATGGCTGGCCGTGTCCTGAGCGGTCATTGACCTGGGCTGTTTGGGCTTCCTGGGTGAGGGGAGTGGCGCCAATGTGTCTGGAATTGTGTCTGATACCCGAGGACCAGTCGTTTGTCCTGGGGAAATGGGTCATTAGAATGCAAATCCAGGGGCTAGGGGTTTCGATACTGTCTGATTCTCTGTTAACAAATATACATTTAGGCTCTGGGTTTGCCTGAATTCTGTGTTGGCCATATTTCCCTCGAGTCTTTGCAAGTATCCATGTTTACTTTGTAAGTGGCCATCCCAGATGGCTCCAATCGGCTTTCCACTTGGGCATATTTATGCATTTATCAAGTCTTGTATCAAATTGTAGAGATCGACCATGCAGATTTAGCGGCACTTGCGATCACTAAAACTCAGTAGGAATTTGAGTTAACACTTCTCAGGTACAAATAAGAATTGTTTTATTTGACTCGATTGATTACAATTGAGAATCATTTAAAGTCTTATTCTCTAATAATTCCAGCTAGCAAAGGACTCAAGAGAAGCAATCTTGTAGACAATTTAACTTTCAAATAATACAGAAATGATTTTCTTGCTTACGGCAAACAGCTTGCAATAACTTAAAAAGTCAAAGTCAGAAAGTGAAATATGAAAAACAGTGAGACAGCGAATAGTTAAGTCAAAGTATAGATTGATTCATGAATGGGAAATGGCCATACGATCTACCACGGTTATACTAAATCATATCTGTCTTTAGCCATCTAGCTACACCCCTATGTAATCCTAATTGGTTTGGGTTAGAATCAAATAAGTTTGATTTGACGGTTAGCTGTCTGTCTTTAATGTGCAACATTAACTTGAAATGTTTCATAAATGAATTCTTGTATGTGTTCTGGAATGCAATTCTGTGCCGTTATCGCAAGCTGCTTGAACTGGATTCTTGCTGAAGACAATAGCGCCTTTAGGTTACTGTGCCGTTGCCATGGAGCCTGCCCTGAGAAATGTATTTATTAGCTTCGTGAAAAGTGTTTATTTTATCATGGTTTTTGTGTTTCTGTTAAATTGTGTATCTTAATGTTGTACTGTCTTGAAATGAATTATGCTGCGTTATGCTGAATATGTGTTTTGAAATGACTTGAGGTTATGAATGAGTTTTAAAATGGGTATTTAAGAGACTAGGGGCTTAATGCTAAATAGCTATCTTTTACCTATCACTTTTTACCTATAGAAAATAGCTGGCTGCTACACAAATGCATACCCATCCTGCCACACCTCTTCAATACATCACACTGTAGGAGTATCGTACCATGGGTCCACAACAATTTGTGGTTGGCGCAAATAACACTTGAAAGTTGCCATTTAAAATACCCTCTTTTTGGTGAACAATGTCAACAAAAACTGCATTGCGAAAGTTATGTTTGGTGATGTTGCTCCTGTGGAATTGTCTGTTGTTGCAACAAATCAAAATATTTACAATTAAGAATATGAGTAGTTTAAAACAAAATTCTGAAATAATTTATTTCTGTTTCACTGCTTTTTACAATGGTTCTGAGCTGATTGTGTCACAGGAAGCACCGGGGAGAGACGGAGAGAGTGAGACTGAGAGGAGACAGTGAGTGAGCCCAAAATGAGTCAGAACTGAATTTGGGAAACCGAGACAGAAACCACGTATTGGTGGATCAGTAATGCGATACAACAATCCGAGCAATGTTTTGGAGGACATTTTGCTGGAAGCCCCTGATGTGTTGGGTGTTCTGGATCACATACAGGTCACCAACACTTGAAGTAGTGCAACACTATTTTATTAAAAGGTTAACTATTTAAACATACTTGAACTGTGGGTAAATACAATACTAGCTTTAACTAAAGACCTTTGCCTTGGCCTAATCAGTTGATGCACTCAGCACATGGTGAATGTCTGTGTTGCGGGCTGTGAGCTCTGTGCTCCTAGCTAGCTGCTACTCGAATGAGCGGGGACTCTGATACCCCCTGTCTTTATAGTTCGTGTGCTCTCACTGGTGATTGGCTGCGGTGTTGTGTATGTTGATTGGTCCCACTGTGTGTCCATCAGTGTGTGTCTGTACCATGATATACTGGTGTATATTATGACATCCCCCCTTTTATATAAAAAAATGTGCCTCTGTGACAATAAATCGTGTGTGGTGAATGTTCCTGACTACGTGTGTGCGAAATATTTACAGGACTATGTACATAAAACTAAGCTATTTACATGGGAAGGTACCTGGTGCAGAAAAAACAGTGTGTCACACAAATAACGAGATGAACACTATATACAAACCACTTGAACGATTAAACGGAAGAACAGAACAGACCAGAGAGTCCATTAGTGCACAAAGTTCACAAATTAAGTCTCTGAGGTGGGCGACAAATTCTGGTTGACCGCCTCAAGGGTGGGTCAGGAGCCACCGGCTGAGGAGCGGGCTGGACTGCGTCAGAGTGAGGAGGATGCAGAGTAACCGGAATCTCCGCATAGTCCAGGTCAGGGACAACAGGAGGACGTGGCACTGGCGGAGGACCATGTAGCGAGCGCGGAACGAGACGAAGGGCATGTCGATTACAGCGCAGAATGGAACTATCCGGTAGACGAACCAGGAACGAGCGGGGAGCCACCTGCCGAAGATCCACAGCGGTTGCAGACCAGCCACCATCCGGAAGATGGATGCGGACGTTGTCATCTGTAGCCAGAGCAGGGAGATCAGCTGCACGGGAGTCATGAGCCACCTTGTGCTGTGCACGAGACAGTTGCATTCGTTGAAGGACCGGAACGTGGTCGAGGTCTAGGACGTGAATGGACGGCACCGTCGCCCTCAGGGTGCGACCCATGAGCAGCTGGGCTGGCGACAGGCCAGTGGACAGTGGGGCCGAGCGATAGGCCAGCAGGGCGAGGTAGAAGTCGGATCCCGCATCGGCAGCCTTGCAGAGGAGCTGTTTGACTGTGTGGACGCCCTTCTCCGCTTTGCCGTTGGATTGGGGGTACAGGGGACTGGATGTCACATGCACAAAGTTGTACCTCCTGGCAAATTTGGACCATTCCTGGCTTGCAAAGCAGGGGCCATTGTCCGACATAACCGTGAGTGGGATGCCGTGATGAGCAAAGGTGGCCTTACAGGCAAGAAGACTGCAGATGATGTGACGTCGTGCAAACGTACCACCTCCGGGTAGTTTGAAAAATAGTCTACAATCAGAACATAGTCCCTGCCCAGCGCGTGGAACAGGTCGATGCCGACCTTGGACCAAGGGGACGTGACCAACTCATGGGGCACTGTGTTGGCGATTTCGTCATTGATGCCGGGCCAGTACACTGCCTCTCGGGCCCGTCGGCAGCACTTCTCCACGCCAAGATGGCCCTCGTGTAACTGTCCCAAGACAAGCTGGCGCATGCTGTGCGGGATAACAATGCGGTCCAGCGTCAGGAGGACACCATCGACTACCGCCAGATCGTCTCTGAGGTTGTAGAACTGCTGGCATTGGCCCTTGAGCCACCTGTCTGTTAGGTGGCGCATGACACGCTGTAGCAGGGGGTCAGCCGCAGTCTCGCGGTGAATTTGGATGAGGCGTTCATCCGTGGCCGGTAGATTGGAGGCCACGAAGGCCACATGGGCATCAACCTGGCAGACGAATCCCGCTGGGTCAGACGAGGTGTTGACTGCCCTGGACAGAGCGTCGGCTATGATCAGGTCTTTGCCCGGGGTGTATACAAGCTGAAAGTCGTATCGCCGGAGTTTGAGCAGAATGCGCTGGAGGCGAGGCGTCATGTCGTTCAAGTCTTTTTGTATTATATTGACAAGCGTGCGATGGTCGGTCTCGACGGCGAATTGGGGAAGGCCGTACACATAATCATGAAACTTGACGACACCGGTCAAAAGGCCCAGGCACTCCTTTTCAATCTGCGTGTAGCGCTGTTTCGTGGGGGTCATGGCGCATGACGCATATGCAACGGGAGCCCATGATGAGGCCTCATCGCGTTGCAGGAGCACTGCCCCAATGCCAGATTGGCTGGCATCGGTCAAAATTTTTGTCTCTTTCGCTGGATCAAAAAAGGCCAATACCGGGGCCGTGGTAAGTTTGGTTTTAAGTTCTCTCCATTCGCGCTCGTGGGCAGGAAGCCATTGGAAGTCTGTCGTCTTCCTGACCAGGTTCCTGAGAGCTGTGGTATGAGAGGCGAGGTTAGGGATGAACTTCCCTGACTTCCGGTTGCGGCGATGCAGAGCTAAGCCGCACATTTCGGCAGCTCCCGCGATAACGGACTTTTGGGCTCTCCAGAGGAGCCCCAACGGAATTTGTTTTGATTAAATCCCATGTGGGAAGGTGAAGTAAGGTCCCCCCTAAGTTGTATGGCAGAGATTAGCGGTGGAGCATCGAAGAAAGAGGCTCTGGAGCAGCGGCAAAAGCGAGGGGGAAAAAACAAGATGGCGGAGGGCGGAGATCGAGCAGCATGGGGGCCGGACCAGCAGGAGTTCCTCAAGCGATGTGTGGAGGAGCTTAAAAAGGAGGTGCTGGCGCCGATGCTGTTGGCGATCGAAGGGCTGAAAGAGACCCAGAAGGCCCAGGCGGTGGAGCTCCGCAAGGTGAGGGATAAAACGAATGAGAAGGAGGACGAGATCCTGGGCCTGGCGGTAAAGATGGAGGCGCACGAGGCGGTGCACAGGAGATGGGCCAAGAGACCCGAGGTCCTGGAGAACAGGTCGAGGAGGAAGAATCTCCGGATTCTGGGTCTCCCCGAAGGAGTGGAGGGAGCTGATGCCGGGGAGTACGATGCTCCATTCGCTGATGGGTGCGGAGGCCTCTCCGAGCCCCCTGGAGCTGGAAGGGGCTCACTGGGTCCAGGCGAGGAGGCTCAAGGCTGATGAGCCGCCAAGGGCGATAGTGACAAGGTTCCATCGCTTCGCGGACAAAGAAAGTGTTTTGAGATGGGCCAAGAAGGTGCGGAGCAGTAGATGGGTGAATGCAGTGATCCGAGTCTACCAGGATTGGAGCGCGGAGGTGGCAAGGAGGAGAGCTGGCTTCAACCGGGCCAAGGCGGTGCTACACAAAAAAAGAGTCAGGTTTGGCATGCTGCAGCCTGCGCGACTGTGGGTCACTTATCAGGACCGACACCATTATTTCGAAACGCCAGAAGAGGCTTGGACCTTTATCCAAACGGCATTCAAGGCCTTTTACGAGGAGCTGTATAGGTCCCAGCCCCCAGGGGGAAAAGAGGGGATGCGACAATTCTTGGACCAACTGAGGTTCCCAAGGGTGGAGGAGCAGGAGGTGGCTGATTTGGGGGCGCCAATTGGGGTGGAGGAGCTGGTTAAAGGACTGGGGAGCATGCAGGCAGGGAAGGCCCCGGGGTCGAATGGGCTCCCGGTGGAGTTTTATAGGAAGTATGTAGACCTGTTACCCCGTTGCTGGTAAGGACCTTCAATGTAGCAAGGGAGGGGGGGACCCTGCCCCCGAAAATGTCGGAGGCAACGATCTCTTTGATCTTGAAGCGGGATAAGGACCCATTGCAATGCGGGTCGTATGGACCGATCTTGCTTCTCAACGTAGATGCTAAGTTGCTGGCAAAAATGTTGGCTACGAGGATTGAGGACTGTGTCCCGGGTGTGATTCGCGAGGACCAGACGGGATTCGTAAAGGGTAGGCAGCTAAACACCAATGTGCGAAGGCTCCTAAATGTGATAATGATGCCATCGGTGGAGGGAGAGGCGGAGATAGTGGCAGCCATGGACGTGGCGAAGGCCTTTGACCTTTGACCGAGTAGAGTGGGAGTATCTCTGGGAAGTGTTGAGGAGGTTTGGGTTCGGAGGAGGGTTTATTAGTTGGGTTAAGCTCCTGTATAGAGCCCCGGTGGCGAGTGTGGTCACAAACCGGCGGAGGTCGGAGTATTTCCGGCTGTAGCGAGGGACGAGGCAGGGGTGCCCCCTGTCCCCTCTGCTGTTTGCATTAGCAATTGAACCTTTGGCCATGGCGTTAAAGGAGTCGGGGAAATGGAAGGGGGTGGTTCGAGGGGGCGAGGAACATTGAGTGTCGCTGTACGCAGACGACCTGTTGCTGTATGTGGCGGATCCAGTGGAGGGGATGGTTGAGGTTATGCAGATCCTAAGGGAGTTTGGAGACTTTTCAGGCTATAAGCTCAACATGGGAAAGAGTGAGCTCTTTGTGATCCATCCGGGGGACCAGGGAAGAAGGATAGACGACCTACCGTTGAGGAGGGCGGAAAGGAGCTTTCGATACTTGGGGATTCAGGTAGCTAGGAGCTGGGGGGCACTGCACAAACTTAATTTGACGCGGCTGGAAGACAGATTGAGGAGGATTTTAAAAGGCGGGACATGTTGCCACTCTCGCTGGCGGGCAGGGTACAGTCTATTAAAATGGTGGTCCTCCCGAGGTTTCTTTTAGTATTCCGATGCCTCCCAATTGTGATTACCAAGGCCTTCTTTAAGAGGGTAAGCAGGATCATTATGGGATTTGTGTGGGCGAGCAAGACCCCGAGGGTAAGGAGGTGGTTCCTGGAGCGTAGAGAAATAGAGGAGGGTTGGCGTTGCCGAATTTGGGTGGCTACTACTGGGCAGCCAACGTGGCGATGATCCGTAAGTGGGTGATGGAGGGAGAGGGGGCGGCGTGGAAGAGGTTGGAGATGGTGTCCTGCAAAGGAACAAGCCTGGGGGCGCTGGTGACGGCACCGCTGCCGCTCTCGCCGACAAGATACACCACGAGCCCGGTGGTGGCGGCAACGTTAAAGATCTGGGGGCAGTGGAGACGACACAGGGGAGCGATGGGAGCCTCGGTGTGGTCCCCGATTAGGGATAATCATCGGTTTGTCCCAGGAAGGATGGATGGGGGGTTTCAGAGCTGGCATCGGGCAGGGATTAGAAGAATGGGGGACCTGTTTATCGATGGGACTTTTGCGAGCTAAGGGATGCTGGAGGAGAAATTTGGACTACCCCTGGGAAATGCCTTCAGGTACATGCAAGTGAGGGCGTTTGTGAGGCGGCAGGTGAGGGAATTCCCACTGCTCCCGGCACAGGGGATTCAAGACAGGGTGATTTCGGGCGTATGGGTCGGGGAGGGCAAGGTGTCGGCGATATACCAGGAGATGAAAGAAGAGGGGGAGGCTTTGGTAGAGGAGCTGAAAGGTAAATGGGAAGAGGAGCTGGGGGAGGAGATTGAGGAGGGGCTGTGGGCTGATGCCCTAAGTAGGGTTAATTCCTCTTCCTCGTGTGCCAGGCATGGCCTGATACAATTTAAGGTAGTTCACAGAGCGCATATGACGGGGGCGAGGCTGAGTAGGTTCTTTGGGGTGGAGGACAGATGTGGGAGGTGCTCAGGAAGTCCAGCGAACCATGTCCATATGTTTTGGTCATGCCCGTCACTGGAGGGGTTCTGGAGGGGAGTTGCGGGAACAGTATCTAAGGTGGTGAAAGTCCGGGTGAAGCCAAGCTGGGGGCTAGCACTATTTGGAGTAGTGGACGAGCCGGGAGTGCAGGAGGCGAAAGAGGCTGGTATTCTGACCTTTGCGTCCCTAGTAGCCCGGCAAAGGATCTTGTTAATGTGGAAAGAGGCAAAGCCCCCCAGCGTGGAAGCCTGGATAAATGATATGGCAGTGTTTATCAAGTTGGAGAGGATAAAGTTTGCCTTGAGAGGGTCTGCGCAGGGGTTCTACAGGCGGTGGCAACCGTTCCTCGACTATCTCGCGGAGCATTAGATGAAGGTCGGACAGCAGCAGCAGCAACCCGGGGGGAGGGGGGGATATCTTTCGTGGGGGTGGGGGGGAGGAGGGAGGGAGGGGGAAGGGGGGTTTATCTGGGGGGCATTTGAGCAAGAAAACACATGAATGATCCGGAAAACTGACATGTACGGGAGGAATCCAATGTACAAAGTTATGTATCATATTGATTTGCCATGTTCATGTCTTGCTATGCGAGCTTTCTTTCTTTTTGTTACGGAGGGTGGTTTGTTTGTATGGTTGAAAATTTTGTTAAAAATTCTTAATAAACATATTTTTTTTAAAAAGGGTGAACTTCCCTAGGAAGTTGACTGTGCCCAGAAATCGGAGGACCACCTTCTTGTCCTCTGGCTTTTTCATGGCTGTGATGGCAGCCACCTTGTCCGCATCCGGCCGCACACCCAACTGGGAGATGTGGTCCCCTAGGAACTTGAGTTCCGTCTGGCCAAAGGAGCATTTGGCTCTGTTAAGGCGTAGGCCCTGCTCCTGTATGCGTTTGAACACACGCTGGAGGCGACTGATATGCTCCTGCGGGGTGGTGGACCAAATGATTATGTCGTCGACATAGACGCGAACACCTTCAATGCCCTCCATCATTTGTTCCATGATCCTGTGGAACACTTCTGACGCCGATATGATCCCAAACGGCATCCTTTTGTAACAATATCTGCCAAAAGAGGTGTTAAAGGTACACAGTTTCCTGCTGGATCTGTCTAGTTGAATTTGCCAGAATCCTTTTGAGGCGTCAAGTTTGGTGAAGAGCTTGGCTTGAGCCATCTCGCATGTGATCTCTTCGCACTTGGGGATTGGGTAATGCTCCCTCATTATGTTGCGATTCAGATCCTTTGGATCAATGCAGATGCTGAGCTCGCCGGTAGGCTTTTTTACGCACACCATGGAACTGACCCAGTCGGTTGGTTCCGCAACTCTGGAGATCACTCCTTGGTCTTGGAGGTCCTGCAGCTGCTGCTTGAGGTGGTCCTTGAGGGGTGCTGGGACTCTGCGAGGTGCATGCACCACATGCGTGGCGTTCTGTTTGAGTAGGATCTTGTACGTATATGGGAGCATGCCCATGCCTATGCCTTCGAAGATGTTGCGGTGCTGGTCGATGATGGCGTTGAGTTGCGCCCTGAAGTCAGCATCCTGGAAGGCAGACGTGTCATCAGGAGAGAGAGAGTGAATTCATTGAACGAGGTTTAGCAGCTTGCACGCCTGTGCACCAAGCAGAGAGTCCTTCGAGGAGCCCACGATTTCGAAAGGAAGGGTGGCTTTTCGTGACTTGTGCGTCACTTCGAGTTGGCATGAGCCGGTAGCAGGAATGATGTTGCCATTGTAGTCCAATAGCTGGCAGGCCGATGGAAGAATGGTTGGTTTGACACAAAGGCTTTGGAAAGCAGACCACGCCATGACATTGGCGGAGGCACCAGTGTCCAGGCAGAATCATATTTGGGACCGGTTGACCGGCACACCACTCATCGTCTGGATCAATGCTGTATACCGACAGTGGTTGGTGTCTTTGCTTCGGGAACAGCCTGTTTTTCGTTACGACACCGACTCAAAAAGGCGCCTTCGGGTCCTCGGTGTCACTGCTGTGTGGGAGGTCCGCATCGGACTCGGTGACCGTGGGTTGAATTGTCCAAACATTCCTGAGAGGCTGGCTGAAGCGATATGAATTGGAAGGCTGCGCTGCTCGACAGCAGGCAGCATAGTGGCCAAGTCTTCCACATCGTAGGCAGTCGAGATTTTGCGGGGCATTGCCGCTTTAAATGGGCAGAGCCACAGTTGCCACATGTCGTGACGTCAGCACGTTCGCTGCGCCACCGCGCATGTGCGGTGCGGTCATGCGTGGTGCGCGCCTGCGCATTGCGTTCCTCCACGTCGCCATCCCCTCGTTTGGTGCGTACAAACGCGGAAGTCCGCGGAAAGCGCGCAAAATGGCTGCCCTCATCCAGGCTGAGGCACTGGAGGTGCTCAATCACTTGGACACGTTCTGCCTCGTGGGGACCTTGCCGCGCCATTTCAGCCGCTTGTATATGGGAGTACCGACTGGTGGCATTTTCATGTAGGACACAGGTCTCGATGGCGGTCGCTAGGGTGAGTTGCTTTACTTTGAGGAGCTGCTGACGTAGGGGGTCCGACTGAACACCAAAAACGATCTGGTCGCGTGTCATGGAGTTGGAGTTGGGCCCGTAGTTGCAAGATTGCGCAAGGATGCATAGGTGCGTTAGAAAGGATTGGAAAGGTTCGTCCTTACCCTGAAAACGCTGCTGGAACACGTAGCGTTCAAAACTTTCATTCACCTCTATGCTGCAGTGAGTGTTAAATTTGAGGAGAACCGTCTTGAACTTCGTCTTGTCTTCGTCATCTGCAAAGGTGAGAGAGTTGAAAATGAGAATGGCGTGTTGCCCGGCCGTAGAGAGGAGAAGTGCAATCTTTCTGGTGTCCGAGGCACCCTCCCTGTCCGTGGCTTCGAGGAAGAGCTGGAAGTGCTGTTTGAAAATCTTCCAGTTGGCCCCGAGTTTCCAGCAATGCGGAGCGGCAGCGGAGGGGTGATGTTGTCCATGTTGCAGGATAATGGAATGCTGGCGGAAGGCAGATCACTTGCAGGTAGGTCACTAGGGGCTGGTTTAGCTCACTGGGCTAAATCACTGGCTTTTAAAGCAGACCAAGGCAGGCCAGCAGCACGGTTCAATTCCCGTACCAGCCTCCCCGAACAGGCGCCGGAATGTGGCGACTAGGGGCTTTTCACAGAAACTTCATTGAAGCCTACTCGTGACAATAAGTGATTTTCAATTTTTTTTCAAGAAGTGCTAGTATACAACCACTCCTGGTATCATGATGTGTTGGGTGTTCTGGATCACATACAGGTCACCAACACTTGAAGTAGTGCAACACTATTTTATTAAAAGGTTAACTATTTCTAAAGACCTTTGCCTTGTCCTAACCAGTTGATGCACGCAGCACATGGTGAATGTCTGTGTTGCAGGCTGTGAGCTCTGTGCTCCTAGCTAGCTGCTACTCGAATGAGCGGGAACTCTGATGCCCCCTGTCTTTATAGTGCGTGTGCTCTAACTGGTGATTGGTTGCGGTGTTGTGTATGTTGATTGGTCCCACTGTGAGTCCATCAGTGTGTGTCTGCACCATGATATACTGGTGTATATTATGACAGCCCCTTTGAACCCTGGTATCTGTCATGATATTCAAACACACACATCATGATAGACAGACCAACAGACCAATTAGCACACATAACACGACAGCCAATCACAGACAAGGGCAGAGACAGTATAAGACAAGAAACACGACACCTGGTGGACAGTCCATCTGGAGACAAGGACAAGGACAGGACCTGATTAACAAGACACTCAGAGAGTCACCACGTGCTGAGTACCAAGACAGATCTGTAAATAACAAGTTGGAATAAAACTGCGTTGTACCAATCGCAACCGTGTTGGTTCATCTGTACCTCAGAGCACCCAACACCACATGGTACCAGGTGAGTGGATCGATACCTGCTGACAAATCTGCCATCCTGAGCCATGGACATCAACAACAAACCGCAGCCGTTGCAAGTCGCTGGGAACCTGGGCACCAATTGGAAGGTCTTCAAGCAGCGATTTGAACTGTACATGCGAGCCAACGAAAAACAGGGTGCCTCGGACGAAACAAAGATTGCCATGCTCCTCACTACCGCAGGTCAGCACGCCATCGATGTATACAACTCCTTGGTGTTCGCGGAAGGCGAGAACCAATCTAAATATGACACGGTCCTCCTCGAGCTCGACCAGCACTTCAACGTTGAGGTAAATGAAAGCTTTGAGAGGTATATCTTTCAGCAACGCCTGCAAGGTAAGGATGAGCTCTTTCAACCCTTTCTGACGCACATCCGCATACTCGCGCAGTCCTGCGGTTACAGCAACACCTCAGAGTCCATGATCCGGGACCAGATCGTTTTTGGCGTTGCCTCCAGTGGCCTATGCCAGCAGCTTCTTAAAATTAAAGGCCTGACCTTAGCATCTGCGGTTGAAGCCTGTGTCCTCCATGAAAATGCGACCAGCCGCTTTGCCCAATTTCAGGCGACCGAGTCGGCACGGAGGGGGTCCCACGCGATCGAATCGGCAAGCCAGGCCGCCCACGAGGCCGAACGCATCCAGGCAATCGAGTTTCTCCCGGCCCACAGCCCGGACGAGGGCGGCCGTTTCGCGCGCTTTTCGAGGTCTCCCGCGCTTGTGCGCGCCAAAACCAACGGTAACATCGAGGGACGCACTGCGCAGGCGCGCCCGATGCAAGACTGAACTGCGCATGCGCAGTGGCGTAACGAACGCCATGACGTCATGATGTGCGGCAACTGTGGAGCTGCACATTTAAAAGGGCAATGTCCTGCAAAAACCCGACAATGCCTACGCTGTGGCAGGATGGGCCACTACGCTGCCTACTGTCGATCGGTTCAACCGATGGATCCTCCACATCTCCGACAACCTCGCAGACACGTGCGAACCGTCCAGCCTACACATCAGGACATCCAACCCACCGACACAGATGACCAAGATGCCTTCCGGGTTGCGGTCATTGATGTGAACCGGGTCAACACCATTAATCCGGCCGATGAATGGAGTGCCACCCTGACGGTCAACCGATCGCCGATCACTTTCCGCCTGGACACTGGCGCATCCGCCAACCTCATAGCATGTTCAGCATTCTATGCCATGAAGGTCAGGCCACCTATCCAGCCATCCTGGTGCAAGATGGTCGACTACAATGGGAACGTTATCCCGGCCATGGGATCCTGCCAGCTCCAGGTGACACACAGAACACACACGGCCACACTCTCATTTGAAATAGTTGGCTCATCGAAGGACTCCTTGCTGGGCACACAGGCATGTAAGGCTCTCCACCTTCTACAGCGAATTCTGTGTCTCTCTCCAGACGACACATCTGACTTCCCGGATGCTGAGTTCAACGCACAGCTCCAATTGCTCCTCGCCAACAACCAGGAAGCATTCGAAGGCATGGGAACACTGCCATACACATACCGTATTCGCCTCAAACCGGACGCCATCCCGGTCGTTCACGCACCTCGCAGGGTCCCTGCGCCACTTAAAGACCGCCTCAAGCTGCAGCTGCAGGATCTCCAGGACCAAGGGGTCCTATCCAGGGTCACGGAGCCCACGCCATGGGTCAGCTCCATGGTGTGTGTCAAGAAGCCCTCTGGCGAGCTCCGCATCTGTATAGACCCTAAAGACCTAAATAATGACATTATGCAGGAACATTATCCCATACCTAAACGGGAGGAGATCACCAGTGAAATGGCCCAAGCCAAGATATTCACCAAACTGGATGCTTCTAAAGGGTTTTGGCAGATCCAACTCGATCCGTCCAGCCGAAAGCTATGCAGCTTTAACACCCCTTTCGGCAGATTCTGCTACAACCGGATGCCATTTGGCATCAACTCGGCATCCGAGGTCTTCCACAGAATCATGGAGCAGATGATGGAAGGCATCAAAGGGGTGCGCGTATATGTGGACGATGTCATCATCTGGTCCACCACACCGCAGGAGCACAGACATCGTCTCCAAAGCGCTTTTGCCCGCATACGGGAAAATGGCCTGCGCCTCAACCGAGCCAAGTGCACCTTTGGCCAGACCGAATTGAAGTTCCTGGGGGACCACATCTCCCGGTCAGGGGTCCGTCCGGATGCAGACAAGGTGAGCGCCATCACAGCCATGCCGCGGCCGGCCGACAAGAAGGGTGTCCTACGATTCCTGGGCATGGTCAACTTCCTAGGGAAATTCATTCCCAACCTTGCCTCCCACACAACGGCTCTGCGCCATCTCGTAAAAAAATCTACAGAGTTCCAGTGGCAACATACACACCAGCTGGAATGGGAGGAGCTCAAACACAAACTTGCCACGGCACCAGTGTTGGCGTTCTTCGACACGCCTCGTCCCACCAAAATCTCAACTGATGCCAGCCAATCCGGCATTGGAGCAGTGCTCCTGCAGAGGGATGACACGTCATCATGGGCCCCGGTTGCCTATGCATCACGGGCTATGACCCCCACAGAGCAGCGCTACACGCAAATCGAAAAAGAATGCCTGGGCTTGCTAACTGGTTTGGACAAGTTCCACAGTTATGTATATGGTCTTCCACGATTCACAGTCGAAACTGACCACCGCCCCCTGGTCAACATAATAAACAAGGACCTGAACGATATGACCCCTCGCCTCCAGCGCATCCTACTTAAACTCAGGAGGTATGACTTCCAACTGGTCTACATCCAGAGAAGGACCTCATCGTGGCGGATGCCCTATCCCAAGCAGTGAGTACACCGCCAGAGGCGGAGGGGTTCGTATGTCAGGTCGAGGCGCAGGTGGCCTTGACAGCGGCAAATCTGCCGGCTGACGACTCCAGTCTGGCCCGCATACGGCGAGAGACAGCGGCCGACCCCCTTTTACAGTGAGTGATGCGCCACATGACGGGAGGATGGCTCAAAGGGCAGTGCCCGCAGTTCTATAATGTACGGGACGACCTAGCCATCATTGATGGGATCCTTCTGAAGCTAGACAGGATCGTCATTCCACACAGAATGCGCCAGCTGGTTCTCAATCAAATACACAAAGGCCACTTGGGGGTCGAGAAGTGCAGACGGAGGGCCCAAGAAGCGGTATACTGGCCGGGCATCAGTGACGATATTGCCAACATGGTGCTCAACTGCACAACCTGCCAAAGGTTTCAGCCGGCGCAACCTCCTGAGACGCTTCTGCCCCATGAGCTGGTGACGTCCCCCTGGGCGAAGGTGGGTGTCGACCTATTTCACGCGCTTGGCATGGACGATGTTACCATAGTGGACTACTTCTCCAATTACCCAGAAGTCATGGGTCGCACCCTCAGAACAACTGTGCCGGGACTTCCGGGTCGCGGTGATGCGGAGCTAAGCCGCGCGAGTCGGCAGCTCCCGCAGAAACGGACTTTTGGGCCCGCTAACGGAGCCCCAACGGACCTTTAAAAAAAAAAAACCTGTGGGGAAGAACGGAGGAAGTCCCCTACAGACCTGCATGGACCGGACCCGCAGTGAAATGGCGAGGAAAGCGCCCCTGGAGCAGCGGGAGAAGAAAGAAGAAAAAAACAAAATGGCGGCGCCCACGGACAGAGAGGAGATGAAAGAGTTCATCAAGGGCTGCTTCGAGGAGCTGCGTAAGGAGATGGTGGCGCCTATACTGGCAATGGTGGAAAAACTTGGAGCAACCCAGAAAGCCCAAGAGGTGAAGATTCAGGAAATCCAGGAAAAAGTGAGTGAGAACGACGACGAGCTCGTGGGCCTGGCGGAGAGAGTGGAGCGGCACGAGGCGCTGCACAGGACGTGGGCGGGAAGACTCGAAGACCTGGGGAACAGATCAAGGAGAAACAACTTGAGGATCCTGGGTCTCCCAGAAGGAATGGAGGGGGCCGATGCCGCGGCATATGTGGGCACAATGATTGAGACACTAATGGGTGTGGAGGCCCCCCCGAGATTGCTGGAGCTGGATGGGGCG
This sequence comes from Scyliorhinus torazame, assembly GCF_047496885.1. Taxonomy (NCBI): domain Eukaryota; kingdom Metazoa; phylum Chordata; class Chondrichthyes; order Carcharhiniformes; family Scyliorhinidae; genus Scyliorhinus; species Scyliorhinus torazame. The sequence continues at coordinate 162,220,614 of NC_092716.1, forward strand.
CACCAAGTGCTAGCGAGGAAGCCCAAGGCAAAAGAGCCGCCAAGGGCGATGGTGGTGAGATTTCACCGGTTTACGGACAGAGAGAGGGTCCTGAAATGGGCCAAGAAGGAACGGAGCTGTAAGTGGGACAATGCGGAGATCAGAATATACCCAGACTGGAGCGCGGAGGTCGCCAAGCGGAGAGCGGGTTTCAACCGGGCCAAAGCGGTGTTGCATCGGAAAGGAGTGAAATTTGGAATGCTGCAGCCAGCGCGACTGTGGTTACACATAATGGCCAACACCACTACTTCGAAACGCCCAAAGAGGCGTGGACCTTTATACTAGCTGAAAAATTGGACTCTAATTGAGGGTTTGTGTGGGAGGGGGGTGTTTGAGGGTTGAAGTATGACGGTTGTTGTACATGGGGGGTCAACCACGCGCAGGAAAGGATATATGGGCTGGGGGAGAGGGACAAGGCCATGGCAGGAGCTGCGCCATGGGAGGCGGGGCAGGCTTTGGGAAGCGCGGGGTTGTCTTCCCCGCGCGCGGCAAAAAAGGCGGGAAGGGGAACAAAGGAATGTACATTGATTGGGAGATTCCCACACGGGGGGGTTAAAGGGATGGCGGGGGAAGCCGGGGTCAGCAGGTGTCAGCTGACTTACGGGAGGGATATGGGGGGAGCAAAAAAGCTAGACGGGGATCTAGCGGGGGGGAGAGGAGGGGGGGGGGGGGGGGGAGAAAAGCGTTGCTGCTGCACTGGCCGAAAGAGAACGGGACACAGAAGAGGTGGCTGGGGCGGGGGTCCCCCAGCTGGGGGACTGGAGAGTGAGGGAAACGCGGACAAGGGACTGGCCCAGAAAAGGAGATGGCTAGTCGGTGGGATGATGCTGGATTCATGAAGCGCATGTTGGGGCGCATTCCGGACCTGGAGATAGGAGGACTAATAATGGGAGGGGATTTCAATACGGTGCTGGACCCAGCACTGGACCGCTCCAGATCAAGGACGGGAAGGAGGCCGGCGGCGGCCAAGGTACTTAAGGGGTTTATGGATCAGATGGGGGAGTGGACCCATCGAGGTTTGCAAGACCGCAGGCCAGGGAATTTTCTTTTTTCTCCCACGTGCATAAGGCTTACTCCCGGATAGATTTCTTTGTTCTGGGCGGGGCGCTCATCCCGAGAGTAGGGGGGATGGAGTATTCGGCCATAGCCGTTTTGGACCATGCCCCGCACTGGGTGGAACTGGAGCTGGGAGAGGAGAGGGACCAACGCCCGCTGTGGCGGCTGGATGTGGGACTGCTGGCCGATGAGGTGGTGTGTGGGAAGGTGAGGGGGTGTATTGAAAGGTACTTGGAGGCCAACGACAACGGGGAGGTGCGAGTGGGGGTGGTATGGGAGGCGTTGAAGGTGGTGATCAGGGGAGAGCTGATCTCCATCAGGGCTCATAGGGAGAAGATAGAGGGAATGGAAAGGGAGAGGCTAGTGGGGGAGATCTTGCGGTTGGCAGGAGATACGCAGAGGCCCCGGAGGAAAGATTACTTGGGGAAAGGCGACGGCTCCAGACGGATTTTGACCTGCTGACCACGGGCAAGGCAGAGGCACAGTGGAGGAAGGCGCAAGGGGCGACTTACGGGTACGGGGAAAAGGCTAGTCGGATGCTGGCGCACCAGCTCCGTAAGGGGCGGCAGCGAGGGAAATAGGGGGAATCAAAGATGGAAGGGGAGCCACGGTTCGAAGTGCAATGGAAATAAATAAGGTATTTAAGGACTTCTATGAAGAGCTGTACAGATCCCAGCCCCCAGGGGGGGAAGGGGGGATGAGGCGATTCCTGGACCAGCTGGGGTTCCTGAGGGTGGAGGAGCAGGAAGCGGTTGGTTTGGGGGCACCAATTGGGTTGGAGGAGTTGAGTAAGGATTTGGGGAGCATGCAGGCGGGGAAGGCCCCAGGGCCGGACGGGTTCCCGGTGGAATTCTATAGAAAATATGTGGACCTGCTGGCCCCGCTACTAGTGAGGACCTTCAACAAGGCAAGAGAGGAGGGAACCCTGCCCCAGACGATGTCGGAGGCGACAATCTCCCTGATTCTAAAGCGAGACAAGGATCCACTGCAATGTGGATCGTACAGGCCGATTTTGCTCCTCAATGTGGATGCTAAGCTATTGGCGAAGGTACTGGCCACTAGGATTGAGGACTGTGTCCCGGGCGTGATTCACGAGGACCAAACGGGATTCGTAAAGGGCAGGCAGTTAAATACCAATGTGCGGCGGCTCTTAAACGTGATAACGATGACATCGGAGGAGGGAGAGGCGGAGATAGTGGCAGCTATGGACGCGGAAAAAGCCTTTGACCGAGTAGAGTGGGAGTACCTCTGGGAGGTATTGCGCAGGTTTGGGTTCGGGGGAGGGTTTATTAGATGGGTTAAGCTCCTTTACAGCGCCCCGGTGGCGAGCGTAGTGACAAACCGGCGGAGGTCGGAGTACTTTCGGCTGTACCGAGGGACGAGACAGGGGTGCCCCCTGTCCTTCCTGTTGTTTTCATTGGCGATCAAACCCTTGGCCATATCACTTAGGGAGTCTCAGAAATGGAGGGGGATAGTCCGCGGGGGAGAGGAGCATCGGGTATCGCTATATGCGGATGACCTGCTGCTATACGTGGCGGACCCAATGGAGGGGATGGTGGAGGTCATGCAGACTCTGAAGGAGTTTGGAGAGTTCTCGGGCTACAAGCTTAATGTAGAGAAGAGTGAGCATTTTGTATTACAGGCAGGGGACCAAGAAAGAGGGACAGGGGACCTACCGCTGAGGAGGGCGGAGAGGAGTTTTCGGTATCTGGGGATCCAGACAGCCAGAAGTTGGGGGGCCCTACATAAACTGAATTTGACGAGGGTGGTGGAGCAAATTGAGGAGGATTTTAAAAGATGGGACATGCTCCCGCTCTTGTCGGCAGGTAGGGTGCAGTCGGTCAAAATGGTGGTCCTTCCGAGGTTTTTGTTCGTGTTTCAGTGCCTCCCCATCGTGATCACCAAGGGCTTTTTCAAGAGAGTAGGTAGGATTATCATGGGGTATGTGTGGGCAAATAAGACCCCGAGGGTTAGGAGAGGGTTCTTGGAACGCAACAGGGACCGAGGAGGCAAACCTAGAGAGTTACAACTGGGCAGCAAATGTGGCGATGATCCGTAAGTGGGTTATGGAGGGAGAGGGGGTGGCATGGAAGAGGATGGAGATGGCGTCCTGTAAAGGAACGAGCCTGGGGGCGTTGGTAACGGCACCGCTGCCGCTCTCGCCGACAAAATACACCACAAGCCTGGTGGTGGCGGCAACACTAAAGATCTGGGGCCAGTGGAGAAGACACATGGGTGCAATGGGAGCATCGGCGTGGTCCCCGATCAGGGGTAACCACCGGTTTGTCCCGGGGAAGATGGACGGGGGGTTCCAAGGCTGGCATCGGGCGGGGGTAAGAAGAATGGGGGACCTGTTCATTGACGGGACATTTGCGAGCCTAGGGGCACTGGAGGAGAAATTTGAGTTACCCCCGGGAAATGCATTTAGATATATGCAGGTGAGGGCTTTTGTGAGGCGACAGGTGAGGGAATTTTCGTTGCTCCTAGCACAAGAAGTTCAAGATAGGGTGATCTCAGGGGTATGGGTCGGGGAGGGCAAGGTGTCGGAAATATACCAAGAGATGAAAGAAGAGGGGGAAGCGCTAGTAGAAGAACTGAAAGGTAAATGGGAGGAGGAGCTGGGGGAGGAAATTGAGGAAGGGCTATGGGCCGACGCCCTGGGTAGGGTTAATACCTCCTCCTCGTGTGCCAGGCTCAGTCTGATACAATTTAAGGTGGTTCACAGAGCGCATTTGACGAGGGCGAGGCTGAGTAGGTTCTTTGGGGTAGAGGATAGATGTGAAAGATGTTCAGGGAGCCCGGTGAACCATGTCCATATGTTTTGGTCATGCCCGGCACTGGAGGGGTTCTGGAGAGGAGTGGCGGGAGTAATATCCCAGGTGGTGAAAGTCCGGGTCAAGCCAAGCTGGGGGCTAGCAATATTTGGAGCAGTGGATGAGCCGGGAGTGCAGGAGACGAAAGAGGCCGGAATTTTGGTCTTTGCGTCCCTAGTAGCCCGGCGAAGGGTCTTGCTATTGTGGAAGGAGGCAAAGCCCCCTAGCCTGGAGGCCTGGATTAACGACATGGCAGCGTTCATAAAATTGGAGAGAATTAAGTTTGCTTTGAGAGGGTCTGCACAGGGGTTTTACAGGCGGTGGCAACCGTTCCTAGAATATCTCGCGGAGCGTTAGAAGAAGGTCGATCAGCAGCAGCAACCCTGGGGGGGGGGGGGGGGTGGAGGGGGGAACGAGAGACTGTTTGAGGGGATGGACGAGCGGGAGATAGCATGGAGGGTGGGGGAAACGGTACGCGCGGCCAAGAGCCAGTGTATAAAGCTATGTAAATATACCATCTTGCCATGTATATATCTTGCTCAGGGAGAATTTGTGTTATTTTGTTACGAGGGTGGGGGGGGGGATTGTTTGCAAGGGGAAAAAATTGTGTTGTTAAAAAACCTTAATAAAAATATTTTTTTTAAAAAAGAACAACTGTGCCCTCCATCCTGGCACCAACAACAGACCATGCTCCGGTACTGCATAAGATGCAACTGCAGCATGATCGCCAGAAGAGGGCAACTGATCTTCCCCCCCCTGGCCCCTGGAGACAAAGTCCGCATTCATCTACCAGATGGTCGCTGGTCAGCACCTGCCGAAGTTCTCCGACGCGTGGCTCCCCGCTCGTTCCTGGTACGCATGCCGGATGGATCCGTGCGTAGGCGCAATCGGCGAGCCCTTCACCTACTTCCACACTCGCAACGGAACCATACACAGACACCGGGTCCTCCACTGGTTCCTGACAGTGACTTTGTGGAGCTGCCATATACCATGCCCCTTTTATCGCCACCAGTGGCCAGGCTCGCACCTCAGCTGGTGGTTCTCGACCCACCCTTGAGGCGGTCAACGCAAATTTGTCGCCCACCTACTAGACTGGACTTATGAAACTGTTCACACGTCAAAGTTTAGCAACTATTGTCTTGTAACATTTTACTGTTTTATCGTTCCAGATCTCGTTTGACCGGACCACACTTCAAAGTTTTTCTTCTTTTGTTATGGTACAACCTCGTTAGCATGCCACACCCGACATCGCCCCATGTATATAGTTACACCACATGTACATGCTGTAAATATCACGCACACACACCTTTAGCTGCACTCAGGACACATTCATATTTATAACTACGTAGGCACATAATCTTGTAAAAAAGGGAGGATGTCATGATATTCAAACACACACATCATGATAGACAGACCAACAGACCAATTAGCACACATAACACGACAGCCAATCACAGACAAGGGCAGAGACAGTATAAGACAAGAAACACGACACCTGGTGGACAGTCCACCTGGAGACAAGGACAAGGACAGGACCTGATTAACAAGACACTCAGAGGGTCACCACGTGCTGAGTACCAAGACAGATCTGTAAATAACAAGTTGGAATAAAACTGCGTTGTACCAATCGCAACTGTGTTGGTTCATCTGTACCTCAGAGCACCCAACACCACAGTATCCACATCGACACTTGCAGTATGACGTTGCATGAGAGGTGTTTGAGCTGAATGACAGAAGCTGAGCTTGATCGACTTCCGTCAAAGTTTCCGTTGCATTCAGATGCTGGGTGGTTTCTATGTGGACCACAACAAATGCCTGCCCCTGTCCTGAGCTGCTGCTGCCGCCTCCAGTTATGACCTGCAAGTGTGTCAGTGTGTGTGGTGCAATATGCTTGGTAAATCTGGTTGTCGTGGTTGAACAGCTGTCAGCTTGTACAATTGGTGATAAATGGGAATATATATTGCAGCAATGCGAAACGTTTGATGGTGAAGTGAAGCTACAAATGTTATTATGAGTCTTGGTTAACAGAGAATATCGGTAGGTGAGTGAAGGGGGTGTGGTGCATCGAGCAGTGTGTGAGAGCAATATTGCAGTTGATGGGATGTAGCATTTAAAGACTCCTTCACTGACCTTGACCATGTGTAAGGTCATTGAACTTCTTGCAGCACTGGATCCTTGTGAATTGTCATCTCTCTTGCTCTTCATTTTCTTTACAAAGGCCTCCACGAAATCTTGGAGCCGACCCTCTGTCCCGATGTCATTCTTTTGTGGGTCAAAATCACTCTTAAAATTATGTCCAGCACCTTTTCCAGACAAAATGCACCTCCCTTTAAGAAGCTTATGCTGGTTTTAAGCAGGTTACTGTGTATTCATGTTAGCCTCATGACTTTGCATCCCCGATCAAGCGTGCAGAAGTACTCGCACAGCATTGGATGCACTCCACAATCATTTAGATTTACAGTAGCATGAACTTTGCATGCACCTTGCATTGGAAGTAACAGAGGTGGGTGCATTGCACATTGCAATCCCCATAAGTTTTTTAAAGTTCTCAAGTCTCGCAGTCTTCATATCCAGTGTAAAACAAAATCTGATTAATCTTCCTATTTATGCTTCCAATAGTATTCCTGAATTTGTGTCCACTTGTTACCAATTCAGAATTTCTCATTATGCAGAAGATCATCTGCATTCAACCCCGGGCTGAGACTCATCAAGCAATGCGTGGATTTGTGTAAGAAAGGGGAGATTAATGCAAAGATGGACACAACCTGTCAACCTCACATGACAACCTGGCTTAAGCAGTTAGTGATGAGAACGTCTGGTACGTGGCACTCAACTTTAACGTCGGACAGAGAAAGGTTGTTGGGAATTAACAAGTTGCACTGCATGGATCCTGTGAAGGCAGCTGTCTATTGTACAAATGGTGAGGATAGTCGAGGGCAGTGTGTTTGCAAAATGAGGGTCGCGACCCTGGAGTGGGTCGCATGTTGTTGAAAATGGATCGCCAAATGAACTCTGACTAGCTTGTTGCTCCTCTCTCTCTTCCCTCTGTTGTTAAGAGATCTGCCTGGTTTGGGGCCATTCGATTTCAATGCAACTCGTCCCAGGGCCAAACAAGAGGCAGGGGTCTGGAGTTGATTAACACTAAAGGATCGGCAGCAGTCCGGTTTCTCAGTAACAACTCCAAAAGAATTTCCAATGTTTCCAACCAGCCTGCATTCATTCCCATTGTATTTTTAAAAATATTTTTTATTCTCCTTTTTCACATTTTCTCCCAAATTTACACCCAACAAGAAACAATAATCAGTAACGAATGTAATGTCAATCCCCATATCAATAACAACAACCCCATCTTCCCACCGAACCCCAGACATTGGCCTGCATGTTAACATAAACAAATGGTCACCATTAACACATACAGTCCCCCTCCCCCCAACCCCCCCCTCCCCCAAACCCCCCTAATGTTCGAGGTGATCCAATTCTCGAAAGTGCATAATGAATAACGCCCATGAATTATAGAATCTCTCCATCCTTCCCCTCAGTTCAAATTTGACCTTTTCAAGCCTTAAGAATTCCAGCAGGTCCCCCCACCACGCCAGGGCACAGGATGGAGAGGTTGATCTCCACCCTAACAGGATTTGCCTTCGGGCGATCAATGAGGCGAAGGTTACAACATCTGCCTCCGCGCCCGTTTCCAACCCCGGCTGTTCCGTCACCCTGAATATGGCCTCCCGAGGGCCCGGCTCCAGTTTCACATGCTCCACTTTAGAGATCACCTCCTTCTAGTAATCCTCCAGCTTTGGACAGGACCAAAACATATGAACGGGGTTTGCAGGACCTCCCCCGCAACGTTCACACACATCTTCTAACCCCTCAAAGAGCTGACTCATCCTCGCCCTTGTAAGGTGCGCGCTATACACCACCTTCAGCTGTATCAGCCCAACCTCACACACAAGGTGGAGGAGTTCACCCTCTTCATTTCCATTGTTGATTAAAATATACCACAATATACCACTGCAATACAACATTCTAATTGAACATGCACAACTTTTCCCATCTACTTTTGAATGCAGAACATATTAAATATCTTCATTTCTGTGCATGCTGTACCAGGAAACAGTCTTTAGAAGATCAACATTTTTTACAAATTATCATATTACATACATTGTGGGTCACGAGGGCCGGCCATTTCGTAAAAATTAGTTGCCAGAAAATAGGCTTGAAAAACACTGGTTTAGGGGTCAGTGCAATATCTGGATTTCAGATGTAGCTATATGTTGGACATGTTCCTCAATTTGTATAACAAAACAGCTTTAAATTCAACAATGACTCAGTGAAAGGTGATAACAGAAGAACCTATCTTGTGCTCTTTATTAGCACCCTAGGAATTCATTGCTGCGTTATTTCCTCTGCCCAGATTATTGTGCATAGAATAAAATATATAAGAAAATTTTAAATACAAATAACGGGATTCTCCGTTTCTGAAACTAAGTGTTGTTGCCAATACAGAATCCGTTGACTTTCACGACGGAAAGACTGGCGATTCAACTACTGTTACGCAGCTAGCACCAGTGCCACGTGGAACACAATCGATTCCAATGAGAAACAGTGCTCGATTCGCCAGCTTTGCAATAGACACTCAGGAAGCTAACAAGCTACAGCCGCATATACAAACTGCACTCCCCACACACGCCATCCCAGCCAACAAGATGGCAGCAAGGAGAGTATCTCCCCATTTCACCGACGCCGAGCTGGAGACCCTCTCGGACATCGTGGAGGAGAAGAGGGTGACCCTGTACTCCGGCCTGGGAGGGAGGCTGCCATCTGCCGCTGTTCATTGCGCCTGGGCACAGGTGGCAGAAACGCTCAGCGCCGTGGATAACATAGTCCGGACTGGCCAGCAATACCAGAAGAAACAGGAAGACTTCCTCAGGGCGGCCAGGGTGAGTAGGCAGCACTGTGGCCCTGGCCCCAACCTCAGTCCCACAAACCCGCAACCGTCCCTGCAACCTGGAGGACTGCAGAACCCCCCGGAGTGTTTTTTCCCAGTGTCTGCGGGAGTTTCCTCAGGGGCTCCGGCTTCCTCCCACAGTCCAACAATGTGCAAATTAGGTGGATTGGCCAGACTAAATTGCCCCCTAGTGTCCAAAGGGGTGCAGGTTAGGTGGGGTTACAGGGATATGGGGAGTAGGGCTCAGTAGGGTGCTCTTTCGAAGGGTCGGTGCAGACTTGATGGACCAAATGACTTCCTTCTACATTGCAGAAATTCTATGGTTTATATATGTATGTATATATATAAATAAAAGAATGCAGGAGCTTGGAAAGAGGTAGGTGATGGTCATGGGAGACAAAATAATCAAGGATTAGACAGGTCTGTTCATGATATTGACTTGGGAGTCTAACCTGTGCAAACAGTCATTTTATGGGCTGGGTGAATACACAGTGGCTATAATTCATGTCACAACAAGCAATGTTGGCAGGACAGGTGAAGGATTCCTAAAGAAAGAAGCTAAAAAAGCTAGAAGTTTCTGGAATATTAACTGCTTCAAGTGGTAAACTAGGTAAGAATGGAAGGATCAAGCACCTGAAATGGGTTACTGAATACGCGGTTTCGAGTCGGTAAGTTATTGGCAGCAGTCCTGGAAGAAGACAAGTCTGAATAAGAGGAATCGACTCCACCCAAACTGAACCAGAACTAATATTCTGGCATCAAGATTATACAAAGCTGTGGCTGTGAATTGAAACATGGGAGGTAGAATCATAGAATTTACAGTGCAGAAGGAGGCTATTTGGCCAATGGAGTCTGCACCGGCCTTTGGAAAAAGAGCAACCTACCTTTTGTGAGGGCCACGAAGAATCCAGCATGAGTTTTAAGGATACAAAGAAATAACATTTATTTACAATAACATATATATACAACAGCAGCAGCAACTTCGTTTGCTGCTCACTCCTTCCTGCTGGTTCCAAACTGGCCAGCTTTATTTATACAAGGCGTCTGCTAATGATTTCTCTGCCCCCCCTCATTTGGGGAAGCTCATACTCCCTAAAGATTGTGGGATTGTCATTAGTCACCGGCCAATGGTAAGCAGGCACGTTATACCATCCCTCCCCCCCCCCCCAAAGTCCAAGGAATCCCTGGCGAAGGAGGGCGTCGGACTCATTTTGCCGCAGGCCGGACACCATTTGCATGAGGCGCTGGATCGGGCGGCATGTAACGTGACGTAGACCGGCGCTTCCGTGATGAACGGCATAACGGTTGTACATCCACGGCCCGTGGGCCCGCGGATTCCCTCTCTGATGCGTCCTGTGTCTCCATCTCGGAGTAAAAGTCTGCTGCCTCCGTCATCTTGGCGTCTCTATCTCCACGTGGTTCTGTAACGACCTGCGCAGACTTTGAGTGAGGCGCCAGAGGAAGATTGTGAGTACTACTTTCCATTGTCTCTGGTCTCTGTGGCTGTAGAAATTAGCTCCGGGGGGCGGGGAATCTTTGGAAGGGATAGTCTTCTGGACCGAACGTGGTCTACATGTTTGTGCTGGAGATGACCCTGGGCTTGCACCTGGTAAGATATAGGGTCCGTTTGCCGAAAGATTACGCCAGGGACCCACTGGGCACAACCAGCAAAATTCCGAACGAATACTGGGTCACCGGGCGCAAACTGCCGAATCGGCCGATGCCAAGAAAAACCCTGTCCCTGCCGTTCTTGTGTGCGGCGTACTTTTGTGCCAATGTCCGGGAAAACCATGCTAAGGCGGGTGAGAAGTCTCCGGTCCATCAGGAGTTCTGCGGGACCTACCCCAGTCACCGCATGGGGGTTGGTCCTATACGAAAACAAATGGCGAGCCAGTCTCGTGTCCATTGACCGGGAAGACTGCTTCTTTAGGCCTCGTTTGAATGTCTGCACTGCGTGCTCCGCCAACCCATTTGAAGCCAGGTGGTAAGGGCAGTGCGGATATGGCGTAAGCCGTTCATCTTCATGAACCTCGCAAAGTCCTCACTTGTGAATGGAGTGCCGTTATCCGTGACCAGCACCTCGGGGAGGCCAGGTGTACTAAAAGACAAACGCATCTTCTCAATTGTTGCGCAGGACGTTGTGCCTAGCATCTTATGCACCTCAAGCCATTTAGACTGGGCATTGATTAATAGAAGGAACATGGATCCTTGAAAAGGGCCGGCGAAATCCGCATGCAAGCACGCCCAAGGCCGCCCTGGCCATTCCCAGTGATGTAGGGGCGCGGCCGGTGGAAACGTCTGATGCTCCTGGCAAATGGAGCGGTTTTGGGCCACCTTCTCAATGTCGGTGTCGAGGCCTGGCTACCAGACATAACTCCGGGCCAACATTTTAATTTTGGTCATACCTAGATGCCCATTGTGCAAGTCTCTTAATATCAGCTCCGGGCCTTTTTCCGGGACAATCACACGCGTCCCCCACAAGAGGATGCCGTCTTCCACGCTGAATTCTGACAGCTTGGAGGAAAATGCCCGCAACTCGCCTGGGAGCTGTCTATGCTGCCCACCATACAGGACTATGTGCCAAACCTTTGACAGGACTGGCTCCGTCTGGGTCCACTCACGGATCTGTGATGCCGTGACAGGCAAGGTGTCCATAAAATTTAGGGTGGCAACCACCTCACCGGTCGTGGGGGTCGACATGGGGCCGGCCGATAAAGGCAATTGGCTCAGTGCGTCGGCATTCGCTATCTGCGTTCCTGGTTTGTGCTCCAGAGAATACTCGTATGCAGCGAGCAACAAAGCCCAGTTCTGGATCCGTGCGGAAGCAGTGGCTTATCCTCTCTGAAAAGTCCCAGCAGAGGCTTATGATCAGTCTCGATAGTGAAGTGGCGGCCATACACATACTGGTGGAAACGTTTCACCGCAAAGACCACTGCCAGGCCCTCCTTCTCGATCTGCTCATACTTTTTTTCCGCTGCAGTCAATGTGCGGGAGGCGAAAGCTATCGGCCGCTCGTCCCCGTTCTCCATCTTGTGGGACAGGACGACCCCAATACCATACGGGGATGCATCACGTGACGAGCAAAGGCTTTCCAGGATCATAGTGGGTTAGTAACCCAGACGACGACAATTGTTGCTTTACAAGCCGGAAAGCGGTTCTTGCGGCTGACCCCAAACCCAGGTGTGATTTTTCTTTAGCAGAAGGTGCAACGGGGCCAGCCTAGTTGCCAGATTGGGGAGGAACTTCCCGTAATAGTTTGCACAAACATTCTCCAGGGCCCCATATCTGCAGCCAGAGCTGCGAGAAGCACTCCGGGGCCCTGCTAGCCCCCTGTAGGTTGGAGAATCACTCTCGACTTTCTTAAGGAAAGTCCAGAATGAAACATCCGCGTTTTGATGCTGGCGTGGGGACAGAGCACCATTATTGGAGAATCCCAACCCTCCGAAAATTCAGTCCAAAACACCGTTACTTTACTGGGCAAAATCCTGCAACTCTCTCTCAAATGGCGGACGGCAGGGGCCAGGGAGCTGAGGCTCACTGGCCAAGGGAGCAACAGATGGAGTTCTTCAGGAATTGCTTCGCCGAACTGAAGAGGGACACGTTGGACCCGATGAGAGCAGTAATGGACCGAATGGTCGAGACACAGGCGGTCTAAGAGAAGGCGCTCAGGGAGTTGGAGGTGCAGCTCTCCAGCCAGGTGGACATGGTAACGGAGCTGGAGCATGAGGTGGAGGAGCTGAACTCCCGCCAGAGGAGGATGCAGGAGCAGCTTGAAGAGCTGGGGAGCAGAGCCAGGAGCCAGAATTTGAGGATCGTTGACCTCCCAGAGGGCTGCGAGGGATCGGATGTGGGTGCATACGGACGGGCATGCTCGAGGCACTGATGGGACCGGAGGCCTTCCCTCGACCCCTGGAGTTGGATAGAGCGCATAGAGCCCCCACAAGGAAGCCCAGGATGGGCGACCGACCGAGGGACTTGGTGGTCCGCTTTCACCGGTTTGCTGACAGGGATCGCGTGCTGCGATGGGCCAAGGCGGAGAGGAGCAGCAGATGGGAGAACCTTGAGGTGCACATTTACCAGGACTTGGGAACGGAGCTGACCAAGAGTTGTGCAGGATTCATCAAGGTAAAGGCAGCCCTCTACAAAAAGGTGGTGAGATTTGGGATGCTGTATCCTGCAAAGCTTTGGGTACCGTTTTAGGAACTCCATCACTACTGCGAGACACCAGAACAGGTTTTTCTTTCATTAAAGATAAGCTGGACTTGAACTAATAGGCACTTCGTGTTTTCAGTGCTGTACAGTGGCGGCGGTCTGTTAACCTAACTTGCTCTGACTAGGAATGGACTTTTATTAAAAGAAGAAGCTGGACTTGAACTAAAGAACTCTGAGCTCTCAGAGCTTTTGTGTGGCGGCGGTTTGTTTAAATTATCCTGTACTGTAATGTTTTATCCAAGGTTGTTTTCAACCTGGACAGAGAGCGGGGGCTGGAGGGTGCACTGCTTAGGGTGTTTTTGAGAGATTGCAACGGGGGGGGGGGGGGGAAAGAGAGGAGGAGAGGAGGAGGAGAAGAGGGGCCCTGCAAAGGTGGCCCTGCGCTTGGTACCTTTTGGCGGGAGATCGGGGCCTCGGCGAGGGGGATGGGCTAGGGGCTGACTAAGGGACTTGAAAGGGCACGGGAAGATACGATCAGGTTAATGGGTCCTTGGTGTGTGGGGGGAGGGCCCGAGCGTCGGGCGGGAGACAGACAGGCGCCAAGGGCAGGGGTCAGCGTAGCTAGCGTAGGTCAGGGGGCACCAGGGAGAGTAGGAGGAGGGGCGGATTAGGGCCAAACGGAGGGCTGATCTGGCAGGTCAGGCCTCGGGGGGTAGGGGAGGTCGGGGGGCAGCTGAGAAGTGGAGCAGAGGAGATTTAAGTGGCAAGGGGGGGGGGGGGTAACCAGGGATCCCTCGGGGAAGAAAGTCGCTTGCAGACTCTCAGGGAACAGCGCAGGAAACCGACAGCAGCAGCACCCGAGGTGGGAGGTGGGGAGAAGGTTAGAGCCACGTTAGTTTAGTCGAACACGTGTGGCATGGGCAAACCGAGCTGACAGGGGACGTGCCTTATTAACATGTTTATTCTTTCCCACTGTTCGTTTTCACTATGTTAAGGCTCTTTGCATAGGGGCTTTTTTCTCTCTGTAAAATGTTACAACTTTGTTTTAAATAAAAAATTTCAAAAAGAAAAAAAAGAAAAAGAGCGGGTCCTGAGATGAGCAAAGGAGCATTTCGACTTCAAATGGGAAGGCCACACCATCAGGCTTTGGGAGCAGAGCTGGAAAAGAAGCAGGCTGTGTTTAACAAGGCCAGAGCCACCCTGTATAAAAATGGAGTCCAATTTGGGATGGATTGGCACGGCTGAGGGGAGATTGGATTCTTTTGTAAAAAGCATGGGCTGGGTGTGGGTTGATTGAGGTTTTTGAGGCTTTAAGCTGCCCCGCTAACCAAAAAGTTAGCTAATGGGAGCTGGGCAGTGGGGGTGGCTGCAGCTCATAAACAAAACTAATATAATGAGCCATGTATTTTTGTTTTGTTTGAGATTAGGTTTATTAGGTTTTAATGGTTGCTCGCTGTACTGTTTTGAGTATGTATATCTGGGTGTAGTATGGTTTGAGGGTGGAGAGAAGGGGGTGGTAGTTTGTTGACAGTGACTGCAGAGTGTGCATTGTTTAGTCTTGCTAGTGGGTTTGGAGGTCATCTTGGGTGGATCAGGTTGCTGTACTTTCCATGGAACTGTTGGATAATCCCTCCATGTGGAAATGGCTGACTTTCAGATTGAGTGCGTCTGGGAGGCCCCCAACTTTTTTGGTCACCTGGAATGACAAGGGGTTGAATGGGCCAGTGAAAAGGGCAAGGGTACTCACTTCCCTTAAAAGTTTGAATACTGATATGGTTGTCTCTGCAGGATCAGGGACGAGACAAGGTTGCGGAACGGAAGGATAGGGCAAGTTTTTCTTTAATATCTTATAATAATCTTTATTATTATTGTCACAAGTAGGCTGACATTAACACTGCAATTAAGTTACGGTGAAAAGCCCCTAGTCACCACATTCCAGCCCGTTCGTGTACACAGTGGGAGAATTCAGAATGTCCAAATTACCTAACAGCACATCTTTCAGGACTTGTGGGAGGAAACCGGAGCACCCAGAGGAAATCCACGTAGACACAGGGAGAACGTGCAGACTCCACACAGACAGTAACCCAAGCAGGAGTCGAACCGGGGACCCTGGCGCTGTGAAGCAACAGTGTCAACCACTGTGCTACCATGCCGCCACATTTTTCACTCTGGCTTTGATGATGGGGCCCACGGCACAGCAATTTTAATTCATAAAAGGGTTAACTTTTCTGCCACTAAGATCTTGGTGGACCCCAATGGTAGACATATTATTGTTTGTGGGTCTTTGGCAGGCACCTCCGTGGTCCTGGTTAATGTCTACGCTCCAAACTGGAACGATACTGGTTTTATTAACAAACTGCTCGCCTCCATCCCCGATTTGGATTCACAGCAGCTAATCTTGGGGTGGATCCTGTGTGCTGGATCCTAGGATGAATCGTTCCATGCCCAAATCTGACTCCATCAGGCGTGACTAAGGTATTGGATAAAAGCAAATTACTGCAGATGCTGGAATATGAAAATATAGGGGCTGGTTTAGCACACTGGGCTAAATCGCTGGCTTTTAAAGCAGACCAAGGCAGGCCAGCAGCACGGTTCAATTCCCGTACCAGCCTCCCCGAATAGGCGCCGGAATGTGGCGACTAGGGGGCTTTTCACAGTAACTTAATTTGAAGCCTACTTGTGACAATAAGCGATTTTCATTTCATTTAAAGAGAAAGGCGCCGATCCATGTCATTTTTTTGGGAGGTGACCTGGATGATAAAGATTTTTCTTTTTTCTCCCATGTCCACCAGGTATACTCACGCATTGACTTTTCTGGTAGATAATCTCTCCTAACAGCACATCTTTCGTAGTGCACTCTCCATTCAGTGGAGAGATGGGGGGGGGGGGGTTACTTGGCGATTGTGATTTCAGGGCCAGATCCTATCAGTGGAGTCAGCTCCGTTGAATGAGGTAAAAGTAAAATGGGAAGGTGAATTGTGTCCTAGTCTGGATGAGGTGGTGTGGAACGAGACTCTTCGCAGGGTCAACTCCATGTCCACTTCTGCTTGGCTCAGTCTGATCCAATTCAAGGTGGTGCACACAGCTTATTTGACAAAGGTGAGCATGAGCGTTTTTTTTCTCTGGGGTGGAGGACAAGGGTGAGTGTTGTTCATAGAATCCCTATAGTGCAGAAGGAGGCCATTTGGCCCATCGAGTCTACACTGACCCAGAGCACATTACCCAGGCCCACTCCCCTGGCCTATCCCTGTAACACCACCTACCCATTGGAGACTAAGGGACAATTTATAATGGCCAATCCACCTAACCTGCACATCTTTAGACTGTGGAAGGAAACTGGAGAACCAGGAGGAAACCCACGTAGACACAGGGAGAATGTTTGTGCAAACTCCACACAAACAGTCACCCAACGCTGCAATTGAACTTGGGTCCCTGGTGCTGACAGTAGTGCTAACCATTTTGCCATATAGCACCCGTGTTCTTGGGGACTGGCTAACCACACACATGTTCTGGTCTTGCCCAAGGTGGTGAACTTCTTGGTCTCCTTCTTTAGCACCATGTCAAAGATACTTAATGTCGATCTGAAGCCATGTTCGTTGGTGGCCGTTTTGGGGGATCAACTAGCCAGTGCTGCAGGCGTGGATAATGGCAGATGTCCTCACCTTTTGTCTCATTAATAGCACGGAGGGGAGTTTTTGGCAGCACAATGGTTAGCACTGCTGCCTCAGTGCCAGGGACCGGGGGCCTTTCTAGCCTCAGGTGACTGTGTGGAGTTTGCATATTCTTCCCGTGTCTGCATGGGTTTCCTCCGGGTGCTCTGGTTTTGTCCCACAGTCCAACAATGTGCAGGTTAGGTGGATTGGCTATGCTAAATTGCCCCTTATTGTCCAAAGGTTAGGTGGGGTTACAGGGATAGGGTGGCCTAGTTAGGAGGCTCGACTCATTGGGCCAAATGGCCCCCTTCTGTACTGTAGAGATTCTATGATTCTGCTTGGGTGGAGGCCTCCTACTCTGCCCAGTGCCTTGGCTTGGTTGGGTGAACTCATGTTGTTCTTACATTTGGAGAAGGTCAAGTACTCCATTAGCAGCCTCCATTAGCAGCCATTTATTTCCTTTTTCAAAGAGTTAGTCATCCTTAAGTTGTTAAGGGGTTTAGCTTAATGTTGGGGGATGGGGAGAGGTTAAGTTAATTTGGTCTCTTGATTGTTTTCTTTTTTCATTGCAACTTAAACTAAATAATACAAAAGTTAATTCACAATTTTAAAATGTCAATAAAAATATTTTTTCAAAGATTTACTCTCCCCTCATGTCCATTTCATACTTGGTTCTGACTCAGGCCCTCACCCACTTTTGCATTTTTTTTGTCCTTCGCATCTGCCTCCTAATTTCCCAGTCTCAGCATTACATCTCCTGCTCTCCCTGACAGAAGATGCAGAACATCTGCCAATGGCAAAGCAGCCCCCACCCCCACCATCTGGGATCATGCATTTCAAATTCCCACAGTTCTCCAAATACAAACAATAAAGGAATGAGACTTGTTTGGGAAGTGATGGGAAAGAGACATTATTGGACAGATATACATTCAACATACAGCATTCACTCCAAAATAAATTTACTCTTAACGCTCTTTCTTAAAAAAGAAAATTATTTCAGTGATTTATTTATTTGAAAAGGGTAACAAATCCAAATACATTTAAAATCCCATTTCCCGGAATATATTTTATCTAAACATGATCTGTACAAATTCTGATCTGACAACCATCACCAAAGGTCTTAGCCTCCTATGACTTCCTGAACATACATCTTTATCTGTGTCCTATGTGGTTGTGCCACTTCAGCCCAAAGATCATAGCCCAGCAACTTAAAACTCTCACTCACTGTGGAATGAATACTCATGGGGTCTGTGTAAAGTTTGCATTTTCTCCCTGCGTTTGTATGGGTTTTCTTTGGTTGCTCCAGTTTCCTCCCACAGTCCAAAGAAGTGTGTGTCTGGTGGATTGGCCATACTAAATTTCCCCTTAGTGTACAAAGATGTGCAGGTTAGGTGGGGCTGCGGGGATAGGGTGGGAGAGTGGGCCTAGGTAGGGTGCTCTTTCGGAGGGTCGCTGCAGACTTGACGGACCAAATGGCCTCCTTCTGCACTGTAGAAATTCCATGGGGTGGGATTTTCTGGCCATTCCCATTGATGGCAACTCCCCTGCTGCGGATTCCCTGGCGGAGCAGGGCATGAACGGGAAACCCCGTTGACAGCAGCAGGAAGATCATGCAGCCAAACGGCAGGCCAATTCCATGACTGCAGCACATGCTGTGGTGGGGTGGGGCAGGAAATCCCACCCATGGTTTGTAAGAGCTTCCTCTGCTCTTTTGTAACTACCTAGCTGAAGGCCGGTGTTGGAATTGATGACATTGAACTCCCTGACAACTTACTAATGAATAAAGTGTAAGTAAATTTATGTATACTGCCCTAAGAATTTGACATTACCCTTTGGGATATTAGCATACGAGCCTTGCCATTAATGTTTTTTTTAGACGCTGTAATACTGCTTCATCTTGATCCTAGTTTACGGTCTGCATTTGGGGCCAATCCACATCACCTAATTACCCACATAGATAACAGATAGATGAGAAATCTAATAGATGCGAGGAAGAGAACAAAGCAAATAATTTTAAAAATTTGAACTTTGCATTGTCAACAAACTAGCTAAGTGAATCATGTATAACCAACAGTGTAATTTACAGAGGTTGGGGCACCTTGGAAGTTACAAAGATTTTATACCTCAGTTGTACAGAAAATGGCACTTGTTAGTTTGCTAAACAAATTGACCCATCGGTTAAAATGATTTAGAGCCTGTTAACCCAACTCAGCTTGTTGGAGTATCTGACTGCTCAGAGTCGAGACAAGACTTTGAGGTTTCACTGATAAAAGTAGTAAAATCATTTTTGGTGCAGTGTTACTTCGAAAATGAACAAAGTTAAAAGCGACTGACACATTTTGGAGCAGTGTAGACAAATCTTCTTCAGATAAAAGGAATAGGCTCGTCATACATATATAAACATTTTGATATATATACAAGTTTCACACAGCCAGTGTACCTCGATGTTGCTTGCGATGATGATCAGTTCCAATTGGTATATTCAGACACAAGCAGAGAGGTTTCCGTTAACACGAGAGCAGTTTACAACAATTATAAAGGAAAAGGGAATAGATAAAGTTTTTCTTTATTCTCTTTTTAGAGAGGTGCAGCCAGTAGAATCTACTTCTCTGCAGCTTTGATTGAAGCATGTGGTACCAGGATAGACCTCAGTTGGACAAAAAATCATATTTTTGGTAACCTTTCTGTAGAAAGAAAGAAGAAAATCACACAATTCGCATTTTGATTTTTTGAAAAGAAATTAGCAATGAAAACAGCTTGCATTAATGTGTCTTAAAAACATTCCACTTAGCAGTGGGTTAATCAGGTTAAAATGTACACAGGTTAAAAAGGACAGATATTAAAGGAGGGCCATAAAAGGAGAAGCAGGAGAGGGAGGAGGCTTTAGTGATTGTGAATGTGGGGTGTAGATAATTAAAGGTTTGGCTAATAATGGTGGGGTGGATGCACAAGGCGGCAGAATGGGAGCAATGGAGATTACTGGGCATGGTTGGGGAGGAAGAGGGAGAGACATGAAGGGATTTCAATGGGAGGTTGACAATTTAAAATCGGAGGCACTGGGACCACCAGAAAGAAAGGGATGGCGGTTGAGAGAAACATGGTACATGACAGCATAATTTTGGATGAAGTGAAAGTTAATTTTACTGCAGTGGCAGTCAGCATCGCCACCAGGGGTAGCGGCTTGGTTGGGTGACTTGTACAACTTCCTGCGGTTAGAGAAAATAAAGCACGAGTTAAGGGTCTCGGCAGGAGTGTTTGAGAAAAGGTGGGGGATGTTTGTGACCATGTTTGAGGAGCTGTTCATCGTGTGGGGGGAGGGGGGCGGGGAATCTGCACAGATGTATAGTTGATTGCTGGGAAGTATGCTTCCTGGGGTGTTTATCTGTTGTAACTTGTTTTGATACATGTTTGTAATAAAATACATCTTTTTTTTTAAAACTTGTGAAATGCTGCCCAACTGCCAATGTCAAGAATGTTTAACCGTTTCCAAAAATTTCTGGTGGTAGGTTTTCACATGCAGGATTGCAACAGATTTAAAAAAAAAATAAGATCATGGACAGGATTCTCCCTACCCGGCTGGGCGGGCCATACCGGGGCCGAGGAGTGGCATGAATCACTCCAGCGTCGGGCCGCCCTGAAGGTGCGGAATCCTCGCCACGCCGGCCATGACGGACCGTTACACCGTCCGACGCGGAGGGAAAGAGTGCCCCACGGCACAGGCCCACCCGTGGATCGGTGGGCCCCAATCGCCGGCTAGGCCACTGTGGGGGCCTCCCCCGGGGCCAGATCCCCAACGCCCCCCCCCCCCCCCCCCCCCCCAGGCCGCATGCTCGGCCCATCGCGGGTCGGAGAATCGCCGGGGGAGGCGCTGTCAACAGCCCCTGACCGGCACGTCGTGATTCCCGCTCCTGGAGTATCCGGCAGCAGGTGGTGGGGAGGGATTCACGGTGCCCCCCCGGCAATTCTCCGCCCGGCAGAGGGTCGCAGAATCCCGCCCCATTTCTATTCCCTTCCCTTGCTGAAATCATCTCATTACTGAGAGGAAGGTCCAGTAATCCATCAAAGTGGTATTTCGACCAAAACAGCCAAATCAAACAAAGTCATGAATATTTGCTCTACAGCAAAGCTCATTTTGATGTCAGTAAAGAATCTGATAGAAGTTTAGACTTGTTCTATGCACGCATGTACACACAAATACAAAACTCTAAAATGTCAAATATCCCCAGGTTGCTAAAGAGGAAGAATGATTCCGAGGGGGTGGGGGAACAGTTGACTGCATTGCACACACCCCGAATTTTTAAAAGCAGAAATGGACTAGTTTGGGATAGGATGACATAATTGCATACAAATGAATTACACTGGAGTGAGAGTTGGGATGAAAAGTTTTACGACTGTTGCAGAAAGTCAATCATCTGTATATTGAACAGAAGCTGGGAATTCTGCAGCATGTAACTCACTAACTCGCCACATCTACAAGGCATATGTCCAGGCTCTGAAGGGATAAAAACACTCAAATGCTCAACACCATCCAAACCAACTCAGATACTTTGCACCCTATCTGCCACCTTAAAACATTTGTTTCCTTCACCAACAGCGCACTGCGATAGCAATGTGTACCAACTACAAGAGCACTGCAGCAACTCACCAGGGTTCTTTCAACAGCACATTCCAAACCCCCAACCTCTACCACCTAGGAAAACAAGCGCAGCAGAAGCATGAGAACACCACCACCTCCAAGTTCACTCCATGTCACACACTATCCTAACTGAATCGTTGTTCCTTCACGGTCACTGGATCAAAAAGCTCGCTCCTGACAGCACTGTGGGCGTACCTACACCACATAGACTGCAGCGGTTCAAGAAGACCCCACCACCTTCTCAAGGAATTATGGATGCGCAATGAAGGCTGGCCTGAACAGCAATGCGCACATATGAGGAACGAATATTAGAACAATATGCACATTGAGGAATAATTAATCTGTAGCACATTGGTTTCAAATTCCTAAAATGCAAATTTTACTTACAAATCTTTGTTAGATGCAAAAGGTTACATTAACATGATTTGACAAAATTCGCCGTAGTTGTTTATTGAAGCAGCTAATTAGCAAGCAGCTAATTAGCAATCAACAAAAACATTGATAAATTATTTCATCTTTGTAAATTTAATTGCAGTGTTATGAAGGTAAATTAAGTACATTGTAGTTATAATCTGCAACTTCAAAATGGGCAATACAGTAATTTATGGGTCACACCGTGGAATGGTGGTTAGCACTGCAACCTCACAGCAGCAATGACCTGGGTTCAATTCCAGTCTTGGGTAGGCTATATGGAGTTTGTATGTTCTCGCAGTGTCCTTGTGGGTTTCCTCCGGGTGCTCCGGTTTCCTCCCACAGTCCAAAGATGTGCAGGTTAGATGGATTGGCCATACTAAAATTTCCGGCAGGGGGTCGGAGAATGACGCCCAGAGTGTTCGCGCCGTTGTGAACGCCGTCGAGGTTCACGACGGCGCCAAACGGACCCTTATCCTGACCGATTCAGGGCCCGAAAATGGGCTAGGAGCGGCGCCGCGTCATTTACGCACGCCAGGCCTTGGCACCGCGTAAAGGCAACGCCGCATACATGACGCGGCCAGCGCCGCATAACTGCCGTCACCCACACATGCGCGGGTTGGCCGGCGCCAACCTGCGCATGCGTGGCTGCCGTCCTCCCCGAGTCCTACCCGCAAGAAGATGTCCGACAGATCTTGCAGGGCTGCGGGCGGGGCTGCGGCAGAAAGAAGGTCCTCCTTCAGAGAGGATGGCCCGACGATCGGTGGGCACCGATCGCGGGCCAGACCCCATTTGAGGCCCCCCACCCGGTGCAGGATCCCCCCTCGCCCCGCCCCCCCCCCCCCCCCGCAGGCTGCCCCCCCCCCCCAGCGTTCCCGCGCTGTTCCTGCCGGCAGCAACCAAGTGTGGACGGCGCTGGGGGAACCCGCCGTTTTGGGCAGGCTGCTCAGCCCAACTGGCACTGAGAATCGCGGGGGGTACCGGTGAATTGCCATTTTGGCTGTCTCGGGCGATTCACTTGACCGCGCCGCACAAAACGCGATTGTGCCGATCTGGCCGCTTCCGTGAATCGCGGGAGGGCGTCGGGCCGACGTCGTGGGAAAATTTGGCAACCCAGGCGATTCTCCAAACCGGCGCGGGAGCGGAGAATCGCGCCCAGGAAGAGCAAACCTCTCAAAACCTTCTCATGAACCTCTGGTGGACCATGGATCCCTGGTCGAGAACCCCTGCAGTGCTGTCGGTCTTCAGCACTCCAACAATTCTTTTTGCAGAGGTAGATAGATTCTTGATTAACAAGTGTTATTGAGGGTCGGCAGAATGTGGAATTGATGCCACAATCCAATCAGCTGTGATCTCATTGAATGGTGCAACAGGGTTGCGGGGCCATATGACCTACTCCTACTCCTGGTTTGTAGGTTTGTACTTGCATTGATAAGCGCTGCACTTGCTTAAGTGGTTGACAAAAAGCTTTAATAACAGAACCGCACCCCTGACACTCCAATATAACAGCAGTAAAAATGCCTTTGGGCAAAAAGCAAGAGATTGTTTATCCATCAAATAAAACCAAACATCTGGAACAGGGCAGGGGAAGGAGGAGATCGAAGAAGCGAATGACCAGATTTTTCCACTTTGTTTCAGAGCAAAAAGCCGAAAATGAGAAGAAAAAAATATTTTTGTAGCTGCTCGCTGTATAAATTTGGATACGTGCACATTATTTGTCAGCCTGGGGATCAATTGATGTGACAGAAAGCCCTCAATCGCTGGACCTTGTAGACAAGCTTATACTTGCTGAGCCTTTAAAATGAGCTTCCCCACCTCACTGAGTGTGGGGTTACTATATTACGCTAAGCCTAAAAGCCTCCAGGAGGTAGTCTAGGGACACAGTCAGATTTGGGAGCATGGCTAAAATTCCAAAGTTCACTCTTTTAAAATTTAACTAAAATTCTGCAGATAATTAATATTTAATGTTAATTACATAAAACCAGGTTTCGGCTTTGAAACAAAATCAAAACGTGGCCACACAGTTTTTACATTCAGAAATATTTAAATGCCCCTCTCAAACACTTAAGTCACTGCGCATTAAGCCATCTCAAGTTATTGGGGCTGGCTGGCAACCTCTAACTCACCACCATGAGACATGGCAAAATGACTTGTGAGCTTATCTTCCTAATTTTCTTCCTCTGCCTTTTGTGGTGCCGTCCAGTGCCCATTCCGTGGGCGAGATTAGATTGATGATCATTCCATGCACTTCTTGTTGCATTTCTCAAATGCCGAGAGCTTTACAACTCACTCGTTGACTGTTATCTTTGATAACTTGTGAATTTATCGTCCAATAATGCCTTTTGAATTATTCAAATAAATATTGCCACCATTCTTCTTATTTATTGCTGAAAATAAACAGTACTGTGAACTGAAATTTCCTCTCCTTTAATTCCTCTCTACACAGTTGTGCTGGAGTATATATTGCCACCTTGAGGCTTCGCTCATCTCTATGTTTGTAGCTGAATATAGAGGGTCATTAGACTATTTGAGAATCAGGACCCAAGAATTCAAGCCACATCCTGCCACACCTGACACCTGAACATACAAGCTTCCAACAACTTCTGAGCCAGATCCAAGTTTTCTGGCTAATTTTATTCTACATCCTGCTTTTTTGTTAAGGCAGTCCATAGCGTCCCTTCATCTATTCTAATTAATCTCAAAGGACACAGCAGAAGCTGTGATAAAATCCCGAAGCCTGGGTAGTGTGTATGCCTGAGCACCACATCATTTCCTCACTGAACCAGGTGAAGACCCAGAGGAAGGGGTTAACCTATGGATTAACCTTGCTCCTACACTTGAAATAGCACCTTCCTGATCCAATAAATATACAGTGTGATCAGAACAAAGGAGCAGACAAAAAAATCTGAATGACTCTTTGACGATGCATCCCAATGACTAGAGAGGTCACATGACAATGCAGCTATTCTTTCCCCAAAAGGCAGAGAGCTACAAAATGACTGCTGGACACTTCAAATGAATACACACATTTATTTTACTTTTCTCAGTGGATCATTGCTGCTGGACCATTAACAGATTTGTTGGAAGCAATGCCATGATAAGTACATGATTTATACTCAAGGGTGGCAAGATAGCGCAGTGGTTATCAATGCTGCCTCACGCCGCTGAGGACCAGGGTTCAATCCCGACCCCAGGTCACTGTATGTGTGGAGTTTTCACATTCTCCCAGTATCTGCGTGGGTCTCACCCCTGTAACCAAAAGATGTGCAGGGCAGCTGAATTGACCACTCTAAATTGCCCCTTAGTTGGAAAAAGTTTAAAATCTTAAAGTTAAAAATGTTAAATTAAATTTTGTACTTCTGGGCACAACAAAGCCTTCCTTTGTGCAATCAGAACATTGAACACTTTCAGTAAAACCAAAAGGCGCAATTGAAGACTTGCCCTGGAGAGCAAAACAGCTCTCTTGCAATCAGCACAGCTTTAAAGAGAGTGTGACCATTTAAACATCACTTCTCGACATTTTGGCTAAGATCAGGGGTAGGATCACACGCGAGATTAGGTGCAATGCCTGTTCTCGTCAGCTAGGATCTTGTATGTCTCTCTTGTGGGGACCATGAATTGGATTCAATTTGAGTTGGTTTTGAAGCAAGCAAAGAGATGGATTACGGCTTGCCCCGTTCACTCTGCACATTGGCTTTGTAACGCTGGAGGAAGGAATAATTTTTAAAAAAAATTTTTAAAATCTGGACAACTTGCATTCATATAGCAACTTTAACACAGTAAAATACTCCAAAGTATTTCACAGGGACCAGACAAAAATCGATACCAAGGCAAGGGAGGGAATATTTGGAGAAATGGCTATAAGCTTGGGCAAAGAGGTAGATTTTAAGGAGCTTCTTAAACAAAAAAGGTAAGAGAGGTTTAAGCGGGTAATTTAAGCTAAGGCCATAGATGACTACAAGACCAATGGGGGAGTAAAGGAGTCAAGGGTGCACAGACGGTCAGAATTGATGGAACAAAGAGTTTTTGGAGGGTTATAGGGCTGGAGGAGGATCCAGATTCAGACAAGGGTGTCAGAAACTATTACGAGAGGGACATGAAAACATGAGAGGGATCTGTGGAAAACTGTATAAGGTCAATGCCCTTTAAGAGTCATGGAAAATTAAAATGCTCCACCAATGTGCAAAACTATATGACACTTTTGCAGAAAGCAAAAGATCTGGGGCGAAATTCGCCGGAAATGGCGCGAAGTCCGCCGACTGGCGCCCCGCCAGCTGGCGGAAACGGCCTTTGGTGCCCTGCCAGCTGGCGCAGAAATGACATCTCCGAGCGGCGCATGCGCGGGAGCATCAGCGGCCGCTGACAGCTTCCCACGCATGCGCAGTGGAGGGAGTCTCTTCTGCCTCCGCCGTGGAGGAGACCGTGGCGGAGGCGGAAGGGAAAGAGTGCCCCCATGGCACAGGCCCGCCCACGGATTGGTGGGCCCCGATCGCGGGCCAGGCCACCGTGGGGGCACCCCCCGGGGCCAGATCGCCCCGCGCCCCCCCCCCCCCCCCAAGACCCCGGAGCCCGCCCGCGCCGCCTTGTCCCGCCGGTAAGGTAGGTGGTTCAATTTACGCCGGCGGGACAGGCATTTTAGCGGCGGGACTTCTGCCCATCCGGGCCGGAGAATCGAGCGGGGGGGGCCCGCCAACTGGCGCGGCGCGATTCCCGCCCCCGCCGCATCTCCGGTGCTGGAGACTTCGGCAACCGGCGGGGGCAGGATTCACGCCAGCCCCCGGCGATTCTCCGACCCAGCGGGGGGGGGTCGGAGAATTTCGCCCCTGCTGTTAATTTGCTGCTTTGTTGCTGTCATCAAATACTTTGGCCAACGGGCTGAAGTGACAGAACTAGTAAAACTGGTCTGGGTGTATCCATTATTTTAATTGCACCGATACTTACCGATCTGTATTCACGATGCATGGACTTGTAATACCACATATTTCCCAAAAGACTGGAGGCAGCTTTCACAGCTTTCTCAGCTTCACTGAAAACAAAAAGTAAGCAGGTATGAGCCCATGTTTATTTATTTCTGGGAGTTGTTAGGAAAAAAAAACATCACTCTTATCATCATGGAAGTTTATTTTGGCCAAGCGCCATCTTCTCAAATCAACTGGAGTCAGAGTATAGGGTCAACAAAACTCCAGTTTATGCTCGTCATCAGGGGAGTGACCAAGGAAGCTAGTAGTTGTATTGCTGACAACCTCCTTTCACGTTAAGCTAAGAGGAGTGGCCAAATCTTAGTGGATCACTCAAGTGCAAATAACATGAAATTCCACACCCAGAAATTCATTGGAAGGTAACTGGTCTCCTTTTAAAATGAGATTCAGAAGCTTAAATGCTGCATATTTCTTGAGCTGCAACAGATCTTGATGTTCTGATTCAATGTTGATTCACCAAAGAAAAAAATGTAAATGTTGTACTCCAGTTGGTATTCTCAACATAGATTAGAACCAAGAAATAGGAGCTAGAGTAGGCCATTTGGGGTCCTTTGAGTCTGTTTTGCCATTCAACAACATCATGGCTGATCTTCTATCACAACGCCACCCTCCCGCATTGCCCCATACTGTACCCCTCAGTACTCGAACATTGAATGCCTCTGTCTTGAATAAACTCAATTAAATGAGCATTCACAACTCTCTGGGGTGGAGAATTCCAAAGATTCACAGTGAAGACATTTCTCCTCATCTTGGTCCTAAATGGCCGATCCCGTATTCTGAAAGCATGCCCCAAGACGATCCCTCAACAAGGGGAAATGTTTTCACAGCATCTATCCTGCCAAATGGCTTAAGAATTTTATGTTTCAATTGGATAACCTCCCATTCTTCTGAGGTGAATGGAATGTAGGCCTAGGCTACTCAACCTCTCCATATAGGACAACCCCCTCTTCCCAGAAACCATCACTGGGGAAAGTCCTTTCTTGGGCAAGTAGAGCAAAATTGGACTTGGTACTCCAGGCCTCATCGATCCCTGTATTGTAGCAAGACATTACATTACTCTTCTACTCCACTGATTCAGAAAACTATCTTGTATTCAAAGGCTATTGGACGTAGGCAGATTGTGGAGTTGAGGTCACAATTAGGTCAGCCATGAACGTATTGAATAGTGGAGGAGGCTCAAGGGACCGAAGGGCCTACTCCTGCTCCTAATTCCGACGTATATATTTATTCCATGAACTTTCTCGCCACACTATTAATGCAAATATACTTGACCCACTTACCTATCCCTCCTATTTTTAACGCTCATGAGTTTTGTTAATCCATTATGGTTTACAATTTGTCTGGGAGCTTCACTGGTCTCCACTACCAGATTGTTAAGTATCGAGCAAATGTTGGCGGCCACCTCACTTGATGGTGAAGAGGAGTAACTGTCCACTGGTAAGATTTGCAAGAGGGGACCAATGGCTTTGATTGCTAAGAAGAGGGGAAAAGGTATTTGTTAAAAGTTATTTTTAGAACAAATTTATAATTGTAATGATGTTCCACATTTATATAGTGCAAGACAGTACTTTTAGTGGAAGCATGCATCACATTTAAAACACAAACTTATGCGGGCAGAGAGCCAGCATGTCTCATTTGTGGCTCTTTTTTGAGAGGAGTGCAGAAAGAAGGGTTAAAGCTAGGTCAGCAATTTTTCAATGATTTCTGATAATAGTTCCTCTGAACCATGTTATTATGACTAAGTGATTACACAGGTAGCCACCTTGTAACTGTTTCCAGCAGCTAGCAGAGTAGGAGATCATCGCTTGTATTCTGTACCCAAACCTTATTACATGCTCTATCCCTCTTCTTTCTCTTCCATTCATCTCTTTTTCATTAAGACATTTGCTTATTCTGGTTCCATAAGTAACAGGGATGCTTTGGTAATTTGCCCATGTGTCTGAAGAGACAGCGTTGACGGACTATTTACTCATAGGGGATTCACACTAGTTACCTAGTAGTTCGAAAATTCCATGTGTAATACGGAGTCATAGGAAACAACAGGCAGGATTCTCCGGCCACGTCCACCCAGCAACAGGAGAACCCTGCCCGAGGTCAATGGAGCTCTCCACTGTATGCGGCTCGCCCGTGGCATTCTTGGGGTGGGCGGGGCAGGAGAATCTAGCCTAACATCTGCCATTCTGATTGAGAGACAGTATTACAAATTAACAAAATAGGGCTGGGAAAGGATTTTTAAACAACATTCTTGGAAGTTTCCTTAGCATAGGATTGTCCTCGGGGAATCCACCATATGGTATCTTCAATCAGGAAAAGGTTCAGTTGGCGGACAAATCCATCAGATTTCTCCCAAACTGGCTTCCATGTATCTACAGAAGCAGTGACATTTTTCTCCCTCTTCTCCTGCCACCTCCAACCTAGTCTCAAAAAAATGTTCCCCATTCTGCTCATGTTCAAGAATCAAAATTGGGAATGCAGGCCAAAGCCTAGCGAGACTGGAGGTGTTGGATAAATCATCAAACCCTCTTATTTATGTAAACAATGATTTCTATTTCAGGTGATCTGGTTACTTACAAACATCTTCCTTGTTCCTTGCATGAAGTGTAAGATTTCGAAGAAGGCCCGTCAAAGACTTTAATACATTATCATTACTGCTCTTTAGATAGCCCATGAGGATGTACCAAGTTCTATCCTGATCCATTGTCAATCGACTCATCACAGAGGCCCACTGGAAAACAGAGGTACAGATATAACCAGAGTTCACGACCAGAGATCTAGGGCGGGATTCTTCGGAAATCCTCCGCACCTTCAGGGGCTAGGCCGGCAGCGGAGTGGTTTGCGCCGCGCTGGTCGGCGCGGAGGAGCTTGGCGCCGCGCAGACCGGCGCGAAGGGCCTCTGCCCGCCGGCGTGCATTGGCGCATGCGCGGGAGTGCCAGCGTGTTCTGGCGTCATCCCAGTGCATGCGCAGGAGGGTTCTTCTCCGCACCGGCCATCATGGACCGTTACACCGGCCGGAGCAGAGGAATAGAGTGCCCCCACGGCACAGGCCCGCCTGCGGATCAGTGGGCCCCGATCGCGGGCCATGCCACCGTGGGGGCACCCCCTGGGGCCAAATCGCCCCCCCCCCCCGAGGCCGTCCACGGAGCCAGGTCCTGCCGGTAAATACCTGTCGGAACATACGCCGGCGGGATCCGCCGAAAACGGGTGGCCACTCGGCCCATCGCGGGCCGGAGAATGACCGGGAGGGGGCCGCCCCGACCGGCGCAGCGCGATCCCTGCCCCCGGCGGGGGCGGGATTCACGCCCCCCCCCCGGTGACTCTCCGACAGGGGGGGGGGGGGGGGGGCGGCGGCGGGGGGGGGCGGAGAATCCCGCCCCCAAGGTCCATTTGAACCAAGCACAAATTAATCTCCATTCTCAGAATAGAATCTTGCATCTGTTTTTTGGGGCCTGTTGTACACAGTTATGGTAAAAGTAAGCTCACGGTTTAACTATGAGGAGAAAGCAAAGAGAGCTATAATGCGAAGGGTAGTAACAGGAGACTTCCAGAATCCCAGCAGTAAATGAACCTTCAGTGATATGGGGAGGGATTTTCCGGCCGCGTTTGCCCGGCGACTGAAAAATCCTGCCAGGGGTCAATGGATTTTTCTACTCTTGGTATCTTGCCCATGGTGTTCTTGTCATGGGCAGGGCAGAAGAATCCAGCCCATAAGTGTAGCCTTGACTGCAGGAGTTGAGGGGAAGGCTTCAGGGTTAGGGGAAATAGCAGACAAGATAAGGAAAGAAAATAGAGCTTTGCATTTTGAGCAAATAAAGTAGAAAAAGAAAGAATTAGCCTTCATAGACAACGTAAAACCCATTTGTGGGTATACATGGATAGTCAAATCAGTATTAGTTGGGCAAAATGAGTCATTTTAGAGCTGAACAACAGAGGAAATAATCTCTCTCAACTAAATTTTGTAGAAAACCTGTAAGCTGGTTTATTTTCTGAAAAAAAAATGATGAACAAAAGTAGCCATACACCAAAAAAACCCATGTGATAGATAAGAGCTTAATATGTACCTTTGACTGGCTCTGTGCTCTGGCACTTGGAAACAGGCTTTTGCCGAATCTGCTTTTCCATGCCATGCCATGGCAAACCAGGGTCTGTGCTGCAACTGGTGGGGAATGGGGAAAGACGGGACCTAATCTCTCGGACAGGTCCCGCACCTCTTGATATCGGAGCGCCCTAAAGCTGCTGCAGCCCCACTCTAATCGCTGGCAAGTGCTCCCCACCCTCTGAATCCCCCCATTCCAGCTGCTCCCGTCTCCCCTGAATTCAGTACCCTCCTTTTGAGGCCCCATTCCCACTTCCCACCACGGATATAACCTAGCCGTATTTTGGGCTTCCCCACGGAAGTTCAATCTTCGTACCAGTCTAAAAATGGAAGCTGGGCAGGAAACGGCTCTAAACAGTCATTGATTGGTCACCGAGGGCCTCAACTGGGGCAAGGGCAGTCTCCCTATCAGAGGGCTTGCCCATCCCAACAGAAATTTGCTGTGTGGTCAGGGCGAGTGGGACCCCCAGAGGGAATCTGGGTTCAATTTCATCCTTCCCCATCCCCCAGCCTTAAATGCCACCTGTGATGGGACCATGAAATTCTGGTCCACCTTTCACTGATGAGGCTCAGCAGGTAGTTGTGACCATGAAATTCTGGTCCACCTTTCACTGATGGGCTCAGCAGGTAGTTGTAATCATTCATGTGGAATGATATATTCCCACTGGCTAGACTCCAATAGATACAGCAGCCAATTAACAGGTTAGTGGTTACAGAGAGAAAATGATGGGCCAACCATCACACCGCACAAACATAAAATTGTTAGATATACAAGGCTCTGGAACAAAGACCAAGATGTATTTACAAGAGCAGCAATAGGCATACCAAAAACTGACACTCCTGCATTATATTTCAAAACCTCCCAGGTCATAGGAATGGTGCCAGATTATTGGAAGACTGGCAACGTTATACTGTTCTTTACGGAAGGAAAAGATAATCCGACTAATTCCAGGCCAGTTAGCTCGACCCTAGCAGTGAGGAAATTATTGAATCAATGCTAAGGGACAGTATAACCCTTCATTTAAAAAGGCATTGATTGATCAAGGAACGTCAGCATTAATTTCTTAACAGCAGATTGTGTCAGGCTAACATGATTGTATATTTTTAGAAAAGGTGACAAGTAGGGCTGATAGGGGAAGTGGATGTGATCTACATAGAGCTTAGCAAGGTTTTTGACAAAGTTCCACTTGCCAGTCTGGTCAAAAACGTTAAAGCCCTTGGGATGCAAGGGAAAGTGGCAAATCGGACTTAGTGGTCGGAAACAAAAGATAATGGCTGAAGATTGTTTTTAAGATTGGACGGCTGCTGCTAATGGGGTTCTGTAGGGCTCATTACTTGGCCCCTTGTTCTTTGTAGTTTATAATAATAATTTAGATACAAAAGGAGACATGATAAAGAAGCTGGCAGATGGTACAAAAGTTGTTCATATGATTAGACAGTGAGGAAACATGCTCTAAACTGCAGGAAGGTATAGATAGCCGAGTCAGTTGAGTAGAAAAGGTGGAAAATGTAATTCAATCTGGAAGAAAATTAGCTACTGCATTTTGGGAGGAGCAACAGGACAAGAAAATACACAATAAATGTAGTGCAGAGGAACAGAGGGATCTCTCAGTGTAAATGGCCACAGCTTCTTAAAGATAGGGCGACAGGAGCGATTCTCCAGCCGTGTTGAGCTCTGGCTCACGGACGTAGGTCATAAACCTACTTACGACCTACCTGCGTGGGATCTGCCAGCCTCCCTGAATTCTTTGATAGCGTGAGGGAGGCTACAGCCATGCGCTGATCAGTGCTCTCCACATTTGGAACGGCACCCGTGGGGGGGGGGGGGGGCTCCCAGGCCACCTGAGACCCCAGGGTGGACAGGGTAAGTACAGGGTGGCCCCCGTGCCTGCTTCCTGGAATTTAGGCATCTTGGCAGTGCCAAGGTACCCAGATGGCACTGTAAAACCAGGAGCATTGCTTGCATGCCAGCACAAGGGTGCCCACATACCAGGGTGGCCCTGCTAGGTCGGCCATGCCCATGAAATGAAGGTGGAGAGGGGTTTCAAGGGTGGGGGTCCCTGAAGGCAGGGGGTGCTGTAAGAAGGCTTGGGGGCATGAAGAGGGGGAATCCCACAGGGGGTGGGGGGGGGGGGGGGGGGGGGGAGGAGACCCACAAGCTAACTTAAGAGATCGGGCACCCATTCAAAGTGGCAGCCCGATCACGGAGTTCAGCTCCCCAGTGCTAAAAAAAAATCCAAGGACAGGATTCTCCAGCTGCGCTTGCCCGGCGACTGGAGAATCCCACCCGAGGTCAATGGATTTTTCCATTGTCGGTGTCTCGTGCATGGCGCTCGTATGACAGGCAGAGTGCAAGAATCCAACTCCAAATGTGGACGAAACCGGTGACAAACTCCCCAGGGTCCAAAAACATTACTACGTGTCACTGAATAACGGTGGAAAAGTTGCCAGCAGAGCTGGTATGAAACTCCCTAAAAAACCCTCCACAAATTAATTTAGAAACTTTTTGGGAGAATCGCGCTTGACAGGTCGAGAAGACAGTCAAGGTAACACATGGCGCGCTTTCCTTTATCGGCCAAGGTATAGAATATAAGGGCAGGAGGTAATGCTAGAATGATTAAAAGACAGCTTGAGTACTGCATACAGTCCTGGTCACCACATTACAGGGAGGATACAAATACACTGGAGAAGACATTGCTTGGAAAATCTAATCGATTATGGAAGATTGGATAGTCTGGGTTCTTCTGCTTGAAACAGGGGAGGCTGAGGGGCGACTGAGTTACTGTAAAAAATGAAGGGCCTAGGTGTAGTAAATAGGGCTGCACTATTTACTTTTGCAGAGGGGTCAAAAAACAAGAGATTTTAAATAATTGGTGGAAAAATTTGACAGGAAATGAGTAAATATTTGTGTCATCCACAGGGTGGAAGGGACTTGCAACTCACTGCCTAAAAGGAACATTGGAACTAGGAACAGGAGTTGGCCATTCAGCCCATCAAGCCTG
The DNA here is from genome assembly GCF_047496885.1 of Scyliorhinus torazame. Lineage (NCBI taxonomy): Eukaryota > Metazoa > Chordata > Chondrichthyes > Carcharhiniformes > Scyliorhinidae > Scyliorhinus > Scyliorhinus torazame. Next base: position 162,254,397 of record NC_092716.1, read on the forward strand.
TTCTGCCATTCAATCACATCATGGCAGATCACCTACCTTTACACAATTTATCCCCCAATATCCCCATATCCCTTGATGTCATTACGAGACAGAAACCTATTGATTTTGTTCTTTAACAAGGTCTTCCACAGCCTTAGAGTAGTGTTTAACAGCACAAAAAGCGGCTCTTCGGACCATTGTGTCTGTGTCAGTCATCAAGAGCCATTAATAGGAACCTAGCATATCATTGCAAACGGCAAGGTTGGAGGACTTGCAACCAACTTCCGCCAAAAGTGCCGCGATGACAATCCATTTTATACTGAGGCCCCAGCATTTGAGGTTCAAGTCTTAAAACTAATTCTCGTCACTTCACATGATATTGTGAAATTGCTGAATGCCATAGAAATATATGGCTATAAAGCAGGTCAGAGGTTGGCAATTTTGCAGTGAGCATCTCATTTCCTCACTCCGTAAAACCTGTTCATCATTTACATGGTGCAAGTCAGGATTGTGACGGAATACTTTCTACATGGATGAGTGCGGCTTCAACAAAACTCAAAGAGGTTCAACACTATCCAGGAAAAAATTTAACTTGCTTGATCTGCCATCCATAACTTTCAACATTCACTCCTTTAACCCATCCGTGCACAGTGGTAGCAGTGTGCACCATTTACAAGATGAATGACAGCAACTTGCTCAGGCTCCTTGGACAGGACCTTTCAAACACATGGTCCCTACCACCTCCATGAACAAGGGCAGAAAAATGCATGGGAGCACACCACCTGCACGTTCCCCTCCAAGTCCCATTTTGACTGAGAAATCTTATCACTGTTCCTTCACTGTCACTGGGTCAAAAACCTGGAAGTCCCTTACCAGCATTATGGGTGCGCCAACAACACAAAAACTAAAGCAGTTCAAGAAGGTAGCACATTTAGGGATAGGCAATCAATGCTGGCCATGCCAGTAATACTCATATCCCACAAAACGAGACACAGGTTAGCTGTTAAATGGAATAATCGAGAACGCTCTAGGCGCTACCTTACCCGGAAGTCTCCTGCCGTAATATTTTGTAGTGCCCCCAAGGCAGCTTCAGTGGTCTGCTGGTTGGCCTCACTCTTATCCAAGAGCCTACTATACAACTTCACTATAGCTGGGTTCCACAGCCACTCAATTCCTTTAGGGTCTTTTGACACTTCTGAAAATATAGCTGAGTCTGTATTGACCTAAGAGAACAAGATATATAGTAAATGTGTAACATGCGCATGTTTAATCTAATACTTAGGCAGAAGGAAGTGAATTAAAATTTTTACCGTAGCAGTAAAACTTAGCACCAGTTGCATTGAAAAGAAATCTACTTCTGTTTATGTTATAGAATTAAAACCCATGGGAGACTTCAAACGATAACAGCACCCTGCTCTTTTAAACCTCATTGGTGAAGGTTCTTTCTCCCTTCTATGTGTAATAAAACCTTTTTGATAAACTGGTTAACATTTTAGTGCACCAGACAACAGCTGAAAAAAAAATTCACGCCTGCCATTCTCCCCAGTCATTACGTCCTGTCAGAAGTAGTTACATTTCTGTGAAAAGAGTATTGAATTATGTTACACAGGAATGGCTTCTGTTGACCTCCAGAATATAGGAAATGCCTTACCTCTTTAACCTTCCTGCCCTGAGGAGTGAAACATCCCACAACATCATCTTTCTTTATACTTCTATCATTCCTGCCAGGGCCCTCCAATCGATTCTGATAATATGATGGTATTTCTTCGTAAAGACGATAGGACAAGTTGCGCAGGATACAGGCGGAGTTCTCTACACTCTATTTGAGATGGAGAAGCAACACAAAATATAACGAGCTGAGTTTATGTCTACAGTGATACACCTTTAAGAAATCTTCTTCCTGGCAAATGCAATTTATTCTGATGGGGTGGAAACAGTGCTGCCTGTTGTGTGGTTAACATCTGTTCTTTCTCAATACCTCAGCTGGTTATCTGTGTTTACAAATGGAGGGAAAGGTCTTCCATAATATTATTAGCTCCCTGTCTGAAGACAATCACTGCCTTCCAGAGATAACCAAAACATTTTAGGTCAGCAATTCCATTAGCTGCCTTGCCCACAGAGAGGAAAGTCCCTGTTCATCGTCTTCAGTGAAATGGTGTATGATCTCAGGATTCAGGCCTGAAACGTCAACCAGGGATTCTCTTTTCCCGCCGGCAGCACCCCACTGCCTGTGGGTTTCACAGTGGCGCAGGGTGGTTTGAATGGGAAATCTCATTAATAAGGGGTGGAAACATAGAATCCAGCCTCCAGCGAATGGCCTGCGACCAAGAAACACATGGCTGGGGTCTGAAGAAGCCAGCCAAATGGCTCACCGTGTTAAGCAGCCGGATCTAGATTGGTTTCAAATTAATGGGATCAACAACAAAATAAACTGGATTGAAATTACATGTATGCCACTCCAAGCTAAAACTTAGCCTACACATGACATCATGCTCTATTCTCACTCCTAGTCGCCATTCTTCTATGACTATGGACTAGTGATGGGCAACCGTTCACTGCCTCTCCTTCACTAAAACAGAATGCATCATATAGAACATAGAACATTACAGCGCAGTACAGGCCTTTCGGCCCTCGATGTTGCGCCGACCTGTGAAACCACTCTAAAGCCCATCTATACTATTCCCTTATTGTCCATATGTCTATCCAATGACCATTTGAATGCCCTTGGTGTTGGCGAGTCCACTACTGTTGCAGGCAGGGCATTCCACGCCCTTACTATTCTCGGAGTAAAGAACCTACATCTGACACCTGTCTTATATCTATCTCCCCTCAATTTAAAGCTATGTCCCCCTCGTGCTAGACATCACCATCCGAGGAAAAAGGCTCTCACTGTCCACCCTATCCAATCCTCTGATCATCTTGCATGCCTCAATTAAGCCATCTCTTAACCTTCTTCTCTCTTAACGAAAACAGCCTCAAGTCCCTTAGCCTTTCCTCATAAGATCTTCCCTCCATACCAGGCAACATTCTGGTAAATCTCCTCTGCACCCTTTCCAATGCTTCCACATCCTTCCTATAATGCGGCGACCAGAACTGCACGCAATACTCCAAATGCGGCCGCACCAGAGTTTTGTACAGCTGCGACATGACCTCATGGCTCCGAAACTCAATCCCTCTACCAATAAAAGCTAACACACTGTACGCCTTCTTAACAACCCTCTCAACCTGGGTGGCAACTATCAGGGATCTATGTACATGGACATCTCTTCCTTGGCTGAATTTTTAAAATGGCGTCACTCATAACATGGATACAATGTTACGTAATCACAGAATAATACAGTACAGAAGAGGCCCTTTAGCCCATTCAGTCTGCGCCAATGCATGAAAACCACCTGACCTGCCTAGCTAATCCCCTTTGCCAGCATTTGGCCCCATAGCCTTGAATGTTATGCTAGCATTGCCAACTATGGTTTTAGTTACAATATGGAAGAATGAAGCCCATTTTGAATTTTTTAAAAATTAAAAAATTCAAGACAACCCCAAGATTTCTCAACATTTTGTATACAGTGCTTCATTACCAGATCGAGAGAAGCCAAGCTTTCTAATGAAAGCAATCCTTGTAGTTTTGAAGTGATCAACTCAGCATCCACCATTCAAAGTCAAAGGACATAGCTGTTTAACTTTTTTAATAAATTGGAATTGACAGCTCGCAGTTTAACCTTTGCCTGTCTGAGCCAATTGATTTGGGATTTTTAAATTTTTTTTAAAGTTCTTCACTACAAATAGATCCCAAAAATCCACCACAGCTTTACACCAAAAGATACTAATAAAAAATACACAAGCTCATAAGGACAGACTTATAGGCATGTGCATTTTTTAAAAACACATCCTTTAAATTACCTAGTTACTCAGCAACTGTTACTCAGCAACTGTGCAGTAGTTACTGATTGATGATAATACTGGAGACTGGCCCAAGGATCACCTCTACCCAGCCAATTATCCAAAGTATGTATACCCTTAAAGCTGCCAATCATAGTGTTCATTAGAACTCTAGATGGTCATACTGAAAGAAAGATACCACAAACCACTCCAGTGAAAAGCAGATGTATATTCCTCAAATTTAATACACAGTCACAAGGAAAGACAGAATAGAGACAGAACAGAGTTGGAAGAGAAAATCATGCAACTGCAGTTTTTAAACGTTCTATTGCAAAAGTGAAAAAAAAGTAATGCAGCTCGTCAATGGGGAGGCACTGTTAACACTTTTGGAATTTATGTTGTACTTATGATTTCTCATAACATGCTGTTGACAGACATGGTATTTAGTCTCCCTCCACCCCAGTACTAACAAACAACAAAGTCATCCGCACCACTGAGGAACTGCAGAAGAAGATACAAACACAAAATAGAACCAAAACACAACCTAGTATCTGTGGGATGTGTATTACAGCCATCCTTTTTGCATCCTGCAAAAGTTCTGATCCCAGTGAAATGAGGAAAAGAATCACAAACTGAATTAGCTGTTACATCTATCCGAACAACATTAGATGTAAAGGACATCCATGCATTTGTTGCAATCGGCAGTAATAAAAGGTCTGACGCACAGTGGCTTTAAATGACAAAGTGGTTTAATGCACAAAAAAACATTTTTGTTTAAACTGACAAAACTTCAAAAATGTATATACTTTTTAAAACAAAAACCAATGAGTGACAAATATAGAAATGCTTCAAGGACACAAAAATGGACTGGGGTTACAGTCCAAACAAGGGGTGCCTTGAAGTTTATTAAACGCAACCCAAAGATGGTTTGCACTCCCAGTTAAAGTATTTTTTCGCCAATGCAATACTGAGACTCCCTACCTTGCCAGCTCCATTGTTGTCATCCAGAGAGCGCTGGATGAAATAGACTAGCGAGTCCACTAAACCTTTACATTCCCGCATTTTCTGACGCGTTTCCTCTTTTGCAGAGCTCAAGTTTCTGTACAAAATATGGAATTAACATGAGGATTATTGTTCATACCAAAGCAAATATTGAGAAACAAAAAAAATATTGAAAAGGGACTATTGATTAAATACTGCCCAGTGACATTACTGTCACAGTATTTCCAGGTACCACATGGTAAAACATCGCTCAGTAACTCATCTTTCCTTACTACAATCAGTCTAATTGGGGCAGACAAGTTAGAGCTTCTATTTCTCTATAGCCAATTACCAATGGTATTCCCAGCTTTGGTTCACAAACCACACATTCTATAGAACCGGTCTGTTCATGTAAAGCTCCCTAAGTTTATAGCTCATCCACTGATTAATTTCACCATTCCAGAACAAGCTATCAAGTGCCCCCTCCGTCACCACAGGCTGCAAATTGTTGCATTGCTGGTTAAAGAGGAACTTAACGTAATAGTGAGTAAGGATATTAGCTGCGACAATGCAGAATCTGTATGGGCAGAGTTGAGAAACACCAAGGGACAAAAAATGTTTGTGGTGATATTGGGAATAGCATTAAAACAGGAAATTAGATGCATGCGATAAAAGGACCATCTGTAATAATGGGTGACTTTAATCTGCATATAGATTGGGCTAATCAAATTAGTAATAATGCCGTAGAGGAGGAATTCCTGGAGTGTATGTGGGATGGTTTTCTGGACCAATACATTGAGGAACCAACTACAGAACATGCCATCCAAGACTGGGTATTGTGTAACGAGAACGGAATAATTGACAATCTAGTTGTCTGAGGTTCCTTGGGGATGAGCGAATATAATATGACAGAATTCTTACCAAGATGAAGAGTGATGGAGTTGATTCTGAGATGTGGCTCCTGAATTTAAATAAAAGAAACTATGATGGTATGAGGTGTGAGTTGACTATGATGGATTGGGGAACATTTACTTAAAGGGATGATGGTGGGCAGGCAATAGCGAACATTCAAGGAGCACATGGGTGAAATGCAACAATTGTTCATTCCAGATTGTGAAAAAGTGTAACAGGAAAAGTGGCCAAATCATGGCTTACAAGGGAAATTATAGAGATAATATTAGCTCCAAGGAAGAGGCATACGCATTGGCCAGAAGAAACAGCAGACCCGAGGATTGGGAACAGTTTAGAATTCAGCAAAGGAAGACAAATGGCTTTATTAATTAGGGTGGTATGGCGGGTAGCACTGCTGCCTAACAGCACCAGGGATCCAGATCTGATTCCAGTCTTGGGTGACTGTCTGTGTGGATCTCACCTGTTCTCCCAGTGTATGTCTGTGTGGAGATTGCATGTTCTCCCAATGTCTGTGTGGGATTCCTCTGGGTGCTCCGGTTTTCTCCCACAGTCCAAAGATGTGCCGATTAGGTGGACTGACCTTGATCAATGCATGGGATTACAGGGATGGGGTGGAGGAGTGGGGCGAGGTGGAGTGGCTCTTTCAGAGGGCCGGTGCAGACTCAATGGGCCAAATAGCCTTTGTCTGTCACCATAGGGATTCTATGGATTAAGAAGGGGTAAATTGAGTATGAGTATAAGCCTGCGGGGAACTGATAACTGACTGTAAGAGTTTCTATTGGTATGCAAAGAGAAAAAGATTGGTGAACACAAACGTAGGTCCCTTACAGTCAGAAGCAGGGAAATTTAGAATCGGGAACAAAGAAATGGCTGACCAACTAAATACATACTTTGGTTTTCTTCACAAAGGAGGATCGAATAACGTACCAAAAATGTTGGGGACCACAGGGTTTAGGGAGAGGAAGGAACTGAAGGAAATCAATTGTGTTGGGAAAATTAATGGGATTGAAGGTCAATAAAACCCAGGGCCTGATAATCTCCTTAAGGATGTGGCCCTAGATGCATTGGTGGTCATTTCCCCAAGACTCTATACTCTAGAACAGTTTCTACAGATTTGAGGATAGCTAATGTAACCCCACTAATTAAAAAGGGAGTTGGAGAGAAAGCAAGGAATCATAGGCTAATCAGCCTGACATCGGTAGTGGAGAAAGTTCTAGAGTTCATCATAAAAGATTTAATAACAGAGCACTTGGAAACAGTGGAAGGATCAGACAGAGCATGAATTTACGAAAGGGAAATCCCATCTGATAAATCTACTGAAATTCTTTAGGAGGTAACTGGTAGATTAGATGAGGGGGAGTTAGTAGAAGTGGACTTACAAAAGGTTTTCAGCAAAGTCCCACGTAAGATATTACCATGTAAAATTAAAGCACATTGGAATGGGGTCTTGTATTCAGACAGATAGAAAACTGGTTGGCAGACAGGAAACAAAAACGGTTAGAATAAATTGGCCTTTTTCCAAATGGCAAACTGTGACTAGTGGTGTACTGTAGTGATGTACTGCAGGGATCAATGCTAGGACCCCAGCTATTCACAATATATATTAATAATTTAGATGAGGGAACTAAATGTAATATCTCCAAATTTACATGTGACACAAAGCTGGGAGGAAGGTGAACTGTTAGGAGGATGCAGAGATCCTTCAGTGTGATTTGGTAAGTGGAGTGAGTGGGCAAATGCATGGCAGATGCAGTATAATGTTGATAAGTGCCAAGTTAATCACTTAGGTAGCAAAATCAGGAAGACAGATTATTACCTGAATGGCGACAGATTGAGAGGGGGCAATGTGCAATGGGACCTGGGTGTCATCGTACACCAGTCGCTGAAGGTAAGCATGCAGGTGCAGCAGGTGGTAAAGATGACAAATGGTATGATGGCCTTCATAGCGAGCGGACTAGAGTACAGGAGCAGGGATGTCTTGCTGCAATTATACAAGGCCTTGGTGTGATCACACCTGGAATATTGTATGCGGTTTTGGTCTCCTTATCTGAGGAAGGATGTTCTTACTATAGAGAGAGTGCAGCGAAGGTTGACCAGACTGATTCGTGGGGTGGCAGGACTGATGTAGATCATAGAGTTGGTTAGAAATATATTTACTGGAGTTTAGAAGAATGACTTGGGGGGAGGGAGAAATAATTGTTTGATGATTTTGCAGTGGGTTGGTGGTCAAGACCTATGCCATAGATTGATATCCTCCAGATTTATGTCCACCATCATCAAACTTGGCTCCAGCTCTTGCTCAAGTTGTCAAAAACCTGATGTCTTAGTCGGAAGACATTTTCTTAGGAGGAAGAAGGATAATGGGGAATATATTTTGCCGTGGCTAGGATGGCAACCCAAGAGATTGTTGTCTGTCCTTTATAAATGGGGAAATGGGATGGGGATAGAAATTTAAAAGGCATAGAATTTTGTAAACTACTTGAATTTCTGCATTCAGTTCCAGAGATGTGAGAGTTTACAAATTTAAGCGCTTGATTTACATTAAAAATGCTTATGGCATTGGTGAAAGCAGCAAGTTATAAGTTCCAAAAATACACGCCATGAAACAGTACCGAACGTAGCCAGTGGTATTGTAGAAGATATCATCGTCAGATTGCTGGACATTCACATTACTACACCAGCCAGATGTTGGCGCAAGGATTTCTTCTGTAATTTCCTCTAATGTATCTTGAGCTAGACTTTTCTTCAGATTCTCACTGGAAGACAGATTCCACAGGATTCCTAAACAGAGAGAAATATTAAGGTCAACATATTAGTCCTCCCAAGTGCCTCATTTCACACTTGCCTACACGGAGGTCTATCTGCCATATTCTGCCTATTTGACCATCCTGAAGTGTACAATGATCCGCACCATGATCTACTGTGCTGCAAAGTTTCATATCATCTGCTCGATTAAGACCAATGAACACTGTATCCAGTTGGACAGCCTTTTCCAATTGTCTGCAGATCATTCTACGGAAATTCCAACTTGGCCTGACTGTGTTGGGGGTGGAAGTCAAAGATACCCATTTCTTGGCGGCACGGTGGCGCAGATGCTAGCACTGGTTCGATACTGTCCATATGGAGTTTGCACATTCTTCACATAGAATCTCTCTACAGTGCAGAAGGAGGCCATTCGGCCCATCGAGTCTGCACTGGCCCTCTAAAAGAGCACCCAACCTAGGCCCGCTTCACTGCCCCATAACTGCACCTATCCTGTACATCCCTGGACAATAAGGTGCACTTTTATCATGGCCAACCCATGTTACCTGTCCATTGATAACGTGGGAGGAAACTGGACCACCCGGAGGAAACCCACGCAGATACGGGGAGAAAGTGTAAACTTCACACAGTCACCCAAACCAGAATTGAACCCTGATTTCTGGCGCTATGAGGCAGCAATGCAAGGGGAAAGCAAACCTTGGTAAGGGTAAAGGATGCAAACCCATGGACTTAATTAGGTAACATTGGTATGTGCTGCAGACTCTTTTAAAAAAAATATATTTATTAAAGTTTTTTAACACAATTTTTCTCCCTTACAAACAATAACCCACCCCCCGTAACAAAATAACGAGAAATCGCACAGAGCATTGCTGCTGCTGACCGACCTTCCTCTAACGCTCCGCGAGATAGTCTAGGAACGGTTGCCACCGCCTGTAGAACCCCTGCGCAGACCCTCTCGAGGCAAACTTAATCCTCTCCAGCTTTATGAACCCAGCCATATCGTTTATCCAGGCCTCCACGCTGGGGGGCTTCGCCTCTTTCCACATTAGCAAGATCCTTCGCCGGGCTACTAGGGACGCAAAGGCCAGAATGCCGGCCTCTTTCGCCTCCTGCACCTCCGGTTTGTCCACTACTCCAAATATTGCTAGCCCCCAGCTTGGCTTGACCCAGACTTTCACCACCTGAGATATTGCTCCCACCACTCCTCTCCAGAACCCCTCCAGTGTCGGGCATGACCAAAACATATGGACATGGTTCGCCGGGCTCCCTGAGCACCTTCCACATCTGTCCTCTACCCCAAAGAACCTGCTCAACCTCGCCCCCGTCAAGTGAGCTCTGTGAACCACCTTAAATTATTTCAGGCTGAGCCTGGCACACGAGGAGGAGGAGTTAACCCTACCTAGGGCATCAGCCCACAGACTTTCCTCGATCTCCTCCCCAGCTCCTCCTCCCATTTACCCTTCAACTCTTCTACCAGCGCTTCCCCCTCTTCTTTCATCTCCTGGTGTATTGCCGACACCTTGCCCTCCCCAACCCATACACCCGAGATCACCGTCTTGAATTTCTTGTGCCGGGAGCAACGGCAATTCCCTCACCTGTCGCCTCACAAAAGCCCTCACCTGTATATATCTAAAGGCATTTCCCGGGGGTAACTCAAACTCCTCCTCCAGTGCCCCTAGGCTCGCAAACGTCCCGTCAATGAAATGAAATGAAATGAAAATCACTTATTGTCACAAGTAGACTTCAAATGAAGCTACTGTGAAATGCCCTTAGTCACCACATTCCGGCGCCTGTTCGGGGAGGCTGTTACGGGAATTGAACCGTGCTGCTGGCCTGCCTTGGTCTGCTTTCAAAGCCAGCGATTTAGCCCTGTGCTAAACAGCCCCTCGAACAGGTCCCCCATTCTTCTAATCCCTGCCCGATGCCAGTTCTGGAACCCCCCGTCCATCTTCCCCGGGACAAACCGGTGGTTACCCCTGACCGGGGACCACACCGATGCTCCCATTGCACTCCTGTGCCGTCTCCACTGGCCCCAGATCCTTAACGTTGCCGCCACCACCGGGCTCGTGGTATACTTTGACGGCGAGAGCGGCAGCGGTGCCGTCACCAACGCCCCCAGGCTCGTTCCTTTACAGGACGCCATCTCCATCCTCTTCCATGCCGCCCCCTCTCCCTCCATAACCCACTTGCGGATCATCGCCACATTTGCTGCCCAGTAGTAGCTCCCTAGGTTTGGCAGCGCCAACCCTCCTCGGTCCCTACTGCGTTCCAGGAACCCGCTCCTTACCCTCGGCCTTGGTGATCACGATGGGAAGGCACTGAAACACAAACAGAAACTTCGGAAGGACCACCATTTTGACCGACTGCACTCTACCCGCCAGCGAGAGCGGTAACATGTCCCATCTTTTGAAATCCTCCTCCATTTGCTCCACCAACCTCGTCAGATTCAGTTTATGTAGGGCCCCCCAACTCCTGGCTATCTGGATCCCCAGATACCGAAAGCTCCCCTCCGCCCTCCTCAGCGGTAGGTCCCCTATCTCTCTTTCTTGGTCCCCTGCCTGTAATACAAAGAGCTCACTCTTCCCTACATTGAGCTTATAGCCCGAAAACCTGCTGCAGACTCTTTTGAGACAGATGAACTGAGATGGGTGATATAGCGTTTCTAATGTAAGAATATGGTATAATATGTACTAAATGTGGTTGTATCATCTAAAGACAATTAAATCAAAATCGGTTGTGCAGCAACCATTTGATTTTATGGGATGGTTCTCTTGTTTAGATAACACACAAATCTTTCTCCTGTGGTACACAAGTAGAACTTCGGTTTTCTATTGGGCAATTCAGTTATGACTCTTTATTTAAAGTATCTTGTAGAGATGTAAATTGCTCATGTTTCCTGTAATTGCTTGAATGTCATGAGAAGCGAGAATTCAAATTTTATAAGCAACACCTGAACATGAATCGTGGAGCCTCAGATTAAAGTCCAATACTCCACATACTTAGCAACCCAGGCTCCTGTTCCTAGGTATACCAAAAATCATAGAGTCCAGTGCCGAATTCGACTCATTGAGTCCGTACCGACCCTCCGAAAGAGCCCCCTGCCTTGGCCCACTCCCCCACCCTATCCCACAACCCCATAACCTGCACATCCCTGAACACTAAGGGGCAGTTCAGCACCGAACCTGTACATCTTTGGACTATGGGAGGAAACCTCCGCAGGCACGGGGAGAATGTGCAAACTCCACAGTCACCTAAGAAGTAATCCCAGATCCATCGTGCCATGAGGCAGCAGTGCTACCACTGTGCCATCATGTCTCTTTTTGCCGTACCAATTGTGAAACCAATTAAGAGCATCATTTGAACAAGACACTACCACTCCATCTTGACAAAAAAAAAAAAATCAACCCCTTTAATCACCGTTTAAGTTTCCTTTGCGATTTATTTTTGTTTGGTGTAGTATCCATTTAAAGTGCTGCTGTTTCATTTTGTTCCTTGATTTGGTTTAACTAGTTGTCCAAAATGGGATAACTAAAAAAGCAACCCAAAACTTTAAAGGAAACTTAATAAATTAAAAGTAATTTCTGGGGTCGATAATGCACTCTGTACTCTCTCAATGCCCACCAGTTGCAGAAGGCCTCGAGCGTATCATTACATATTGCCTTTCCAGGGACACCCAAACATGGACACAATAATTCAGTTTATTGCTCAATCCATTAAATGATCCAGACAGATTTTTAGCTGATCCCTCACATACCATCTATCCTCAAACGGATCATTATAACTAGTCTGACCAACAATTTGCAAGTGCAACAAGAGACACAAACTGGACATAGATAGAACATGGATATCTGTTGCCTAATTGTGCATGATTAATGTTGGCACCCATATTCCAGTTATTAGAGCATACAGAAAAAGCACAATTTGGCAGAAAAACTATGAGGCTTTAGATGGCCGGCCTTCGCTAAAATTAATGTAAAATTGAAGCTCTTTGCACCACATTTCAACAGCCTCTCATACTGTGGTGTGTACAAGGTTGTTTTGCATTAACCTACATCTGCACATTGAAAATGCAAAACATTTACAGCATAGTAGTTCATTTGGCCTGTTCGGTCTGTGCCAGCTGAAAAAGAACTATCCAGCTTAATCCGACTTTTCAACTGGTCCATATCTCTGCAAGCATTTTTTTTAAAATGCTGTTGCATATAGGGAGCACATCTTGGGAAAAAGCTGTTTCACTGGTCTATGTGAAGCAAGCCATGGCACTTCAGAAACTCAAAACTACAGCCATCCATTTTTTAAAAATAAATTTGGCATATCCAATACTTTTATTCCCAATTCACCTACATCTTTGTGTTGTGGGGGTGAGACCCACGCAGAGACAGAGAGAATGTGCCAACTCCACACGGACAGTGACTCAGGGCCAGGATTGAACCTCCTCGGCGGCGTGAGACAGCAGTGCTAATCACTGCGTCACCATGTCGCCCTTCACGACTGCCATCCCTGAGGCAACTTGAAATTTACATTACTCGAAAGTTCAAGGCAAAGCTAACCCCTTTGCGAGCAGGTACTTCCTTAGAATACATGAGCAGCACCTTGTTTGCATTATCACATTGGAGCTACTGTTGAAGGGGCACAACAATACATGTGCACCCTAAAATGACATAGGGTTCATTACCAACAATCCCTAGCATGGAGAAAACACCCCATCCTGGGGTACCCAAGATCAGAGTTATCTTACAAGGAAAGACAGAGTGGGCCTGTATCCATTGGAGTTTAAACGATTGAGAGGTGATCTTATTGAGGCATACAAAATCCTGAGAGGACTTTAATCTTTATTCGTGTCACAAGTAGGCTTACATTAACACTGCAATGAAGTTACTGTGAAAATCCCCTCGTCGCCACACTCCAGTGCCTGTTCAGGCACACGGAGGGGGAATTCAAAATATCCAATTCAACTAACAAGCACGTTTTTCGGGACTTGTGGGAGAAAACCGGAGCACCCGGAGGAAGCCCACGCAGACACAGGGAGAATGTGCAAACTCCGCACAGACGGTGACCCAAGCAGGGAATCAAACCCGGATCCCTGGCACTGTGAAGCTTGTTACCACTGAAAGATATGTTACCACATGTGGAAAAGAATAGAACTGGGGACATGATTTAAAAATAATGGTTTTCCCCATTTAAGATGGCGATGAGAGGAAATGTTTTGAAACGCAAGCTAGAGGATTTTCAAGGGCTTTAAGGTGACATTGGAGGTGGCCAATGAGGCTAAGGGAAGGGTATAGAGACAGAGGGACAATTCCATAGAAGAGTCAAAATTTGGGCAAGCATCTTGGAGATTATAGAAACTCAAAAAAAGGCAGCCAAGATGGGATCTTCAGTAGGCCTATCCCACATTGGTTCCCGCCTTGGGTTAGATGATTGAGACAGAAGAGCCACTTTCGGGCACAAAGTGGGGCCTTCTACTGGGAAAGTCCCATTTCCCCACAGCCTGATGACAGAGACAGAATTGTGAATTAGTCAAGCCTCCCAATTCCCATCTCTGATGTGAAAATCTTGCCCTGAAAGTGTTTGACTGAAAATCGATTGATTAACACAAAAGAGGGGAAGGCAATCTAAGACTTAACCCCAATGCCATGCCATTTTTGTTGGCTTTGTAATGTTAGACTTATAAATACACCCGCCCCTCTACCTCATTGATATTTAAAGCAACCATCTACATATAGGTTTCTGTCATGTCTCAGTCGGCAATATCATAGGGATATCACCATATCCAACAGACTGAAGATGACCCAACTTTGATCCCTGGTCTGTGTACAGTTAACATCTATCAGCAGTGGGCCTGCTATTTGAAACTAGCGAGGTGGCAGGGGCGCCCTGGGTGGTTAGGGAAAGAATGGACAGTGAAAAGATCCAACTGTTTCAGAGATCACTTCCTTGAAAAGAGAAAAGTGATTACAAAGCAGTAACAATCTCAATTAGCAGGGACATAAACCAGAACAGAGAAACTTTAGCAATTTAAAAAAAATTCAATCTTAAGATTAGATTGGGTTCTTGAAATTTCTGAGCCTTCATGGTGAATAAGCAGTCCTGTACTGCTCAACACATTTAGTTTTCAAAGTGATAAAAAAAATTAGGGCATGAACATTAGTTTGCACAGTGAGGTCAAGACGAAGTCTGTGCGGGTCTCACAATGGAGGGCAGAACATTAGGCACAATCAGGCACTTCTTTCTTTCAGGCATAGCCGAAGATGATTGTGTTGACTCACCTGGCTCTAATAGTAAAAGAGATTGAAAGAAGCTTCCCTTACTCCTGTTCAATGCACACCCCACCCAGTGATTAAGGAACTGAATGAAGCTGCCACTGCTGTGTGTACAAAGTCTACTGATTTGCCCTCGCTGAGCAATTTTACTGGGACGCTGCCCAGAACAATTCAAGTTTCCACCCCCTCTCCCCACCACAACACAACTGGCACAAACAGTTGGAAGTACCGAAGAACACAAGGTGACAGAAAAGACTTTTCAATCTGACAAATAGATTCCTGGTTGAATTCATACTTCGGAATCTCATCCCTCAACTGGCTTCTCTCAACTGCTTCAGGCAGTTCTATATTATCAGCGTCCTCTCTGGTCTAGACATTACATATGACTAATATTGTCTACTGGGCAAGGTGGCATATTTGATGTTTTAGGGCACAAAGGTCAGAATTTTAACTGGCATGGGTGAAGGGAGGTTGGAGTTTAAACAGTGGGAGGGATTAAACAGAAACTCTGCCCCCCCACCCCCCCCCCCCCCAAAAGAAAAAATGGGAACCTGTCTGTAATCCTATTTATAGCCTTTACTCATCTTCCACTCTGGTAATGCCACTTTTCTCATGTCCTTATAGAAGAGGGAAGACAACAATGACCAGTGAACTAATTCACTTACATTTTCCAACACATTGATACGGTGACAATCTTATAAATCACCTAAGCGAATTCCTTGGCTCAACTAAAAAGTCTTTAATTTCTTTCTATTTGACACTACCTCTGACTTCAGCACAGCTAGAGACAAGCTGTGCATTCCCCTGCTCTAACAGTGGAGATGTCCATGGCGAACATCTTCTGGGATTTTTTTTAAGCCCAGGTGGTCCCTTGCCAAACAATGCCCCGTTCACATCAACACAGGGGGGCAGACTCAGTCACCGAGGACAGGGGGGCCAGCATGAGGGGACTGGAATGAGGAGTGGGTGGTCCTTGAAGCAGGTTCCACCTTCATGTGCCCTCTTCTCCACTTTCCCAGTCACGGCTCACTGACCGTTCCTTACCAGCCAAAAACTGGAAAGACACTTTGCTGCACTTCAGTGAGGTGCTGAACAACCATGACGAGACTCTCCTCAATTATCTGCAGGTCACTGGGTCAGTACAAACATGCACTCAGTTGTTTGCCTCCTCTGAGGTGTCCATGGGGGTGCGTATCAGCACAAAGGCCAAAGATGACATGGTGCTCAACGTTTGAGATGGATTCCCCACACTTTTTCCCAAGGGAACGCCAATGCCTCTGGAAACCATGATAGGACCGCACATTTTCTGTTACTGCTCCAGAATTGTCCTCTTTTTATCTGACCCCAGTGGCTCAGCATCTGCGAGTTTGCAGTGTGCCCTGCCAATTGACACAGACTCTCTTTTGCTATCAGTGTCTCCAAAAACTGCTCCTATGCACATTGGAGACACAATGGCTAACTACAGCACACCAACTTCTGCAGAGTTGAAACCAGACTCAAATTAGCTGTTCTGACCAAGTATATTTTAAATTAGAGTACATTGAGACAATTTCACAAACAAGGTACGTCTAACAACTCTGGGGTGAATAAAGAGTGACTGTTCCAGGGATTGAACCTCTCAACATCATTACTCAAACTGAAGATTCCTTAAATTATTTCTGAGACTTTTAATATATCTCTTTTCAAAGTGAATTAATCCTGGATTCTTTCCACTTTTACCAAGTTGCAGTGAAGTACTCATTCAGGAATTTTAGAAACCAAACATGTCCAATGTATGACTGCATCAATTGGCCTGAAGCTAAATACACCCCACCCACCCTCTCAATCTGTTACCTAACATAGTGCATGACCTTGAGAAAGCATTGCTCTGTTGTGACTGCAATGTTTTTGCAGCAGGATCCTGGCTGCTCTCATCAGTTTTCTTTGAACCTGCCTCCTCAATCTTCACAAACGAAACCCCAGCAGAATGACGGGATGGTTTACGAGGGTGCGATGTTTGCATTGATGTGCCTCTATGCAGAAGTAGCAGTATAACTCACGAGACGACCAAGAACACGAAAGCACCGAGGTGGGAGACCCTTCCAGAAGGCAGTCCCACCAGTAAAAGCTCCAACCCTGCCCAGTACAACTCCAGCCCGAGGTGCAATTCCTACTAAACAATTGCACACAGAGAGGAGTGTCATTCTGGAGAAATGTGATCTATTGCTGGCAAAAGATTCTCTTCTAACAGTATGATACTCAATACTGCTGTTACGATCACTACAATTAACAATTAAGGTGATTCAGGTCACATTACATAAAGAGAGAGAGAGAGAGAGAGAGAGAGAGTAGTGAAGTGTTGCTACAAGCTGTTTTGAAGAAGAGATAATGGTATATATTGGCGAGGAGAGGTTGCAGGGATGTAATAGGCTCGAAGGAAGGGGAGACTGTGGGCTATAGTTACAAACTAGAGAAAAGAGTATTTGGCAGTGGTGTAGTTAGAATGGATAAGTCACTAATTGGTGGTTGTCGTCCATGGCTAGAATGGAGGGATCATTATAGGTTAGAGTGGAGAGGGATTGGCAGGATGTAGTTATAGACTCAAGTGGAGGGAAGAAGGATGGAAGGTTACAGGCTAAAGAGGGAATAGGAAATATGAAGTTATAGGTCAGGCAGAGGAGACGGATGGGGGAGACTCGTGGGGGTATAATTACCAATTAGGGAAATAGACAATAGGGGATGTAGTTAATGCTAGGTGAGGAGCATTGATGCAGCATTGCTCTAATCTGGAGAGAAAAAGATTGGTGAAGATGCAGTTACAGACTATAAGAGGATGGAAGGTGGTTGGGCATATTTGCAGACGGGCTTGCTGGCCGCATGGTTACACATTAGAGACGAGAGTGGTGGAAAGGGTGTACTTTGCACACTAAAGCGACGGCAGTGTGGAATAACAAAAATGCACAACCAATCTTTACAAGCTACGGTTCAAAACAATAAAACCAAGAGGGTTATCGTTCCAGTTTCAACATTCCTTTTTTTTCTTGAAACCACATAAAATATGGAATGCAACTCCATACACAGCAATAAATTAAGCTAGTCAATGCGCATGAAAATTGGCACAGAAGGACCAAGAGATAACATGCAAATGTAATTACTTTTAATTTGTGCGAATGAAATAAATGTTTCTGACACCCACCCAGGGACATTGATCACACATGAAACACAACACATATGAAATCCGCAGGTTTTTAACCCTTTTCAATCCTTGGGCTGGCATTAGTAATTACAAACCTCTGGTGTTATTCCAGTCAGGCTCGTACAGATCCTCAACAGGTTTAGTTGCAAACGGTATTTGTACTTTGGCCATTGTTGCAATGCCCTTGACAGATTACCACTTATTTAGTCTGCGAGAAGCTAACAATCTTACAAAGGATTGAACGTACCAGTGATGTTTCCCTTCAGTTCTTCATCAATGCTTTTGATTGCCTGCATCATCTTGGGGACCCCATTCTGCTGTACCAGCTCCTGTTTATTTAAGGTGTTGTTGTAGATCAGGTTACGCATCGCTGCTGTGGCACTCCGCTGCACTTCCACAGAATCGTGGTTGAAGAGGTTCACAAGCTTACTGATGGCCTTCAAGCTATAGGCCTATTGGGAGGGAAATTTACAAATTTGGTAACTGCAATACTGAGCGCAGTAATCAGAACCCTCTAACTTTGTAAAATTCAGGGCTATTAATACACAAGAATTATGTACTCTACATCACCACTGCCCAGTTTCAATTATATCAGATTAAATCAAATGGAAAAGTGCCGAGTTTTGTGGTACAGTACTGAAGTACCTAATGCTCTCAGCCTGTTGGAACTCAGCCCCATTTTACAAATGGGGAGCTTTGCTCAGTGAATTGGACTAAAACTTCAACAGCAGAATTCCAGCCAGTATGTAGGCAAAACACAGGGAGACCATCTTTCCGGTTTGGTGACAGGTCATCAACTTACATCGACTGTTTCTCTCTCCACAGGTGCTAGCTGGGGCGCGATTCCCCGACACCCCACCGGGTTGGAGAATCGCCGGGGGCTGGCGTGAATCCCGCCCCCGCTGTGTCCCGAATTCTCCGCCACCAGAGATTCGGCGGGGCGGGATACGCGCTGCGCCGGTCGGCGGGCCCACCCCTGGAGATTCTCCGGCCCGCGATGGGACGAAGTCCCGCCGCTGTCAACCCTCTCCCGCCAGCATGGATTAAACCACCTTTTGAACGGCGGGACAAGGCGGCGCGGGCAGGCTCCGGGGTCCTGGAGGGGGCACGGGGCGATCTGGCCCTGTGGGGTGCCCTACAGTGGCCTGGCCCACAATCGGAGCCCATCGATCCACGGGCGGGCCTGTGCTGTGGGGGCACTCTTTTTCTTCCACCTTCGCCATGGTCTTCACTATGGCGGAGGTAGAAGAGACCCCCCTCCCCTGCGCATGCGCGGGGATGACGTCAGCAGCCGCTGACGCTCCCGCGCATGTGTCGCCCGCCGAAGACCTTTCGGCGCCGGCTGGCGTGGCGCCAAAGGCCTTTCCCGCCAGCCAGCGGAGCGGAAACCACTCCGGCGCTGGCCTTGCCCCTCAAGGTGAGGGCTTGGCCCCTAAAGGTGCGGAGACTTCCGCACCTTTGGGGCGGCCCGACACCGGAGTGGTTCCCGCCACTCCATTACGCCGGAACCCTCTGCCCCGCCGGGTAGGGGAGAAAGCAGCGCAACATTTGCTTCTGGACATCGCTCCACACCCTTGGAAGGATATTGTGTGGAAGGAAGTCAAAAAAACCCAGTTCAAATCATGAGAGGATACGACTGCTACACCCAATAACAATTGTGCTTTGAATAATGCAAATTATCCCCAGGAGCATTATCAGAAAATAAATTCAGACACGGAGTCACATGGAAGGCATTCAAGGAGATCCCAAAAACTTGTTCAAAGAGGCTGAGGGAGTGTCTTTAAGGAGGGAAGAGAGGTGGAGGGGTTAAAACAGGGAATGCCAGGAGCTTAAGGCCTAGGCAGCTGATGGCACGGCTTATCATGAAGCAATTAAAATCAGCAACGTTCCAGAGGCCAGAACTGGAGCAGCACGGATATTTTGGAGGATTATAGGACCTGCAGAAGTACGAATGAGTGAGACCACTGGAGAGATTTGAAAACAAGGATGAGAGTTTAAATGTTAGGGGGCGGGATCCTCTGTTTGCGGATGCCAGAATCGCCAAACGCGATTAGGCGGAGAATAGGTAGACACCAAAATTGCAGCGGGCACCGATTTGACACCAAATCACAATTCTCCATCACATCCCATTGCAGCGTCAATGCAATCCAGTGAATGCCGTCTGCATATTAGCGGGCCTGACCGGTATTCTCCAGGACCCCCGCGATTCTCTCCTCCGATGGGCGGAGTTCCCGATGGCGCGGTTCACTTGTGCTTTCAAAAATCGTGAAACCGGCATGATGACTGATGAAGGAGAGAGAGAGAGAGAGAAAGAGAAAGAGAGAGGGAGAGGGAGGAGAAGGAGGTAGGACACAGAGGCGTGACTGTGGGCTTCCGGCCAGGACACTGGCTAGAGTGGGGGGGTGGGGGGGCGTTGACGAGGAGGGACAAGCCGAGTGGCAGGGGTGAGCCCCAACGGGACTGGGGCAGTGCCCGGACACGGACCGTCATTACCACGGCCATCTTGCTGCAGTGACACTGGCCATATGGGGGCCCCTACCCCTGTAGCCTACTCTCCAGTCACCCCTCCCACCTGGCTGCCACCCACCGGCAGCCCATCCAGTCAACACCCATAGTAGTCATGGGGCCAGGCAAGGGCAGTGCCAGCCGATAGTACCTCTGGCATCAGGAATGGACGCCAGGGCCAAGGCCCCCATGGTGCTGGCCACCGACGGGGCCAAAGGGCAGGGTGGAGACATGCGGGGGCAGAGCCTGCAGTGCCAACTGGGAACACCATGTGGCCATTGGTAGTGCACAGGTATGCACCATGATAACAAATCAGTCTTTCAACCCCTGCAGACAATGGATATTGGAAACAATCAGCGATTGTGGCCTTCCTGCTAGACGCTGCAACCCTGTGGGGTGCCCTGCAGTTGTACGAGTGGGGGCTGCTCGGGGAGAAGGAAGAAGCTGCAGCAGTGGAGTGTGCTGCAAAAGGGACAGGTGGCAGCTGCCCAGGATGGAGAGCAAGCCGCCGGAGGAGGAGGAGATGCCGCATGAGGCCTCGTGTGTACCGGCATCGCCTATCATTCAAGGACCTGCAGGACCGGGCATGCCAAAGACTCTGGCTGAGCAAAGAGACAGTGCAACGTATCTGCCAGATGATGGCACATCTGGCATCGCAGGAGTATGGGGGAGAACACCTACTCCTGGTGGCCGTCAAGGTAACGGTCACCCTGAACCTTTATGCAATGGAGTCCTTTCAGGTGCCGAGTGGGGCCTGTCAGGGATCTCACAGAACTCGGTGCACAGGTACATCTGTGCCGTCATGTGAGCCGTGGATGCCCAGGCGGCTCAATACATCAATTTCAACGTGGACTGGGCCCACCAGGATGCCCAGGCAGAGGGGTTCACCGCATCCCCAGATGCCCTGGGTCTAGAGGGTGATCGACGAGATGCATGTCCTCCTGCAAGCACCTGCAGATAACAGGCCACTCTACACAAACCGAAAGGGATTCCACTCGATCAACGTGCAGCTGATATGTGACCATCAACTGCGCATCACAAACGTCAAATTTGAATGATGAATACAGGGTTAAAGGCAGGATTCTTGGAAGTGTGGAGGAACAGAAGGATCTTGGGGTCCATATACATAGATCCCTCAAAGTTGCCACCCAGGTTGATAGGGTTGTTAAGAAGGCGTATTGTGTGTTGGCTTTCATTAACAGCGGGATTGAGTTTAAGAGCCGCAAGGTTTTGCTGCGGCTTTATAAAACTCTAGTTAGACCACATTTGGAATATTTTGTCCAGTTCTGGTCGCCTCATTATAGGAAGGATGTGGATGCTTTGGAGAGGGTACAGGAGATTTACCAGGATGCTGCCTGGACTGGAGGGCATGTCTTATCATAGAATTTACAGTGCAGAAGGAGGCCATTCGGCCCATCGAGTCTGCACTGGCTCTTGGAAAGAGCGCCCCACCCAAGGTCAACACCTCCCCACAACCCAGTAACCCCACCCAACACCAAGGGCAATTTTGGACACTAAGGGCAATTTAGCATGGCCAATCCACCTAACCTGCACATCTTTGGACTGTGGGAGGAAACCGGAGCACCCGGAGAAAACCCACGCACACACGGGGAGGATGTGCAGACTCGACACAGACAGTGACCCAAGCCGGAATCGAACCTGGGACCCTGGAGCTGTGAAGCAATTGTGCTATCCACAATGCTACCGTGCTGCCCCGGTTATGAAGATTGGTTGAGGGAGCTAGGGCTTTTCTCACTGGAGCGAAGAAGGCAGAGAGGTGACTTGATAGAGGTGTACAAGGTGATGAGAGGCTTGGATAGAGTGGACAGCCGGAGACTTTTCCCCAGGGTGGAAATGGCTGTCACAAGGGGACATCATTTTAAAGGTGATTGGAGGAAGGTATAGGGGAGATGTCAGAGGTAGGTTCTTTACACAGAGTGGTGGGTGCGTGGAATGCACTGCCAATAGAGGTGCTGGAGTCAGAGTCATTAGGGACATTTAAACGACTCTTAGACAGGCACATGGACAGCAGTAAATTGAAGGGGTGTAGGTTAGGCTGATCTTAAGATTAGGATAAATGGTCGGCACAACATCGTGGGTTGAAGGGCCTGTACTGTGCTGTACTGTTCTATGTTCTATGTCTGTGCCCGATACCCGGGCAGTGTGCACGAGTGCTTCATTCTGGCACACTCAACGATTCCCGACATGTTCAAGATGCCCCTCCAGCTGAGGGGTTGGCTCCTGGGTGACAGGGGTTATTCACTGCGGTCGTGGCTGATGCCACCTATCCGGAGGCCACAGACCAACGTTGAGACCCGTTACACCATTACGTCGAAGCCCATGCAGTGTCCAGGAGTGTGACTGAGCGGTGTGGCGGCCTCCTGAAGGTGTGGTTCAAGTGCCTGGACCACTCAGGCGTGGCCCTCCAGTATGATGCAGAGGTGGTGGCCCGCACCGTAGAGGCCCTCTGCATCCTCCACAACATCACGCAGCAGAGGAACAATGTGCTGGAGGAGGAATGCAAGGCTCATCCGACAAGGAGAATGTGGGGCAGGGCAAGGATGGGTAGGACATGGGCCCAGGCAGGCAGGGGAGGCCGCATGGCGTGAGCGCCAGGGTCAACGCGTACAGAATGCTCTGATCGCCTCCAGGCTCACCGACTAGGGGGTGGGGGTGGAAGGGGGAGAATGGCCAGGGGCATGGACACCACAACCCAGTCCCACATCCCCTCCCACCGCCACCCCCCACCTGCAACTCCCTCTGTGATACATACCGGTCACATTACGAGGTGGGTCCCTGGGTTGGCAGTAACAGCGGGTCTGGTTCATGGAATGGAGGATGATGACAACCCGCTCTTCCATGAGCTCTGGTGCTCCCCATCGTTTGACAACGTCGGACTCCTGCCCACGGTAGCACTTTTCACCATCCACCTGTGTAATCCATGCATGCTAGCTAGCCGTTCCATCACACGGTCCCATCGAACCCTGGTGTGGCGATGATGGGGAAGGTCAGGGAGAGGGAGCACGGGCCACCCACAGGTGGCAACGTGTTCAATGTGAACGAATATTTACAGATTTGTGCCCTAGCCCTCATAACTAAACTGTTCCCTATACCCGTGCCAACTTAACTAGTGTCCAACTTCTTCACCTTACAGGCCCCAACGCTACGTCTTGGTGGTTCCCAGATGGCACAGCAGGAGTGGAGGCAGCCTGTTGTGATTTCTGCACTGCGACCTGGGTCCCCATTGTCGGGCGTCATCTGGGGCGACCGGGCCTGGATGGCCCAGCTAATCAGATATCCCAGATGGCATGGTACTGCCCAGTTCTGGCCGCTGCCCATCAGATGCATCAGGGACAGGAGGAGGGTGGGTGGGGAAAAGAGACAGAGTCTGAGGTGCTAAGTGTTCTGGCACCTCCCTCGCAGGAATCACTGGCATGGACCCATCACCTCCTCTTCACTCAGGGTACCCAATAGTCCCCGGTCTACTCCACGGCATTGCCAGACCTGGAGGCCCACTCTGGTCTCAACCAGGGTCTGTGTGCTGGTGGCTGTGGAGCACAGAGAGTGGACCACCTGCCTCTGGGACCGGGCCACTCACTCTGTGTCTGTGCCATGTCGGCCAGTTCCAAGCCATGGCCCGCTGTGACTGGCCCACACTCAAGAGCACAGCTGTAATTTCCAGGTGGCTCTGGGACATCTGTGAGGTGGCAACCCTGTCCTGTGCCTCGGCCAGCGCCTGCACAGAATGCCCCACCCACCGCCTCCCGATGCCTTCACCATGGACACATGTGTGGTGTTGGCCTGGGTGGCATGCATTGCCGGCACCACCTCCTGCTATTGCACACGGTTGGTCTCACTCCTCCAACTGCACCTGCAGGTGCTGCATGCTCATCAACAACCCCTCATGTAGTCCCTGGCTCTGCGACTGCTTTTCCGTGATTGATGGCACGGTTTGTTCCAGAAGCTAGAGACCTGTCTGGGTGGCAGCTAGCTCCTCGGGTTGGTCTGCCCTCCGACCATCCGCCTCCTCGGGGCTTTCCTCCCTCCACCTGCTGTACCGGATCAGCTATGTGGTGAGTCCACTGTGATAGCGTCCTAGAAGCCTCTTCACAAACATGTCCAACCAAGGCGGTTGTCTCTGGGATGGTGGAGGGTGTTGGACACAGCTGTGATGGACAATCACTGTCATCATCTGACCCGAGCTCGGGGTCTCCCGCGTCTCAGACAGAGGACTGGGGCCTGAGCTGTTTTCAGCGTTGGGCCCAGCTTACGGGAGAGTTCCAGCTGTGGCACAGGCTAGTGGCAGGGGACGCCTGATGGACCCGCACCATCCCCAGTAGACACAAGACAAGATGCGTGATTAGACCCCGGACCGGGGTTGAGGGTGGTGTGGGGGTGAGTGTTGACACACGTATCATGGGAACCGCAACTAAGCGGGGTTTCATTTCCTGGCCTGAGCTCCACCTCAGCGACCTCCCATTCTCTGGGCCACCAACCCTCCAGGACCCTCTGTTCGGCCACGGTGAGGGACCACAGATCCTGGGGTACCCCTCCTCTCTTCTCCTGCTCCCCGTGGTTGTGCACAGCCTTCTCCTGGGGCGGGGTGGGGAACAGAAAACAACAGTGTTAGGTAGTCCAACTCATGCAGCCCAGGAGGTGGGTGGCTGGTGGCCTGTGGCCAAGGCACCCAGCCATAGTGGCCGGCATGGGTGCAGACATGTGGGGTAGGGTGAGGCTGCCCTCTGGGCTGGGGAAGGGGTCGGATTAAGAGTGTGTGGGATGGGGATTGGTGCCCAGGGCACAGTGCTGCCTACACATCCTGGCTGCCCCGAGGAGGTCCTGCAGTTTCTCCCTGCACTGCTGGTCGGTCCGGACGATGTTGCTGGTGGCGCTGACAGCCTTTGCCACCTGCATCCAGGCGAGCAGCGGCAGCTGGTGCCTCCTTCCCGGGCCAGGGTTCAGGGTCATCCTCCTCTCCTCCACCACGTCCAGGAGGGTCTCCAGCTCAATGCCAGTGAATCTTGGGGCCGCTCATCTGGCTGCCATCTTGTTGGCTGGGATAGTGTGTGTGGGGAGTGAAGTGTGTATATACAGCTGTCACTATCAGCCGTGAAACCGGCGAATCCCGCATTGTTTCTCATTGGAATAGATAATGATTTGAATCGTGTAGGCAAACCTCCAAACACAAAGCCCCTGACTGCTTCTAGTAGTACACTGTTACATGCAAGAGAATATCCAGCAGAACTTGGAATTTAATACAAATGCATAGTATATCAGGATAATTAGTGAAATTAAGTTAAGGAAAATTCTGGAATGATTTCTATCTATTCTGCCTCTCCCACCCACCCTTCCATTTTCCCAATTCTCTTACATGCTTTTTAGCATCCGCATCATGGTAGCATTTATGTTGAATGTATCCAGCTCCAACCACTTGATTATTAACATCCAAGCTGCTCAGGAGATTGACGGCTGTCGGCAGGTCCAACTCTTCATTCCTAGAGAGAGCATTATCAAGAGTTCAGGATCATTAATGTATCTGCAAAAACATATCATTCTTAATCGAGGAACCATGGTGGGATTCTCCATCAACCGACGGCAGAATGATCGGGAAACACGGAGAATTGGTCGGGAGGCCAAAAACAAAAAGGATGCCATGTTCCGGTGCCTCGACAGTGGCGTCAATGCACGCACAGTAAACGCTGTTGGCAAATCATTAGCGGAACGGACCCGGTATTCTCCGGGGCTTCCACAATGCTCCGCCTCCAGCAGGGGCAATTACCAACTGTAAGTTTCCCAATTCAAATCGGAAATATGCGCCCTGGCTGTTGAGAGAGAGAGAGAGCGAGCGAGAGTGAGAACGGTAGGACATGCAGAGCTACGACCGGGGTTGGTGGACAATGTTACCTCGGGGGAAGGGGATGGGGGGGCGGGGGGGGGGGGGGGGGGGGGGGGGGGGGGGGATGACCACCCCACGGGACCGGGATCTCCATTGCTGCCGCCTGCAAGGCAGCCATCCTGTAGCACACCCCACTGACCACCCATCGTGGCTGCGCAGAGTGACACCGCTGTATGTGTGCATCCGCCACTTCACCCCCCCCCCCCCCCCCCCATCCACCACTTCACCCCCCCCCCTGCATTTTCCAACCAGGAATGGTGGCCTTCATCCTGGCCACCGCAGCTCTGCGGGATGCACTGAAGCTGTTCGAGCTAGAGCTGCTTGAGGAGGACCCAGCAGCAGCAGAGCCTGCCCGTGAGGAACAGGAGGCAGTCAGTGGGGATGGAAAGCTAGCTGCCCAACAGGCTGGGGGAGGGTGATGGGAAGGGGGTGCTGCATGAGGCCTTGTGTGTACCACAGCGCCTGTCAGTCGAGGCCCTTCCGAGGCGCTATGGTGTTCCGGCACGTCCCCTGCGGCAGTCACCGGCATAGGCCCCATCTCCTCCTCCTCCCTCAGGGTGCCCGATGACGCCCAAGCTACTCCTTGGGACAAGAGCGCGAGCAGAGCTAACCCCCGAGGGTATCCAGCCACCTGGCGCTGCCAGTTCCTCAAGCACGCTCCTAACTCGACCAGGGTCTCAATGCTCATGTCCATGGAGCACAAGGAATGGACCACCGATCTCAGGGACTGTGCCTCATCACCCAGTGACTGTGTCACCTCCCTCTGTGACTGGCTCAGCTCGGCCAGCGCCTGTACAATGCCGATGATGCCCTCAGCCATGGCCAGTTGCGACTGGGCCACGTTCTGGAGTGTCGCGACCATGTCCAGGTGGCTCAGTTACATGGCTGCCTATCATAGAATAGACGTGTCTTGTGCCTCGGCCACCGCCCGCACAGAGTTCCCCAGGCCTTGGGACATCCTGACCCATGGTCGCCACCAAGGCCTCCACCACGACGTTGACCTGGGTAGCATGCATGGTCGGCACCACCTCATGCCCCTGCAGGCAGTTGGACTCCAATTGGACCTGCAGGCGCTGGATAGTTGCTGACAACCCTTCATGCAGTCTCTGGCTCTGTGACTGTATTTCTACTATCGATGGGGCCGCTGCCCATCAGATGCGCCAGGGACTGGGGGGAGGAAAAGAAAAAAAAGAGTTTGTGGCGCTGTGGTGTTCTGCTACCTCCCCTGAGGGAGTCACTGGCATCTGCCCCATCACCCCCTCCTCCCTCCAAAAGCCCAAAACCCATTTGGACAGCAGCTAGTCCCTGGGGCCAGGTTGCCCTCTGACTATCCGCTCTCTTGGGGGTTCCTACCTCCACCTGCTAGATGTGTGTACTGCTAGATGTGTGTGGTGCGCACCAGATAGAAGGTGCCCAGCGGAGGGGAGTGTCTCTGGGTTGGTGGAGGGTGTTGGGGTCAGCTGTCAGTATAGTCCCTGGACTGGTACTCCGGGGTCTCTTGGGCTGCTCTCTGTAGGCTCTCATCACTGTCCGTGTCCTCTTCCTCGCTGCTATCGGCGTGGGGTTGGAGGTCACATGATTAGATTGCATGTTGAGTGGTGGCGACACACGTGCCATGGGGAATCACTATTCAGTGGGGTCTCACTTGCTCGCCCGATGCCAACCTCAGCCTCGGCGACAACCCTCTCTCTGGGCCCACCAGCCAGGACCAGTACCGGCTACAGTGAGGGGGCCACAGGTGTAGTGGTCCCACTCCAGTCTTTTCCCTCTCCCGGCGGTTGTCGGCCGCCTCTCCCGTTTGGTGTGTCGGCTGGGGGGTGGGGTAAGCGCACAGTGTTAGTCAGACAGACACATGCAGCACAGGGGATGGTTAGCTGGTGGTATTTGTGGCCAGGGCACCTGGCCATGGTGGCTGGTATGGGTGCTGGCATTTGGTGCAGAGTGGGGAGTGCACACACTGCTGGCGGGTGGGGTCCGGTCTACCTCTAGTTAGGGGATACGGGTGTGTGGGATAGGGGTTAGTGCCAGGTGCACGGTGCTGCCTGCTCACCCTGGCCAGCACTTAGTCTCTGAAATGGAGAATCCCACCCCATAGGCTAGATTTGGTGAAGCGGTGCTCAAAGAATGCAGAGTGTGCTATTGGGCATCTTTGGTCTTGATAGGATTTTGGCTCATTAAAAAAGTTAATGGGCAGGAAGATTCTGCAAGATGCATCGATTGTCCATAGTCCCAAAATGGGCTCTCAGCGAGCGTCGCACCTGGAGCTAGATTAATTCCTCTCTGTGTAGTCACATAAAAGCGTGCTTGCTATCAAGGAACAGGAGCAGACACTGTCCTTTCATAGACTAGAGGCACCGTGGCTGATTGCACATCTCCAAGATCTCCCTAAACAGGAGATCATTTAACTGATCATAGACCATCATCTGAAGCTAGGACTGGACAGGTTCCTGTACATCAGTGCAATTAAGTAAGTTATCTCACTAACATTCAGTTCGAGAGAGCAAAATGGCTTCTCTACCACTGTGACATTGCATGCCAACGTGCTAGAAATGGCATTACTGTAACACAGAATGGGTTAGCAAATGGATAGCATCACAACATGGCAGATTTTGAAAGTGGAAAAGAAGGCATCACTCTTTAACTGGCAAATGAATTCAAGAATACAGAATAGATTGAATGATATAGCATGATGTCACATTCCATGCCTCCCTCCCTTTCTCTTCACCCTCTGGTCGGTTGTTGAGCCAGGCCCTTTGCAACAACTTGGATACTTTGGTTGTAAAGAACCATGGATTTGTTCCAGTTCTTGAGAGATGGCAAATAATTTAGAAAGCAAAACAGTTTAATACCCAGCTTCTTGAAAAGGATCTACGAAGGATTATTTTAAAAAAAACAAGAGATGGGATTCGGTCCTCCAACTGCTTGTTCTTTGGTGGCACACCCTTGCCGGCATTGGGATTGTCTGTTCTCACCAGCTGCCAATGGGATACCCGCAAGCATGGGTACACTGCTGGTGGAACGGAGAATCCCGCCCATTACCTTATTCTGAGCTACATTAAAAATGGGAAATATACTTTGTTGCTTTCAAAACGAGAACTGAAACAATCAGTAATAAATAAAATCACAGAATGATAGTTTTTACAGGTGCTAATGGTACATTTCAGTGGGGGCAGCATTAAATGTTAATCAAGGAAGTTCTTTTTAAAGACTGACTTCTCTTTAAAGAACTAAATTTCACCAAAATGTACGCAAATGCTCCATAATAAATGAAAAGTAGCTTTAGAATATCTGGGAGAATTCACAGTAATAGATTCCCCATTCCACAGTCCCGAACTTGCAAATGATATACCTACTGATCCAACCAGAAATTGGGTCATATGAAATATCATGGGCTCAAAACATTAAACTATTGACGTGCTGAGTATTGCCAGCATTTTGTATTTATTTCAAATGCAAGCCAATAGGAAGGAAAGATTTATAAATGCCCCATTCATGTCTTTCACCACCAACAGTAAATCGACCACCTTAGTAATACAGTTGCAGTGTCTCAAAACCAGCTATCTGAAAACTGGCCATTTTTTACAAGCTGCTATGCATCAACTTCAATTGTTATTAAGTAAGTAAAATAATTTACTGGAACATTTCACCTAGGTGATGCAATTGTGTGATAGTGTGCTGCCCCCCGCTTATCAGCTTTTCGCACTGGTTGCTTCCCATGCTTAGAGTGGCCTGAGGAGCCCCATACCTCACCCAACCTGACTTCACTCGCATGACTGCATTTTGAATCCAGCACAGCCCAAGAGTCAGCATCATTTAACATTTTTGCAAACATTATTTCTTCACAGTTTTACATTTTTCCTCCAAACTTATTCACTGGATTTCATGTGTCTCCAATTAATTGAATTACGATTCTGATTTTTTTTTTTTCATTGAAAGCTGGCAAGATCCGAAATCCGCCAGGGACATGGTCCCATGCTTGCTGGTTTTGTGACACTGTACCTGTATACCCCCACTCAAGATCAATTTCAGACTTACTGTGCCATTGCAAACATGTCAAGCGGCATAGTTTGAAAATCTTGCGCTTGCAGGTTTCCCACTTCTTGGACACCAGCATCTACTTTGCCCAAGCTGCGAAGGGATGCAGTGCGTTGCATTTGCACCATGTTAGATCCGGAGTGGGAACCTGCAGACATTCTTTCTCGAGCTGCTTTACTGGTTTGCTGGACTCTCTGCAGTGTGCGCTGGGCTGGGGGTCTGATTGGTCGCCGGACAGGCATCTCTTCCATCCCTTCCACTGCATAACTAGTCATGCCCATTGAGCCACTTACTGACCGTGGCAGGCTTTTCACAGAGCCACCAATGTTCATGTTACTCAATCGCTTGCTTGAAGGTTGACTCATCATGTAGCTCGTAGTGTAGGTGCTGCTATAGTCATTACCCCCAGAAGACAAATAGCCATTATCAACCTGATCCGAAGTCAAACTCATCTCGCCATCATCTGCTCTTTGGTACATGGCTTGTCCATTCATTTGTCCTCCAGACCAAGACTTTTTCCTCAAGATCTGTGCATGTTTCCCAGGCAATTGCATTGAGCTTAGGGACAGGTTATCAATGTCTAGCGGCGGATCCAGCTGTGCTTGGTTGACATATCTGTAACTTGTAGACTGATGATAAGACCTTGGTCTAGAGGCAGTGTGGTGAATGAAAGCAGGCCTGTAGGAAGTGTTACTCTCCTCTCTTGATTTGCTGTATTGATTTGCTGCAGTTGTGCCTTTAAAGGCAAAATCCCCCACAGCCGAGCGAGACGACCAGTTTTGACTGCTCCCCCGTTTGTACCCAGATGGCTGGATAGTCTGAGGGAAAAACAATAACTCTGAAACACCTCTTATTAAGCAAAGCACAACAAAATCAGAGGAATAAAATTCAATTATCAAGTGCATAACTGTTTGATGATTAAGTCACTTCCCCACCCCACACCTCTGAAAAGTACTGACTTGTGCTGGGCTTTGGTTTTACAGTTGTTGGCAGCTCTGCAGTATCTTGTCCAGGAGGCGTTTCCTCATGGGTAAGGACAGACCATGAATGTTGGCAGGCTGTTTGACTGGTGGACTTTGTGGTGCAGCTTTGCCCTGTTCTCAACCAATTGCCATATTCAGCTTTTAGCCAAAAAAATTGAAAGGGTGGGTCCCATGACGTAACGCTGATGGGGCAGCCTCAACCAGCATTTTAGTTTTTAAAAAGATAGGGGTACCGATTGAACAGTAGAGCCCCCCTCCGCCCCCCACAATACACAACAGGCTCCTCCCCTGACGCTACCCAGCCAGTGCCAGTGGGCATTGCCCAGGTATGACCCTTTTTCCCTTGAGCGACGTACTCACCTGAACTCCTCTGGTGTGTTCTGCTCACCAGGCGCACACTTATGGGGAGATCTGTCGTAATTCATGCCGACATCAATGGATTATGTAACGGGGGGGGGGCGAATTATCAGGAATAGGGGCCTGGCAATTTGACGTAAAATTTATTGTAAGAGCTTCCTGACGTTGAACATCAGGATTTCCATTATACCACTGGTTGGGGGAAAAAAAAAAAAGAATTCAATGGGAAATCCCACCGATGTAAAACTGGGACCGATGATTTGGGCCTCTTACGATATTTTGTGCCCCAGGTGCCATTCATGCCCACTGCAAATGAGCATAAAATCCTGGCCAGGCACCTCTGCCCATCAAACCTACACCGATTAATTTGGTATAGACCATCGAGTGTAATCCCACTCATCTGCTAATCCTCCACATCCTTTAATAATTCTCTTTTCCAAAAATTGATTTCAATTTTCAATTGAAATTCAATTGATTTCAGGATGATAATGGCATAGTGTAGGTTAGATGGCTTTTGTTTCGGTGCAACATCGTGGGCCGAAGGGCCTGTACTGCGCTGTATTGTTCTATGTTCTATTTACTTTTATTAAAAACAATAGCTCATCGCAAGATATTTGAATGTTAGAAATTTTTCAAATCTCCTGTCCAAAATGCATGAGAAATGAATTGTCGCAAATCAATCACATTTGCCAACCAGTAAGATCAATTTCTCATTAATCTACCAGATCAACCTTTCACTTTCCCAGCTTTAGTGAAGAAGGTAGTTACTTTTCCAAGTTTCTCTTCAGAATTGTGAACTTCCATCCCTGGTTAAAAAAAAAGTGCACTGCACTTTCCCCATTGCTTTTGTATCCTTCCTATGTTAGATGGAAAAGACCACATACCATAGTACTGATCCCCAGAACTGTCCCTTCTGTCAAAAAGCAGTGTTTACAGGGAGACTTGACTAGCAAGCTCTGGAGGAGGTTTGTTACCCAAGCCCATGATTTCCCAATCCATGAAGATTGCTCCTTGCTGCAAGTTACCAATCAAGGAACATAGGAACAGGACTAAGTCATTCAGTTCCTTGAACGCATTCCGCCTTTTAATTAGATCATGGTTGATCTACATTGAAAAGTCCAGTCTATTCAGGGAAACAAGTGTTCTAACTGGGGCCGACCATCTGAAGCAGTGGGAGCTTTGGCTTTTGCCTTTTCTTCCTCATGAGTGCTGAGGCCAATTACAATGACCCAGTTGCTCTGTTGGCTGGAATCAGCTTACTCAACATGGACCAAATCAAGGGATCTTCAGCAGCAGTGCCTACACATTAAAATGGCCACTTCATTGTGAAACATTCATGGCCTGATTAGGAAAGTCATCAAGACGACTAGGTCAACTGCGCAGTCACATTAACAACTTTTGAAAACCGGCATGTGTACAGATCTTGTCCCTGGTGGCTCTGGTGTTTTGGGATCCACCCTAAAATGTGAATGACGCAAGCCCAATGCATGAAGAATGCCTTTTCTCAGCCCAAAGCTGCTCAATTCAAATAACTGAATAGTTCAACATCATTCACGCACAAGAATTCCAAATTATGTGTAAATGTGCTGTATGCCGAGAATTTGCATTGTGCGTACATGCTGTAATCCCTGAAGGGACAGCAGTTTCTAAATGTTTGATAGGCAGTGTTTAGAACCTATCACTCCAAGGCTCTTGTTTTTACAGTCAACATAATATTTTCAGCCGCACAAAGTTAAATTCCACCCTGAGAAAACTATAGCTGTTGCTCCCCCCCCCGCTAAGGAATGTGGAGACCAACTCGTGACTCTGCTGCGATCCTGGTTGAGTTTGAGCTGCCAGGCTGCTCACGAAAGCAAGGGCATGGTTGGCAGAAAGTAAACATCTCAAGTTATTACAACACAGAAGATCATATATACTCACCGAGTACTTTTTATCTGTTATAAAAGCTTGAGACTTGGAGCTGAAGTTTGGCATGGTAGATGTTGGATATCTCATCACTCCTAAAGATTGGGTTGCAATACAAAAAGGCAAAAAATTCATTTGAATCAAGTTTAAAAAAATTCCTTGCCAATTTCTTACCCTCGTCCGAGTGTGCTTACTCTGCCATGTGTTATTAGAATTACCTGGGAAGGCCTTTGACACCTTGCTGAAGTAACCACCCTTCAGCAAAGAGACTAGACATTGTTGCCAATAATCTTAGTGACGGTCCCAATCTCACATCATAACTTCCGGCAGAAATGATCTAAACAGCTGTTCACTCCGGGGTTGCCGCAGATCATCCTCAAATTCATGACAATAAAAGCAACCTACTGCAGCTGCTGGAGATCGGAGATAAAAACAGAAAATGCTGGAAAAACTCAGCTCCAAAGCAGAGTCATATTGGACTCGAAATGTTAGCCTGGTTGTGACAGCAGGATTTACTTTTGGCATGACCAGACAATCCCTGCGGCAGGCTGGCTAGAAAATCCCACCCAACTCCATCTTCTCTCTCCAGAGATGCTGCCAGAACTGCTAAATTTTCCAGCGCATTCGGTCTGCATATCTGTAAATGTATGAGGGGGAGCAGGAAAGCCTTGTAGAAATTCAATGTTTGAATGTCAATGGGCCATTCTATAATGAGGACCATCACAGACTTTGACATAGCTTGCCAGACAGGCCTCCCTGGATACACTGCTTCTTGACAGTAAGAGTCTGATGGTGTTCACACCCATGTCAACATGCCTTGCAACAGGAATCTCAGACCGGCAATTAGAAGCAGGAACGCACACTGATTTTCTCATCAGCCCAGGCTGGTGCACTTGGTATTAGCTATTCCAGCACAGAGCCGAGTCCCAAATCAGGGATTCTCTTGTCTGTATGTCTCAGTGTTACACTGGGAGGTCCCTCAAGCACCACCTCATGAGGTTTCAACAACATTTGCTGCTTAGTCAACTATTCCTCCTTGTCACCAAAGTGCAAAACAAAAATTACAATGAATTATTAACTATTTAAAGAATTCCATAGCAGTCAATGTCAAACTAGCACATATATAAAAATTAAGTCCAAGGAAGTGACTGGCAGTCTTCATTAAGTATGGGCATCTAGGTATGGTTCCATAATTTCAAAAAGATGGAGAAATATTATAAATGATTCAAAGGACAACATTAATAATTGTACTGGCAGGTGGACAAAGGCCGAAGAAATACCTAAAAAAAAGATTTGGCTAGAATCTTCCATTCTGGAGTCTAGGTTTCGTGGCAGGAGCAGAACTGAGAGTGATTTTCACAGGGCATTATTTAATGGAGTCAAAAGTCCTGGCACCATATTTAAAGGGCACTCGGACAGCTTACACAGCCCCTCCCCAGACAGCCCACGCTGTCCCTCCTACTTTTGTTCAGCCACTATTCACTCTTCCCCACTGACCCTTCCTTGCAACTTGCACTGTCAGCATTCAGTCTGAAGCTTAGGCTGGCATTTACAGATGCACCCCAAAGAGGGCAATGCAGCGGCAACTCACCAGTTAATCACGCAAAATGTCTACATTGCCAAGTGCACGACCCTTATAGGCAGCCATGAATGTGAGCGCTGGAATTTCCTCGCTGACGGGGAACAACTTAATTGTTGATTCGAGTCCAATATGGACTTTTAATGAGCATGCATTGTTTGTTTATAAGTTTGAGCCGACTTTAAAGTCCCCGGAGCATAATTGTTCACATTTACCCCATCGTCTGGGAACTGATTTCTGGCCTCACAACAAATGAAGTTCCTCCACGAGCTTACCTTCCCATTGCTGGCGGACCAGAAGATTCTGCCCAAAGCATTATAGCTGACTGCTCACAATGTAGTATCATTCTGAAGTATTTTATTTCTAATTATGTTGAATGTTCATAACAATTTACACAAACACAACACCCAGTCATATGATGTTGGTAAGTCAACTTTATCAAAAATTAATTTGCCTTCTAGTCTATTATGCCTTAAAAATAATTTGCTAGTTAAGATCAGTAACATTTGAACAAATAAAACTGTATGCTACTTGCTTAAATAGCAAGTCTTACGAAGTGCCAATTATGATTCCAAGAACTATCTGGTAGCACAGTGGTTAGCAATGTTGCTTCACAGCGCCAGGGTCCCAGGTTAGATTCCCGCTTGGGTCACTGTCAGTGCAGAGTCTGCACATTCTCCGTGTCTGTGTGGATTTCCTCCGGGTGCTCCGGTTTCCTTCCACAAGTCCTGAAAGACATGCTGTTAGGTAATTTGGATATTCTGAATTCTCCCTCTGTCTACCCGAATAGGTGCTGGAATGTGGCGATTAGGGGCTTTTCACAGTAACTTCATTGCAGTGTTAATGGAAGCCTACTTGTGACAATAAAGATTATTTCAAATAAGAGCAAGTCTTATGAAGTGCCACGTATTTTTTTTTCCAATTAAGGGGCAATTTTAGCTTGGCCAAGTCACCTACCCTGCACTTTGGGCTGTCGGTGAGACCCACACGGACAGGGGGACAATGTGTAAGCTCCATGTGGACAGTGACCCGGAGCTGGGTTCGAACCAGGGTCCTTGATACCGTGAGACAGCTGTGATAACCAGTGTGCCACTCGCAAATTATGATTCCAAGAACTATCTGAAGCAAAACCAAAAGAGTAAGGAAATAAGTTGCACGGAGGAAGGGGAACAGAAGGAGATTTATATAGCCTGAAAGAATACTCAATAGGCGAACCGGTATTTATTTTATGGCAATGGGTTATCTAATTGCATGATTACACTTGGCAATGACCCCTGTTGAGTTCAAATGAAAATAATTGTTGTAGGAGTAACAAGCGTAAAATTATTGTTGATTTTCCACAGGTTGACCTCATCTACTCACGCAAGACTTGTTGCTTTGTGAATTTGACCCCTCTAAATGGAGTTCAGCATTAGAAATTTTAAACATAAGTTATGTCAAGGTGTGACCATGCAATCCCAAAAGATTAAGCTAGATAAATAAAAAGACATTATTAGATAATGTCACACTTAGCTTTTCAAAGCAAGCAGGTTGTTGGAAAAGGGCAAGTAAGAACAGTTTATATGTACCACAAAATGTGCTAGAATTGGAAGAGGAGAGTATGGAGTTAAACATAGCAAGGATTTGAGGAGAAAAAGGATATATAACCTAGTATCCTGCACCCAAAGGTGGAAAATAGGGGCCAGGGAGAAACATCTTTGACAGAGTCACTCTCAGACTCCAAACGTTAGCTCAGTTCTCCCTCCACAGATTCCCGTATCAGCCTTCCCGAACAGGCGCCGGAATGTGGCGACTAGGGGCTTTTCACAGTAACTTCATTTGAGGCCTACTTGTGACAATAAGCGATTTTCATTTCATTTCAGATTGCCCAGCATTTCCTGTTTTTGTTTCAGATTCCAGCAATTATAGAAACATCTCCATATTGTACGGACATCAAAGAGAGGGAATGGAAGCCAAATTGGATAGATGGATCAAACATTAGTTCACAAGATTTCTTTAATACTGGTGAGATTATAAATACTTCCCCAGATAAAGGAACATTATTGATAGTTGGAACAAATTTGAGCTTTATTAGAGATTAAAGAGCTATTGAAGTTGGTAACTCAGAGTTGTTTCCACTGTCATCTCAAAATAACTAATCTTCACACTTCGACTAACTGAATGAAACTGAATAACAGTGCAGAGTTTCAAAATCACAAAATGTATGGCATTAGACAATCCTGAACTCAATAGGAAAAAACACTTGTGACCATGGACCTTGCTTCAAAAGTTAATCGGTCACTAGTCATGAGTCAAAATACTAGGCCAAGGCAAACATTGTTCTGCTGCTGGTTGAGAATTTATCTTTTGTGTCAAAATGGAAGTTCATAGTTTATTTTCATGTGAAGTAAGTAGCTATAGGGTGGCATGTGGTTAGCACCAAGGACTCCGGTTCGAATCCCGGCCCTGGGTCACTGTCCGTGTGAAGTTTGCACATTCTCCCCATGACTGCAAGGGTTTCACCCCCACAACCCAAAGATGTGCTGGTTAGGTGGATTGGCCATGCTAAATTGCCCCTTAATTGGAAAAGAAAAATAATTGGCTACTCTAAATTTTAAAAAAAGTTGCTATAATCTTGTAATAATAAAAATGATAAGAGGACAATTCAAAGTGCTGACATATTTCTGACAGACCTCAAAACACTAATTACGGATCTCAGAATATTTGTAGTGAAGCCAAGCTGGGAACTCACAGCAGAGAAATCTGAATGAGTCAACTCAAAGTCCACAGGCATTATGAGCTAGGGAATTAATTTAAAGCTATAAAGCCTGGAATATTTCTTGAAGCTCTCAGAATTTGCAGGAGCTTCACTGTTATGAAATGTAATGAGATATTTTTGTCTCATAATGGAAGGCAAGTTGAAATGTGCAGTAACGTGAGAGCTTATAGTTTAGCATCAAATACTTCCACTCTGGTGCCACTACATTTGATTCAACAGATAAATTAGATAGCAACATTACTGAAGGTGGAAAGTTGTTGTCTCAGCCATTCTTTAGATCATAGCTTAATAAATTGGACAAATGAATATTGCTGCCTTATTAATTGGAAAAAGTTGTGGGTAGTATTATCAGGTATTGCAGTACCAGAGAGGCTGAAGACCATTGGTTAAACCTAGGAGTTTACCATTGGCTGTTTGGTATGTAGCTCCGCCCTGATAGGCGGGGTATAAGAACCGGTGCCATCCCAGCAGCCCTCATTCTGTACCAAAGCTGCTGGGGAACAGTCCTAGTCTATTAAAGCCTTCAGTTATGTTACTATCTCGTCTTTTAATTGTAATTGATCGCGCATCAATTTAATAGACTACACTTAAGCTGAAAGGATGGACCTCCGAATCAAGCCGGAGTGTCTACAACTCAGCCCCCATGCGGAGAACTCGGCGGCGATATTTAAGCACTGGCCGACGTGTTTTAAAGGCTACCTCGAGACGGCCGGAGGCACCCCCTCAGGAGAACAGAAACTGCATCTCCTGCACTCAAGGGTAAGCCCTGGGATCTACACCCTCATCAAGGAGGCGGAGACTTCGATGCTGCGATCGAACTGTTAAAAGGACATTATATCCGCCCTGTAAATCAGGTCTACGCATATCACCTGCTTGCAACTAGACGGCAAAGCCCCGGGGAATCGTCGGAGGAGTTCTATCGTGCGCTACTGGTGCTGGGCAGAAACTGCGGCTGCCCGCAAGTTTCGGGGAGCGAGCACACGGAACTCCTAATCCGGGATGACTTCATAGCAGGTATGAGCTCCTCAGGGATCCGCCAAAGACTCTTAGAAAAAGACACCCTGGGACTTAGAGAGGCACGGGCCCTGGCAGGGTCCATGGACGTTGCCTCCAGAAACGTGCAGTCCTATGCGCCCGACCGCGCGGCGGCCCCCTGGGGCATCCCGCAGCGGCAGCCCCACAGACCTGCCCCGTAACCCCGCAGGCCTGCGCTGTGAGACGGCCCGCTAACTCCATCGGGCCCCGCTGTTTCTTCTGCGGGCAGGCGAAGCACCCCCGCCAGCGCTGCCTGGCCCGCATCTCCACCTGCAAAGGGTGTGGCAAGAAGGGCCATTTTGTGGGGGTCTGCCAGTCACGAGCTGTGGCAGCGGTCTATAGCAGCTCCGGACCGCCGCGGCAACCTTCCCTTCGGGCCCCAGGCGGCCAGCACTCACCGCCACCCCCCTACCCTAGGGCCACGTACGACCCACGTGCGCGGCCATCTTGCCCCTCAGACACCACGCTGGACGGATGGGCGCCGCCATTTTGTCCATCCCCACCGCCATTTTGTCCATCCCCGACCACCATATGCGACCCATGGGAGACGCCATCTTGGATGGGGCCCCAGGCCCTCAGCTCGGCCGACTACACACTGCCCGATCAAAACCCACAACTACTCCATCTGGCCTCGGTGACTCTGGATCAAAATCGACCTCAGACACTCGCAACAGCAACGACGACGGTCTTCATCAACGGCCACGAGACGTCCTGCCTGATCGACTCTGGGAGCACGGAAAGCTTTATACACCCCGACACGGTAAGGCACTGTTCACTTGTTACCCACACTGTAAACCAAAGAATCTCCCTGGCCTCTGGGTCACACTCGGTGGAGATAAAGGGGTTCTGCTTAGCAAACCTCACTGTCCAAGGCAGAAAATTCAATTTATGTCCTGCCGCACCTCTGCACGGCTACACTCCTGGGGTTGGACTTCCAATGTAACTTGCAAAGCCTGACCTTCAAATTCGGCGGCCCTATACCCCCCCTTACTGTCTGCGGCCTCGCGACCCTTAAGGTCGACCCGCCTTCCCAGTTTGCGAACCTCACCCCGTATTGCAAACCTGTCGCCACCAGGAGCAGACGGTACAGTGCCCAGGACCGGACCTTCATCAGGTCAGAGGTCCAAAGGCTACTGAGGGAAGGGGTCATTGAAGCTAGCAACAGTCCCTGGAGAGCTCAAGTAGTGGTGGTAAAAACCGGGGAGAAACATAGGATGATCATTGACTACAGTCTGACCATCAACAGGTTTACGCAGCTGGATGCGTACCCTCTCCCCCGCATATCCGACCTGGTGAACAGGATCGCGCAATACAAGGTCTTCGCCACGGTGGATCTCAAGTCCGCCTACCATTAGCTACCCCTCTGTACTAGTGGCCACAAATACACTGCCTTCGAAGCAGATGGGCGGCTCTATCAATTTTTGAGGGTTCCCTTTGGTGTCACTAACGGGGTCTCGGTCTTCCAACGCGAGATGGACCGAATGGTTGACTGGTACGGCTTACGCGCAACGTTCCCGTATCTTGATAACGTCGCCATCTGCGGCCTAGACCAGCCAGACCACAACACCAACCTCCGAAAATTTCTCCAGACCGCGAAAATCCTTAACCTTACATACAACAAGGATAAATGCGTATTTAGCATCGACCATCTAGCCATCCTCGGCTGCGTAGTGCGAAATGGAGTTCTAGGCCCTGACCCTGAACACATGCGCCTGATGGAGTCCCCCCTCCCTCACTGCTTCAAGGCCCTGAAGCGCTGCCTCAGGTTTTTCAGTTATTACGCCCAGTGGGTCCCGAACTACGCAGACAAAGCCCGACCCCTAATCCAGTCCACAACCTTCCCCCTGTCGTCGGAGGCCCGCCAGGCCTTCAGCCGCATCAAAGCAGACATTGCAAAGGCCACGATGCGTGCCATCGACGAGTCCCTCCCCTTCCAGTTCGTGAGCGATGCGTCCGACGTAGCTCTGGCCACCACCCTCAACCAAGCGGGCAGACCCATGGCCTTCTTCTCCTGTACCCTCCATGCTTCCGAAATTCGCCATTCCTCGGTCGAAAAAGAGGCACAAGCCATAGTAGAAGCTGTGCGACATTTGAGGCATTACCTGGCCAGCAGGAGATTCACTCTCCTCACTGACCAATGGTCAGTGGCGTTCATGTTTGATAATGCACAGCGGGGCAAGATAAAAAACGACAAGATCTTGCGGTGGAGGATAGAACTCTCCACCTATAACTATGAGATCTTGTATCATCCCGGGAAGCTAAACGAGCCTCCTGACGCCCTGTCCCGCGGCACATGTGCCACCGCACAAGTGGACCGCCTCCGAGCCCTCCACGGGGACCTCTGCCACCCGTGGTCACTTGTTTTTTCCACTTCATTAAGACCCGCAACCTGCCCTACTCCATCGAGGAGGTCAGGACTGCCAAATCTGCGTGGAGTGCGAACCGCACTTCTACCGGCCAGAGAGGGCGCAGCTGATAAAGGCTTCCCGTCCCTTTGAACGCCTCAGCATGGACTTCAAAGCCCCCCACCCCTCCACCGACCGCAACACGTACTTCTTGAATGTGATTGACGAGTACTCCCGGTTCCCATTCGCCATCCCCCGCCCAGACATGACCGCAACCACAGTCATCAAGGCCCTCCAGGGTATCTTTACACTGTTCGGTTTCCCCGCATACATACACAGTGATAGGGGGCCCTCCTTTATGAGTGACGAACTGCGTCAATTCCTGCTCAACAGGGGTATTGCGTCAAGCAGGATGACCAGTTACAACCCCCGGGGAAATGGGCAGGTAGAGAGGGAGAACGGAACGGTCTGGAAGACAGTTCTACTGGCCCTGTGATCCAGGAATCTCCCAGTCTCCCGCTGGCAAGAAGTCCTCCCGGAGGCCCTCCACGCCATCCGGTCTCTGCTCTGTACAACTACCAACCAGACACCTCATGATGTCTCCTTGGCTTCCCCAGGAAGTCCTCCTCCGGGACTTCGCTCCCAACCTGGCTAGCAACACCCGGACCCAACTGTCTTCGGATGCACGTGCGGGCGCACAAGTCGGACCCGTTGGTCGAGAGGGTCCACCTGCTGCACACTAACCCCCAGTACACCTACGTGCCATTCCCTAACGGCCGGCAAGATAC
This sequence comes from Scyliorhinus torazame, assembly GCF_047496885.1. Classification (NCBI taxonomy): domain Eukaryota; kingdom Metazoa; phylum Chordata; class Chondrichthyes; order Carcharhiniformes; family Scyliorhinidae; genus Scyliorhinus; species Scyliorhinus torazame. The sequence goes on from NC_092716.1 coordinate 162,296,535, forward strand.
AGTCTCCCTTCGGGACCTGTCACCCGCCGGAACCCCACGTGCACCCGAACCATTAAGCCCCCCCCTCCCCCACCACAGCACCTCACAGGAGGGTCAGTCCTCCCGCCGCTCCTGCCTAGGCCCTCCCACCCACCGACACCCCCGACAGGCACCCCCCCTCTCGTGTCAACCATTTGCCCCACCAGCGCCGTCTAGGGGCGACGAAGCTGCCATGGAGGCCGAAGCCAGGCTCCCGGAGTCGCAGACGCCCAGACCCCCACCAGAATCATCACCGAACGATCCAAGAGGACGACCAGGCCACCCGACCGACTGATTGCTTCACTGTAACTGTAAACGAACACTGAATGTATATATATCTTACACGCTTGTAAATATTCTCAACAACCCTGTAAGGAGGTATCACGGTACCTCCATATCTGATCATACCATGTTAGATGCAACCACTGGCCACCACCCCCACCGGACTCTTTTTTGTAATGGGGGTGAATGTGGCATTATCAGGTATTGCAGTACCCGAGAGGCTGAAGACCATTGGTTAAACCTAGGAGGTTACCATTGGCTCCTTGGTATGTAGCTCCGCCCTGACAGACGGGGTACAAGAACCGGTGTCACCCCAGCAGCCCTCATTCTGTACCGAAGCTGCTGGGGAACAGTTCTGGTCTATTAAAGCCTTCAGTTATGTTACTACCTCATCTTTAATTGTAATTGATCGTGCATCATGGAGCTAGACATTTTAATCAAAAAGCATGCAACAAATATAGAATATCTCATCCCTCTAAAGTTTATATTCTGAATATCATAGCTCCACTGATCTTATAGCTGCTGAAAAGGTGCCACATACAATGGCAGCAACGAAAAGGTATGTGTGAACTACCCTGCTGTGACGATTAGTAGAATACTTACCGATAAAGATAGCAACACAATATACCCTATGAAATTAAATGAAATGAAAATCGCTCATTGTCACAAGTAGGCTTCAATTAAGTTACTGTGAAAAGCCCCTTGTCGCCACATTCCGGCGCCTGTTCGGGGAGGCTGGTACCGGAATTGAACCGTGCTGCTGGCCTGCCTTGGTCTGCTTTCAAAGCCAGCGATTTAGCCCAGTGTGCTAAACCAGCCCCTATGAAAATCCTGTGTGAAAAAGATCTTATCTACGCACACTTAGGTCCTTTCTAAATTTCCTAAATGCATAATTTCAATGAAACCCAGAGTATTTTGATATTATTTAAATGCTTAGGGAATTTGTCTTTATTTTTTATTTCCTATCCTACTCCGTACTTCCAATATAAAACAAATGGAGATATGCAAGTTGTATACTGAGAATTGTTTGCCAGTATTTACCAGAAAAAAAACTGCATAATGAAAATTACAAGACTTTCAAAGACAAAATTGTTTTCTTCTTTTTCCTTTCTTGTTCTGTATTTAAAGATGCTGCGGGTTGTTTGGGGGAAGAGTAGGATAAAGGGGTTGTTGGTCAGGGAATTGCCATTGTATTGGTTATTGTTGGTGGGTGTATATTTGACGAAAATGTGAAAAAGGAGAATAAAAATACTTTTTTTTTTAAAAAAAGAAAAAAAACCAGACAAGACTTTTTCTTTAATGTAGACAATGTGATTGACCTACACATATGTGCCTTGAATTCAGTTTGTTTATACTTCTTAGTGGATTTTATGTCAACTACTGAATGAGGTTACACAGTGAATGCATCAAAAGGCTGACGTACTTGTTGATTTCCAAATTAATTTTCAGAAAAACATTTTTCCACACTATATCTAATGGCTTAAAAGCCATAATGAGTTTCAGATGATAACATTAAAAAACAGCAAAATTCAAGAGTAAAAAAATTATCGTAACTCCATGATGTCGTTGATACAAAAAGATCCAAAGTTTACCGAAAGATGATTTAATTTTTTTTTTTAAAAACAGGTGGAGGCCTGTACAGGGCCTTTCGTGCTAAAAAGTAGCAAAATGAAGAGAGAATTTCAGTCAGCTGCATAAACATAACACAGTTTGATTACCATAACTATTGATGTGAGATGTTGATCTATTCCATGCATAAATTGTACCCCAACTAAAATAACTGTCTTCATGGACTATAGATTCTCTTCCAGTCCTTTGTTTTCATATATACATCCGGACATGCCTCACACCATGAGGCATGTTCATAAGCATAACTTCAGGGCTAAATCGCTGGCTTTTAAACCAGACCAAGGCAGGCCAGAAGCACGGTTCAATTCCTGTACCAGCCTCCCCGAACAGGCGCCGGAATGTGGCGACTAGGGGCTTTCATTTGAAGCCTACTTGTGACAATAAGCGATTTTCATTTCATTTAGTACTGAAATTGGGTTTTAAATTGTGAACAAAGGCTTCCTCTGGATGAGATAACTTCAGGATGACCCGTTCTTCACACCATTATGAAGGGTTGACAAAGATGCACCAGGCACATGTGACACATATAAAATGGCTTTAAGAGGCAAGTAAAAAAGAGGGAGAAGGAACTGAGGGTAAAAACATAGACAAGTGGTATTGATCTACACAACGTGGACAGGCTTTTTGTGTCTTGAATTCCCTTCATTTATATTGTTAAGTGACTTAGATGTAAAATAATGGTCACTATTCGCAAGTCATAACACATAGTTCAGGTGATGTTAAAAAGAAAATGGAATGTCATTGCCATAGGGAAAATCAAACTGTACATCACAGAATCTGCAGCATGCTAATAAGAGTAAGGCTGCCCAGAAAGGATTCGGAACTGGCGGCGCAACCGGCAATTGACACCCCGACATGCAAGATGGAATCTGCCCACCATCCTGAACTTTACACGGCAAGGCCACACCCAAAAGTTGCCTTCTTGCGCTATACATAATTTCCACAGTTCCAGGGTGGAATAGTCCGGGCAAGTTTTCGCGCTCGGTTTCATCAGAAGTAGGAGATTTAACCCACTTTGCCCTCAGCGTTAGAAGGGGAATCCTGCTGAGAGCCATTAGCAGGGACAGCTCTACAACCGCAAACACACCTCGGGAGCATTAAATAGAAAGGAAGGGCGCTCCTTTGGACCGGAGCTGATTTAAAAGTGGAAAGGTAGAAGAGGGAAACGAATACTTCTTAAAACATCAGCACTCGGGGTGACGGCGGAGAAAGTTCCCGGCACAAGTTGGAGAGGAGAGGGGGTAATTTGCGCCGCAGGGTTTTGATTTAAGATAATTTTTACCTCCAGCGAAGGAGCTTCCGTACATCGAGCTGGCCCGGCTGCTGCTGCCGCCGCCGCCGCTGCTCTTGAGCATAGTGCGGACCTGCTCCTGGACCCTCATGTTCTGCTGCTGAGTCCGCTGCTGGTAGCCGTTCCTATGGTCCAACTCCGTGTCCGAGGGCATGGCCAGGGTGGAGACCGGCGCGTCCGTGGGCAAGGCGGACTTGAGGAAATAATTCTCGTGCGTCACGTTCATCTTTACAATTTACCTTCTTCCGCCAGGAATCTCTCCGGATAAATCTCTCTATTTGTGTGATCAGTCCATGTGTGACGGGGGAAACTGAAGTCGCCCCACCTCAGGATCCACACGACCACCTCAGTGCTCTGAACTCCTCGGCTGCCCGTCACCTTAAAGCTCGTCGTGGGCGAGGTGGAGGTGACACCAGGAAAGAGGCTGGAGAGTAGCCCCGCCCTAACTTTCAACCCCACCTTCCCTCAGGTGAGTCAGCCTCCTGCCTCCTGGTGGAGACACATCACTCGCCAGTGCGAGTGGGGAGTAAATGTAGATAAATGTCGCCACTCTCCTATACGCTGCTCTCCTCTTTTGGGAGAGAACTGACTGGTGGTGATTTAACCTGAGGGTCACCACGTCGAAGGTGAGGGGGTAAGGTTGAGGAGACAGGGGCCTTCATGGATACCTCAGCTGGTGTATGGGGATTGAACCTGTGGCACTGCATTCCATCGCAAACCAGCCAACTGAGCTAACCGACCCCCTCCCAGAGTGTATTTTCCAGCATTACATTCAGGTTTTGGTCTTCTCCGATTGCATTAAGCGACATTATGGTGTTCAGTCAAATTTCGGGCATAATTTGAGTGCTTGGTTTATTTTCGAGGGTGGGGACAGCAGACTAAAATCACCCTCGCCCCATTCATTTCTACAACATTGCTTAATTTTATACACTTTAAATTTATTTTAAAACCTTTCTCATGGCTTCTTTATAATTGTGTCCTTTGTAATGGTGTTTCTGCAGAGCTTATTGAGTAAGGAAGGGAGCATGAATTCTTGATTTACATAATTCAAGCCCTCCCAGCAATAATAGGTTGGCACTTGGAAATCACTGGCATTTAATGACAGAAATCCTACCAACTGTCCTGACTTGACACAATTCACACCTCTTTAACCTGGGGTTACCCTATCTCTGGATCTGTAAAGATTTAATCACCTGCTAATGCTCGCATTCCAAGCATTGTCTGGCATCTTTGAATCTGTCTATATATATGTTTCTGGAACATACCTCTTCATTCACCTGATGAAGGAGCAGCGCTCCGAAAGCTAGTGACATCGAAACAAACCTGTTGGACTTTAACCTGGTGTTGTAGAACTTCTTACTAGTCTTAGTTAGGTAAGATCTACCTGTTGCTACACTCAGAGCGGCATTTGTTATCCTCCCATATTTGAGGTGATTGATAGTGGCTTGATCTTGATAATATTTATCTTTCAGCCAATATTAGAACAGATTATTTGACAAAACAACAGTGATCACACTGCAAATGTACTTAGTTGACTGTCAAGAGCTTTGGGATGTCCTGAGGTTGTGAAAGCCTCTCTACAAATACAAGCCTTTATTTTTCTTTGTGGTCCCACACCCTGTGAAGAAGTGTAAAAAAGAGCTAACATTTTACAAAATGAGAGCAGAAACAAGGACAAAAGGGCACAGTGAGTTGGAGAGGTAGGAGTGCAGTGAAGAAAAAAGCCTTTGCTTGTTTACCCAAACTGGCAGGCAGATAAGGTAATGTGTCAAGGATTTGGGGGTGGGTGAGGGGGGGGGGGGGGAGCAGTATACCTGACCATGAGTCAGGTGAGAACTGATACAAGAAAGGTCTGAAAAGGTACTAAATGAGTATTGGAACCATGAGGAGAGAGGGAAGATTCCAGGAGAACGCAATGAAATGAATGATTAAAGTACAACAACAGTTGCCAGATGAATAACAAGCGATATGTTGGGGTCACATCTTGAGAAGACCTGTATGTAATATGGTGTGGATGCAGGGAAGAGTTCAGGTTGGAACTTGGGGGAAAAGCAAGGTTGTCCTGGCCAGTATACAGAAACCAGCAAGATTTCTGGTGGAAATAATGAATGGTTGCTGCTGAAACATCTAAATGTATCGATCAGGACTTGGGAAAGAATTAAAGCAACAGAGCATAGAGTGCAATGCTCTTGTTTCTTTTTTTTTAAATGTTTTTATTCAAGGTTTTTCAATAATTTTACAGAACACCCCAAAAAAGAAAATAATACAAAGAAAACAGGGCAATATGCCAACAAAACAAAACAACTTCACCCTTTAAACGATTAACAATTTAACACCCAAAGCAAAGCAAAGTGGGGCATGCGCCCCTTACGGAAAGAAAAATAAATCAGCACCCCCCCCCCCCCCCCCCCCCGGGATGCTGTGCTGCTGACCTCCATCTAACGTTCCGCGAGAAAGTCAAGGGAGAACCCCTGCAAGGACCCTTGCAAGGCAAACTTTATCTTCTCCAACCTAAGAAACCCCGCCATGTCATTGACCCAAGCCTTTACGCTTGGGGGCTTCGCGTCCCTCCACATTAACAAGAGCCTTCTCCGGGCTACCAAGGAGGCAAAGGCCAGAACTCCGGCCTCTTTCGACTCCTGCACTCCCGGATCATCCGATACCCCAAATATCGCTATCCCCCAGCTCGGTTTTACCCGAGTATCCAAGACCTTGGACATAGCCTTTGCAAAGCCATTGCAAAATTCTGTAAGCGCCGGGCATGTCCAGAACATGTGGGCGTGGTTTGCTGGGCTCCCCGAACACTTCACACGCCTATCCTCTACCCCAAAAAACGTACTCATCCTCGGCCCTGTCATATGCGCCCTGTGCACCACTTTAAACTGGATCAGGCTGAGCCTGGCGCAAGATGAGGAGGAATTGACCCTGCCCATGGCGTTAGCCCACAGGCCCTCCTCACCCAGCTCCTCCTCCCACTTGCCCTTTAGCTCCTCCACCGAGGCTTCCTCCGCCTCCTGCAGCTCCTGGTATATCTCCGATATCTTACCCTCCCTGACCCACACGGCCGAAACCACCCTGTCCTGTACACTCTGGGCAGGCAGCCGTGGGAATTCCCCTACCTGCTTTCTCATGAATCCCCAAACATGCATATACCTAAAGGCATTCCCCGGAGGTTACGCAAATTTCTCCTCCAGCGCCCTCAGACTGGCAAAGGTCCCATCGATGAACAAGTCCCCCATCCTTTTGATTACCGCCCTGTGGCAGCTTAGGAACCCATCTATCCTACCTGGAGCGAACCTGTGGTTGTTTCCTATTGGTGTCCAGACTGAGGCCCCTACCTCCCCCCTATGCCATCTCCACTGCCCCCAAAGCCTCAGTGTTGCCGCCACCACCGGGCTCGTGGTATACTGCGTTGGCGGAAGCGGCAACGGTGCCGTTACCAGTGCCCCCAGGCTGGTATCTATACAGGCCGCCGCCTCTAGCCTTTTCCATGCCGCCCCCTCTCCCTCCATTACCCATTTCCGAATCATAGACACATTCGCTGCCCAGTAATAGCTGCACAGGTTTGGCAGCGCCAACGCACCAACCCCCCCCCCCCCCCCCCCCGACTGCGCTCCAAGAACAGTCTCTTAACCCTCGGGGTTTTATTTGCCCACACAAATCCCATAATGCTCCTGTTTACCCACTTAAAGAAGGCCTTTGGGATGAGAATGGGCAGGCACTGAAAGACAAACAGGAACCTAGTGAGGACCGTCATCTTTACGGACTGCACCCTACCCACCAGGGAGAGTGGCAACATGTCCCACCTCCTGAAGTCCTCCTCCATCTGGTCCACCAGCCGAGCCAGATTGAGCTTATGCAACACCCCCCAACTCTTGACCACCTGGATACCCAAATACTGAAAACTCCTCTCCACCATCTTGAGCGGTAGCTCCTCCAACCACCTTTCCTGGTCCCTCGCATGCACCACAAACAGCTCGCTCTTCCCCACATTGAGCTTGTATCCCGAGAAGTCTCCAAACTCCCTAAGGGTCTGCATGACCTCCCCCATCCCCTCCACCGGATCCGCAATGTACAGCAGCAGTGAGACACGGTGCTCTTCTCCCCCCCCCCCCCCCCCACCAACCCCCCGAACCAAACCCCTCCAGTTTCTGGACTCCCTCAACGCCATGGCCAGCGGCTCAATCGCCAGGACAAAGAGCAGGGCGGACAAAGGGCACCCCTGCCTCGTTCCACGGTACAACCTAAAATACCCTGACCGCAGCCGGTTCATCGATACACTCGCCACCGGTGCCTGGTACAACAATTTAACCCACGCTATGAACTCCTCCCCGAACCCAAACCTGCCTAACACCTCCCACAGATACTCCCACTCCACCCGGTCAAAGGCCTTCTCCGTGTCCATTGACGCTACCACTTCTGCATCCCCCCCCCCCCTCCGAGGGCATCATAATCACATTCAGGAGCCTCCGCACATTCGTGTTCAGCTGCCTGCCCTTCACAAACCTCGTCTGATTCTCATGTATCACTTCCGGGACACAATCCTCAATCCCAGTGGCCAAGACCTTCGCCAACAACTTGGCATCCACATTGAGGAGCGAAATCGGCCTATATGAGCCACACTGCAGAGGGTCCTTATCCCGCTTGAGGATAAGTGAGATCAAAGCCTGCTACATCGTCGGGGGAAGACTTCCCTTTTCCTTCGCCTCATTAAAGGTTCTCAGCAGCAACGGGCCCAACAGTTCCGAGAACTTCCTGTAGAACTCAACTGGGAACCCATCCGGCCCCGGGGCCTTGCCCGTCTGCATACTCCCCAACCCCTTAACTAGCTCCTCCATCTCAATCGGGGCCCCCAGACCCTCTACTCGCCCCTCCTCCACCCTTGGAAACCTCAGTTGGTCCAGGAACAGCCGCATCACCCCCCCCCCCCCCCCCTCCGGGGGTTCTGACTTGTACAAGTTACCATAAAAGTCCCAAAAGACCTCGTTTATTTTAGCTGGACTCCGCACCGTGTTCTCCCCCCTATCCCTGATTCACCCAATCTCCCTAGCCACCTCCCTCCTCCGCAGCTGATGCGCCAACATCCGACTCGCCTTCTCCCCATACTCATACACTGATCCCTGTACCCGCCTCCACTGGGCATCAGCTTTCCCCGTGGTCAGCAAGTCAAAATCCATTTGGAGGCTCCGGCGCTCCTTCAACAGCCCCTCCTCGGGGGATTCCGCATATCTCCAGTCCACCCTCAGTATCTCCCCCACCAGTCTCTCCTTCTCCATCCGCCCCTCTTCTCCCTGTGAGCCCTGATTGAAATTAGCTCCCCTCTGACCACTGCCTTCAGCGCCTCCCAGACCACACTCACTGACACCTTCCCATTATCATTGGCCTCCACATATCTTTGGATGCACCCCCGAACCCACCCACAAACCTCCTCGTCTGCCAACAGTCCCACATCCATGGAGGCCCCTCTCCTCCCCCAACTCCAGCTCCACCCAGTGTGGGGCGTGATCCAAAATCGCAATGGCTGAATACTCTGTCCCCTCCACTCTCGGGATCAGCGCCTTGCTTACCACAAAAAAGTATATTCGCGAGTAGGCCTTGTGCACATGGGAGAAGAAGGAGAACTCCCTCGCCCTTGGCCTGGCAAACCTCCATGGATCCACTTCTCCCCCCCCCCCCCCCCCATCTGATCCATAAACCCCCTCAGGACCTTGGCCTCAGCCGGCCTCTTACCGGACCTCGACCTAGACTGATCTAATGCCGAGTCCAGTACCGTATTGAAGTTGTCCCCCCATTATCAGATTACCTGCCTCCAGATCCGGAATCCGGCTCAACATCCACTTCATGAATCCTGCATCGTCCCAGTTTGGGGCATATACATTCACCAGCACTACCCGGGCCCCCTGCAGCCTGCCACTCACCATCACATATCGACCCCCTTTATCCGCCACAATACCCACCGCCTCAAATGTCACCCGCTTACTCACTGAGTTTGCGACCCCCCCACGATTTTCTGTGCGCAAACACCCGGGCCCTCTTGACCGGCCCATTCAACCCTCTCACGTTCCACGTGATCAGCCGGACCGGGGCACTACCCCCCCCGCCCCCTGCCAGCCACGTGCCCGGGCCTCCCGAACACTCCAGGCCCCCAGGCGGAGGCTCCCCACCCCGACTCTCCCTCTTACCTCCAACTCCCCCTCAGTCAGCACAGCAGCAACCCAGCCCCCCCAGCCACCCCCCCCCCCCCCCCGCCCACCCCCCGGCCCAGCAACTGCTTAGCCTCCCTGCTCCCCCCATTGCACTCCCATAAGTCAGCTGACTCCTGCTGACCCCGGCCGCTCCCGCCTCTGCCTCCGATCCCCTATTAATTTCCCCCTGGAAGTCTCCAGCCCTCCCCCACCAAAGTGGGGCGGCCAAAGTCCCCCCCTCTACCCCCCCTATAAACCAATGTGGACACCAAGCCAGTACCGTCTCCCGCATCAGACCCCACCCCCGCCTTTTCGTGAGAAAAAGCCCACGCTCCCTGCCTGGGCCGACCCGGCCCCCTGTGGCGCAGCTCCTTTCACCTGCAGCCTCGCCCCAGTCCCCAAAGCCCCAGGGCCACAGGCCCACACACCCCCAAGCAAGCGTGGGGAACAACCCCCCCCCCCAAACAAGCACACATACAGAAAAAATATCGCCCCCTCCCACTCACCAGCATCCCCCATAACATGCTACAAACCATTAATTTGAGTCTAACTTCTCATTTTTGATAAAGGTCCACGCCTCTTCCGGCGTATCAAAATAGTGGTGACGGTCCTGATACGTGACCCACAGCCACGCCGACTGTAACAGCCCGAACTTCACCCCCTTTCCGTGGAGAACCGCCTTGGCCCGGTTGAATCCTGCTCTCTTCTTGGCCAGCTCTGCACTCCAGTCCTGATAGATGTGGATTTTGGCATTCTCCCACCCGCTGCTCCGCTCCTTCTTCGCCCATCTCAGGACACACTCCCTGTCGGTGAAGCAGTGGAACCTCACCACCACAGCTTTCGGTGGCTCATTCGCCCTCGGCCTCCTCGCCAGGACCCCGTGCGCAACATCTAGCTCCAGGGGCCTCGGGAAGGCTCCCACGCCCATCAGTGTACTCAGCATCGTAGCCACATACGCCCAGCATCCAACCCCACCACGCCTTCACGGAGACCCAGAATCCACAGGTTCTTTCTCCACGACCTGTTCTCCAGATCCTCGAACTTCTCCTGCCATTTTTTATGCAGCGCCTCATGCGCTTCCACTTTGACAGCCAGGCCCAGGATCTCGTCCTCATTATCAGAGGCCTTCTGCTGCATCTCCTTGATCGCTGACCCCTGCATCCTCTGGGTCTCCACCAGCCTTTCAATCGACGCCTTCATAGGGGCCAACATCTCCGCCTTCAATTCCGCAAAGCAGCTTCTCAAAAATTCCTGCTGCTCCCGAGACCACTGAGCCCACGCTGCCTGGGCCTCGCCCGCCGCCATCTTGCTTTTTCACACCCGTTCTCTTCTCTTCTCTAGTGCCACTTTTTTGACCGCTCCGCTTCTGGTCCACTCCATACAGTGCTGGGAGAATCTCACTGCTTCCTTTCCACACCGGGAATCGTCGTCCAAGTGCCGCTGGGGCTCCTTAAAAGGCCCCAAAAGTCCGTTCTCGGCAGGAGCTGCCGACCATGCGAGCTACCCAGGCATACCAATGCACTTGTTTCTTAACATGTGCACGTATCCCGTATTTTTTTCAGCAATGGAAGCTGCCTGCCAGCGGGATCTACCTGTCCCACCATTGTCAATGGAATTTCCCGTTGACTGCACCCCTCGTCATCAAGAAATCCATACGCTGGTGTGGGACCCGAATGTCCCGCTAGCGTGAACTGCCGGTAAATCCCGCCCACAGTGTTTTCCCTTTGGGGAATAGTGGGGCAAGATTATCAGCCTATTGAACCATGTTATGAACACTCTTTCCATGGTTAACAAGTCCTGGTGTTGGATTCAAACCGGAGCTTCTGGCCCAGAGATGGGTGCATGACCACTGCGTCATAAGTCCTCCCAACAGGGGATCTTAGGGCATTTTAGGATACTAAGTATAATGGAAATCATTAATCCAGAACATTTTTACAAATTAAAAGTAACTGCAGAATAAGGAAATATCAAATCAAATTGATAAATGACATGTTCAGGAGTAATCTGGGGAGCAATTCTCCATACTGGAATAATCACTGGAATAACCTAGGATATAGTAGTACGGAGGATAACTCAAGATTCAAAAGGCATTCAGACTCTGTGGTGGAAAATGGAGATTGTAGATTTGTTTCCATGGAACAGTGAGTTAGATGAGCAAATCCATTCTGATCTTTCAGTTCAACACTAATTATCATTGCGTGTTCTGAGAGAACCCGCAGAGTATTTGGTCCAAATTAATCACGGTTTCATTGTTCTGTTTGCAAGTTTTGGGATAACATCATCTCTGTCTTTTGTCTTCCACCATTTCTATTTTCTTATTGCTTTGGGAACGATTTGTAATACCATCATTTTCATTCTATTGTCCTTACAGAGAACAATGGGTGGGATTCTCTCCTACCCGGCGGGCCGAGTGGTCCCGGCGCCGAGGAGTGGCCGGGTGGTCCCGGCCGCTCAGAAGGTGCGGAATCCTCCACATCTTCAGGGGCTAGGCCGGCGCCTGCGGGGTTGGCGCCACACCAGCCGCCATCAAAGGGCTTGGCGCCGCGCCAACTGGTGCCGAAGGGCCTCCGCCGGCCGGCGCGAGTTGGCACATGTGCGGGAGCACCAGCATGTGCTGCCACTATCCCAACGCATGCACAGGGGGGGTTTGTCTCCGCAGTGGCCATGGTTGAGGTCCACAGCAGCAGGTGCAGAGGGAAAGAGTGTCCCCACGGCACAGGCTCGCCCTCGGATCAGTGGGCCCCGATCGTGGGCCAGGCCACCGTGGGGGCACCCCCGGGGCCAGATCCCCCGACGACCCCGGTGGCCGCCACAGAGCCAGGTCCCGCCGGTAAGTACCTGGTCTAATTTACGCCGGCGGGACCGACCTAAAACGGGCGGCCGCTTGGCCAATCGCGGGCCGGAGAATAGCCGGGGGGGGGGGGGGCGCTGTTAGCGGCCGCCGACTGGTGCGGCGCGATTCCTGCCCCCGCCAAAACCCCGGCGCCGGAGAAATCGGCAGCCAGTGGGGGCAGGATTCATACCACCACCCGGCGATTCTCTGGTCCGGCGGGGGGTCGGAGAATCCCGCCCAATGTGTTTTTTACACTCCTCTCTATTCCATTTTCCTTTTGTACTTTGTGGTAGAAGCCTAACTTTTGCCTTGTAACTTAGTCCTCTAATTTTTAGGCTCACCATCTTTCCCTGCGCCAGTTCCAGAGCTTGGATATTTCCTTTGTATTTCGACGACCAGAGTAAATCCACTTAAAAAAAAATCAATTTAGAGTACCCAATTATTTTTTCCCAATTAAGGGAGTATTTAGAGTGGCCAATCCACCAACCTGCACATCTTTGGGTTGTGAGGGTGAGACCCACGCAGACATGGGGAGAATGTGCAAACTCCACACTGACATTGACCAGGGCCAGGATCGAAGCCAGGACCTCAGTGCCGTAGGTAGAAGTGCTAACCACTGCACCACCGTGCCATCTCAGAGTAAATCCTCTGAGCAATATGTGATCTGAACATAAAACTATAAACATACAATTTCAGAGCAGGAGTAAGCCAATCAGCCTCTCCAGCCTGCTTCGCCATTCGATAAGATCATGGCTGACCTCATTATGGCCTGAACACCACTTTCCTTCCTACCTCCATACACTAAACGAGCATACAATTTAGGGCTTTGACATTACAGCTTCATAAAAATTGAGCAATATCTTCAGTATTCTGTTTGTTTTGTTCAGTACTGCTCTGCAAGAGTGGCAGGGTGGTGCAGTGGTCAGCACTGCGGCCTCACTCCACCGAGGACTCGGTTTCGATCCCGGCCCCGGATCACTGTCCGGGCAGAGTTTGCACATTTCCTCCTTGTCTGCGTGGGTCTCACCCCCAAAGCCCAAAAGATGTGCAGGATAGGTGGATTGGCCACCCTAAATTGCCCCTTAATTGGAAAAATGTGAAAGAATTAGCATTTTTATAGCACCATCATCACCTCAAACCTCAAAAAACAACCCTTGGCCCCACTGTCCTTACAAACAATCATTTCATCTCTAAACTCTCTTTTCTCTTCAAAGATCTTCAATATGCTGTCACCTCACAAATCTGGTCCCATCTTTTCCGCAGCTCCATGTTTGATCCCTAAGATCAGGTGTCCGCCCATTACAGTATCAAAACAGTGCTTGTCAAAGTTACAAATATCATCCTATGTGGCCGTGACAAAGTTAAACTTTCCATCTTCATCCTTCTTGACTTATCTGCAGCCTTTGCTGACCACACCATTCTCCTCCAATGCCTCTAAATGTCACTCAGCTGAGTTAGGCTTCCCTCACTGGCTTCCATTCTTATCTGTCAAATCATAGTCAGAGAACTATTGCAATGGTTTCTTTTCCCACTCCCTCAAGTATCTAGCTATGGCCCTCTCTTGAGTTGCATGTAAATGTTGCTCCTCTGTGACACCATCTGAAAGTACAGAATTAGTTTTCACATGTGCACTGATGACACCCAGCAGTATCTCACCAACAACTCTCTCAGCTCCCCTCATATTGCTAAATTATCAGGCTGCATGTCCAACATCCAATATTGGATGGGCAGAAATTTGTCCCAGTTAATCATTGGGCAGACTGAAGCAATCGTTGAAGCAAGCTCTGCTCCAAGCTCCTTTCCTAGACTACTGACTCCATCCCTCTCCTTGCCAACAGTCTGAGATTAAGTCAAATGAGATGAGCTCATCATCTTTGTATATTACAAAGACAATCTACTTCCATCTCTGTAACATCATCCGACTTCTCCCACCTCATCTCATCTGCCACAGAGCCCTCAATCATGCTGTAGTTACCTCCAGACTTGGCTAGTCCAAAGCACTCCTGGCAGGTCATCCACACTCTACCATCCGCAAACTTGAGATCACCCAAAACTCCTCTGCCCATGTCTTAACTTGCAACAAATTATTTCACCTATCGCCCTCTATTATTTGGCTCTTGATCAAGCAACATCTTGACTTTAAATTTCTCCTCCTAACTTTCAAATCCCTCCATTCTTTGCTCCTCCCCATCTCTGTAATCTCCTCCGGCCCCAAACCCACCTGTGCTTTTCTAATTCTGGTGTCCTGAACATCCTCAATTATAATCTCCCAATCATTGGTGGTCATGTCTTCACTTGCCTAGGAATGCCCTCCTTATTACTCTTCACCTTGCTTTCTTCCTTTGAGAAATGCCTTAAAACGTATTTCTTTCATCAAGCTGTGGCCACAAACGAGACTCCAGGATGGTATGTTGCCTCCCTGGTGCTAGGGTCAAGGATGTCTCGGAGCAGGTACAGGACATTCTGGAGGGGGAGGGTAAACAGCCAGTGGTCGTGGTACACATCGGTACAAACGACATCGGTAAAAAAAGGGATGAGGTCCTTAAAGCAGAATACAGGGAATTAGGAAGGAGGTTAAGAAATCCAACCTCCAAGGTAGTGATCTCAGGGTTACTATAGGTGCCACGTGCTAGTCAGAGTAGAAATGAGAGGATATATAGGATGAATACATGGCTGAAGAGACGGTGCGAGGGGGAGGGTTTCAGATTCCTGGGGCACTGGGACCAGTTCTGGGGGAGATGGGACCTGTACAAACTGGATGGGTTACACCTGGGACTGATGTCCTAGGGGGGCTATTTGCTAGAGCGGTTGGGGAGGGTTTAAACTAATATGCCAGGGAACCTGTGCAAGGAGTCAGAGAAAGAGGGAGCAAGGACAAAAGCAAAAGGTAGGAAAGTTAAGAAGAAAAGTGATAGGTGGAGAAACCAAGGGCAAAATTCAAACAGGGCAATGAGAAAAATATTGGGAGCAAGACAAACATTGTGAAAAAGACAAACTTAAAGGCTCTGTGCCTTTAAGGGTATGATATAATTGGGATTACGGAGGCATGGCTGCAGGGTGAACAGGGATGGGAACTGAATGTCCCAGGGTTTTCAGTATTTAGGAAGGACAGGCATAAAAGAAAAGGTGGTGGCATGGCACTGCTGGTTAAAGAGGAAATTAACACAATAGTGAGAAAGGATATTAGCTCTCACAATGTGGAATCTGTATGGGTAGAGTTGAGAAATACCAAGGGACAAAAAACATTAGTAGGTGTCATATATAGACCCCCAAACTGCAGTGGTGAGATTGGGAATGGCATTAAACAAGAAATTAGAGGTGCATGGAACAAGGGAATTTCGGTGATCATTTTAATCTTCATGTAGATTGGGCAAATCAAATTAGACACAATACCGTAGAGGAGGAATTCCTGGAGTGTATATGGGATGGTTTTCTTGACCAATATGTGGAGGCACTAACTAGAGAGCAGGCCATCTTAGACTGGGTACTAGTAATGAGAAGGGAGTCATTGCCAATCTGACTGCACAAGACCCCTTGGGAATGAGCAACCATAACATGATCGAATTTTTTATCAAGATGGAGAGTGAAGTAGTTGATTTGGAGACTAGGGAGCTGAATCTTAATAAAAGGAACTATGAGGATATGAGGCGTGAGTTGGCCTTCATAGATTGGGGAGAGTTACTTAAAGGGATGACAGTGGATAGACAATGGCAAACATTCAAAGAAAGCATGGGGGAATTACAGCAACTGTTCATTCCTGTCTGGCACAAAATCAAAGGGGGTAAGAGGGCCAATCCATGGCTTACAAAGGAAATTATAAATAATATCCAATACAAGGAAGAAGCACACAGATTTGCCAAGAAAAATAATAGGTCTGAGGATTGGGAGCAGTTTAGAATTTAGCAAAGAAGGACGAGGGGATTCATTAAGAAGAGGAAAGTACACTACGAAAGGAAGCTTGCATGGAACATAAAGACTGACACTAAGAGTTTCTATAGATAGGTGAAGAGAAAGAGATTGGTAAAGAGAAATGTCGGCCCCTACAGACAGAAACAGGGGAATGCATAATAAGGGACAAAGAAATGGCTGAGCAATTGAATACATACTTTGGTTCTGTCTTCACAAAAGAGGACACAAATCAGATACCAGAAATGTTGGAGAATGAAAGGTTTAGTGAGAGGGAAGAACTGAGGGAGATCGACATTAGTAGAGAAATGGTGCTGGGAAAATTGATGGGATTGAAGGCGGATAAATCCCCAGGGCCTGAGAATCTGCATCCCAGAGTGCTTAAGGAGATGTCTCTGGAAATAGTGGATGCATTGGTGGTCATCTTTCGGGATTCTATAGACTCTGGAACTGTCCCTGAAGATTGGAGGGTAGTTCACATCACTCCAATATTCAAAAAGGGAGGTGGAGAGAAAGCAGGGAATTATAGACCAGTAAGCCTAAAATCGGTAGTGGGGAAAATGCTTGAATCCATTATCAAGGACTTTATAGCGGAATATTTAGAAAGCGGTGGCAGGATCAGTCAGAGTCAGCATGGATTTATGAAGGGAAAATCATACTTGACAAATCTGTTGGAATTCTTTGAAGATGTAACCAGTACAGTTGACAAGGGGGAGTCAGTCGATGTGGTATATTTAGACTTTCAGAAGGTGTTTGACAAAGTCCCGCACAAGAGATTATTGTGCAAAATGAAAGCATATGGGACTGGGGGAAATGTATTGAGGTGGATAAAAAACTGGTTGGCAGAGAGGAAACAAAGAGTAGGGATTAATGGGTCCCTTTCAAATTGGCAGGCAGTAACTAGTGGGGTGCCACAGGGATCGGTGCTGGGACCCCAGCTATTCACAATATATATTAATGATTTGGATGAGGGAACAAAATGTAACATCTCAAAGTTTGCAGATGATACCAAGTTAGGTGGGAGGGTGAATTGTGACACGGATGCAGGGATCCTGCAGCATGATCTGGACAGGTTGGGCGAGTAGGCAAATCAATGGCAGATGCAGTATAATTTGGATAAGTGTGAGGTTATTCACTTTGGAAGCAAAAACAGGAAGGCAGATTACTACCTGAATGGTTGTAAATTGGGAGAGGGGAGTGTGCAGCGGAACCTGGATGTACTTGTGCACCATTCGCTGAAGGTAAGCATGCAGGTGCAGCAGGCGGTAAAGAAGGCTAATGGTATTTTGGCCTTCATTTCGAGAGGTTTCGAATATAGAAGCAGGGATGTGTTGCTGGAATTGTACAGGGCCTTGGTAAGGTCAGACCTGGAGTATTGTGTGCAGTTTTGGTCTCCTTCTCTGAGGAAGGATGTTCTTGCTCTCGAGGAAGTGCATCAAAGGTTTATTCAACTGATTCCAGGGATGGCGAGACTGTCATATGAGGAGAGCTTGACTAGGTTGGGATTGTTCTCGCTGGAGTTCAGAAGAATGAGGGGGGATCTCATAGAGACTTATAAAATTCTAACAGGACTAGACAGGGTAGATGCAGGGAAGATATTACCAATGATGGTTGTGTCCAGAACCAGGGGTCACAGTCTGAGGATTCAAGGTAAACCATTTTGGACAGATATAAGGAGACATTTCTTCACACAATGAGTGGTGAACCTGTGGAATTCATTGCCACAGGAAGTAATTGATGCTAAAACTTTGAATATATTCAAGAGGTGGCTGGATATAGCACTTGGGGAGAATGGGATCAAAGGCTATGGGGAGAAAGCAGGATTAGGCTATTGAGTTGGATGATCAGCCATGATCGTGATGGCGGAGCAGGCTCGAAGGGCCAAAATGCCTCCTCCTGCTCCTATCTTCTCTGTATGTATCTATGTAAGCTTTTGATCAACTGACTTAATGGCCGAGAATTTCCATGGAGTGGTTCAGGAGGCTTGTCAGAAGGTTGAGGGGGTAGTCAGGTGGTTGGAGGGATAGTTGGGAGGTCAGGAAGGTAGTCAGGGGATAGGTAGGGTAATTGGGGTGGGTAGTCAGGGGGTCCCATGAAGTTCCAGGAGGCTTGTTGGGGGTGTTGGGGATGAGTCAGGGGTGGAGTGAAGTTAGGGAACAGTGGGTTGGTCGGTAATTCCCATTTGAGTGTGAAGATACGCTAAAAAAATAAGATCACCTCTCTTTAGTCTTCTTTCTCCTGAAATAGTTTGGTCTCTGTTTTTTGTCCTTTATAATCTCCATTTTCTTCTTGCTTTGGAGACACTTGGGAATGTCATTGATTCAATTCCACGATCCTTACAGAGAATGATGTCTCTCTGTCACTTTCCTTTTGTACTTTGATTTTTCACACTGAAATGATCTCTGTAATAATCTTGGTCGGATATTGTCGTAGGTTTATATCTTATATCATTTTTGTTTTCTTATTGCTTTGGGAACAATTTGGAATACTATCATTTCCATTCTTTGTCCTTACAGAGAACATTTTTTTTACACTCCTCTCCATTCAATCTTCCTTCTGCCTTTTATGTTAGGAGTGCACAGTTATCTTTATTTCATCATCCTCTTTAGGAAGACTAATGATGCAATTATCTGTCAGCTATTAGGGTAATTAGGAATACAGGGGACGGGATTCTCTGATGCTGAGGCTAAGTGTTGACGCTGTCGTAAACGCCATTGCGTTTTACGACTGCGTCAAGAGGCCCCCAGTAGTAGCGATTCTGAGCCCTACAGGAGGCCAGCACGGCACTGGAGCGACCCACGCTGCTCCAGCTGCTGATACCAGCCTCAAATGGATGCTGCGGGTCTGTGCTTGCGCATTGGAAATGGCGCGAATGCGCTCATGCGCACTGCGACCGGCGCGATTGTGTACATGCGCTTCCTTCTCCGCGCCGGCCCCGACGCAACATGGCTAAGGCCTACAGAGGCCGGCGTGGAGCAAAAGAGGCCCCCAGCCCAAGAGGCCAGTCCGCCGATTGACAGGCCCCGATCGCGTGCCAGGCCACAGCGGAGCCCCCCCCCCTCGGGGCCGGAACCCACCCTTCCCTCCACCAGGCCACCCCCGACAGGATGCATGCCGAGGTCCAGCCAGGTCAGATCACACGTGGACGGCGCCGGCGGGACTCGGATTTTATTTGCGGCCACTTGGCCCATCCTGGGCGGAGAATCGCCAGGGGGGGCCGCATAGAGGGGCCCCCGACCGGCGCCGCGCCGACCGCCCCGGCGCCAATGGTGCCGATTCTCCACTCACTAGAGAATTGATGCACCAGTGTCGGGGCGGCGTTGCGCGATTCGCGCCCAACCCGGCGATTCTCCGACCCGGCGTGGGCTGAGAGAATCCCGCCCAGGATCTCCGCTCTTGGGCAATTCAGGCACTATCAACACTCATCCTTTTCAGCAGTGTTGGGCATATGGTGGTATTTGATCTCGTGGTCTTTTTTTAGGGAGATTTACATTATGCCTACCTCCTGCCTCCTGGACTGCATTTACTCTGAGTAACAAATTGTGCAATTATAAATCCTCTAATCGTTTAATTAGAATTGTTTAAAATTTTATAATGATTGTTCATGCAGTAGATTTTTACACATGCAAGTCTAAATGTCTTTGTAAAATGGATGCTACCATTTTGACATTCCACCCCCAATAATATTGTTGCACTTATGCTTAAAAAACAGAGCAGAATAGTTTCAGTGACTCCTTTTCATCTTGGGAAGCATGATAGCTACTTCAAAAGACATAGTTATAGCCCGTACAAGACCTTCGGGTCTGGAGCAATCAGTCGCCCCGTGAGTCTCGCCGAATACGAGCTCCCCGCTAAGGGGGAGGGAGCCCTAGATCATTCCTGGTTAAGATTTCTATAAAGTCGACCTGGCATGGAACCGACAGAGCAGACCCGGCTGGGAACTGATGTATATTGTAAATGTAATTACTATGCAATAAATCATGTTTTCTTTTTACAAACTCAGTTTGGACTCATTTGTGGTCTGCAAAAGACATATTTCAGTAGCACATTTAATATTGTTCACAAAGAAAAGTGCAACTAATTATCCAGGAGAAAACCTGTAAATGAAATTGGAGTGTCCCTTACTGAAAGAGCCTGTTTTCATCAGAAGTAACTTTCAGCCTTTTCTGTCACTTCAACTTCAACATTTTTGATAATGGGGTTCCTACAACTTCAAGATTATCCCATCCTGACTGAGTCTCGAATGCTGTTATTCTACAATTTGTGTCTCAAAGTAACAACGGTTAGTTGTATTTAAATCATTGTATAACACAACTCACTCCAGAATCGCTGTGGATCAATTCCATTACAAATTGTTTGCAACACAACAGCTTCATTGGGCCAAATCTTGCTGCAGCTTAGCATGTTGTGGCATGTGCTAAAGTTAGACTTTTTGGCACTGTTCAGCACACATTTTTTGCACATTTCAGTACACTGTAACTTTCTGGAAATGTGAGCTGATAATGGTCATTAGTCTGTCTCCTTAAGCAGTGAGACTTAGGGATTGAGAAAGAAACAGAAACAACAGAGAAGGAGACAAAAACAGAAAATACTGGACAATCGCAGCAGGTCTGACAGCATCTGTAGAGAGAGAAGGGGGCTAATGTTTCGGGTCTGGGTGACGCTTTGTCAAAGCTGCAATCTCATAGCTGCAATCACAGAAAAGGAGGGTTAATCAGAGTGGGTGAATTTGTTAATTAGATAAATCAGGTACAGAAATAGAAACACTGAAAGAGAAAGAGAGGTTTAGGTAAGAGAGTGAGAAACTGACGGAAAGGAAAAGTAAGAAAAAAAAAGAAAAAATTTCAAACTCTCTTTGTAAGACTACTTTATGGAGGAATAAGACCTCACAGTTTGAACTATTCTCTTTCTGGGCCAGAGAGGCTGATTAATATTGCATTAACAATTATCAGAACAGTAAAAGGATATTTATGCCCTTAATTCCTAGCTTTCTGCAGCAGGTTTAATGAGCACTTAATGTGCAAGCCTGTTGGTTTAGCTCAGTTGGCTGGACAGCTGGTTTGTGATGCAGAACAAGGCCAGCAATATGGGTTCAATTCCTATACTAGCTGAGGTTATTTTCAAAATTGCCCCTCTCCTGAAGTGTGGTGACCTTCAGATTAGATCCCCACCAGTCAGCTCTCCCCCTTAAAGGGGAAAGCAGTCGATGGTCATATGGCGACTTTACTTACCATCATTTTTTTAAAAGTAGCATGCAGGTTAAGGGGAGATCCCTTTGGGATGAAATCAACCAGTAAAATCTGGAAATTTGCAACTCATGGCATATCTCTTAATCCCCTGGAATCCCAGGATAATTGGCAATTTACTAACACCATGAGTTGTTAACATGCTGTTATTTCTCAAGCAAGCATTGGCCCATTATTTTACGGTACTATACGATTTAAAGTACAGTAATTATCTAGTTTCTTTAGGTGGGTGAATAGAGCTTGGTGTGGGACAGAATACAAGTGGCAGAGCCAGTGTAGCCATCTGGGATGGCCACTTCCAACTAGGTACAGAGAAACTCGCAAAGCCCAGCGGGTAAAATGGACAAGCCAAGACTCAGGCTGGCTCGGAGCCTGAAATGTATATTTGTAAGCAGGAAGTCCAGACGGTATCGAAACTCAGTCCAATTAGCATTTTAATGGGGCCAATTAACATTTGATGGCCCATCTTCACCAACACAAAGGACTGGTACTCGAGCAACCGGAACAGTCCCAGACATTTCGGCACCACTCCCTGTTCAAGGGAAACGCAAACAACGGGGTCAATGACCGCTTGGGACACACCCAGCCATCCAGATCCCCGCCCACTAATTGGCTAAGGAATCAAACAGAGTGATCAGAGATCACCCAATTAGCAAGGCCCAAATCGAAGGACCGCCCAAAAGAGCGTGAAAACCCCCTGAGTATAAGAAGAAGAGTTCGCCATATGTTCGCTCTCTCATGGTCCTGGTACCCCGGTCACGGCCATCTCCAAGTGCAGCAACACCAGAAGCAAGTACAAGTTTAACGCTCGCTACCAGACGGATGAGCCTAGCTGAGCAGCAGTTACTCCTTTGAACCCGATAGATCCAGAATCGAACAGCGGCCACTGTTTTCTGACCTAAGCCGGGTGCCTGAAGTTAAGTACAGGTTGTCTTAGTCGATAGGTGTAGTTAACTAGTAGTGTTTATGTTGCATGACTAATTGTGTGTAAATAAAGTACCCTTGACCTTGAACTAACTAACTGATGTTTGGCTCTTTGATCGATAGCCGGTTGAAACTTGTGGTGGTATCACTTGATACCTGGCGACTCTAAGCATTAGGACATAGATAACATAGAAAGAGGGCAAATTCACTGATTGCCATAATTGGAACAGAGCCACAGAAAAGACAAAGTAAAAGAAAGCACAACAGTTATTGGCGACATCTGACGGGACTCGACCCAAAACTGTCACTCCGAGAGAACCCACAAAAGCATTTGAATCAGAATCCAAATTGGCAAAGTGAAAAAAACCACAAGCGAAACTAGTATCGATCAAACCTCCAGAATTCGGAAGTGTGTAATTTGCATTCATACTAACAAAGGGATATAAGGTAAACTCGATAGACTTTGTTGCGTGAAACTTTTGGGAGTTGTGTAAACCGGAAAATAGCTTGAGCCGTACCCGTGTTCGCACCACCGCTTTATTCCCCCTTGTTCCAAATTTCTGGTAAGAGACAGAAGTAATTGTAGGGATGGCCATGAAGGTAATGGAACGCCTTATGCATCCACAAGAGCCCGAGGTCGCAGCGACCAATAGATCAGAACAGTGTCCCGTACGGGAAGAAGAAATGAGGACATACCTCAAGGGGAAAGGATGGCCCCTGTGGTCGAAATTTTGTGCCAATGAAGAGACAGGTGCTGGCAGCATAGGACAGACTTGGTGGGACAGCCTGACCAAGATATATAAGAAGAGTTTGACTAAGGTTCGTAAGCCGATGGCAATCGTGTCCTGTCTGGCAAAATTGTGAGGCACAGAGGAGGTCGTGAGGATGCCCCGCAAGCAGCTTGAGGAGAAGGAGAGAGGTAGAGAGGGAGATTTAAGTGAAAGCGAGAGATTAA
This sequence comes from Scyliorhinus torazame, assembly GCF_047496885.1. NCBI lineage: Eukaryota > Metazoa > Chordata > Chondrichthyes > Carcharhiniformes > Scyliorhinidae > Scyliorhinus > Scyliorhinus torazame. Next base: position 162,319,804 of record NC_092716.1, read on the forward strand.
ATGTACAACTCCGGGAGCAGTTAACGACAAAGGATAAGGAAATGGATGATGTCAAGAGGGCACATCAATCCTGTCTCCCCCATCTTAGCAGCTTCCAACTCCAGTACGATAAGGCCTACCAGGACACATAACGTGCTGTAATGGTAAGAGAAGAGACAAGAGAATCAGGTACAACAGTTAAGGAAACAGTGCGATGATCTAAAGGCAGCCCTCCGAGCACTCCAAAGTTCCACCACGGAACAGAGGCAGAGTTCAGTGGATCATGCCAAATGCAGGCAGCAAATTGCAAAGTTGCAATCCCTGCTATCGGTTCAAAATGGATTTAGGGACACCTTTGGCCCACAGCTAGACCAGGAAGACGGCCCCGATTGGCAGGAACTCAGTGAAACGGCCCAATGTACGTAAGTGAGACTGAGAATCAAAATAGAGCCCCACAGGCCCCGAAAGGAAAAGCACCCGCACCACCAACTGCACAGGGAGCACCCAATCCAATGAACCCCATTACCACACAACGCAGGGTTACCACGGAAGGCCAACCTGATTTCATGTACACCACCCCATTACCTATCACCAGTTACAAGATGACCGCGAGAAGATAAGAGACTTTCCACCCCACATCTGACCCACATCACCTTTTCGAATTAGTAAAACAACAGGCCCTCGTGCACGGTTTAGATGAGCCGGAAGAGGTAAAGCTCGTAGTTAGGTGCTTAGACCCCTCAGTTAGTTCAGCCCTTCCCGACCCACAAAATGTAGGAGGAGGTAACCTCCAAGAAATGAAAATGGCCATTTTAGACGCAGTAGGATATAATAGAGGAGATCCGGTAGATGGACTCAACTGGTGCAGGCAGAAAAAGGGAGAGCATCCAACAGCGTTTGCTGGACACCTCTGGATCTATTTTACTGCAGTATTTAGTGAGTTAGCCCCCGCCCAGTTATCGGTAGACAATACGGCCAAATGACCCGTACGTTAGTATCCCATGCCACAGAAGCAGGACAGAAGGCATGTGCCAGTTACGACCCCTCAGACCCAGCACACAATGAAGAGTGGGTTCTAAAACGATTGTCCAGAGCTTGGGAACAGTCTGTACAGAAAAAGACAGAGCATGAGAGAGTAGACGCCACAATGAATCCAGTAAGGGCACACATTACAAAATGGACACTTGCAAAGAATGCAGGGAAAATTGGACAATGCTAAGAAACAAGCAGGTGCAAGCTCTGTCTGTTGATTAGAACCTTAAACTCGCAGACAGGACAGAAACTGCCAAGCAATCTACATACTAATGAGCCATCTCCGGGGACAAAAGGGTAACATTTAGATACACAATGTTAAGGCAGACTCCCCGGCGCCAGAGGAGACTAAGACAAAGTAGACCAACGGTCACCAGGACACGCCCAGAAATCAGGGAACCACCCCTCTATTGGAGGAAGATCTATACGACTGATTGGGAAAGACCCAATTAGTTGAGGCCAAGTTCAAGGTCCGCCCAAAAGAGCGCAAAGCCCTTTTTCGTATAAAAGATATTTCCCAAGGGAGAATCTTGCTCCTTTGGCTTTGGCTCTCAGCGAAGAGAGAGACCAGCCTAGCAGCTGCACCAGACCAAGTAAGTTCCAAGTCAACGCACACTATGAGAAAAACGCTCCTAGTTGCTACCCTGTAAACAGCTCAACCCAGCAGCCTCACAACCGAGCAACGGCCATTGTTCCTCTGACTGAGTGGGCACCCGAAGCTAAGTATAGGCTTTAGTAATAGTGGTAGTTTAGTTTGTAGAGTTTATGCATGAGTAGATTTGACTGTGTGTAAATAAATGAGCATTGCTTTTGAACTTACTAACTGGTGTATCGAGTCTTTGATCAGTATTCTGTTCTGAACCTTGTGGCGGTGTCGAAAGATACCTGGCGACTCTTGAGCAAACGTGATTGAACATTGCCAAATTAAGAGCCAACCAAAGAGAGCAACAGTATCCCATGCCACAGAAGCAGGACAGAAGGCATGTGCCAGGTACGACCCCTCAGACCCAGCATACTATGAAGTGTGGGTTCTAAAACGATTGTCCAGAGCTTGGGAACAGTCTGTACAGAAAAAGACAGAGCATGAGAGAGTAGACGCCACAATGAATCCAGTAAGGGCATACCAAGACCCTGCATGGGTAAATGAAGGCAGAGGTACAGCGCCCACACTCCAGGACACACAAATGTTATAACTGTGGACACGAAGGTCATTATGCCCGAGAATACAATGCCCCCCCCCCCCAAAGCAGCAAAGGAATCAGCACCCAATCACCCCCCCCCCCCACCCCCCACCCCCCCTCCCCAGACACAATACCAGACCCATCCACGGTGTTAGCGCCCAACCAGATAATCCGGCCATGAATGTCACCGATTGATGGTGTTCGGGCTCCCCAACTTGGGTCTGCGATACCCTTTGGCACAAGTCCGGAAGACCGGTAGTTGCAGGCAGAGTCCGGGGACACCCTGTTGAGTTCCTATGGGACACAGGAGGGTCCAGAACCACATTAAACTCCTCCATCATGTACCAGAAAGAGATATGGCCCACTACGGACACCATTACCCTTAGTGGCTTTACAGGTCACCTCCAGCAGGGACACATCACAGCCCCTGTGGACGTACAGCTCGCTAATATTAGGACAAAACATTTGGTTGTATTGGTAGACTTGCCCCAGGCAGCAGAACACATCCTCGGCATCGATTTCATGAGCGCACACATCCTTTCATTCGACCCAGTCAACCGATGCATATGGAAAATGGCTAGAGCAGAGCGAGCCCCCGCCATACTCACAGTAGGAGATTATGCCCATAGAATCAGCTCAATAGGAGAGTAGGAGAGTACCTGTTTGATCCACAAACCATTACCACAGACAAAGTGGTTAGAGAGGTCTTGAAAAGACATAAGGCAGCATTTGCCCAGCACAAGCATGACTGCGGCAAACTCCCAGGAGTAGTAAACATTACAGGTCCCGATCCCAAGCCCCAGAAACAGTACGGCTTCCCCCAGCAAGCCGAGGGAGAGATAGCCAAAGTAATTCAAAGTTTATTGAATCAGAGTGTGATTTGACCCGTCGCATCGACGAATAATGCCCCGATTTGGCCAGTAAGAAAACTTGATGGATCATGGCGACTGACCATCGACGACAGAGAATTGAACAAAGTGACTCCTCTAGCAGCCCCCACCGTTGCCACGAGTCCCGAGACCATGTTGAGACAGGGACTCCAGTCGAAATTTTTTATGGTAATAGATATCAGTAATTGCTTTTGGTCTATACCACTGGACAAAGCATGCCAGTATAAATTTGCGTTCACTTTCCAGGGACAGCAGTACACGTGGACGTGCCTTCCACAAGGCTTCCACAACTCCCACAACAATTGTCTATTTTTCATAGACAATTGGCAAACGGATTATCTACATTTTCCCACCCTGAATGCCTTGTTCAGTATGTGGACGACTTGCTCCTACAGACGGACACCAAGGAAGAGCACATTTCGCTTCTTTCTGAATTATTAGAACTGCTCACAACGATTGGATGCAAAATTAACCGAAAACCCAAATCCTTCAGGATAAAGTCACATATTTAGGTACGGTCATCACGCATGGGAAGCGTGAAATAAAACTCAAACGCATTGATTCCATTGTAAATTTGCCCTTGCCCCAAAACGTTACAGCACTCCGGTCATTTTTAGGACTGGTTGGTTATTGCAGGAACCACATAGACGGATTCGCCACAAAAGCAGCCCCACTTTCTGAGCTCCTAAAGAAGCAGGCCCATGGCAATGGCTCCCACAGCACACGGATGCCGTGGATGCGTTGAAACGCGCCCTGAGCACAGCCCCCGCTTTGGAAGCCCCAGACCCACACTCTCCATACGTGATAGAGGTAGCGACCACAGACCGAACCCTTTCGGCCGTACTCCTGCAGAAAAGGCACGATCGTCTAGGACCCGTAGCCTATGCCTCACGAATCTTAGATCCGGTGGAACAAGGATTTTCAGCCTGCGAGAGGCACCTATTAGCAGTTTTCTGGGCGGTACAATTCTTCTCGTACATAACCGGACTCAACCCAGTAACTAATTTGACCGAGCACACCCCGAAACAGCTTTTATTGGACGGCAGACGAAAAGACGGCACAGTAAGCCAAATTCGAGCAGCGCGATGGACCCTACTCCTACAGGAGCGACATCACTGTAAAACGGACAAAAATGCACACGTTTCTGGCCGATAATTTGCACTATGCAGGAACCCCACATGAGTGCGAGATCATAGCCCCCAAGCACAGCACAGGCCCCTTTGTTCCCAAGTCTGTACCAAGAAAGACAGGTATCGGACCCCACAGACAAAGCACTGAGAATTTACGTAGATGGCTCCTCCACAGTCCTTGAGGGAAAAAGGAAGTCTGGCTGTGGTATTTATGTAGAGGACGCACAGGGACGCTCTTTAGAAGAGATAGCTTTAAAGTTGCCTGGACACTTAGGTTCGCAGGCAGCCGAGTTAGCGGCCATTGCTTACATTGTCCAGCACCCCGATTCATTCCCGACCCCTGCAGACATGTATTCGGACAGTTTGTACGTGCAGCAGTTGAACGGAATTCCTAGCCCTGTGGAAATCGAGAGGATTTATTTCCGCTGACGGAAAACCTCTACCCTCAGCCCCACTGCTCAAACACATCCTTCAGACAGCTAAAGGCAGGAAATGGGGCATCATTAAAGTAAGAAGTCACCATCATTCCTCCCCACACGGTAACGTGAAAGCAGACGCCCCAGCGAAGGCAGCCTCACGACATGGCCACTTTTGGCAACCCCCTGAGAGTGCCCCAGTACACGCAGTTTAGGTCTCACAGACCAACATCCAAGACTTAGCCCAGGCACAGAAAGAAGACGAAGCATTAAAGGAAATTTTAAAAGGAAACTTCCCAGCTCCCTACGAAAAGTTTAGGAATTCTTTGATGGTCCATGAGGGAATCGTTTTAAAAGATGGAATTTATGTAGTCCCCACCCATGACAGGAATGAGATAATTTGTAAGTTCCATGACGGACATGGACACCTAGGGATTGAATCCACCCTTGCCCACCTCAGACAACTCTGCTGGTGGCCTGATTTGAAAATCGACGTATCCCATTACGTCGAAAACTGTTTAATTTGTGCTCAAAACAACCCCGATAGTTACGCGAAAAAAGCCCAGCTACAACACACCCGCCCTGTAAATGACCCAAGGACAACCCTTCAATTGGATTATATTGGTCCTCTCCCCCCCTGCAGAAATGGATACAAGTATGTGTTAGTGGTGATAGATACATTTACGAAATGGGTCGAAGCGTTCCCCTCGAGAACAAATACAGCCAAGGCCTCGGCAAAGATCTTAACAGAGCAAATTTTTACGAGATGGGGACTCCCCCGTAGTATTGAGTCAGACCAAGGTTCCCACTTTACGGGAAGGGTCATGAAAAATGTGATGACGATATTTGGGATTAAACAAAAGTTCCACATTGCCTATCACCCGCAGTCCAGCAGCATTGTGGAGCGCACAAATCGGACACTAAAGGCCACACTTAGAAAAATGGTGCAGCAGCACAACACAACATGGGACACAGTGCTCCCATTCACACTGATGTTTATTATGAACACAGTGTCGAGCTCAATAGTATATAGCCCCCATACCCTCATGACCGGACGACCCATGAAGGGTACCGAATACTTATTCGGACTTGATTTGGCCAGCCCCGCAGTCACAGCCCTTACCCAGTCCAGCACATGGTAGAAAATGTTAAAGCAGCACAGCTCGCTGCAGCTGTTCGGCTAGGCGCTAAACAAAAGCAGAGTAAGGCCTGCTTTGATAAGACAGTACACCCGACAGAATATACAGTTGGACAGCAAATAATGATCACCTTATACAACCCCAGCTCATTCCTATCCCCTAAATTTGCAGGACCCTATTCAATCTCGGACAAAGTAAGCCCCTCAGTTTATAAAATCACGTTTCCAAACGGAAAATCTGGATGGCTCCATGTAAATCAACTTAAGGTTTATGGAACACAGTGCAGCCACTCGCACCAACTCTCATTGGCGATGGCAGACAATGAGGACCCTCCCACTGACAACCCAAGTTCCCCCTCCCCCAGCAGCAGCAGCACATCGACAGAAACGACCTTGATCACGCCCCCAGAAACAAATTTGACCCTGACGCTTAATTCGGCTGCTAGCGACAGCGACAGCACAACTGAAGCCCCTGAGAGACCCGAACAAAGCTCCCACAAACCAGGCCCCAGTCACTACAGGCCCAGAGACCCCGACCACAATGCGCTCAGCCTCTTTGAGATGATTTATTTGCCCACACCAGAACCTGACCCACCATCCGATGATAGCGACAGCCCCCTTGCAACCTCCCTACGGAACATGAAACACTGGCACCGTGATAATTCCTGTTGTCTGACAAGGAATGATTAAATGGACCCCACATCGGCACACGCCGCGTTAGCACGCAAACTCCATGAGCGAGTTTGGCACCCGGGAGATGGTGACAACTCCAAGTCTGACTCCCACCATGGTAACCCCTTTGAAAATCTTTTTGGAATGGAACCTTGAGATGTCCAGATGATGAGAGTCAGGAACCGATTGAGATTTACGGTATCCTATACTCTGATGGAATCTGCCCGCTTTTATGTTTAGTTTGTTTTAAATGTTGTTCATTCTCTCTTGTACGATTTTGTGTGTCGTCCTCACGGCTGCTTTCTTAATGCAGTCATAACTACTCTTCCGACGCCACATGGCAGTTAAAGAAACAAGTTTGTCTGGAGCCCATATATTTACAAATTCTTACCGCTCTTGGAATGTCACTCAGGCAGTGGAGTAACGGCACTTATCCCCGCCCTGCCTGAGGACCCCCTATACATTTGGTCAGCCAAGCTTGGGTAATGGAGCAACGGCACTGATCACCGCCCTACTCGGGATTCCACCCATTCTTGCCCTGCCGCAGATCATACACACCACCCCATTTGGATACTTGTTTTCAAAACTCTTTTGCTGTTCTTTTCCAGTCCTATGGCTTAAAAAACGCATTTTGCCACACCTTTTGAACTTTCCGGCAACCTTTCGGTTGCTATCCCACACATACTATTTACATGTTAGAAACACTTGGTTGGAAAAACAAGTTTGGAGAGGACGGAGAAATTGTCCGCCCACTCAGCCCATCGACCACAGGCTGCGAGAGTGCTCGCACTGTGACACAGAATTTTTTTTTTTGATGTCTTGCCTCCGCAAATGGTTGGTTTAAAAAAAAAATGAGGGAGTCACATGTGGTGACGATTCTAATGGGAAATTGACGTTAAGGAGAAACAGACAGACGAACGAGATGTTAAGCAACAAGAAAGTGACAGACACTATGCTTGTTCTCCTAGGAAGATACGAAGATACTCAAAGGCGAAGGAAAACCTAACAAAATGAAGACGACCCTGATGATCGGCATCATGATCGTCACTGGAACAGTACAGTTGCGCGCATTACCCACCTCTATGACCCTCACCACACAGGCCCCGAACATGACTAAACAACACAATACCCCCAGCCCGGACACTACACCACACATAGACCCAGCCACCGATACCCCCACATGGTATGAGAATCTCGTTAAGTGGTATTCCCTGTCATACACAGTGGAAGCCTTACTCATGAAAGTCATATTGTGCAGTGTCAGCCAGACAATTAGATTGCGGAAATGGAGAAGGAGAGCCTCCCGCTCTCCAGTATACACCTTTAGAGCCCCTTTCCTCGAACTCCAGCAAACCCCACACTCTTTCTGAACCTTTCCCTTTAATAAATTCCGCGGTTTTTGTTAATAAAGCTTATTTTTCTGTGTATGAATGTTACTAATAAGAAGAAATGTGATGCTGCTATCGGATTTTTGGATTGTAAGATAAGTTCTTTGATTGTTAAATAGCAGCATGAGTGTAGTCTAGTTAGAGACAGTTAGAGGTTCCCCTTTTTACTGACTGTTAAATGGTCCCCTAGAAATTTTTAGATATGTGTTGTTCAGGGAAAATTAGGTAAATGGTTTTGACCCATAGGACAGAGTAGATTAGAACCTGTCGTTAGTTAAGGATACCCGGCATTTCAGAGAACCAAGAAGACCCAGTGTTGTGACCCTTCGCGCTTTGCGTTGAGGATCAGGAGGACGGAGTGTAGCCATCTGGGATGGCCATTTCCAACTAGGTACAGAGAAACTCGCAAAGCCTAGCGGGTAAAATGGACAAGCCAAGACTCAGGCAGGCTCAGAGCCTGAAATGCATATTTGTAAGCAAGAAGTCCAGACGGTATCAAAACTCCGTCCAATTAGCATTTTAATGGGGCTGATTAGCATGTGATGGCCCATCTTCACCAAAACAAAGGACTGATACTCGAGCAACCAGGACAGTCCCAGGCATTTCGGCGCCACTCCCTGTTCAAGGGAAACGCAAACAACAGGGTCAGTGACCACTTGGAACACGCCCAGCCATCCAGATCCCCACCCACTTATTGGCTAAGGAATCAAACAGAGTGATCAGGGATCACCCAATTAGTAAGGCCCAAATCGAAGGACCGCCCAGAAGAGCGTGAAAACCCCCTGAGTATAAGAAGAAGTCTCCCTCATATGTTCGTTCTCTCTTGGTCCTGGTACCCCGGTCACGGCCATCTCCAAGTGCAGCAACACCAGAAGCAAGTACAAGTTTAACGCTCGCTACCAGACGGATGAGCCTAGCTGAGCAGCAGTTACTCCTTCGGACTCGATACATCCAGAATCGAACAGCGGCCACTATTTTCTGACCTAAGCCAGGTGCCCGAAGTTAAGTACAGGTTGTCTTAGTCAATAGGTGTAGTTAACTAGTAGTGGTGATGTTGCAAGACTAATTGTGTGTAAATAAAATATCCTTGACCTTGAACTAACTAACTGAAGTTTGGCTCTTTGATCGATAGCCGGTTGAAACTTGTGGTGGTATCATTTGATACCTGGCGACTCTAAGCATTAGGACATAGACAATATAGAAAAAAGGCAAATCCACTGTTTGCTCTAATTGGAACAGAGCCACAGAACAGATAAAGTAAAAGAAAGCACAACACCATATAGTGGCTGGGACGGACCTGGAAATTGTGGCTGGGGGACAAAGTCTGTGGAGGAGAAATTCATTTGTGTGGTGCCCTGGAGGCATTCAGGCAGGCAGCCAGCCATTGAAGAATGGGGCCAAGCAAGTAGTCGTGCTGACTACCCCCCCCCCCCCCCCCCCCCCCGCCAACCACCACCACCCTCCCTGTGAAGAACTGAGGTAAGTCTACAAAAAGCAAATTATTTTTTCCCCTCGATGCCTTTGGTTTAACTAGATGAAATTACACCTTGTTTAATCATGTATGTGGGACAAGCAGTCTGAGAACACAGAGATAGTTGAAGAGTTAAAAAAGGGTACTGCTGAGTGAAAGCTGGTTGCATGAGGGGAGTTTTAATGGGAGAAGGGGTTACCGAGACTGCGCAGGGAACTGTGAAGTTAATGCCACGTGGCTATCAATGGCGTTTTCACCCAGTCATTGCGTTAACACCTAACTTCCATGTGTCCTGACCAACTAACATTTGCAGAAAAGGGGGCGGCACGGTGGTGTAGTGGTTAGCGCTGCTACCTCAAGGCACCAAGTATCCGGGTTCGATCCCTGCCCTGGGTCACTGACCGTGTGGCATCTGCACATTCTCCCCGTGTCTGTGTGGGTCTCATCTCCAAAACCCAAAGATGTGCAGAGTAGGTGGATTGGCGACGCCAATTTGCCCTTTAATTGGAAACATTGAAAAAAAATGTGCAGACAAGATGATGACCTGCATGAGTTGCCTTCAGCTGAACTGTTTAAAGGGGCACTGCAAAATACACAGTTAATGGATTGTGGACATGGTGGAATAGAGGAAGCAACTGGCATTTTGGAGTCCCAGTGTGACAGGACTTCTCTTATCTCTCTATATTTTATGCTGTGGTCTGTAAGGGCCTGCAGAGAGATCCCTGCCCCTTGCCCGAAGAGCAGGAATCCTACCACTGCGAACAAGAAGGCATGGCTCTGGATCTGGACTTGGGTGGGCAGAGCATAATTTCAAAATTTTCAGATGACACCAAACTTGGAAGTATTGTGCGCTGTGAGGAGACTAATGATAGACTGCAAGAAGACATAAGCAAGCTGGAGGAACAGGCCAACACATGGCAGATTAAGTTAAATGCAGCAAAGTGGAAAGCAATACATTTTGGACATAAGAATGGGGAGATACAGTATAAAAGGTATTGCATAATTCTAAAGGGCGTTCAGGAGCAGAGAGAACTGGGGGGATATGTACACCAACCATTGAAGGTGGTAGGGCAGTTCGAGAAAATGGTTTCAATTGCTCTGGATCATGGGCTTTATAAATAGAGACATAGGGTGGAATTTTCGACAGAGTGGGGCAGCTGGTGGGATAAAGAGCGGGGAAGCCGCCAACTCCAAGGGTGAAGTTAGGGGGCAAGTCTCACAACGTCACGCTGGCGGTACGGGCTGAATCGCAATTTAGTTGGATGCCCCAATACAAAGAAATAAAAATAGGACGACACCCCCGCTTCAGAGCTTCCACCCTGATAGAATAACCCGCCCACAGAAACCACGCCCCACAGAAACCACATCCCATACGACCCCACCCATGAAACACCATTCCCCCCACGAAAGCCCAACTGCCCCTCCCACAGAAGCACTCGCCCTCCACCTCACCCCCATCCCACCCCACCCCCACTGCAGAAGATCTTCTCTGTGGAAGACACCTCATAGAAGACGCCTGGTATTTTCTGGGCAGTGCCTGGGTACTGCCCGACATGACCCTTTCCTTCCTGGGGGATGCACTCACCTGCACCCCTCTGTGTGTATTCTGCTTGCCAGGTGCACCAACTGGGGGACCTGCTGTGATTCATGTTGACGTGCCCTCACACCAACATGAATGGACAATCTAACGATTGGAGTGGGGAACTATCAGGCGTAAAGGCCTGATGATAATTATAATTAAATGCATTCAAGTAGAGATCCTGACATTGAACATCAGGGAACCCGTTATGTCACTGGCGGGATTGAATGAGAAATCCCACCGCCATAAAGAGTGTTTTGGGACTCAGGCAGGATTTCCTGCTCCCACCACCAATCCTGTCCCCTGAAAACATAAGTGGACAATCCACAGAGAGGAATGTTATTAGTAGCCGTGGGAGGCTAATTAAACTAATTCAGAGACCATTGGGAACAAGTTCTGAATGCTGTCAGGATCTACCCGACATTGGACTTGCCCCTCCCTCTGAGGCCAGAGCACAGCAAGTACCTGCAGGTGGCTGCCTTGCTGCAGGCTCGAGGCCCATCAGATCATCCTCATAATTGTCCAATCAAAGAGTTGCTGAGATAAGAAGGCCACAATGGCACAATCAATGCTGTGCAGGGAGAAACCCTCCACAACGATGTCTGACAGCAATGCTTTGCTTAAGGCTTCCTAAAGCACCTCCATCTTGAAATGCCTTCACAGCCCCTACTTTCCTCAGCAGCTCCCACTTCAACCCTGTGGGATTACTGGCCATTCAGAGTTTTGGGCACTCTGATTGGGCCTCTGCCTTGGGAAACTGTCCGCAATCCACAATTGGCTGAAGAACGTGGAGATGGCCTCTGACCTGACCACCTCGCCAAAGATTGTGATGCTGTGTGGCCAACTGACCGACTTTCGATCCCGATGGTGGAAACATTTCAAACATGCTAAGATTACAACCACAGAGTGCAAAAGCAAAGAAGCTATGATTCTATTTTATAAAACATTTGGTTCAGCATCAACTAAGGTGTTGAATCTAATTCTGGACAACACACGTTTTAGGGAGGAAGTGAAGACTTCAGAGCGGATGCAGAAAAAATTACAAGAATAATTTAGTTACATTGGAGAAGCTGGGTTGTTCTCCTTCGAGAAGACAGTTGAGAGGATATTTGATCAAGGTGTCAAAATCTTGAAGGGTCTAGACCAGAATAGATAGGGAGATATTGTTCCCATTGGTAGGAGGGTCAAAACGAGAATATTCTGAGTTAAGGTGGTTAGCAAAAGAACCAACAGCAATATGAGGGAAACCTTTTTAAGCAACAGGAACACACTGCCTGCGCATATGTTGGAGCCCAAATTCAATCATGGCCTTCAGAAGGGAATTTGATAAGCACCCAAAAAGAAAATAAATTGCAGGGCTGAGGGGACAGAGTGGAAGGGTGAGACTATTTTTGGAACATCAACAAAAAAAGGTGCAAGGTGCTGGCACATTTTCCAGCTGCACTATGCACACTTGCAGAGATACAGAAGGAATATGTGTCAGGCATAAGTGGCATGATGTTGACCCATGCTGGTATGTTACCAGTGGCATGGGGTGGCCCTTGCCATGCAGGGAGCCCAGCAGTTTCAGCTGCGTGGACTCTGCCCAGAGGCACCCTCCACCACCACCGCTGCCCCAATAAAGTTACACCTACTTTACCCCTCCTTCCCCCGGCCTCTTGAACCTGGCCCCGCAACCCTCTAACCAGAACAGGTTGACAGGTCTCTGCAAGACCCCCGACCCCAGCCTTATCTGGATTCCTTAACATGGTGAGATTGTCGAGAGCCAGCATTGGCCACAATTAAGCCTCTATGGGGGAGCTGTCGGGCATGGGTGGGAGACGTTTTAGTCATATGAGTGGGGACCACAGAACTTTGTAACATCCAGCCCATAGCCTCTGATTCTAATATTTAAACTCCAAAATATAATCTAATCCCACATTTTTGTTGTTCAATACCTGCTTTGCATCTTTCTGCTTTACACACAAAAATGAAATCAAACCTTGCACCCCAAGCTGTGCCAAAGCTTCATCTCAATGGAAATATATTCAACTACATAATGGAAATAAATCATATTGAATTCTTAGAGCATTGCACCTCTGTCTCCATTATGTTAAAGAAGCAGTGTTACAAGAAAACAACACCAGGTTAAAGCGAAGAATCACTGAAACGACTACACAATGACATTAATAAGTTCCATCCAACCATCAGACTCACCATGGACTACTCTCCAAAATCAGTTGCATTCTTGGACACACTCGTCTCCATCAAGGACGGTCACCTCAGCACTTCGCTTTACCGCAAACCCACGGATAACCTCACGATGCTCCACTTCTCCAGCTTCCACCCTAAACACATTAAAGAAGCCATCCCCTATGGACAAGCTGTCCGTATACACAGGATCTGCTCAGACGAGGAGGAGCGTAACAGACATCTACACCTGTTGGACTTTAACCTGGTGTTGTAAGACTTCGTACTGTGCTCACCCCAGTCCAACGCCGGCATCTCCACATCACAAGAAAACAAGGCATCTTTATTAAGAGTGCCAGAGCTGAGAAACAGTTAAATCATCAGATGGGAAATCAAATAGCACTTTACAAAATACATCGAGAAACTAAACCTACCTGTGTTGTAAATTCATCAGGCGCAAGGGAGTCTGTAATTAAAAATACCCCTTTTACTCCAGTAAATAAATTGCCTACAAACTCCCTCTACTGACCAGTGGCATTCTCGCAAACAACGCCTGTGTGGAAAAGTAGTGTGTTTTCATTCCTGGCATGCCTCTGAATTCTACCGCAGGAGTCTCATCAGTATTCTGTCATAGTTGATCTCACCCCCTGATTTTACAATTTGTACCTGGTAAGTAGGATGCTCTTGACTACTCCTTGAGAAATCGATGTTAAGGGAAAGCAGTGTTGACGTGATAAATGAAGAAAATGATTGGGGTGATGGGAAATAAAGTAGGAACATTGCTGTGTACAACCCCATTGAAGGGGGATAACAAGAGTCTGAAGTGTCATCATGGGAAAGAACATCATGTTGAGCATCAGCCTTTCCTCCTGTAAATGCAGTTGTAGCTCACTCCTATTATGATCCCAGACCAGACCCCCAACAGTTGCTAGGAAACCGGACAGAAACCCCGATATTTAACTTAATTTGTAAGACTGTGAGACAGGATACTTCACTCCAGGAATGATTCCATGCACAGCTAAGAATATGGGATGGAATTCTCCGTTTGGGAGACATGTTCTCACACTGGAGCTGAATTGTACCAATTTTATGATCCCCTTGGGATGCAGTTCAGTGTTCCATGCCATGCAAATTTATGCATGGCATGGCATACGAGGGATAGGGGCAGCATGGTGGCGCAGTGGGTTAGCCCTGCAGCCTCACGGCGCCGAGGTCCCAGGTTCGGTCCCGGCTCTGGGTCACTGTCCGTGTAGAGTTTGCACATTCTCCCCGTGTTTGCGTGGGTTTCGCCCCCACAACCCAAAGATGTGCAGGGTAGATGGATTGGCCACGTTAAATTGCCCCTAAATTGGAAAAAATTAATTGGGTACTCTAAATTTAGAAAAAAAATGGAATACGAGGGATTCCCGCTATCGGGACGCCATCTTGAGCGGGTGGCCCGACAGCAAGGACCCACGGCCAGCCACCCCCCCCCCCCCCCAACCGCAAATCAGCTCCGCCCTCCTACCCTCTACACAGCAGCCCCCACCCCAGGATTGTCTGGGTGCCCCCCTATCCCCAAGTACTGGGGTGACCTGATTCACATCCCCCGCTGGCACTCATCATGGTCCTTGTTAACGCTGTTAATGGGGAATCAAAGCATTGTGTTCAGTTTGGCACTGGGCACTGATCCCAATTTTTCCCCGACGCCCAATTCTCCATCCCATCAGGGAAACATCCCAGGAGTCCTGGGAGGTAGAATTCCACCCAAGCCGTATTTTATAAATTATTATTTAGCGGCGACTATAGCAATGGCCAGGAAGTGGGTAGTGGTGGAGGGTCGGTTTCGGAGCGGGTGGAGGCAGCCTCATGTAAAGACATGAGTTTGTGGGCACAGTTAACCGCACCTCTGCCGTTCTCGTCTGCCAGATACTCCACATGCCTGGTAGTAGTGGCAGCCCTGAGGGTGTGGGGACAGTGGCGGCAGCAAATAGGGCTGGAAGGGGCATCGGTATGGGCACCGACATGTGGTAACCACCGGTTCACTCTGGGGGGCTAGATGGGGGATTCCGGAGGTGGCAGCAGGCATGGATCGAGAGATTTGAAGATCTCTTTATTGATGACGGCTTCCCGTGCGTGGAAGATTTGGAGGAGGAGATGGAGTTGCCAGGTGGGAATGGGTTCCGGTATCTGCAAGAAAGGGACTTTGTGCAGAGGCAGGTTTTGACCTTCCTGCACCTGCCGCCGCAGGGGCTACAGGATAAGGTGGTGTCAAGAGTAGGAGTAGGGGAGGGGAAGCTTTCAGAGATCTACAAGGAACTGATGGAGTGTGAGGGAGCGCCGATAGGGGAGGTGAAGGGAAAGTGGGAAGACAAGTTGGATGGGGAGTTGGAGACCAGATTATGGGAGGAGGCCCTGAGGCATGTCAATGCATCCTTGTGTACCAGGCTCAGCCTGATACAATTTAAGGTGGTCCACAGGACGCACATGACGGTAGCCCGGATGAGCAGGTTCTTTGAGGGTGTGGATGGTAGGTGTGGGCACGTTCGAGGCTGAGGGGTTTCTGGCAGGGATTTGCTGACACCATGTCAGAAGTATTAAAAGTGCGAGTGGTTCCGAGTCCAAAGTGTATCAGAAGACCCGGGAGCCCAGGGGGTGTGAGAGGCCAATGTCCTGGCAATTGCCTCCCTGGTGGCCCGGAGACAGATCCTACTAGGATGGAGGGACTCAGAATCCCCGAAGTCAGGGGCATGGGTAAACGACATGGCAGGGTTTCTCAGACTCAAGAAAATCAAACTCGCCTCGAGGGGATTGCTGTAGGGGTTTGCCCGGAGGTGCCAGCCGTTCATTGACTTCCTCGAGAAAAATTAAGCTGTCAGCAGCAGGGGGGAGGGGATGGGAGGCATGCGGGGGGGTGGGGGGGGTCGAGTAAGGTCCGGAAAACCAGTGGAAATGGAGGCTGGGGAAGGGGGTCCTGTTTGTGAAAGCCATGTTGGCTGGGGTTCTTGTTTTCTTGTTGATACCTCATGGTTAAAATTATAAATGCCTTAATAAAGTATTTAAAAAAAAATACTACATCATCTTACTAAAGCTAAACACACCTCCAATTTTCTACTCCCCAGGAGACCTTCTCCACATGAACCAAGTTCCATTAGCCCAACTTTGAAATTGATAGCAACTTCTGGTATCCACAAATGCACAGTCAGACACAAAGATTCAGAAGTTACTTTCACTAATTCTATGCTTTTCCAGAGGATGTGCTGTAGAGGTTTCCCCAATGAGCAGTCAATGCAAAATCATTGACTAGGTGAGAACTTCTCTTACACTTTAGAATCTCCCTGTAAAAAAGCCTGAAAAGTTACACCTTGTTGAACGAGCTGTCACTGGCTGTGAAAGAGTCATTTTATATTTGTTGATGGTCAGGTTTTGCTTCTTACGAAATATTTAAATAAAATGTTATTGTAATAATCTTTATTAGTGTAACAAGTAGGCCTACATTAACACTGCAATCAAGTTACTGTGAAAATCCCCTTGTCGCACACTCCAGCGCCTGTTCAGGTACACTTGAGGGAGAATTCAGAATGTCCAATTGAAATGAAATGAAAATCGTTTATTGTCAAAGAAAAGTCAATGCGTGAGTATACCTGGTGGACATGGGAGAAAAAAGAAAAATCTTTATCATCCAGGTCACCTCCCAAAAAAATGACATGGATCGGCGCCTTTCTCTTTAAATGAAATGAAAATCGCTTATTGTCACAAGTAGGCTTCAAATGAAGTTACTGTGAAAAGCCCCTAGTCGCCACATTCCGGCACCTGTTCGGGGAGGCTGGTACGGGAATCGAACCGTGCTGCTGGCCTGCCTTGGTCTGCTTTGAAAGCCAGCGATTTAGCCCAGTGAGCTAAACCAGCCCCTAACAATTCACCTAACAAGCACATGAAATGAAAATCGCTTATTGTCACAAGTAGGCTTCAAATGAAGTTACTGTGAAAAGCCCCTAGTCGCCACATTCCAGTGCCTATTCAGGGAGGCTGGTATGGGAAGTGAACCCACGCTGCTGGCCTGCCTTGGTCTGCTTTCAAAGCCAGCGATTTAGCCCTGTGCTAAACAGCCCTGCGGGAGGAAACCAGAGCACCTGGAGGAAATCCACACAGACACGGGGAGAATGTGAGGACTTTGCACAGATAGTGACCCAAGCTGGGAATCGAACCCAGGTCCCTGGTACTGTGAAGCAACAGTGCTAACCACTGTGCTACCATGCCGCTCAAAAATAGATTTTTAAAGTTTTTAAATGATATTTTAGCTTCTATTTTAATCCCATGGGCATGTCCCAATCATTTATTTTATTATCTATAATCTTTTTAACATAAAAACAAAGGGATTCAGTGATTTCTACTTCCTGGTTTGCTGTCAGTGAGAATACTTGGCTGTGATTAGTCACTTGATGACATCACTGCTGCTGGATGCTTGGAAATCCAATTGACTTAACAGATTCAAACTGACATAGAGGGAGGGGAATTCCACGTCATAGAGCACAGTACTTTGTAGGCAGCTTCAAGGACAGTGACAATCACCGTTGCTCAACTGACCTCAAAATCCAGCCCAAAAGCTTTCAGGTATTGAGACTTCTGTGATCACTCAGGATCAGAATTAACTATCTACAGTATGCTGGTCTTGTATTATATCGACATATAATGTGCATATCAATAAACCCAGTGTATTTATCTTATAAATGTGTGTGTGTATTTTGTGTATGTAGATATGTGCTGTGTGTGTACATTTTGATTATATAAATATATGCAGTGTGTACATATTTTGTGGAAATAGATATGTATAGAATATGTATATTGTGTGTATATAGATATGTGCTGTGTGTGTATATTTTGTGTATATAGATATGTACAGCATACCTATGTTGGAGTGATCTACCAAAAGGAGTTTGACAGTAGTTTCCAAAATGTGGGATTGGTCCTTGGACTCTAGGTTGCGGGTGTTCCTTTCTCATGCTTCTTTTCTGGGCCTGCTCTTATCATCAGATGTTCTCAAAGAATTGTGTCACTTCAATCAGGAGGTTTCTCCAAATAGGTCTCTTCTGAGCAAGGGTCTTCCAGGCATTGATGTCTATGTTCCATTTCTTGAGGTAATCCTTCAAGGTGCCTTTGAAGAGCTTTCTTTGTCCTCCTCTTGTTCGGGATCCTTCTTTGAGCTGGGTGAAGAAGATTTGCTTTGGCAGTCGGGACTCTGACATCCTAAGCATATGGGTGGCGCAATAGAGTTGGTTTTGGGGATGATCATGGCCTCGATACTCATGCTATTGACTCCCTTGCGGGTGCTAATGTTAGGAGGTCTGTCCTCCCAGCTGATTTAGAGCTAAAGTACTTTTAGATTTTGCAATGTCTTTTAAGCTGCGTTGTTTAAGAGTCTCCCTGATGTAACGTTCATCCTTACAATCCTCAGTGATTACTTCAAATGTTTTAACGAAGTTTAATGTCCTAATTGCCATATGCAAGTCGCCTGTAAGGTAATGTGAAGTATCTCTCTGACAGGTATTGCAGAATCCAGTACAGATTCAAAATCTGTATTCATGCTTCACATCCGCTGGGGCACCACAGTTATAGCTTGACTTCTTAAAATCTTTGAAGTTCTTTTGAGGCTTCGACGTAGGCGCAGGGATCATGAGAAGAGTCAGACTACATCTCTGCCTGGTGAGGAAACAAATCAACTACCCACCCCTAAGTGTGTACAGGTGAGATTGCGGAACTTGCTACCAGAGGGAATAGTGGAAGCAAATAGCATAGATGCATTTAAAAGGAAGTTAGACAAGCATAAAAGAGAGAAGTGAATGGACAATTCCAGAAGAAGAACAATGGGACAATGTTGGAGTGGAGAATAAACACTGGCATGGACTGGTTGGGCCTGGTGGCCTGTTCAGTGACATATATCCTATCTAATCGAATATAAAAATATAATACAACCCTACTCACACCCAAAATTGAAAAACAAAGTCTACCAAATATGTTTTCACAAGGGAAGTGGCTCTTTAAGCAGCAGCCATTTTAACCTCCAACCCTGGACATGTATGAACTTAAACAGTTATTCAAAAATAGTCATAAAACTGCATAACTAGGTCACTTGGAAGTCTTAGCACCATGGGCATGTGATGCATTTCAGACACTTGCAATCCAGAAACTGCTTGCTCAGTGACACCTGTTCAGGTTTCCAGCTCAGGATCATGCATAATGAATGGCTACTGTATAAGAAACTGGATGGTTGCCAGTTCCTGCACAATTTCCTGTACACCTCTGTGAAACGCCTTGGGACATTTTCTATGATAAGGGTGTGACAAAAATAAATTTGGTGTGTTGAGTAGCTGAGTCATTCAGTGTCAGGTTTTGCATGACTCTATTGAGTACTTTCATGGCCAGTTTGGTTCCCATCTCACCATGATGTAGCATCATGGAAGTCTACAGGATGCAGTTCAGGCACTGGCAACTCTGAAAGCCGAACTTTTCCCCTGTTCACAGCACAGCGACCATCCATACATTATCTATCCTCGCCCTCCTCAATCTCTCCACAGTGTTTGATATTGTTGATCATACCATCTCCCTTCATTGCTTCTTCTAGTGTGCAGCTCTATGGATTTTCCTCCTCTTGTTTCACTCCTACCTAAAATCATAGAATCCCTACAGTGCAGAAGGAGGCCATTTGACCCATCCGGTCTGCACTGACCCTCTGAAAGAGCACCCTATCGAGGCCAATTCTCCTACCCTATCGCCGTAACCCCACCTAAACTGCACATCTTTGGACATTAAGGGGCAATTTATCATGGCCAATCCACCTAACCTGCACATTTTTGTACTGTGGGAGGAAACCGGAGCACCCGGAGGAAACCCCGTAGACACAGGGAGAAAGTGCAAACACCACACAGTCACCCAAGGCTGGAATTGAACCTGGGTCCCTGGCGCTGTGCGGCAGCAATGCAAACTATTGTGCATCCATGCTGTCCATATGCTGAGTTGTAATTTGATTTTTATTCAATCAAAATTATCTTGTTAAGAACAAAGAAATTGATGTTCAGTAATTTTCCCCAAGGGCTGTTTGAATATTTTTTTGTTATGGCATTATTTGTGAATTGAGAGATTACTCCCATCCAAGGGCTTCACAGAGTGCCACATCAGAACATGTATTTGATCTGCTACTCATCAAATGCTGCTAATCTTTCAATTGTCGCCAACAATGATTTTGATTTGCCTGGGAGGGAGCAACCCCAACAATTCTCAAGAAACTCGCCACATCAGGGACAAAGCAGCACAGCTGATTAAACACCACCTTAAACATTCGCTCCCTCCATTACTGGCATACCGGTCTGGTGATATGCCTATGGGCTACATCATAGATGGATGGTGTGTGACCTCCAACAGCAGGTGGCGGTGCAGACACACCATGCAGTCTTAAGACCAAGGTCATGTGATCAGTGACTCACATATAGGGAAGACACATCTGGCCATCTTCAGAAGAAGATTGAGAGGGTAATAAGACATACAAGTGAATGGTCAGTGCTAGGTGCAGATTCCAGAGGAGTAATAAGCAGACGCCATGATAAAGTGTTCTGTAACAGATTGCTATCTTACCACACGAAGCTCAATAAATGATTCTGGTTTGGACAAGTCGAGGTGTTTGGTGGATTCCTTCGTAAGGTTTAGGAGACCAAACACAACAACCGTGCCGGGTTGTATACCATCTACAAGATGCTTTGTAGTATCTTGCCAAGGCTACTTTTACAGTATCTTCCAATCCTGTAACCTAAACTGCCTAGAAAAACAATGGCAACAAAAACATGCAGAGACCATCATCTACAAATTATCCTCCCAAGTCACTGACTTGGAAATATATTGCTGTTTCTTCTCTGTTGCTTTAGAGTACTCCCTCATTTTTTAAATTCAGGGGCAATTTAGCATAGCCAATCCACCAACTCTGCACATCTTTGTTGTAAAGGCGAGACACATGCAGACACGGGGAGAATGTGCAAGCTCCACACGGACAATGACCTGGGGCCGGGATCAAACCTAGGTCCTTGGCGCTGCGAGCCAGCAGTGCTCACCATAAGACCACAAGACATAGGAGCAGAATTAGGCCACTTGGCCCATCGAGTCTGCTCCGCCATTCAATCATGGCTGATATTTTTCTCATCCCCATTCTCCTGCCTTCTCCCCATAACCCCTGATTCCCTTATTGACTATGAACCTATCTATCTCTGTCTTAAAGACACTCAGTGATTTGGCCTCCACAGCCTTCTGCAGCAAAGAGTTCCACAGATTCACCACCCTCTGGCTGAAGAAATTCCACTTCATCTTGTTTTAAATGATCGTCCCTTTCGCCTGAGATTGTGTCCTCTGCCTCTAGTTTTTCCTCCAAGTGGAAACATCCTCTCCACATCCACTCTATCCAGGCATCCTGTAAAGTTCAATAAGATTCCCCCTCATCCTTCTTAACTCCAATGAGTACAAACCCAGAGTCCTCAACAATTCCTCATACAACAAGCTCTTCATTCCAGGGATCATTCTTGTGAACCTCCTCTGGACTCTTTCCAAGCACATCCTTCCTTAGATACGGGGCCCAAAACTGCTCGCAATACTCTAAATGGGGTCTGACCAGAGCCTTATATAGCCTCAAAATTACATCCCTGACTCGTATTCTAGCCCTCTCGACATGAATGCTAACATTGCATTTGCCTTCCTAACTGTCGACAGAACCTGCATGTTAAGCTGTAGAGAATCGTGAACATAGGCGCCCAAGTCCCTTTGTACTTCTGATTTCCTAAGCATCTCCCCATTTAGAAAATAGTCTATGCCTCCATTTCTCCTTCCAAAGTGCATAATCTCACACTTTTCCACATTGTATTCCATCTGCCACTTCTTTGCCCACTCTCCTCACCTGTCCAAATCCTTCTGCTGCCTGCCTATTTCCTCAATACTACCTGTCCATCTACAGATCTTTGTATCATCTGAAAACTTAGCAACAGTGCCTTCAGTTCCTTCTTCCAGATCATGAATGTATATTGCGAAAACTTGTGGTCCCAGCACCGACCCCTGAGGCACACCACTAGTCACCGACAGCCATCCTGAAAAAGACCCTTTTATCCCCTTTATCATGCTGCAGAACCCTTTCTGAAGGGGATTCTGTGAGTCCAACTGTGACTAATGAGGAGCCATCCTATTTATATTGTGGCAGCGGTTTATCCAGTATGCTGATTCTAATGTAAAACAATGAATATACATGTGCGCAGATGTTTCAAGTGACAGTTTGCATAGCAGGAACAAAACCTGTGGAGCAGTGAGTTTAAAACTGCTTCCCGGGCCTGTTTCAGCAGGTTAGGTTACTCTGTCAACAGTGCCCAAACATGAATTCCACTGCCCCACCCTCATGCTTATACCATTACTTGCTGAACACATCAGTCCTCACTGCACAACACTTTCCCATTGTATTTGGAAAGCAAAAAGAATTTTCATTGGTTGATTATATGATCCTTAGCAGTCAGTCAAACAACTTTTCCCCACTTATGAATGTTTCCAAAGTAAATTAAAATGCACAACTTATTGCCCCTATGATTTTTGGATGCAGCAGTGTGCAGGAGATTTCTGAAGACTCAACGACAATTCACGAGGGTTGGCAATCCCAATGACAACTCTGTTGGCAGATACATCAAAGGGAACCCCCTCCTTTGGTGGTGCGCAGAGTCTTTGCATGCAACCGCACTAACTCACTGGGACCAGGATTAGGGAGCCACGAGTCTGTTGGTTGCACCTCTGGTGGCAATTTTTGTATCCACAAACCTAAAGCAGCACTTGGCCTGCATTAGCGGTCAACAGCAGTCCAGTGAGGAAATTCAGGAAAACTCAGCCCACTTTGGTGATAATTTCAGTCTTGAGTTTTCGTGCCTCAAACCAGATGGTAGCTTAGGTGCCCAGCCCATTAAGGCCTACCTCATCGCAGGTTGGAGGTCACTCCCAGAGCTTTCACAACAGGGCAACCTACTGATGCAATTTTCTATGAGGGGAAGGTATCAGCCTTACTCGCGGCTGAGCTCATATCTCATTATGTGGGTGAACCCAAAGCCTTGTGAGTGACAGAGATGGGAGGGATGGGCTCTCGATATGTGGGTGTCATTTGCAGGTGAATTTGCTCTAACATGATGAGTCGGACACACCCTGTTGTTACAAAGTTCACCCTTTTCCACTTTTATGATGAGAAGGCAAGGTATCATGTTTTAAAACTTTAAATGTATTGCTTTCGATAGAGGGAGGCTCACTATCAATAATCAAAACAGGAACTAAAGAATTATAACCATCTTTATTGTGCTTTGGTTTTATTCTGTCCATTTCCATTTCTTCCTCTTTCCCCTTTCCCGCCTTGCAATTTTCCTCCTTTCCTGCTGGAGTAAAATTTTGTAAGTGTGAGCTTTCCTCCAATATTCCCATCCCTCTCTCATCTGACATCAAATCACACATTATCTATTGGAGGGTCATCGGGCACGTTGATTTTTTCCACAACCTGACTCATTGGAACACTCAAAACAGGTGCCCTTGGAGAGAACAGTTGACATAGACATGGACATAGAATTTACAGTGCAGAAAAAGGCCATTCGGCCCATTGAGTCTGCACTGGCCCATGGAAATGTCATTCTCCTTAAGCCCACGCCTCCACCCTATCCCTACAGTAACCCCATCTAACCTTTTTGGACACTAAGGGCAATTTAGCATGGCCAATCCACCTAACCTGCACATCTTTGGACTGTGGGAGGAAACCGGAACAGCCGGAGGAAACCCACACAGACACAGGGAGAACGTGCAGACTCCGCACAGCCAGTGACCCAAGCCGGGAATCAAACCTGGGACCCTGGAGCTGTGAAGCAACTGTACTATCCACTTGGCTGCCGTGACGCCGTCCACTGTACTACCGTGACGGCCAAACATGTGCTGGACTGCCAGTCGGTAACGCAAAGCAAAACACATCAACTGAACTGCACTGAGTCTGTAGGACTGCTCACATTAGGTGTGACACGTAAAACCTGCTTTCAAGATTCAGGACAGCACTTGGTGCTTGGAGGTTTTGTGCTCACCGAGGTAAGGGATGTTGGTACTGGGGATGAAACTCTTCTCTGTTGCAGACATGTTGGTATTGAACACATCCTGTCCCCAATAAAATACCCTTACCCAAATCTCACCCACACTCGCCCTCCCACTACAGCAAAATCCCTGTATTTATTTGCATGTGAACATATGGCTGCCACAGGGTCATACATGTCAACAAAGATTTCTTATGGTCAAACAATGTTGCGTAGTAATCATGTAACTACTTAGCATCTTCCCACCTGAAAGCAGTTCACACTACAAATGACTTCTGAAGTTCCGTTCTACCTTTTTCTGAAGCAAGGTTTTAACAGACAAACCTCATAATAGTGTCATCTAAAAAACAAATCTGTTTTACTTACTCATGTCGCCTGTTGAAGATCTTTCTGCTTTAACGTTCTGTGCTTTATGCTTTTCAAGAGCAGCACACTGCATTGATTGAGTCAATGTATTTTATAGCTTTTATAGGTGTGGAGTGTTTCGGTGATATCATGGGTGTGTGTTTAATTTAATAAATCTGTCATAATGTATAATAACAGGGGACAGAACACAGCATCAGTGAAATATATTTGTGTAGTGTATCTAGACCTGTCCATTGTAACAATTTGGAATAATGCCAATCCATAGTGTACCAAGTCCAAAGGCAGAGGGTGGGACACTGGAGTGGCAGGGAGTGGGAGCAGTTTAAGTTCTGACGTGTGCATTGACGAAACTCAATGAAAAGCTCATCAAAAAGTTTAGTGATTGATCCCTTCATGTCTTAAGGCACAGAAGGGAGATGCACTGAGGCTACAAATCTCGACAACCCCCACAAACAGTGGTGCAGGGTAGAAAGGGTTAAGGTGGTCATTCCTGATGCAGGCAGTGCCAACTTTATTCTGTCTGCTAATTTCAATGACTGTAATGTGCAGCCAGTGCTCAGTGTACTGTTGCGTGGCTGCACCGTGAGAGGGGAGTAGGTTAGGCTGCAGTACTATTACGATCCCGGACCAGATCACAACAGGGCTAGGATGCTGGACAGAAACCCCAATGTTTTCAAGGCAGCACGGTTATGCAGTGGTTAGCACTGCTACCTCGCGGTGCTGAGTACCCGGGTTCTATCCCGGGTCACTGTCTGTGTGACGTTTTCACATTCTTCCCATGTCTGCGTGGGTCTCACCCCCATGGCCCAAAGATGTGCAAGGTAGGTGGATTGGCCATGCCAATTTGACGCTTCATTGGGAAAAAAACAATTAGGTACTTTAAATTTATAAAAGAAAACCCCAATATTTTATTTTACTTTTGTTAAACTGTGAGGAAAGGGAGTGATTTAACAAAGAAATAGGGATATTGTGTTTTAAATCAAACGTTATTACTAACACAGCATGAAAATATCTTTAACTTCACACAAGAAAATAAATAACAATTACCCCTTAAACAATGCTATTCAATAAAATGACACAGTAACCCTCACAGCTATTTTTATTTCCACTCAAACAACAAAACTATCTCAGGTCCTAATCTTTTGAGACTGCTTGAAAGAAAGAGACCTGACACCCTGTCAGAATAATGCTGAATTTTGGGGCAGCACGGTGACGCAGTGTTTAGCTCTGCTGCCTCACGCCACTGAGGACCCAGGTTCAATCCCGGCCCCGGGTCACTGTCCGTGTGGAGTTTGCACATTCTCCCCGTGTTTGCGTGGGTTTCGGGTTTCGCGCCCACAACCCAAAGATGTGCAGTGTAGGTGGATTGGCCACGCTAAATTGCCCCTTAATTGGAAAAAATTAATTGGGTACTTTAAATTTATAAAAAAGAAAAAAAAAGTTTATCCTCATGTCTCCATTGCCTCTTTTGCCAATTACCTTAAATCTGTACCATTGTGTTCTCAATCCTTCCGCCAATGGTAGCAGTTTCTTTCTGTGCAGAACCTTTGTGATTTTGAATACCTCTTTCAAATCTACCTTCGACCTTCTCTTCTCCAAGAAAAACAGTCCCAACCTCTCCAATCTATCTACATGACCGATGTTTCTCATCTCTGAAACTAATTTCATAAATCTTTTCTGCATTCTCTCCAATGCCTTCATATATTTCCTACGGTGTGATGCCCAGAATTAGACACAATTCCCAAATTTTAAAACTCAAACAAACATGGACTAAACATTATTTAGTAGGTAACCAATACACTAAACTACAGTAAAGGTATTTTCCTCATTAAGTAATTCGCACAACCAAAAACCCCATGCCATATTTGCGCTTAACACTTTGGGCAGAATTCACCGCAATCGGCGAATTGGCCCGATGCCGGTGTCAAGAACGGCGCAAAACTCCGGCGTCGGGCCAACCGGAATTCTCCGGACTGGCCGGCTGGACTGGCCAGAAACCGATGGCTGCTCAGCCTATCAGGGCCCAGAGAATTGTCAGGGGGACAGTTGCCAATGGCCGCCGACCAGCGTGGCATGATCCCCGCCCGAAAACCGGCTCCGGAGAATACGGCAGCAGGCGTCGGAGCGGCGGGGCAGAATTCGTGCCACTCCCCGGGGATTCTCCGACCCCAGGGCGGGGGGGGTGTGGGGGGGTGTCGGAGAATCAATCACGCCTTTTATGCCACACTCTCAACAGATATGTCGCCTTCTGAGAAAGTCCAAAATTCTTCCAGGTTATTCAACAGACTCATTTACCCCTGCCCCACCAGGAAGAATCTTCTAATGCCCGGCGTCATGGTGGCACCGTGGTTAGCACTGTTGCCTCACAATGCATGGGACCTAGGTTCAATTCCAGCCTTGGGTCACTGCCTGTGTGGAGTTTGTACGTTCTCCCTCTGTCTGCGTGGGTTTCCGCCGGGTGCTCCGGTTTCCTACCATCCAAAGCTGTGCAGTTTAGATGCATTGGCATGGTAAATTGCTCCTTATTGCTTCAAGGTTATGTGGAGATACTGGGATTTGGGGATAGGACAGGAGCCTAGGTAGGGTGCTCTTTCAGAGGGTCAGTGCAGACTCCATCGGCCAAATGGCTTCTTTCTGCACTGTTGTGATTCTATGATTCTATTCTATGATTCTTTTAACTATCCTATCACTCAATCTTCCTGAGTATAATCAAATGGATTTCTACAACAGGGCACCCTCTGGTGACTTGTGGGTATTTAAATTTCCATAGGTCTCATATCTTCCAACAGGGAAGCTGTTCTCACTAGCATTGTGCTTGGTGATTAACACAAAAAAAAGTCTCTCCCTCTGTTTGACACAGCAGCCGCTGCTTTCGATCAGCCCCTCCAGGTGTCTTTGTCTGACTGTGACTGCAAGCTTACCTTCAACAAAACCAACTGCTCCTCTTTTGTGTCAAGGTGTGAAATCTAGTACTTGGGTTTCCGATGGGTTTTATTGGTTCTCTGTCCCCGTGGCAAATGACATGGGCTTGTGTCTGGGCAGACATCAGCATGATTATCATCCCCCATTCCAAGAAATTTCAGTACGCACTTGGGGATCTTCCTCCGAGGCCCGTGGAGTGGGTCTGATGACCTGACTCGACCCGACCCGGCAGAACTCCTCGAACGACCCGACCCGGACGTTGAAGAGCTCTGAACCGGAAGTGCAGCCCCGTCCTTGATTTCGACCCGACCTGTACCTCGGAGCGCCCGACGTGGCCTAGGAACCAATGCCACCCCCCAGACCACCCGATCCAGCCGCTGGAGCACCCGACCCGGCAACCGACCATGAGACCTGGCCCGCCCCAGCCCGGAGAGACCCGCCCAACAACCCGACCCGGAGAAGCCCGCCCAGCGATCTTCAAACCTGCAAGAGAAGATATAAGAGAACGATTTGTGATGGTGTTTGTGTTAGAATTAAGTTTTAAGAGATTAGTCAGTTAATAATAATAATAATCTTTATTGGCACAAGTAGGCTTACATACACTGCAATGAAGTTACTGTGAAAAGCCCCTAGTCGCTACATTCTAGCGCCTGTTCGGGTACACAGAGGGAGAATTCAGAATGTCCAATTCACCTAACAGCACATCTTTCAGGACTTGTGGGAGGAAACCGGAGCACCCGGAGGAAAGCCACACAGTTACAGGGAGAACGTGCAGACTCCGCACAGACAGTGATCCAATCTGGGAATCGAACCTGGGACCCTGGCACTGTGAAGCAACATTGCTAACCACTGTGCTACTGTGCCACCCAATAGGAGATGTAAAAAGAGGATCTGTGTGAGAGAGCTCGCAGAGAGTTGGAACGTGCCGGCGCCATCTTGGATCTTAGATTCAACAGGACCAAGACAGTGCTGTACCGAAGGAAGATTCGGTTTGGGGGTGCTGTACCCAGCAAAACTTGGGTCACATTTGAAGGCCAGGAGTATTATTTTGAAACGCCAGAAGAGGAAAATGACCTTTTAAGAGACCATAAATTGGGGGAGAACTGAGAGTTGGTGTGAGATGGAGGAGCTATATCTGAAAGGTTGGATGTTATGGCTATTGTGTGTGGCTGGAAGGTGTGTTTTTTTTCTTTGGGGAGTTATAAGTTTGTAAGGGGGTAATCCCCCCTCCCGCTGTTTGTGGTGTTTTTCTTTTCGGAGAGGGCGATTTGTGATTTTGGGTGTTCTTTCTTTACAGGTAAGGGTGTGTTTGATGGGGCCCGTTGGGTGGGGTTGCCAGCAGAGGGGCATTCAGATGGGAAGGGGGCCATTTGCGCAGGCTATGGAGGAACTGGTGGGGGGGGGGGGGGGTGTGGGGAGGGCCTTCGGGCGGGAGCAGCCAAGCTGGCAGGTAATGCTGGTGAATGGAGGTGAGGTGGGGGAAGAGGCTGTGAGAGGTGGCCAGGTGGAGGGAGAAAGGGAGTGGGGAGGGGGTATCATGACATGGCAGAGTTGGAGATTGAGCATTGTCATGAGCAGAGAGGAGGGGCCATCTTGGATGGGCCCGGTTTAGGGTGGCATTAGGGAGATGATGGTGGATGGAAGGTGTAGTGATATCATGGTTGTGTTGTAATTCACCGACTGACCACTAGGAGTCTCATTAGTATATCAGTGAATGTTCCTTCTTGAGCTGCAAACTCAATGTGAGCAAAAGCGAGATCTTCCCGGTGAACCCACAAGGGAGAGGGGCAGTGTTGAGGGGAATGCAGTTTAAACAATCCCAACATAAATTCCACTTTCTGGGGATACAAATCGCTCATGACTTGGTGGGGGTTCACAAGTGGAACCTCACCAGTCAGACAGAGGAAGTCAAAAAGGACCTGCAGAGATGGAATGCACTCCCACTCTCCCTTGCGGGGAGAGTTACGATGATCAAAATGAACGTGCTTCCCAGGTACCTCTTCCTACTCAGATCCATCCCGATCTACATCCCCAAGGCCTTTTTCAACTTACTGGACAAACTAATCATGGGTTTGTATGGGGGAGGGGAAGAATGCTAGAATCACAAAGAATGTCCTACAAAAAACAAAGTCCAGGGGAGGGCTAGCCCTGCCAAACCTACAATACTACCTTTGGGTGGTGACAGTAGAACAAGTAATGGGATGGATCAAGGAGCCAGAAGCCGAGTGGGTGCTTGCGGAGGAGGCCTCCTGCAGGGGGACCTCGCTCCAGGCCCTCACCAGGGCGGTACTCCCATCCCCACCCAAAAAACACTCCAGCAGCCCAGTGGTGGTTGCCACTCCCCCAGACCTGGAACCAATTACGGCAACAATTTGGCCTGACCGAAATGTCCGACAAAGCCCCCATCTGATACAACCATAGGTTTGTACCAGCGCTCACCGACACCACCTTTCAAAGGTGGAGATAAGGGGGGGGGGGGGGGAGACACTGGCAGTCAGGGACCTACACACTGACGGTAGGGTCACAACACTGGACGAACTGACGGAGAGATTTCAGCTAGCTAAAGGCAACAAACTCGGGTACCTGCAGCTTACAAACTTGCTGCGGAAGGAGACAAGGACGTACACACGACCACAACGAGACAGACACTGCTAGACGGGTTATTGGACGCAAACATTCTAGACAAAGGAAACTGTAGTAACATGTACGAACGACTGGTAGAGAGGACTGACACTGTACTGGGCACGACGAGGAAGAAATGGGAGTAAGACCTGGGGCTCAAAATAGGGGCTGGACTCTGGAGTGAAGCACTGCATAGGGTCAACTCCACATCCAACGTGCGCAAGACTCAATTTAACACAACTAAAGGTGGAACATAGAGCCCACTTAACAAGAACCCGAATGAGCAGGTTCTTCCCGGAGGTGGAGGATAGATGTGAACGGTGCCAAGGAGGCCCAGCCAACCACACCCACATGTTCTGGTCTTGCCCCAGACTTGCTGGGTACTGGACAGCCTTCTTCAAGGCAATGTCCAAAGTGGTGGGGGTAAGGGTGGAGCCGTACCTGATCATGGCGGTCTTCCGGGTATCAGACCAGCCAGATCTATTCCTGGGAGGAGGGCGGACGCCCTTGCCTTTGCCTCCCTGATCGCCCGCCACAGAATCCTGCTTGGCTGGCGGTCAGCAGCACCACCCAAAGCTGCAGACTGGCTGTCCGACCTATCGGAATCTCTCCAAATGGAGAAAATCAACTTCGCCATCCGAGGATCAGAAGATGGCTTCTTCAGAACATAAGAGCCATTCACCCAACTGTTCCGGGATCTGTTGGTGGCCAATGAACAAACAGATAAATAACCAAGTAGCCAAGAGCCAGGGGAAAGTAGCCAACTCATGAGAAAAGAGAGGGAATGAGGGAAAACCCGGGGTGTTGGGGAGACACAGTGCAAGAGAGGGTAGCCAAACACAACATAAAAGAAAGGGGAGCTGCAGGGAGGGAGAGGGGGGAGAATGGGGGGGGGGGGGGGGAAGGGGGGCAGGAAGGCTGGGGAAGGAAGAAAGAAGGACAGGGGGAAAAGAACAATAGAGAGGAGCCAGAGGGGAGAAAGACGAGGGAACACAAACTGGAAGGAGAGCACGGAAAATGACAATGACCATGGCGAACACAGCAGAGCAACCGAGAGTAAGAAAGTACAGGAGGAAGGAATGACGGACGGCTGAAGCAGTGCCAAACGCACAACAACAATAACGAAAAACCGACCGGGTGAAGCAAGCAACATCGGGGCGCCCCCCCCCCCCCCACACCCAGATCTATTTTTGTATCACTGGTGTTGTATGTACTGTCTTTGTTAAAAAAAACAAAGGAAAAGAAGGGGTGTCTTCACCTCCCCCCCCCCCCCCCCCGCAAAGACATGTATACATGTATAATGTAATTGTCTTTCCAGTGCTTCAACGTATGTACACTTCCCCAGTTTTCACTTACCCACCCCTTGGATTTTTTTTTAATCACATGATTTTTCTAATTATATAGTGTTTTTATTTTTATTATCTTCTCTTTTTTTCATTCTCATCTTTGAGTACACCTGTAAATATACTGTGGGCAAAAAACCCAATAAAAAACATTTTTAAAAAAATAAGTGAATGTTAGAGTCAGGTGAACTCAGACTGGCGACGGAACTGGGGAGAGAGGTTGCTTGTGTATGTTCATGCTGTTATTTATCTGTTGTTTTGTATATATTTGACCCCAGTTAATGTTAATAAATTGTTTATAACTTTAGCTACAAGTATTCTTGTAATATAAGCACCCGGGTTTCCTCCGGGTGCTCCGGTTTCCTCCCACAGTC
Organism: Scyliorhinus torazame; assembly: GCF_047496885.1. Taxonomy (NCBI): domain Eukaryota; kingdom Metazoa; phylum Chordata; class Chondrichthyes; order Carcharhiniformes; family Scyliorhinidae; genus Scyliorhinus; species Scyliorhinus torazame. Next base: position 162,351,578 of record NC_092716.1, read on the forward strand.
CAAAGGTGTGCAGGTTAGGTGGATTGGCCATGATAAATTGCCCTTAGTGTCCAAAATTGCGCTTAGTGTTGGGTGGAGGTGTTGACCTTGGGTAGGGTGCGCTTTCCAAGAGCCGGTGCAGACTCAATGGGCCGAATGGCCTCCTTCTGCACTGTACATTCTATGATAATCTATGATTAATCTAGGACAAAGGTTCGGCACAACATCGTGGGCCGAAGGGCCTGTTCTGTGCTGTATTTTTCTATGTTCTATAAGTCAGGCCAGGAACATTACAGTAGGGAGGAATAAAGACGTAAGCCTCCGGTAAGAATTGTAATATGGAACGTTCATGCGTTAAACGGGTTGATTAAGAGGTCTTGGGTTTTTGCAGACCTGAGGAGTTTGAAGGCAAAGGTGATCTTTTTATCGGAGACTCACCTCCGGGTGAAGAATCAGGTTAGGTTGAGGAAGGGATGGGTGAGACGAGGGGTGGCCATTTTGTTGAACAAAAGGACAGGGTTGTGGAGGCCAAGGAAATGCGGAAACTAGGGGGTAAATATATGACAATGAGTGGGGTGCTGGGATTTTCCGGTGGCGGCCATGGAGTGAGAGGTCGTTTATTTGGTCGCTCCCGCTCGTGGTGGACTATTGGGACCTTTTCCCCTGATTTATGGGGGATTTGACCAGTAAAATTGGAGACTGGTGAGGCAGAGAAGAGGAACCCCCACCAGTTTATGGAGTCGTGGACCAGAAGTGGTCTGCAAAGAAGAGATTGTTGGGCAAAGAAGAGAGTGGAGCTTGCAGCCCAGGAAAACAAGGCAGAGGTTCAGGAGCTGAGAGTGCCGGCCCAGTGGTCAACGGAGCAGCCGGTGAAATTCCTCCAGGAGAGTTTCGCCAAGCAAAGACCTGAATACCTGGACCCGATTAAGACGGGGATTGATCGGGTAGAGCAAAGGTTGGAAGCCCAGGGATTGGCGATCCAGAAGTGGAAGAGAAGGTGGCTGAGCACAAGGACCGGCTAACGGCGATGGCAATGGAAATGGATCTGATGAGCGACCATCAGAAAAGGCTGCAGGAGAAGGCGGAGGATTTGGAGAACAGGTGATGCAGGCAGAATTTGGGGATTGTTGGCCTCCCGAAGGGTATCGAGGGATCAGACGCAGTGGCATATGTGGCGCATACGTTTGAGAAGCTGCTTGGCGAAAGTGCGTTTGCCCAACCCCTGGAAGTGGACAGAGTGCATACAGAACTTGCGAGGAAACCGCGGGTGAATGAGCCGCTGAGGGCAATGGTGGTACAAATGCACCGGTTCCTGAATAAGGAACAGATCTTGAGGTGGGTCAGGCAGACGAGGAGCTTCAAATGGGAAGACAACGAGCTGCTTATTTACCAGGACTTGGGTACGGAACTGGCCAAAAGAAGAGCGAGCTTTAACAAAGTTAAATCGGCCCTCTTCAAGAAGGGGGTGAAGTTCGGCATGTTGGACCCAGCACGTTTGTGGGTCTCATATGAGGGCCAAGAACTTTATTTCGGATCGCCAGATGAAGTGATGAACTTTGCCAAGGACAGGAGACTGGCAGGTGATTGAGGACATTGAACTTAGGGGCGAGTAATTCTGTGCCAGTGCTGCTAAATTTATTTTCTTTTTGAGCTGTGCATGCATGTTTTTTTGGACCAATTTTATGGGCAGGTGCTCAGTTTTATGTGCGGGTTAACTTTGTTCTTGTGGGGGGATGGTGGGTGATATTTTCTTCTTTGTGTTTGGTGGGGATTGTGATGTTTTGCATATGTATGTTCAAGTGGGGGGGGAGGGAGAACAATAGGGGCTAGGATGCTTGACACCATGGGTGGGGGCTACCAGGCTAGCTGGGGGGAAGCGCAATGGGGGGGTGAGCAGGTGACTATTTTGCTATGGGGGGTTGGGATTGTTCTTTTGTTAGTGGGGAGGAGGGGATGGGAGAGGGGGAATTGTTCTGCTGACAGAGGAGCGACTGGCGTTGGGAGACAAATTGGAGGTCGAGGACCGTGGGCCTGAAGAGGTGTGGGACGCGAGCTGGAGGTTGGCCTAAGAAGGGTGTTGGTTGATTCATGGGGGGAGGAGTGGAGGGGGGGGGGTTGCCCCCCGACCAGGCTGATCACATGGAATGTGAGAGGGCTGAATGGGCCGGTCAAGAGGGCTCGGCTGTTCGCGCTCTTAAGGAGGTTGACGTGGCAATGTGACAAGAGACCACCTGAGGGTAGTGGATCAGACTGGACTGAGGAAGGGGTGGGCCGGGCAGGTATTTCACTCGGGGCTAGACTCTAAAACTAGGGGGGTTGCGATCTGATTAATAAGCCGGTGTCAGTTGAGGTAATGAATATAGTGGCGGACTCAGGGGGTAGGTATATCATGGTGAGCGGGAAGCTGGAGGGGATGCCGGTGGTATCAGTGAATATATACGCACAAAATTGGAACGACGCGGAGTTTATGAGGCAGGTGTTAGGGAAGATCCCGGATCTGGACTTGCATAAGCTGATCATGGGGTGGGGGGGGGATCTTCAACACGATCATTGATCTGTGGTTGGATCGGTCGAGTTCAAGGACAGGGAGGGTGCCAGCCGCGGCGAATGTACGAAAGGGGTTCATGGAGCAGATGGGGGGGGGGGGGTGGTGGGGGGGGGGGGGGGGGGGGGGGTTAGACCCGCGGATGTTCGGACGACCAAGGGTGAAGGAGTTTTCTTTTTTTCCCACGTGCACAGAGTTGACTCTCGGATTAATTTTTTCATTTTAAACAGGGCTTTACTGGCGGGGGTGGTGGATACCGAGTATACGCCGATTGTTGTGTCGGATCATGCCCCACACAGGGTGGATCTATGAGTGACGAAGGAGGGGGGGTCAGCACCCGCAACAAAGATTGGATGTACTACTGTTAGCAGATGAGGGGGGGTGTGGACGGGTGAGGGTCGCAGGTGGCGAGGATCAAAAACAAATGGGAGGAGGGGTTTGGTGGGAAATAGGCTGGGGTCTGAAGTGCGAGGCGATGCGTAGGATGAATTCAACTTACACTTGGGTGAGGATGAGTTTGATCCAGTTCAAGTTGGCACTCCCCCTCCTCACGCTCTCCCAACCAACCGTGTATATCTCCACTCCCCTCTCCCAACTCATCTGGGAGCAGAAGTTGCTCCAATAAGGTGTACTCCGGCAACTCTTTCCGTGCAAAGTCCCTCACCTGCATATATCTAAATTCACTCTGTGCGAAGATGAGTGGGTTCTTCCAAGGGGTGGTTGATGAGTGCAAGACGTGTGGGCGAGGGCCGGCGAATCATGCGCACATGTTCTGGGGTTGCGAGAAGTTGGAGGGTTACTGGGAAGCAGTGGTTGAGATGTTATCTGAGATTCTAGGGGTGGAGGTCTGGCCGGACCAATGGTGGTGATCTTTGGGGTATGGGAAATGCCAGAGCTGCTGGAGGGGCGGCATGGCTGGGGGACTTGTACAACTTTCTCCAGTTGGAAAATATTAAATTTGAGTTGAGAGGGTCAGCGGAGAGCTTCGCGACACGGTGGGGGTTGTCCATGACAATGGTTGAGGAACTGTTTGTCACGGCCGGGAGGAAGAGGGAGGGGGAAAGGGAGGGGGTAGGAAGGAAACTGTGAGTTTGTGGAGTGTGTTTTTGTACATGTTGCTGTTTTTTTACACATATTTGGAATAAAATACATTTTTTTTTAAAAAAACAGATTATCTGGTGATTATCACATTGCTGTTCGTTCGAATTTGCTGCATGCATATTGGCCACCGTTTTTTCCGTTTTACGTTATAACGGTGCATCAAAAGTGAGTGTATATCAGGGACAGGAAAGAGGAGGTGCTGCACTATTGGATGTACCATCTTTTGAATGAGACATGAACCTGAGGTGCACCCAGGTGAATGTAAGACAGCCCATGGCACTACTTTACAGATTAGCAGGGGAGTTATTCCCAGTGTCAATATTTATATCTCAATCAACGTCACTCAAACAGCGTATTTGGTCATTATCACAGAGTTGTTTGGGAGAGCTTACTGAGTGCAAATTGGCTGAGAAGTTCATTTCATTACAACAATGGCTGCTCTTCGATAGTACTTAATTGGCAGTAAAGTGCTTTGGGCTACCCTGTCGATGTGAAAAATTGCAAGTCTTTCTTCTGTCTTCTGCCTTTAATGTCTAATGTTACATCCTCTAAGTCAAGGTTTTCCAAGTGTGGCTTGTGACCCGCGGGTGGGTCACAGGTGAGTGTCAGGAGGAGCGTGGCGTTCCTGCAGTGGTCCCGATCACAAGAGAAGTGCCCAACAGTCGCTACCGGCATTCTTATTGAGAATGGTGGCCTTTTAAATGAGAAGGAATTGAGGCTATGTGCAGTCATTCGACCATAAGCGACAGCAGTGAGCAGGTCATGGGCTCCGCACATACACTTGATGTCAAGCACCCAATATGTACGTCCTTTTGGCACTAAATCACTGAGGAGAGCCTCTCCCATTTTCTAGTTGCAGGCAAGCAACGCAAGGGTACTGTGAAGATGAAGAAGTTTCTTACAAGTAGGAGATGGTCAGAGACACAAAATAGGCAGTGCACCTGCTGGCCAGAGAATGTCACATCTGAATCTGCCAGAGAGAGCTGAACAGGAGAATCCATGACAGGACAGAGCAGTGCTTGTGTTAGCTTTGTAGAGAGCTTCAGGACCTCTGGTTAACAGCCTACAAAGAAGAAACGTAACTCGGGAACAAAGCAATACAAACGTGATTTCTTGAGGTATGATTTTGCCAATTGTATCAATGCAAATAAGGATGCAACACCCATGTATGTTATATGCAGGAAACTACTGGCAAATGAGAGAGGTTTCAAATTTTCAAAGAGAAGCAGTGGGTGAAAAATTACTTTTGAGGTTGAGACCCCAGAGTCAGTTATTACTTACAGCTGACTCCAAATTAAAAGACTACACTGCTGTACCTGACCTGTGACAGCACATTAAAAACAAGCCAAAATCCTATGATAGCATTCTGGAGTAACATTTCCCAGAAGCTGAGTAAAACAAGTATTTTGTTGTTATTGTCCTTCACGGCGTACATGTGCAACGTTAGATTTTCTGTTCTCACACAGATGAAGAAGGCACAAAGGAATTGGCTGAATTCTGAACCTGATATGCACATTGCCCTCTCCTGTGAATTTGACTGGAGTAAGATTGTGAGGACAAAGCAGACTCCCCTTTCACATTAAAGGTAAGCAAATGCTGCGTGTGTCTGTAAGGTCGGCTGATAGGCAAAAGTGAATCCCAGGAAAAAATTTTTGAAAAACATTGCTCCAAGTGGACCACCTTAATACTGTTCTTGCAGAAATTAAGACCTGAGGTGCTAATAATTGTCCCATTTACAACAGTCTGCCCACTGATTTTAATGTAATGTGCTTTAAAATGGTGGATACTTCAAACCAGAAAAAATACAAAAATGTTTACATGGACGATGCCATAACTGAGAGCGTACAACTGTTAAGAAAATCAAAATTATTGAAACGTTTGAGAGGGTGGCCGTAGTGCAGATGTTTCCATTTGTGGGGATCCCAAAACTCGGGGGCCTTCAATATAATACAGTCTCTACTAAATCCAATAAGTAATTGAGAATAAACTTTTTCATTCAAGTGTATAGAACCCGCTATTACATGGAGTGGTTGAGGCAAATAAGGTATATTTAAAGGGACATTAGATAAGTACATGAAGGAGAAAGGAAAGTAGGATATTTTGGTAGGGTGAGATAAAGCAAGTTGGGAGGAGGCTTCTTGGAACATTAACAATAGCATTGAGGTGTTGGGCTGAATGGTCTGCTTCTGTGTTGCTAAATGCAATGTAAGGCAAGAAATAATCATCATCCTTATTTCAAATATTAAAAATCAACAGTAAATACTCTATTAGTATAAAAAATATAACCTGATATTGAAAATATGGAAAGATGTGTCATTTGAAACATGGAAGTCTGGCAATATCTGGTCTGAGAGAAACATGAGAGGATACAGGGAAAGATCCCACAAAGGGTTAGCAGCAGCTGCAAAGAGCAGGATTGTAAAATGCAGATATCCTTGGTCAAGCAGGCTTAGCAAACAAGACAAACAGGATTTTTGTTTGAAGACAAAAACAATGGCTCACACCTTCATTGAAAGTAACTATCTTAGTAAGCAGCTGAAAAGGAAAGGATGAGGTTCAGTTGAATTTGGTGACAATTCTAGGTGTGAAATTCTGCGGATACCAGGTAAATTAAAGAAAACTGGAGACTATCAGTCTACGAGAAACATAATTCAAAGCCAAAATCAAAGTCAAAATTATGAGCTGAGGACACAATTGGAAAATAAAACTATAGAAATCACAGGAATTCAAAGTAACACCTCTTGAAGTCAAAGCATTTTGAACATCACAAAGGAAACAATATAATCAGATCTATCAGATGAGGTTATGTCAAAATGAATACTTAGTTGGATTAGAAAGGTTAGATCAAAGATACTTTTTACAATCAAAGAAAATAAGAGTTACTTTACAATAAAGTCATAAAAACTTAATAACTGTTAGAAAGAGAATATAAACCTAGAGACTAGAGCAGAACCAGAACTCAGAGGCAGAGAGGCGGAGAAGCAGAGAAGGAACAAGCAGCTCAGAATCAGATTACAGTCAGCTCGGCCATGGGAAAGGGACAGGGCATAGCAGCCGAGCTAAAATAGCTGATACACCTAAGGAAGACTAGAATTTAAAGAGTACGCAGAGTCAGCTCAGAGTCAGCTCAGAGACAGCCAGCAGAGCCAGCAGAGCCAGCTCTCACAGCTCGGTACATGGGAAAGATAGGACACAGCAACCAAGCTAACGAGCGAATACATCTAAAGAAGACCAGACTTTAAAGAAGATTGATTGTCAAGGTGGGCCTGAAGGTCCCTTCAACCAACCAGAAGGATCCAGAAGCAAGATCTTTTACTTTTCTGTAAAGACAGTAATTGCAGCTTTTAAAAGAAAAAAAATATAATAAGAAAAAAACTTAATTTAACCTGAAATAGTGATTATTCCAAAGTTTACTTTACTTGCTTAGCAATGCGGGACCCAGGATCGATGCTACTATGTGGTAAGGAGATGAAATCTTTAGTGAAGGTATGGGTTATACCGGGGGATAACTTGTAAACATAGTGTGGTAGTATGTATTGGGGGTCATGTGGGACTGGAAGCCCTAATGTCATTGGCTGACAGATCCCGGGTCCTGGTTGGCCGTTGACCTCAAGCTCCGCCCTGAAGGCGAAGTATAAGAAGCCGGTGTCTTCCCCCGCAGGCCAGTTTACTATCGGGCTGCTGGGGAACAGACACGCTTAATAAAGCCTCATCGACTTCACTCTATTCGTCTCACGGAGTCTTTGTGCGCTACAATTTATTAAGCGTGCCTAAAAAGGACTATGGAGCTCAGGATCATTCCAGAATGCCTGAGGATCAGCCCCCACGCAGTGAATGCGGCAGCAGCCTTCAAACACTGGCAGACTTGCTTCGAGGCCTACATCAGATCGACCACAGGCCGAGTCTCAGACAAACAAAAACTGCAGGTCCTGCACTCGAGGGTGAGCACGGAGATTTTCACCCTCATTGAAGACACCGACGATTTCCAGACGGCGTTCACAGCACTGAGAAATCTCTACGTTCGCCCAGTTAACCAAATCTACGCTCGCTACCAGCTCGCGGCAAGACGGCAAGCTCCCGGAGAATCGATGGACGAGTTCTACGCCGCGCTGCTGATTTTGGGACGAGCCTGCAGCTGCCCGTCGGTGAATGCAAACGAACATACGGACATGTTAATGTGTGACGCTTTTGTGGCAGGTATGCAATCCTCCCAAATCCGCCAAAGACTTCTAGAAAAAGAGTCGCTAGGACTCTCAGAGGCCCGGGCCCTAGCAGCCTCCCTCGACATGGCCGCGCGTAATACCCGCGCCTACGGCCCCGACCGCGCGGCAGGCCATTGGGCCCCGTACTTACCCGTCGCAGCAAACCCCCTACCCCCCCCCCCCCGGACACCCCACAGGCTTGCGCAGTCCAAACGCCGAGTCGCACCGGGGGCGCCCGCTGTTATTTCTGCGGCCAGGCGAAGCACCCCCGACAACGCTGTCCGGCCCGCGCAGCCATCTGCAAAAGCTGCGGGAAAAAGGGCCACTATGCGGTGGTGTGCCGATCCCGCGAGGTCGCCGCCGTCCCGGGGCCACAGGGAGCCCTACAAGCAGTCTATGCCTCCCAAACCCCCCAGCACGCCTTGTACGACACGCAGGCGCAGCCGCTCTGGGTCCCGACCACCGCGGCCCCGGGAGAACTGGGAGCCCTGCACGCCGCCTACGCTCCCCAACCCCCCTCCCCGCAGTCCATGTACGACCCGCCGCCGGCGCTCCCGCTTTGGGTCCCGGCCAACACTCTCCACAGAGAGGAAGGGGTCTTTCGCGTCCCGAACGCCACCCTCACCCCCGTCCCGCGCCCCACGCCTGACCCACCGGCGCCACCTACTTGGACCCCGACCACCGCTGTCCCCGGTGAGGGAGCCCCTCGCGCTCCTTGCGCACGCGGCTCCACGCCTGACCCGCCGGCGCCGCCGACTTGGGCCCCGACCACCGCTGTCCCCGGAGAGGGAGCTCCGCGCGTTCGTAGCGCCCGCGGCCCTGGCGCTCGCAGTGAAGGAACTCCGCGCGGTCCTAGCACTCCCCAGAACCCCCGGACACCATGTGCGACCCGCAGACGCCGCCATTTTGGGTCCCAACCACCACGAGGGGAGGAGGGGCGCCGTTGTGCGACCCGCAGACGCCGCCATTTTGGGTCCCGACCACCACGAGGGGAGGAGGGGCGCCGCCATCTTGGACCGCCCCCGACCTGTACGACGCATGGGGCGGCCATTTTGTCCACCCCCGACGCCATCTTGTGACCCCCCAGCCACGTGCGATGTATGGGGGTGGCCATTTTGTCCATCCCCGACGCCATCTTGGACGGCAACAATGGACCCCACCCCACTACTACAACCACGGCTCGCTTCGGTTACGCTCGATCAGGCTCGGCCCCGGACTCTCCAGACGACGACGACAACGGTCCTAATTAACGGCCACGAGACGCCATGCCTAGTCGACTCCGGGAGCACGGAAAGTTTTATACACCCCGACACAGTAAGACGCTGTTCCTTAACTACCTACCCCAGCGCACAAAAGATTTGCCTAGCTGCAGGATCCCACTCCGTACAGATCCAGGGATTCTGCAGAATTACCCTAACGGTACAGGGGAGGGAATTTAAAAACTACAAACTTAACGTCCTTCCCCAACTCTGTGCCCCCACCTTGTTGGGATTAGATTTCCAATGTAACCTACAGAGCCTTACGTTTAAATTCGGCGGCCCCATACCCCCACTCACTATCTGCGGCCTCGCTACCCTCAAGGTGCAACCCCTGTCCTTGTTTGAGAACCTCACCCCGGGTTGCAAACCCGTCGCCACTAGGAGCAGACGGTACAGCGCCCAGGACCGGACCTTCATTCGGTCCGAAGTCCAGCGACTACTAAAGGAGGGCATAATCCAGGCCAGCAATAGTCCCTGGAGAGCGCAGGTGGTAGTAGTGAAGACAGGGGAGAAACAAAGGATGGTCATTGACTATAGCCAGACCGTCAACAGGTACACACAACTAGACGCGTACCCTCTCCCCCGCATATCCGACATGGTCAATCGGATTGCCCAGTATTAAGTCTTCTCCACCGTGGACCTCAAGTCCGCCTACCATCAGCTCCCCATCCGCCCAAGTGACCGCAAGTACACAGCCTTCGAGGCAGACGGGCGATTATACCATTTCCTAAGGGTCCCATTTGGCGTCACAAACGGGGTCTCGGTCTTCCAACGGGAGATGGACCGAATGGTTGATCAACATGGGTTACGGGCCACGTTCCCGTACCTCGACAATGTAACCATCTGCGGCCACGATCAGCAGGACCACGACGCCAACCTCCAAAAATTCCTCCAGACTGCCAAAGCCTTGAACCTCACGTACAACGAGGACAAGTGCGTTTTTAGCACCGATCGGCTAGCCATTCTGGGCTACATAGTGCGCAATGGGATAATAGGCCCCGACCCCGAACGTGTGCGCGCACTCATGGAATTTCCCCCCCGCACTGCCCAAAAGCCCTGAAACGCTGCCTGGGGTTCTTTTCGTACTACGCCCAGTGGGTCCCCCAGTACGCAGACAAGGCCCGCCCCCTAATACAGACCACGACCTTCCCTCTGTCGACAGAGGCTTGCCAGGCCTTCAGCCGCATCAAAGCGGACATCGCAAAGGCCACGATGCGCGCCATCGACGAGTTCCTCCCCTTCCAGGTCGAGAGCGACGCCTCCGACGTAGCTCTAGCGGCTACCCTTAACCAAGCGGGCAGACCCGTGGCCTTCTTCTCCCGAACCCTCCACGCCTCAGAAATCCGCCACTCCTCAGTGGAAAAGGAAGCCCAAGCCATAGTGGAAGCTGTGCGACATTGGAGGCATTACCTGGCCGGCAGGAGATTCACTCTCCTCACTGACCAACGGTCGGTAGCCTTCATGTTCGATAATGCACAGCGGGGCAAGATTAAAAATGACAAGATCTTAAGGTGGAGGATCGAGCTCTCCACCTTCAACTATGAGATCTTGTACCGGCCCGGAAAGCTGAACGAGCCGTCCGATGCCCTATCCTGCGGCACATGTGCCAACGCACAAATTGACCGCCTCCAAACCCTCCACGAGGACCTCGGCCACCCGGGGGTCACTCGGTTTTACCACTTTATCAAGTCCCGCAATCTCCCATACTCTTTAGAAGAGGTCCGTACAGTCACAAGGGACTGCCACATCTGCGCGGAATGCAAGCCGCATTTTTTCAGGCCAGATGGAGCGCACCTGATTAAGGCTTCCCGCCCCTTTGAACGCCTCAGTCTCGATTTCAAAGGGCCCCTCCCCTCCACCGACCGCAACGCATATTTCCTTAATGTAGTGGACGAATACTCCCGCTTCCCTTTTGCCATTCCCTGCTCTGACATGACCGCGGCCACAGTCATTAAAGCCCTGAACAGCATCTTCACGCTGTTCGGTTACCCCGCATACGTCCACAGCGACAGGGGGTCCTCTTTCATGAGTGACGAGCTGCGCCAGTTCCTGCTCAGCAAGGGCATAGCCTCAAGCAGGACGACCAGCTACAACCCCCGGGGGAACGGGCAAGTAGAAAGGGAGAACGGCACGGTCTGGAAGGCCGTCCTACTGGCCCTATGGTCCAGGGATCTCCCAGTTTCACGGTGGCAGGAGGTCCTCCCGGACGCTCTCCATTCCATCCGGTCGTTATTATGTACAAGCACTAATCAAACGCCTCACGAGCGTCTCCTTGTCTTCCCTAGGAGATCCTCCTCTGGAACGTCGCTGCCGACCTGGCTGGCGGCCCCAGGACCCATCCTGCTCCGAAAGCACGTGCGGGCACATAAGGCGGACCCGTTGGTCGAAAGGGTTCACCTCCTCCACGCAAACCCCCAGTACGCCTACGTGGAGTACCCTGACGGCCGACAGGACATGGTCTCCCTGCGGGATCTGGCGCCCGCCGGCACCACGCACACCCCCCCGACACCATCAACCCAACCGCCCCCCTTCCTGCCACCGCCGCACCCTGCGACCGCCCCCTTCCCAGGAGGATCAGTCCCCCTCCCCTTTGCACCGACAGCTGAAACCGTGCGGCTCGCGGAGGCGACAACACTGGTACAAGCACCACCACCACCGCCGGGGCCGAGGCGATCGACACGGACGACCAGACCGCCCAACCGACTCGTGGCGTCGATGTAAAACAAAGATGGACAGTTCAATGAACATTTTGTTTTTCCTATACCCTCTGTAAATAGTTGTAACAGGACGACACTGTCCAATACTGTACTACCATGTAACTGTTCTATCCTCCCAGGACCAGCCCTGTAAACCCTTACCACCATACGAAGCATCACCCCGCCGGGTTCATTTTTGACAAGGGGTGAATGTGGTAGTATGTATTGGGGGTCATGTGGGACTGGAAGTCCTAATGTCATTGGCTGACAGATCCCGGGTCCTGGTTGGCCGTTGACCTCAAGCTCCGCCCTGAAGGCGAAGTATAAGAAGCCGGTGTCTTCCCCCGCAGGCCAGTTTACTATCGGGCTGCTGGGGAACAGACACGCTTAATAAAGCCTCATCGACTTCACTCTATTCGTCTCACGGAGTCTTTGTGCGCTACACATAGTTTGACCTGAATAGCACCCACTGAAGCCTGAGTCCGAGTCGGAGTGAGAATCCCTGTTCACTATTTAGAATGTCGGCCCTTTTTGGTATCGGGGAACTTCTAAGAATAGTGGTGAGTTTTCAAAAACAAACCACATTTCCAATGAGATAGTAACCCATAATATATCAATAATCTTTTCTAATAACAACTTTCCAGTTTCATTGAAGCAACAATCAAGATTAATACAGTCACATCTTGTCAAGATTTGTTTCAGTCAGGGTTTATGTTTGCCTGAGCGTTTGCACTCAGTTTAAGCACCAGTTTTTTCAAAACGTGCAGTGCTCGAGCAAATGTTCAACCCCTTAGGTATCAAATCATCACTTTCCTGGCCATGGAGTTTCCCAGACAAATACCATACTTAAGTGAATTGTAGCATGTGGGCCATTGTGCATGCTGGAATAATGACTATCAAGATGTCTATCAGCCTCTGCATGGTAGCACACTTGCACTGCCCTTTTTACTTCCTGGTCACGCTCTTCATCCTCTTTAAGCAGCATTTAAAGGATTGACCCTTCACATACACTCTGGTTAAGTGAGGTTGTAATTTGTGATCTTGCACTATGGTACCATGTATGGTATGGATGGTATTGTCACTGGACTAATAATCCTAGGTTGCTAGGATTCGCCGAATGGTCCTGCAAAGGGACCGGCAGTCAGGGCGTTTGGCGTTGCTGAGCATGATCTACTGCTATTGGGCGGCGAACGCGGAGAAGGTGTTGGGTTAGTTTGGAGATCAGGAGGCAGTGTGTGTCAGGATGGAGTCAGGATCATGTAAGGGGATGGGGCTGTGGTCGCTGGCGATGGCCTTGATGTCGTTCTCTGCAAGGAAGTATTCAGGTAAACCGGTGGTGGTTACGATGTTGAAAATCTGGCGTCAATTTCGGCAGCATTTTAAATTAGGAGGATGTCAAGTGGGCGCCAATTTGTGATAATATGTTTTTTTTTAAATCTTTTTATTGGCTTTTCTCATATTTATAAACAGTTGTGTATGTACATTACATTTTTCTTGCCCACGCTAATCTACTTTATTTTACATAGAGGTTAATTTTGTCCTTCATTTAACTACCTTTTTTTATTCTTAGCTTACTCCTTGTTGCTGGCCTCGAACAGGTTTTGGAACAGGCCGACAAACTGCCCCCAAGTATCCAGGAAGCCTTCCTCTGACCCTCGGATGGCGTACTTAATCTTCTCCAGGTGGAGAAATTCCGAGAGGTCAGCGAGCCAGTCTGCAGCTTTGGGTGGTGCTGCCAATCGCCAGCCGAGCAGGAATCTCCGGCGTGCGATTAGGGAAGCAAAAGCAACAGCTTTGGCCCCCTTCCCCATGTGTAACTCTGGCTGCTCCGATATCCCGAAAATTGCCACTATTGGGCACAGCTTCACCCTCAACCCCACAGCCTTGCACATTGCCTCGGAGAAGGCCTCCAGAACCCAGCAAGTTTGGGGCAAGCCCAAAACATGTGCGTGTGGTTGGCCGGGCCCCTATGGTATCGTTCACATTTGTCCCCCACCTCTGGGAAGAACCTGCTCATTCGGGTTCTGGTCAGGTGTGCTCTGTGCACCACTTTGAGCTGCATTAGTGCATTAGGCTTCGCTTTGCGCAGGAGGACGTGGAGTTCTCACTGCTCAGTGTTGCGCTCCAGAGATCCCACTCTACTTCTGTCCCCAGTTTATCCTCCCATTTTTGTCTGGTCTCGTCCAGTGGTGTTCGAACTCTGTCCAGTAGCTGTCCGTATATTTTCCCACATAGCCCCCCCCTTCTCGCTGCTTGTGCCTATCAGGTCCTCTAGTAGTGTGTTTTCTGGGGCCCCGGGGTACTCTACTGTCTCTTTGCGGAGGAAGCATTTTATTTGGAGGTGTCTCAAGTCCTGTCCTTGTGCTGGTTTCCACTTCCTCGTCAGTTCATCCAGTGTTGCACCCTACGTAGAAGTCCCCGACCGTCAGTGTGCCCCCGTCCCGCCTCCATCTTTTGAAGGTGGTGTCTAGCATTGCTGAAGGTAATCTGTGATTGCCGTAGATGGGAGCCATGGGGGACATTTTAGTTATTCCAAAGTGCTGTCTCAATTGGGTGGCCGCTACCACTGGGCTCGTTGTGTATCTTGCTGAGGAGGATGGGCTTGCTGTTGTAGCCAGGGCCCAGAGGGTCATTCCTTTACAGGATGCCTCCTCCATTTATACCCAATCTGTGTCGGGTTCTTGTACCCATCCCCTCACTCTTTCTGCCATTGCTGCCCAATGGTAGTATTGTAGGTTTGGTAAGGCCAAGCCCCCTTTGATTTTTCTTCTTTGCAATGTCAGTTTGGGAATTCTCGGGTTCTTGCCCCCCCCACACAAATGCCATGGTTAGACTGTCTACGTTTTGGAAAAATGCCTTGGGGATGAAGATCGGAATGGATCTAAACAGGAAGAGGAACCTTGGCAGTACGTTCATCTTGATCATCTGCACTCTCCCCGCCAGGGAGAGTGGGAGTGAGCCCCACTTTTGTAGGTCCTTTTTAACTTCCTCCACCAGGCTGGCCAGGTTCCACTTGTGGATCTGTGTCTGGACTCTGGCTATCTGGATCCCCAGGGAACGGAATCTGTTCTGGGACGTTTTAAATGGGAGCCCCTCCAGCTCTGTCTCTCCCCCCTTTGGGTTCACTAGAAATGTCTCGCTTTTGCCCAGGTTAAGTTTGTAGCCCGAGAAGGTTCCAAACTCTTTCAGTATTTGCAGTATTGCCTCCAGTCCCTCCTGTGGCTTTGAGATGTAGAGAAGCAGGTCATCTGCATAGAGTGAAACTCTGTGCTCTCTCTCTCTCCTCTCTGGATTTCCTTCCAGCTTTTCGCATCCCGCAGGGCTATCGCCAGGGGTTCGATCGCTAGCGCGAACAAGAGTGGGGACAGGGGGCAACCCTGTCTCGTTTCTCTCCGTAGCTGGAAGTATTCAAAGCTGGTGGTGTTAGTTCAGATACTCGCTTTGGGAGCGTTGTACAGGAGCCTCACCCAGGCGGTGAACCCCGCTCCTAGGTCAAACCGTTCCAGTACCTTGAGGAGCTAGTTCCATTCGACTCTGTCGAAGGCCTTTTCTGCGTCCAGGGAGACGATCATCTCTGTTGTTCTCTCCCCGGTGGGGATCATTATTACATTCAGCAGCCGCCTGATGTTTGCTGTGAGCTGCCTACCCTTGATGAAACCCGTTTGGTCCTCTGCGGCCCCCTCTGGTACGCAGCCCTCCAGCATTTTGGCCAGGACCTTTGCGAGCATTTTCGCATCCACGTTCCATAGTGAAATGGGTCTGTATGATCCACATTCCGTCAGGTCTTTATCTTTTTTGGGTATGAGTGTAATTGTGGCCTGCGCTAGCATGGGGGCAGGGTGCCCCTTCCTAGTGAGTCCGCAAACATGTCCCTTAGGTGTGGGGCCAGGACTGGTGCAAATGTTTTGTAGAAGTCCGCCGGGAACCCATTGGGTCCCGGTGCCTTCCCCGCCTGCATGGAGCTGATGCTCTCCATGATTTCTCCCAGGTCTATTGGTGTTTCCAGCTCCCCCCATCTTCTTCCCCCACAACTGGTAGTTCCAGTCTGTCTAGGAACTGTTTCATTCACGCATCCCCATTGGGGGGCTCTGAGGTGTCCAGTCCCCGATAGGAGGTCTCAAATGCCCGATTGACCTCTTTTGGCTCTGTTATCAGTCTGCCTCTGCTATCCTTAACCTGCGCTATTTCCCTCGTGGCTGCCTGCTTTCTCAGTTGTGAGCCAATAGGCGACCAGCCCTGTCTCCGTGCTCGTAGAAGGTCCCCCGTGTCTGGTGGAGTTGGTACACTGCTTTCCTCGTGGATAGCAGGTTAAAGTCCATTTGCAGCTTTTTGCTCTCCGCCAGCAGCCCTACGGTCGGGACCTCGAAGTATTTTCTATCGACTTCCAGAATGGAGCCCACTAGCTGTTGCCTGGCCACCCTCTCTTCCTTATCTCTGCTTGCCTTTAGGCTATAATCTCTCCTCTAATCATGGCCTTCAGTGCTTCCCAAAACGGGGAGGGTGAGACCTCCCCATTTTGGTTGTTATTAATGTAGTCGCCTACGGCTCGCGATATTTTTTGGCAGAAGGCCTTGTCGGCCAGGATATCTGTGTCCAGCCTCCATGTGGGGCGCTGGGCCCGGCCTGTCTCCAACCTCACATCCATATAGTGTGGAGTGTGGTCGGAGATAACAATCGCGGAGTATTCCGTTCCCTGATCCCTGGAAGCACCAATTTCCCCAGTACAAAGATATCGATACGGGTGTATACCTTGTGCACCTGCAAAAAGAACGAGATCTTCTTTTCTCCCGGGTGCAGGAACCTCCATGGGTCTACTGCCCCCATCTGTTCCATGAAGACCCCTAGCTCCCTAGCCATGCCGGATTATTTCCCCGTTCTGGGATTTGATCGGTCGGTCAGTGGGTCCAGCACGCAGTTAAGGTCGCCCCCCATAATCAGTCGGCGTGTGTCAAGGTCGGGGATTTCCGCCATGGTCTTCTTTATGAATTCTGTGTCGTCCCAGTTGGGAGTGTACACATTTACCAGTACGACCAGTGCCCCTTCCGTAACTGTACCAGTTTCCGTAAACCTCGGCCTCGTGCTAATTAATATTGCTACCCCCGTAGCCCTCGTCCTGTAGCATGAGTGGTACGTCTGTCCCACCCAGCCCTTCCTTACCAGCAGTCGGACTTTCTCCTTCAGGTGCATCTCTTGTAGGTAGATTATGTCTGCTTTTAGGCTTCTTCGGTGGGCGAAGACTCTGCATCTTTTCACTGGGCTGAGCTCTTTTGGCTCCATTACCAGTCTGCCTCTGCTATCCTTAACCTTCACATTTCAGGTAACAATCCTGGTGGGGGGGTTTCCCCCCCCCGGTCTTGTGGGATCACCCATACTTACCTGGTGGACGTGCCCCTGCACTTCGGGGTTTCCCTTTGTTAGGGGGCTGCCCAAAGTGGCCAGGGTCACCACTCTCACCATGGGGTCGGGCCCCAGCGCCCCGGGGTTTCTCTTTGTCCAGGGGGCACCCAATATGGCCGTCAGCTATGTGTACAGCACGTGGGTGTGCCCCTGCCCTCCGGGGTCTCCCTTCGCCCTGATGTCCTCCCAAGTGGCTGTTTGCGGCGCCATCTTGGTTCCTCGCCCTGCTCCATGCCCGCCGAGGCCTGTATCTGTACTGCTTCGCTTTCTCACCCTCCTTTTTGCTTCTCTTTTGTTCTGCGCTCACCCCCCAAGTCCTCTCCCCCCCCCCCCCCAGCCCCCGTCCCCCTGTCCACCCATTGTGTTCTCCCCCCCCCCCCCTTGTGCCAGGCACTCCCTCTCCCCTGAGAGGCATGCCGCGACCCTCCTTCCTTCCTGCCCTCCTGCGCTGGCTATCCTCGCTAGTACGGTGGCCCTCCTCCCCGTATTCGCCCAGTTCTGGCCTTGTTTAACCTTCGTCCTACTGGCCCTTGTCTCGCCTTCCTGTCCGCTTTTCTCATCCTCATTTCCCTCGCTGCACTCCCCCCATCGCATTGAGAGAGGAGACAAGCCCAGAAATGAGGCAGCACAGTCCCACGCCAGACATAAAATACATGTGCACAGTTTATGATCTTATTGTCTTTGTTTGTGGTCTGTCCTCCGCTATTTGTTCTGGTTTTCCCTTTCTTTTCCATCCCCGTGGCTTTCATCGTGGTTACGGCTGCTCCTCCCCAGTTTGTTCGATCTAACAAACTCATCAGCCGCCGCTGGGGGTGTTAAAAGACAGCTCTTTCCCCTGAAATGTTACCCAGAGTTTGGTTGGGAATAACAACCCAAATTTCACCTTGCTTTTGTAGAGTGCTGATTTTGCCTTGTTGAAATCAGCCCTTCTTTTGGCAAGGTCCGCCCCAATGTCCTGATACACCCTTATGTTCTTATCTTCCCACGTGCTCCGTTTCATTTGCCGGGCCCACTTCAGGATTTTATCCCGGTCTTGGAACCGGTGCAGCTTCGCGATAATCGCTCTGGGCTGCACCCCAGCTTTGGGCTTGGGTCGGAGCGACCTGTGCGCCCTGTCTATTTCTGTGAGGTTTGGAAATTCCTCCCTTCCCACTAGCTTGACCATCATTTGGGTGATGTAGCCTGTTGGGTCTCTGCCCTCTAGCCCCTCTGGCAGACCCACCATTCTAATGTTCTGCCATCTGGGCCTATTTTCTTGGTCCTCCACTTTCCCTCTTAGGCTCCCCTGGGATGTTACCAACCTTTTCATCTCGGCTTTTGTGATAATATGTTTGATTCGGCAAGACTGGATGTCAGGTTTCGGGGTTGGATGGATAAGGGATGGCATAGAGGACTCGTTTCTGGATGGGCAGTTCGTGAGCCTTGTCGAGCTGACAGAGAAGTTTGAGTTTCCGCAGGCGGAACGTTTTAGCTATCTGCAGGTGAGGGACTTTGCAAGGAAGGTTTTCCCATCGTTTCCGGTAGCGCCGCCATCCTCACTGTTGGAAAGGGTATTGACCCTTGCAGGGCTAGAAGAGGGGAACCTCTGGAATTTACGTGAGGATAGTGGTGGAGTATACTGTGTCCCTGGTGGGATTAAGGCCAAGTGAGATGAATCATCGAATCATAGAATTTACAATGCAGGAGGAGGCCACTCGGCCCATCGAGTCTGCACTGGCCACCGGAAAGAGCACCCCACCCAAGCCCACACCTCCATCCTATCCCCACACCTCCACCCTCTACACGCACCTCCACCCTATCCCCGTAACGCCACCTAACCTTTTTTGGACACTAAGGGCAATTTAGCGTCGCCAATCCACCTAACCCTGCACATCTTTGGATTGTGGGAGGAAATCGGAGCACCCGGAGACAACCCATGCAGACTCGTGCACAGATAATGACCCAACCTGGGAATCGAACCTCAGACCCTGGCGCTGTGAAGCCATAGTGCTGACCACTATGCTACCGCGCTGCCCCGAGGAGGAAGAGTTGAGGATGGCATTAGAAGTGGAGGTATGATGTGAGGCCTTGCGTTGGGTGAATGCCATTTCATCGTACGCAAGACTGAGGTGATACAGTTAAAGGTGGTACACTGGGCACACTTTACTAGGGCTAGGTTGTTTTTCAAGGAGGTGGATAAGTTGATCACCTCGTTTATTTGGGGAGGATGGTAGCCAGGGTTAGGAAGGTGGTTCTGCAGAGAGGGCGGGAGGCAGAGGGGTTGGGCCTCCCAAATTTATTATACTATTATTGGGCAGCGAATGCCGAAAAGGTGAGGTGTTGGGTTCGAGGTGGGGGAGTCCCAGTGGGTTAGACTGGAGGACAGTCGGTGCAGGGGGCCAGGGCTGAGGGCATTGGCAACAGCGCTGCTCCCAATGGCTCCAGGTAAATACTCTAGGAGTTTGGTGGTGGTGACAACGCTGAAGATTTGTAGGCAGTTGAGGCAGCACTTCAAGCTGTGGCAGGGTCAAGGGAGATGCCGATTTGGGGGAACCATAGGTTTAAGCCAGGAAAGTTGGACGAGAGGTTTCGGAGATAGGAGGGGAGGGGAGTCAGGGTATTAAAAGACCTGTTCCTGGGAGGTCGTTTTGCAAGGCTTGAGGAGCTATGGACTGGGGCGAGGAAGGGTTTAGGTACCTGCAGCTCCAGGACTTTGCTAGGAAAGAGGTTCAGAGATTCCCGATAGCGCCTGCCCCCTCGTTGTTGGAAGAGGTACTAACGGCAGGGGGACTGGAGAAGGGAGTGGTGTTGGTGTTCTACGCGAGGATTTTGGGGGAGGACATGGTACCTTGGAGGGGATTAAATCAAAGTGGGAGGAAGAGTTGGGGAAGGTTAAGGAAGACGCTCTGTGGTGGGAGGTGCTCCGCAGGGTAAACGCCTCAGGGTAAATGGGTTGATACAGCTGAAGGTCATGTATAGGGCGCACCTCACGAGGGCGAGGATGAGCCGACTCTTTGAAGGGGTGAAGGATGTATGTGAGCGCTGTGGGCGGGCCCCCCGCAAACCATGTCCATATGTTTTGGTCCTGTCCGAAGTTGGAGAATTATTGGAGGGATGTTTTCAGTGTAATCTCGGGGGTAGTGCACGTGAGCTTGGAGCCAGGGCCCCTGGAAACCATTTTTGGGGTGTTGGACCGGCTAGGGCTGCAGGCAGGTACTGGTGCAGATGTTTTAGCCTTCGCCTCGCTGATTGCCTGGAGACGGGTCCTGTTGGGGTGGAGGTCGGCTTCTCCACCCTGGGCCTCGGCTGGCGGAGGACCTACTGGAATTTTTGACTCTCGAGAAGGTGAAGTTTCAGCTGAGGGAGATGAAGGAAGGGTTCTACAATTCATTGGCATTGTTTATCCTGCACTTTCAAGAATTGTTGCCATCAAACATTAGGGATGGGGGGGTTTTGGCGGTGTTAAGCACATTGTTTACAGGATGATTGTTAATTTTCTTTTGTTTTTTTACTTGGAATGTACGGGTGATGTTTGGGTTTGTATATTGAAGGGGATGCTGTTTGGGGGATTGGTACTGTATTTGTTATTGTTGTTTTTCTCTTGTGTATTTGATGAAAATGTGGAAAATGAGGAGAGTAAAAAGATCTTTTTAAAAACGAGCGATAGATTGAGTTGGTTGTTAGAGGGCTTGGATGGTAAGTTTGGGCGCTGTGGGAGGGGCCCGGCAAACCATGTACATATGTTTTGGGCTTGTCCTGAGCTAGTGCGATTTTAGGTCCCCTTCTTCAGCACCATGTTAGAGATTTGACCCATAGATTTGGAGCCCAGTCCCCTAGTGGCCATATTTGGGGTGCGAGACATGCCAGAGGTATTTTTTTCAATTTGTTGGCTACTGATGGGCGCACTGGTCAGCCTGTCGCAGCCAATGCGCCGAGAAGCCAGTGATTGGAAGAGCTGGAAACAGCAGCAAATTCAGGGCGAGAGTGAAGACAAATGGATGGTGGAGCTGTGGTAGTCACTATTGTTTGTATATATGACGTATATGAGAAGTAATACGGTAAGGCTCCTGTACTACAGGTAGGGGGGGTAGACCCCTGCCTGCTGGCTCCGCCCAGTAGGCGGAGTATAAATGTGTGTGCTCACCGAGCTGGAGCCATTTCGGCAGCAGCTGGAGGAGGCAACACATCTTTGCTTAATAAAGCCTCGATTACTCTCTACTCTCGTCTCGTCATAATTTATAGTGCATCAGGAGCTAGGCATGCCACATCTGCAGGGCAGAAGGGAGACCAAGGTAGGGGGCCGGGAGTCCAAGGCCGGGGGAATGGGAGTCTGAGCCTGGGAGAATGGGAGCCGGGAGTCCGAGGCCAGGGAGCAGATGCCGGGGAGCAGGCAGCAAAAGAAAGCGAGGTGGTAGAATGGGTGTGAGAGAGTGAGAGATGGAAGGGTGGGTGAGAGAAAGATAGGCAGGAGCGTAAGTGATTGAAAGGGCGAGAAGTGGGTGTGTGATAGAGCGAGGGAGCTGGTAGTTTGTGTATGAGTATGTTTCTGTGTGAGAGAATGGGGGTGCATGTGTGTGAGACAGAGAATGAGTTTGTGTGTGTTTCTTTCAAGTGTGTGCCTGTGTGTGTGTGCATGTCTGATATCAGAATCTAGCTTTCCAGCAATGTTCCTAATACTGAACAGATTGGAGGGCAAAAGAAGCAACATCGCTTCATAGAATCATAGAATCCCTTCAGTGCACAAGGAGGCCTTTCAGTCCATCGAGTCCACACCAGGCCTTTGAATGAACACTCTACCCATGTCCTCCCTCCTGTCATCCCTGTAACCCCACAATCTAACTTGCACATCCTGGAACACTAATTGGCAATTTGGCATGGTCAATCCACCTAACCCACACATCTTTGGACTGTAGGAGGAAACTGGAGCACTCGGAGGAAACCCACGCAGACACGGGGATAAAGAGCAAACTCCACACAGACAGTGACCCGGATTGAACCCGGGTCCCTGGGGCTGTGAGGCAGCAGTGCTAACCACTGTGCCGCCGTGCCACTTCTCCCATTAAAAATGACAAGAAAGAGGGTAAGACTTAACTATTTGTGGAATAAGAAAACTTTTAAATTATAATAAATGCATACATAAAATAAATAGAAAAGCCTTTTAAAGCAATCAATTGTTTTGTGGCTGAACTGTTCAATATAAAAAGAATGTTTCTTCGGAGTTTTATCAGTATTCTTGGGAGGTCAAAAGGGTTCTGTGCCTGGAAAGTTTGAGAAAACCTTGCTCCAAACATTACAATCAATGACCTACTTATGAAACAATCTGGTGCTGAGTACAATGCAAAATGACAGGAATATTCTTTGTTGCAAAACAAATGGAGGTGAGGGCAGAACATGGGCTTGTTTTTATCAGTCTAGCCAAGCTATTCAGTAGTTTTGGAGTGGCACTGTTTATGATAGTTGCTGGCAGAGATGATGTCTATATAAATATAACAACATTGTTTAACAGCTGGGTGTTTGTCACAGGACTTTCTAATAATAAGCTGGGTATTCGAACTCTGAGGAGAATATCCAGCTTCTTGATTGATAGAAGGAACTAAATTCAGTGTCAGTACTGGGTGGTGGGGTGGGTGGGGTTGGGGTGTTTTGGCCCTCATCTCCAGGCGACAGGATGGTGTGTATGTAAAGGTACTGATG
This sequence comes from Scyliorhinus torazame, assembly GCF_047496885.1. Classification (NCBI taxonomy): domain Eukaryota; kingdom Metazoa; phylum Chordata; class Chondrichthyes; order Carcharhiniformes; family Scyliorhinidae; genus Scyliorhinus; species Scyliorhinus torazame. The sequence goes on from NC_092716.1 coordinate 162,374,430, forward strand.
ACCATCAATTCAGTCGAGACAGTTTGTACCAAAGAACAGTGGCTTTAATCAACTAGATGTGTGCCAACCTGTAGCTTCTCCCGCACTGAAAGCCTGTCTCAGATCGGCCGGTTATATACCTCCTCAGAGGGGGGGAGCCACAGGCGGAGCCAACAGCAGCATCAACACAACAATTCAACAGCAACAGTAACAGCAACAACAGTAAGTATATACAATAGTGGATGTCGATGACAATAGTAATAATAGAACAACAGTGAGTATATACAATAGCCATATGTGGCTCACCACAAGTATTGCTTTAATTTTAAAAAATGGTTACCATCATCTCAATGTCTCATGCAATTTCCATTATGCAAATTTGTCATTTAAAATGGGGATTGTCTTGATGAATTGAACAATTAGGTTTAACTGTTGAATTGTGTCTTTGAAGATATCATGGGGACTTTGCACCCACTGCTGGTGATTTTGAAAACAGCAGGAAGGTGGCATTTTCGAGGATTGCACAGCTCAATTTAAGGGACTTTAAAATATGCTATCTTTATTACGGATAGGAGGAACAACAAAAACAGCACTTCATGTACATCAGAATTATACAATAGGCAACAGATGCAATGACCACATGATACAGTACCAGCTTTACATAAGAGTGAGAAGCACTTGAAGCACTTTTCTTTTTTCTATCTTGAACAATTTTCTTTTCTCTCTCAACTCCTGCTGTAGTACAGTATCTTTACGGGGATAAACCTTCTTCGAGTAACCTAGAGATTTAAGGGCTAAATTTAATTGGGGCAGTAGCAAAGTTTACTCCAGTATCCCCTCTGCCATGTGTACCGAGACATTCTAGTGGGCACCCCAGGCAGTGCATAAAGCAGGTGGGAGCCTCAGTACTATGTGTAAATCAGGACGCGATTCAACGGAAACATTTCTAAGTGTCATTTGGCAGGGGGTTTCTCGATGGCCACGTTGGTGAGATCACAGCCTGTATTCAATGGCACTTTCTGCTGAAAATGAGCCCCCGGGAGCTTCTCGCCATTACTGGCTGTCTCGCATCTGATTCGCCGGATGTACACCTCAGCGTCTCGCTGCTAACAAGGGCGATCTATTTTTAAACGCTCCCTCACCGCTCACCCCCAGTCAATACACAAGCATGGCAACGCACAGACCTGCTTCTCTCTTTGGGGATAGTGACCTGGCTAGGCCTCTCGATGTTGTCAATGTGAGGCGGGACATCTGTTTCCCCGAGAGGGTCAGAGACCGAGCAGCAGGGTCAGCAATACCGCCTGGGAAGCAGTGGCAGAGGCTGTCAGTGCGGGCAACATGACCAGGAGGATCGCCGACCAATGTCGGAAGAAGACCAACAACTTCCACCGAGCTACAAGGGTAAATTACCACCTCTCTCTTGTCATCAGTTCCCCCTCCCACCCCCCAAATTCCCAAACTGCCCCCTCCAACAGATCATTGGCTGACACCACACGCCCTTCCCACCCTCCCTTCATGCTTGTTCCTCAGAACCCACTGGCACCCACCAACACAACCCCTTCATGTCCAGGTGTGGTGCTTCACACATGCCACCTGCTACAGACCCCCCTGGCCCAGGTCCAGGTCCAGGTCCGCCCCAATGTCCTGAGAGTGCCGTCTCTTTGTCCCTCCAGGAGAAGAAAGCCCATAATAATAGGGAAAGAGCAATGATGGGGGAGGTGGGGAGGGGGGGTGCAGAGTTCCAGAGATCCGAGTCCACACCCTCTTTGCGCAACAAGTGCTGGAGATCGTGGGGTTGTTCGAGGAGAGAAGAGTCACCGACAGAGAGGTTGGCCTGCACTGCAGAGTTGATGATGCACTACCCCTTCACCCAGGTGACCTGTCTCAAATGAGTTCTGTGATGTTCTTTGCTTTCTGAATGAGGATAGCTTCGAAGTGTAGTGTCTCATAAAGAACATCAAGCTAAGTTTTGAACAAAGCTCATTTATTTACACTACAACTAAACTGATTTGACTTGCTTGCTAAGGTATAAAAGGTTATAAATTCAATTAAAACCATGATTCTAATTACAATGCTCCTGATAACATAACTATTCTCTACCTCACCAAACAACCTTCTCCCCGAATCAAAACTATCACGTGATCCGCGTGTATGCACTTGATCGCCATGTAGTGGTTGGATGCAGTTACAGCAAATTGTTAATCCTTCATTATTGTTACAATAATAATAATCTTTTCAATAATAATCTTTACTGTCACAGGTAGGCTTACATTAACCCTGCAATGAAGTCACTGTGAAATGCTCCTAATCGCCACATTCCGGCGTCTGTTCAGGTACACTGATGGAGAATTCAGAATGTCCAATTCACCTGACGGCACATCTTTCGGGACTTGTGGGAGGAAACCGGAGCACCCGGAGGAAACCCACACAGACGCGGGGAGAATGTGCAGACTCTGCAAAGACAGTGATCCAAACCGGGAATCGAATCTGGGACCCTGACGCTGTGAAGCAACAGTGCTAACGACTGTGCTACCATGCAGCCTAATTACATATTGTCATAAATTCTTCATGTCAGAAAAAATGATCCTCCCCTCTCACTGGCCATTTGTGCATTGTCTCGAAGAATCACCATCTGATGGGGCCAGGCCATCTGGAGTCGATATTCCCACCCCACCCACCTTGTCAGCCCAGAGACCAGCTAGGTGGAGAGCTCCGAGGAGACCACCGGTGAGGTATCACAGCTATCACGTCCACCTTCCACCAGGGCAGAGATACACACCTCGGTGGACGACATTAGAGGTCAGGCTTCTGGGGCACATTCTGGTGAGCACCACACAGCTGCTATGCACATCAGGTGGAGGCAGGTTCTCCAAGAGCTGATGCACATGCTACGACACAGCCATAACATTTAGCAGGGGATGTCAGTGACATTCCAGCGACTGCAGAGCCAGCTGGAGGAGTCCCAAAGGCTTTGGTTGCAGGAGATGTTGCCGACGATGCATGGCACCGAGGCCAACACTGCTTTGGTGACCACAGTGGTAAATCTGGAGTACCGCGTCCACATGGGGCACCACTACAAGTAGCTAGGGGGAATGAAAATTTCAATTGTTCACTATTAGAACATGGAACATGTAAAGCCTCTGCCACGTTCATCTTCACTTGCCTACACTCCCACCTCCTGTTGCCCTCCGCTCCCGCCACCCCCCGGAACCCAGGAACAGTGGTCCAAGATCAAGCGTCCCCGATGCATATCCCATTCAGAGAATGGGTGTGAGCACGCTGTTTGCAGAAAGATAGGAGTCAGACTTTTGCAGAAGCTGAGATGCACCAGAGCTTTCCTCACAGAGTTATCATCGCTCTCCTGCATTGTGTATTGACCCGCTGACAGGGCTGACACAGGCCCATCACAGACCTTTGGAGGGTGGAATAGGGAGGGGGTAGTCTGACAGGGATGGGGTGATTGAGGGGTGGGGATCCAGAGGGAGGGGCAGATTAGGGTGAAGGAGAGAAATGGGGCGAGGGGTTGAGCTGACAGACATAGCCTTGTCCTATGTGAATCTAGCGAGAATGTTGGCCTTTCCAGTCCTCGGGGCATGTTGGACCTATGCCGTCACATGTCCTCCATCCTCTGGCTCCACCTGCGGCTCCTCCCTGGGCACGTCCTCCAGCCCTTCCTGGTCCGCCTCCGCGTCAGGTGAAGCCACATGTCCCTCCTCCTCCTCCTCCTCCAGCATGTTGCCCTGCTGCTGTGCCAGGTTGTGGAGGGTACAGCAGACCATCACAAAGTGGGAACCCCTCTGGAGGTGTACTGCAGGGCACCACAAAAGGTGTCCAGGCATCGGAATCACATTTTCAGCAGTCCGATGCCTGGACAGCACGGGTGGTAGCGTGGGCCTCAATATATCGAGTCTCTGCCTCGGTCTCAAGCCTCCGCACCGGCATCATCAGCCAGGACCCCACCAGATATCCCTTGTCCCGCAATAGCCAACCCGTTATCCTTGGGTAGTCCTCGAAGATGTCAAGAATCTCTGAATGCCCCAGGATGTAGTTGTCATGCACGCTCCGACATGTGCATGATACAGAGGCGGTGGTCACACACATTCTAAACATTCAGAGACTGCAAACCTTTCTTGTTTTTTTTAATCTTTAAAATAAATTCAGAGTGCTCAATTCTTAATTTTTTCCAATTAAGCGGCAATTTAGTACGGCCAATTCACTTATCCTCCACATCTTTTTGGGTTGCTGGGGTGAGGCTCATGCAGACATGGGGAGAATGTGCAAACTCCACATACAGTGACAACGGCCAGGATCGAACCCAGGGCTGTGGCGCTGTGAAGCAGCAGAGCTAACCACCGTGCCACAATGCTGCCCTAACCCCTTCCTGGTAATAAAGAACATTCCTTGATGCCTCGGTCCCCGCAAGGTGACATGCGTGCCATCCATTACCCTTTGGACCTGGGGCAGCCTGGCATTGGCAGAGAATCTCGCAGCCTGGGCATCTTGGTGGCCCTGGTACAGCTCAAAGGTGATGTAGTTGGATGTCCAAGCATGCAGGGCATCCGTGGCTCCCCGGATACACCTGTGGGCTGTAGCTTGAGAAATGCTGCATAGGTCCCCACTTGAGCCCTGGAATGAGCTGGTTACATAAACGTTCAGGGCTGCGGTGAACTTCACAGCACCGGGAGCAGGTGTCCTCCTCCTCCACAAGGTGCAATGCCTGCAACGACGTGGCACAGGTTCCTTACTGTCTGTTTATTGAGATGGAGTTTCCTGTGGCACATGCTGTCTGTCATCTCATCGAACGACCAATGATGCCTGTACACCTTGGGCCGTCACTAGCGTTCCTCTCTGGGTTCCTCCTCGACCTGATGGGTGGCAGGGTCTTCAAGGTGTGTGGCGGTCCCCTGCTCATGGGGTGCCACCTCCGGCCTGTGTGATCACTGCTGCTGTCTTCTCCGGCGTCTGCCTGCCACAGCTGTCACCAGCAATGCGAGGGCAGCCTCTGCGGGATCCACACCAGCAAACATTTTTAAGCTGGAAGGAATTGGGGAGGGAGAGAGACCAACAACCCGTTAGACCTTCCATCCCGGGACCTTCAAATCCCACAAGACCCCCCTCGCCACTCTTACCATCCAGTGAGTCAGTTGTGCTGGCAAACCTTGCTCGGCACATTCACCCCCAGCCACATCAGGAGCCCCTAGACCACAGACTTTTGCCAGGAGCATTAGGGAGACTATGCTCAGGTGCCCTCGCCTGATCCACACAGTTATCATTTGACCATGAGAGGATCCCCAGTGCTGAAAGCCTACTCTTTACTGTTAGATTGTTGGCAGCTGTCTCTATGGTGCTGCCGCTCCTAGAGTTCAGGCACAGTGTTCAGACTTCAAAGTTTCCTTCAGACGCAATACACTATTCATCCTCTAAGGAATGGCACGTGTACCTCGGAGTAGGCACTTTAGAGTTGAGGAGTGTGAAGTGCAATTACAAATAACAATGTTAATTTGTCATTTGCAATAGCGTTCATCTACGAAGCTAAAGGCTGCTAACAATCAAAGGGAGTGCAATTCAATTTCAGCATTGAAGGCACAGCAAGGCTCTGTCCTGGAAGTGTTTGGTGGGACACAACGGCAACTTGCCCCTGTTATGTGTCTCCACAATATTTAAAGATGGCTCTTCAAGGCTTCACAGATATTACGCTCCCAGACCAGACCCCACCAGTGACAAGAATACTGGACCAAAACCCCAATATTTTAGTTTATTTGTAAGACTGGGCGGAATGAATACTTCGCTCCAGGAGTGATTGCACGAAGAAATAGGGATGTGGTATTTTAAAACAATATTTTATTATTAACACATTATTAAACGCTTCAACATCACACTGGGAAATAGCTTACAATTACACCTTAAACAATACTGTTCAATACAGTAAATACAATACCCTTAATTATTATCTCTATTCACAATTAAACAGCAAGAAACAAATCATACAGCTCTTAATCCATCCTACATCCCAATGACACAGGGTAATACTTTCTCTCCAGAACAGATTTAGTTCCTGATAGAACCACCGCTAACTCTGGTTAGATGTCTTCAAAAAGCTGTTTCAACTGACTTAGTTCAGATTCTTTCTTGACCTCAAACAGGTCTGCACGGCTTTAAATACTATTAAACTTTTTTGTTTACAATCTTACAGTGAGAGCAAAATACCTTATCTGTGGTCTAAAGGGTAGCCGGATCCGAAATCAACTAAAATGCTTTCTCAAAATGTCTGAATACCATTTCTCCACCTGCCAATTATATCATCTCCCCAAGGTGAAAACAAATGAACTCCCCAGTCTGAAAACAGATGAACTCTCGAAGGACTCCCCCTAGTCAAACAACAGTCCATTAGCACAGGCTTTTTACACTGGTCAATTTCACCTCTGGCTCATTTTTTAAATCTAATCTTTATTATTGTCACAAGTAGGCTTACGTTAACACTGCAATGAAGTTACTGTGAAAAGCCCCTAGTCGCCACACTCTGGCGCCTGTTCGGGTACACAGAGGGAAAATTCAGAATGTCCAGATACCTAACAAGCACGTCTTTCGGGACTTGTAGGAGGAAACCGGAGCACCCGGAGGAAACCCATGCAGACACGGGGAGAATGTGCAGACTCAGCACAGACAGTGACCCAAGCAGGAATTGAACCTGGGACCCTAGCACTTTGAAGCAACCGTGCTAACCACTGTACTACCGTAAAAGCTTTCAGGTCTTGCAAAACAAGATTCTTGGAAAAACATGACTACTGCAGTCAAATACACTCTAACCCAGGCTTTTAACCCTTAAATTGCAAAATGTTTATAATCCAATATATCTAAAATTCTGCATTTGTCACACAGATGCAAAGCCCCCCAACCCCCTGCCCAGAGGAGACCGCCGACCTGGAATGCTTCAGCCCCCAACCAAACCCAACCCTCCTGAGGGGACCGCCACCACCCCCAAGCACTGGGGCCAGCAATTCTAGTGCCCTTAAGCTGCATGCCAGAAAATGGAAATGGCTACTCACCTCCTCACTTTTCCACAGCAGCCACTGCTGCAACTTCACATTTTATGAAAAGGAGGAATAAGCGACGACCATGCGATTTCTCACTGGCAAGTCGGGTAATTTCCGGGAGGCTGCTGCATTCAACTTCAATCTCAGTAATGAGATTGAAATTAATGCAAATTAATTAATGATATTCTCGCCATCTTTGGACATGATCTGGAACTCGCCATCAGGAGTGGGCTGGTGAATTGCAAACTGGACCACACCCAGCATGAATCTCATTTTGTTTTTTCCTGCTATTTACCCAGTGCGTCCAGATCCGCGCTGGGAGCAATGCAGTGGTTGAATCATGCCCCAGGCTACTATATCACACCACAGGATTATGAGATATCTTGGTGGTGAAGAAAGGAGTTTTAATCACAGCCTCCTGCCCCAAAATGTGAATCTCGCAAATAAAAAACATTTACAATCTCAAACCTGGACCTAATGAGCCTCAACCCCGCCCATGCTTCTAGTTTTAGCAGAGGCAGGATGGCTGGTGGGCAAGCAACCCATACCCAGGAGGTGAGCTGGCAAGTTAATTGTCTTTACAAGTATATTTATGAGGATATACTTAGTGTCCAATGAGATGCAGGCTAGATAGGGGTATGGGGATGGGGTGGGATGTGGACCTGGGTAGATCCTCTTTCAGATGGTCGGTGCAGACTTGATGGGCCGAATGGCCTCCTTCTGCACAGTAGGAATTCTAATAGGACATCCTGGGAGGGAGGGTAGGCCCTCCTCCCCATGCCACCCGAGAGCCCACAGCCGCTCCACCAGGCCAGGCCAGAACCAGAACCAGCCCAATGTTTGTCCAAATGAAAAAACGGAGAACACAAAATGTCCACGGAGGACACACCCAACTTGTAACCACCGCCATATGAAGGATATCCAGGGCTACTCTAATCCCTAATCCTCAGCCACAAATACCAATCCTACTTCAGCCTATTCTAACAACAGAAAAGCGTAATTCAAATTTAAAAGAAGAAAGAAAAACCTGAAACAGAATTACTCTAACTGAAGGGACTACCCACAATCACAGCAAAGATGAACTAACTCTACCAATCCCAACCTTCCACTCCTCTCCCCCTCTGGTTCCACTCAGCTTCCTTTCAAATGAGACAGGGGATGATAATGAAGAGCACCCAGTTTCCCCAATCATTAGGATTAGAAGATACTATGAGGTATAATTACAATTAGGAGTAAAACTGTGCACAAATCCCATTTCCCATATCAGGAGAATGAACGGTACAGGCCATCACACCCATATTTCACGCTCCCTGTAGGAAAAATACGGCATCAAGAAAGCAATAGCATCACCAAGGAGTAATGTTCAGGATAACAAATGAGCTGCAGGACAGTCCTCAGGATAAAGACATTTTCCCGGTCACACAAAGAAAGCAAAAGCCACGGTTAAACCAGGATCAACGAGCACACTTCAGGGCCTCGCGACGAGCATTAGAAAGAGGACAATACAGGATCAGTGCTCTGTTGGCCAGACTGACTCCTGGCCTTGAAGGATATGTTGTGCTCCATCGAATCTGATACTCAGCCTCCAAATCGAGATTACCGAAACATGGCAGTCAATTTTCAAACTCAATTGGGAAGTCTTCTACCACCGCTCGCCAGGAGCCTGGCCCAGGGTACAACCCGCTCGGTCTCCTTTTCTCAACCCCTTCAATATGGACGACACACCATGTAGCAGGAACACAGAGGCAGGGCCCCACGAGGGAAATTACTCCCTCAAGTATCAGAACCTCTTTCTGCAACTTCATCGCCTTCATAAAACTACCTCTTAACTCTTGGAAGTGGGCCACCGCGGGGTGGGCCGGAGGAGGTGTGGCGCATGGGCTAGAGGCGGTTCCAAGAAAGGGGATGGCTGACCGGGGGGGTCGGGGGGGGGCACTTTGCCCCCCAACTAGGCTGGTCATCTGGAATGTCCGGGGGCTAAATAGGCCGGTAAAGAGGGAACGTGTGTTCGCACACCTGAGGAGACTGAAGGCGGACGTGGTAATGCTGCAGGAGACACATCTTAAAGTAGTGGACCAGGTCAGGTTGAGGAAACGTTGGGTTAGTCAGGTTTTCCACTCGGGGCTGGATTCAAAGACAAGAGGGGCTGCGATTCTGTTTAACAAGCGGGTGGCATTTGAGGTGGGGAGAATAGTCTTGGGTGTGGGAGGTCGGTCTATCATGGTTAGTGGCAAGCTGCAGGGGATGAAAGTAGTGCTGGTCAACGTATACGTGCCAAATTGGGACGATGGAGATTTTATAAAGAGTGTGCTGGGGAAGATTCTGGACCTGGATTCGCACAGGCTGATTATGGGTGGGGATTTCAACACAGTTATTGATCCAGGCCTGGACTGGTCATGCTCGAGAACGGGCACGGTGCCAGCAATGACAAAGGAGCTGAAAGGGTTCATGGAGCAGATAGGGGGGGGGGGATCCATGGAGATTTAGGCAGCCAAGGGCCAAGGAATTTTGTTTTTTCTCCAACGTGCACAAGGTGTATTCCGGGATAGATTTCTTTGTTGTGGGTAGGACCCTGTTGGCGGGAGTGGTGGACACGGGGTATTCGGTGATTAAGATCTCGGACCATGCTCCGCACTAGGTGGACCTGCAGGTTAGTATGGATAGCAAGCAGCGCCCGCAATTGAAGTTGGATGTAGGGCTCTTGGCGAACGAAGCGGTGTGCGGGAGGCTGAGGAAGTGCATGCTGAACTACCTGCAGGTAAACAATACGGGGGAGGTCTCAGCAGCGGTGGTCTGGGAAGCGCTGAAGGCAGTGAGAGGAGAGCTGATCGCGATCCGGGCTCACAGGGACAGGACGGATGGGGCAGAAACGGACCGACTGGTAAAAGAGATTCTACGAGTTGATAGGAGGTATGCGGAGGCTCCAGAGGCAGGGCTTTTAAGGGAACGCCGGAGGCAACAGGCAGAATTTGGTTTGTTAACCACCAGGAGGGCAGTGGAACAGCTCAGAAAGGTGAAGGGGGTGATTTATGAGCACAGGGAGAAGACCAGCAGGATGCTTGCACAGCAGCTCAGAAAGAGGGAGTCAGCTAGAGAAATAGGGAAAGTTGTTGACGGGGATGGGAACTTAATTGGGGACTCGGCGGGGGTGAGCAAGACCTTTCGGGATTTCTATAGCAGGTTGTACAGGTCGGAACCCCCTGCGGGGCCGGAGGGGATGAGGCACCTTTTGGATGGGTTGACTTTCCCGAAGGTGGATGGGGAGCTGGTAGGAGGGCTAGGGGCCCCGATTAGGCTGGAGGAGATAGTGGAGGGTTTGAAGGCCATGCAGTTGGGCAAGGCCCCGGGACCGGACGGGTACCCAGTCGAGTTCTATAAAACGTTCTCCGGAATATTGGGGCCGGTGCTGATGAAGGTCTTTAACAAGGCCTAGGAAAGAGAGGTTCTGCCCCAGACGATGTCACAGGCCATGACCTCGCTCATTCTGAGAAGGGACAAGGACCCAGAGCTGTGTGGTTCTTATCGGCCGATTTCCTTGCTGAACGTAGATGCTAAACTTCTGGCCAAAATTCTGACTTCTAGGATTGAGGACTGTGTCCCGGACGTTATAGGCGAGGATCAGACTGGGTTTGTTAAGGGTAGGCAGCTGGTGGCCAATGTAAGAAGGCTGTTAAACGTAATCACGATGCCCCCGGAAGGTAGGGAAGTTGAACTGGTGGTCGTGATTGACGCGGAAAAAGCCTTTGCCAGGTCAAGTGGGATTACTTCTGGGAGGTGCTGGAGCAGTTAGGTTTTCGGAGGGGCTTTATTGACCGGAGGGGCTGTACCAGGCTCCGGTTGCTAGTGTACGGACAAACAGGCCGACTTCGGACTATTTCAGGCTACATCGGGGGACGAGACAGGGATGCCCCCTCTCCCCACTGCTGTTTGTTGCACTGGCGATAGAGCCGCTGGCAATTGCTCTGAGGGCCTCAAGGGACTGGAAGGGGTTGGTCCGGTGGGGCGAGGGGGGGGGGGGGGGGGGGGGGGAGCATAGAGTCTTGTTGTATGCGGATGACCTGCTGCTGTATGTCTCAGACCCAATGGAGAGGATGGAAGAAATTATGGGAACCTTAGGGGAAATCGGCCGGTTTTCGGGGTATAAGCTCAATATGGGGAAGAGTGAGATGTTTGTGGTCCAGGTGAGAGGTCTGGAGAGGCGACTGGGGGAACTGCCGTTCAGAGGGGACAGTTTCAGGTACCTGGGTATACAAGTGGTGAGGGATTGAGACAGGCTTCACAAATTGAACTTGGCCCGGTTGGTGGATCAGATGAAGGAGGATTTCCGGAGATGGGATGGGCTCCCGTTGTCTCTGGCGGGCAGAGTTCAATCGGTAAAAATGGTGGTCCTCCCGAGATTCCTATTTGTTTTCCAATGCCTCCCCATCTTCATCCCGCGGTCCTTTTTTAAGTGGATCAATAAGATTATCGTGGGCTTTGTGTGGGGGGGGGCAAGTCCCCACGAGTGAAGAGGGCAATGCTCGAGCGGAGTCGGGGGGATGGAGGGCTGGTGCTGCAGAATTTCAGCAATTACCACTGGGCGGCCAATATAGCCATGGTGAGGAGGTGAATGGTGCGGGCGGAGCCGGCATGGGTACGCATGGAGGCGGCTTCTTGTAAGGGCACAAGTTTGGGGGTGTTGGTACCGGCGCCGCTGCCGTTCCCGCCGGAGCGGTACTCCACCAGTCCAGTGGTGGTGGCGGTCCTGAGAGTCTGGGGGCAGTGGAGGAGACATGTGGGAGCAGAGGGGACATCGGTGTGGTCCCCAATCTGCGACAACCACCGGTTTGCCCCGGGGAGGATGGACGAGGGGTTCCGAATTTGGCGGAGAGCGGGGATTGAGAGGATGGGGGACTTGTTTATAGAAGGAAGCTTCCCGAGTATGAGGGCGCCGGAGGAGAAGTTTGCATTGGCGGAGGAAAATTAATTTTGATATCTGCAGGTATGGGGCTTTTTGTGGAAGCAGGTACCAACCTTCCCACTCCTGCTGCTAAGGGGGATTCAGGATAGAGTGGTTTCTAGAGGATGGATAGGAGAAGGGAGTGTCTCAGACATACATAAAGAGCTTATGGTTTCGGAGGAGACGCAGACCGAGGAGCTGAAGTAAAAGTGTGAAGAGGATCTGGGGGGAGAGATAGAGGAGGGCCTTTGGGTGGACGCGTTGGTTAGGGTGAACGCGACCGCATCATGTGCCAGGCTCAGCCTGATCCAATTTAAGGTTGTTCACCGGGCTCAGATGACAGTGGCCCGGATGAGCAGATTCTTTGTGGTGGAGGACAGGTGTGCGAAGTGGGCGGAGGGGCCAACGAACCATGTCCATATGTTCTGGGCATGCCCAAAGCTGAGGGGATTTTGGCAGGGGTTTGGTGACGCCATGCCCAAGGTATTAAATACAAGGGTGGCAATGAATCCGGAGGTGGCGATTTTTGGGGTGTCGCAGGTTCCAGGAATCCAGGAGGAGAAAGAATCAGACGTTCTGGCCTTTGCTCCCCTGGTAGCCCGGAGGTTCATATTGCTGGTATGGAGGGACTCAAAGCCCCCGAAATCAGAGATCTGGCTTTCAAACATGGCTGGCTTCCTCTGCCTGGAGAAAATTAAGTTCGCCACGAGATGGTCTCTGTTGGGTTCACCCGGAGGTGGCAACCATTCGTCGACTTCCTCGCAGAGAACTAATCATCAGCGGAAAGGGGGGGTGGGGTTAGATTAGCGTAGGTTAGGGGGGTAAGTAATGGCAAGACCTGTGGGAGAGGGAGGTGGAACTTGCACTATGTTTATATTTTCCTTGTTATGTATATTGTTGATTTTGTTGTAAGTTAAAAAGCCAAAGAAATACCTCAATAAAACTTTTAGTTTAAAAAAAACTCTTGGAAGTGAGCCTTGGTGACCTGCACCACAGAGCCGAGATTTGCAACCAAGGCAACATCTTCGTTGGCATCGATCATCTGTTGCACACAGCACTGCCAAGATGAAAGCCGCTCAACAGCAACTATGCACGTTCTCCCCGTGTCTGCATGGGTTTCCTCCGGGTGCTCCGGTTTCCTCCCACAAGTCCCGAAAGACGTGCTTGTTAGGACATTCTGAATTCTCCCTCCGTGTACCCGATCAGGCGCTGGAACGTGGCGACTACGGGTTTTTCACAGTAACTTCATTGCAGTCTTAATGTAAACCTGCTTGTGACAATAAAGATTATTATTATTATTATTATGCCACCCAAAGAAGGGCCCCACCTCAGCTCACTCCAGCCGCCACAAACAAGCGAAGATTCTAGCATTTTATCTCAGCTTTCTCGCAAAGACATCTGCCAAACATGTCCCAAGGCATAGCACAAGCCACTTAACTCAAGAAAAGATGAATAGGAAATGTGCTTGGGATGAGAAGCCAGAATAAAAGATGAACAGAGCCGGAACTTGCGAAAACATAGCTTCTTCCGCACTCACGTCATGTGACCTTCCTACACTTAAATATTTTAATGAGGCTCAGATTTTATCTCTCTTCTCAGCTTAACTCTGGCTGGTGGACCCATTCTCCCTGGCAGGGAGGATGCAACCAATCAAGATTAACGTACTGCCCAGGTTCCTAATTAACATAGAATTTACAGTGCAGAAGGAGGCCTTTCAGCCCATCGAGACTGCACCGGCTCTTGGAAAGAGCACCCTACCCAAGGTCAACACCTCCACCCGATCCCCATAACCCAGTAATCCCACCCAACACTAAGAGCAATTTTGGACACTAAGGGCAATTTAGCATGGCCAATCCACCTAACCTGCACATCTTTGGACTGTGGGAGGAAACCGGAGCACCCGGAGGAAACCCACGGGGAGGATGTGCAGACTCCGCACAGACAGTGACCCAAGCCAGAATCAAACCTGGGACCCTGGAGCTGTGAAGCAATTGTGCTATCCACAATGCTACCATGCTGCCCTCTTCCTGTTTGGATCCATACTGATCTACATCCACAAGGCCTTCTTCAACTCAGTGGTAAAATTGATCATGGCGGGAGAGAGACACCTCCCTCTGGGCCCATCCACAAACCAGGCACTCAACGAACCCCTGATAATAGCCACACTCAGGTCGTGGAAGCAACTACGACAGCACTTTGGTGCATTAAGGCCCCCATCTGCAACAACCACATGTTCGTGCCAGTCAAATTGGACGTCACTTTCAAAAGGTGGAGACAGGATGGGGGGATTTCTACACAGACAGCAGATTGACAATACCAGACAGGAAATGAGGAAAAGAGATACGCTGGGGATGGTGATTGGTCAGAAAAAAACATTTCCTTACCTCAGGGATATTGCGATCAATTGTCGTATTTCTCCTGCTGTCCCGACCTAAGATGAACTGGGGTAAAATCTGGGACTTCTGCTGTATTCTGACTTAATCTGCTAAGGCATTGGTGGAGCTAACAAGCGTATGACCATAAAAATAAAGAAAAAATTGCATTGATACAACACCTTTCAAAACTTCAGGACAGCAGCACGGTAGCATTGTGGATAGCACAAATGCTTCACAGCTCCAGGGTCCCAGGTTCGATTACCGGCTTGGGTCACTGTCTGTGCGGAGTCTGCACATTCTCCCTGTGTGTGCGTGGGTTTCCTCCGGGTGCTCCGGTTTCCTCCCACAGTCCAAAGATGTGCGAGTTAGGTGGATTGGCCATGCTAAATTGCCCATAGTGTCCAAAATTGCCCGAAGTGTTGGGTGGGGTTACTGGGTTATGGGGATAGGGTGGAGGTGTGGACCTTGGGTAGGGTGCTCTTTCCAAGAGCCGGTGCAGACTCGATGGGCCGAATGGCCTCCTTCTGCACTGTAAATTCTATGATTCTATCTCAAAGTACTTAACAACCAAGGAAGTACTTTTGAAGTGTAGTCACTGCTATAGTGTATGAAACACAGCAGCAAATTTGCATAAAGCTAGTCGCAAAGAAATTTGATAATAACCAGGACACTGGGATCTTTAAGGTCCACAAGAGACGCCCTTCATTTAAAGTCAAAAGATGGCACCACCAGTAATGTTGCACTCCCTCAGTACTGCAATTTAGTGTCAGGCGTGATTTTTCTGCTCATGTCCAGGAGTAGAACTTGAACCTGCAACCTTGTGACCCAGAAGTGAGAGCTTTTCCCACGGATCAACAGCAGTTCCTCCCCAAAGACTCATCATACTCTGGTCAATTGACTGCTGGGTTTGTAAACAAACATACGTAATAACATACTGATACACCATCAATAATAGATGACGAGTGATAAACGTAACTGAGGCTTTAATACACTAAACAGCAAGCCTCCTGCCTCTGGACCCGAACTGGGTCCGGAGGCGGAGATTTGCCACTTTTATACAGAAGCCCCGAGGGGAGGAGCCACAGGCGGAGCCAGCCTGGACAAGCCCAGGCATGTACAACACAGCACAGTGAATATAATACAATAAATACAATAACGTGGTTTACCACATTAAACCCCCTGTTTTAAAAAAAGTCTGGTGGGGGTGAAGTGGTGTTAAAGGTC
The DNA here is from genome assembly GCF_047496885.1 of Scyliorhinus torazame. Taxonomy (NCBI): domain Eukaryota; kingdom Metazoa; phylum Chordata; class Chondrichthyes; order Carcharhiniformes; family Scyliorhinidae; genus Scyliorhinus; species Scyliorhinus torazame. The sequence continues at coordinate 162,389,981 of NC_092716.1, forward strand.
AAGTCTGTCAGGGGCCTTGACCTTCCGCTGTGACCGCCTCAGTCCCGGCTGCGGTGTTGACGCCGGCGTCGAGACCTGCGCGTCCGGGAGCGTGTTGTCATCTTCTTCACCCAGAAGTTGAGTCGGCGAAGGGGGGGCGGTGTATGGGCGGGTGTGGTGGTGCTTGTCCTCGGTGGGCCTGTGGGAGTCAGGTCGTGAGGGAGGTGGGAGGAGGTGGGGGGAGACGGTGTAGGGTGGGGTGTGGTGGTGATTGTTGTCGGGGAGCCTGCAGGAGCCAAATCCCGAAGGGAGACCATGTCCTGCTGCCCGTCCTGGTGTGTCACGTAGGCATATTGGGGGTTTGCATGGAGCAGCAGGACCTTCTCGACGAGGGGGTCGGTTTTATGGCTCCTCGCATGCTTGCAGAGAAGAACGGGCCCTGGGATTGTCAGCCAGGACGGGAGCGAGACCCTGGAGAAGGCAAACATACGCTCATGAGGAGTCTGGTTAGTGGCCGGACATAGAAGCAACCAGATGGAGTGGAGCGCATCGGGGAGGACCTCCTGCCAGCGGGAGACTGGGAGACTTTTCGACCATAGGGCCAGGAGGACGGCCTTCCAGATTGTCGCACTCTCCCTCTCCACCTGTCCGTTTCCCCAGGGGTTATAGCTGGTCGTCCTGCTGGAGGCGATGCCTTTGCTGAGCAGGAACTGACGCAACTCGTCGCTCATGAAGGAGGAGCCTCGATCACTGTGGATATAGGCGGGGAACCCGAACAGAGTGAAAAGGCTGTGCAGGGCCTTGATAACGGAGGCAGAGGTCATGTCAGAGCAGGGGATGGCGAAGGGGAATCTGGAGTACTCATCAACGATGTTGAGGAAGTACACGTTACGGTCAGTGGAGGGGAGGGGCCCTTTGAAGTCCATGCTGAGGTGCTCAAAAGGGCAGGAGGCCTTTACCAGATGTGCTCTGTCTGGCCGATAGAAGTGCGGTTTGCACTCCGTGCAGACCTGGCAGTCCCTGGTCACGGACCTGACCTCGATGGAGTAGGGCAGGTTGCGAGCCTTGATAAAGTGGAAAAAGCGGGTGACAGAGGTCATTGTGGAGGGCCCTGAGTCGGTCTACTTGTGCCCCGCTGTGTATTGTTAAACATGAAGGCAAATGACTGTTGGTCAGTGAGGAGAGTGAATTGCCTGCCGGCCAGATAATGCCTCCAATGTCTCACAGCTTCTACTATGGTTTGGATCTCTTTTTCGACGGAGGAGTGTCGAATTTTGAAGGCATGGAGGGTACGGGAGAAGAAAGCCACGGGCCTGCTCGCCTGGTTGAGTGTAACGGCCAGAACATAATCCGACGCATCGCCCTCTACTTGGAAAAGGATGGACTCGTCCACAGCGTGCATCGCGGCTTTGGCGATGTCTGCTTTGATGCGATCGAAGGCCAGTCAGGCCTCAGTCGCCAGGGGAAATGTGGTGGACTTGATCAGTGGGCGGGCCTTGTCCGCGTAGTTGGGGACCCACTGGGCATAGTAAGAGAAGAGCCCCAGGCATCTCTTCAGGGCCTTGGGGCAATGGGGAAGGGGGAGTTCCAGGAGGGGGCACATGCAGTCGGGGTCGGGTCCTAGGACTCCGTGTTCCATGACGTAGCCAAGGATGGCCAGGCGGGTTCTGCGAAAGACGCATTTCTCTCTATTATAAGTGAGGTTCAGGAGTTTTGCGGTGTGGAGGAAGCGCCGGAGGTTCTCGTCATGGTCCTGCTGGTCACGGCCACAGATGGTGATGTTGTCTAGGTACGGGAACGTGGCGCGCAGCCTGTACTGGTCAACCATTCGGTCCAATTCCCTTTGGAAGACCGAGACCCCGTTGGTGACGCCAAAGAGAACCCTTAGGAAGTGATAGAGGCGGCCATCTGCCTCGAAGGCAGTGTATTGGCGGTCCACCGGGCGGATAGGGAGCTGGTGGTACGCAGACTTCAAGTTGGCTGTAGAGAAGACTCGATACTGCGCAATCTGGTTGACCATGTCAGATATGCGAGCTGAGTGTACCGGTTGATGGTCTGGCTATAATCGATGACCATCCGGTGCTTCTCCCCAGTCTTGGCAATCACCACTTGGGCTATCCAGGGGCTGTTACTAGCCTCAATGATTCCCTCTCGCAGGAGTCGCTGGACCTCTGACCTGATGAAGACTCTGTCCTGGGCACTGTATTGTCTGCTTCTAGTAGCGACGGGCTTACAGTCCGGGGTGAGGTTTGCGAAGAGGGAGGGTGGGGCGACCTTAAGGGTCGCAAGGCTACAGACGGTGAGGGGGGCAGGGGTCCGTTGAACTTTAAGGTAAGGCTCTGGAGATGGCACTGCGCAGAGATGGGGGAGGACGTAGAGCCTAAAGTTGGTGTACTCTATGCCTTGCACAGTGAGGGTCGCGACACAGTACCCCTGGATCTCCACTGCGTGGGATCCAGAAGCCAGGGGGATTTTCTGGGTTGCGGGTAGGATGGGGAGGGAGCAGCGCCTTACCGTATCTGGGTGTATGAAGCTGTCCGTGCTCCCGGAGTCGAAAAGGCAGACCGTCTCGAGCCCATTGATCCGGGCGGTCATTGTAGACTTCACGAGGAGATGCGGCCGGGACTGGTCCAGTGTGACGGAGATGAGTGTCGGAAGACGGTTGGCGGACCGGTCGGCGGTAGCGGCGGCCAGCGTACGGTTGGGTGAGCTGGGTTCCCGGGAGGGATGCCGGCGCCCATGAGTGGCACATGGCGGGTTGCGCGGCAGCTGGGGGTGGCCCCGGCCGGCAGCAGGCAGCGCTGCTGGGCCTCGAAGATTTAGGGGGGGGTTGGGCCTGGACAAGCTTTTGAGAAGTGGCCCTTCTTCCCACAGCCATTACAAGTAGCGTTCCGTGCTGGGCAGCGTTGTCGGGGTGAGTACCCTGGCAGCAGAAGTAGCACTTCGGCATTGGCTGGCCGCTGCGCGGCGCAGGCTTGCGTCGCGCCCAGGTCGGCTGATGGCTGCGCCCACGAGGCCCACGAGGATGCCGCGCGGTCAGAGGTGTAGGCCCCCATGTTCTGGGAGGCCACCTCCAGTGAGTTGGAGAGCTGGACTGTCTCTGGGAGGCCGAGTGTCCCCCCTTGTAATAAACACTGGCGGAGATAGTGCATGCCCGCGACATAGGTGTCCCTGATCAGCAGCTCCGCGTGCTGGGTAGCCGATATCGCCCGGCAGTCACAGTTTCGACAGAGGATGCACAAGGCGCACTGGAATTCTGCGAGTGATTCCCCAGGGCATTGGCGTCTCGTGGCGAGGAGGTGCCTAGCATATACCTGGTGGACGGATTTCACGTAGTGTCCTTTGAGCAGCGTTATCGCCTCCGCGTACAAGGGGAAGACCCTGATGAGGTTAAAGACTCTTGGGCTCACCCGTGCGTGGAGGACTTGCTTCTTCTGGAGGTCCGTGAAGTCTTCGTTGAAAGATGCAAGGTAGGCCTCGAAGCAGCTTAGCCAGTGTTCAAAAGTCTCTGTAGCGTCAGCTGCTTGTGGGTCCAGTTGCAAGCGATCAGGCTTGAGTGAGGAGTTCATCTTGAGTGAAGAGTCCATCTTTAGAAGTTTAGTGTATGACTTCTGGTTGCGGCTATGCCTGGGTAGGTCGCACGTTCGGCAGCTCCCGCCGTAAACGGACTTTTGGGCCCTTCTAAGGAGCCCCAGTGGCACTTGGACGACGATTCCCGGTGTGGGAAGGCAGCAGTGAGGTTCCCCCAGCACTGTATGGAGTAGACCAGGAGCGGAGCGGTCAAAAAAGTGGCATTAGAGAAGAGAGGAGAAAGGGCGCAAAAAAGCAAGATGGCGGCGGGCGGAGACTAGGCAGCGTGGGCTCAATGGTCGCGGGAGCAGCAGGAGTTTTTGAGAAGCTGCTTTGCGGAATTGAAGGCAGAGATGTTGGCTCCTATAAAGGCATCGATTGAAAGGTTGGTGGAGTCCCAGAGGATGCAGGGGACAGAGATTAAGGAGGTGCAGCAGAAGGCGTCTGATAACGAGGACGATATCCTGGGCCTGGCGGTGAAAGTGGAAGCGCACGAGGCACTGCATAAAAAATGGCAGGAGAAATTCGAGGATCTGGAGAACAGGTCGAGGAGGAAGAATCTGCGGATTCTGGGTCTCCCTGAAGGTGTGGAGGGGTCAGATGCTGGGCGTATGTGACTACGATGCTGAGTACGCTGATGGGCGCGGGAGCCTTCCCGAGGCCCCTGGAGCTGGATGGGACGCACAGAGTCCTGGCGAGGAGGCCAAAGGCGAATGAGCCGCCGAGGGCTAAGGTGGTGAGGTTTCACCGTTTCACCGACAGGGAGTGTGTCTTGAGATGAGCGAAGGAGCGGAGCAGCAGGTGCGAGAACCGGGCCAAGGCGGTTCTCCACGGAAAGGGGGTGAAGTTCGGGCTGTTGCAGCCAGCGCGGCTGTGGGTCACATATCAGGACCGACACCACTACTTTATACGCCGGACGAGGCGTGGACCTTTAACAAAAATGAGAAGCTAGAGTCAAATTAGTGGTTTGTAGCATGCTACGGGGGATGTTGGGGAGTGGGAGGGGGTGATACTTGTGTTTTCTCTGTATGTGTGCTGGTTTGGGAGGGGTTGTTCCCCGCGTTCGATGGGGGGATTGTGGGCCGGAAGCCCTGGGCCTGTGGGGAATGGGGCGAGGTTGCAGGAGAAAGGAGCTGCGCCATCGGGGGCGGGGGCGGCCCAGGCAGGGAGCGCAGGCTTTTTCCTGCGGAAAGGGGGGGCGGGTCTGACACGGGGGGCGGTACTGGATTGGAGTACACATTGGTTTGTAGGGGGAATGGAGGTGGGACTTGGGCTATCCCACTATGGTGGGGGGAGGGTGGGGGACTTTGAGGGGGAATCCAACAGGACGATCGGTGGCAGAGGCGGGAGCGGCCGGGGTCAGCAGGAGTCAGCTGACTTACGGGAGTGCAATGGGGGGAGCAGGGGGTTAAGCAATTGCTTGGCCGGGGGAGGGGAGGGTTGGGGGGGGGGGGATCTGGGTTGCTGCTGTACTGACTGAGGGGGAGCTGGAGGTAAGAGGGAGAGTCGGGGCGGGGAGCTTCCGCCTGGGGGGCTGGAGAGTGTGGGAGGCGTGGGCACATGGCTGGCCTAAAAGAGGAGATGGCTAGTCGACAAGGGGGGGGTAGTCCCCCGATCCAGCTGATCACCTGGAACGTGAGAGGCTTGAATGGGCCGGCCAAGAGGGCTCGGGTGTTTGCGCACTTAAAGGGACTAAAGGCAGACGTAGCCATGTTACAGGGGACGCAGCTGAAGGTTGTGGATCAGACCAGGCTGAGGAAGGGATGGGTGGGGCAGGTCTTTCATTCGGGACTGAACGCGAAGTACAGGGGGGTCGCAATCTTGGTGAGCAAACGGGTGACTTTTGAGGTGGTGGGTATTGTGGCGGATAAGGGGGGCCGATATGTGATGGTGAGTGGTAGGCTGCAGGGGGCCCGCATGGTGTTGGTGAATGTATATGCCCCAAATTGGGACGATGCAGGGTTCATGAAGCGGATGTTGAGCCGGATCCCGGATCTGGAGGCAGGGAATCTGATAATGGAGGGGGACTTTAACACGGTACTGGACCCGGCACTGGATCGGTCTAGGTCAAGGTCGGGTAAGAGGCCGGCAGCAGCCAAGGTCCTGAGGGCGTTTAGGGATCAGATGGGGGGAGTGGATCCGTGGAGGTTTGCTCGGCCAAGGGCGAGGGAGTCCTCCTTCTCTCACGTGCACAAGGCCTAGTCACGGATAGACTTTTTTGTGGTGAGCAGGGCACTAATCCCGAGAGTGGAGGGGAGGGAGTATTCGGCCATTGCGATTTCGGATCACGCCCAGCACTGGGTGGAGCTGGAGTTGGGGGAAGAGAGGGGCCAGCGCCCGTTGTGGCGCATGGATGTGGGCTTGTTGGCGGATGAGGAGGTCTGTGGGCGGGTCCGGAGGTGCATTCAAAGGTATATGGAGGCCAATGACAACGGAGAGGTGCCAGTGAGTGTGGTCTGGGAGGTGCTGAAGGCGGTGGTCAGAGGGGAGCTAATTTCAATCAGGGCTCACAGAGAAAAGAGGGAGAGGACGGAGAGGGAGAGATTGGTGGGGGAGATACTGAGGGTGGATAGGAGATACGTGGAATCCCCCGAGGAGGGGCTGCTGAAGGAGCGTTGGGCCTCCAAACGGAGCTTGACTTGCTGACTACGGGGAAAGCTGAGGCCCAGTGGAGGAAGGTACAGGATGCAGTGTATGAGTATGGGGAGAAGGCGTGTCGGGTGCTGGCGCATCAGCTGCAGAGGAACGAAGCGGTTGTCATAATATACACCAGTATATCATGGTGCAGACACACACTGATGGACACACAGTGGGACCAATCAACACGCACAACACCGCAGCCAATCACCAGTGAGAGCACACGCACTATAAAGACAGGGGGCATCAGAGTTCCCGCTCATTCGAGTTGCAGCTAGCTAGGAGGACAGAGCTCACAGCCTGTAACACAGACATTCACCATGTGCTGAGTGCATCAACTGGTTAGGACAAGGCAAAGGTCTTTAGTTAAAGCTAGTATTGTATTAGCCCACAGTCTGAGTATGTTTAAACAGCTAATGATTTAATAAAATAGTGTTGCACTATTTCAAGTCTTGGTGACCTGTGTGTGATCCAGAACACCCAACACATCATGATACCAGGAGTGGTGGGATATCAGCACTTCTTAGACCTACCTGCAAGTGATCTGCCTTCCGCCAGCATTCCATCATCCTGCAACATGAACAACATCAGCCCGCCGCCGCCGCTCCGCATCGCCGGAAACTCGGGGCCAACTGGAAGATTTTCAAACAGCGCTTCCAGCTCTTCCTCGAAGCCACAGATAGGGGGGGGGGGCGCCTCGGATACAAGAAAGATTGCTCTTCTCCTCTCCACGGCCGGGGACCACGCCATCCACATTTTCAACTCTCTCACCTTTGCGGATGATGAAGATAAAACGAAGTTCAAGACGGTCCTCCTCAAGTTTGACACTCACTGCAGCATAGAGGTGAATGAAAGTTTTGAACGCTATGTGTTCCAGCAGTGTTTGTAGGGTAAGGATGAACCTTTCCAATCCTTTCTCACGCACCTCTGCATCCTTGCGCAATCTTGCAGCTACGGGCCCACCTCCGGCTCCATGATAGGCAACCAGATCATTTTTGGTATTCAGTCGGACCCCCTGCGTCAGCAGCTCCTCAAAGTAAAGCAACTCACCCTAGCGACCGCCATCGAGACCTGTGTCTGACATGAAAACGCCACGAGTCGGTATTCCCATATACAAGCGGCTGAAACGGCGCGGCAAGGTCCCCACGAGGCGGAACGGGTCCAAGTGATTGAACACCTCCAGGGCCTCAGCCTGGATGAGGGTGGCCATTTTGCGCGCTTTTCGCGGACTCCCGTGTTTGTACGCACCAAACGAGGGGACGGCGACGTTGAGGAACGTAATGCGCAGGCGCGCACCACGCACGACCGCACTGCGCATGCATGGTGGCACAGCTAAAGCGCTGATGTCACGATGTGCGGCAACAGTGGCTCCGCCCATTTAAAACGGCAATGCCCCGTAAAATCTCAACAATGCCTGCGATGTGGCAGACTTGGCCACTATGCTGCCTTCTGTCGAGCAGCTCAGCCTGCCAATTCATATGGCTTCAGCCAGCCTCGCAGGAATGTTCGGGCAATTCAACCCACGGTCACCGAGTCCGATGCGGACCTCCCACACAGCAGTGACACCGAGGACCCGAAGGCGCCTTTTCGAGTAGGTGTCGTAACGAAAAACAGGCTGTTCCCGAAGCAAAGACACCAGCCGCTGTCGGTATACAGCATCGATCCAGACGATGAGTGGTGTGCCACCCTGACGGTCAACTGGTCCCAAATACGATTCCGCCTGGACACTGGTGCCTCCGCCAATCTCGTGGCGTGGTCTGATTTCCAAAGCCTTCATGTCAAACCAGCCATCCTTCCATCAGCATGCCAGCTATTGGATTATAATGGCAACATCATTCCTGATAGCGGCTCGTGCCAACTGGAAGTGATGCACAAATCACGAAAAGCCATCCTTCCTTTCGAGATCGTGGGCTCCTCGAAGGACTCCCTGCTTGGCGCACAGGCATGCAAGCATTGAACCTCGTTCAGAGAGTTCACTCTCTCTCTCCTGATGACACCTCTGCCTTCCAGGACACTGACTTCAGGGCGCAACTCAACGCCATCATCGACCAGCACCGCGACGTCTTCGAAGGCATGGGCACGCTCCCGTATACTTACAAGATCCTACTCAAACAGAACGCCACGCCTGTGGTGCATGCACCTTGCAGAGTCCCAGCACCCCTTAAGGCCCGCATCTTTCTCTCGGTGCAGCCGCCGCCATGTCTCGGTATGCTCATCCCCCGAATAGCTCCCTCTTCGTCAGGAATGTCGGGGATTGCACCAGGCCTGAGGATTTACGTCATGTGTTTGGTCGCTATGGCCCAATAGTAGATGTTTACGTTTCCCTTGACTTCTACATTCGATGTCCAAGAGGATTTGCATATATACAGTTTGAAGATGTTCGTGATGCAGAAGATGCACTCCACAACCTCGACCGGAAATGGGTGTGTGGTCGTCAAATTGAGATCCAATTTGCTCAAGGTGATCGAAAAACACCTGGTCAGATGAAATCAAAGGAACGAAGATCGTCACGAAGTTCACCACGATATGACCGTTATGATGACTATGATAGGCGGAGGAGGTCCAGGAGTCGAAGTTATGACAGGACGTGATCACGGAGTCGTTCTTATGATCGAAGTCACAGGAGGTCTGACAGCCTTAAAAAGCACAGGTGTCGCCATCGCTCTTATTCCAGATCTAGATCCAGGTCAAGATCTAGATTCGGTCTAGATCCAGATCAGAATCGGCATCCCACTCACTGTGATGTCGGACAATGGCCCCTGCTTCGCAAGCCAGGAATGGTCCAACTTTGCCATGAGGTACAACTTTGTGCATGTGACATCCAGTCCCCTGTACCCCCAATCCAACGGCAAAGTGGAGAAGGGCGTCCACATAGTCAAATGGCTCCTCTGCAAGGCTGCCGATGCTGGGTCCGATTTCTACCTCGCCCTGCTGGCCTATCGCTCGGCCCCACTGTCCACTGGCCTGTCGCCAGCCCAGCTACAACCGCCGATGAAAGCCTAATCAACTAATGCGATGCCAGAATCTCAGATTTTGCCAACTTTCATCCTGGCCATGTAGTCAACCAACTCTACAAAGGTCAGGCTGCAGGTTGAACCATGCACCAGCATTCTTTAAAGATCAATGCACCAAAAATTGTAGACGGTCATTTCTGGCAATTTATTTCCAAAGCAAAGTCTCTGGGTGTACTCTGGAGAGATCTTGTTTGTTGAATTTCTGCATTTGCTGGACAGAGTTTCTGCTTTCTCACAGGGAGGACAGTGGAGTGGGTAACCCATCTGCACAAAAGCTGCAACAGGTAAGGCGGCATCAGTGGCATTGCCTTTGGGTCTGCACCACGACGGGGAGTCAGAGTAGAGGCTGTGGTGAGGGGAAACTCTGCGCGATGCCCTCTACCAGCTTGGAGCCAGACTCTTCCATGCTCCTTGACCATGTCAGGAAATTGCCTAAGAACCCTCCAGAACATATTGGAATCAGAAGCAGGAATAGGCCATTCCGCCATTGAGCCTGCTCCGCTGTTCAGTAAGATCATGGCTGATCTGATTGTGGCCTCAACTCCATTTTTTTGCCAGGCACTGTCCATTTGCATCCAGGTGGCATGCCACAAGCTGATCCCAACTCTGTACCAGCATTCAAGGTATATGCAATGCCTGTATCTGAGCTGGTGACTGTGAGGACCAGATCACATGGTAGTGTTTGTTCATCAGTGCTCGCTGTCCTCTTCCCTTTTTGGTGCGGCTGGGCAGGCAGCAGCTCTTGTTATCTGAAAGCAGGAAACCAGGAGATGAAATTTGAGGTGAGGGACCAGGTGTGAGGTGCAGAGCAAGAGATACATCACACCACCATCTGCAGCTTGCTCATCCTTTCGGGAGGTGAGAGGACTTAGAGCAGGAACATAACATCACCCTCAAGCTTCTCAGCAGCCCCACTGATGCAGCCCAATGATGCCAAGAACCATACAAGGTTCACGAGGCACTGCCATTCTCGTCCCTCACTTGTCTTCCTCCACTCCATTCTATTTTGTGCTATCTTATGCTGCAAGAGAGAGGGAAGAATGTCAGTGACTGTGTAGCACTGTGATTCGGTGATGTGGCTGCCATAGCTGAATAGTGCAGGAATGGGGAAGCAGCACAAGTTGGGTATGAGGCTGGCAGCATTGGCAGGTGTATGAAGATGAGAGATGTATTTGGATGTTAGGCATGAGTACTGAGTTTGAGGGGGTGCAAGTGGGCATAAGATGGGTGTGTGATGGGTGTGGTGGGTGCCAGATGTCACGTGAAGATGCATTCACTGACATTGACCATTCGCATGAGGTCATTAGACTTTTGTGACATAGCTTCCTGGCCCTCAGGTATAGATGCCAGTGATTGACATCCATGGCCACCTGCTGCCTATCTCTTCTGAAGGTCTCTAGGCTTCTCCCCCCCCCCCAACCCATGACATCTCACCTGCTGTCCGCCTTCATATTGCTGCCTCCTGTGCTGCCTCCGCCACCTTCTAACCCTCTTTCTTTACTGGTGTTCACTTAGCCACCATCTAACTTGCAACAATATTCTTCAGTGCAGCTTCCTTTTAAGAGGGGTAGCCTCCATTTAAGAATAGCAGGCTGGATGCGCCCCATGTGTTTTGAACAATACTACTCAACCCCCTGCTGGTCACAGAGTCCATCAATAGTGTTATATCAAAGACAACAGAGTGACACCTGCTTGGGGTGATGCTGCAAAGGTGCAGGTGTGGACCTGGGGGTTGGTGCAGAACGTTTATGTGCTGCCCACCTCAGTCTGACTGCATGTTGGCGGGCCATGAATAGATAATAGATAATAGCAAAATTGAAGCCTTTGAAATAACAGGGCAGTGACTGTGTGGATAAAAGATTGTCTAAGGAACAGGATGCAGAGAGTATAGGTGAATGTTTGTTTTTCTGACCAGAGTGGAATGTTCAGTGGTACCCTTCAGTAGTCCATGTTGGGACCACTACTCATATTGATGTATAGTAATGGACAGGATTTGGGTATACAGGGCATAATTTCAAATTTTCCAGATGACACAAAACTTGGGAATGCAGTACACAGCAAGGCAGATGGACTTCAGGAATGCATGGACAGATTGAACATAGAACATTACAGCGCAGTACAGGCCCTTCGGCCCTCAATGTTGCGCCGACCTGTGAAACCAATCTAAAGCCCATCTATACTGTTCCATTATCATCCATATGTTTATCCAATAACCATTTGAATGCCCTTAGTGTTGGTGAGTCCTCTACTGTTGCAGGCAGGGCATTCCACGCCCTTACTACTCTCTGAGTAAAGAACCTACCTCTGACATCTGTCCTATATCTATCTCCCCTCAATTTAAAGCTATGTCCCCTCGTGCTCGCCATCACCATCCGAGGAAAAAGGCTCTCACTGTCCACCCTATCTAATCCTCTGATCATCTTGTATACCCCTATTAAGTCACCTCTTAACCTTCTACTCTCTAACGAAACAGCCTCAAGTCCCTCAGCCTTTCCTCATTAGGTCTTCCCTCCATACCAGGCAACATCCTGGTAAATCTCCTCTGCACCCTTTCAAATGCTTCCACATCCTTCTTATAATGCAGCGACCAGAACTGCACGCAATACTCCAAATGTGGCCGCACCAGAGTTTTGTACAACATGACCTCATGGCTCCGAAACTCAATCCCTCTACCAATAAAAACTAACACACCGTACGCCTTCTTAACAACCCTATCAACCTGGGTGGCAACTTTCAGGGATCTATGTACATGGACACCGAGATCTCTCTGCTCATCCACACTACCAAGAAACTTACCATTAGCCCAGTACTCTGTTACTCCTTCCAAAATGAATCACCTCACACTTTTCTACATTAAACTCCATTTGCCACCTCTCAGCCCAGCTCTGCAGCTTATCTATGTCCCTCTGCAACCTGCAACATCCTTCCGCACTGTCCACAACTCCACCAACTTCAGTGTCATCCGCAAATTTACTCACCCATCCTTCTACACCTTCCTCCAGGTCATTTATAAAAATGACAAACAGCAGTGGCCCCAAAACAGATACTTGTGGTACACCACTAGTAACTGAACTCCAGGCTGAACATTTCCCATCAACCACCACCCTCTGTCTTCTTACAGCTAGCCAATTTCTGATCCAAACCGCTAAATCACCCTCAATCCCATGCTTCCTTATTTTCTGCAATAGCCTACCATGGGAAATCTTATAAAACGCTTTACTGAAATCCATATACACCACATCAACTGCTTTACCCTCGTCCACCTGTTTGGTCACCTTCTCAAAGAACTCAATAAGGTTTGTGAGGCACGACCTACCCTTCACAAAACCATGTTGACTATCCCTAATCAAATTATTCCTTTCTAGATGATTATAAATCCTTTCTCTTATAATCCTTTCCAAGACTTTGCCCACAACAGAAGAAAGACTCACTGGTCTATAGTTACCGGGGTTGTCTCTACTCCCCTTCTTGAACAAGAGGACAACATTTGCTATCCTCCAGTCTTCTGGCACTATTCCTGTAGACAATGATGACATAAAGATCAAAGCCAAAGGCTCTGCAATCTCCTCCCTAGCTTCCCAGAGAATCCGAGGATAAACCCCATCCGGCCCAGGGGACATATCTATTTTCACACTTTCCAGAATTGCTAACACCTCCTCCTTATGAACCTCAATCCCATCTAGTCTAGTCGTCTGTATCTCAGTATTCTCCTTGACAACATTGTCTTTTTCCTGTGTGAATACTGACAAAATATATTCATTCGGCGCCTCTCCTATCTCCTCGGACTCCACGCACAGCTTCCCACTACTGTCCTTGACTGGCCCTACTCTTACCCTAGTCATTCTTTTATTCCTGACATACCTATAGAAAGCTTTAGGGTTTTCCTTGATCCTGCCTGCCAAAGACTTCTCATGTTCCCTCCTAGCTCTTCTTAGCTCTCTCTTTAGGTCCTTCCTGGCTAACTTGTAACTCTCAAGCGCCCTAACTGAACCTTCACGTCTCATCTTTACATAATTGGTGAATTCTAATGCAAAGAAGTGTGACGTAAATGAGGAGAGGCAATATAAGCTAAACGCTGCAACTTTAAATGGGCGGGGATTCAGGAGAATGCAGGCACAAGAGACCCTAGGGTGTATATTCGCATCACTTTGAAAGGAATAAAGGTACGTTGAGAGGTCTGTTAAAAAGACATGCGTAATCCTTGATTTTATAAATAGAGGCACGGTGTACAAAAGCAAGGAAGTTATGTAAAACTTTTATAAAACACTGGTTAGGCCTCAGTTTATCACAGAATTTACAGTGCAGAAGGAGTACTGTGGCCAATTGTGGGCTCCTCACTTTAGTCATGGCTTTATGGAGAATGCAAAGGAGAATGATACCAGAAATGGAGAACTTCAGTTATACTGAAAGACTACAGAAACTAACGTTTCTCTTTACATCAGAGAAGATTTAAGGAGGAGTTTGATAAAGGTGTTTAAAATCATGAAGTTTTTTGACAGGGTAAATAAGGAGAAACTGTTTTTGATGCCAAATGCTCGGTTTACCCGTTAACACAGATTTATGGCTATTGGCAAAGTAGCCAGAAATAATATTGGAACACTCTTTTTGCAAAGTGCATTGTAATAATCTGGAACGCACTGCCTTAAAAGGCAGTGGAAGGAGATTCAATAATAACTCTCTCAAGCGAATTGGGAAGATAATTGTGGGGGCAAAGGTTTACAGCCAATGGGGAAAGAGTAGGGGAATGGGACCAATTAGTGTCAAACCAGACATGATAAATCTCATGGTAACCTTCAGTATTGGATCATTCGATGCTTCTATGAAGTATGAGTTTAAGCGTCCATTTTTCTCTCCCACAGTTTGTAGGCATATTTCCAGGTGATGGCGCTATAACATTGCAGTGGCAGTGACATCAAAAGTGTTGTATGGGCCTGGGTTTGTAACTTACCTCAAGCGTGTTTTTAACACAATAATTGTTGTGTATTGACGTGGATATACGAGGGGATAAAACATTTTAAAACCTTCTTTGAAGAAAAGCGAGATGATCTGCATTCCAAACCTTCTTGTTACTTTTCCCATTGCAGATAAAATGAAGGATTTGGCCCCATTTGATTGAAATTTGGTGGTACACCACATTTTTCAATTCCTGCGAAGCTGTTCCAGAATTCTCGGAAGTGATTTTCCAGAGAAAGAGTACTGTTTTATTGAGAATATGCTGGAAATGATTACATGTATCATGATTTTCATCAACATTGTCTTTGTGCATATGAAAAAAAATGCCTGTTAAGACAATACTGCCAAATAAATATTCTTGATGCAGAAAGGACCTTGCAGTGTTCTACTCACTCATTTCATTTTAAACCATTGTAACTTTTTTTAAATTTTGAATTGAGAAATTGCAACGTGCTACACAATGCACAACAAATAGTAGCAAAACAGGTGGGTGTGGCTTCCTTGCCATTGCAATTTTAATAGAATATAGCAAACCACACAATGGTACTTGGTGACTTTCCAAATGTAAAACCAAACTTAGTGCTGGGCATATAATTCACTCACTCGTAGGACTGACTCACTCTGTAGTTTATTTATCATTCAACCACTGGGTTTCACTGTGTATCACAGTTACATTTCACATTGAATTCATTACTTTTTTTTATGTTGCCTAGAATAATTCATATATGGAATAATGGAGGACACCCGAAGTGGGATAGAAGCTGGATCTGGCTTGGATGTTTCAGATATAGCTCAGATAGCTGGACAGCTGGTTTGTGATGCAGTGCGACACCAACACAGGTTCAATTCCTGAACTGGCTGAAATTATTCATGAACACCCGCCTTCTCAACCTTGCCCCTCGCCTGAGGTGTGGTGACCCTCAAGTTAAATCACCACCAGTCAGCTCTCTCTCAAAGGGGAGAGCAGTCTCTGGGACTGTGGTGACATTTACATTTAGAGTGAGGAGCACGCAGGATTGAGTTACAGGCTGGAATCTAATCAAGGGTTTAAGACGGTTTACACATAGCTCATGGATACCTGAAAGTGAGTTACAGGCTGGAATCTAATTAAGGAGTTCAGATGGGTTTTAGGTAGAATAGCAGACACTTGAAAGTGAATTACAGGCTGGAATTTATTGAAGGAGTTTAGATGGTTTATAGATGAAATACTCAATACCTGCAAGTGAGGTATAGGGCGGAATCCAACTAAGATGTTGACATTGTTTAAACGTAAAATAATGGAATGATGAGTGAGTCACGAGCATGAATCTAAACAAGATGTTCATACAGTAACAAAAACTTTCAGTGCCTTTGACAACAAAAATATACTCGGGCATTTGACAGAATCAGACAAAAATGATTGTCTGACAAAAATAGACATTACGATAGAAGGAGATATTAGGATGGAATGAATAAATGCATGGGCAAAGCGTTAGGTTTTAAGGGAATTTAAAAGGAGGAGAGAAGGATATAGAGGAATCCACAGAGAAAATGCGTGAGTTTAGGACCTAGACAAGTGAAGGCACTGCCACCGAAAATGGGGTCAAAGTGACTTTGTAATATACAAGAATCCAGAGTTTGAACAGCACAAGGTTCGGGAGGGTTGTAAGCCCAGATAAAAATATAGAGATAAGGAGGTGCTAGGTAATGAAGGGATTTGAACTCGAGAATGAGAAGTCTGAGGCATTTGCGGATTGGGGGCAAATTTAGGTCTGCACGCACAGGGCTAATGTGGGGAGCAGAAATAGGGTGGCATGGTGGCATAGTGGTTAACACTGCTAACTCACAGCCCCAGAGCCACCTGTTCAATTCAGGCCTTGGATGACTGCTTCTGTGGAGTTTTCACGTTCTAACCCGTGTCTGCGTGGGTTTCCTCCGGGTGCTCCGATTTCCTCCCACAAGCCAAAGATGTGCAGGTTAGGTGGATTGGCCATGCTAAAATTGACCCCTATTTTCCAAACATGTACAGGTTAGGTGGGGTTATGTGGATAGTGCGTGGGAGTGGGCCGAGGTAAAGTGCTCTTTTGGAGGGTCGGTGCAGACCCGATGGGCAAATGACCTCCGTCTGCACTGTAGGGATTCTATGGTGCAGGATAGGGGTATCAGAGTTTTGGGTGATCTGACATTTTTGGAGGTCGACAGGTGAACGACTGACCGAGAAAGCATTAGTACAGTCACGTCTTGAGATAACACAGGCATGGAGGAGGATTTCAGTTGGCAGTCAATATTTACTGGTTAATGTAGCTGACAGGTTAGGTTCGCGCATGGAGAAGGAGTGGATAGTATATTGACACTAGGTAAACCAGTGTCATCTTTATAAATCAATTTTTGAACATGAATTCAAAGATTTCCTTTTCTGCACTGTGTACATTTATATAAGGTGAATAAGATGATAAGGTTGCACTTCAAAAGAACAATCAGCCAACCAGCTGCTTGATATTGAGAATCAATAATAAACTGTCCAAAACAGTCAGAGGAAACTGAGGAGGCAGACAAAAGTTGTTGCTGAAATTTCTTAAGATGAAGCAAAGTCTCGAGTGGGAGACAGAGAGCGAGAGAGAGTGTGAGGAAGATAAGGACAGAAAAGGTGTGGCATTAGGTAGCAGATGGGCAGAGGCTGCAGTGGAAATAGACAATTTGGGGAAAATGGGTCTTTGCGATGGAGAAAATGGCATTGGAAAGTCAACTCAGAGTCACCTAGGAACCAAGGCTATGAACGGTCTGGTTTAGCCTAAAACCATGTCCAAGAACAAGGGAGGAATAGCCTTCACTCTCCTTCATCCTTTAGCTGAAGGAAATTCTGGTTTGTCAATGAATTTAAAACAACAGTCTTACAGTATGGGGAGGTGGGACTGGCCGTTGTTGGTGTCCATGTGGAACCTATCCTCATGTATTCAGATTATTATCTTGAGCAGCATATAGATGAGGAAAGGAGGTGTTAAATCTGGGATATTGAATGCCTGGGAGAGAGTTGCAGGCTGGAGGTATTCAATTGTTTTACGTAATAGGTATATTTTTTCTAGTGTTCTTCAGCCATCACCAGTGTAAATCAGAAAATCACAAATAGTGCACCTTTGATTTTTCCATATGTATTTCCTTTGCTAGTATAGGTCCAAATGATTATTGCCATTGAGCAATGTCAATTGAGTCAATTACAGATTGGCATCTCATCAATCGGAATACATGGAGTTATTTTCAGCCTGTGATCTAACAAATATATTCAAATAGTTTCTATACAGAAGAATTATCTGGGGGTGAGCCACAGACTGTAATCTAATTGAATGTTTTTTTATTTGTTCATGGAACATGGGCATCGCAGGCTGTGCCAGGATTTATTGTCCATCACTAATTACCCTTGAGAGGGCAGTTAAGAGTTTCTGTGGATCTGGAGTCAAGTGCAGACCGGATAAGGATGGCAGATTTCCTTCCCTAAAGGACATTAGTAAACCAGATGGGTTTTTACGACAATCGACAACGGTTTCATGGTCACCATTAAACTTTCAATTCCAGATTTTTTTTATTTCACCAGTGGCGGGATTTGAACCTGGGTCCCCAGAGAATTTCCCTGGGTCTCTGGATTACTAGTCCAGTGACAATACCACTACGCCACTGCCTCCCTTTTGTGGTGAAGCCTACAAACTGTCACTAGAGTATCCAAAGGCAGACAGATGGGATTGACAGCAGCTGCAGGAGAGAAAGCAAGAAAGGGACAAAAAGATGTACAGGTTTGGGGTAATCCATATTAACTTGTTAACTCACATTAGTTAGGGCCTGCACATGAAGCATAACGATAAGCGTGAAGATACTGGCAGGCTGCCATTAGTTAGATTGTTAGTCAGTACTTTCAGGAGAAAAGGGGGAGTAAATAGGAAATGAAAGTTTACAGATATTTGAACTCAATGTGATAATCTATAGAAACCCTACAGAGCAGAAAGAGGCCCTTTGGCCCATCGAGTATGCACCAACACTCCGAAAGAACACTCTGCCTAGGCCCACTCCCCTAGTCCTATTGCTGTTAACCCTGTGCATTGATCATGGCCAATCCAGCTAACCTGCATGCCTTTGGACACGAAGGAGCAATTTATCATGGCCAATCCACCTTACCTGCACATCTTTGCACTGTGGGAGGAAACCGGAGCACCCGGAGGAAAACCACGCAGACACTTGGAGAATGTACAAACTCCACACTCACAGTCACCCAAGGCCAGAATCAAACCTGAGTCCCTGGTGATGTGTGGCAGCAGTGCTAATTAGTATGATAATGTTAGGACAATGAACAATACAGCACAGAATCAGGCCCTTCAGTCCTCCAAGCCTGCGCCGACCATGGTACCTGCCTAAACTAAAACCATATGCACTTACGGAGTTCGTATCCTTCCATTCTCACCTATTTCTATATTTGTTTAGATGCCCTTTAAATGCCGCTTTCATACCTGCTCCCACCACCTCCCCAGGCAGCGTGTTCCATTTATTTACCACCCTCTGTGTAAAAGACTTGCCTCGCACATATGTACTAAACTTTTCCCCATGCACTTTAAACCTATGTCCCTTAGTATTTTACTCTCTTACCCTCGGAAAGAGCATCTGACTATCCGCTCTGTCTATGCCACTCATAATCTTGTAGACCTCTATCAGGTCGCCTCTCAACCTCCGTCCTTCCAGTGAGAAAAGACCGAGTTTATATAACCGCTCCCCATAGCTAATGCCCTCCATACCAGGCAACATCCTGGCAAACCACTTCTGTACCCTCTCCAAAGCATCCACATCCTTATGGCCGTGTGGCGACCAGAATTGTACACAATGTTCCAAATGAGGCCTACCTCAGGTCCTGTACAGCTGCAACATGACTTACTGATTTTTATATTCAATGCCCCGACCGATGAAGGCCAGCATGCCGTATGCCTTGCTGACCACCTTATCCACATGCGTTGCCACTTTCAGTGATCGGTGGACATGCACGCCCAGATCTCTCTGCCTGTTAATACTCGCAAGCGTTCTACCATTTACTGTGTAAACTAGACTAGATTAGGCCCAGAGCTCTGGAATTCCCTCCTTAAACCCCTTCACTTTTCTCCCTTTTTGTTTTCTTTTTAAGACACTCCTTAGAATCATACCTGATACTATAAGTTGATTATTTTCCTATTCTATGTAGAAATTAAATACAATTTGTCCCACAGGACTATTTTTTAATCACAATGAAATGTTGCAATCATATTGCACCTTTATCCTGTTGATCTCTTCATCTCATATCCACATGTATCATTTTTGTAGGTTTCTCTCATTCAATCTCATTGCCATTGCCGGGTTATGTGCTGGAAGCGTTGGTGTTGGGCTGGGACCCACAATCTGTTGAATTGGACAGTGCTCCAACAACACAGCTGACACCTTGGAGAGCAACCTTCGCCCCATAATGCCCTATCACTGAGGATTGGCATACGTTAGGTCATCCTCTCGCATCTATGTGACATTGTTTGCCAGTCTTTCCAGCAGGTAAATATGAGAAGATGCTGGCCTAGTAAATCAATGCTTTTAAAAAGCACTTTGAGGCTGAGCCCCCATTGTAAATGTGAACTTTAAATCTGGATCCTGACTATGTCACTTCTTCGAAGCAGTAACATCGAGTCTGTTACCAACACTGTGTGTAATTTATATCGACTCGCCCACCAGCTGGTCTCTGTGAAGTAAAGCCTAACTGCGTATTTTAAGATGATGATGTTATAAAGGAAAGACTTGTTACCTATGAATGGTGAATCTGAATGTGCTTCGTGTGCATTTTCATAGCGTGGGGTAAACTCCGGTATTGCAAAAACGATCGGAATGCGATGTGGTCCCTGGCATTTACATAACTATTATCAAAACTTTATCAAAGCATTTTCCATCCAACCAGTGTGACTCGGGGTCAATTCCATCATTTTAGAAATGGCTAGTTCCATATTCGGTGCTCTGAATTCTTGGAGCAAATAGTTTTTTTTAAACGATAGCCTACACGAGTCGCCCCCACAACTGCATGAATAAAATATTTTAGTGTTTTTATTAATGAATGATTGAACACTTCCCTTTGTATGTGTGTGATCATGTTTCATGCTCATTTAAAATGTTTCAATCTCTGCAACGGCTTTGAACAGTGGGTGAGATTGTTGTACTCAAAGGCGTCCACCCACACCTCCCCGTTCGTTCTGTCTGGCTAGTTAAACCAGCGTACTACATTCACTGAACCCGCGATACCGTCACTAGTCATGAGGTACCAGACAGAAGATTATCTGTGTTCAACCTCAATCCCATCCCTGGCAGGATACGACTCACTGACGATAACATGAAACCAGGAGTATGAGTAAACATCTAACCTTCCAAAAATAAATTAAAGTACTCCAAAGGCTTAGGGAAAGTCGTTCTTTTTAATGTTAAAAGGAATCTTTAATCCGTTTTCGTCTGCTCCCACCTGGGACCGTTGTTACGGTCTACTTTTAAGTTTATAGTGTGTGAATGACGGAAGCTTTTGAGATTGGGAAAAATATTTCCATGTCTGCGAGTGTATTTTCTTTTGAGAGGGTTGGGGAGGGGGGGGGGGGTCATGCTCTGTTTATTAATAGGGAGTAGCCAGGTATTTTTGTGCAATTACGATACATTGCAAAGTTACTGAGTGACAACTTGAACTTTGTTACAAGACCGCAGGAGACATTGTGGCTTTAAATGGCACATTGCGTAAGCAGCGATTCCTCTGCATTTGGACTGAAGTCAATGGACTAGTAAATGAAGTCTGCCCGCGCGAGCGTGTGCGATCACTTTGCCTTCATGTGAATTAAATAATCTGTCTGAAGCTGCTCCAGACCCCACCGGGTCAGATCTGTTATTAACAATATTCCGTGTCGCTCCTCCACATATTATATATTTTTTAAAGCAGGAGAGGGATTCGCTGGATTATTTGATGTGATTTTGTTTTTCAATTACCTATACAGATTTCCAAATCCTGTTTTTTGTTTCAAAGTTCGGGATTCTGCTGGAAATGTTGCATCAGGTAATGTGTGCGCTGGCCAAGGTGGGGTTAGATTCAGTGGAAATTGCCTTCTGGATACAGGGCAAGAGACTCGATTACAGTAGGGGCTGGGTTGGAGGGGAGGGTGTCTTATTTCACCAACACCCAAAAGCCACATCACAGCAAACATGTGTGTGTGTTTTTCTTAAAGATTTTGTTTTAAATGAAAGGTTCCTAAACGCGCCCCGTTTGTGCGTTCAGTTTCTTTGTAGCCGGAACAATCTGTAAAAGGACGATGTGAAACTGCCTCCTCCACAGGGGGCAGACAACGGCGATGGCTAATCTGCCGTGGGGTGTGAAGGCAGGGGGGAGGGGGGTGCCTGGTGTGGTTAAAGGCAGCTTCACCATGTAAGGTGGTGGATTTGTCAGAAAATCGTCAGCTAATGGGACCGATGTTATCAGTTTTCCCAGCGGGAAGATGCGGGGCTGCAAACAACCCCTATAAGGTTTGTTGACAAAGTCACTCCGCGCCAGAAGAATGAGGAAAACAGCCGCAGCAGCTCAATGTGTGCAATACCTTTAAAAAAACAACAGTGGGGACAGTATTCGTGTGGAACAGAGCAGAGTGTTTCTTTTCCAAATCCCTGTTTACTTTAACCGACGGTCGCTTTTAGATTAGCGACCCAGAGAGCCCACAGGAATAAAGTATTGTCTTGGCTGTTGAAACTAAAGCCATCATTAGGGAGAAACCTCAAATATGTTTTTATTAGCCCTGGAACTAGTAAACATCCCTTGTTGAGTATTAAAGCACCTCTGCGGACTCCACCCAAGTCACGACGGGGTAATGTAAGGGTTAAATAAAATTCCTGCACGTTAATAATACATTACCAAGTAATAGTTTGGAGAGTACGTCGAAGATATGTGTAGAAGAGTCGAGCGGAAATTGATTTTTTTTAACGTGTTTTACAACTTGTTTTGCAAGGCGACACGCGGACCTTCTCTTCGAATTGGTTTGATAACTTGGTCTGCAGCTGCGATTTTGTTATTGTTTGTGCTGGTGTAGTGGCCGAGGTTTAAAAGGCCGGGATGTGTGTGTGTGTGTGCTGCGCCTTTTGCACATTGTCCACACTCAGCAAGTCTCTGCCCCAGCCTCTCGTAGTAAGGAGATCCTGGCGTAAACAAAGAAAGTGCGCGGCCTGCCAATCAAAGCCAACCCCTCCCCCCTTTGCTGATGGACGGGAGGCCTGGCCAATCCTGCAGGCGGAGGTGTCGGGCGGGGGAACCAATGGAGCAGGCGGAGACGGCGGGGAGGGCGGCGCCTCCGCTGGTTGACTGACGGTATTGGGCCAGGAGAGGGAGGAGGGCGGGCGCTTTGGAGTGTGCTGATGTCCAACCCCCACGAGGGCTGGTTAAATAGCATGGAGGAGGTGTTGCAGAGAAACATCGCATACGCGCGCCAGTGAAGCAGTCGCAATAGCATCCCTCTAAATATATTAATCCTGCCTCAGGGCTGTGCTTCGTGTTGCACTCGCTGTATCCGTTTGCAGAAGGAGCACCCCCCCTCTCTTCCTCCACTATCTCCCCCCCCCCCCTTTTTACTGGTGCGTCCATCCCCCCACTCCAGCTCTTGGCATTTGGACGGGACGTGCAATGTCCAGCGTGCGGCAGCTCTCTAGCGGCTGCCTGGAGAGGATGGCGGCCAGGCGCACCTACCCACTCCACGCCAGGACGGCCGTGTGCAGGAGTCTCTTCGGACCCATCGACCACGACGAGCTGCGGCGGGAGACCAAGAGCAGGCTGCGGGAGATCAGCGAGAGGGACCGCAGGAAGTGGAATTTCAACTTCGCCACGGACACCCCGCTGCAGGGAGGGGAGTACGAGTGGGAGGAAGGCGAGGACGTGCCCGCTTTCTACCGGGAGAGCGTCCAGAGGGGGAAGGTCCGGCTGCAGTGCCCGCCTCAAGAGCCCTCCAACTCGGACGCCGACAGCAGCGATTCCGCCGCCCTGGAGAGCAGAGAATCGCCCGACCTGGTGAACCGATTGTTAGGGCTGGTAAGCAGCGAGACGAACCAAGAGAACAGATCGGATAACTTGCACTCAGGAATTAAAGGAGCCAGAGGGTCTTGCCTGTGCAAAAGGGGCTCCACGGCTCGTATCACAGGTGAGGGGACAATCCCAGTAAATAACCTTTTTCTGTGTATGTTTTTATTTGGAATGAGCTGCGATTGTAATCTCTCCTGGTGGTTGTTATTGAAGGGTGAGTTGTTTTGGTGGCGTGTAGTAACACCCTCTCTCTCTGAGAAATGCTTGCACAGCAACTTTCTACCTTAAGGGGAAAAACAAGAGAACAGAGCTCACAATACGATCTAACAGACAATGTTAACAGAAAGTCCACAACTCTCCTTAACGTTTTGAGCCCCTATTTTAAAGGAGACGTTTAATTATTTGATTAAATTTGAATAATGGGGAAATAATTAAATGTCCTTTTTTAAAAATTGTATTTTTAAATATGTTTATGTAGCCATTATTTAATTTAACCGGGTTTTAATAATTGCAATGGGGAAGAGTTAAATTGCCCTTTTTTTAACAAAAAATTGTGATTTTTAAATATGTTTAACTAGACATTTAGTTGTTTAGCCGGCGTCGAATAATTGTAATGGAGGGGAAATAAATGTATTTTTTTCTAAACAAAATCCTATCGTGAACAGATTTTTTCGCCAAGCGAAAGAAGACGGTCGTTTCTAAAGGTTCCTGCGAGAACGGGCCCCTTTCTGGGATATCGGGGGAACAGACTCCAAGAAAGAGAATACGATAAGCAAAAGGAAACCTAGACGGACAAAATCCAAAGTGAGTAGGTTGAAGGGCTGCAAAGGGGGTCAAGTGGGAGAGGGGGGGGGGGGGGGGGGAAACCGGGCTGTGTTGGGAGCATGAGAAATGGCCCATAGTAGAAGCCCCCTGTGTAGTAAACAATCCGCTCGGGCTTTTACGTCAGCCTTTTTGGGGCGAGGTTTGAGCTGTCATTGTCCCGTGACTTAATATTTGGAGAAGTGCAGCAGGGCGAGCCCGCTCCTGCTCTCGGATCAGCGGACATATGTTTTATTTTTAAATCACTTCTCGGAGCAGTTCATTGTGTGGATTTCTTTTGGGGGGGGCAGTGAAATCTGTTTAGGAGGGGATTTGGGAGGGCAGTAGAATGGGTTTAGGAGGAGGGGGCAGTGGAATGGGTTTAGGACGGGCGGGGGACAGTGGGATGCGTTTGGAGGAGCAGGGGTCAGTGGAATGGATTTAGGATTAGGATGCAGTGGGCAATTGTATGGGTTTAGGAGGAGCCAGGGGGCAATTGTATGGGTTTGGGAGGAGAGTAGGAGTGGTATGGGTTTAGGATTAGGGTGCGGGGGGGCAGTGTTCTGGGTTTAGGAGGAGCAGTCGGCAGTGGAATGGGATTAGGGTGTGGGGGCAGTGGAATGGGTTTAGCAGCATGTTACCTCGTCTGGTGATGAGAGTTTTATAAAATGTTGTAAACCGAGTTGCAATGTGTGACACTCAGGATTTTACAAACTTTTTGTGGTGGGGAAGCTAAGCTGTTGTTCATATCTCCTGGGGACACAGTGACGTCAGTGGGTGGGGGTGGATGGATGCCGACGTCACGGGTGTGGGCAGATTGAGCTGACTCACCACTGACTGGTGTGGGGAAAGATCCGATTTTCGCAATGTCATTAACACATCCTATTGTCTGCCTCGGGATCCGGCCACTAATGATGTTCTTTCCCTTTTCTTTTCCTCCCTCTGCACATCAATTATAGATTTTTGCACTCTCCACTCTTTTTAAATTTGGTTACTGGAAGAAGTGGGCTGACAGCGACGATCACCAACCATCTTGACTACTCCTCCCAAGGCTGAGCAAAAAAGAAGACACGAAATCCAGAAGAGCGAATGATTGGCCGTCTTTCAACTTTATGGAATGAATGAATACACAGTACATGTAGCAAGTCAACCTCCAGTGGCGGAAGTGCCACTGCAGCAGTGTTAAGGAGCACAGCGTGCAATGTAAACCTATCCAGTTGCATTGTGACCAAAAAGTGTATATGATTCACAATGAGTATATTACGGGCAGAAAGTCAGTTCTAAATAGTGCTCTGCTGGTATCTCTCAGTACAACTCGAGATGTATATTTGTAAAATACAAAGGCTTATACTAACTTATATTTCCTATTTATGTTAAGAATGTTTTTTGATCAGTTGTGACACCCGATGAACTCCCTTTGTTGTGGGACAAAAGGGCGCTCTTGACTTGCTTTATTTACAAAATATGTAAATATGTTTTTTATTATTTTTTTAGTTGGTGTCTCGCGTTCAAATCCTGTTTGTAGCTTTAAAAAATGTTTAGGTTACTTGAAGGGGAGCAGAGGGTCCCATTGTGTTTTTTTTCTCTGAGCCGTTCACATGCCACTGCCACTTATGTGTGTGCGTTGGTAAAATTTGAAAAGACAAAGTGCTTTTCTTGTTTCCGCTGAATAAATGAATACCCTTTAAATGATACACAGTTCCGAGTCTCGTTTATCTTGTCCTGATCTTGTCCTGGTCTGTGACATGGTCAGGTTATGCACGGTGGTGTGTGGAATCGTCCAACCTCCCAAACTGATTTCCGCCTCTTTACCCATCGCCTCAAGGTGAATGCTGAGCTGTTTCGATGCTGTGTTACTGCGTAAGCTAGAATCTTTTAACAAATCGTTGTACCGTGTGAAGTACTTGGAGTCAAGCTATTCGGCAGACGAAGAAAATTATATTTGTCAGGATTTAAAGTTGAGGGTGTGAATTGTATTTTTTTGGTAATTCGACACATGATTATTTTACATATACACATAGAGGTAGTACAGAATGAGAATTCAATGGTCAAGCATTTGGAGTCGGAGCCGAGGCCCCAAATGCACTCTGCTGTATCTCCAGACACACAGATCAAATAATGGAATAACCTCCCCACAGCACCTGACTCACGGGTGTCGCCCGGCTGCTGGCCCGGCCTTCAGTGATTCACCAATCGCCCACTCAATCTGTGCTGACTTGTTTCAAACACCTGCTCCTCTTCGCTACGGGGCAAAAGCTGGCCGAATTCCCACCGCCTTCATTTAATTTCCTAACAATAAAACATTAAGAGGAGGGGGAGGGAGAGAGAACCTTACAGATTGATTGCTTGTGTGTAACTTTCAGCCGAATCAGGAAGGCAGCGTTTCCATTGTCCCTCGGTGGATTAGTTGAGAGACATGTGTCCTGGAGAGAATGCCCGGCAGTAAGTTATTCATTTTCATGTAATTCAGTAACTGACTACGAAGGACATGAACATTCGAATTATGTTCAATCTACTTTTGGAGTAAATTGAACGGAGGCAATATTATTCGGTCCTCCAGCTGACTTTTTTTCTGACTTGTATATGTTGGAGTAGGGGTTGCTTCCTGTTCCAGTTGCCATTAGTACAAAATAAAAAGTTGGTTTTAATCAGCCAATGTTCTACACAACACAATCCAATCACCTGGAAGCCATGATATGGTGTTGGGGGAATGGGTAACGGATGGGTCATACTGCTGTTTAAAATATCCTCACTTTTACACATCAGCTCGTTTTGTAGCGGGGACTGCAGTCCAGCCGGTCTCTCCGATTTCTGGTCTTCGTGTCAGCATGAGGCGGTGTGCAAGGCGAGGGAATGGTCAGAAGCACACAAAAGATTGGCTAATTTTGTCATCGAACTGCATTTGGTTTGGTGAGAAACACCGCATCTAGCGGCTGCGATTTGCCGAGTTTCGGGTTTCCCCGTGCGCGCCGTCACTGTGCGAGTATGTGAAACAGAAAGTGTAACATTGGAACAGTTGTTGCAGTTTCTCTAAATCGCGGTTCATGAGCGAAAACCACGTTCTCGTGTCAGTATTTCACTGTCAGAAAATACAAGGAGACCCCATGTAGAAGTCTTAACCACCGGTGAATGCACCCAAACACTGAGTTCAGTGGTATCAGAATGGGAAAACAAAAATAATTTTAATTCTGCGGAACTGAAATTAAAACAGAAAATATAGGAGAGTTGTCAATAGGTCGGATAGCATTAGAGTGGAAGTCCATACCCAGATAATGAACGGTCCGCCAATTTAATATTACTGACGTTGAATGACAGAATTATCGCTTGTCTCCTCATTGAAGGGTTCAGCGTGCATAATGCAGGGTGTTAGCAATATCATTTTTATCTCCCAAGGAGGAGGGGGTGGCGGGGAATGGGCTTTTGTATTTCAGCGACCATGTTAAACAATATTAACAATGGACTCAGGAAAGGCAGCTGTATGGAACCCGATTTATGGTCTTTCTCTCCTGCTAGAATGGAAGCAGGTGTCTTATGCACCATTGTGTAAGCAGCCTGCAACTAAAATAGCTTCATCGAAATCACAATTGACTCTGTCAAGACTATGCCCGGCCCAAAATATATGAATTCCATCTCGGATCAATATATGCATGTGTGTGTGTGCGTGTGCGCGATTATGTAATATGAACTGATGCACCCCCTTCACTTGCCGTGGCCCAGGTTGGAGATAGTTGCGCAGTTTTATTTTGTTGTCGCTATTTTTTTGCAGTAACAGTGCAGGAGTCCTGTTCTCATTACAAACACAAAGCACACTGGGCCCCTATTATTCACGAGGTTTGTAGCCATATGGTAAATCCGTGTAGACATAGTCGAGATCCATTTATTCGGGGCGATAATGTCTTGCATCAAGAACAATTGGAACTTTGTTTGGCTGCTTTATATAGACGCGAAAAAGAGGGGGGGATCTACTATGAGAGATATCCAGCTAATTATAAACCAAGCCCATATGTGCCCATAGTTTTAGAGTAATTGAATGAACTGGCCAAGTATGCAGGGTAAATAAGTCATGTGTGTAGATATACACAGCACAGAATAAAATACAAAGGTTTGATTTAAGTTATTTTAAAACATTAAATGAATAATTGAACAGGGACATACGTTGTATAAACTCCAATCAACACTCCAAATGGTACCGTTATCGCCCTTCTATTTATTTGAGTCTATCGAGTCAAAGCATATTGGGGGTAAATTTATTAGAATACCAATTCATTCTCGTCGTTACTTTCCAGACTTATATTTTTGACGGACTGAGCCACTGCCAAATGCTCGTCAGCCCATCTATCTGAAAAACTCGGGATTCCAATATGTCACACATAAAACCCCTCTAGCGCACATGTATGTTTGTGTGCTTAAATAACACATCAGTCTTAAATATCACCCAAAATAAATCCAGCAATCCCTGCCCCCAAAACACAGAATATGACTAATGGGTGTGAGGGAATCACCACGATATTTGATCTCTGGTTTTATTAATGGCCGATTTCAACAGATTGGTATAATTATGATAATACGCCACATGATGCAGCCTGCCCTTATAGACAGCTTTATAGACAATGTAGATAGATTTATAGACAATGAGTCAGTGGCTTCTGTCTTTTTTTAAGGGGGTGTAACCGAATCTTTCTACATAGCCAATGCCAGTGTGAACTCAGCGAGGGGATTGAGAAGACCGACAAGGACTGTATGCGTTGAGAAATGTAAAACAAAGTGCCCAGATATTTATCGGAGCACATGAGAGAATCTCTAGTTCTGATGGAATTCATCCAAACACGGAAAGGGATGAAATTCAATCTATGAAGGGTGACTCCCTCTGATGGTTTCAGTGTGTGGTTTTCAGATCCATACATGGTGCAATTTGACCACTCAAAATCAACATTACGCCAGACGCATTGAGCAACCCGAACAGTGCAATGTGACTGTGCATCCTGTATATATCACTAGCCATAGCTTCCGTTTGCTTATGACTCATTGACCCGGGCCGTGCCCACCCAGACAAACGCCCCTCTGTTCATTTTCGAGTTAAGGCGGAGGCAAAACCTTCGTTCTGGCATGTCGTTCGGCATCCCAGATGCTCAAAAAGAGACAAGTTCGTATTGCTCGTCAACCACCTCGTGAGAAATCGCACCCGTTCAGTAAAGTGGCGGGCTTTTCAGTCTTGACCAGCGTTTACTTACAATGGGCTACCATGTCTGACCCCATGTGATTTACAGACTGCAAAAAGTTGATATGTTTCTGTTCTACTTATTACCCACCAGGCATAAATATCACACTAAGCTGCTTCGTTCGTATAAAGACGAAATCTTTAAATAACTGTGTGGTCTGCGTAACCCAATCTGCTGCCATTGTATGAGTAAAGGTTTCAGCTCTTCCATAAGGCGATTATCGCCGCTGCTTTATAATACTTATTGCGGTTGTGGCTCTGAAATAAATCCTTAGCTGTAAAAGAAAATGTTGCTTCCTCCATGAACCATTCATACCGTTTTAAAAAATATATAAAAGAAATTGGAATCCGAAACTAAACCGATTCATTTGCTTTTCCCCAGGAAAAAATACGGTTTTCCTGAGCGTTTTCAATGAAATGTGAATTGTCACATTATTGGAAACCGTTATGTGAGACCAATGTTGTAAACCTATTGGGCCAACAAATACACACACACACACAAATAAGCGCCTTCGGGACAGAAAGAGGAGCAGAAAAACAGGGGGAAATCAACCGAATTTACCAATTTGTAGTTCTTTTTACAGGGAGATATATTACAGCTCATTTGGCGTGAACAGAAACCGGGTGTTCATTTTATTCAGACACTAGCGACCCTTCTTTCAGAAAACCTGTTAATCTCACCGAGAAACTGGACGGGTAACAAAGACGCATTTGCTGTAACTGCGAGAAATGCAAAACCTAAACTCCCACCTCCTCCAATAATATCCCCCATACCATCCCTCTCATAACATCCCAATACTATCCCCCTCATATCATCGTCCCATCCCACCCCCCAAAATATCCCTCCTTACCATCCCCTCATACATCGCCCCTTCATCCCATCCCCCTAATACCATTCCCCTCATACCTCTTTCCTCATACCATCGCCCCATTCCATCCCGCTTATAACACCCCAATACCACCCACCTCATATCATCCCCCATAACACCCCCTCATACTTCCCCATCATATCCCACCATACCACCCCCCTCATACCTCCCCTTCATCCCATCCCCCTGATACCATTCCCTTCATCATACCATCTCCCTAATACCATTCCCCTCACACCATCCCAATACCACCTCCCCTCATATCATCCCCCTCACATCCCTCATATCATCCCCCATACCATCACCCCTCACACCATTCTTCGTATCATCCCTCACACCATCCCCCCATATCATCCACCTCAATATAATCCCCCTCATACTACCAGGCCCCATACCAAACCCCCTACTTCCCTCCACGCACACCGCTCCAGTGTTCTGTAGATTATAGAGTCCGATCCCTGAGATAAGGTAACCCGCGCCCTTCCACTGAGAATACGGTAAACAACGCATTTATAATATTACAATATTAAGCCGTTAATTTGAACGTTGTTTCGTATCCATCCACAAACCCCCCCCTCCCCCCCCTCCTGCCCCCTGTCGCATTCCGGACCAAATGATCTGAGTCCACTCCACCTATTGCACGCAGCACTGCTGAGCACCATTGCAACACAGACGAGTAATGTCTGTCTTACCGATTATTTTTTAAATAACACCTTATGTAGCCAGTAAACATCAGAGTCAAATATTGCCTTTTGTGGTCGGACTAAAGGTGACCCCTGCATGAACCTAGAGGTATTTTTTTCTCTCCCTCATACCCATAACGCGCCGAATATTGGCGCTGACAAGGGTCGGGTGGTGGCGGGATCAGATTTAAACGAAAGCAATACAAAGCTGACTGATCAGATTTAGTACATTCAGTCTCTGGACGGTGAAACCTCGTCTCAATATAAATCCACACACACACATTCCTTGTCCCATCTGCAAAGCTACACAATTTAATTCCAGGGAGAGAAAGCTAAGACAATTAGCATTTTACAGGGCATCTGGCACTAGGGTTTGTTTCGAAGCAGACGACGTTTGGGGATGAATAACAAAAGGGAGCTTCATGGCGCGTTTAGGCTGAGGAGTAGGGTGAGTGTGCCACGCCATTGACCTGTAAATAAGCCATTGTCCCCGAATTAAAGCGCTACCGTCCCGGGGCTCGCAATCAGCCCGATCGGCCTCCATCTGAAGGAAAACACTAATGAGTGCCGTCTGCCTCCTCACATACACTGCCCATTATGTACCCAGGGTCCCGAGAACAACAAGGAGGAGCTGCGGGAGTCGCTGGAGGCGTGAGCAAGCTCCTCGGCGCACGAGTGTTCCAATCTTCCGAAGGATACCACCCCCCCTCCCCCCTCCCCAGCCCACTCGTTTCGCAGAAGACCAGTTCATCCGCCCCCCCCCCCCCACTCGTTTCCCAGACGACCAGTTCACCCCCCCACCCCACCTCACTCGTTTACCAGAGGACCAGTTCACCCTCCACCCCCACATCCCACTCGTTCCCCAGAGGACCAGTTCACTCTCCCCCAGCCCACTCTTTTCCTAGAGGACCAGTTCACTCTCCCCCAGACCACTCGTTTACCAGAGGCCAGTGCACGCCACCACCCCCCCCCACTCATTCCCCAGAGGGACGTTCACCCCCCCCTCCCCCCCCCCCCCCCCCGCAGCCCACTCGTTCCCCAGAGGAGCAGTTCACTCTCCCCCAGCCCACTCTTTTCCTAGAGGACCAGTTCACTCTCCCCCAGACCACTCGTTTACCAGAGGCCAGTGCACGCCACACCCCCCCCCACTCATTCCCCAGAGGACGTTCACCCCCCCCCCTCCCGCAGCCCAATCGTTTCCCAGAGGACCAGTTCATCCACCCCCCCAACCCACTCGTTCCCCAGAGGACGTTCACCCCCCCCCCCCCCCCCAGATCACTCGTTTACCAGAGGACAGTTGACCCCCAACCCCCCAGCCCAATCGTTTACCGGAGGACCAGTTCATCCAACCCCCCCGGGCCCCCCCCCCATCCCACTCGTTTCCAAGAGGACCCAGTTCACCCCCCCCCTCCCCTCCCCAGCCCACTGGTTTCCCAGAGGACGAGTTCACCCCCCCCCCCCCTCCCTCCCTGTTAACCAATCTGCCTTCTTCTTATGAACCAAATCAGCCCAAAGCTCAAAATGCTCTCTTATCCTTGGGGGCTTCAAAATGAAAATCGCTTATTGTCACAAGTAGGCTTCAAATGAAGTTACTGTGAAAAGCCACATTCCAGCGCCTGTTTGGGGAGGCCGGAATTGAACTGTGCTGTGCCCTGACCTTGGTCTGCTTTCAAAGCCAGCAATTTATCCTTGTGCTAAACCAGCTTCTTGTACTAAACCAGGCTTCTACCCTCATGGGTATCACTGCAAGAGTGCAAAGTCCCGGTCTGGTGATTGAGAGTTCCAGCTAGGGCAGGGCACAAATCCTTAAACGTGACTCAAACCATTCCAAACACATATTGGAAATGCTAGCAGTGGGTTTAAAAACAAAAGTAATATTAGTTTGACCAGGAGCCTGAAATCCTACCTAAGGGAGCGTTTTAAAATTGGATACCGGCATGCAGAGATTAAACATCATTCATTTGATGTCCTTTGAGTCATGTTGTAGCAGACATGAGACACCCTGCTGGGCTTCCTCTGCACCTGCCCCTTTAATGATCTCATTCTTTCCAAGTGGGAGGATGGAAGTGTTACGGCGATCAGAAATTCTACCTGATCAGCCACGCCTCCATTTCGCAATCATCTTTGCGCGGGAAAGAGGGGGAAAGCCCGGCTCTTTTTTTCTCTCAGAGCGCCTGCAAGGAGCGGGCTTTTGCGCTTAGGGGGAGAGATTGAACAACCAGAAACTCCCCGCGAACCAGAATATCCCGCGAACCAGAAACTCCCGCGAACCAGTTCAATTGCCCAACCGGTCGGTCGATCAATCAATCTTCGAGGCGAATGAATGGCACCGCGGGGGAGCTGGTCAGTAACCAGAGCGACCTTTCAATCAAATCCCACCCCCTGGAGAGCGGTGGCGAAGGGGGGTGGCCAAGTCAATATAGAAGACCTGCATACTCATATATGTTTACACACACAACTCCCGAGGAGCTGCAGATAAACAGTTAGGATTTTTTAAAAAACTGGTTTGTACATCGTCCTTTACGTTCTGCAGACACTTCAAAAGTGGTCCCGGCTAATTTAGGACAAACATGCAGCCGATGTGTACATCCCCCTAGGGGGGAAACAAATGCTACCACGTTAAATCGGCTGACAATCTTGGAAAATAGAGAGGAGATGCGGTATCTGCAAACCCCCTTTTGGCTGACATGTTCCCCTTAATAACTCCCGGGCAGAGAATAAAGACTCGCTGGGGAGAGAGGGAGTTCAGTATAACGACCCAACCACATTCCCTTCTGGTATATTCTATCGCTGATCTAGAATAAAATATAAAGGGCTTTGCTATTTTTAAACTGCAGTCCCTGCCACCTCCTGTTCCTCCCTGCACTTGTAAAAACCTCCTGGTGACCAAACGGTCACCTGCCCTATTCTCTCCTTTGAGTGACTCGGTGTCACCGTTTCTCTGATAACAGCCCCCCCCCCCCCCCCCCCTACGAAGCATCTAATGTGAAGGCACTACATAAATGCACGTTGTTGCAGCGTGCCCCTGTCTGCTACACACTGAGAGTCCTACTCAATATAATGCACAAGCCAGTTTAAGCACTGATGGACTGGGGGGGGGGGGGGGATGGTTTCTCTGCCCCCCCCCTTATTTCTTGACGGCTGGCTAGTTGCTCCCAGGTGTTAGGAGCTGTTGCTTGTTTTCCATCTGCATTCATCCCCGGCGCAAACAATGGAAGCTCATTCAGGCAAAGCGACCAGGCAGAAGGCTGAGTGACAAGGAACTCGTGGCAGTCTCCCCCCGCCCCGGATGGACGAGCGGGAGCCGGCTCAGCCCTGCAGCTCTCTGATCCCAGCAATTTTCCAACACTACCCACCTCCGCAACCACTCACTTTACCGGCCAGCTTTTACATTTTAGCGGCATCGCTGAGGAGAACTTTAGGGTTCGGGTTGTCTCTCAACTGGGCGGGCAGTTTCACCGCTTCCAGTTCATCTCTGTTCTGATTTATCGGTGCAATGTGTTAATAAACAGCAATCTATTATAAAGGGTGGCCCTGGTAAAGCATAAGTCAATAATGTGAAGTTAAGTGTGAAGAGCTCAGTCACATCGCTGCATAGAAGTTGTGGAGGCATTTTAAAGTGGCACAGGAGAGAGCAGAGATAGCAGAAGAGCTCCGAGGAAAACATAGCAATTAAGAATTGTCAGGCCAAGGAAGGCTGTGCGTGCTCCAGCTCTGCATTGCTGAAATTCAGGCTGCTGTGGTCAGTTTATCAATAAATAGAATCCATACAATCCAGACAGTGCAAAAGGGGATCATTCGACTCATTGAGTCTGCATCGACCCTCTGAAAGAACACTCTACCTAGGCCCACTCCCAGCCTCCCTCCCGCGCAATCACCAAGGAAGCACTCGGTGTCCTCCTGAGTGGGCAAGGCCCTTCCACATCCTGTGACCCCACGGGGACTGGGGTGTTTTATTGACCCCTTCAATTACATTTTGTTTTGATATATTGAGTTTCCGTTGAGATTTTGTTTTCTTCGATGCAGTATCTCTGAGGGAACTGCATTTTAATTTATCCCTCAATTTGTTGATTTCGTTTATTTGGAGGCGGAGAATCGTGGAGGCCCGCTAATCGTAGAATCATGGAATTTACAGTGCAGAAGGAGGCCATTTGCCCATTGAGTCTGCACCGGCCCTTAGAAAGAGCACCCTACCTAAGCTCACACGCCCACCTATCCCCGTAACCCAGTAACCACACCCAACCCAACCTTTTTGGACACTAAGGGCAATTTTGCTAATGATGTGCAAATGGTGTTTACTGTACGTACAGAGTGGAACACATTGACGTCGCTATCGAAGCACTGAAGAATTAAGATTTGACGTGCACCCTGGCATCTACCACGATTCCGGCGTCAAAGCCGATTCTCCACCCAATCGCCTTTCCCGATTTCGACATCGGCCGACGGAAAATCCCACCCAAGATTTTTCCGGGCCAGAAAGGCCTGAAGGAACCTAACTCAGGTTTTAACTTTGATTCCGGTGGAACCCTGGATTCATTTAAAGTTGTTTCAATTAAATCGTGATTTTCAGGAAGGCAAACACAATTTTAAATAAGACCTTACTGAAACACAATGTGCCATGTTTTTACTGTTGGTGAGAGATCACGTGCTGCCATAGTGTGTCTCACATATTTTAAAATTCATTTACGGGATGTGGGTGTCGCTAGTTAGGCATTTATTGCCCATCCCCAGTTGCCCTTTAGAAGGTGGTGGTGAGTTGTCTACTTGAACCGCTGCAGTCCTTCAGGTGTAGGTACACCCACTGTGCTGTTAGGGAGGGAGTTCCAGGCTTTTGTCCCAGTGACAGCGAAGGAACAACAATATATTTCCAAGTTAGGGTAGTGAGTGACTTGGAGGGGAACCTCCAGGTAGTGGGGTTCACAGGTATCTGCTGCTCTTGTCCTAGATGGTAGTGGTCTTGGGTTTGGAAAGTGCTGTCTAAGGGACCTTGGTGAGTTACTGCAGTACATCTTGTAGATGGTACACAAGGCTGCCAAATTGTATCAACTCAACTGATACTTTTCTGGGCTTATGGACCCTAATGCTATGTCCTGGTGGATCCCCAGACGGTACGGAGTGGAGGCAGCCTGCTGTGATTCCCGCCCTGTGACCTGAGTCCCTTTGGCGCCCTTCTTCTTGGGCGACCGTGCCTGGATGGGCCCGGCTGCTAATCGGGTATCCCGTATGGCGTTGTGACGTCCTGCTCTGCCTGCTGCCCATGTGATGCTCCAGGGACAGGGGGGGGTGGTCCAAGGTGCTGCGGTGTTCTGGCACCTCCCTTGCGGGAGTCACCAGCACTGGCCCCATCACCTCCTCCTCCCTCGCAGTGCCCGATGGCCCCCCGGGCTACTCCATGGGATGAAGATGTGAGCGGAGGTAACCCTGGAGGCTCCCCTGCCACCTGGAGGCCCACTGCCATCTCGCCCAGGGTCTGCATACTCGTGGCCATGGAGCACTGGGAGTGGACCACCTCCGTCAGAGACTGCGCCACATCACGCTGCAACTGTGCCACCACCTCCTGGGTCTGTGACACATCAGCCAGTGCCTGTGCCATCTCCCTTTGGTGCTGGGCCACCTCCCTCTGCATCTTTGCCACCTTGGCCTAAGCCTGAGTAATGCCAATGACACCTGGGTAATGCCGCTGTGACTGGGCAACACTCAGAAGCACCGCTGCAATGTCCAAGTGGCTCTAGCACATGGCTGCCTGTGATCGGGCAGCGCTATCCTGGGCCTCAGCCACCGCCTGCACAGAATGCCCTGGGCCTTAGACATGCTGAACTATGGCCAAGACCCTTGCCCCCATGACGCCACACGTGCAGTGTTGGCCTGGGTTGCACGCATGACTCACCACCTCCTGCTCCTGCAGGGATTGGACTCCTCCAACTGCTCCTGCAGGTGCTGCATGCTCGACAACAACCCCCCATGGAGTCCCTTGCTCTGCGACTGCATCTCTACAAGCAATGGGACCGTTCATTCCAGAAGCCCAAAACCCATCTGGAAGGCAGCTGGTCCCTAATGTCAGCCTGCCCTCCAACTGGGCACCCCCTCGGGAGTTCCTACCTCCACCTGCTGAACCATATGTGTGGTGTGCACCAGAGAGTGTCCCAGGAGCCTCTTCACTAAAATAGCCAACCAAGGTGAATGTCATTGGGATGGTGGAGGGTGTTGGAGACAGCTGTGATGGGAAATTTGTGTCATCCTCGGACTCGAGCTCTGGGGTGTCCTGGGTCTCGGGTCTCGGCCTCCCGTTCGTGTTGGTGTCGCCTCGTCGTTGGTCGGGCACCTGGCGTTCTGGCTGTGGCAGTGGCTGGGGTCGGGGGCATCAGACACCAGAAGGGCCTGCCCATCACCAGCAGTTCCTGCAAGGCAAGACACATGATTAGACCCGGGGGGGGGGGGGGGGGGGGGGGGTTGAGGATGGGGCCAGGGGGGTGGGGGGAAGGGGGTGTTGAGGAGGGGGCTGTGTTTGGGAGGAGGGAATAGAACATACAATGCAAAAGGAGGCCATTCGGTCCACCAAGTCTGCACCGACCCACTTCAGGCTTCACTTCCACCCTATCCCCGTAACCCAATAACCCTCCTAACCTTTTTGGTAACTAAGTGCATTTTATCATGGCCAATCCATCTAACCTGCACATGTTTGGACTGTAGGAGGAAACCGGAGCACCCGGAGGAAACCCATGCACACACGGGGAGAACGTGCAGACTTTGCACAGACAGTGACCCAGCAGGGACTCAAACCTGGGACCCTGGCGCTGTGAAGCCACAGTACTATCCAGTTGTGCTATTGTGCTGCCCGAATAGGGGTGGTGGTGCTGTTGGAGCAGGGGTGTGGGGATGGTGGTGGGTGTGAGGGTGGTGTTGGGAGGTAGGGTGACACACGTGTCACGGGGAACTGCAACTCAGTAGGGTCTCCCTTCCTCGCCCGATGATAACCTCCACTCCGGCGACTGCCCTTTCTCTGGCCCACCGACCACATCCAGGGCCCTCTGCTCTGCCGCGGGAAGGGGCCGCAGGTCCGGTCGTCCTCCTCTAGTCTTCTGCTCCCGGCAGTTAATGCCTGCCTTCTGGGGGTGGGGTGGGACAGAAAATGCACAGTATTAGACAGTCTGATGCATTCAGCTCAGGGGGTGGGTAGCTGGTGGCTTCAATGGCCAGGGCATCCGGCCGTGGCAGCCGGTATGGGCGCTGGCATGTAGTGCAGGGTGGGCATTGAGCTGCACTCCTTGTGGGCAACGGGGAGGGGGGATGCTGGGGTTACGGGTGGGTGGGGACGGGGGTTGATGCCCGGAGCACAGTGCTGCTTACTCGCTGTCCATTCTGAGGCGGTTGTGCCGTTTCTTCTGCCACTACTGGCCGGTCTAGATGGTTGTTCATGCCGCTGACCACCTCTGCCACCTGTGCCCAGGCACGGTGAATGGCGGTGGCTGGCAACCTCGTTCCCGGGCCAGGGTGCAGGGTCGTCCACCTCTCCTTCTCGGTGTCTAGCAGGGTCTTGAACTCTGCTTCCGTAAAACGGGTACAGCTCTCCTCGCTGCCATCTTATTGACTGGGATGGTGTGTGTGGAGAGTAAAGTCTGTGTATGTGGCTGCAGCTTGTCAGCCTCCTGAGTGTCAATTGCGAACTCGGTGAAACCAGCACCATTTCCCATTGGAATTCATTGTGTTCCATGTGGCGCCGCTGCTAGCCTCTCAAAAGTTGTTGAGACGGTCCAGGAGTGGCACCAGATTTGCTGTCATCGAAGTCCACGAATCCTGACCCGGCATCAACACTTGGTCTCAGAAACATAGAATTCCATCGAATGTGTTTCAATAAGTTCTGCTGCCTTTGATGGCCCACAGCGCCTCATGGATGCCCGTTGAAAGAATACCAAGAAAGCACTACAGTACCTATACTTCTTCAGGAAACTAAGGGAATTCGGCATGTCCACACTGACTCTTACCAACTTTTACAGATGCACCATAGAAAGCATCCTATCTGGCTACATCACAGCCTGGTGTGGCAACTGCTCGGCCCAGGACCGCACGAAGCTTCAGAGAGTCCTGAACACAGCCCAGTCCATCACACAAACCTGCCTCCCATCCATTGATTCTATCTACACCTCCTGCTGCCTGGGGAAAGCGGGCAGCATCATCAAAGACTCCTCCCACCCGGCTTACTCACTCTTCCAACATCTTCCATTGGGCAAGAGATACAGAAGTCTGAGAACACGCACAAACAGATTCAAAAGCTTCTTCCCCACTGTTACCAGACTCCTAAACGACCCTCTTATGGACTGACCTGATTAATACTACACTCCTGTGTGCTTCATCCAATGCCGGTGTCTATGTATTTGCATTGTGTACCTTATGTTGCCCTATTATATATTTTATTTGCTTTTCATGTACTAAATGATCTGTTTGAGCTGCTCGCAGAAAAATACTTTTCGCTGTACCTCGATACACACGACAATAAACAAATCCAAACCAGTCCAATTTGTGAGTTGCTAGATTTAACACAACGGTAATGTTACACAACACGATGGAGGGTATCCTCAATGTGAAGTTGGGACTCTATGGGCGCAATTCTCCGAAATGGAAACTAAGTGTTCGCACCGTCATGAACGCCGTCGCGTTTCATGATGGAACGAAACAGGCGCAGGGCCTACCGATTCTGGCCCCAGCATGGCGCTGGAGCAGCTCACTCCGCTCCAGCCACCCTTCCCGGTGCCAAATGGGCACCACGCCAACCCACGCATGCGTGGGGGACTTCTTCAGGGCGCCGGCCCCGACGCACCATGGCGTGGGGTTTCAGGGTCCGGCCATGCAATGAAGTAGGCCCGGGGGGCGGGGAGAGGCCGGCCCGCCGATCGGTGGATCCCGATCGCAGGCCAGACCCCATCGGAGGCCCAGCCCCCCGGTGAAGGAGCGCTTTTCCCTGCCCACAGGCCGACCCTAGGCGCAGAGTTCATGCCGGCTGTGAGCAGAGGTGAACCGCGCGGGCGGGACTCTGCCGTTTCCGCGCGGCCGACGGCCCATCCGGCCGCGACCAGCGCCATGCTAAACGTGCCAGCGCAGATGGCTCCGATTGAATCGCGTGCCAGCGTCAGGGTGGCGCGGTTGCGACGATCCCCGGCCTGGCGCGGGGCTGGGAGAATCGCGCCCTATCTCTATAAGGACTTTGCAGTAGTCATTCCTATCAATACTGTCAAGGACAGATGCATTTGCGACAGATAGATTGGTGAGGATGAGGTCAAGTAGGTATTTCCCTCTTGTTGGTTCCCTCACCACCCCTTGCAGACCGAGTCTAGCACCAATATCCTTTAGACTCGGCCAATTCAGTCAGTAGTGGTGCTACCAAGCCACGTTAGCGATGGATGAAGTCCCCTACCCAGTGGCCATTCTATGCTCTTGCCACCCGCAGTGCTTCCTCCAAGTGGTGTTCAACATGGAGAAGTACTGATTCATCAGCTGATGAGTTATTCAGCAGGTTTCTTTGCCCATCTTTTAAAAAAAAAATTTAGAGTATCCAATTTATTATTTCCAATTAAGGGACAATTTAGTGTGGCCAATCCAACTACCCTGCACATCTTTTGGGTTGTGGGGGTGAAACCCACATAGACACGGGGAGAATGTGCAAACTCCACACGGACAGTGACCCAGAGCCGGGATCGAACCTGGGACCTCTGCGCCGTGCGGCACTTTGCTGCCCTCCTTGACCATCTTTGACCTAACGCCATGAGACTACATGGGGTCCAGAGTTGATGTTGAGGACTCCCAGTGCAACTCCCTCCTGACTGTACACCGCTGTGCCGCCCACCACCTCTGCTGGATTCGTCCTGCCGGTGGTAAAATACAAACCCAGGGATGGTGACTGTGGTGTCTGGGAGGTTAACTTTAATGTATGATTCCGTGAGTATGACTATGCCAGTTTGTTGCTTGACTAGCCTGTGAGATAGCTCTCCCAATCTTGGCACAAGCTCCCAGATGTTAGTGAGGAGGACTTTGCAGAGTTGACTGGGCTGGGTTTGCCGTTGGCTGGATGCCAGGTAGTCTGTCAGTTTTCTTCTGTTTTTTAGACTTCATAGCAGTTTGGTACAACTGAGGGGTTTGCCAGGCCATTTCAGTGGACATTTGAGAGTGTGAACATTTGCTGTGGATGTGGAGTTACATTTAGGCCAGATCTAGTAAGGATGGCAGATTTCCTTCTCCATAAGGGCATTAATGAATTAAGATGGGTTTTTACAACAATTGGTTCATTCACTAGCAATTGACTAGTTTATAATCCAGATTTTATAAATTGAATGGTGCTATGGTATGATTTGCACCCATGACCTCTTGTTTACCAGTGACATTACCTCTACACCCCTGCTACCATTAGAATGAAACCAAGGCTTCACTAGACGACCTACAGAAAGGTGGTTCTACCTCTCCAAGCTTCTGTGCAACATGGGCTTGAATCTTCCGAGATCCAGACCAGTGAAACCTGGACTGAAGTCGCTGCTTTGTGCATCAGGACTATGCAGAATTCTAGACCTGTGCACTTGTGCTGAATTTGTCTGGGAGGGACCCCCCGCTGGGTCGGAGAATTGCTGGGGGGCGGCGTGAATCCTGCCCCCGTCGGCTGCCGAATTCTCCGGCGCTGGAGATTTGGCGGGGGGCGGGAAACACTGCCCTCCCAGCGATTCTCTGGCCCGCGATGGGCTGAGTGGCTGCCCATTTTCGGCCAGTCCTGCCGGCGTATGTTACACCAGGTATTTGCCCGTGGGACCTGGCTGTGTGAGCGGCCTCCGGGGTCCTCGGGGGGGGGGGGGGGGGGGCGCAGGGGGATCTGGCCCCGGGGGTGCCCCAACGGTGGCCTGGCCCACGATCGGGGCACACCATTCCGCGGGTGGGCGCCATGGGGGCACTCTATTGTTCCGCGTTGGCCACTGTGGTCCTCCGTGATGGCCGGTGCGGAGATGAACCCCCCTGTACATGTGCTGGGATGACGCCAGCACACGCTGGCGCTCCCGCGCATGCGGCAACTTGCGCCGGGCCCTTCGGCGCCGGTTGGCGTGACGCCAAACCCCTTCCCCGCCGGCCGGCGCGGCGCAAACCATTCCGGGCCGGCCTAGCGCCTGAAGGTGCGGGGGATTCCGCACCTTTGGGCTGGCCCGACGCCGGAGTGGTTCACGCCAGTCCTCGCCGCCGGGACCCCCCGCCCCGCTGGGTAGGGGGAGAATCCCGCCCATAATCTTTTTAGATTTGAACTGCCTGGAACACTACGGAAAGTCTTCGACATTGAGTCAGGGTTGGAGATTTTGGCTCAACATATGGGACTTACCTGGACATTTATCCTGGAAATATTACACTGTTTAATCTCTGGTCTAATTCAGTGATTAGCCAGTGCAACTGAACTTGACACCATAATTGACCCCACCAAGGGGGGGGGGGGGGCGGTGGTGATGGACAGATGTCCCCTCCAGCCCTTGTCTGCGTGGGTCTCACCATCACAACCCAAATATATGCATGGAAGGTGGACTGATCTAAATTAATTTTTGAAAAATGAAACCTCAAGAGTCGGATAGGGCCCACTGAACTCTCTGGCAGAAGCCCTGGGTGAATGAAGCACCACGGACAGTGGTTGTAAGATTCCTTGGCTTATGAGAGAAACAGAGAATCGGGAAGTGGGTCAAAGAGAATCGAGACAAGAGATGGGAAGGGAACACCATCCGGACATATCAAGGCTTCGGAGAAGAGCTGGCGAAGAGGCAGGTGGCCTTTAAGAAGGCAACGGCAGTGCTATACCAGAGTGGAGTGAGGTTTGGGGTGGCATCGCTAGCGAGGCTGCGGGTTACCTATCGGCCGAAATATTACTATTTTCATATGTCGGAGGAGACAGAGGCCATACGGGAAGATGGCGGACTAATGTGGTTAAGGCAATCATAATGGAATGACATCATCCCTGTTCGGAATTTGAGCATTGTTGAATTGTGTTTTGTACAATGTAATGGCGATGGGCTAGGGGGCTTTTCTGTTTGTTCCTTAATATTTACCCTGAATAGGGGTCGCCTCGCTAGCAGCAAGGTTTTGTCTAGCGAACAGGAGTGCAGTGGGGGGAGGGCTGTTGGACCTGTTTAGACGTGGTTCAATGAGCATAGCTTGTTTGTCTGGTGGGGGATGGGGTTGGTGAGGAGAGAGCATTGTTCTCTGGGAAGTGATCAACAAGCCAATGGAGGGAGGTGTGGATGGGTAGAAAGGGTGGGGGAGGGTTACTTCTTTGACGGTGACAAGGGTTTTTTCTTTGTCTCACCTTTTGGGTGGGGTTGGCCGCCATCTTGGGCCTAGGTGTGGGTACGGGATAATCCTTCATGATGTAAATGGCTGACTCTGGGTTGGGGAGGGGGGTATAAGGCCTCAAGGCCGGATGGGTTTCCAGTGGAGTTTTATAAGATGTTTGCCGGGCAGTTGGTCGCATGGCTGGTGGACATATTTCAGGACTCTCTGACCTGGGCTACCTTCTGGTGACATTCGTGCAGGCATCATTTACCGTTCTGTTGAAAAAAGAGTAAGATCCAGTTGAATGTGGGTCGTACTGTCCTATTTTGTTGCTGAATGTTGACGCCAAGGTATTGGCTAAGGTGCGAGCGATATGGTTGAGCCTTGTCTCCCTGGGATGATAGGTGAAGTCAGACAGGATTTGCTAAAGGCTGGCAGCTATTGTTTAACATCCGGCGACTGTTAAATGCAGTTCTCGCCCCGCCTGTGGGGCCAGAGGTGGTTGGGTTTTCTGATGCTGAGAAGGCATTTGATAGGGTGGAGTGGAAGTATCTGTTTATAGTTTTGGAGAGGTTTGTTCTGGGACCAAAGTTTTTTTCATGATACAGCTGCTGTCTAAGGCCCACCCGACCAGTGGATAGGGGAATGTCCAATGTCTCCCCTCCTATTTTTATTTGGTAATTGAATCCCTGGCTATGGCTTTGAGGGCTGCGAGAAAGTGGAAGGGTATAGTTGGGTGGGGGGTGGAGCATAAGGTGTCCCTATATGCTGCCGACTTACTGTTTTATGTGATGGACCCAGCTACCACCATGGGTGTTATAATGGAGCTACTGAGAGCTTTGGCTCTTTTTTGGAATACAACTTGAAACTGGGAAAGAAAGTATTTTTCGGTGGACCCCACGGGGAGGGGAGCTGACCCAGAGATGCTTCCCTTTCACCATGCCAGGTCAAGCTTCAGGTATCTGGGTGTCCGAGTGGCCTGGGACTGGGCCCAGCTCCATGAATTGAACTACGCCAGCCTGGTGAGTAAGATCAAGTCTGATCTGCAAAAGTAGGACAATCTTCCCCTGTCCTTGGCGGGCAGGGTCCAGTCTAACAAAATGCATATTCTTCCACAGTTTTGTTTATTTTTCGATGTCTTCCTTGATGTGTTGGGTGCTCTGGATCCATGGAACACATACAGGCCACCAACACTTAAAATATTGCAACACTATTTTATTAAGTCAGAAACTGTTGAACATACTTTCACTGTGGGTTAACACGATATTAGATTGAACTAAAGACCTATGCCTTGTCCTAACCAGTCTATGCACTCAGCACATGGTGAAGATCTGTGCTGCAGGCTGTGAGCTCTGTCCTACTAGGAGGCTGCAGCTCGAATGAGCGGGATCTCTGATGCCCCCTGTCTTTCTAGTGCGTGTGCTCTAACTGGTGATTGGCTGCGGTGTTGTGTGCGTTGATTGGTCCCGCTGTGTGTCCATCAGTGTGTGTGTATCTGCACCATGATATACTGGTGTATATTATGACATCCCCCCTTTTATAAAAGAATGTATATGTGTGGC
Organism: Scyliorhinus torazame; assembly: GCF_047496885.1. NCBI lineage: Eukaryota > Metazoa > Chordata > Chondrichthyes > Carcharhiniformes > Scyliorhinidae > Scyliorhinus > Scyliorhinus torazame. Next base: position 162,434,601 of record NC_092716.1, read on the forward strand.
AATAAATAGTGTATGTTGAGAATGTTCCTAACTAGGTGTGGGGTGCGAAGACATATTTACAGGACTACGTATGTGAGAACTCAGCTATTTACATGGGAAGGTGCATGGTGCAGAGAAGCAGTATGCAACAAGAATAAGGAGATGAACACTATATACAAACCAGGTAAACGATCAAACAAAGCAACAAAACAATTCAGAAAGTCTATAAGTCCGCAAAGTTCATAAGTTAAGTCTCTGAGGTGGGCGACGAATTCTGGTTGATCGCCTCAAGGGTGGGTCGAGAGCCGCAGGTTCAGGAGCGGGTTGGACTGCGTCAGAGTCAGGGGGATGCAGAGTGACAGGGATTTCGGCATAGTCTGTGGAAGGGTCAGCAGGGGGGCAAGGCGACAGAGGAGGATCACGTAGCGAGCGTGGAACGAGACGAAGGGCGCGTCGATTGCGGCGCAGAATGGAGCCATCCGGTAGACGAACCAGGAACGAGCGGGGGGCCACCTGCCGAAGGACAACAGCGGTTGCAGACCAGCCACCATCCGGAAGATGGATGCAGACGTTGTCATCTGGAGCCAGAGCAGGGAGATCAGCTGCACGGGAGTCATGAGCCGCCTTGTGCTGTGCACGAGACAGCTGCATCCGGCGAAGGACCGGAACGTGGTCGAGGTCTGGGACATGAATGGGCGGCACCGTCGTCCTCAGGGTACGACCCATGAGCAACTGGGCTGGCGACAGGCCAGCAAGGCGAGGTAGAAATCGGACCCAGCATCGGCAGCCTTGCAGATTGGGGGTACAGGGGACTGGATGTCACATGGGCAAAATTGTACCGCCTGGCAAAGTTGGACCATTCCTGGCTGGCGAAGCAGGGGCCATTGTCCGACATAACCGTGAGCAGGATGCCGTGTCGAGCAAAGGTTTCCTTACAGGCACGAAGACTGCAGACGAGGTGATGTCGTGCAACCGTATCACCTCCGGGTAACTCGAAAAGTAGTCGACGATCAGGATATAGTCTCTACCCAGCGCGTGGAACAGGTCGATGCCCACCTTGATCCATGGCGACATGACCAACTCATGAGGCTGCAGGATCTCACGTGGTTGGGCTGGCTGGAAGCGCTGACAAGTGGGGCAGTTGGGCACTTTGTTGGCTTTGTCCCCATTGATGCCGGGCCAGTACATTGCCTCTCGGGCCCATCGGCGGCACTTTTCCACGCCAAGGTGTCCCTCGTGTAGTTGTTCCAGCACAAGCAGGCGCATGCTGTGCGGGATGACAATGCGGTCCAGTTTTAGAAGAACCCAGTCTACTACCGCCAGATTATCTCTAACATTATAGAATTGAGGGCATTGGCTCTTGAGCCACCCGTCTGTTAGGTGGCGCATGACACGCTGTAGCAAAGGGTCAGCCGTCGTCTCACGGCGAATTTGGACGAGGCGTTCATACGTGGCAGGTATATTGGAGGCCGCAAATGCCACATGGGCATCAACCTGGCAGACAAATCTCGCTGGGTCACATGGAGTGTTGACTGCCCTGGATAGAGCGTCAGCAATGATAAGGTCTTTGCCTGGGGTGTATACCAGCTGGAAGTCATATCGCCGGAGCTTGAGAAGAATACACTGGAGGCGAGGCGTCATGTCGTTCAAGTCTTTCTGTATTATATTGACCAGCGGGCGATGGTCGGTCTCGACGGTGAATTGAGGATGTCCATAGACATAATCATGAACCTTAACCACACCGGTCAGAAGGCCCAGGCACTCCTTTTCTATCTGCGCGTAGCGCTGCTCCGTGGGGGTCATGGCGCGTGACGCATATGCAACGGGGGCCCATGATGAGGCCTCATCACGTTGAAGGAGCACTGCCCCAATGCCGGATTGGCTGGCATCGGTCAAAATTTTGGTCTCTTTTGCTGGATCAAAGAAAGCTAAGACCGGGGCTGTGGTGAGTTTTGTTTTGAGTTCTCTCCATTCACGCTCGTGTGCAGGAAGCCATTGGAAATCTGTCGTCTTCCTGACCAGGTTCCTGAGAGCCGTGGTATGAGAGGCGAGGTTAGGGATGAACTTCTCTAAAAAATTGACCATGCCCAGAAATCGGAGGACCGCCTTCTTGCCCTCTGGTGTTTTCATAGCTGTGATAGCAGCTAGCTTGTCCGCATCCGGCTGCACACCCAACTGGGAGATGTGGTCCCCGAGGAACTTGAGCTCCATCTGACCAAAAGAGCATTTGGCCCTGTTGAGGCGGAGACCATGCTCACATATACGTTTGAATATGCGCTGGAGGCAACTGACATGCTCCTGCGGAGTGGTGGACCAAATGATTATGTCGTCGACAGAGACGCGAACACCTTCAATGCCTTCCATCATTTGTTCCATAATCCTATGGAACACTTCTGAAGCAGATATGATCCCAAACGGCATCCTGTTGTAACAATATCTGCCAAAGGGGGTATTAAATGTGCAAACAAACAAAGAACAAAGAACAAAGAAATGTACAGCACAGGAACAGGCCCTTCGGCCCTCCAAGCCCGCGCCGGCCATACTGCCCGACTAAACTACAATCTTCTACACTTCCTGGGTCCGTATCCTTCTATTCCCATCCTATTCATATATTTGTCAAGATGCCCCTTAAATGTCCCTATCGTCCCTGCCTCCACTACCTCCTCCGGTAGTGAGTTCCAGGCACCCACTACCCTCTGCGTAAAAAACTTGCCTCGTACATCTACTCTAAACTTTGCCCCTCTCACCTTAAACCTATGCCCCCTAGTAATTGACCCCTCTACCCTGGGGAAAAGCCTCTGACTATCCACTCTGTCTATGCCCCTCATAATTTTGTATACCTCTATCAGGTCGCCCCTCAACCTCCTTCGTTCCAGTGAGAACAAACCGAGTTTATTCAATCGCTCCTCATAGCTTATGCCCTCCATACCAGGCAACATTCTGGTAAATCTCTTCTGCACCCTCTCTAAAGCCTCCACATCCTTCTGGTAGTGTGGCGACCAGAATTGAACACTATACTCCAAGTGTGGCCTAACTAAGGTTCTATACAGCTGCAACATGACTTGCCAATTCTTATACTCAATGCCCCGGCCAATGAAGGCAAGCATGCCGTATGCCTTCTTGACTACCTTCTCCACCTGTGTAGCCCCTTTCAGTGATCTGTGGACCTGTACTCCTAGATCTCTTTGACTTTCAATACTCTTGAGGGTTCTACCATTCACCGTATATTCCCTACCTGCATTAGCCCTTCCAAAATGCATTACCTCACATTTGTCCAGGTTAAACTCCATCTGCCATCTCTCCGCCCAAGTCTCCAGACAATCTAAATCCTGCTGTATCCTCAGACAGTCCTCATCGCTATCCGCAATTCCACCAACCTTTGTGTCGTCTGCAAACTTACTAATCAGACCAGTTACATTTTCCTCCAAATCATTTATATATACTACAAAGAGCAAAGGTCCCAGCACTGATCCCTGTGGAACACCACTGGTCACAGCCCTCCAATTAGAAAAGCATCCCTCCATTGCTACCCTCTGCCTTCTATGGCCTAGCCAGTTCTGTATCCACCTTGCCAGTTCACCCCTGATCCCGTGTGACTCCACCTTTTGTACTAGTCTACCATGAGGGACCTTGTCAAAGGCCTTACTGAAGTCCATATAGACAACATCTACTGCCCTACCTGCATCAATCATCTTAGTGACCTCCTCGAAAAACTCTATCAAGTTAGTGAGACACGACCTCCCCTTCACAAAACCGTGCTGCCTCTCACTAATACGTCCATTTGCTTCCAAATGGGAGTAGATCCTGTCTCGAAGAATTCTCTCCAGTAATTTCCCTACCACTGAAGTAAGGCTCACCGGCCTGTAGTTCCCGGGATTATCCCTGCCACCCTTCTTAAACAGAGGAACAACATTGGCTATTCTCCAGTCCTCCGGGACATCCCCTGAAGACAGCGAGGATCCAAAGATTTCTGTCAAGGCCTCAGCAATTTCCTCTCCAGCCTCCTTCAGTATTCTGGGGTAGATCCCATCCGGCCCTGGGGACTTATCTACCTTAATATTTTTTAAGACACCCAACACCTCGTCTTTTTGGATCACAATGTGACCCAGGCTATCTACACCCCCTTTTCCAGACTCAACATCTACCAATTCCTTCTCTTTGGTGAATACTGATGCAAAGTATTCATTTAGTACCTCGCCCATTTCCTCTGGCTCCACACATAGATTCCCTTGCCTATCCTTCAGTGGGCCAACCCTTTCCCTGGCTACCCTCTTGCTTTTTATGTAAGTGTAAAAAGCCTTGGGATTTTCCTTAACCCTATTTGCCAATGACTTTTCATGACCCCTTCTAGCCCTCCTGACTCCCTGCTTAAGTTCCTTCCTACTTTCCTTATATGCCACACAGGCTTCGTCTGTTCCCAGCCTTTTAGCCCTGACAAATGCCTCCTTTTTCTTTTTGACGAGGCCTACAATATCATTCGTCATCCAAGGTTCCCGAAAATTGCCGTATTTGTCTTTCTTCCTCACAGGAACATGCCTGTCCTGTATTCCTATCAACTGACACTTGAAAGCCTCCCACATGTCAGATGTTGATTTGCCCTCAAACATCCGCCCCCAATCTATGCTCTTCAGTTCCCGCCTAATATTGTTATAATTAGCCTTCCCCCAATTTAGCACATTCATCCTCGGACCTCTCTTATCCTTGTCCACTAGTACTTTAAAACTTACTGAATTGTGGTCACTGTTACCGAAATGCTCCCCTACTGAAACATCTACCACCTGGCCGGGCTCATTCCCCAATACCAGGTCCAGTACCGCCTCTTCCCTAGTTGGACTGTTTACATATTGTTTTAAGAAGCCCTCCTGGATGCTCCTTACAAACTCTGCCCCGTCTAAGCCCCTGGCACTAAGTGAGTCCCAGTCAATATTGGGGAAGTTGAAGTCTCCCATCACCACAACCCTGTTGTTTTTACTCTTTTCCAAAATCTGTCTACCTATCTGCTCCTCTATCTCCCGCTGGCTGTTGGGAGGCCTGTAGTATACCCCCAACATTGTGACTGCACCCTTCTTATTCCTGATCTCTACCCATATAGCCTCACTGCCCTCTGAGGTGTCCTCTCGCTGTATAGCTGTGATACTCTCCTGAACAAGTAGCGCAACTCCGCCTCCCCTTTTACATCCCCCTCTATCCCGCCTGAAACATCTAAAACCTGGAACGTTTAGCTGCCAATCCTGCCCTTCCCTCAACCAGGTCTCTGTAATGGCAACAACATCATAGTTCCAAGTAGTAATCCAAGCTCTAAGTTCATCTGCCTTACCCGTAATGCTCCTTGCATTAAAACATATGCACTTCAGGCCACCAGACCCGCTGTGTTCAGCAACTTCTCCCCGTCTGCTCTGCCTCAGAGCCACACTGTCCATATTCCCTAGTTCTCCCTCAACGCTCTCACCTTCTGACCTATTGCTCCCGTGCCCACCCCCCTGCCATACTAGTTTAAACCCTCCCGTGTGACACTAGCAAATCTCGCGGCCAGGATATTTATGCCTCTCCGGTTTAGATGCAACCCGTCCATCTTATACAGGTCACACCTGCCCCGGAAGAGCTCCCAGTGGTCCAGATAACCGAAACCCTCCCTCCTACACCAGCTGTTTAGCCACGTGTTTGTCTGCTCTATCTTCCTATTTCTAGCCTCACTGGCACGTGGCACAGGGAGTAATCCCGAGATTACAACCCTCGAGGTCCTGTCTTTTAACTTTCTGCCTAGCTCCCTGAACTCCTGCTGCAGGACCTCATGCCTCTTCCTGCCTATGTCGTTAGTACCAATATGTACAACGACCTCTACCTGTTTGCCCTCCCCCTTCAGGATTCCCTCTACCCGTTTGGAGACATCCTGGACCCTGGCACCAGGGAGGCAACATACCATCCTGGAGTCTCTTTCACGTCCACAGAAGCGCCTATCTGTTCCCCTGACTATAGAGTCCCCTATAACTATTACTCTTCTGCGCTTTGACCCTCCCTTCTGAACATCAGAGCCAGCCGTGGTGCCACTGCTCTGGCTGCTGCTGTTTTCCCCTGATAGGCTATCCCCCCCGACAGTATCCAAAGGGGTATATCTGTTCGAGAGGGGGACAACCACAGGGGATTCCTGCACTGACTGCCTGCCCTTTCTGGTGGTCACCCATTTCTCTGCCTGCACCTTGGGTGTGACCACACTTACATAACTGCGATCTATGACGCTTTCCGCCACCTGCATGCTCCTAAGTGCATCCAATTGCTGCTCCAACCGAACCATGCGGTCTGTGAGGAGCTGCAGTTGGGTGCACTTTCTGCAGATGAAGCCATCCAGGACGCTGGAAGCCTCCCGGACCTGCCACATCTCACAGTCAGAGCACAGCACCCCTCTAACTGACATTGCGTCAATTAATTAAAATTAAAATTTGTCTTTTTTTTTTTTAATAAATACTTTTTTTTTTTAAATTACAAAGTTACTGTCAACTATCTGTTTCCTAGCACTAGATTTCTAATAGAAATGCGATAGCTAACTATAATATCCTCCGATCTCTGGCTTAGATATCCTCTAAATTATAATTAAGTTATTATGTTTAATTAGTTCCCAAATAGTCAAAAAAAAAATTAGGTTAGAATCCCAACCAGCCACTCAGGTCACAGCTTTTCTGTCCCCCCCGACACACACAATTTGAAAAAAGGTATAAAAGTAAAAATCTCTTGCTTACCTTCTGAGATGTTCTCAGGTTCTCTCGCTGACAGAGACTGCTCCTCCACCTCCAATCCTTGGCCTGCACAATGCTAATAATATATAATATAATATGGCACTTACCTTACACCAATGGGTCTTATTATTAGGTTAGAGGAGGAGGGTGGGTGGGAGACACTACACGTGTAGTGTCTCGGGTTTCCTCTCCACCAGAATTTATTGGGGGGGGGGGGGGGGGGGGGGGGACTTGCCAGAGGTCGAACTTCCGGTTCCCGCCGAAATCCAATGGGCTGCTCCTGTAAAGGTAAGTGCTTTTAAACTAACTACTCACCTCCAAGAAGGCCCCTGCGCACCGCTGCCGCCGAAATCCAAAGGGCTGCTCCTGTAAAGGTAAGGTTCTTAAACTCACTACTCACCTCCAAGAAGGCCCCTGCGCACCGCTGCCGCCGAAATCCAAAGGGCTGCTCCTGTAAAGGTAAGTGCTTTTAAACTAACTACTCACCTCCCAGAAGGCCCCTGCGCACCGCTGCCGCCGAAATCCAATGGGCTGCTCCTGTAAAGGTAAGTGCTTTTAAACTAACTACTCACCTCCAAGAAGGCCCCTGCGCACCGCTGCCGCCGAAATCCAAAGGGCTGCTCCTGTAAAGGTAAGGTTCTTAAACTCACTACTCACCTCCAAGAAGGCCCCTGCGCACCGCTGCCGCCGAAATCCAAAGTTTCCAGCTGGATTTGTCGAGCTGGATTGCCAGAATCCTGGAGACGTCGAGTTTGGTGATGGGCTTGGCACGAGCCATCTCACATGTGAGCTCTTCGCGCTTGGGAATTGGATAATGCTCCCACATGATATTGCGATTTAGATCCTTGGGGTCAATGCAAATTCTCAATTCGCCTGAAGGCTTTTTTACACATACCATGGAACTGACCCAGTCGGTTGGTTCCATGACTTTGGAAATCACTCCTTGGTTCTGGAGGTCCTGCAGCTGCTGCTTGAGGCGGTCCTTAAGGGGTGCTGGGATCCTGCGAGGTGCGTGCACCACAGGCGTGACATTCTGTTTCAATAAGATCTTGTAGGTGTATGGGAGCATGCCCATGCCCTCGAAGACGTCATGGTACTGGTTGATAATGGCGTCGAGTTGCGCCCTGAAGTTGGTGTCCTGAAAGGCAGACGCGTCCGCAGGAGAGAGAGAGTGAACTCTCTGAACTAGGTTCAACAGCTTGCATGCCTGCGCGCCAAGCAGGGAGGCTTTCGAGGAGCCCACGATTTCAAAGGGAAGGATGGCTTTGCGTGACCTGTGTGTCACTCCAAGTTGGCACGAGCTGCTGGCATTAATGGCATTGCCATTGTAATCTAATAGCTGGCAGGCTGATGGAAGGATGGCTGGTTTGACACAAAGGCTTTGGAGGTCAGATTGGCGGAGGCATCAGTGTCCAGGCGGAATCGTATTTGGGACCGGTTGACCGTCAGGGTGGCACACCACTCATTGTCTGGATCGATGCTGTATACCGATAGAGGCTGGATTGTTTGCTTTGGGGACACCCTGTTTTTTGTAACGATATCGACTCGAAAAGGAGCCTTCGGGTCCTCGGTGTCAATGTTGGGTATTAGGTCCGCATCGGACTCGGTGACCATGGGTTGAATGGCCCAGACATTCCTGCGAAGCTGGCAGAAGCGATGTGAGTTGGCAGGCTGAGCTGCTCTGCATAAGGCAGCATAGTGTCGAAGTTTACCACATCTCAGGCATTGTCAGGATTTGGCAGGGCATTCCCGCTTTAAATGGGCAGAGCCACAGTTGCCGCATGTCGGAGCGTCAGTACATTCGCTGCGCCACCGCGCATGCGCGGTGCGGTCGTACGTGGTGCGCGCCTGCGCATTATGTTCGTCGACGTCGCCGTCCCCTCGTTTGGTGCGCACAAGTGCGGGAGTCTGCAAAAAGCGTGCAAAATGGCTGACCCCATCCAGGCTGAGGCCCTGGAGTTGCTCGATTGCTTGGACCCGTTCCGCCTTGTGGGGACCTTGCCCCGTCGTTTCAGCTGCTTGGATGTGGGAATACCGACTCGTGGCATTTTCATGTAGCACGCAGGTCTCGTTGGCAGTCGCTAGGGTGAGCTGCTTTACCTTGAGGAGCTGCTGACGTAGGGGGTCCGACTGAACACCGAAAATGATCTGGTCGCGTATCATGGAGTCGGAGGTGGGCCCCGAGCTACAGGACTGCGCAAGGATGTGGAGGCGGGTGAGAAAGGACTGGAAAGGTTCATCCTTACCCCGCAAACACTGTTGGAATACATAGCGCTCAAAACGTTCATTCACCTCTATGCTGCAGTGAGTGTCAAACTTGAGGAGGACCGTCTTGAACTTTGTTTTATCTTCATCATCCGCAAAGGTGAGAGAATTGAAAATGTGGATGGCATGGTCCCCGGCCGTGGATAGGAAGAGAGCGATCTCCCTGGTGTCCGAGGTATCGTCCCGGTCTGTGGCTTCAAGGTAGAGTTGGAAGCGTTGTTTGAATATCTTCCAGTTGGCCCCTTGGTTACCGATGATGCGGAGCGGCGGCGGCGGCCGACGCTGTCCATTTTGCAGGATGACAGTATGCTGGTGGAAGGCAGATCACTTGCAGGTAGGTCTAAGAAGTTCTAATATTCCTCAACTCCTGGTATCATGATGTGTTGGGTGCTCTGGATCCGTGGAACACATACAGGCCACCAACACTTAAAATAGTGCAACACTATTTTATTAAGTCAGAAACTGTTGAACATACTTTCACTGTGGGTTAACACGATATTAGATTGAACTAAAGACCTATGCCTTGTCCTAACCAGTCTATGTACTCAGCACATGGTGAAGATCATCATAGAATTATCATAGAATTCATAGAATTTACAGTGCAGAAGGAGGCCATTTGGCCCATCGAGTCTGCACCGGCTCTTGGAAAGAGCACCCTACCCAAGGTCATCACCTCTACCCTATTCCCATAACCCAGTGACCCCACACAACACTAAGGGCAATTTTGGACACTAAGGGCAATTTATCATGGCCAATCCACCTAACCTTCACATCTTTGGACTGTGGGAGGAAACCGGAGCACCCAGGGGAAACCCACGCACACACGGGGAGGATGTGCAGACTCCACACAGACAGTGACCCAAGCCGGAATCGAACCTGAGACCCTGGAGCTGTGAAGCAATTGTGCTATCCACAATGCTACCGTGCTGCCCATAAAGTAATTCTTCATGTTTGAAGCACTTTGGAACGTTTTAATGTGAAATGAAATGAAATGAAAATTGCTTAATGTCACAAGTAGGCTTCAAATGAAGTTACTGTGAAAAGCCCCTAGTCACCACATTCCGGCACCTGTTCAGGGAGGCTGTTACGGGAATTGAACCATGCTGCTGGCCTGCCTTGGTCTGCTTTCAAAGCCAGCGATTTAGACCTGTGCTGATCTGTGCTGCAGGCTGTGAGCTCTGTCCTACTAGGAGGCTGCAGCTCAAATGAGCGGGAACTCTGATGCCCCCTGTCTTTATAGTGCGTGTGCTCTAACTGGTGATTGGCTGCGGTGTTGTGTGTGTTGCTTGGTCCCGCTGTGTGTCCATCAGTGTGTGTGTATCTGCACCATGATATACTGGTGTATATTATGACATTCCTGTTTTCTTCCCTAATCTTTTTTGGGCGAGTTAATAATTCATAGCAGCTTTTATATGGGCAGGTAAGAGTCCGAGAATTCGTAGAACAGTTTTACGGAGAGACAGACAATCAGGGGTCCTGACGTTGCCTAATTTGTATTTTTATTACTGGGTGGCCACTGCGGAAAAGGTGCTGGGTTGGTGTAGAGAACCAGGAGCAGCTTGAGTGCAAATTTTGGCAGGGTCATGTAAGAGATCTGGGTTGGACACACTGCTGAGTCTTCGCTCCTGCTTTCGCCGACAATATATTCTACGAGCCAGTGGTCGTATCTACCTTCAGGATATGGGGACAGTTCCGGCAACATTTTAATCTGAGGCCTCTGTCAAAGTTGGCCCCTATTTGTACCAACCATCTGTTTGAGCTAGTGAAGCTAGATGCCTTGTTTGGGGAATGGGGAAGGAACGGGCTAGAGAGATGAGGGGACTTGTTTCTGGAAGGCTGATTTGCCAGCTTTGAGGGATTGACGGTGAAATACATGCTCGTGGAGCTGAATTCGTTTAGATATCTCCAGGTTTAGAATTTGTGCGGAAGGCTTTCCCAACATTCCCCAAGGCACCGCTGAAATGAAAAAAAAAAGAAAATCACTTATTGTCACAAGTAGGCTTCAAATGAAGTTACTGTGAAAAGCCCCTAGTCGCCACATTCCGGCGCCTGTTCGGGGAGGCTGTTATGGGAATTGAACCGTGCTGCTGGCCTGCCTTGGTCTGCTTTCAAAGCCAGCGATTTAGCCCTGTGCTCTTATGTAAAGGATCCTTTTGCTTATAAGATCGGAGGAGGATAACACATCTGGCATCTATAAGCGATCCTGTCAGAGGAAGTGGGCCCGGTGGATGGGGTGAAAGTGAGGTGGGAGGGGGAGTTGCGGCCCATAGTAAATGACCAGGTGTGGAGCCTTTCACAGGGCTTGATCCAGACCAAAGCATTGTTTAGGGCACAGCTGACCAAGATGAAGATGACAGGTTTTTTTAATCGGAGTTGAATGACCGGTGTGAGCAGTGTTCCAGGGCCCGACCCACCACACACACATGTTCTGGTCCTGTCCCAAACTAGTGAGCTTTTGGGTCTCTTTAGCACCATGTTGGCAACTCTAAATGTCGAATTGGAGCCCTGTCCTCCAGTTGCCATATTTGGGGTATGGGGCTCACCAGGGCAGCAGACAGGGGCCTCTTTGATTGCCCAGAGGTGAATTCTGCTGGGTTGGAGGTCTCCAACACCACCCAATGCCTTGGCGTGGTGAAGAAACCTGATAGAATTTCTGCACCTGGAGAAGGGCAAATACACTGTGAGGGGATTGGTCGAGGGATTTTCCCGGATGTGGCGGCCTTTCATTGCCTATTTTAAGGAACTAATCACCGTCAAGTGCGGGGGGGGGGAGGGGGTATTGGAAGGAGGTGGATATGGGTTGTGTGGGTTTGTATTCATTTTAGTATTTTTTTTCCTGAAATGTTTTTGTGGATTTGTAAATATAAACATTTTTGTAATATTTGGTAAAATTGAAAAACTTTATTTACATGTTTTATAAAAACTCACCCTATCACTCATACACCCACACACTCACTCACCCACACACACTCTCCCACTCACTCACCCGCTCAATCACTCACTCACTCACTCACTCCCTGTTCAACCTTGGTACAAATTGGCTGCAGGCCTGACCGTGGAGCCAATCCACTCTTGAACGTATTCCTGCCTGGTCAGTCCATGCAGTCCACCTGTAAAATAGTGTGTTTCAGCCATCTGGTTCCCCTTAATTTGATGCTTCGACATCAGTAGTTACCAGAATTGCTTTGGATCCAGCAGAACAACAATAAGTAGCCTATTTCTTCTGTGGAAAAGATCTTTACAATCAATGACCAGGGCCCTTTGCTGCCCGCTGCTCCCTCCACTAAGCCTCACTCCCCAACCTATCCTATAGCCTACCACAACCTCCCCTAACCAGACTAAAATATTTGTGTGAAGGTGCGACTTCTTAAGAGTGCCTGAGGATCAAGAAGCTCGCTGAGGTGAGAGATATGGCTACTTATAGGGGCAATTTTCTGCAGTTATGAGAGAGCCAGGATTCTGCCTTAAATCTCAGTGAAAAGAAGGGTTATACTTTTTTTCAATTTTTAAAAAAACTTCGAGTACCCAATTAATTTTTTCCAATTAAGGGCAATTTAGTGTGGCCAATCCGCCTACCTGGCACATCTTTGTGTTGTGGGGGTGAAACCCACTCAAACATGGGGAGAATGTACAAACTCCACACGGACAGTGACCCAGAGCCAGGATCGAACCTGGGACTTCGGCACCGTGAGACTGTAGTGCCAATCACTGCGCCACCATGCTGCCCAAGAAGAGTTATACTTAGAGAAAGGGAATTCAGGTGTGTGAATGGCTTTTAGAAAGTAAATGGAGAGACATAGGATGTGGGATGCAATGTGGAAATTTTGCAGAAGGGTGAAGACTGATTTACTTAAGTAGAAAGAATAAGAAAAAAATGAAAAGAGAGATAAAGGAATGAAGATGAAAGAAAGCCATATGGAGAGATTGAGAGATAGAGAAAGTGAGAGGCAAATAAAAATACAAAATGAAATAGTGGGAAACATGGAGTGACAGTTCTAGCAAGACATTTTGAAAAATGATAATGAGAAATATCACAGGAGATTAATTGCTGTATAAAAAGCCATACTGATGCAGATAATTCCTTTTTACAGATCAGCACAGGGAAGAAACTAGCTACAAGTTCCATATAATACATTTTTAAAAATTAATCTGTGCATGCCTCCTCCACTTGGAAAATATAACTTCACAATGTAGAAAATATATTGCACTGTCGGGGAGTCCAATAGGGGATATTGTGACTCATGGGTTTACGGCAATTCCTCTGTCAGTTCTAGAATATGCTCCCTGCCAATGATTCACGCCTTTCCCTGATGCAGGTCGTTGGCTTCATTGCCCAAGACAAACCATTTCCCTAATTACAGTAAAACTGCAAACTGAACATTAATTAGTCTCCAGTCAATATAAAAAGCGGAAATGTTGCATGGAAGACGAGACTAATATGGGCTACAATTATAATATTTATTTACAAATTATAGAATACACTGCAGCCATTGTACGAAGTTAAGGCAAAATATTGTACAAACATGAGACAATGCTGTTGTACATACAGCTTTGGAAGCTCATCAAAGCAACAGTCTATTTTGGCCACCCCCCTGCAGAAAATAGACCTTTTTTTGCCAATTTGATTAAAAGATCTATTCCAGAAATCAGCCCAACATTTGTTTCAAAAGACCCTCTTGAAAGATTTCTGCCCAAACGGCAGTTCCTAAACATACATCTTCTTTGATGTCAAATAGCATCAGACGAGCAACAGAAAATCCCTTTAACGAGGATGTAAAATAATGAGAGCGTCCTAATGATAATAAAGCGCAGGAAATCTTTGGCAATTAATCTGTGAATGTTTAGGCCATTTCAGGGAACTAACTGCTCTGTGTTTCGAGCAGTTAATGGAAGGGCACTAAAATACACTTCCCAACAATACTGAAAATGTACCAGATGCCACTATAAAAATTCAGTTCAGAAGCTCAGACATTCACAACGTCATCTGCAAGAATACATTATGTTTCTACGCAGATGTCAAACCAGCACGACTTTGGATAAATGAATGCACACATTTGCATTTCAAACCAATGCAAAGGTCTATTCCCAGAGCAACAGCACATGTCTCATGTTATTTTTGTCCAGCTGACTGAAATACCTGGGAGCTATAATGTTTGGCAGAAATGGATCCTAACATTGATCTTTAGAAGCAAAATTTAATCAAGACTATTAAAGGACATATTAATAATTTCTACCTCCGGGACAATGTCTCCATCTCCTAGGGTGGGATTCTCCAGTTCTTAAACTAAATGTTCATGTTGATGCAGAATCCTTGGACATTCACAACATCATAACTGCCGCCAAACCTGGATCAATTCAGCAACTATGGAGGGGCTAGCACTGGCACCAGGTGGAACACAATTGATTTCAATGAAAAACGGTGCCGGATTCGCCATGTCCATGATTGACACTCGGGAGTCTGACAAGCTACAGTCACATATACACATTACAATCCCCACACACACACATCCCAGCCAACAAGATGGCGCTGGTTGTGCTGGAGTGCGCCCATACAACTTATGGGTCGGCTGGGGCCAGAGGGCACCTACGGGGGTGGCCTGGGGGGGACACCTATATGACACGTGGCCCTAAGTTCACAGTAGGCTGTCAGCGACGTGTGCAGCTGCATGGCTGCCCTGCTGGCTGCAGCAAAGGTGTACTGTGCCCTTCCACTCCTATCCCACAGCCCACCTCCTGGCCATCCCCCGGGTCTGGCAGAAGCCCCCCGGCCAGCAGCACAACAGCAATGTTGGACACCTTCCGTACCCCCTCACTCTCCCTCAGCAACCACGATGCCGGTTTCACGATTTTTAAAAGCACAAGTGAACCGCGCCATCAGGAACACGGTCCATCGGCGGCGGAGCATCGCGGAGGCCCCAGAGAATACGGGTTGGGCCCGCTAATGATATGCAAACGGTGTTTATGTGCGTTCCGGACAGCACTGACGCCGCTGTCGGGGTGACGGAGAATTGGATTTGACATCAAATCGGCGCCTGCCGCAATTTTAGCAAGGGTACCTATTCTCCGCCCAATCGCGATTTGCAATTCAGTGGCGTCATTCTCCGACGGCGGGAGTCTCCGTTTTGCCGGCGCCCGGGTGTTTCCCGACGGCGTGGGGCTGCCCCACAATGGGAAACCCCATTGACCGGCCGGTGTTACGGAGACTCCCGCCGGCCGGTCGGGGCAGAAATGTGGCGGGGCGGGTAGGAGAATTTCGCCCCTGATGTCAGCCAATGGAGAATCCCGCCCCCAGTCTGCAAAACAAAAGGGACACACATTTGGAATTTTGGGTTCAAATCTGGTCCAAACTGAGAACCCGAATCACATTCAGTATTAAACCACTGTAGAAACGTACTCGATAACACCTCACGGCGGAACACCGAAGTGGAAGTTCTTCCTGGTTTTCCCGTTAATATTATTATCACTCAATCAACATCACTTTAAAAACAGATTAGATGGTCATTATCACATTGCTGGTTGTCAAATTTACCACCAGGTTTCCTTCATTAAGGGTGCTCTTTCCAAGAGCCGGTGTAGACTCGATGGGCTGAATGGCCTCCTGCTGCACTGTAAATTCTATGAAAATTCTAATTCTATGAAATGAACATAACGACTACACTTCAATGGTATTTTGTTGGCTTTAAAGCATTGTGGTACATGCTGAGTTCATGAAAGGTGTTATATAAATGTACTGGGGTGGACCAAACACAGATTGGGTGAAAGGAAATTACTGTGGATGCTGGAATCTGAAACTAAAAGAGGAAATGCTGGAAAATCTCAGCAGGTCTGGCAGCATCTGTAAGGAGAGAAAATAGCTAATGTTTCGAGTCCCGATGACCCTTTGTCAAAGCCGGATTGGATGGTTGCTTTGCTGAGCATCTCTGTTTGGTCTCCAAGTGTGACCCTGAGTTTCTTCACCTTTCAATTTTGACCTCTTCCTCCTTTGCCTCCCACACTGTTCTCATGAAGCTCAATGGAAGCTTGTGCAACAGCAACTCATCCTTCAATTAATCACTTAACAGCCTTTGGACTCAACATTGACGTCAGAAATTTCAGATCATAACCACTGCTTCCATTTTTTCAGACAGCGGATGCTGGTAATGGTTCTGTTGATTCTATTTACACTTCCTCTGGAACAATCTTACATAAGAACATATGGATTAGGAGCAGAAGTAGGCCATTCAGCCCCTCGAGCCTAGTCTGCCATTGAATAGGACCATGACTGATCTGACTGTGGCCTCAACTCCACATTCCTGCATATCCCTTATACCCTTTGACTCCCTTGTCAATCAAGAATCCACCTAATTTAACCTTAGAAAATACCCAACGACCCTGCCTCCACCTTTCTCTAGGGAATAGAGTTCCATAGACACATGCCCTTCTGAGAAAATAAATCTCCTCATCTCCATCTTAAATGGGATATGCCTTATTTTTAAACCATGTTCCACAGGAGGAAACATCCTTCCAGCATCTTGTTTCTTTATTTGTCCTATTACCATCCCTGTTTTCTTGCCCCATCACCCCATTCGTCATTTAATCTCTCTTGCCTTCCGCCTTATCACAGACCTTCCCGTTAAAGGTCTTTCCTCCCCTCTTTCCCCTGTCCTGCCTCTGTAATCGTGGAAACCTGTTGCATCTACCTCACCTAATCTAAGATCGAGGGTGACCTCCTTGAAACCTAAAAAATACTTAAAGGAGTAGACAAGGAAGATGTTTCCCTTGGTTGGGGAGTCTAGAACCATGGGGCACAACTTCAAAATAATAGGATCGAGATGAGGAGAAATGTGTTTATACGCAGAGGGTTGTGAATCTCTGGAATTCTCTGCCCCTCGAGGGCTGTGAAAGCTCAGTCATTGTGCATGTTTAAAGCACAGATTGATAGATTTCTGTAACAATAATGTAAAGGGTTATGGGGATAGTGGGCGTAAAAGGCATTGAAGTGTCCAATCAGCCATGATCGTATTAAATGGCGGAGCAGAATGGCCTACCCCTGTTCCTACCTCGAATCTTTGCCGGTTCTGATGAAAGAGCAATGACCTAAGATGTTAACTCTTCTCAGGCAAAAATTTGTCACACTGTCAATGGAATTAAGATACAGGCACTGCACATAGCCAATATCACACGTTTTGCGCCCGACAGCACAAGATGTGTTTCCATTTCTGCTTCTCCACTCACAGCTGCTGCCTGGTCGGCCTGCTGATTATTTCCAGCATTTATTTTGCGTTTCATTTCAGAGTTCCAGGGTGGGAGGTGTTGTGTTTTTCTTTGGTGTGGAAACGCAAGTTCTTTCTATCTCTCCAGCAGCTGTAGAAGCTGATCCATTATTGCCAATGACACACTGGCCATTTGGGAAATCTGGAAATTCAGCCTCCTCAGACTCAGCTGCCAGTTGTCCATGGGGAAAGTGATAACATTGTTTGCTCCAATGACTAACAGATTAGGCACCTGTCTGATGCATATGTGAGTTGCAGATTGACTGGCGGCCCCTCTGGAAGCTTGGTAGGAGCCAGAAAGAGCGAAAGGTCAGAACGGTGATGACCTTACTGGCAGTGCCCTTCTCTTTGATAAGGTTTGGCTGGAGATTAATTTACAGGACATGATGCAATTTGATTAGATATGCTGTGGTAGGTGTGCCTCAGGCTATAGCTCGGTCTATGTGGGTAGTGCCAGGTGCCTGTAGTCCATCTCGGGTATCTGGTATCCTGAAATTCCTTCCTTACCTAATCCAAAATTTAAAAAAAAATCATGGCATTCCCAGAATAAAAACGAGGGTAAATATGGGTGAAGAAATATTTTAACCAAAATTGACTCAAAAGGTATGAAAATTGATTGGACAATAAAACAAAGGCATTCAAAATAGCCTGTTATATAGCATGCAATCCCCCTTTCAATTTTCTGTCAGCATCAACTTGAAAAGTGTTGCTTAATGAATTCCTGGCAGGAATTGCAAGAAATTCAAGATATATTTTTTGCTTCATTTTAATAATATAACGAGACTCGCACTCTCCTGGCAGTGCACATGATGTTTTATGGGTAAGGTGCCCACCCTCCAGTTAGGCTGTGACAGCCAGTATCCTGCCAAAATGCAAGATCAGCTTTTTATTTGGCCAAAACAGCGCATAGTGCTCACATGGAGGCAGTGGTCCTCAGCAATTCAACTTTCCATTAATTACTGGTGCAATTAAAATGTTGGGACTGCCCCTTGTTTTCATGTCCGTCGTTATTCTGTGACTTGGTCGTAGCGCGAATAAACAATTCAGTAAATATACAAGGATAAAGATGGAGCAGTAAAACACCCCCCATCATCAAACATTGATTAAGAGGAAGGCAAAGAGTCAGAGGATAGCTGAGTTGAACCAACTTTGTAAGCAACGAGAGCCTTAGGGCACATAAACAGTGAGTCAATCGAAAAAGGAAAGTCAGAAAAGCTATATAGTGGGAGGCAGATTCAATATTGGCTAGTTAACACTATCACTGAAGGTTGAAACTACAACCTGCACCCCCACCCCCCACAGCATGCTGAAACTTTTGTGTGCTTGTATCAAATTCCCTCCCTGTTATTTTAACAGAAGCATTAACCCAATGAAAGCACTAACATCATGTGGTGTCATTTCAGGGTTAAAAAGTGTTTTAAGGACTTATCTGTTAAATCATTGTTTCCAGTTTATTTTCTTAGTGACATGATGCTGGAACAGGTGTCCTCCTGAAATAAGGAGCCGGCGGACATTATTGTGACAGCCGAGTGCAGAAGAAGTCACTAATTTCCTTTAGTGAAGATACGCCAGCTTTCACCTGCTAAAATGTGCTAGGTTTTCTTTTGAAGCTTAAAGACTGCAGGCAGACGGATAGATGAGGTCTTGTAATTTGATCCTTAACTCACAACTCAAGGTCGCCCTAAGGTCACTGTCCATACAAGCAAAGCTATTGAAAGCTTTGTTGCTGGTCTGGGCCGTTTAGTTAGGCAGAGATGATGTTAGGACAAAGCATGACCACATCTAGCCAGGTGCATAAGGGAATGGCAAACAGCAATAACTGGAGCTTATTATAACACAAAGAGAGAACAGGGCCATAGATTAGCCATTTCTTTTTTTAGCACGGTGAAATAAAAAGATATTTAAAATCAAACATTTAAAATTCACTTCAAGTAGTCATTTTGCTTCCGCAGGGGCTGGTAGCATCCTGGGCCACCGCCTGGCCTGTGACCTGGGTAACATTCTTTATTGGCATGAGCGTACACGACTGTATCCCTTTGTGTGCCCCCGAATATGTTGCTTTGGAATTATTGTAGGATCACAGATTTATGGAACTTTTTATTTTGGAAAGTGTCCAAGAGGAGTCGCGAGTGTTTTTGGGGAGGATGTTTTGCTGCATCCTCACAGGGATGCCTGAGGAGCAGATGCGCTGTCCTCACAAAGACATGGGTGAAAACAGCAGTGGCCGTACCTCTGGGCCTGCAGCATTTGAGTGAGATGGAGCAGAGGTTGTGGTGAGTATAAGCTCGGCACGATAACCTCTTGTCAACTTGGAGCCCCCTTGCTCCATGGTAATGACAGGAGGCCGAACGGCAGAGTAATCAATGCAACCAGCATCTCAATGCGCATGGCCATTCTGTGCTGTAGCCAGCTGGGATGGCTACATCCCGATTACAAAATGGACACTTGCAAAGACTGCAGGGAAAATTGGACAATGCTAAGAAACAAGCAGGTGCAAGCTCTGTCTGTTGATTAGAACCTTAAACGCTCAGACAGGACAGAAACTACCAAACGATTTACATACTAATGAGCCATCTCCGGGGATAAAAGGGAAACATTTAGATACACAATGTTAGGACAGATTCCCCGGCGCCAGAAGAAGCTAAGACAAAGCTGACTGACAGTCACCAGGACACGCCCAGCGATCAGGGTACCACCCCTCTATTGGAGGAAAATCGATACCGATGATTGGGAAAGACCCAATTAGTTGAGGCCAAGTTCAAGGCCCGCCCAAAAGAGCGCAAAGCCCTTTTGAGTATAAAAGGTATCCCCCAAGGGAGAATGCCCTCCTTTGGCTTTGGCTCCCAGCGAAGAGACCAGCCAAGCAGCTACAGCAGACCAAGTAAGTTCCACGTCAACACACGCTACGAGATAGACGCTCCTAGTTGCTACCCTGTAAACAGCTCCACCCAGCAGCCTCAGAACCGAGCAACGGCCATTGTTTCCCTGACTGAGTGGGCGCCCGAAGCTAAGTGTAGGCTTTAGTAATAGCGAGGGAACCATGGTTTACTAAAGTAGTTGAATCACTTGTTAAGAGGAAGAAGGAGGCTTATGCAAAGATGAGATGTGAAGGTTCCGTTAAGGCGCTCAAGAGTTACAAGTTAGCTAGGAAGGACCTAAAGAGAGAGCTAAGAAGAGCCAGGAGGGGACATGAGAAGTCTTTGGCAGGTAGGATCAAGGATAACCCTAAAGCTTTCCACAGATATGTTAGGAATAAAAGAATGACTAGGGTAAGAGTGGGGCTAGTCAAGGACAGTAGTGGGAAGTTGTGCGTGGAGTCCGAGGAGATAGGAGAGGTGCTAAATGAATATTTTTTGTCAGTATTCACACAGGAAAAAGACAATGTTGTCGAGGAGAATACTGAGATACAGGCTACTAGACTAGAAGGGCTTGGGGTTCTTAAGGAGGAGTGTTAGCAATTCTGGAAAGTGTGAAAATAGATAAGTCCCCTGGGCCGGATGGGATTTATCCTAGGATTCTATGGGAAGCTAGGGAGGAGATTGCTGAGCCTTTGGCTTTGATCTTTATGTCATCATTGTCTGCAGGAATAGTACCAGAAGACTGGAGGATAACAAATGTTGTCCCCTTGTTCAAGAAGGGGAGTAGAGACAACCCCGGTAACTATAGACCAGTGAGCCTTACTTCTGTTGTGGGCAAAGTCTTGGAAAGGTTTATAAGAGATAGGATGTACAATCCTCTGGAAAGGAATAATTTAATTAGAGATAGTCAACATGGTTTTGTGAAGGGTAGGTCGTGCCTCACAAACCTTATTGAGTTCTTTGAGAAGGTGACCAAACAGGTGGACGAGGGTAAAGCAGTTGATGTGGTGTATATGGATTTCAGTAAAGCATTTGATAAGGTTCCCTATGGTAGGCTATTGCAGAAAATACAGAGGCATGGGATTCAGGGTGATTTAGCAGTTTGGATCAGAAATTGGCTAGCTGGAAGAAGGGAAAGGGTGGTGGTTGATGGGAAATGTTCAGACTGGAGTCCAGTTACTAGTAGTGTACCACAAGGATCTGTTTTGGGGCCACTGCAGTTTGTCATTTTTATAAATGACCTGGAGGATGGTGTAGAAGGATGGGTGAGTAAATTTGCCGATGACACTAAGGTCGGTGGCGTTGTGGACAGTGTGGAAGGATGTAACACATTACAGAGGGACATAGATAAGCTGCAGAGCTTGGCTGAGAGGTGGCAAATGGAGTTTAATGCAGAAAAATGTGAGGTAATTCATTTTGGAAGGAATAACAGGAAGACAGAGTACTGGGCAAATGGTAAGATTCTTGGTAGTGTGGATGAGCAGAGAGATCTTGGTGTCCATGTACATAGATCCCTGAAAGTTGCCACCCAGGTTGCGAGGGTTGTTAAGAAGGCATACAGTGTGTTAGCTTTTATTGGTAGAGGGATTGAGTTTCAGAACCACGAGGTCATGTTGCAGCTGTACAAAACTCTGATGCGGCTGCATTTGGAGTATTGCGTGCAGTTCTGGTCGCCGCATTATAGGAAGGATGTGGAAGCATTGAAAAGGGTGCAGAGGAGATTTACCAGGATGTTGCCTGGTCTGGAGGTAAGATCTTATGAGGAAAGGCTGAGGGACTTGAGGTTATTTTCTTTAGAAAGAAGAAGGTTAAGAGGTGACTTAATTGAGGCATACAAGATGATCAGAGGATTAGATAGGGTGGACAGTAAGAGCCTTTTTCCTCAGATGGTGATGTCGAACACGAGGGGACATAGCTTTGAATTGAGGGGTGATAGATATAGGACAGATGTCAGAGGTAGGTTCTTTACTCAGAGAGTAGTAAGGGCGTGGAATGCCCTGCCTTAACAGTAGTGGACTCGCCAACATTAAGGGCATTTAAATGGTCATTGGATAAACATATGGACGATAAGGGAATAGTGTAGATGGGCTTTCGAGTGGTTTCAAGGGTCGGCGCAACATCGAGGGCCGAAGGGCCTGTACTGCGCTGTAATGTTCTATGTTCTATGGTAGTTTAGTTTGTAGAGTTTATGCATGAGTAGATTTGACTGTGTGTAAATAAATGAGCATTGCTTTTGAACTTACTAACTGTTGTATCGAGTCATTGATCAGTATTCGGTTCTGAGCCTTGTGGCGGTGTCGAAAGATATCTGGCGACTCCAGAGCAAATGTGATTAAATAGAGCCAAATTAAGAATCAACCAAAAGTTAGCAACAGTGCTCACCTGAACGGCGCCCCATTCTCGCACTGGATTTTCTGGAGCCCTGCTGGAGTGGGCAAGATGCTGGACAGGCATGGGGAATTGCATGGGAGGCCGCTCATTGAATTCCCGGCGGTGGGAAAAGTGATTAAGCCAGAGGAAGGAATGTAATAAAACAGGAAACTCTTCCATGAGCAGCGGGAGGCTCATTGGTATGTTTAATTGGTCACTTGTATCTCGTCTAAATGCAATTTGACACAATTTAATCCTGCCTCCCTGATTTTGTGAACCTCACTATCTTCATAACCCAGCCAGTGACAGTTGGTGACTGTCATAACCCCAGACCAGGACTACGGGGAAACCATCATTGATCGGGCACTTGTGGAGTATGAACTTCCCAGGTCGGCGGCGGAGATCAACCACCCGGGGCTCGTTATGAGCTCACATAAAAGTAGGCCCAAAACGATATGCTGTGTTATGCAGACCTTTGTAAATAGCATAAGTAAATCTATTTTAGTTTCCTGCCAGTCTCCTCTGAGTCATTACAGTGACTTATATGTGGCTTGCCTGAGTCACTGTTAGAGTCTTTTGGACTTCCAGGAGACTCAGTGACTGGAAGTCTTTTTGCTCTGTAAAAACCTGCTGAGCTGACACTCTGAGAGGAGGACCCTTAGGCAGGAAATTCAGAAGTTAAAGCGCTGGGTCCAAAATTTAAAGGGGCAGTGCACAGATGAGGTGCAGAGGAGCGATCCCATAAAGTAGCATCGCGGACTAGGAGTCTTAACGGGGAGGACACTGAGCTGGCTGACTGCAAGGGAAGGGAGAGGTGGTGGCAGCATGGGAGTCACCTGCCCTATCCTTCTTCATCCTCAAGTGCTGGATTATAATGTCTCAGAGCTCAGTTGAACCAATTCATGTCTTCGAATGATCCTGTGTGATGGCAGAGGAATTTTCTGGCTTGACTTTAGGACATTGTTTTTTGTGCTGGGGCAACAGAAATTCGATGCTGAAGATTTAAACTGCAGAACTTTCTGGAAAAACCCCCTGCGAGACGATTTCCAACTCAAACACAGAGATGGCTGCCCTTTAAGTATGGCACCTGCTCCTGCTTGGCCTTCACGTGATCATAGAATTTACAGTGCAGAAGGAGGCCATTCGGCCCACCAAGTCTGCACTGGCCCTTGGAAAGAGCACCCTACACCTTCCCATGCCTCAACCCTGTCTCCCTAACTCAGTAACCCCACCTCACCTTTTGGACACTAAGGGCAATTTATCATGGCCAATCCAACTAACCTGCACATCTTTGGACTATGGGAGGAAACCACGCACACACGGGGAGAAAGTGCAGACTCCGCATAGACAGTGACCCAAGCTGGAATCGAACCTGGGACCCTGGAGCTGTGAAGCAATTGTGCTGACCACTGAGCTACCGCGCTGCCCCGTGATGCAGGCTTCCCGATGTCGGAATGCTCCTGCCAAATGATCTGGCAGCGTGCCCCCCCACCCCCATCACTCACATTCACGAGTATGTTGCCAAATAATCAGGTTCAACTGGCTGCCGGGGACTCGCACAGGATCCACGATCACTTCCCAGCAGCTAGCAGGTACAGCAGAACTAAACCAGGCCCTTCATCTGAATCCTGTATTGAGTTGGCAAGTTGACCACCCTTTGCCCGCAGCTTGCTTGCAGCCCTCTCATTTAAAAAAAAAATTATACAATGCGTTTTCACATATACAAAAAGTCAGAAGAACCAAACATTTCAGTAAACAACAAACAACCACATCCCACCTGCTCCCCTGATGCCATCCCACCTCACCTCCCACCTTCCCCATTATAACCCCCTTACCACCCCCCCTCCCCCCCCCCACCTCACCTCCACTTGCTGACCCCTCAAACCTCCTTAAAGAAATCAGAAAACAGCTTCCACCTCTGGGTGAACCCTTCTGCCGACCTCTCGAAGTGAACTTGACCTTCTCCAGCCTCAGGAATTCTGCTTCTGCCAGGTCACTGACTCACACTCCCGCTTTCGGTGTCTCCGAGTCAGCCGAGGAAAATCTGTCTCCGGCCTGTCAGGGAGTTTGCCAAAACATCAGCCTCTCTCACGCCCTGGACTCCCGGGTTTTCCGGCACCCCAAATATCGCCACCTCTGGATTCGGGACTACCTCCACACCTGGCACCTCGAACATCACATCCGAGAACCACTGGCAGAAACCCCTCAGTCTTGGACATGCCCAGAACATGTGGATGTGGTTCACGGGCCCCTGCGCACTGCCCAAATCTATCCTCTACCCCCTCAAAAACCGACTCATCCTCACCATCAAATGTGCCGAATGCACCACCTTATATTGGATGAGGCTTAACCTCACACATAATGAGGATGCGTTCACCCTTCGCAAGGCCTCCGCCCACATCTCAGCCCCCACCTTTCCTGCCAGATCCTCGTCCTATTTCCTCTTAATATCCTCCCCCAGGGCTCCCTCCAACTCCTTATAGACATCCAACACATGCCCCTCCCCATTTCGTCCTTCGACAACACCTTTTCCTGCAACCCCAGGGGTGGCAGCCCAGGAAAGGATGGCTTCTCTCTCCTTACAAAGTCCCAAGTCCCAAACCTGCAGGTCCCTGAAACCATCCCCCCTGGGCAATTCATTAATAGTTCATCATGTTCGGCAACGCCATCCCCCACCCCCTCGCCCCCACCCCCGGCCGAGACACCACAAAATACTCACTCTTGTCCAGGTTCAACTTGTACCCCGAGAAAGACCCAAATACACGCTGTAGCTCCAATATTCCTCCTATCGACGCACTCGGCTCCGACACATACAGCAGCAAGTCGTCGGCATATAAGGACACCCTATGCTCTATCCCCCTATTCCTTTCCATGCTCCCGAACTTCTCAATGCGATGGCCAGCGGCTCAATCGCAAGTGCAAACAGCAGGGGGGACATAGGAATCCCTGTCCCGTCCCACGATTGAGAGAGAAATATCTCGAACTGATATTATTTGTGCGGACACTCGCCTTCGGTTCCTTATATAATGGCTTTACCCAGTTCATAAACGTTGGTCCAATCCCAAACCGCTCCAGCACTGCCATCAGGTACCCCCATTCTACCCGATCAAACGCCTTCTCGGCGTCCAATGCCACAACTACCTCTGTTTCCTTTCTTTCCGCCGGTGCCATAACAACGTTCAAAACCCTCCTAATGTTCGAAAACAGCTGCCTCCCTTTCACGAACCCCGTCTGATCCTCCCCTATCACCTTCGGAAGGCACTCCTCCAGCCTACTCGCCAGTACCTTCGCCAACACTTTTACGTCCACATTCAGAAGTGATATGGGCCGATACGACCCACACTCCGTCGGATCCTTATCTTTTTTTAGTAACAGGGAAATCGATGCCTGCCCCAAGGTTTGCGGCAACACCCCTTCCCTATCGCCTCCTCAAACATCCCCACCATCAGGGATGCCAACCTATCCTCAAATTTTTTATAATATTCCACCGGAAACCCATCCGGCCCTGCCACCTTTCCCGACTGCATCCTCCCAATCGCATCCTTTATCTCCTGCTCCACTATTGCTCCTTCTAATGTAGCCCTGTCCCCCTCCCCTAGCCTCGGGTACTCCAACCCATCGAGAAATTCCTGCATCTCACGGTCTCCTCCGAGTGGCTCTGACTTGTACAACCTCTCATAAAACGCCTCAAAAACCTTGTTAATCAGCACTGGGGCCACCACTAACTTCCCTGCCCTATCCTTCACCTGAAGAATTTCCCATGCCGCTGCCTCCCTCCGGAGCTGACCTGCTAACATACTTATCTCCATGTTCATAAACTGCACCCCTTGCTCGTCTCAGTTGGCGCACCGCCTTCCTGGTGGACAGTCGGTCGAAGCTCGCCTGTAGTTCCTTCCTCTTTTCCAGCTTCGCCGGGTCCCCATCCTCTGCATACCTCCTATCTACCTCCAACATCTCATCTATTACCCTCTGCCGCTCCAACCTCTCCTCCTTATCCACCCTAGCCTTAAACAAAATTACCTCACTTCTCACCACCGCCTTTAGAGCCTCCCAGACGACTGCCTTCGACACCTCACCCGTACAATTGAAACCTACATATTCCTTAATTAAGTTTTCAATTTTCTCACAGAATACTTGGTTCCCCAAAAGCCCCACATCCAGTTTCCACCCCGGTCTCTGCGCTGCCCCCTTCTCTAGCACCATATCCACCCAATGTGGAGCGTGATCTGACACTGCAATTGCAGAGTATTGACTCCAGCCAGCAAAGCCTTCACCACCACAAAAAAGTCGATCCGCGAGTATACCTGATGGACCGCTGAGAAAAACGAATACTCCCGTCCCCTTGGGTGCAGGAACCTCCAAGGGTCCACCCCTCCCATTTCCACCATTAGCCCAGCCAGCGCCTTCGCCCCCCCTGATGGGACCAGCGAGCGCGGCCGTGATCTGTCCAACCTTGGCTCCTGCACCAGGTTCCAGTCCCCCCCCCACAATAAGCTCATGCGTATCCAAGTTGGGAATAGCCCCAAACACCTTCCTCGCGAATCCCACATCGTCCCAATTGGGACTGACTGTATACACTTAACAGCGCCACTAATCTCCCCTCCAATGCCCCTGTCACAATCACATATCTACCCCCCTGATCTGTCACCACCTTCTCCATCTGGAAGCGTACCCTTTTGCTGACCAGCACCGCTACCCCTCGAGCCCTTCCATCAAATCCGGAGTGAAACACTCGGCTAACCCAGCCCTTTTTAAGTCTCACCTGGTCCTTCACCCTCAAGTGAGTCTCCTGCAGCATTGCTACATCGGCTTTCAAACTTTTAAGATGCGCAAGCACCCTTGACCTCTTGACCGGACCTCCTTGCCCTCTCACGTTCCACGTGATTATCCTTACTGGGGGTCTCTCCCCCCCCCCCCCACCTTTCTTATCCACCATCACCATACCACCGGGCCCTGCCCCATAAGCCAGACCCGCCCCTGTCCATTGTTAACATCGAACCCCTTCCCCCCCTCCCAAGAACCCCCCCTACAAAGACATCCCCCAACATCCCTCCGTCCACCCCCTCTTGCTCGCCTCGTAGGCCCATTGAAGCCTGCTACCCAGGCTCCAACGTCCGCAGTCCTCCTCTCACCTCACCCCCGTTCACTAACTGACTCTAGTTAGCTAGCGCGGGTGGCTCCCCCTCCCCGCCAATACCTCTCACCCCCTTCCGCCCAGTCCCAAAGAAAGAAACACCAAAACAAACCCACCAATCCAACCCCTACAATTCACTAACATAACATTTAACCGTCGCAACACAGAACGCCATCAACTTGAACTCTGTAACAATGCAAAGAGAAGTACATTTCAAATTTCAATACAAATCAGTAAAAAGAAAGGTGTAACATTTGTACATTTTCCAGCCGCTGAAACACAGTCCGCAGTCTTTCTTCCAGTTCCGCTCTTCACGTCTGTCCCAAGCCTTCTGCCCTAACGAACGCCTCAGCCGCCTCCGCTGTCTCAAAATAAAAGTCTTTGGCTTTATATGTTACTCTCAACTTCGCCGGGTACACCACACCAAATCGCACCCCTTTCTTGTACAAAGCCGCCTTCACTCGCCCAAATGGCACTCGTCTTTTTGCCAACTCCACCGTCCAGTCCTGGTGGATCCGAACCGCAGTACCATCCCACAGCACCTCACGCTTCTGCTTCGCCCAGCTTAATACTTTCTCCTTCATGCAAAACTTATGGAGCAGATAATTACTGCCCTTGGCGGAAGGGGGGGGCATCATAATTACATTGATTAGCCTCCTCCTTACATTTGCCAACATTTAACTTTCGCAAAACCCGTCTGATCCTCACCTATTGTATCTGGGACATAGTCTTCAATTTGCGATGCCAACACTTTCGCCAGCAACTTAGCATCTACGTTCAATAGTGATAGTGGGCGGTATGACCCACTCTTCTCCGGATCCTTATTCTTCTTTAATATCAGGGAGGTGGAAGTCTGTAACAGTGTAGCGGGGAGGACCCCCCCATCTCCCTTGCTTCATTATACGCCCTCACCACTAGTGGCCCCAGATCCGCCCTAAATGACTTTTAAAATTCTACTGGGAAACCATCCGGCCCCCGAGCCTTCCATGCCTGCATCATCCCCAGACTATCCATCACCTCCCTCAGCCCAATTGGGGCCCCAAGTCCCTGAACCAGCCCTTTGGCCGCTTTGGGAAACACTAACCCATCCAGGAACATCCGCATTCCCTCCTCCCAGCTGGGGGCTCCGACTTGTAGAGCCTCCTATAAAATGCCACGGACACCCCATTCACCTCCTCTGGCTCCATCACCACCTTACTCTTATCATCCCTAACTCTGCCGATCTCCCTCGCTGCCTCTTGCTTTCTCAACTGATGGGCCAACATCCTGCTCGCCTTTTCCCCATACTCATCATATTCATACACTGCCCCTCTGGCCCTCTGTAGCTGCCTTCACCGTAGAAACTAGCCCAAACTACATCTGGAACCTCTGCCTCTCCTTCAACAACCCTGCCTCCGGGCCTCCAAATATCTCCTATCCACCCTCAAAATCCCGTCCACCAGTCTTACCCTCGCCTCCTGCTCCATTTTCTCCCTGTGCGCTCAAATACATATGAATTTCCCCCTGACTACAGGCTTGAGTGCCTCCCACAGCAGCTGTGACCTCCCCCGCGTCGTTCAGCTCCATGTAGCCCTAAAGGGCAGCCGCGACCCACCCGCACACCTCCTCATCCACCAGTAACTCCACATCCAGCCTCCACTGTGGGCGGCTGTTCCGCCCCCCCCCCCCCCCACCCCCGATCACCCGCAAATCCACCCATTGCCGAATACTCCGAGTCAACCACCTCCTGTCTTGTCCAGCTTCAAACCACCCTTCTCCCTCCAGTTTCCTATCCCCACCGACCAAACCAACTGTCAACTCCTAAAGAGTAACTAAAGGCGCACTCACTATCATTGCTCTCCCGTAAGAACCTGCCCCAGAAAATGCCCCACACCAAACATTTTAAAAGGCACACAAAACTCCTCCACAGTTCAATGTCCTCACACTCCTCCCAGTCCATTGTCCCTCATGAATTCCATCGCCTCCTCTGGCGTGCCAAAACAAAGCTCTCGCTTCTGGAAAGTCACCCACAGGCGGGTCGGGTACAATACCCAAAACTTCAAAGAGGGATGCCTTATTCCGATTAAACCCGGCCCTTGTCTTTGCCAGCTCCGCACCCAGGTCTTGGTGCACCCGCAGCTCTCTCCCTGCTGTGGCTGGGCAGGTGGCAGTTCTTGAATGCCTGAAAGCAGGAGATGCGTAGCTATATCTTCAGCAGCTCACTCATCAGACCAGATAGCAGGATGAGGGTGTGCTTCAGTTTGATAAGGGGCCGGATGCAGCTGGCTCTGTCACAGCTGGCCACATAATGCTGAGAACAATCTCCTTTGTGGGACTCAGCAGATGCACTTTGCTGGCTCTACTCTGTCCCTTGACTATTGTGTGTGATTGTGTTTGGGTGATGAACCTGCCTGAACTAAATAGTTGGAGGTATGTGGAACCAATGAGAGGTGGGTGTGAGACTGGCAGCATTTGTAAAAGTGTGATGGTGAGATGGAGTATCTGGATGTTAACCCCGAGTCCTGAGTGTCAGGGAGTGCTGCTGAGTGAGTGATGGGAGTGTGATGGACTGAGCAATGTGTGAGATTGGTGTTGCAGTGGATAGGAGATGTCATGTGAAGAAGATGCATTCACTGACATTGACCACTCACATGAAATCATTACACTTCTTGTGGCATGGCTGCCCTGTCTTTTGGGCCAGACACTGGGAGTTGACCTTGATAGCCATCTGTGCCCCTCCTGCTGGAGGGTGGTCCTTGAGGGTGCCCTGCCTTCCAAAGGACTATGGTCTCTTTTCCTGTTTTCCTATACCAGTGTTATGGGCGAGGGGTTTTCAGAACCCCAAAATGTATCATGGAGTTCAACCAACCCTTTAATGTATTTGTTGCTTTTCCTAGCACACGCCTTTTTCCCTAGGTGTGATATTACAATTATGGACACATGGGTTTTTAAACACAAAACACTGTTTATTCCATGAACTCATTTTAACATCTTAAATAAACATTGGATCGCTTAACACCCCTTACTTCAAAGATAACTCAGAAAATATTGCAACAGTAAATAACTCCTTAAAATATTCCTTCAAACTTCCAAGAGACCTAACCTTTAAACAGTATCACATCAGGTTAAAGGATATATATATTATCTGTAGAATGGCAGAGATATATTAGCTTGGTTGACTTCAGCTCCAGCAAAACAGCCAGGCACTTTTCAGATTGCAAAACCAAACTGCAAAATGGCTGACCTGAACTCAGCCCCATCCATTCTCTGACATCACTGTTTTCTTAAAGGTACATTGCTTAAACATCCATGACTTAAAGATATTCTCACATGACACCTCCCCCCAAGAAAAAAAAATAAACCATCAACTTCAAGATGGTTTCATTTTTCACTTTTGCACCATCCACTAAGAAATGTACACAGTAAATATATCTTTTTGTTTTAAAAAACAACAACACATGCAAATAGGTATAATTATATATTCCATTTTTTCTTGTTCTCCTTCCTCCAACCAAAATCCTTCTCGATTGACAGTCACTTTGAACAAAGTCTCTGCATGATCCATCCATTCCTCTACTCCTCTGCATTTCTCTTTAGAATCAGATACTTTAGTGCAATCTGACTACAGAGTCCCTTGCAATTCTCCAATACAGGAACATTGGTGATCACAGCATTCAGGCAGTCAAATGCCTGTTGAAAGTCTGCTGTCCATTGAAATTTTTTAGGTTTCTTTAGCAAGTCCATCAGAGGAGTAATCACGCCACAAAACTTTTGCACAACTGTTCGATCAAATTCATTCATGCTAAGAAATCGCTTTATTTCCCTTCGACTTGAGGATAATGGAATCTCCGCAAGGAAAGTGATTCGGGCTTCTCCAAATTCATTTTCGGCTAGGTTCATCACCAAACCCGCCTCCTGAAGTCGATCGAAGAACCCCATACAATGTTTTAAATGTTCTTTCAATGTCTTTCGATAGTCCACACACAACCGTTGGGTACCGTCTGGTTTAGCTACCATCACTACGGGTGAGCTCCATTGGCTACAACCCACTTCAATTATGCCATTTCTAAGCATACTCTCAACCTCTTTGTTAACCTGTGCCAATTTTAAAGGGTTAAGTCTATATAGATGTTGTTTGATAGGAACAGCATTTCCCACATCGACATCATGTATAGCCATTTTAGTACTTCCCAATTTATCTCTACAAACTTGCCCATTTGATATCAATAACTCTTTCAGGTAAGTTTGTTTTTCCTCTGGAAGGTAACTTAACAATTCATCCCAATTTTTAAGAACATCCTCATTTTCCAATTTAATTTGAGGTGTGTCAAATTCACAGTCATCTGGATTTGGTTCGTTACTTTGAGTTAGAATCATTAAAACCTCCTTTTTCGCTCCTTCCATATCAAAGTACCTTTTAAGCATATTCACATGACACACTCGGTGAGTCTTCCTTCTATCTGGTGTTTTTACCACATAATTCACCTCACTTAATTTCCTTTCAATCTGATACGGTCCACAAAACCTAGCTTTTAAAGGCTCCCCTACCACTGGTAACAACACTAAAACGTTATCCCCACTGGCAAAACTACGAACTTTGAATTTCTTGTCCGCTACCCGTTACATTACATTTTGTGCAACTTTCAAATGTTGTCTAGCCAATTCACCTGCTCTATTTAATCGTTCCTAAAATTTGACACGTAATCCAATAGTGTAATTTCCGATTTCTCACCCACCAATTTTGCCTTAATCAATTTAAGTGGTCCTCTTACCTCATGACCAAAAATTAGTTCAAAAGGACTAAATTTGGAAGACTCATTAAGTGCATCCCTAATTGCAAACAATATGACTAGGATTCCTTTATCCCAATCCTCTGGATAATCTTGACAACATGCCCTCAACATTGTCCTTCATGTCTGATGCCACCTTTCTAATGCTCCCTGTGATTCTGGATGGTAAGCGGTTGATTTAAATTGTTTCATTCCTAAGCTATCCATAACTTATTTGAATAACTTTGAAGTAAAATTCGTTCCTTGGTCCGATTGAATTTCTGTGGGTAGTCCATATCTAGTAAAGAATTTAAGTAAACTCCTCCACAATCCTTTTAGCTGTAATATTACGTACTGGAATGGCCTCTGGAAACCTAGTAGACACATCCATTACAGTCAAAAGATATTGATTCCCACTTTTTGTTTTAGGAAGCGGTCCTACACAATCGATTAGGACCCTTGTAAAAGATTCCTCAAATGCTGGAATCGGTATTAAGGGCTTGGTTTTATCACTGCTTGAGGTTTCCCTATCACTTGACATGTGTGACATGATTGACAAAATTTAACTACATCTATATGTAGTCCAGGCCAATAAAAATGTTTCTGGATTTTAGCTTGACTTTTCCTTATTCCCAAATGCCCTCCCACTGGCACCTCATGTGCAACTCGCAACACCTCCTTTCTATATCCTGCCGGCAATACTAGATGAACTTCTGCCCACTTTTCATCCGCCTGCATATGTACAGGTCTCCATTTTCTCATCAAGACATCATTTACACTCTGGTATACTCTCAGATTCCTCTTCCGTATATGATTTCTGATATATCCGTTTTATTTCTACATCTTTCTGTTGTAACTCCGCCAATTTTCCTGAACTAAAGATATCCGTCTCATCCTCCATCTGCTCTTGTTCTTTTTCAACCATCTGATCAAAAATGGTTTCTGATAATTGCACTTCAACTTCATCTTCACTCTTTGATTTCTCCTCTTGTCTGAACCTGTGACTTTGCGACCTTGTTACTACACAATCCAGAAAAATCCCAGGATATTCGTCCTTCAACACTTCAGTTGTCTGATTTTCCACTGGCTTATCAATCACTGCAGGCATCACTCCCACCTGCAATCCAGCTATATCATTACCCAAGATAAACAGTATTCCTGGACAAGATAGTTTATCTATTACTCCTACTACCACTTCACCACTCTTCACTGAACTTTCCAACCTTACCTTATATAATGGAACGCTACTCCTCTCACCCTGAATTCCCACATATCACCACCTTTTCTGGCAACATTCTCCCCAAACTACATAATTCCTCATCTCATACCATTAAAGATTGACTAGCCGCTGTATCTCTTAAAATTGTGACTTCTTTACCTGCTCCTCCTGATGCACATGAGTAAACTTTACCCACACAAGTAAATTCTTTAAAGACATCTGGCACCTTCTTAACAATTACTTCTTGAACAGGCTGTACAATCGTTTGCACCGCCTTCGCTTCCCTTGGGCTTTCCTTTACCACTCAAACAAACCCCACTGTCTTATCCTGTTTTACCACATCAGCCTTCCCAGTGCTTTTCTTCAACCACCAACACTGTGACTTTACATGGTCTAGTTTATTACAGTGAAAACATTTGAAATGTTTCATTTCTTTTCCACCCTCCTGGATTTAATCTGAGGTATACTCTCTTTATTGTCTCCCATCAGATCACCTTTACCTTTGCCACTTGA
Organism: Scyliorhinus torazame; assembly: GCF_047496885.1. NCBI lineage: Eukaryota > Metazoa > Chordata > Chondrichthyes > Carcharhiniformes > Scyliorhinidae > Scyliorhinus > Scyliorhinus torazame. Next base: position 162,468,670 of record NC_092716.1, read on the forward strand.
GTATTTCTCATGTCCCCAGTTTCTATCCCTCACCGGCTGAAACTGATGTCAGAAACCAATCTTTGATTTATGAACTCATTCATAATCATCTGCCATTTCCGCTGTTAATCTCGCAGTTTTAACCATCTGTTCTTCCACATGAGTTCTCACTGCATCAGGAATTGAATTTTTAAACTCCTCCAAAAGTATAATTTCTCCGAGAGCTTCATACGTTTTGTCTATTTTCAAAGCCCTTATCCACCTATCAAAATTACTCTGTTTGAGCCTTTCAAACTCCATGTACGCTTGACCAAATTCTTTCCTTAAATTTCTAAACCTTTGTCTGTAAGCTTCAGGCACTAGCTCATATGCACTTTAGATGGATTTCTTCACCTCCTCATACGTTCCAGATACCTCCTCCGGTAGTGATGCAAACACTTCACTAGCTCTACCTACCAGCTTTGTTTGAATCAGTAACACCTACACGTCCTGTGGCCATTTCATTTGTTTAGCTACCTTCTCAAATGAAATGAAAAAGGCTTCCACTTCCTTCTCGTCAAACCTTGGCAATGCTTGGACATATTTAAATAGATTCCCACCAAGCCTTCGACTATGACGCTCTTTCTCACTATCCTCATCACTATCATACAACTGTACGTTTCCCTTTACGTCTGCCAATTTTAACTGATTGTCATGTTTCATGGCCATTTTCTGAAGTTCAAACTCCCTCTCTTTATCTTTTTCCCTGATCTGTATCTCCCCTTCTTTTTATTTCTGTTCTGCTAGGGCTATTCTTTCTTTTCTCCTTTCTTCTCTCTCCTTTTCTTTTTCCTCTCTCTCTTTTTCTTTCTTTTTCCTCTCTCTCTTTTTCTTTTTCCTCTCTCTCACTCTCATATGCCAGCCGCTTTAATTCTTTCTCATGTTCCATTTGTTTAATTTGCAACTGAACTTTTGCCATTTCCAATGAGTCAAACTCTATCACAGGCAACTTTAAATGCTTAGCCGCCGCCATAATTACCTCATCTTTTCGCATTTTGTCAGGTAATGTTAACTGCAACGTTCTTGCCAAATCTAACAGTCTGCTTTTCGTTTCTGTCCGTAAAGTACTACGTGTGACATTCTCCACCCCCAAAAACCTCTGAGCCTCTGAAAGAGCCATTGTTCACAACACTCTCCCCACTTAAACTAAAATACCACACCGGAAAAGCAACAATCCTTCACTGTCTTTAAGTTCACAAAAGCCAATCCAATAGATAGCCATTTATTCCCCTCGAGCCCCCAATTGTTATGGGCGAGGTGTTTTCAGAATCCCAAAATGTATCATGCATTTCAACCAACCTCTCCCTTTAATGTATTTGTTGCTTTTCCTAGCACACGGCTTTTTCCCTAGGTGTGATATTACAATTATGGACACATGGGTTTTTAAACACAAAACACTGTTTATTCCATGAACTCAACTTAACATCTTAAATAAATATTGGATCTCTTAACAACCCTTACTTCAAAGATAACTCAGAAAATATTGCAACAGTAAATAACTCCTTAAAATGTTCCTTCAAACTTCCAAGAGACTTAACACCTTTAAACAGTATCACATCAGGTTAAAGGATATATATATTTTCTGTAGAATGGCAGAGATATATTAGTTTGGTTGACTTCAGCTCCAGCAAAACAGCCAGGCACTTTTCAAATTGCAAAACCAAACTGCAAAATGGCTGACCTGAACTCAGCACCACCCACTCTCTGACATCACTGTTTTCTTAAAGGTACATTGCTTAAACATCCATGTCTTAAAGGTATTCTCACATGACGCCAGGAAAGGCTGTATTTTCATCTTTATACATGGGTTTGCAGGCACCGTCGCAACCCCAGCTGTTTTTCCAGATGTTTTTTCCAGAAATCACCAAACCATTGTCAACTGACCCTGCAGTCTCGGACCCCACCGTCACAGCTTCCAAAATTAGATCAGTTTTCTTGAAAGTGAACCCTTGGAAAGCGACGGTCCGGACGGGGTCCCTGGTCGTGCTCACAGATCATGCGAGGACCAGCTGGCTGCTGTGTTTGCGGACATTTTCAACCTCTGCCTACTCTGGTCCGAGGTCCCCACCTGCTTCAAGAAGATCACCATCATATCAATTCCAAAGAAGAACCAGGCAACGTGTCTCAATGACTATCTTCCGGTTGTCTTGACATCGATCATTATGAAGTACTTCGAGAGGTTAGTCATGAGGCACATCAACTCCGTACTCACAGAATGCCTAGATCCAATGCAATTTTCATACCGCCACAACCAGTCCACAGCAGAAGCTATCTCCCTGGTCCTACCATCATCCCCGGAGCATCTCGACAACAAGAACTCCTACGTCAGACTCCTATTCATTGACTACAGTTCCGCCTTCAACACCATAATCCCAGCCAAGCACATATCAAAATTCCAAAACCTAGGACTTGGCTCCTCCCTCTGTGACTTCATTTGAAGCCTACTTGTGACAATAAGCGATTTTCATTTCATTTCTTTTCCATAGACCACAATTAGTAAGGGTAAATAACCAACACCTCCTCCACGATAGGCCGCAATACTGGGGCCCGCAAGGCTTCATACTTAGCCCCCTACTATACTCCCTCTACACAAACGATCGTGGGCAAAATTTGGCTCCAACTCCATCTACAATTTTGCTGATGACACGACTGTAGTGGGTTGGATCTCGAACAACGATGAGTCAGAATACAGGAAGGAGATAGAGAACCTAGTGGAGTGGTGTAACGGCAATAATCTCTCCCTCAATGTCAGAAAATCTAAAGAGCTGGTCATTGATTTAAGGAAGCAAAGTATTGTGCACAGCCCTGTCTTTATCAATGGTGCCGAGATGAAGATGGTTGACAGCTTCAAATTCTTGTATGTGCACATAGAATTTACAGTGCAGAAGGAAGCCATTCGGCCCATCGAGTCTGGACCGGCTCTTTGAAAGAGCACCCCACCCAAGCCCACAGCTCCAACCTATCCCCATGACCCAGCAACCCCACCCAACATATCATCAACATTCTGTCCTGGTCCACCCACGTCGACACTACGAACAAGAAAGCATAACAGAGCCTATATTTTCTCAAGAAACTAAAGAAATTCGGCATGTCCACATTGACTCTTCAGAACTTTTACAGATGCACCATAGAAAGCATCCTATCTGGCTGCATCACAGCCTGGTATGGCAACTGCTCGGCCCAAGACCGTAAGAAACTACAGAGAGTCATGAACACAGCCCAGTCCATCATGCGAAACCGCTCCCATCCATTGACTCTATTTATAACTCCCGCTGCCTTGTATATTTTTATATGTTCTATTTTATTTTCATGCATGGAATGATCTGTCTGGACTGTACGCAGAACAATACCTTTCACTGTACCTCGGTACACGTGACAATAAACAAATCCAATCCAATCCAATTCAATTAGGGCCAATTATCAGAGACTAAGAGGAGTATTCAAGACTTCCTCTGGCTTTCCATGGCAATGGGACTCGGCCAACTGCAGATCAGGAGGCTTGTACTCAGGCAGGGTTTGAGTCTCTCTTCTGGCCATTTCTGACATTATTGAGGCATTTCCCTTTCAAAATGATCACCCAGCAGCTGTTGCCATTAATTCAAAATTTAAAAAAATTGTTAAGAGGGAAAATCAAGGTGGAAGAGTTCTTTCTCCCTCTCCTTCCTTTACCTGTACCAGCAGGTTGAGGCTGCTGCTGTGCAGGAGGGCCTCGTTTGGAACCACCAGCATTGAGATCCTGCCCACCATCCTTATTTGGGGGCACTAATTGACCAATTCAGGACTGGTAAGTGATTACTCCTGAGACAATTTGGGTTCAGGGTCCTCATGGAACACTGATATAAGTGTTGTGACTCAAAACCTAAAATCCTGCCTCTGGTGTCTTGCGACATTGCTGATACCTCCTGCAGTGTCCAGAGCTCTCCATCAATGTTTAAGAAAGGACACCCGGGCAGCACAATGGCGCAGTGGATTAGCCCTGCTGCCTCATGGTGCCGTGGTCCCAGGTTCGATCCCAGCTCTGGGTCACTGTCCGTGTGGAGTTTGCACATTCTCCCCGTGTCTGCGTGGGTTTCGCCCCCACAACCCAAAGATGTGCAGGCTAGCTAGATTGGCCACGCTAAATTGCCCCTTAATTGGAAATAATGAATTGGGTACTCTAAATTTATTTTTAAAAGAAGGAAAAAAAGAAAGTACACCAGCACTAGAGGTGGAGGAGCACTTGCCACAATCATTCAGATGGAGACGGGAAGATCAATTTTGTGTCTTTCCCACCTGCAGCTGAATAGGAATGGGCCCATTAGTAACCATGGACCTAATGCTCAATAATCAGGGCAAATAATATTTGCGCTTGCAAGGTTTTTCTCTTTCCACCAGAACACGAGGATGCTGGAAAACTCAGCAGCTTTGCCAGCATTTCTCAGGAGAGAGTCAGAGTTCATATTTCGAGCCATAGACTCTTCGTCAGAAATATGACTGGAAATTTTAACTCTGTTTCTCTCCTAGTAGATGCTGGCAGACCTGCTTAGTTTTTCCAGTGTCCTCTGTTCTTGCTTCAGATTCCATCATCCGCCGTATTATATTTATTTTTCTCCTTCCAGATGTACAAAATTCAACGTTTTTCTTTTTATCCCGACCATCGGGGTGTACTCTGGGGCAAACCGTGGATCTGAACTAAGTTCTGTTCCGTTAAATTAACATCAGAAATTTTAACATCAGAAAGTTTAACAGCAGAAATGGGCATAGGCGGGAGGTGGGCACCTCTTCCAAGCACTCCGACTGTATCCTGGCAGTCGCTCGGGGTGGGGATGGGGGCGGGGGGGGGGGGGGGGGGGGTTGGGGGGGGGGGGGGGGTCATACCCGGCAATTCTACCAATTGTGTCCCTCTTCAGCCTACTGGATCTGTCGCCTGTTGACAACAGGCACAACTTGTTGTGGGCATCGTAAAACATGCCGATGCCAAAGGCAATCAAGACGGATTGATGTCATTCACAATGCAGGCCTTCAGTTCCCCGCAGTTGTAAAGAGAGACCTGGAGGGTGTATGTGCACAGATCTTTAAAGGTGGCAGGACAAGTAGGTCATTAAAAAAAAGCATTTGACTTTTTTTGGCTTTATAACTAGAGAGGACAAAAGGAAAGAAGTTATGCTAAACATTTTGAAAATATTAGCCAGACCTCAACTGGAGTATTGTGGCCAAGTCTGGGCATCTCAATTTGATTTGGTTTCATTTGATTTATTGTCATGTGTACCGAGGTACAGTGAAAAGTATTGTTCTGTGTACAGTCCAGACAGATCGTTCCATACATGAAAAAACATAGGACATATGATAAATACACAATGTAAATACATAGACACAGTCATGGGTGAAGCATACAGAGTGCAGTACTACACAGTAGAGAAGATGTGTGGAGAGATCAGTTCGGTCCATAAGAGAGTCATTCAGGAGACTGGACACAGTGGGGAAGAAGTTGTTTTTGAATCTGTTAGTGCATGTTCTCAGACTTTTGTATCTCCTGCCCGATGGAAGACGTTGGAAGAGAGAATAACCTGCGTGGGAGGGGTCTTTGATAATGCTGCCCACTTTCCCCAGACAGCGGGAGGTGTAGACAGAGTCAATGGCTGGGAGGTGGATTTGTGTGATGGACTCGGCGGTGTCCACAACTCTCTGTAGTTTCTTAAGGTCTTGGCCCAAGCAGTTGCTATACCAGGCTGTAATGCAGCCAGATGGGATGCTTTCTATGGCACATCGGTAAAAGTTGGTAAGAGTCAATGTGGACATGCCGAATTTCCTTAGTTTCCTGAGGAAATATAGGCGCTGTTGTGCTTTCTTGGTTGTAGCATCAACATGGGTGGACCAGGACAGATTGTTGGTGATGGGCACACCTCGGAATTTGAAGCTGTCAACCATCTCCACCTCAGCACCATTGAAGCAGATAGGGGTTGTGTGAACGATACTTTGCTTCCTGAAGTAAATGAACATCTCCTTTGTTTTGCTAATGTTGAGAGAGAGATTTTTATTGTTACACCATGCCACTAGGTTCACTATCTCCCTCCTGTACTCTGATTCATCGTTGTTCGAGATAGGACCCACTAGGGTCATGTCATCAGCAAACTTGTAGATGGAGTTGGAGCCAAAGTTTGCCCACAGTTGTTTCTGTTCAGGGAGTACCGTAGGCGGCGAAGTACACAGCCTTGCGGGGTCCCGGCATTGAGGACTATCGTGCAGGAGGTGTTGGTTATTTATCCTTCCTAATTGTGGTCTATGGGTCAGGAAGTCGAGGATGCAGTTGCAGAGGGAGGAGCCAAGTCCTAGGTTTTGGGGTTTTGATATGAGCTTGGCTGGGATTGGTGTTAAAGGCGGAGCTGTAGTCAATGAATAGGAGTCTGACGCCAGAGTCCTTGTTGTTGAGATGCTCCGGAGATGTGTGCAGGGCCAGGGAGATGGCGTCTGCTGTTGTGGCAGTATGCAATTGCAGTGGATCCAGGCAATCTGTGAGTATGGAGTTGATGTGTCTCATGACCAACCTATTGAAGCACTTCATAATGATCGATGTCAAGGCCACCAGACAATAGTTGTTGAGGCACGTTGTCTGGTTCTTCTTTGGCACCAGCATGATGCCGGTCTTCTTGAAGCAGGTGGGGACCTCGAACATAGTAGGGAGAGCACAGTAAGAAGTCTTACAACACCAGGTTAAAGTCCAACAGGTTTGTTTCGATGTCACTAGCTTTTGGGGCGCTGCTCCTTCCTCAGCAGCGCTCCGAAAGCTAGTGACATCGAAACAAACCTGTTGGACTTTAACCTGGTGTTGTAAGACTTCTTACTGTGCTCACCCCAGTCCAACGCCGGCATCTCCACATCATAGTAGGGAGAGGTTGAAGATGTCTGCATCCGCCAATTGGTCTGCGCATGATCTGGGTGCACGATCAGGGACTCCGTCAGGACCTGTTGTTATCCGAGAGTTCACTGATAAGAAGGCCGATCTGACTTTGGAAGCTGTGACAGTAGGTATGGGTGTGTCTGGGGCTGCTGGGGCAGTTGACAGTGGTGTGATGGTTCCCTGCTTGAACCGAGCATAGAATGCATTGAGTTCATCGGGAAGGGGTGCACTGCTGCTGGAGATTCTTTGTCCTCTTGGACATAAATTAAACATTGTCCCTCTTAGCACCATCACAGTACATTTTCCATAAAGTATAGCCAGCTGTATGGTGCCAATACGATGATATACCTTTTCTAAAACAGCTGCAAAAGTGCTTGAAGGCTTAATATCAGTTATCAGTGTAGATCTGACCCTCAAGTCCAGACTGGATTCTGTCGAACGGAGTCATTGGTTTTTATTCATTTTTTGTCGTTGGTTGGGCGGCACGGTAGCACAGTGGTTAGCACTGTTGCTTCACAGCGCCAGGGTCCCAGGTTCAATTCCTGGCTTGGGTCACTGTCTGTGCTATTATGGGCCAAGGTTTAGAGAACACCAAAGTAGATCATGGAGTTCACCTGATCCACAACTTTGAATAGATTTTGGTTATGGGGAGCACAAGTGCCCACTTTACAGGTGTGATGCAACAGAGAACAAAAAGTATTTTTAAACAAAAACAATTTTTATTCTATGAATCTAGTTAACATTTTATAAACACACAGCAAACATCTTATCAACTACCAACACTGATAACGTCCCAAAAAGATACTCTATAGGTAACTCTTAGTAACTTTCCTAACAACATCCATAAATCACAAAACCCTTTCTAACAAAGACAGTAGGTTTGAATTTTCTAGAGAAACAGGTATTACTTTGAAATCATCAAGTGATTTGGAGACATTCTTTAGAGAGAGAGAGATGTACACCTTCTTGTTTGAATGCAGTTCTTCAACTGAAAGAAAAACTAAAACACAGAGCCAAAAAGAGTTTCCAGCTCAAAACGAAAGTAAAAAGCAGAATCACATTCCAGCTCCACCCACACAATGACATCGCTGCAGCCATTTGATAAGACACACTTTTCTTAAAGGGACATTCACATGACAGTGCAAAGTCTACACTTTCTCCCTGTGTCTGCATGGGTTTCCTCTGGGTGATCCAGTTCCTCCCACAAGTCCTGAAAGGCGTGCTGTTAGGTAATTCGGACATTCTGAATTCTCCCTGTGTGTACCCGAACAGACGCTGGAATGTGGCAACTAGGGGCTTTTCACAGTAACTTCATTGCAGTGTTATTGTGACAATAAAGATTATTATTTTCATTATTTGATTTCCAGCAGTTTCAATTTCACCTTTCCCTCCAAGTGTTTGGGTGACATCTAACTTCGGGTGCAATCGAATGGCCTCGAATGCCTGACTCCGTGATGCGATGAGGTCATTAAATCCTCTCACGAGATGTGGGATGCTCGGAATGCATTGCAAAATCTTATTTTTATAAATTTAGAGTACCCAATTAATTTTTCACCCAATTAAGGGGCAATTTAGCGTGGCCAGTCCACCTACCCTGCACATCTTTTTGGGTTGTGGGGGTGAGACCCACGCAGACACGGGGAGATTGTGTGCCTCACATGGTCTAACGGGACCTTGCGAGACTACGCGATCCAGATGAACATATTTAATGAGCCATTAAGCTCATTTAAATACATCTGTGCCGGATTATAAATTCATATGTTCGGAAGTTGATAAGATATAGTAGCAGAATTAGGCCAATTGGCCCATCGTGTCTGCTCCACCATTCGATCATGGCTGATCCCATCCTGGCCTTAACTCCACCATATGCCCATTCTCCATCACCCTTTAGCCCATTATCAATTAAAAATCTGTCCAACTCCTTAAATATATCACTGTCCCAGTATCCACCGCACTCTGGGGTGGCGAATTCCACAGATTCACATCCCTTTGGGAGAGGTAGTTTCTCCTCAACACTGTTTTAAATTTGCTACCCCGATCCTGAGACTATGACCACTCATTCTAGAATGCCCCAAAAGAGGAAGCATCTGCTCAATGTCTACTTTATCCATTCCTTTTATCCTCTTGTCTACCTCAATTTGATCTCAGTTCATTCTTCTAAACTCTAGAGAGTATAGGCCTAAACTGTTCAATCTCTCTTCATACAATAAACCCCTCATCCCTGGCATTAACCCAGTGAACCTCCTCTGAATTGCCTCCAATGCCACTACATCTTTCCTTAAATAAGGAAATGTTATAACCAATAGATCCACCAATAGATTATTCCAGCGCTCGGGAACTAACGGCCTCCCCAGCGAGGCCTCGACCATGTGCCATTTAGCACTGGTCTACAGAAATGTACCTTGGGGGAGGGAGGTCTCTCAGACCATTGGAACCCCTGGGTGGTTAGGGACAGGGCAGGGTGGCACTTGGCTCTCCCTCTGGCACCTTGGCATTGCCAAGCTGGCACTGCCAAGGTGCATGTGTGGCACTGCCAGGCTGGCAATGCAAGGGCCGGGGCTTGAGGGAGGATGGTGGGGATAAAGGGGGGGGTGTGAACGGTGGGTGTGAAGGGGCCTCCTGAAGGCTGGAGAGGCCTGAAAGGGGGGATGGGGAGGCCTGAAAAAGGGGGCCCCTCAGCAACCCCATAGTGGGATGTCTTCACTTGTTTGGGGGGGGGGTAATGTGCATGTGTGCGGGGGTGAAAATGCCTGTGGGTGGACGGTTGGGGGACCCTCAAGCTCACTGAGAGATTGGGACACATTTGAAAATGGCGGCCCGACCTCTGAGGAGCCGATCTCGCCAGTGAGTTCAGCTGTCCACTGCTGAAAGAAGTTCTAAATGTTGGCTAGACTGGGGAGAAACTCCTCAAGACCACTCCACAAGGATCTTAGCGTCAGTATTATGGAGTGAGATGTGTCTGTACGACTCACATTCTGTTGGGTCTTTATCTTTATGGGGATAAACAATATTGAGGCCTGAGCCAACATTGTGACAGCCTTGCTAGCGAGTCTGCAAACAACTCCCACAAGTGCGGGGCCAGTTATGGTGCAAATATTTTATAGAAGTCGGCTGGGAATCTGTCCAGCCCCAGCACCTTCCCCGCCTGCTTGGAGTTAATACTCTCCATGACTTCCTTCGGTTCTACTGGTGCTTCCAGGCCCCGTTTCCGATCTTGCCCACACCGGCATGTCCACTCCATCGAGGAACTGCTTCATCTTCGAGTCCCACTCCGGGAGCTCGGAGGTGTACGGCTTTCAGTAGAAGGTTGCGAAAGCTTCATTAATCGCCTCTGGTGCTGCAATTGATTGCCACTCCGATCATTTACCTGAGCTATTTCCCTAGTGGCTGCTGCTTTCTCAGTTGGTGAACCAGCAGGTGACTGGCTTTGTCTCCATGCTCATAAAAGGTCCCCTGTGTCTGGCGGAGCTGGTGCATTGCTTTCCAGATGGAGAGCTGGTCAAAGTCCATTTGCAGCTTTTTCCTCTCCGCCAGTAGCGGAGTACAACCGATCCACCTCTAGTATGGTGTCAACCAGCTGTTGCCGAGCTGCCCTCTCCACTTCACCTTGCGCACTTTGTATGCAATAATTTCTCCATTATCATCATCTTCAGTGATTCCCAGAGCTTGGAAGGTGAGGGGCATTATTCTCCGCTAACCGGCACGGTGGGCTGTACCGGCGTGAAGGGGTGGCGTGAACCACTCCGGCATCGGGCCGCCCAGAAGGTGCAGAATCCTCCGCACCTTCGGGGGCTAGGCCGGTGCTGGAGGGGTTGGCGCCACGCCAACCAGCGCCAAAGCGTCTCTGCTGGATGGCATGAGTTGGCGCATGCGCGGGAACGCCAGTGTGTTCTGGCGCATGCGCAGAACCGCTGGTGTGATCCCAGCACATGCGCAGGGGGTATCTCCTCTGCGCCAGCCATCGCGGAGCTTCACAGCAGCCAGCGCGGAGGGAAAGAGTGCCCCCATGGCACAGGCCTGCCCGTGGATTGGTGGGCCCCGATCGCGGGCCAGGCCACCGTGCGGGCACCCCCCCGGGGCCAGATCCTCCCGCGTGACCCCGAGGACTCTGCAGACCGCCTGAAGAGCCAGGTCCTGTCGGTAAGGACCTTGCGTACTTGACGCCGGTGGGACTGGCCGACAAAGGGCAGCCGCTCGACCCATCGCGGCCGGAGAATCACCGGGGGGGGCCACTGCCAATGACCGCCAACCGGCGCGATTCCCGCCCCCGCCAAAAACACGGCGCTGGAGAATTCAGCAGCCGGCGGCAGGGCGGGATTCATGCTGCCCCCCGGCGATTCTCCGAACCGGCACGGGGTGGGAGAATCCTGCCCGAGATCTCCCCATTTTGGTTGCTGGTAATGTACCCGTTGATAGCTTGTGATATCCGTTTGCAAAATGCCTTATCGGTCAGGAGGGCCGTGTCCAGCTTCCATGCGGGACATTGTGCCCAGCCCATCTCCAACCTCGCAGCCACTTAGTGTGGATTGCCTCCACCTGCATCATCTAGGCGTTCAACACTCTCGCCCATGTTTGATAGTTTCCCCAGTCTGGGGATGGATTTGTCCATCCGTGGGTCCTATTAAAGTCGTGTCCCCCCCCCCCCCCCCAATAATGAGTCGGTGGGAATCTATGTTGGGGATTTTTGCCATGGTTCTCTTGGGGAACATCCAAGGTGGTCCTTGTCGCCATACTCATCCTCATGTTGTGCCCCTGCACGCCGGGTTTCCCTTTGTCTAGGGCCCATCCAAGATGGCTGTTGTCGCCATGCTCACCATTTGGATACGCCCCTGCACTCCAGGGTTTCCCTTTGTTTGGGGGCCATCCAGTTGGCCGTTCCTGGTGCTCTTGTTTCTGCTGTCATCACGTGTAACCTGTCATACCCAATGTTCTATCCACTCCTCCGCCCCTCCATGCCACCTCCCCCACCCGTTCCCCAATTTCCGTCCTGGGCCTGTCTCCCCTCCTTGTTCCCCCCTCCCCGAGTCTCGGTTGGCCTCCCCCCCCCCCCTAGCCTCCCTCCCCCTGTCTTTCCCCCCTTCTTCCTCCCCGATATAGAGTTCCCCCTCCTTATGACAGGCACTCTCTCCCCGTCGGGAGCTGTGCCACAGACCCATCTTCGCCCATACTTCCCTGTGCTAGCTTGCTCGCTACTCCCCCTCCACCTCAGGTGCGATTTCTACCTTCCCCCACCCATTGTGTTCCTCCCCCTCTCCCTCTCCTTCCCCATTTCTGCACTTTATCGTTCTCACCCCCTCCTTTCTGGGACTCATGCCAGACTGAAAACAAGATAGTTCTATCCCGCACATTTGTCCCTTTTTTATAAAGAGTTTATGTTCACTGCTGCTGCTGTCTTCCCAGCCCATGCCTGTGCACACTTTGTCCACTTCTGCCGATGCGGTGAAGTAAAATTCCTTTCCCTGGGAGGTGACCCAGAACTTGGCCGGTTACATCCCAAATTACACCTTCTTCCTTCACAGGGCTGCCTTGGCTGCATTGAATTCAGTCCAGCACTTGTCCAGGTTGTAGCCAGTTAAAATGGCTAACTCCCGATTTAAAATGGCGAACGGCAAAGGCTGATGGGAAAGTCAGCCAACAGGACACAAACGAGCAGCTGCAGGTTGAGTGTGTATTTACCTCAAATACACCTGGAAACGCCAGACAAGATCGATACCGGTAACCATCAGCATAACAAAACACCAGCCATCTGCATATTAATGAGCAATCCCCGGGAACAATGAGCAACATTTAGACACATAAAGCAAAACCAGACTCGTCGGCGCCAGCAGAAGCCTACACAAAAGGAGGTGAACGACCACCTCAAGACCGCCCATCGATCAGGGAACCGCTCCAGCATTGGAGAAAATCGAACCAAGTGATTGGGACAAAGTCCAATCACTTGGAACCAGGTACAGGGTCCGCCCCGAAAGGCAGGAAGCCCCTGGGGACTATAAGAATCAAGCCCAAGTTCAAATTGTTCTTCTTAACCGGGTCACTCAGCAACGCGAACCAACCCTTGACAGTGACCGGTTCAGCCACCGCTGATATCCAGTAAGTCTTACTTCAACGCTTGCTACGAGATAGGCGCTCCTAGCTACCAATCTGTACCAACTTCGAATCCCGCAGGCTCAGAACCCGAACGAAAGGCCATTAGTTTCCCTGACCTGGTGGGCCAGTTCCAAGTTAAGTATTGGCCTGTTAGTCGTAGAAGTAGCTTAGACGTAGAATTTGTACATGAGTAGTGATTACTGTGTATAATAAATGTGCTTTGATTTAAATCTTACTAAGCGGTGTACTGGATCATTGATCAGTACTCGGACTTGAACCACGTGGCGGTATCATAAAGACACCTGGCGACTCAAGAGCAAAGGTGATAAAACAGAGCAATTAAACTAAGGCAAAAGTTAGCAACAAGGTCTTTCCCAATGTCTTGATACATGGATCTAGTGTGCCTTCCACTTACAGGACTCTGTCTGCCTTGCTCAATTCAGGATCTTCGCCATGACCTGGTACTGGGGCACTTTACGATGATAGCCCGCAGCTGCTGTCCTATTTTTGGCGTCGGTCGGAGTGACCTGTGGGCTCTATCACTGGGGGCTTGGGGAAGTTCTCATCCCCAACCAGCTTACCCAGCATCTGGGCCATGTACTCCGTGGGGCTCCTGCCCTTGATACCCTCCGGTAGGCCCACAATGCGGAGGTTTCAGCAGCGTGACTGGTCCCCCTGGTCCTCAACCTTCCCTTTTAGCATTCCTTGGGTCACCATCCACCTTGCCATCTCAGTCTCCAATGAAGCAATCCAGTCCCTCTGATCGGTCGCTCTTTTCTCCTGCTCCCTTATCATTGATTCCTGCGCCTGCAGCCATTGATCTGTCTTTTCCAGCGCCACCTTGAAGAGGTCAAGGAATCCACGACCGCCACCTTCAACATTGTCATTATTTTCAATTTGATGGCATCTCTGTGCTTTTGAAGCTCCTGTGTTGGTCGCTCCATCCACTGGCTTATCGGCGGGTAGTCCGGCATATGCATGGGCAACCTGGCCTGTTTGACTGCGATTGGCTCCGTCTCAACCCCACATGTTCGCCGTCGCCTCATTTATCCTTTCCAGGCTCTTGCTGATCCTCCTGTATCTTTGGCTCTTTGAATTATTATGTGCGGCCATGTCTTGGTAGCTGTGGTGATCTTGGAGGACGATGGTGGTTTTTCTGCTGGTTTAGTGGCCTATTTCTGGGCTAACAATGCCAAATTTCAAAGTTCTAGGAGGAAAGCCGCCTTTCCTGCGTCTGCTCAGCACATCCCTGTCAGCGGAAGTCCCCGTTGAGGAACTCCAACGGAAGTGTCTTCTGGGAAATAGTGCCATGGGATTTGTTTCACTGCCATTGAGAGGGCATCTCATCCAAAGGACAGCACCTCCGAATTGTGCAGCACTTCCTTAATACTGCGATGAAGTGTCAGCGTCGATTTTGTGTTCAAGTCTCTAGAGTGTGCTTTAAACCCAGGGCTTGCTGACTGAGGGACTCCACCAACTGAGCTACAGCCAAGACCCTGACAAGAAGGAAACAGATTTCAATGTTTTATGAAGTTGGCGCTAAAAAGAAATTCCGAGGGTGGCATGTGGCGCAGTGGTTAGCACTGGGACTGCAGCGCTGAGGACCAGGGTTCAAATCCCGGCCTTGGGTCACTGTCCATGTGGAGTTTGCACATTCTCCCCATGTCTGGGCGGGTTTCACCCCCACAACACAAAAGATGTGCAGGTTAGGTGGATTGGCCACGCTAAATTGCCCCTTAATTGGGGAAAAAATAATTGGGTACTCTAAATTTTTTTTTAAAGAAATTCCAAATTAGATGATGTCATGATATGCACTCATGCACATAATGAGATACAGACAGGCAGTGACAGACACCCAGTAAAGCCAATCAACACACAGGACAGAACACAACCAATCACCAGGCAGGACACTAGAAGGTGGTTTCCCACTATAAAACACACGAGGCATCAACACTCTGCCTCTTTCCACTGTTGACAACTGGAGTGACAGTCAGGGTGTATATATCAGTTAGCACCTTCTACACGTGGCTCAGAGCTAGTCTGGTCCAGTTAATTATAGTAAGCACGCTTAGATTAGTAGAGTGTCAAACCCACAGTGAGCTGTGTGCACTGCTTAACAAGTTCAATAAAGCGTATTGAACCAACACCAAAGTTTGGAGTCTACTTTCAAGTACAACTGCATCCAGTTGCAGTCCATGTTACCCCTGGGTAATTAACACAACATGGTACCAGTGGTCTACTATCTCTAAGTGGTTTACCTCAAGTGATTCCGTGACGACCAGCAAGTGCCTTCCAGTGGCATGGAGAAGATCCAGGCCCCTCCATAGCTACGGATCTTCGGCAATCTCGGTGCCAATTGGCGGGTCTTCAAGCAAAGGTTCCTTCTCTGCATTGAGGCCTCTGACCTCGAGGATGTGTCCAATGCCAGAAAAATTGTGCTGCTCCTATCAACTGCGGGGAACCAAGCCATCCAGATTTTCAACTCGCTTAATTATACCCATGGCAGGACAAGACCAAATTCAACACCTTTTTGGAGTAGTTCAACAGTCACTGTGAAGTCAAAACAAACGAGACCTTTGAGTGCTATATCTTCCAGCAATGCCTTCAGGGTAGGATGAACCGTTCCAATCCTTTCTAACCCATCTCCGTATATTAGCGCAGTCCTGCAATTATGGTGCAACCGATGATTCCATGATGAGGGATCAGATCATGTTTGGGGTGCACTCCGATTCCTTGCGAGAGCAACTCCTCAAAATTAAGCACATGACACTGCCAGTCGCAATCGAGACATGTATAGCGCATGAGCATGCGAGAAATCTGCTGCAGAGGGGAGGGGTGACAAGTGTGACAGTGCAATAGTTATAGCGGATTCAATTGTATGGGGAATAAACAGGCGTTTCTGTGGCTGCAAACGAGACTCTAGGATGGTGTGTTGCCTCCCTGGTGCCAGGGTCAAGGATGTCTCGGAGCGGGTACAGGACATTCTGGAGGGGGAGGGTGAACAGTCAGTGGTCGTGGTATAACACATCGGTACAAACGACATAGGTTAAAAAAAGGGATGAGATCCTAAAAGCAGAATACAGGGAGCTAGGAAGGAAGTTAAGAAATCGGACCTCGAAGGTAGTGATCTCAGGATTACTACCAGTGCCACGTGCTAGTCAGAGTAGAAATGACAGGATATATAGGATGAATACGTGGCTGAAGGAATGATATCAGGGGGAGGGTTTCAGATTCCTGGGGCATTGGGACCGGTTCTGGGGGAGGTGGGACCTGGAGAAATTGGATGGGTTACACCTGGGCAGGACTGGAACTGATGTCATAGGGGGGCTATTTTCTAGAGCGGTTGGGGAGTGTTTAAACTAATGTGGCAGGGGGCTGGGAACCGGTGCAGGAAGTTGGAAGGTAATAAAACAGGGACAAAACAAAAGGCAGTAAGGGGGAAAGTGTAAGGCAGAGAAGCCACAGTCAAAAATCAAACAGGGCGACAGTACAAGGTACAGTGACTGAGGGGAGCTCAGTGAATAGGCCCAGTAATACTAAAAGGAATAAAAAGAGAAGTAAAAGCATAAATGGAAAGCGACGTGGCAGGTTGTTACATGAAGATATGGGTTCAATGACAAGGAAAATGAAGGAGAAAAGTTAAGAGGAAAAATAACTTGGGAGAGGTTACTGATCAAGGTGTTAAGGTTCAAACAGAGGTCTAAATGCCAACATAAGTGTACTTTACCTGAATGCTTGTAGTATTCGGAATAAGGTAAATGAGTTGATGGCACAAATCATCGTGAATGACCATGATTTAGTGGTCATTACTGAAACATGGTTAAAGGATGGTCCCGACTGGGAGTTAAATATCCAAGGATATCAAACTATTCGGAAGGACAGAGTGGATGGTAAGGGAGGTGGTGTCGCTCTGTTATTTAAGGATGACATCCGGGCAATAGTAAGGGATGACATCGGTGCTATGGAGGATAAGGTTGAATCCATTTGGGTGGAAATCAGGAATAGTAAGGCGAAAAAGTCTGAGGAGTAGTCTATAGGCCACCAAATAGTAACATTAAGGTGGGGCAGGAAATAAACAAAGAAATAACGGATGCATGTAGAAATGGTGCAGCAGTTATCATGGGGGATTTTAATCTACATGTCGATTGGTTTAACCAAGTCGGTCAAGGCAGCCTTGAGAAGGAATTTATAGGATGTATCCACGATAGTTTCCTAGAACAGTATGTAATGGAACCTACGAGGGAACAAGCGGTCCTAGATCTGGTCCTGTGTAATGAGACAGGATTGATTAATCATCTCATAGTTAGGGATCCTCTCGGAAGGAGCGATCACAATATGGTGGAATTTAAAATACAGATGGAGGGTGAGAAGGTAAAATCAAACACTAGTGTTTTGTGCTTAAACAAAGGTGATTACAATGGGATGAGGGAAGAGCTAGCTAAGGTAGACTGGGAGCAAAGACTTTATGATCAAACAGTTGAGGAACAGTGGAGAACCTTCCAAGCGATTTTTCACAGTGCTCAGCAAAGGTTTACACCAACAAAAAGGAAGGACTGTAGAAAGAGGGAAAATCGACCGTGGATATCTAAGGAAATAAGGGAGAGTATCAAATTGAAGCAAAAAGCATACAAAGTGGCAAAGATTAGTGGGAGACTAGAGAACTGGGAAATCTTTCGGGGGCAACAGAAAGGTACTAAAAAAGATATAAAGAAGAGTAAGATAGATTATGAGAGTGAACTTGCTCAGAATATAAAAACAGACAGTAAAGGTTTCTACAAATGTATGAAACAAAAAAGAGTGGCTAAGTAAATATTGGTCCTTTAGAGGATGAGAAAGGGAGATTTAATAATGGGAGATGAGGAAATGGCTGAGGAACTGAGCAGGTTTTTTGGGTCGGTCTTCACAGTGGCAGACACAAATAACATGCCAGTGACTGATGGAAATGAAGCAATGACAGATGAGGACCTTGAGATGATTGTTATCACTCAGGAGGTAGTGATGGGCAAGCTAATGGAGCTAAAGGTATACAAGTCTCCTGGCCCTGATGGAATGCATCCCAGAGTGCTAAAAGAGATGGCTAGAGAAATTGCAAATGCACCAGTGATAATTTACCAAAATTCACTAGACTCTGGGGTGGTCCCGGTGGATTGGAAATTAGCAAACATGACACCACTGTTTGAAAAAGGAGGTAGGCAGAAAGCGGGTAATTATAGGCCAGTTAGCTTAATTTCGGTAGTAGGGAAGATGCTGGAATCTATCATCAAAGAAGAAATCGTGAGGCATCTGGATGGAAATTGTCCCATTGGGCAGACGCAGCATGGGTTCATAAAGGGCAGCTCATGCCGACCTAATTGAGTGGAATTTTTTGAGGAAATTACCAGGTAGATAACGGGGAGCCAATGGATGTGGTATATCTGGATTTCCAGAAAGCCTTTGACAAGGTGCCACACAAAGGGTTGCTGCATAAGATAAAGATGCATGGCATTAAGGGTAAAGTAGTAGCATGGATAGAGGATTGGTTAATTAATAGAAAGCAAAGAGTGGGGATTAATGGGTGTTTCACTGGTTGGCAATCAGTAGCCAGTGGTATCCCTCAGGAATCAGTGTTGGGCCCACAATTGTTCACAATTTACATAGATGATTTGGAGTTGGGGACCAAGGGCAATGTGTCCAAGTTTGCAGATGTCACTAAGATGAGTGTTAAAGCAAAAAGTGCAGAGGATACCAGACGTCTGCAGAGGGATTTGGATAGGTTAAGTGAGTGGGCTAGGGTCTGGGACAAGGAATACAATGTTGGTACATTTTGGTAGGAATAACAGCAAAATGGATTATTATTATTTAAATGATAAAATATTAAAACATGCTGCTGTGCAGAGAGACCTGGATGTGCTAGTGCATGAGTCGCAAAAAGTTGGTTTACAGGTGCAACAGGTGATTAAGAAGGCAAATGGAATGTTGTCCTTCATTGCCAGAGGGATGGAGTTTAAGACCAGGGAGGTTTTGCTGCAATTGTATAAGGTGTCAGTGAGGTCACACCTGGAGTATTGTGTTCAGTTTTGGTCTCCTTACCTGAGAAAGGACGTACTGGCGCTTGAGGATGTGCAGAGAAGATTCACCAGGTTAATCCCAGAGCTGAAGGAGTTGGATTATGAGGAGAGGTTGAGTAGACTGGGGCTGTACTCATTGGAATTTAGAAGGATGCAGGGGGATCTTATAGAAACATATAAAATTATGAAGGGAATAGATAGGATAGATGCGGGCAGGTTGTTTCCACTGGCGGGTGAAAGCAGAACTAGGGGGCATATCCTCAAAATAAGGGGAAGTAGATTTAGGACTGAGCTGAGGAGGAACTTCTTCACCCAAAGTGTTGTGAATCTATGGAATTCCTTGCCCAGTGAAGCAGTTGAGGCTCCTTCATTAAATGTTTTTAAGATAAAGATAGATAGTTTTTTGAAGAATAAAGGGATTAAGGGTTATGGTGTTTGGGCTGGAAAGTGGAGCTGAGTCCACAAAAGATCAGCCATGATCTCACTGAATGGCGGAGCAGGCTCGAGGGGCCAGATGGCCTACTCCTGCTCGTAGTTCTTATTTTCTTAAATCGGTATTCCCGTTTCAAATCGGCAGAATACGAAATACATGCCTCCCACGAGGCAGAGAGTGTACAGGCCATCGCCTGGATGCAGCGCCTCAGTATTGATGAAGGCGGCCATTTTGCGTGATTTTCCCGGGGCCCCACGCATGCGCAACACGAATGGGGGAACGAAGCGTCCGAAAACCAAACTGCGCAGGTGGAAACATCGGCTGACCGCACTGCGCATGTGCGACGACGCACAGAGCGCAACAACGTCAATGTCATGATGTGCCCATACTGCGGCACCGCCCACTTTAAGCGGCAATGCCCTGCAAAAGGCAGGCGATATTTAAATTGTGGGAAGCCTGGATATTATGCAGCCTTGTGCAGGTCTTCACCACCAGTCAGGGGCCAACGATCCCAATTCCAACGCAAGTGCGTTCGATGTGTACAGCAGGGTTTACTGGATTCTGATCCTGGTAGCACTACGGATTCAGAGGATGACTGCCTGGAGTCCCCATATCGTGTGGGCATCATCACTACATGTGAATATGCCTCTTCAATTTCAGCAAGACGCCTATCTATCCTCAGTGTGGATTCTGCGGACGAATGGCGTGCTGTCATACAAGTTAATCAATGCAGCATCCAGTTCAAGCTGGACACTGGTGCTTCTGCCAATCTGATCTCTCAAGCTGATTTTGATTGCATTGAAAAGCAACCCAAAATTCTTCCGCCAGCCTGCCAGCTCTTCTATTATAATGGCAATGCCATAACTGCACTAGGATCTTGTCATCTATTCGTCTCCAACAAGACCATCAATGTCATGCTGCGATTCAAAATCGTCAAGCCTGATAAGGCATCCTTGCTCGGTGCCCATGCATGCCAGCTACTCAACCTCATACAGCGAGTCCATGCCATGTCTTCATCCAATGTGGATCTTTAGGCTGACATTGATGACATCCTTGCTCAATATCCGGATGTGTTCGATGGAATGGGCACTCTGCCATACTGCTACAAGATCCTATTCAGGCCTGATGCCACGCCTGTAATCCATGCACCACGCCGGGTGCCAGCTCCTCTGAAGGAACCTTTAAAGGCAGAGCTACAGGAGCTCCAAGACTAGGGCATCATCTCGAAAGTGACGGAACCGACTGCCTGGGTCAGCTCGATGGTCTGTGTGAAGAAGCCCTCAGGAGAGTTGCGGATATGCATAGACCCCAAAGATCTTAACTGGAACATAATGCGGGAACACTACCCAATCCCGAAGCGGGAGGAACTGACCAGTGAGATGGCAAACGCCAAATTCTTTACGAAGCTAAATGCATCGCGTGGTTTCTGGCAGATACAACTAGACGATGTGGTAAACCACTGTTAGTGTATTATATGTATTGTGGTAAACTGTTACTGTACTACATGTATTGTGATAAACCACTGCCTGATGGATCCGCCTCCCTTCGGGCTCGGTATAAAGGTGGCCGGCCTCCGGCTCTGCCCCAGTTCGGGATCAGTGGCCAGGAGGATTTCTGTTTAGCTTATTAAAGCCACAGTTTCGTTCACTACTCGTCTTGTGTTAATTGATGGCACATCAATTTAATAAGCTAAACTTTTAAGATGAATTCATCACTCAAGCCTGATCGCCTGGAACTGGACCCACAAGCAGCCGACGCCACTGCGACAGTCGAGCACTGGCTAAGCTGCTTCAAAGCTTACCTCGGATCCTCCATCGACGACGTCACCAACCTCCAAAAGCTTCAAATACTCAGCGCACGGGTGAGCCCACAAGTTTTCCTTCTTATCAGAGATGCCCCCTCGTATACGGAGACGATAATGCTGCTGAAGGGACAGTAAACGAGGTGTACGCCAGGCACCTCCTTGCCACGAGGCGACAACACCCTGGCGAATCACAAGCCGAATTCCTGCGTGCCTTGCGGGTACTCGGCCGGAACGGTGCTTGCCAGGCGGTATCGGCTGTCCTACACACGGAGCTGCTGATCAGGGACGCCTATGTCATCCGCCAACGCTTACTAGAAGGGGGTTCACTCGGCCTCACAGAGACAGTGCAGCTCTCGAACACGCTGGAAGTGGCTTTCCAGAACATGGAGGCCTAGACCTCCGACCACGCGGCACCCTCATGGATGTCGTGGGCGCTGCCATCACCCGACTCGAGTGCGGCGCAAGCCTGTGGCGCGCAGCAGCCCGCCAACGCCGGAAGCCTGAAATGCTACTTTTGCGCCCAGGGTAAGCACCCCAGACAACGCTGCCCTGCACGGAACGCGATTTGCAACAGGTGCGTGAGGAAGGGCCACTTCGCCAAAGTCTGCCAGGCCCGACCTGTCCCTAAGGTTCCTACGTCCAGCAGCGCTGCCTGTTGGGACCGCCCCCATCTGCCGCGCCACCCGCCATGTGAGACCCGTGGGGGCCGCCATCTTCGCCGCCATCTTTGATTCCACCCGCCACGCGCGACCCATGGGGTAGCCATCTTTGACGCCACCTTCGTTGCCACCCGCCACACGCGACCCATGGAGGCCGTCATTTTGGAACCACTCCGCCGCCTCCCGGGACCCCTTCTCACCCAGTCGTACGCTGGCCACCGCTACCTCCGACTGGCCCACCCACCACCTTCCGAAGCTCGCCTCCATCACGCTCGAACAGTCTCGACCTCATCATCTCATGAAATCCACAAAGACCATCCGGATCAACGGGCACGAGACGGCCTGCCTCTTCGACTCCGGGAGCACAGACAACTTTATCCCCCCAGATACGGTAAGGCGCTGCTCGCTCCCAATTTTACCCGCGACCCAGAAAATCTCCCTGGCTTCCTCCGTAGAAATCCGGGGGTACTGTTTCGCGACCCTTTCAGTACAAGGCGTAGAGTACATTAACTTTAAGCTCTACGTCCTCCCCCATCTCTGCGCTACCCTATTACTGGGGCTCGACTTTCAGTGCTACCTCCAAAGCCTTGCCTTAAAGTTCGGTGGACCCCTGCCCCCTCTCACCGTCTGTAGTCTCGCAACCCTTAAGGTCGCCCCACCCTCGCTCTTCGCTAACCTCACCCCGGACTGTAAGCCCGTCGCCACTAGGACCAGACGATACAGTGCCCGGGGCAGGGCCTTTATCAAGTCAGAGGTCCAGCGACTCCTACGAGAGGGGATCATTGAGGCTAATACCAGCCCCTGGAGAGCCCAAGTGGTGGTCGTCAAGACTGGGGAGAAGCACCGGATGGTCAGTGACCACAGTCAGACAATCAACCGGTACACGCAGCTCGATGCATACCCCCTCCCCCGCATATCTGACATGGTCAATCAGATTGCGCAATATCGAGTCTTCTCCACAGTTGACCGCGTACCACCAGCTCCCTATCCATCCGGAGGACCGCTAATACACTGCCTTCGAGGCAGATGGCCGCCTCTACCACTTCCTCAGGGTTCCATTCGGCGTCACCGATGGGGTCTCGGTCTTCCAACGAGAAATGGACCGAATGGTTGACCAGTACGGGCTGCGGGCCACATGCCTGTACCTAGATAAGGTCACCATCTGCGGCCATGACCAGCAGGACCATGATGTAAACCTCCGGCATTTCCTCCACACCACTAAGCTCCTTAACCTCACATACAATAAGGAGAAATGCGTTTTCCGCACAACCCGCCTAGCCACCCTTGGCTACGTTGTGGAAAATGGAGTCCTAGGACCCGACCCCGACCGCATGCGCCCCTCCTGGAACTTCCCCTCCCCCACTGCCCCAAGGCCCTGAAGAGATGCCTGGGGTTCTTCTCTGATTATGCCCAGTGGGTCCCCAATTATGCGGACAAGGCCCGTCCACTCATTAAATCCACCATTTTTCCCCTGACGGCTGAAGCCCGCCTGGCCTTCAACCGCATCAAGGCAGATATTGCCAAAGCCACGATGCACGCTGTGGACGAGTCCATTCCGTTCCAGGTGGAGAGCGCTGCGTCGGACTTTGCCCTGGCCGCTACCCTCAACCAGGAGGGCAGGCCTGTGGCTTTCTTCTCCCGTACCCTCCATGCATCCAAAATTCGACACTCCTCCGTCGAAAAGGAAGCGCAAGCCATTGTAGAAGCTGCGTGACATTGGAGGCATTACCTGGCCGGCAGGCGATTCACTCTCCTCACTGACTAACGGTCGGTTGCCTTCATGTTTAACAATACACAGCGGGGCAAAATCAAGAACGACAAGGTTCTGACGTGGAGGATCGAACTCTCCACCTACAACTATGATATCTTGTACCGACCTGGGAAGCTCAATGAGCCCCCAGATGCCCTATCCCAAGGTACATGTGCCAGCGCACAAGTAGACTGACTTCGGGCCCTCCACAATGACCTCTGTCACCCGCCTTTTCCACTTTATCAAGGCTCGCAACCTGCCCTACTCCATTGAGGAGGTCAGGTCCATGACCAGGGACTACCAGGTCTGCGCGGAGTGCAAACCACGCTTCTATTGGCCCGACAGAGCACACCTGGTAAAGGCCTCCCGCCCCTTTGAGTGCCTCAGCATCGACTTCAAAGGGGCCCTCCCCTCCACTGACCGTAACGTGTACTTCCTCAACGTTGTTGACGAGTGCTCACGATTCCCCTTTGCCATCCCATGCCCTGACATGACCTCTGCCACCGTCATCAAGGGCCTGCACAGTCTCTTCACCTCGTTGGGTTTTCCCACCAACATCCATAGCGATCGGGGTTCCTCCTTCATGAGCGACGGGTTGCGTCAGTTCCTGCTTAGCAAGGGCATCACCTCAAGCAGGACAACCAGCTACAACCCCCGGGGAAACGGACATGTGGAGAGGGAGAACGTGACGGTTTGGAAGCCTGTCCTTCTGGCCCTACGGTCTAGAAGTCTCCCAGTCTCCTGCTGGCAGTAGGTCCTTCCCGATGCACTCGACTCCATCTGGTCGCTCCTGTGCACTGCTACCTATGAGACCCCTCACAAACGTATGTTTGCCTTCGCTAGGAACTCCACCTCAGGGGTCTTGCTCCCATCCTGGCTGACAGTCCCAGGGCCCGTCCTCCTCCGGAAGCATGCGAGGAGTCATAAATCGGATCCCCTCATCGAGAAGGTCCTGCTCCTCCATGCCAACCCACAATATGCCTGCGTGGCACATCATGACGGCGGCAGGACACAGTCTCCCTCCGGCATTTGGCATCTGCAGGTTCCCCAGCGACCATCACCACCACCCCCGACCCTACACCGTCTCCCTCCACCACTACCCAGCTACTCCAAGAACTGGCACCCGCAGGCCCACCGGCGACGATCACCACCACCCCTGCCTTTACACCGCCCCCTCCTCCACCGACTCAACTACTGGGCGAAGAAGAAGACAACTCGCTCCCAGACACGCAGGTCTCGACAGCAGTGCACACACCACAGCCGGGACTGAGGCGATCACGGCGGAAGGTCAAAGCCCCTGACAGACTCGACATTTAAATCCACTTCACCCCCGCTGGACTCTTTTTTTAACATGGGGTGAATGTGGTAAACCACTGTTAGTGTATTATATGTATTGTGGTAAACTGTTACTGTACTACGTGTATTGTGGTAAACCACTGCCTGATGGCTCCGCCTCCCCTCGGGCTCGGTATAAAGGTGGCTGACCTCCCGCCCTGCCCAGTTCGGGATCAGTGGCCAAGAGGCTTTCTGCTTAGCTTATTAAAGCCACAGTAAAGCTACTCGTCTTGTGTTAACTGATGGCACATCAGACGAGTCCAGCAGGAAGCTCTGCACATTCAACACACCATTTGGCAGGTACTGTTATAACCATTCGGCATTATCTCAGCCTCTAAAATCTTCCACAGGATCATGGAGCAGATGATGGAGGCATTGAGGGTGTGCGTGTCTACGTAGATGATATAATCATATGGTCCACGACCCCCAAGGAATACATATCTCGTCTCAAACAAGTCTTTCAACGTGTCCATGCAAACGGCCTCAATCTGAACAAGGCCAAGTGCTCCTTTGGCATGTCAACCATCAAGTTCTTGGGCGACCAGATAGCCCAGCAGGGTGGGCGACCAGATTCGGACAAGGTCAAGGCCATTAACGCCATGAAGACCCCAGAAGACCTCGGAATGGTGAACATTTTGGGAAAATTCATTCCCAACTTGGCCTCAACACCATGGCTCTCAGGCATCTGGTGAAGAAGTCCACTGCATTCCAGTGGCTGCCCACACATCAAGCAGAGTGGCTCGAGCTCAAAGCAAAGCTCAGCACTGCTCCGGTACTAGCGTTTTTTGACCCGGACAGGGAAACAAAAATCTCCACGGATGCAAGCCAGGACGGCATTAGTGCGGTGCTCCTCCAGAGGGATGACTCCTCGTCCTGGGCTCCAGTTGCTTATGCGTCATGGTCCATGACTCCTACTGAACAGAGGTATGCCCAGATAGAAAAAGAGTGCCTGGGCCTCCTGACCGGCATTGTAAAGTTCCATAACTACGTCTACGGTCTACCAACCTTCACAGTGGAGACTGACCACAGACCCTTGGTCCATATCATTCATAAGGACTTGAATGACATGATGCCCAGGCTTCAGCGCATTCTCCTTAGACTCCGCAGGTACGATTTTGAGTTAGTATACACACCAGGCAAGGAGCTGATAATTGTGGATGCCCTGTCACGCTCCATCACCTCGCCCTGTGAACAGGTTGACTTCATCCGCCAGATTGAGGCGCAGGTGCAGCTGTGTGCCAGCAACCTCCCGGCCTCAGATGAAAGAGTGATCAGCATTCGGGAAGAGACTGCCAAAGACCCTCTTCTGCAGCGTGTAATGCACCACTTTGCAAATGGCTGGCAAAAAGGACAATGCCCTCAGTTCTTTAATGTGAAGGACGAGGGGATCCTCCTCAAGCTAGATCGTATCGTTATTTCTCAGTCTGCAGAGCTTAGTGCTCAAACAAATCCACAAGGGACACTAGGTGTAGAAAAGTGTAGGCGCAGGGCCCGGCAGGCTGTCTATTGGCCTGGAATCAGCCAGGACATATCCAACATGGTCCTCAATTGTGCGACCTGCCAGCGTTTCCAGCCTACTCCAACAAAAGAAACACTCCAGCAACGCGAGATCGTGACGTCTCCATGGTCCAAGGTGGGAATCAACCTTTTTCACGCCAATGGGAGTGACTATGTGCTCATCATAGATTTCCTCTCAAATTACCTGGAAGTTGTGAAGCTGTCAGACCTCACATCAAGGACAGTCATTAAGGCCTGCAAGGAGACATTTGCCGGGCATGGTATTCCACTCACTGTCATGAGTGACAATGATCCCTGCTTCCACAGCCAAGAGTGGTCCAATTTCGCCAAGTCGTACTAATTCAACCACATTACCTCGAGCCCACACTACCCGCAGTCCAACGGGAAGGTCGAGAAAGTGGTCCATATAGTGAAGCAACTGCTCTGCAAGGCTGCGGACTCTGCTTCTGACTTCAACCTTGCGCTGTTGGCGTACAGGGCAACCCCTCTGTCCACCGGTATGTCTCCGGCTCAACTCCTCATGAATAGAGACCTGCGGATGACTGTTCCAGCCATACACTTACCATACCTGGATCACTTCCCAGTGCTGCAAAAGATGCAGCAACTCAGGAACCGGCAAAAGCTGACGTACGATGCTCATGCTACCGATTTGCCTGTGCTCTCTCCGGAAGATGCTGTTCACATCAAGCTACCTGATGGAGGCTGGTCAGCTCCAGCTGTTGTTGTTCTACTGGCTGCTCCCAGATCATTTGTAGTTCAAATGGCTGATGGCTCCATTGTCAGGCGCAACAGAAGGGCACTACGCAAACTTGCCTGCCCACCACCAGATCCTACTTTTCCATATGCTGTCATGCCACCTCCGGACACCTCGCACCACGAGGCCACCAATCTGGCAGCAATCCCGCCTGTCAAGGCGCCGTCGTCCCCACCTCCACTTCTCAGGCGGTCGACAAGGATCAGACGCATGCCCCAGAGATTGGACTTACAGACATTTATCTTGTAAATTTTGTTCTGTATCTGCACGCTAGACTCCTCTTATGGATAGAGTCATCCACTCCCTTTCATCCACTCGCCATTTAATGTAAATAGTTCTACATGTAAATACAGTCGCATATGCTCCAAGCAACCAACATTTTTTTTTTTAAAGGGGGAGATGTCATGATATGCACTCATGCACATAATGAGATACAGACAGGCAGTGACAGACACCCAGTACAGCCAATCAACACACAGGACAGAACACAACCAATCACCAGGCAGAACACTAGAAGGTGGATTCTCTCTATAAAACACACAAGGCATCAACACTCTGCCTCTTTCCACTGGTGACAACTGGAGTGACAGTCAGGGTGTAAATATCAGTTAGCACCTTCTACACGTGGCTCAGAGCTAGTCTGGTCTAGTTAGTTATAACAAGCACGCTTAAATTAGTAGTGTCAAACCCACAGCGAACTGTGTGCACTGCGTAACAAGTTCAATAAAACGTATTGAACTAACACCAAAGTTTGGAGTCTACTTTCAAGTACAACTGCATCCAGTTGCATTCCGTGTTACCCCTGGGTGAGTAACACGGCAGATGATACTTCTGTCATTGAATTCCCACCTTTGTACCGCTTTCCTCACAATCCAGATCTTATTTGATGGGAGCATCACTTCCGAAAATAAAACCCTGACTGGAACTGTGAATGGAGCATTGACAGAAAGTCCTGCTCTGACTGAGGTATGTATGAAAATAGGATGGAGTAAATGCATCAAATGACTGCTGTAGAATGGCCAACTGCAGAGTGTAGCTGCTGCGAAGCACTTTGATCGTAATCGTACAGTGCTCACGCTCCATAATCTCAGCCAGCAGATGGGCCGATACATTTGTTCCCTGAGGGACAGCCAACCAGCAGCCAAAAATAACAGAAGGAGCTTAAATGAAATTGGTTCATTAAAATGCAATTAATGCAATTCTAAAGAGCTATAAAGGAGTGTTCATGGTATGCAGAGACTGTGTTGACATAAGTACAGTACATTAAGAGTAAGTAGAGTAAGTTACCTGATGCTCAGGCTCATTTTAAGATAAATGCTTCAGATAGTTCAGGCTTTCAGGACTTCTTTGAAATGTTTAGCTAACCTGCAAAACTTTATCTTAATTTGCCAGTGACAGAGAGAGGAAATAACTGAAGATTTTCAAATACTATGGTTCCTTTTGATGAACATACAAAATTGTGAACACCTGCTGTTTTTACTAAACCGGTGATATTTAACAGATTTGATCTGGTTAATTTTACAAGGTACACAGCAATCTTCTGAGGCACCAATTGCAAGTGTATAATATTACCCAGAATGAGATTGTCGGATTACACTCGCTAATCGATTCCACCCCCAACAGTACTTCTGAGGCAAATTAGCCAGAAAACTCTCAGTTTAGTCTTTGTGAAGAGACTAAGGTTCTGAATGAGTGTGGGTCACAAGTAGAATCGCAAGAGCTTGCGCCAGCCCATATTCTGTTCACTCACTGTCTATGTTTCTTTCTGTGTTAGTTTCCCCTGCTTATTCTCTCAGTCCCTTCGCTCTGGAATTTTCTCCCAGGCTTCCTTGTGACTGTCCGGAGCTCATATCTGCAGTAGAAACTTTCTTGGTTTCAGTGGCGCCAGTCATTCCCGTGAGCAATCTGCAAATTTTATTTTATCTGGGAGCTGAAGCGCATTGCTTCCTATTTATGTGGTAGTCGGACCTGCAGATGTAACAATGATGCAGAAAATCTCCTATGAGGTGGATGGTGTATTTTTATCACATACACAGGTCCGCTTTGACAAGCAGTCATCCAGGCTTGAAACGTTAGCTCTCTTCGCTCTCCACAGATGCTGTCAGACCTGCTGCGATTGTCCAGTATTTTCTGTTTTTGTTTCAGATTCCAGCATCTGCAGTAATTTGTTTTTATTATTATGTGTTTATCAATTGACTTGATGTTATGAATGTTGTGGCTCAATAGTAGCACTGTCACTTCAGAGTCAGAAGGTTGTGCGCTCAAACTGAGCTTTCACGGTGATGTGGTAAGCAGGGTTCTACTCTGGTGGAGGTGGCTGCTTTAGCTCAATTGACTGGACAACAGGTGTGTGATGTAGTTCAAGGACAACAGCACAGGTTCCATTCCCATACTTTGGCTGAGGTTGTTCAGTTTTAAAAAATGTATTTTATTCCAAACTTATTCAAAAAAAAACCATAAATAATCCTGGGAACATTCTCTCCAACTCACTCCCAGCGATGTAGTTGACCGCCATTCCAGCAAAGTTCTTCACCGGGCAATCAGAGACGTGAAGGCTACAACGTCGACCTTCCTCCCCTCCATCAGCTCTGGCAATGCCGATATCCCAAAAATCGCCACCATTGGGTCCAGCCCAACTCCACCCCCACAATCTTTGATAGCATCCCGAACACTCCCGCCCAGTATCTCTCTAACTTCTCACAGCCCCAAAACATATGCAAGTGATTTGCTGGTCCTCGCACACACTTCTCACACTCGTCTGCCACCTCCTGGAAGAACTCACTCATCCTCGCCCAAGTCATGTGCACTCTGTGAACCGCCTTGAATTAAATCAAGCTCATCCTCGCACATGAGGAGGTCGAATTTACCCTATGGACCCCCCCCCCCCCCCCGGCCGCTCTCTCAGCCACCCGTATATGTCCCCAATCCTGCCCTCCCTTTCTGAGTCCGGAAGCAGCAACCATTCCAAAAGGGCATATTTTGGCAGCCTGGGAAACCCTTTCCACATCTTCCATGCAAAATCCCTGACCTAAAGTCACTTCCTTTTGGGAGCACTACCCTCTCCCGCAGCTCCTCCAGGCTTGCGAACCTCTCTTCCAGTTACAAATCCCTTGCCCAGACCAGCCCCACCTCTCTCCACTTTCTGTACATACCATCTCCCCCGGCATAAACCCGTGGTTCACACACAACAGTATTAACATCAACATCCCCTCCATCCTAATATGTCTGCTCAGCTGGTTCCACACCTTTATTGTGGACTGTATAACCAGGCTCTCAGTGTATCTCCTCGGTGTCAGCGGCAGTGCCGCCATCACCATGGCCGTCAGGCTGGACCTCCTACAGGACTCTTTCTTCACCATAACCAACTCTAACCCCTCTCCTTTCCACCATCGCCCCGCTTTCTCCACATTCGCTGCCCAATAGTAATGCAGCAGGTTCGGTAACGCCAACCCCCCCTTTCTGCCTCTGACTCTGCAGTAGGCCCCTCTTCACCCATGGCACTGATGTGTTGGGTGTTCTGGATCACATACACGTCACCAACACTTGAAGTAGTGCAACACTAGTTTATTAAAAGGTTAACTATATAAACATACTTGAACTGTGGGTAAATACGATATTAGCTTTAACTAAAGACCTTTGCCTTGTCCTAACCAGTTGATGCACTCAGCACATGGTGAATGTCTGTGTTGCAGGCTGTGAGCTCTGTGCTACTAGCTAGCTGCTACTCGAATGAGCGGGAACTCTGATGCCCCCTGTCTTTATAGTGCATATGCTCTCACTGGTGATTGGCTGCGGTGTTGTGTATGTTGATTGGTCCCACTGTGTGCCCATCAGTGTGTGTCTGCACCAGGATATGCTGGTGTATATTATGACAGGCACCTTCCATTGAATCATAGAATTTATAGTGCAGAAGGAGGCCATTCGGCCCATCAAGTCTGCACCGGCTCTTGGAAAGAGAACCCTACAGTTTGTTTATTAATTTAGAGTACCCAATTAATTTTTTCCAATTAAGGGGCAATTTAGTGTGGCCAATCCACCTACCCTGCACATCTTTGGGTTGTGGGGGCAAAACACACGCAAACACGGGGAGAATGGACAAACTCCACATGGACAGTGACCCAGAGCCGGGATTGAACCTGGGACCTCAGCACCGTGAGACAACAGTGCTATCCACTGCATAAGAGCACCCTACTTAAGCCCATATTTTCACCCTATACCCGTAACCCAGTAACCCCGCCTAAGCTTTTTGGACACTAATTTAGCATGGCCAATTCACCTAACCTGCACATCTTTGGACTGTGGGAGGAAACCGGAGCACCCGGAAGAAACCCACGCAGACACGGGGAGAATGTGCAGACTCCGCACAGACAGTGACCCAAGCCGGAATCGAACCTGTGATCCTGGAGCTCAATGATGCTAACCATTGTGCTACCATCCCGCCCATATAAACTTTGAAATTACTCTGTCCAACTTGCGAAAAAAGGCCTTTGGAATAGAAATAGTGAGTGTCTGGAATATAATTAGGAACCTTGACAAAGCATTCAATTTCACCACTTGAACCCTCCCGACCAAATTCATGTGCATTGTATCCCACCTCCTAAAGTCCTCCTTTATCTCCTCCACCAACTTTGTTAAGTTCCACTTTGTTAAGTTGCCCACTCTCCCAGCACCTGGATCCCCAGATACCTAAACCTATCTCTGACTACCTGAAATGGCAACCCCCCCCATTCACCGGGAACACCTCACTTTTCCCACGTTCAATTTATAACCCGAGAAGGCCCCAAACCGCTCTAAAGCTCATAATCCTCCCCATACTCTCCAGCGGGCCTGACACGTATAATAGCAGATTGTCCTGTGTACCCAGTGCTCCGACTCCCGCTCCTAATCCCCTGCCACTCTCCTGATTCCCTAAGGGCCATTGACAAGGGCTCTCTCGCCAGCACAAACAGTAGCGGTGACAGCGGACACCCCTGCCTCGTTCCCCTATGCAACCTGAAACTCCATGAACTCATCTCATTGGTCCATACAGTCCCCATCAGGGCCATGTACAGCAGACGCACCCATGCATTAGGGGCAGCATGGTAGCATTGTGGATAGCACAATTGCTTCACAGCTCCAGGGTCCCAGGTTCGATTCCGGCTTGGGTCACTGTCTGTGTAGAGTCTGCACATCCTCCCCGTGTGTGTGTGGGTTTCCTCCAGGTGCTCCGGTTTCCTCCCACATCCAAAGATGTGCAGGTTAGGTGGATTGACGATGATAAATTGCCCTTAGTGTCCAAAATTGCCCTTAGTGTTGGGTCGGGTTATTGGGTTATGGGGATAGGGTGGAGGTGTTGACCTGGGGTAGGGTGCTCTTTCCAAGAGCCGGTGCAGACTCGATGGGCCGAATGGCCTCCTTCTGCACTGTAAATTCTATGATGCCGCAAACTTTGGTCCAAACCAAACCTTTCCAGGACCTCGAACAGGTACCGCCACTCCATCCGGTCAAATGCCTTTTTTGCATCAATGGACACCACCACCTCCAGTACCCGTCCTCTCGACGGGGTCATGATCACATTCAATAGTCACCTATATTACTCAAGAGTTGCCTGTCCTTCATGAAGCCCATTTGATTCTCTGCAACCCACCCCCAGACTTCCATCCTCCCCGCCACTAACTTAGCCAGCACTTTCCCGTCCGTATTTAAGAGTGATATGGGCCTGTACGACCCACGTTCAAATGGGTCCTTCCCTTTCTTTGATATTAGCGTAATTGTCACCTGTCCAATTGTCTCTGGCAGCTTCCCCTTCTCTAACGCCTCGCTAAATGATCCCAGTAAATGTGGTGCCAGTTCTGCCACAAACTCCTTATAAATTTCCGCCTGGCCCCGGGGGCCTTCCTTGACTTCATCCCTCTTATACTCTCCATTACCTCTCTCAGCCCTAAAGGCTTCTCCAGCGCCTGCCTCCTCTCCTCAGCCAGCCGTGAAAATTCCAACCCATCCAAAAGCCACCCGTAATCCCCATCCTCACCACCTGGATATGCCCTGTACCTTTCCTCATAATGTTCCCTGAACACCTCTTTTATCTTCCCTGGCTCCGACACTACCTCCCCCTTCCCTGTCTGTACCCTCAGGATTTCTCTGGACGTGGCCTGCCTCCTTGGCTGATGGGCTAACATGTGGCTTGCCATTCATACTGCACCCCCCTCGCCCTCTGTAGCTGCCCAACAGGGAAAAAGATGTTAATGACAATTTAGGCCATGCCAAAAAGGATGGCAGATTTCCTTTTCTAAAGGACATTGGTGGTCTAGACGGGTCTTTACAACAATCGATAATAGCTTCATGGTCGCCATTGCTGTGACTAACTTCCAATTCAGCTACCAATGTGGGATTTGAATCCATGACCCCACAGCATTAGTCTAGCCTGCTGTATTACAAGGCCAGTGATATTACAACTGTGCCACCATCTCCCCTAAAAAGCTTGTAGCTTTGAAAGGGTAGATCTATGTTTTATCATTGTATATTTCCACAGCCTAGTGTAATCTTAACCTATGTAAAGCAGGACACTTTGAGTTGACAGAATCCGCTGATCTCGGCTGGAGCTGTGGGGGCCAGTACTCTAGCCTCCATGCCACTCAAGGAGGAGTAAACTCTAAGCAGGGTTTCAACTCCTGATTGGTATGCAGTCTCAGGGGAAAGTGGGCCTGTTGGTTGACAACATGGCCAAGGTTGGGTGTGATACATCCCATGGTGAAATAGCCTGCACATTGACACTGACTGTTTCAATTGGCTGAAGTGCAGGAGACCTGAGAGCACCTGGGGAACCATACATACACCAGAACATTCAGGAGAAGAAGGTATGGAGAGCAAGCATCCGATTTTCAACTCTTCAGATCATAGAATTTACAGTGCAGAAGGAGGCCATTCGGCCCATCGAGTCTGCACCGTCTCCTGGAAAGAGCACCCTACCCAAGGTCAACACCTCCACCCTATCCCCATAACCCAGTAACCCCACCCAACACTAAGGGCAATTTTGGACACTAAGGGCAATTTATCATGGCCAATCCACCTAACCTGCACATCTTTGGACTGTGGGAGGAAACCGGAGCACCCGGAGGAAACCCACGCACACACGGGGAGGATGTGCAGACTCCGCACAGACAGTGACCCAAGCCGGAATCGAACCTGGGACCCTGGAGCTGTGAAGCAATTGTGCTATCCACAATGCTACCGTGCTGCCCTGTTATTTGCTGGAGTGAGTTAAGGCTGTGGAGGAAACCAGTCAAGAATCCCTACAGTGCAGAAAGAGGCATTTGGCCCAGCGCATCTACACTGACCCTCCGAAAGAGCACCCTACCTCGGCCCACTCCCATGTCCTATCCCCGTAACCCCACCGAACCTTTGGACACTAAGGAAAAATTTAGCATGGATAATCCATCCAACCTGCACATCTTTGGACTGTGGGAGGAAACCAGAGCACCCGGAAGAAACCCACATAGACACAGGGGAGAAAGCGCAAACTCCACACAGTCTGTGACCCAAGGCTGCAATTAAACCGGGTCCTTGGCGCTGTGAGGCAGCAGTGCAAACCACTGTGTCACTGTGCTGCCATGTCAAGAGCAAGGGGAAGCAATGAATGTGAAAGATTTGTTTTTCTTGGAAATGTTTATAATTGAGTTTTCATATTTTAAATCCAACACATTCTAAATTATGCATTATCAGAAAAAAACACCCAAAAAAGCGAGTATCTTCACAACAACTGTGGCCGTTGTAGCCACCTAAATTGGCCAACTCCCGATTTAAAATGGCGAACGGCAAAGGCTGATGGGAAAGTCAGCCAACATAGACAGAAACCAGCAGCTTCAGGTTTGCTGCGTATTTACCTCTGGAAAGGCCAGACAACATCGATACCAGTGACCATCAGCAGAACAAAGTAGCAGCCATCTGCATACTGATGAGCAATCCCCGGGAACAATAAGTAACATTTTGGACACACAAAGCAAAGCCAGACTCCTCGGCACAGCAGGAGCCAACACAAAGGAGGTGAACGAGCACCTCAAGACCGCCCATCGATCAGGGAACCGCTCCAGTATTGGAGATAATCGAACCAAGCGATTGGGACAAAGTCCAATCACTTGGGACCAGGTACAGGGTCCGCCCCGAAAGGCGGGAAGCCCCTGGGGACTATAAGAGTTGAGCCCCAAGTTCAAATCGCTCTCTTCACCTCTGCGTCCTGCCCGGGTCACCCAGCAACACGAACCAACATTGACCGTGACCGGTGCAGTGACCCCCGAACAAAGTAAGTCTTAATTCAACGCTCGCTATGAGATAGGCGCTCCTAGCTACCAATCCGTACCAACTTCGAATCCCGCAGACTCAGAACCCAAACGAAAGGCCATTTGTTCCCTTGACCTGGTGGGCCAGTCCGAAGTTAAGTCTAGGCCTGTTAATTGTAGAAGTAGCTTAGACATAGAATTTGTGCATGAGTAGCGATTACTGTGTATAATAAATGTGCTTTGATTTGAATCTTACTAATCGGTGTATTGGGTTATTGATCATTACACGGACTTGAACCTCGTGGCAGTATCATAAAGATACCTGGCGACTCGAGAGCAAAGGTAATAAAACAGAGCAATTGAACCAAGGAGAAAGTTAGCAACACCGTGACTCCCCTTTAACCGGCATACATATTTTACACCCCCCACTATGGCCGAGGCACATATTTACAATTAATGCAAATAGTCAGATATGTTCATTTGGAGATTTTCACCATTCTCTGCTTACACCTGCCTATTATGTATCTGGCTCTCATTCTCTGATGAATGCTGTTTGCTGATTATTTCATTCACTGAACAGCTGAAAAGTCAATAATGTAACTGATGTTGGCCACCTCTAAAGCCCACGGCCTCAATCTGTCACAGCTCCCTCACTGATCTAGTCCATTCTTTCTTTGAGTAGGAGGCAACATAGGATTTATAAGGAGATGATAGGGGGGAGGGGGACCAAAGTAAGATAAAGAGTAGCAGAAGGATTAAAGTAATGGAGGCATTGTATATGTCGCTGGAGGCAGTCGGGGGCCTGGAATCGCAGATGGAAAAACACATTTGACTTTTTTTTTGCGACTGGAAGCGTTAAAGGAATCCGGAAACTGTAGAGTTTGGACAAAACGTCCTTCCTGTGCCTTTAACGAAATACTGTGAGTGATAACACAGAAGCAGAAATAATATCAACAAAGCCTGGCCATAAAGAGAAAGATTGAACCCTGACACAAATAGAGTCATTCAACATACTCATTGAAGCATGTCAATGAGCAAGAGTAGTCAAGGCCCAAGAGCTAAAGTGAACTTGCTGCGTCAAGCCAGAGCAGATGCTTCAGTCAGCCATTGGATATTGAAAGTACAAATAATGGAGTAAAGTTTGCAGACAATAGCAACTGGACCAAGCACAAAACCTTCGTGGATATTGTCAGCAGCTGAGTAGCCAATGCAGCTAAGAACCTACCGACAACAATGGCGAAGGAAGAAAAGGGAAGAAGCGAGGAGGCTTGTGCCTGAATGAGGCCTGGAGCTGCACATGCTGCCGTCGCCATAGAGACTAACCTCTCCCCTGAGAAGGTTTGATGGAGTATTGTCTGGAAGACATAGGATGTGTCATACACCAGATGGTCGTGTGCTGTATAACTCAGTTATCTGTCAGCATCAAGTGATGGAATGTAGGTTGCAAATCGCTTCAGAAGATAGAACAGCACACCATCTGTTCCTTTAGACCGAAGGCACTCATAAAATATATGGGGAGGATTTACATGAACAATACCTGATCAAGAACAAAATGAAAAGTGTGCAAGAGTTTGGCGCTGAGTGTGGGAGGTGGGGTGTCGTGAGAGGAGAGAGAATGCATGTTTGACAGGAAAACATAAGAAATATTATCCTGAAAAACTGAAGCTTAATACTTTTACCCTTTTAAAATAGAGAGCCGATTGAATTGGACAGAATTACATATTAAATATAGGAAATTGATATATCTCTAGAAATCATTAATATTAAAACTATGAGCAAATTCTCATCACGTAACAATAATTCTTTCACGTATTAAAACTAAACTTTTGGGATGAAAAAGGAACAACTAAACAATGTGCAAATGTGATGGTGAGTGAGACGGTGGCAGTGAGTGGGACAGTGAGTGAGACAGTGAGATAGTGACAGTGAGAGAGTGAGCGAGACAGTGACCGTAACAGTGAGAGTGGCTGTGACAGTGAGAGTGGCTGTGACAGTGAGTGAGACAGTGGCTGTGACAGTGAGAGTGACTGTGACAGCGAGTGAGACTGTGACAATGAGTGAGACTGTGACAGTGAGTGAGACTGTGACAGTGAGTGAAACTGTGACAGTGAGTGAGACAGTGGCTGTGACAGTGAGTGAGACAGTGGCTGTGACAGTGAGAGTGGCTGTGACAGTGAGTGAGACAGTGGCTGTGACAGTGAGTGAGACAGTGGCTGTGACAGTGAGAGTGACTGTGACAGCGAGTGAGACTGTGACAATGAGTGAGACTGTGACAGTGAGTGAGACAGTGGCTGTGACAGTGAGTGAGACAGTGGCTGTGACAGTGAGAGTGGCTGTGACAGTGAGTGAGACAGTGGCTGTGACAGTGAGTGAGACAGTGGCTGTGACAGTGAGAGTGACTGTGACAGCGAGTGAGACTGTGACAATGAGTGAGACTGTGACAGTGAGTGAGACTGTGACAGTGAGTGAGACAGTGGTTGTGATAGTGAGCGTAACTGTGACAGTGAGTGAGACAATAACTGTCAGTGAGTGAGACTGTGACAATGAGTGAGACTGTGACCGTGAGTGGGACAGTGGCTGTGACAGTGAGTAAGACTGTGAGAGTGAGTGAGACTGTGACAGTGAGTGAGACAGTGGCTGTGACAGTGAGAGTGACTGTGACAGTGAGTGAGACTGTGACAATGAGTGAGACTGTGACAGTGAGTGAGGCAGTGGCTGTGACAGTGAGTGAGACAGTGGCTGTGACAGTGAGAGTGGCTGTGACAGTGAGTGAGACAGTGGCTGTGACAGTGAGTGAGACAGTGGCTGTGACAGTGAGAGTGACTGTGACAGTGAGTGAGACTGTGACAGTGAGTGAGACTGTGACAGTGAGTGAGACAGTGGTTGTGACAGTGAGCGTAACTGTGACAGTGAGTGAGACAATAACTGTCAGTGAGTGAGAATGTGACAGTAAGTGAGACTGTGACAGTGTGTGAGACTGTGACAGAGAGTGAGACTGTGGCAATGAGTGAGACTGTGACCGTGAGTGGGACAGTGGCTGTGACAGTGAGTAAGACTGTGAGAGTGAGTGAGACTGTGACAGTGAGTGAGACAGTGGCTGTGACAGTGAGAGTGACTGTGACAATGAGTGAGACTGTGACAGTGAGTGAGACTGTGACAGTGAGTGAGACAGTGGTTGTGACAGTGAGCGTAACTGTGACAGTGAGTGAGACAATAACTGTCAGTGAGTGAGACTGTGACAGTGAGTGAGACTGTGACAGTGTGTGAGACTGACAGCGAGTGAGACTGTGACAATGAGTGAGACTGTGACCGTGAGTGGGACAGTGGCTGTGACAGTGAGTAAGACTGTGAGAGTGAGTGAGACTGTGACAGTGAGTGAGACAGTGGCTGTGACAGTGAGAGTGACTGTGACAGTGAGTGAGACTGTGACAATGAGTGAGACTGTGACAGTGAGTGAGGCAGTGGCTGTGACAGTGAGAGTGACAGTGAGTGAGACTGTGACAGTGAGTGAGACTGTGACAGTGAGTGAGACAGTGACTGTGACAGTGAGTGAGACAGTGACTGTAACAGTAAGACTGTGACAGTGAGTGAGACAGTGGCTGTGACAGTGAGAGTAACTGTGACAGTGAGTGAGACTGTGACAGTGAGTGAGACAGTGACTGTGACAGTGAGTGAGACAGTGACTGTAACAGTAAGACTGTGACAGTGAGTGAGACAGTGGCTGTGACAGTGAGAGTAACTGTGACAGTGAGTGAGACTGTGACAGCGAGTGATACAGTGACTGTAACAGTGGGTAAGACTGTGACAGTGAGTGAGACTGTGACAGTGAGTGAGACAGTGGCTGTGACAGTGAGAGTAACTGTGACAGTGAGTGAGACTGTGACAGCGAGTGATACAGTGACTGTAACAGCGAGTAAGACTGTGACAGTGAGTGAGACTGTGACAGTGATTGAGACAGTGGCTGTGACAGTGAGCGTAACTGTGACAGTGAGTGAGACAATAACTGACAGTGAGTGAGACTCTGACAGTGTGTGAGACTGTGACAGTGAGTGAGACTGTGACAGTGAGTGAGACTGTGGCAGTGAGTGAGACTGTGACAGTGAGTGAGACTGTGGCAGTGAGTGAGACTGTGACAGTGAGTGAGTGAGACTGTGACAGTGAGTGAGACTGTGGCAGTGAGTGAGACTGTGACAGTGAGTGAAGCAGTGACTGTAACAGTGAGAGTGACTGTGACAGTACGTGAGACAGTGACTAGCAGTGAGAGTGATTGTGACAGTGAGTGAGACGTGGGACACAATCCTCCGGCCTCATTACCCTCGTGCTCAAGCGTAACCCGTCAGATGAATAGTGGGAGAGGCCGAAAACGGGAACCGCGCTTGGCGGCAAACAGTTTGCGATGCAATCGGCCTGCTCCCTTAGGCGAATTCGGAATCCCGTCGTCGCGTGGCAAGAAACCAATTATCACCATTTAAGATCCATTTCCAAACCATTAACGAGAGCCACTCATCACCCAACAGCCTCCTGTCATTCAGCGGCCTCCGGCAAGTGCTCACGCTGGCGCTAATTAGTACTCCTTTTTAAAAACGTGAACCTGACGGAAGGGCTTCTGTGGCGAGCGGAGGAGGGGAGGAGCCATCTTTGCGCACAGACAAAGCGACCGGGGGTGCTCGCCTTGCCACCCCAATGCCTGGCGGGGGGTGGGGCCCTCGACTGAGGGTGGAGGACCCTCTGCAGGGGTGGGCCGCCATGGGAGGGTGGGGGGGGGGGGGGGCGGAAGGTGCTGGGGGGGGCAACTGAGGGGGGCAATCGACCGGGGCACCACCATGCCAACCCTTGGATCCGAGGCCCATGCCGGAGGAAACCCCTTTTTTGCCCGTCTGCCCCACTGATTCCAACCCGTAACCTACACCGACTGCTGAGGCCACTGATTGCGCGGCTGAAGGCTATTGCTGATAGGGAATTGGCAATCGTGGTAAAGTGAGCACGTGAAACATGCCAAGTGGGTTCCCGTGGGTAGACGGGCCATGTAGCTTGTGGGAGTCATTGCCTAGCATCCACACAGCCCTGGACACTGTGTGGGGGTCAGCACCACACATGGAGCAGCCAACATCCGAACAGCTCTCGGAACACGACCACGGCCGGAGAGTGGGTTGGTTCC
Organism: Scyliorhinus torazame; assembly: GCF_047496885.1. Lineage (NCBI taxonomy): Eukaryota > Metazoa > Chordata > Chondrichthyes > Carcharhiniformes > Scyliorhinidae > Scyliorhinus > Scyliorhinus torazame. The sequence continues at coordinate 162,509,365 of NC_092716.1, forward strand.
CTGGGGGGAGGGGGGGTTGCCTGGAGAGACAGGCAAAGGGTCTGGGGGTCAGCCCGCATCAGAATATTTGTGCAAAGAGTTGTTTAATGCGCTGTACAACACCCCATTCCTGATAGTGCCGCCCTCCCAACTCCCCCCAGCCCCCACCCCCACCCCCTCCCCACCCCCTCCCCACCCCCTACATAACCCCTACCCCTGCCCCTGTGCCCTCAGTGATGCTCAACGTGCCAGGCCCTCCTAGCTCTACCGCTACGTCTTGGTGTTTCCCCAGGATGCACATCTGAGGTGGGGGCAGCCAGCTGCTTATCTGGTCCCGTGGCCTTCAATGGCCCTGGCTGACGTCCTCTGGGGCCAGATGTCCCCAGCTCACTTGTCGGCTGCACATGCACAGCCATGCAGCCCTGTCCCGTGTGCTGACTGAAGATGCAGCCTCATTAGAGGAGTGGAACTCGGGAGAGCTGGTGGCCACCCTTGCCGCCCCATGGGACGGGCCCAGGTAAGCACACAGCACCCCTCCTCCCGATCGGTGCCCTTAGGGCCCTGGGGTTCACCTTGGGATGGAGGGACAGATGGTTCGAGCACCGGCTGGCCCTGCATCATTTGGCTCTTTCAGCCGTGGCGGATCCCCATTGTCTGCACCATGGCGTCGACGCCCTGGGCGATGCTCCTCAGTGACTGGGCAATGCTCTGCAGTGCCTCAGCCAAGCCCAACTGCGACAGGGACAAGCTCCGCAGCGTCTCGGCAATGCCCATCTGCGAGCGGTACATGTCCCGCAGAACCCCACCACGGTCAACCTGGTACGGGTGACATCACCCATGAGGCAGACATACTGCTGAGACCCTCAGCCATGGTCGTCACTGACTGAGCGACACCTTGGACACCTTCACTAATGGTGCCGACGTCGTGCACCAGGCTCTTCACTGCGGTCACCACCCTTGCAGCGTTGGCCTCGGCGACTGATTGTCGGCACCATCTTCTGCGTCCATAGCCTCTGGGACTCCTCCAAACAGCTATGGATCTGCTGGAATGACACTGACATCCCCCTCTGGACGTCCGGCCACTTCTTATCATCTCCATCAGCTCCGGGTACCTCTGTACCACAGGCTCAGCATCAGGCTGGGACCCAGCTGGGTTCTGGGATCCAGCAGTCCCCCGACTGCTGTCTTGCCTGGGAGTTCGTGCCTCCACCAGATGGACATCATCAGCAGTGTGGTGCTCACCAGATTGTGCCCCAGAATCCTGACCACTAACATGTCCCACCGAGGTATGTGTATCTGCACTGGTGGAGGGTGGGGATGACAGCTGTACCGCGACTATAACAGTTGCATCTTTAGTGCTCTCCACTGAGGTGTTCTCCTCGGAGTCAGGAAGGGGGCCCCCAGGGCTGGCCCGGCGCAGTCGGCTGGAGGACCTGCAGGAGAATGGACGTGTGGTCAGTGCGAGGGATGGGTCAGTCAATAAGGCAATCACTACTCACATTTGACAGGTCATCCAGTGGGGCCCGGTGGTTCCTCACCTCTGTGGCGTCCGCCAGCCTCCGCATCGATGACCGTCCTGTTCGCAGCCACGCCGGACAGCTCCAGGGCCCACTCCACCAAGGAGTTGAGGATTCTCAAGTCCGGCACCCCACCGCCAGTCTGGGTCCTCTCCCGCTGATTATGGGAGAGCTTTTCCTGAGGGGACACAGAGAGGGCATTGTTAGCCACATGCGTGGTTCACAGTTGTGGGGGGGTGAAGGGAGGGCTGGGGTGGGGGGAGGGTTGGAGGGGTGGGTGGAGGGAGTGCTGAAGGGGGAGGGGGCTGGAGGAAGGGTTGGAATCACCTGGGGCAGTGCTCCCTTGGTGGCTTGGGGGGGGTGGGGGGGAACGTTGGTGTCTACTCACTCGTGCTGCCCGATGTAGGTCGTTGACCTTCTTCCGACACTGGATGTCAGTCCTCCTGGTCACGCTGCCCGAGCTGACAGCTGCTGCCACCCAGGCAACACTGGCTGCCTTGTGGCTCACTCTCCGGGATCCTTGGAAGAACTGGACATCCCTCCTGGCCACCAACATGTCCAGTAGCCTCCCCAGGTCAGCACCCCCAAATCTTGAGGCCGGACTCCTCGGTGCCACTGTTACGAGCTGGCTGGGGTTGGCTGAGCAAATGCAGCCGAAGTGCTGCTCGACCTTGTTAGCGGGGAGCTGGTGAGCGCGGTCCCGGCGAATCAGCTGATGAGCCAGCATTCGGGGTCAGAAGCCAGTGAGGCCTCGGTAGGTCGGCCAACTAACGTTGGGTGGTGTTGCTGGCCTCGCCCAGCCGAGCGCAGGGAAACACGTGGCAATTCCTACTCGCTACCACACTGAGAAGTTTTTCCAGATAATCGCGACCTATGACAGTGCGTGAGATAGTGTGACTGTGACAGTGATAGTGATCGTGAGTGAGACTGTGACAGTGAGTGAGACTGTGACAGTGAGTGAGACTGTGACAGTGAGTGAAACTGTGCCAGTGAGTGAGACTGTGACAGTGAGTGAGACAGTGACTGTAACAGTAAGAGTGATAGTGGCAGTGAGTGAGACTGTGACTGTAACAGTGAGAGTGACAGTGACAGTGAGTGAGACTGTGACGGTGAATGAGACAGTGACTGTAACAGTGAGAGTGATAGTGACAGTGAGTGAGACTGTGACAGAGACTGTGCCAGTGAGTGAAACTGTGACAGTGAGCGAGACACTGACTGTAACAGTGAGCATGATAGTGACAGTGAACGAGACAGTGACTGTAACAGTGAGAGTGATAGTGACAGTGAGTGAGACTGTGACAGAGACTGTGCCAGTGAGTGAAACTGTGACAGTGAGCGAGACACTGACTGTAACAGTGAGCATGATAGTGACAGTGAACGAGACAGTGACTGTAACAGTGAGAGTGATAGTGACAGTGAGCGAGACCGTGACTGTAATAGTGAGAGTGATAGTGACAGTGAGTGAAACTGTGACAGTGAGTGAGACAGGGACTGAAATGAAATGAATGAAATGAAAATCGCTTATTGTCACAAGTAGGCTTCAAATGAAGTTACTGTGAAAAACTCCTAGTCGCCACATTCCGGCGCCTGTTCGGGGAGCTGGTACGGGAATCGAACCGTGCTGCTGGCCTGCCTTGGTCTGCTTTAAAAGCCAGCGATTTAGCGCAGTGCGCTAAACCAGCCCCAGAAACAGTGAGAGTGACAGTGAGTGAGACTGTGACTGTAACAGTGTGAGTGATAGTGACAGAGAGCGAGATTGTGACAGTGAGTGAGACAGTGCCAGTGAGTGAAACTGTGACAGTGAGTGAGACAGTGACAGTAACAGTGAGAGTGACTGTAACAGTGAGAGTGATAGTGACAGTGAGCGAGACTGTGACAGTGAGTGAGACAGTGACTGTAACAGTAAGACTGTGACAGTGAGCGAGACTGTGACAGTGAGTGAGACTGTGACAGTGAGTGAGACAGTGACTGAAACAGTGAGAGTGATAGTGACAGTGAGTGAGACTGTGACAGTGAGTGAGACAGTGACTGTAACAGTGAGAGTGATAGTGACAGTTAGTGAGACTGTGACAGTGAGTGAGACAGTGACTGTAACAGTAAGACTGTGACAGTGAGTGAGACTGTGCCAGTGAGTGAGACAGTGACTGAAACAGTGAGAGTGATAGTGACAGTGAGTGAGACTGTGTCAGTGAGTGAGACAGTGACAGTGAGTGAGACAGTGACTGTAAAAGTGAGAGTGAGAGTGACAGTGAGTGAGACTGTGACAGTGAGTGAGACAGTGACTGTAACAGTGAGAGTGATAGTGACACTGAGTGAGACTGTGACAGTGAGTGAGACAGTGACTGTAACAGTGAGAGTGATAGTGACAGTGAGTGAGACTGTGACTGTGAGTGAGACAGTGTCTGTAATAGTGACAGTGACTGTAATAGTGAGTGAGACTGTGACAGTGAGTGGGACAGTGACTGTAACAGTGACAGTGACTGTAATAGTGAGTGAGACTGTGACAGTGAGTGGGACAGTGACTGTAACAGTGACAGTGACTGTAATAGTGAGTGAGACTGTGACAGTGAGTGAGACAGTGACTATAACAGTGAGAGTGATAGTGACAGTGAGTGAGACTGTGACAGTGAGTGAGACAGTAACTGTAACAGTGACAGTGACTGTAATAGTGAGTGAGACTGTGACAGTGAGTGAGACAGTGACTGTAACAGTGAGTGAGACTGTGACAGTGAGTGAGACTGTGTCAGTGAGTGAGACAGTGACAGTGAGTGAGACAGTGACTGTAACAGTGAGAGTGATAGTGACACTGAGTGAGACTGTGACAGTGAGTGAGACAGTGACTGTAACAGTGAGAGTGATAGTGACAGTGAGTGAGACTGTGACAGTGAGTGAGACAGTGTCTGTAACAGTGACAGTGACTGTAATAGTGAGTGAGACTGTGACAGTGAGTGAGACTGTGTCAGTGAGTGAGACAGTGACTGTAACAGTGAGAGTGATAGTGACAGTGAGTGAGACTGTGACAGTGAGTGAGACAGTGACTGTAACAGTGAGAGTGATAGTGACACTGAGTGAGACTGTGACAGTGAGTGAGACAGTGACTGTAACAGTGAGAGTGATAGTGACAGTGAGTGAGACTGTGACAGTGAGTGAGACAGTGTCTGTAACAGTGACAGTGACTGTAATAGTGAGTGAGACTGTGACAGTGAGTGGGACAGTGACTGTAACAGTGACAGTGACTGTAATAGTGAGTGAGACTGTGACAGTGAGTGGGACAGTGACTGTAACAGTGACAGTGACTGTAATAGTGAGTGAGACTGTGACAGTGAGTGAGACAGTGACTGTAACAGTGAGAGTGATAGTGACAGTGAGTGAGACTGTGACAGTGAGTGAGACAGTGACTGTAACAGTGACAGTGACTGTAATAGTGAGTGAGACTGTGACAGTGAGTGAGACAGTGACTGTAACAGTGAGAGTGATAGTGACAGTGAGTGAGACTGTGACAGTGAGTGAGACTGTGTCAGTGAGTGAGACAGTGACAGTGAGTGAGACAGTGACTGTAACAGTGAGAGTGACTGTGACAGTGAGTGAGACTGTGACAATGAGTGAGATTGTGACAGTGAGTGAGACAGTGGCTGTGACAGTGAGTGAGACAGTGGCTGTGACAGTGAGAGTGACTGTGACAGCGAGTGAGACTGTGACAATGAGTGAGACTGTGACAGTGAGTGAGACTGTGACAGTGAGTGAGACTGTGACAGTGAGTGAGACAGTGGTTGTGACAGTGAGCGTAACTGTGACAGTGAGTGAGACAATAACTGTCAGTGAGTGAGACTGTGACAGTGAGTGAGACTGTGACAGTGTGTGAGACTGTGACAGCGAGTGAGACTGTGACAATGAGTGAGACTGTGAGTGGGACAGTGGCTGTGACAGTGAGTAAGACTGTGAGAGTGAGTGAGACTGTGACAGTGAGTGAGACAGTGGCTGTGACAGTGAGAGTGACTGTGACAGTGAGTGAGACTGTGACAATGAGTGAGACTGTGACAGTGAGTGAGGCAGTGGCTGTGACAGTGAGAGTGACAGTGAGTGAGACTGTGACAGTGAGTGAGACTGTGACAGTGAGTGAGACAGTGACTGTGACAGTGAGAGTAACTGTGACAGTGAGTGAGACAGTGACTGTAACAGTACGACTGTGACAGTGAGTGAGACAGTGGCTGTGACAGTGAGAGTAACTGTGACAGTGAGTGAGACTGTGACAGCGAGTGATACAGTGACTGTAACAGTGGGTAAGACTGTGACAGTGAGTGAGACTGTGACAGTGAGTGAGACAGTGGCTGTGACAGTGAGAGTAACTGTGACAGTGAGTGAGACTGTGACAGCGAGTGATACAGTGACTGTAACAGTGAGTAAGACTGTGACAGTGAGTGAGACTGTGACAGTGATTGAGACAGTGGCTGTGACAGTGAGCGTAACTGTGACAGTGAGTGAGACAATAACTGACAGTGAGTGAGACTGTGACAGTGTGTGAGACTGTGACAGTGAGTGAGACTGTGGCAGTGAGTGAGACTGTGACAGTGAGTGAGACTGTGGCAGTGAGTGAGACTGTGACAGTGAGTGAGTGAGACTGTGACAGTGAGTGAGACTGTGGCAGTGAGTGAGACTGTGACAGTGAGTGAAGCAGTGACTGTAACAGTGAGAGTGACTGTGACAGTGAGGGAAGCAGTGACTGTAACAGTGAGAGTGACTGTGACAGTACGTGAGACAGTGACTAGCAGTGAGAGTGATTGTGACAGTGAGTGAGACGTGGGACACAATCCTCCGGCCTCATTACCCTCGTGCTCAAGCGTAACCCGTCAGATGAATAGTGGGAGAGGCCGAAAACGGGAACCGCGCTTGGCGGCAAACAGTTTGCGATGCAATCGGCCTGCTCCCTTAGACGAATTCGGAATCCCGTCGTCGCGTGGCAAGAAACCAATTATCACCATTTAAGATCCATTTCCAAACCATTAACGAGAGCCACTCATCACCCAACAGCCTCCTGTCATTCAGCGGCCTCCGGCATGTGCTCACGCTGGCGCTAATTAGTACTCCTTTTTAAAAACGTGAACCTGACGGAAGGGCTTCTGTGGCGAGCGGAGGAGGGGAGGAGCCATCTTTGCACACAGACAAAGCGACCGGGGGTGCTCGCCTTGCCACCCCAATGCCTGGCGGGGGGTGGGGCCCTCGACTGAGGGTGGAGGACCCTCTGCAGGGGTGGGCCGCCATGGGAGGGTGGGGGGGGGGGGGCGGAAGGTGCTGGGGGGGGCAACTGAGGGGGGCAATCGACCGGGGCACCACCATGCCAACCCTTGGATCCGAGGCCCATGCCGGAGGAAACCCCTTTTTTGCCCGTCTGCCCCACTGATTCCAACCCGTAACCTACACCGACTGCTGAGGCCACTGATTGCGCGGCTGAAGGCTATTGCTGATAGGGAATTGGCAATCATGGTAAAGTGAGCACGTGAAACATGCCAAGTGGGTTCCCGTGGGTAGACGGGCCATGTAGCATCTGGGAGTCATTGCCTAGCATCCACACAGCCCTGGACACTGTGTGGGGGTCAGCACCACACATGGAGCAGCCAACATCCGAACAGCTCTCGGAACACGACCACGGCCGGAGAGTGGGTTGGTTCCCTGGGGGGAGGGGGGGTTGCCTGGAGAGACAGGCAAAGGGTCTGGGGGTCAGCCCGCATCAGAATATTTGTGCAAAGAGTTGTTTAATGCGCTGTACAACACCCCATTCCTGATAGTGCCGCCCCCCCAACTCCCCCCAGCCCCCACCCCCACCCCCTCCCCACCCCCTCCCCACCCCCTACATAACCCCTACCCCTACCCCTGTGCCCTCAGTGATGCTCAACGTGCCAGGCCCTCCTAGCTCTACCGCTATGTCTTGGTGTTTCCCCAGGATGCACATCTGAGGTGGGGGCAGCCAGCTGCTTATCTGGTCCCGTGGCCTTCAATGGCCCTGGCTGACGTCCTCTGGGGCCAGATGTCCCCAGCTCACTTGTCGGCTGCACATGCACAGCCATGCAGCCCTGTCCCGTGTGCTGACTGAAGATGCAGCCTCATTAGAGGGGTGGAACTCGGGAGAGCTGGTGGCCACCCTTGCCGCCCCATGGGACGGGCCCAGGTAAGCACTCAGCACCCCTCCTCCCGATCGGTGCCCTTAGGGCCCTGGGGTTCACCTTGGGATGGAGGGACAGATGGTTCGAGCACCGGCTGGCCCTGCATCATTTGGCTCTTTCAGCCGTGGCGGATCCCCATTGTCTGCACCATGGCGTCGACGCCCTGGGCGATGCTCCTCAGTGACTGAGCAATGCTCTGCAGTGCCTCAGCCATGCCCAACTGCGACAGGGACAAGCTCCGCAGCGTCTCGGCAATGCCCATCTGCGAGCGGTACATGTCCCGCAGAACCCCACCACAGTCAACCTGGTACGGGTGACATCACCCATGAGGCAGACATACTGCTGAGACCCTCAGCCATGGTCGTCACTGACTGAGCGACACCTTGGACACCTTCACTAATGGTGCCGACGTCGTGCACCAGGCTCTTCACTGCGGTCACCACCCTTGCAGCGTTGGCCTCGGCAACTGATTGTCGGCACCATCTTCTGCGTCCATAGCCTCTGGGACTCCTCCAAACAGCTATGGATCTGCTGGAAAGACACTGACATCCCCCTCTGGACGTCCGGCCACTTCTTATCATCTCCATCAGCTCCGGGTACCTCTGTACCACAGGCTCAGCATCAGGCTGGGACCCAGCTGGGTTCTGGGATCCAGCAGTCCCCCGACTGCTGTCTTGCCTGGGAGTTCGTGCCTCCACCAGATGGACATCATCAGCAGTGTGGTGCTCACCAGATTGTGCCCCAGAATCCTGACCACTAACATGTCCCACCGAGGTATGTGTATCTGCACTGGTGGAGGGTGGGGATGACAGCTGTACCGCGACTATAACAGTTGCATCTTTAGTGCTCTCCACTGAGGTGTTCTCCTCGGAGTCAGGAAGGGGGCCCCCAGGGCTGGCCCGGCGCAGTCGGCTGGAGGACCTGCAGGAGAATGGACGTGTGGTCAGTGCAAGGGATGGGTCAGTCAATAAAGCAATCACTACTCACATTTGACAGGTCATCCAGTGGGGCCCGGTGGTTCCTCACCTCTGTGGCGTCCGCCAGCCTCCGCATCGATGACCGTCCTGTTCTCAGCCACACCGGACAGCTCCAGGGCCCACTCCACCAAGGAGTTGAGGATTCTCAAGTCCGGCACCCCACCGCTAGTCTGGGTCCTCTCCCGCTGATTATGGGAGAGCTTTTCCTGAGGGGACACAGAGAGGGCATTGTTAGCCACATGCGTGGTTCACAGTTGTGGGGGGGTGAAGGGAGGGCTGGGGTGGGGGGAGGGTTGGAGGGGTGGGTGGAGGGAGTGCTGAAGGGGGAGGGGGCTGGAGGAAGGGTTGGAATCACCTGGGGCAGTGCTCCCTTGGTGGCTTGGGGGGGTGGGGGGGGACGTTGGTGTCTACTCACTCGTGCTGCCCGATGTAGGTCGTTGACCTTCTTCTGACACTGGATGTCAGTCCTCCTGGTCACGCTGCCCGAGCTGACAGCTGCTGCCACCCAGGCAACACTGGCTGCCTTGTGGCTCACTCTCCGGGATCCTTGGAAGAACTGGACATCCCTCCTGGCCACCAACATGTCCAGTAGCCTCCCCAGGTCAGCACCCCCAAATCTTGAGGCCGGACTCCTCGGTGCCACTGTTGCGAGCTGGCTGGGGTTGGCTGAGCAAATGCAGCCGAAGTGCTGCTCGACCTTGTTAGCGGGGAGCTGGTGAGCGCGGTCCCGGCGAATCAGCTGGTGAGCCAGCATTCGGGGTGGGAAGCCAGTGAGGCCTCGGTAGGTCAGCCAACTAACGTTGGGTAGTGTTGCTGGCCTCGCCCAGCCGAGCGCAGTTCCTACTCGCTACCACACTGAGAAGTTTTTCCAGATAATCGCGACCTATGACAGTGCGTGAGATAGTGTGACTGTGACAGTGATAGTGATCGTGAGTGAGACTGTGACAGTGAGTGAGACTGTGACAGTGAGTGAAACTGTGACAGTGAGTGAGACTGTGACAGTGAGTGAGACAGTGACTGTAACAGTGAGAGTGACAGTGAGTGAGACTGTGACGGTGAATGAGACAGTGACTGTAACAGTGAGAGTGATAGTGACAGTGAGTGAGACTGTGACAGAGACTGTGCCAGTGAGTGAAACTGTGACAGTGAGCGAGACAGTGACTGTAACAGTGAGAGTGATAGTGACAGTGAGCGAGACAGTGACTGTAACAGTGAGAGTAATAGTGACAGTGAGCGAGACCGTGACTGTAATAGTGAGAGTGATAGTGACAGTGAGTGAGACTGTGACAGAGACTGTGCCAGTGAGTGAAACTGTGACAGTGAGCGAGACAGTGACTGTAACAGTGAGAGTGATAGTGACAGTGAGCGAGACAGTGACTGTAACAGTGAGAGTAATAGTGACAGTGAGCGAGACCGTGACTGTAATAGTGAGAGTGATAGTGACAGTGAGTGAAACTGTGACAGTGAGTGAGACAGGGACTGAAATGAAATGAATTAAATGAAAATCGCTTATTGTCACAAGTAGGCTTCAAATGAAGTTACTGTGAAAAGCTCCTAGTCGCCACATTCCGGCGCCTGTTCGGGGAGGCTGGTACGGGAATCGAACCGTGCTGCTGGCCTGCCTTGGTCGGCTTTAAAAGCCAGCAATTTAGCGCAGTGTGCTAAACCAGCCCCAGAAACAGTGAGAGTGACAGTGAGTGAGACTGTGACAGTGAGTGAGACAGTGACTGTAACACTGTGAGTGATAGTGACAGTGAGTGAGACTGTGACAGTGAGTGAGACTATGTCAGTGAGTGAGACAGTGACTGTAACAGTGTGAGTGATAGTGACAGTGAGCGAGACTGTGACAGTGAGTGAGACAGTGACTGTAACAGTAAGACTGTGACAGTGAGCGAGACTGTGACAGTGAGTGAGACTGTGACAGTGAGTGAGACAGTGACTGTAACAGTGTGAGTGATAGTGACAGTGAGCGAGACTGTGACAGTGAGTGAGACAGTGCCAGTGAGTGAAACTGTGACTGTGAGTGAGACAGTGACTGTAACAGTGAGAGTGACTGTAACAGTGAGAGTGATAGTGACAGTGAGCGAGACTGTGACAGTGAGTGAGACAGTGACTGTAACAGTAAGACTGTGACAGTGAGCGAGACTGTGACAGTGAGTGAGACTGTGACAGTGAGTGAGACAGTGACTGAAACAGTGAGAGTGATAGTGACAGTGAGTGAGACTGTGACAGTGAGTGAGACAGTGACTGTAACAGTGAGAGTGATAGTGACAGTGAGCGAGACAGTGACTGTAACAGTGAGAGTGATAGTGACAGTGAGTGAGGCTGTGACAGTGAGTGAGACAGTGACTGTAACAGTAAGACTGTGACAGTGAGTGAGACTGTGCCAGTGAGTGAGACAGTGACTGAAACAGTGAGAGTGATAGTGACAGTGAGTGAGACTGTGACAGTGAGTGAGACTGTGTCAGTGAGTGAGACAGTGGCAGTGAGTGAGACAGTGACTGAAACAGTGAGAGTGATAGTGACAGTGAGTGAGACTGTGACAGTGAGTGAGACAGTGACAGTGAGTGAGACAGTGACTGTAACAGTGAGAGTGATAGTGACAGTGAGTGAGACTGTGACTGTAACAGTGAGAGTGATAGTGACAGTGAGTGAGACTGTGACAGTGAGTGAGACAGTGACTGTAACAGTGAGAGTGATAGTGACAGTGAGTGAGACTGTGACAGTGAGTGAGACAGTGACTGTAACAGTGAGAGTGATAGTGACACTGAGTGAGACTGTGACAGTGAGTGAGACAGTGACTCTAACAGTGAGAGTGATAGTGACAGTGAGTGAGACTGTGACAGTGAGTGAGACAGTGACTGTAACAGTGACAGTGACTGTAATAGTGAGTGAGACTGTGACAGTGAGTGGGACAGTGACTGTAACAGTGACAGTGACTGTAATAATGAGTGAGACTGTGACAGTGAGTGAGACAGTGACAGTGAGTGAGACTGTGTCAGTGAGTGAGACAGTGACAGTGAGTGAGACTGTGTCAGTGAGTGAGACAGTGACAGTGAGTGAGACAGTGACTGTAACAGTGAGAGTGATAGTGACAGTGAGTGAGACTGTGACTGTAACAGTGAGAGTGATAGTGACAGTGAGTGAGACTGTGACAGTGAGTGAGACAGTGACTGTAACAGTGAGAGTGATAGTGACAGTGAGTGAGACTGTGACAGTGAGTGAGACAGTGACTGTAACAGTGAGAGTGATAGTGACACTGAGTGAGACTGTGACAGTGAGTGAGACAGTGACTCTAACAGTGAGAGTGATAGTGACAGTGAGTGAGACTGTGACAGTGAGTGAGACAGTGACTGTAACAGTGACAGTGACTGTAATAGTGAGTGAGACTGTGACAGTGAGTGGGACAGTGACTGTAACAGTGACAGTGACTGTAATAATGAGTGAGACTGTGACAGTGAGTGGGACAGTAGGTGCAAAATGTTGGTCGTGTTGGGCTCTCGCTTGAGCGCAACGCGGCAGGTGAATGCTGGGAAAGCCCTCAAGCGAGCCTCCCGACACCCTCCGTGCCTCACGAGATTATGCGGAGCCCTGCAAGGCATCGGAGTCAAAACCTGCCCCAAATGGGCGGGATGAATGACGTTCACGGAAGTAGGTCATGACTTGCCTGCGCGGGATCCAATGGCTCCCTTCGATTCACCAGCCTCCCCAGGGAGGCTACAGCTGGGTGCCGATCAGTGCTGGTCCATACGTGGACCAGGCGGACCAGAACCTGGGGGGGTCGCTTCAGGGTGGTCAGGTCTATGTAGGCGGCTCCCTAGCCCTCCCCCGGAATGCGGGCACCTTGGCACTGCCCAGCTGGCACCTTGACACTGCCACCCTGACACTGCCAAGGTGCCCGGGTGGGAGTGCCAAGCCGGCAGGAGCACTGCCATAGTGGCTGTGCAATGGTCCCTGAGTGCCAGGATGTCACTGCCAAAGGCCAGGGGCTGAGGGGAACCTTGCTCATAAAATGAGGGTGGGAGTGTGCAGGGAAGGTAAGTAGCAGCCTTGGAAAGTTGGAGGGGCTCATGGGTAGGGCTCCTGGAAGGGTGGGGGTGTTGTACGGGGTTTGGGGGGGCCAAACAAAGTGGGTCCCCCAAGGACCCCATAGTGGGGTGAAATCACTTGGGGTGTGGGGTAGTGCCCATGTGTGTGGGGGGTGACATTGCTCATGGGTGGGGGGGGGGACCCACAAGCTCACTTAGAGATCATGGCACCCTTTCAAAATGGTGCCCCAATCTCTGAGTTCTGGGGCGGGATTCTCCGACCCCCCCCGCCGGGTTAGAGAATCGCCGGGGGGGTCGGCGTAAATCCCGCCCCCGCCGGCCGCCGCATTCTCCGGTGCCGGGGTTTTGGCGGGGGCGGGAATCACGCCGCGCTGGTCGGCGGCCGCTGGCAGCAGCCCCCCCCCCCCCCCGGCGTTTCTCTGGCCCGCGTTGGGCCGAGTGGCGGCACATTTTCGGCCGGTCCTGCCGGCGTAAATTACAACAGGTACTTACTGGTGGGACCTGGCTCTGCGGGCGGCTTCTGGGGTCCTCGGGGGGGCGCTGGGGGATCTGGCCCCGGGAGGTGCCCCCACGGTGGCCTGGCCAGCGATCGGGGCCCACCGATCCGCGGGCGGGCCTGTGCTGTGGGGGCACGCTATTCCTCCGTGTCGACTGCTGTCAGCCTCCGCGATGGCTGAAGCGGAGATGAACCCCCCCCGCGCATGCGCTGGGATGACGCCAGCACACGCTGGCGCTCCCGCGCATGCGGCAACTCGCGCCGGCCGGCGGAGGCCCTTCGGCGCCAAGCCCCTTCTGCGCTGGCTGGCGGGGCGCAAACCACTCCAATGCCGGTCTACTCAGGATTCAGGGCAATGTGGTGAACTGGATAAAAGGTTGGCTTAGTAACAGGAAACAAAGGGTAATGGTCGATTGCTGCCCTTGCAATTGGAAAGTTGTTTCAAGTGGTGTTCCACAGGGCTCAGTGTTGGGACCCTTACTGTTTGTGTTATATATTAACTACTTGGGGGGCACGATTGGGAGATTTGCAGATGATACAAAAGTTGGTCTTGTGGTGGACAGTTAGAGGATAGCTATAATCTTCAAAATGATATAGATGGGTTGGCAGAGTGGGTGGTAAAGTGGCAGATGGAATTTAACACAGAGAAGTGTGAGGTCATGCATTTAGGGACGTCAAACTATTGTAGAGAGTACACAATAAATGGGACTACAATAAGAGGGGTAGATGAAGTGGGACATCTTGGTGTACAAGTACACAGGTCCCTAAAGGAATCCGCACCTTCGGGGTGGCCCGACGCCGGAGCGGCTCATGCCACTCCTCGGCGCCGGAGTTGCCCGCCCTGCCGGTTTTTGAAGAATCCCGCCCCTGATCTCTCTCCAGTTCTAAAGAAAATTCTCAGCGTAGACTAAACTGGTGAGAAACTCCCCAGGCCCAGAAAAGTGTAATTGACTAGGGGTGGGGAACTCGCCGGCAGAGCCAGTGGGAAACTCCCTTAAAACCCACCACAAATTAACTCAGAAATGTTTGGGGAGAATCGGGCCCATGGGTTGAATTCTCCGCTGTGTGCGCCAGTGGTAAATTCCAGATGTGGCGGAGAATCCAGTGTCAAGGAAAGATATTGGCACCGATCCGTTTTCGATGCTCTGGTCCCTGCTAGCGTCAGGAGCGAGATTCACAAATGGGTCATTGAGACCTATTTGCACCCTATTAATGGGCCTATTCTCCGGCCGACATGATTCTCCAGTCCTCTGGGCCGAAAATCACATGGGCGAGAATTACTACTGGTCTTGACAAATGTGGCCCTGATGTAGTGGACCTCTCGGTGAGCCAAGGTGTAATTTAAAAAAATTAAAAATTTAGAGGACCCAATTAATTTTTTCCAATTAAGGGGCAATTTAGCGTGGCCAATCCACCTACCCTGCACATCTTTAGGTTGTGGGGGCGAAACCCACGCAGACACGGGGAGAATATGCAAACTGCACACGGACAGTGACCCAGGGCAGGGATTCAAACCTGGAACCTCGGCTAACCCACTGCGCCACCGTGCTGCCCTCCAAGGTGTAATTTTTTTATGGGAGTTGTCCCCAAAGTCCATCCGAGGACCACCCCCCACAATGCAAGACCTTTCCACCCCATTTCCACCAGACCCCTCCACCGCCACCCCACCAGAGACGCCCAATTGAGGAAATCTCTCCACCAGAAACCCCCTAATTAAAGTGACCCCTAACTGAGGCCCCTAAATAAAGAGAGCTCCCCCCCAGAGACCATGGTTGCTTTACTTAGGGGGTCTCTGTGGGGGGTGTCTTTTTTTAGTGGGTCCCGGGGTCTCTTTATTTAGAGTGTCTCTGGGGTGTCTGTTTATTCAGGGGGTCTCTGGGGTGTCTGTTTATTTAGGGGGTCTCTGGGATGTCTGTTTAGTTTGGGGGTCTCTGGGGCATCTGTTTATTTAGGGGATCTCTGGGGTTCTCTTTATTTAGGGGTCTCTGTGGCATCTGTTTATCCAGGGGGTCTCTGGGGTTCTCTATATTTAGGGGGTCTGTGGGGAATCTCTTTATTAAGGGGGTCCCTGTGGGGGTTTTCTTTATTTAGGAGGTCTCTGGGGTGTCTGTTTATTTAGGGGGTCTCGGTGGGAGGATCTCTTTAAATAGGGGGTCTCTTGTTGGGGGGTGTCAGATCACCCCCCTACTGGGGGAGAGGGGGCAGGTTGGTGACCCAGAAAATACCAGGGTGGGCCTGAATTGCGCTGTGGGGTGGAAAGGGCCCAGCCATCATTGGGCTGTCCCCAGAAATTGGTGGTCCGACAGTGGGATTCCCAAGGGAATCCCTCACAATCCTCACCATGTCAAAATTTGAATGGCTAAGGATTGGGAATCGCTTCCTGATTTGTGCCAGCAGCAGGAGCGCAAATCAGGTGCAATTCAGCTGCAGCGGGACAACGTAGTATCCCAAACAGAGAATCCAGCCCAATGTATATAACTCCACAGGGAACCCTTCCCCTTAATCGAAACAAAAATCCATTAGCTCAAACTTTTACAATGCCCTAATTGTATCCCTGGCTCCCAAAATCTTTCAAACCAGGGTTCTTTAAAAGCACTACCACAGCAGTCATACACACACTAACCCAGGTTTTTAACCCTTACTGCACCAAATACTTATAATACAATATATATCTGAAATTCCTACATTCATCACAGGTTCAACAAGATGCAGAGCTTTATTTTGAAGCTGTTAACATTACAAACTGCTATGTTAGACTGCCTATTTTCCCGTGCAAACGGTCACACAATTGCTCTCTTACAATGCCCCTGTTCAGCTACAAGGCTGCTTGTGGGGAAACACGAAGAACATTATGAATACAGAACAATTTATCTCCCTTTAAATCAAAAGTACCTGACACAATAAACAGTATAACATTAATAATCAATTACCAACATGAACAATCAAGCAACAACAACATTCAATACTTCAGACGTTCCGGAGGTTGGTATTCTCTGTGTGGCGAATCTCAGGCATCTACTTTTTAGTACTTGAAGCAACCTTTGATGTCTTTGGCTTGGTGTGAGTGTCGTCAGTGATGATCTTCACCGGAGTCAGTATAATGACCTGAGGTTGACTTGGTGTTTTATTCGCAATGGAAATGCTGTTTTCCACAATTGGTTTGATTAGTGTCAGGCTCTCAGGAAGGTCTAGATTCTACCTGAGGCAGTTTGGTCCTTGTCATCAAACATTGTTCTGCATGCCTTCTCCATATTACATCGTCTCGGGTTTGTACAGTGTAGGAGACCGGTCCTGTCTGTGCCAAGATGGTGGCAGGAATCCACTTTTCACTTGTGGTATAATTTCTTGCCAGAACGTCTTGATCCTGGCAACAAAATGTGATATTTCACCTTGTTCTCCCGCCATATGGCCTGATCCTGCTGATGTTTGTCGACAATTTCTTTAGTCTTGGGTGGTTTAAAGAAATCGCATGCTGTGCGTAGTTGCCGTTTAACCATTAGCAATGCCGGAGAAATTTGGGTTGTTGAGTGCGCAGTATTCCTGTACATGAGCAGGAATTGACTCAAATGTTTAGACAATGAACCTTGTTCTCTGGTTGCCTTTAACAAATGTTTCATTGTCTGTATGAAATGTTCTGCCAGCCCATTTGTGGCAGGGTGATAAGGAGCAGATCGGATGTGTTGAAATCCGTTGTCCTTCAATTAGGATGTGAACTCTTGAGATATGAACTGTGGTCCATTATTAGTCACCAGTTTTTCAGTGTAACAGAATTTGCTGAATGTTTCACCCAATCTCTCAATTGATATTCACTTCATGATGGCAACTTCAGGCCATTCAAGTGAGCATCGACTAAAATGAGAAACATTTCAAACGGTCCGGCGTACTCAACATGTACCCACTACCAGGCCTCTTCCGGCCATTCCCATGGGTGCAATGGGGCTAATGGCAGCAGATTCCGCACTTGTGGTCAGAAAAACCACATCCTGCCTTCTCCTCGATTTGGCATCTAGCCCTGGCCACTAAAAATAGCTCCTGGCGATCTTCTTCATCCTTCCAATACCTCAGTGGCCCTTGTGTAATTGGTTTTCTACACATTTTCATAATGTTGATGGAATGATGACTCTCATTCCTCAGAGGAGACAATGTGCCTGTACGGATAATTCAAGACTTCTTGTGAAATATGGCTTGAATTCAGGGTTTGCTCCTTAAGTCTTGCCTTGAAGCACCATTTCCAAAACCTCTGAGAGTACTGGATCACTTCTGGTATGCTTCTTCAACTATCCTGCACAGTAAGAAGTCTTATAACACCAGGTTAAAGTCCAACAGGTTTGTTTCGAATCACTAGCTTTCAGAGCACAGCTCCGTCCTCAGCTGAATTCACCTGAAGAAGGAGCTGTGCTCCGAAAGCTAGTGATTCGAAACAAACCTGTTGGACTTTAACCTGGTGTTTTAAGACTTCTTACTGTGCTCACCCCAGCCCAACGCTGGCATCTCCACATCATAACTATCCTGCAGTTAGAGATGATATCTACTTGCTCAAAGTAGAAAATGTTTCCACACAAACTGCTGATCAATTAACTACTTGTCGTGGTGGTTGGGAGAGTCCAACTGTGAAGGATTGACTGACGATACTTGATTGTGAATCTGTGTGTTGACATGACCAATGCCCACCTCTGCATTTTGCTCGCTGCCAGTGATGGAATTCTGCAATGAAGTCGAAACATCATTGTTTATGGACGATGATCCATAATTGCTTTCAGCTTTATTCAAGGCCCTTGGCATGAAGGCTCTCGGCTTCTTTTCACCGGTGGGGATTATGCTGGAAATTATCACCCCAATCCCATAAGGAGACGTGTCACATGCCAGTTGCAGGGTAAATTTAGATCAAAATGTGTCAGGGCTTCTGACTTGAGTCGCCTCTCTTTAGCTTGATATGAAAATGAAAATCGCTTATTGTCACAAGTAGGCTTCAAATTAAGTTACTGTGAAAAGCCCCTAGTCGCCACATTCTAGCGCCTGTTCGGGGAGGCTGTTACGGAAATTGAACCGTGTTGCTGGCCTGCCTTGGTCTGCTTTCAAAGCCAGCGATTTAGCCCTGTGCTAAACAGCCCCGGTGTGCTTGCACGAATGCTCTCTCACAGTGATTCCCCCATTTCCACTTTTAAGTTTGAAACAGTAAATTGTTCAAGGATTTTAGAATAATTGCCAGATTAGGGACAAATCTTCCGTAATAAGATTCCGTAGGCCCAACAAAGATCGAATTTGGTTGATATTTTGAGGTGCGGGTGCCTTGTTAATGGCTTTTAATACGATCCTGGACCAGACCCCAACAGTTGTTAGGATACCGGACAAAAACCCCAATAGTTTATTTAATTTGTAAGACAGTGAGGAAAGGATACATTGCCCCAGGAGTGATTTCACACACAAATAGGGATATGGCATATTAAACTTTATTATTAACACAGGATTAGTTACTTTCATATCATAAAGACAATAGTTTACAATTACCAGTTTAAACAATGCTTCACAATGAAATGAACCCGGGGCGGCACGGTGGTGCCGTGGTTAGCACTGCTGCCTCTCATTGCCGAGGACCCCGGTTCAATCCTGGCCCCGGGTCATTGTCCGTATGGAGTTTTCACATTCTCCCCATGTCTGCGTGGGTCTCACCCCCACAACCCAAAGATGTGTAGGTGGATTGGCCAAGACAAATTGCCCCTTAATTGGGAAAAAGAAACAATGAAATGAAATCCTGCTAACTTTTATCTCCACTTAAGCAAACCCCATCTCAGGGGCGAGATTCTCCGAGCCCCCACTGGGTCAGAGAATCGCCAGGGGCTGGCGTGAATCCCGCCCCCGCCGGTTGCCGAATTCTCCAGCACCGGATATTCGGCGGGGGCGGGAATCGCGCCGCGCCGGTTGGCGGCCCCCCCCCCCCCGCGATTCAGCGTCCCGGATGGGCCGAAGTCCCGCTGCTAAAATGCCTGTCCTGCCGGCGTAGATTAAACCACCTACCTTACCGGCGGGACAAGGCGGCGCGGGCGGGCTCCGGGGTCCTGGGGGGGGGGCGCGGGGCGATCTGGCCCCCACGGTGGCCTGGCCCGCAATCGGGGCCCACCGATCCGCGGGCGGGCCTGTGCCATGGGGGCACTCTTTTCCTTCCGCCTTCGCCACGGTCTCCACCATGGCGGAGGCGGAAGACTCCCTCCACTGTGCATGTGCGGGAATGCCGTCAGCGGCCGCTAACGCTCCCGCGCATGCGCCGCCCGGGGCACCAAAGGCCTTTTCCGCCAGCTGGCGGGGCGGAAATTCGTCCGGCGCAGGCCTAGCCCCTTAAGGTTGGGGTTCGGCCCCCCAAGATGCGGAGCATTCCGGTCCTTTGGGGCGGCGCGATGCCCAACTGATTTGCGCCGTTTTGCGCGCCAGTCGGCGGACATCGCGCCGATACCGGAGAATTTCGCCCAGGTCACAATCCACTTTCAAATAGTTAGCAAATACAGGATTAGCTGCCAAAACATGGATAGAAATCTTTTGAGAGTGTTTGAAGAGAGAGAAACCTGGGGCGTCATTCTCCGACCCCCCGCCGGGTCGGAGAATGGCTGTTGGCCGCCGTGAATCCCGCCCCCGCCCCCGCCGAAGTCTCTGGTACCGGAGATTGGGCGGGGACGGGAATCGGGCCGCGCCGGTATGAGGGACCCCCCGCTCAATTCTCCGGCCCGGATGGGCCGAAGTCCCGCCCAGAAATTGCCTGTCATAGAATCATAGAATCATAGAAGTTTACTGCATGGAAACAGGCCCTTCGGCCCAACCAGTCCATGCCGCCCAGTTTTTACCATTAAGCTAGTCCCAGTTGCCCGCACTTGGCCCATAACCCTCTATACCCATCTTACCCATGTAACTATCTAAATACTTTTTAAAAGACACAATTGTACCCGCCTCTACTACGACCTCTGGCAGCACATTCCAGACACTCACTACCCTCTGAGTGAAGAAATTGCCCCTCTGGGCCCTTCTGAATCTCTCCCCTCTCACCTTAAACCTATGCCCTCTAGTTTTAGACTCCCCTACCTTTGGGAAAAGATGTTGACTATCTACCTTATCTATGCCCCTCATTATTTTATAGACCTCTATAAGATCACCCCTAAGCCTCCTACGCTCCAGGGAAAAAAGTCCCAGTCTATCCAGCCTCTCCTTATAACTCGAACCATCAAGTCCCGGTAACATCCTAGTAAATCTTTTCTGCACTCTTTCTAGTTTAATAATATCCTTTCTATAATAGGGTGACCAGAACTGCACACAGTATTCCAAGTGTGGCCGTACCAATGTCTTGTACAACTTCAACAAGACGTCCCAACTCCTGTATTCAATGTTCTGACCAATGAAACCAAGCATGCCGAATGCCTTCTTCACCACCCTGTCCACCTGTGACTCCACCTTCAAGGAGCTATGAACCTGTACTCCTAGATCTTTTTGTTCTATAACTCTCCCCAACGCCATACCATTAACTGAGTAGGTCCTAGCCTGATTCGATCTGCCAAAATGCATCACCTCAATTTATCTAAATTAAACTCCATCTGCCATTCGTCGGCCCACTGGCCTAATTGATCAAAATCCTGTTGCAATCCTAGATAACTTTCTTCACTATCCACTGACCCACCAATCTTGGTGTCATCTGCAAACTTACTAACCATGCCTCCTAAATTCTCATCCAAATCATTAATATAAATCACAAATAACAGTGGACCCAGCACCGATCTCTGAGGCACACCACTGGTCACAGGCCTCCAGTTTGAAAAACAACCCTCTACAACCACCCTCTGTCTTCTGTCGTCCAGCCAATTTTGAATCCAATTGGCAGCCTCACCCTGGATCCCGTGAGCTTTAACCTTCTGCAACAACCTACCATGCGGTACCTTGTCAAAGGCTTTGCTAAAGTACATGTAGACAATGTCTACTGCACTGCCCTCATCTACCTTCTTGGTCACCCCCTCAAAAAACTCAATCAAATTTGTGAGACATGGGGCGTCATTCTCCGACCCCCCGTCGGGTCGGAGAATGGCTGTAGGCCGCCGTGAATCCCGCCCCCGCCGAAGTCTCCGGTACCGGAGATTGGGCGGGGGCGGGAATCGGGCCGCGCCGGTTGGCGGGACCCCCCGCTGGTTTCTCCGGCCCGGATGGGCCGAAGTCCCGCCCAGAAATTGCCTGTCCCGCCGGCGTAAATCAAACCTGGTATTTACCGGCGGGACCAGGCGGCGTGGGCGGGCTCCGGGGTCCTGGGGGGGGGGGCGCGGGGCGATCTGACCCCGGGGGGTGCCCCCACGGTGGCCTGGCCCACGATCGGGGCCCACCAATCCGCGGGCGGGCCTGTGCCGTGGGGGCACTCTTTCCCTTCCGCCTCCGCTACGGCCTCCACCATGGCGGAGGCGAAAGAGACTCTCCCCACTGCGCATGCGCGGGAAACTGACAGTGGCCGCTGACACTCCCGCGCATGCGCCGCATTTCCGCGCCAGCTGGCGGGGCAACAAACGCCATTTCCGCCAACTGGCGGGGCGGAAATCCCTCCGGCGTCAGCCTAGCCCCTCAATGTTGGGGCTAGGCCGCCAAAGATGCGGAGCATTCCGCACCTTTGGGCCGGCGTGATGCCCGTCTGATTGGCGCCGTGTTTGGCGCCAGTCGCGGACATCGCGCCGTTGGGGGAGAATTTCGCCCATGATTTTCCACGCACAAAGCCATGCTGACTGCCCCGAATCAGTCCTTGCCTCTCTAAATGCTTGTAGATCCTGTCTCTCAGAATACCTTCTACCAACTTACCTACTACAGACGTTAGGCTCACCGGTCTGTAGTTCCCAGGCTTTTCCCTGCTGCCCTTCTTAAACAAGGGCACAACATTCGCCACTCTCCAATCTTCAGGTACCTCACCTGTGGCTGCCGATGATTCAAATATCTCTGTTAGGGGACCCACAATTTCCTCCCTAGCCTCCCACAACATCCTGGGATACATTTCATCAGGCCCCGGGGATTTATCTACCTTGATGCGCTTTAAGACTTCCAGCACCTCCTCCTCTGTAATATGCACACTTCTCAAGACATCACTATTTATTTCCCTTAGTTTCCTAACATCCATGCATTTCTCCACCGTGAATACCGATGAGAAATATTCATTCAGGATCTCACCCAACTCTTGTGGCTCTGCACATAGATGTCCTTGTTGATCCTTGAGAGGCCCTACTCTGTCCCTAGTTACTCTTTTTCCCTTTATGTATCTGTAGAAGCTCTTTGGATTCTCCTTTGCATTATTTGCCAAAGCAATTTCATGTCCCCTTTTTGCCCTCCTGATTTCCCTCTTAACTCTATTTCGACAATCTCTATACTCTTCAAGGGATCCACTTGATCCCAATTGTTTATGTACGTCATATGCCTCCTTCTTCTTTTTGAACAGAGTCTCAATATCTCGAGTCATCCAGGGTTCCTTACTTCTACCAGCCTTGCCCTTCACTCTAAAGGGAATGTGCTTACCCTGAACCCTGGTTAACACATTTTTAAAAGCCTCCCATTTACCAGCCGTCCCTTTGCCTGCCAACAGTCTCCCCCAATCTACCTCTGAAAGTTCCTGTCTGATACCATCAAAATTGGCCTTGCCCCAATTAAGAATTTTAACTCTTGGGCCAGACCTATCACTCTCCATAGCTATCTTAAAACTAATGGAGTTATGGTCACTTGCCCCAAAGTGATCCCTCACTAACACTTCTGTCACTTGCCCTTCCTTATTTCCCAAGACGAGGTCAAGTTTTGCCCCCTCTCTAGTCGGTCCATTCACATACTGAATGAGAAATTCCTCCCGGCGCTCCCACGCATGTGCCAACTCGCGCCGGCCGGCGGAGGTCCTTCGGCGCCGGTTGGCGTGGTGCCAAGCCCCTTCCGCGCCAGCCGGCGCGAGTTGGCACATGCGTGGGAGCGCCAGCGTGTGCTGCCATCATCCCAGCGCATGCGCAGGGGTGCTTCATCTCCGCGCCGCCCATCGTGCACCGGTACACCAGCCAGCGCGGAGGAATAGAGTGCTCCCACGGCACAGGCACGCCCGCGGATTGGTGGGCTCCGATCGCGGGCCAGGCCACCATTGCCCCCCCCCCCCCCCGGGTCAGATCCCCCCACGCTCCCTCGAGGACCCCGGAGACCGCCCGCGGAGCCAGGTCCCGCCGGTAGGTTCCTGTCGAACATACGCCGGCGGGACCCGCCGAAAAGGGGCGGCCACTCGGCCCATTGCGGGCCGGCGAATCTCCGGGGGGGGGCCACTGCCAGTGGCTGCTGACCGGCGTAGCGCGATTCCCGCCCCCGCCAAATCCCCGGCGCCGGAGAATTCGGCAACCGGCGGGGGCGGGATTCTCGCCGCCCCGCCCCCCCCCCCCCCGGCGATTCTCCGACCCGGCGGGGGGTCGGAGTATCCCACCCCTGAACCCTGTCAGAATAATGCAAAATCTCTGGCTGTATTCTTTAGAAACTGCTTCACAGCTCGTCTTCCAGCCAAAAACTAAACTTTGTCTGCCTGCTAGAGGCCTGTTACAACCCTAGCTCCTCCTATTTGTTACATCATCCTTGTCCCATTCAAATCCGATTACCTGATTATTTAAGCTTAAACACAATGGGGATTCTCCGCTCTCCCAAACGCTTATTTCTTGGCCGTGCGCTGTTTGCTGGTGGCGGGATTCTATCTTTCTGTCACTTGTCAATGGGATTTCCTATTGTAACCACCCCATGCCAGTGGGATACCCAGGATCGGAGAGTGCTGCCGGTGGGAAAAGTGAATCGCAACGATGGGAGAATTTCGGCTAATGTCTCTAATTATCTAATCCTCACGAAACCTTCTATATATTAACAAAATTCCATTGACCCAAACTTTTACGATGCTTTAATTATCTCTTCTAGCCAAAGTATCTGTCTTTTAAACCAAGCCTTTTAAAAAGGATTACTACAACAGGCATACACACACTAATCCAGGTGTTTAACCCTTCCTGTACCAACTACATATAATACAATATAATCTGAAATTCCTACATTTCATCACACTTTGACTTTCTTGATGTTAATGACATGACCCAGATATTCAACTGAAGATTGGAAAATTGCACATTTGTCTTTTTGAGCCCTCAATCCATAATCTTCTAATCTCTGGAGTTTCGCATCTAGGTTGCAGAGATGTTCTTCCTCATTCTTCTCAGTAACCAAGATGCCATCCAGGTAACACTGGACTCCATCTAATCTGCTTAAGATTTGTTCCATAGCTCGTTGGCACAATGCTGACCCTGAAGTGATGCCAAATTATAATCTTTTGTATCAAAATTACCCTTTGTGGGTCACAATCATCAATGATTGTTGTGAATCTTGATTCACGCTCATTTGAAGATATCCTTGGCTGAGGTCTATTTTACTGAAGTGTTGGCCTCCAGCCAACCCAGTGAATAGGTCATCAATTCGGCAAAAGGGTACTCTGCACACTGTACAGGATTGATAGTGACTTTAAAATCGCCACAAAAGGGGGCAGCACAGTGGTGCAGTGGTTAGTAGTGGTGCCTCATGGCACCGAGGAGCCGGGTTCGATCCTGGTGCCGGGTTACTGTCTGTCTGGAGTTCTCACATTCTCCCCGTGTCTTACCGCGACAACCCAAAGATGTGCAGGGTAGGTGAATTGGTCACGCTAAATTGCCCCTTAATTGGAAAAAAGAATTGGGAACTTTAAATTTTAAAAAGAAAATTGCCACAAATGCATGTGGATCTATCTTCTCTCATCAAGGGTACAATCGGTGTAACCTAACCACTCACATCAATGGGTTCAAGAACTCCCGCTCTTACCAGCCATTCTAATTCTGTCTCTACCTTAGGTCTGATTGCATACGGCCAGAAGCAGACTTACAATGAAACACACCGTGCCCAGGCACAGGGCCCTGATTAATGGGTTGGGCCTATGCATGCTGGTGACTGTGGGAAGTTCTTGGGCACCAGTTGGGTGACTTGGGCAAGGTTTTGTGCCTGATGAGGAGCCCAATTTGGGGTTCACGTGCAATTCACCCATTGTTCCCCCATCCACGCCGGGCACATTGGAGTCGCTGAATCGCACCCATGGTATTTGTAACAATTAGTAACTGTGTTTGGGGCACTGAATAATATAGTTTGTGCCACTGAGTAATTGTGTTTCTGACACTGAGTAATAGCATTTAAGACACTAAGAAATTGTGTTTGGGACAGTATTATTTGTGACACTGAATAATAGTGTGTGTGATACTGAGTAATAGTTTTTGACACCGCATAATAGTGTGTGTGAGTGAGTATTGTGTTTGTGACTATGAGAAATTGTATTCCTGACACGCAGTAATGGTTGGGTAACATTGCATAATAATAATTGTATTCACGAGTATTTATATTTATGGCACTGAGTAATCGTTTGTTACAGTGAGTATTCGTGTTTTTTCACTGAGTAATAGTATTTGTGACACTGAGTATTTCTGTTTGTGACACTGAGGAATAATATTTGTAGCACTGTGTAATAGTACAGGTGACACTGAGTAATAGTGTTTGTGACGCTAAGCTAATGCATTTGAGATTCTGCGTATTTCTATTTGTGACACTGAGTAACACTGTTAGTGACACAAAATAATACTGTTTCTGACGCTGATTAATAATGTGTTTCACTGAATGATAGTGTTGATGATACTCCATAATAGCATTTGCAACACTGAGTAATTATCTTTCTGACAATGAATAATACTATTCGTGATACTGAATAATAGCGTGTGTGTGACACTGATTGATGGTGTTTGTGACATTGGGGAATAATATTTGTGGCATGTTTAATGGTATATGTGATAATGAGTATTCGTGTTTGTGACATGGAGTAATATTTATGACACTATGTAATACTATTTGTTAAGCTGAGTAACTGTGTTTGTGATACTGAGTAACTGTGTATGTGACACTGAGTAACACTGTTTGTGACACTGAGTAACTGTGTTTGTGACGCTGAATAACTGTGTTCATGATACTGAGTAACTGTGTTTGTGGCAATGAGTAACGGTGTTTGTGACACTGAGTAATTGTGTTTTTGATACTGAGCACCTGTGTTTATGACACTGAGTAACTGTGTTTGTGGCACTGATTAACTGAGTTTGTGATACTGAGTAACTGTCTTTGTGATACTGAGTAACTGTGCTTGTGACACTGACTAACTGTGTTTGTGACACTGAGTAACTATGTTTGTAGTACCGAGTAACTGTGTTTGTGACACTGAGTAACTGTGCTTGTGACACTGATTAACTGTTTTTGTGATACTGAGTAACTCTGTTTGTGACATTGAGAAATTGTATTTGTGACATGAGTAACTGAGTTTGTCATACTGAGTAAATGTGTTTGTGACGCTGAATAACTATGTTTGTAGTATCGAGTAACTGTGTTTGTGACACTGAGTAACTGTGTTTTCGACACTGAGTAACTGTGTTTTAGAAAATGAGTCATTGTGTATGTGACACTGAGTAACTTTGTTTGTGACACTGAGTAACTGTGTTTGTGACACTGAGTAACTGTGTTTATGATACTGAGTAACTGTGTTTGTGACACTGATTAACTGAGTTTGTGATACCGAGTAACTGTCTTTCTGATACTGCGTAACTGTGTTTGTGATACTGAGTAACTTTGTTTGTGACACTGAGCAATTGTGTTTGCGACACTGAATAACTATGTTTTTCATACTGAGTAACTGTGTTTGTGACACTGATTAACTGAGTTTGTGATACCGAGTAACTGTCTTTCTGATACTGCGTAACTGTGTTTGTGATACTGAGTAATTGTGTTTATGACACTGAGTAACTGTGCTTGTGACACTGATTAACTGTTTTTGTGATACTGAGTAACTATGTTTGTAGTACCGAGTAACTGTGTTTGTGACACTGAGTAACTGTGTTTTTGACGCTGAGTAACTGTGTTTGTGATACCGAGTAACTGTGTTTGTGACACTGAGTAACGTTCATTGTGACACTGTGTAACTGTGTTTGTGATACTGAGCAACAGTGTTTATGATACTGAGTAACTGTGTTTGTGGTACTGAGTAACTGTGTTTGTTACACTGAGTAACTGCGTTTGTGACACTGAGTAACTGTGTTTGTCATATTGAGTAACTGCGTTTGTGACACTGAGTAACTGTGTTTGTCATACTGAGTAACTGTGTTTTGTATACTGAGTAACTGTGTTTGTGACACTGAGTAACTGTGTTTGTGACACTGAGTATCTGTGTTTGTGATATTGAGTATCTGTGTTTGTGACACTGAGTAACTGTCTTTGTGATACTGAGAAATTGTATTTGTGACATGAGTAACTGAGTTTGTCATACTGAGTAAATGTGTTTGTGACGCTGAATAACTATGTTTGTAGTATCGAGTAACTGTGTTTGTGACACTGAGTAACTGTGTTTTCGACACTGAGTAATTGTGTTTTCGAAAATGAGTAATTGTGTATGTGACACTGAGTAAATTTGTTTGTGACACTGAGTAACTGAGTTTGTGACACTGAGTAACTGTGTTTGTGATACTGAGTAACTGTGTTTGTGACACTGAGTAACTGTGTTTGTGATACTGAGCAATTGTGTTTGCGACACTGAATAACTATGTTTGTCGTACTGAGTAACTGTGTTTGTGACACTGATTAACTGAGTTTGTGATACCGAGTAACTGTCTTTATGATACTGCGTAACTGTGTTTGTGATACTGAGTAATTGCCTTTATGACACTGAGTAACTGTGCTTCTGACACTGATTAACTGTTTTTGTGATACTGAGTAACTATGTTTGTAGTACCGAGTAACTGTCTTTGTGACACTGAGTAACTGTGTTTTTGACACTGAGTAACTGTGTTTGTGATACCGAGTAACTGTGTTTGTGACACTGAGTAACTTTCATTGTGACACTGAGAAACTGTGTTTGTGATACCGAGCAACAGTGTTTATGATACTGAGTAACTGTGTTTGTGACACTGAGTAACTGAGTTGGTGATACTGAGTAACTGTGTTTATGACACTGAGGAACTGTGTTTGTGACACTGAGTAACTGTGTTTGTGATACTGAGTAACTGTGTTTGTGACACTGAGTAACTCTGTTTGTGATACTGAGTAACTGTGGTTGTGACACTGAGTAACTGAGTTTCTGTTACTGAGTGACTGTGTTTTTCATCCTGAGTAACTGTGTTCGTGGTACTGAGTAACTGTGTTTGTGACACTGAGTAACTGAGTTTGTGATACTGAGTAACTGTGTTTATGACACTGTGGAACTGTGTTAGTGACACTGAGTAACTGTGTTTGTGATACTGAGTAACTGTGTTTGTGATACTGAGGAACTGTGTTTGTGACACTGAGTAACTGTGTTTGTGACACTGAGTAACTGTGTTTGTGATACTGAGTAACTCTGTTTGTGACACTGAGTAACTGTGTTTGTGATACTGAGTAACTCTGTTTGTGACACTGAGTAACTCTGTTTGTGACGCTGAGTAACTCTGTGACACTGAGGAACTCAGTTTGTGACGCTGAGTAACTGTGTTTGTGATGCTGAGTAACTGTGCTTGTGACACTGATTAACTGTGTTTGTGACACTGAGTAACTATGTTTGTAGTACCGAGTAACTGTGTTTGTGACACTGTGTAACTGTGTTTTCGACACTGTGTAACTGAGTTTTCGACACTGAGTAACTGTGTATGTGACAATGAGTAACTTTGTTTGTGACACGGAGTAACTGTGTTTGTGATACTGAGCAACTGTTTTTATGATACTGAGTAACTGTGTTTGTGGCACTGAATAACAGTGTTTCTGGCACTGAGTAACTGTGTTTGTGATACTGAGTAATTGTGTTTGTGACACTGAGTAACTGTGTTTGTGATACTGAGAAACTGTGTTTTCGACACTGAGTAACTGTGTTTTCGACACTGAGTAACTGTGTATGTGACACTGAGTAACTTTGTTTGTGACACTGAGTAACTGTGTTTGTTATACTGTTTAATTGTGTTTTCGACACTGAGTAACTATGTTTGTGATACTGAGTAACTGTGTTTGTGGCACTGAGTAACTGTGTATGTGACGCTGAATAACTGTGTTTATGATACTGAGTAACTGTGTTTGTGGCACTGAGTAACTGTGTATGTGATACTGAGTAACTGTGTATGTGACACTGAGTAACTTTGTTTGTGACACTGAGTATCTGTTTCTGATACTGAGCAACTGTGTTTATGATACTGAGTAACTGTGTTTGTGGCACTGATTAACTGAGTTTGTGATACTGAGTAACTGTCTTTGTGATACTGAATAACTGTGCTTGTGAACACTGACTAACTGTGTTTGTGACACTGAGTAACTATGTTTGTAGTACCGAGTAACTGTATTTGTGACACTGAGTAACTGTGTTTTCGACACTGAGTAACTGTGTTTACGACACTGAGTAACTGTGTTTGTGACACTGAGTAACTTTGTTTGTGACAGTGAGTAACTGTGTTTGTGATACTGAGCAACTGTGTTTGTGACACTGAGTAACTGTGTTTGTGATACTGTGTAATTGTGTTTTCGACACTGAGTAACTATGTTTGTGATACTGAGTAACTCTGTTTGTGACACTGAGTAACTGTGTTTGTGACGCTGAATAACTGTGTTTGTGATACTGAGTAACTGTGTTTTCAACACTGAGTAACTGTGTTTTCAACACTGAGTAACTGTGTATGTGACACTGAGTAACTTTTTTTGTGACACTGAGTAACTGTGTTTGTGATACTGAGCAACTGTGTTTATGATACTGAGTAACTGTGTTTGTGATACCGAGTAACTGTCTTTATGATACTGCGTAACTGTCTTTGTGATACTGAGTAATTGTGTTTATGACACTGAGTAACTGTGCTTGTGACACTGACTAACTGTTTCTGTGATACTGAGTAATTATGTTTGTAGTACCGAGTAACTGTGTTTGTGACACTGAGTAACTGTGTTTTTGACACTGACTAACTGTGTTTGTGATACCGAGTAACTGTGTTTGTGACACTGAGTAACTTTCATTGTGACACTGAGATACTGTGTTTGTGATACTGAGCAACAGTGTTTATGATACTGAGTAATTGTGTTTGTGACACTGAGTAACTGAGTTGGTGATACTGAGTAAATGTGTTTATGACACTGAGGAACTGTGTTTGTGACACTGAGTAACTGTGTTTGTGATACTGAGTAACTGTGTTTGTGACACTGAGTAACTCTGTTTGTGATACTGAGTAACTGTGTTTGTGACACTGAGTAACTGAGTTTCTGTTACTGAGTGACTGTGTTTTTCATCCTGAGTAACTGTGTTCGTGGTACTGAGTAACTGTGTTTGTGACACTGAGTAACTGAGTTTGTGATACTGAGTAACTGTGTTTATGACACTGTGGAATTGTGTTAGTGACACTGAGTAACTGTGTTTGTGATACTGAGTAACTGTGTTTGTGATACTGAGGAACTGTGATTGTGACACTGAGTAACTGTGTTTGTGACACTGAGTGACTGTGTTTGTGATACTGAGTAACTCTGTTTGTGACGCTGAGTAACTGTGTTTGTGATACTGAGTAACTCTGTTTGTGACACTGAGTAACTCTGTTTGTGACGCTGAGTAACTCTGTGACACTGAGGAACTGAGTTTGTGACGCTGAGTAACTATGTTTGTAGTACCAAGTAACTGTGTTTGTGACACTGTGTAACTGTGTTTTCGACACTGAGTAACTGAGTTTTCGACACTGAGTAACTGTGTATGTGACAATGAGTAACTTTGTTTGTGACACGGAGTAACTGTGTTTGTGATACTGAGCAACTGTTTTTATGATACTGAGTAACTGTGTTTGTGGCACTGAATAACAGTGTTTCTGGCACTGAGTAACTGTGTTTGTGATACTGAGTAATTGTGTTTGTGACACTGAGTAACTGTGTTTGTGATACTGAGTAACTGTGTTTTCGACACTGAGTAACTGTGTTTTCGACACTGAGTAACTGTGTATGTGACACTGAGTAACTTTGTTTGTGACACTGAGTAACTGTGTTTGTTATACTGTTTAATTGTGTTTTCGACACTGAGTAACCATGTTTGTGATACTGAGTAACTGTGTTTGTGGCACTGAGTAACTGTGTATGTGACACTGAATAACTGTGTTTATGATACTGAGTAACTGTGTTTGTGGCACTGAGTAACTGTGTCTGTGATACTGAGTAATTGTGTTTGTGACACTGAGTAACTGTGTTTGTGATACTGAGTAACTGTGTTTTCGACACTGAGTAACTGTGTTTTAGACACTGAGTAACTGTGTATGTGACACTGAGTAACTTTGTTTGTGACACTGAGTATCTGTTTCTGATACTGAGCAACTGTGTTTATGATACTGAGTAACTGTGTTTGTGGCACTGATTAACTGAGTTTGTGATACTGAGTAACTGTCTTTGTGATACTGAATAACTGTGCTTGTGAACACTGACTAACTGTGTTTGTGACACTGAGTAACTATGTTTGTAGTACCGAGTAACTGTATTTGTGACACTGAGTAACTGTGTTTTCGACACTGAGTAACTGTGTTTACGACACTGAGTAACTGTGTTTGTGACACTGAGTAACTTTGTTTGTGACAGTGAGTAACTGTGTTTGTGATACTGAGCAACTGTGTTTGTGACACTGAGTAACTGTGTTTGTGATACTGTGTAATTGTGTTTTCGACACTGAGTAACTATGTTTGTGATACTGAGTAACTCTGTTTGTGACACTGAGTAACTGTGTTTGTGATAGTGAGTAACTGTGTTTGTGACACTGAGTAACTGAGTTACTGATACTGAGTGACTGTGTTTGTAATACTGAGTAACTGTGTTTGTGGCACTGAATTACTGTGATTGTGACACTTAGTAATAGTTTGTGACACTGAGTAACTGTGTCTGTGACACTGAGTAACTATGTTTGTAGTACTGAGTAACTGTGTTTTTGACACTGAGTACCTGTGTTTTCGACACTGAGTAACTGTGTTTTCGACACTGAGTAACTATGCATGTGAAACTGAGTAATTGTGTGGGTGACACTGAGTAAATGTTTCTGACACTGAGTAACTTTCTTTGTGACACTGAGTAACTGTGTTTGTGACACTCAGTAACTGTGTTTGTGATACTGAGTAACTGTGTTTGTGTCACTGAGTAACTGTGTTTGTGACACTGAGTAACTGTGTCTGTGACACTGAGTAACTATGTTTGTAGTACTGAGTAACTGTGTTTTTGACACTGAGTACCTGTGTTTTCGACACTGAGTAACTGTGTTTTCGACACTGAGTAACTATGCATGTGAAACTGAGTAATTGTGTGGGTGACACTGAGTAAATGTTTCTGACACTGAGTAACTTTCTTTGTGACACTGAGTAACTGTGTTTGTGACACTCAGTAACTGTGTTTGTGATACTGAGTAACTGTGTTTGTGTCACTGAGTTACTGTGTTTGTCACACTGAGTAACTGTGTTTGTGATATTGAGTAACTGTGTTTGTGACACTGAGTAATTGTGTTTGTGACACTGAGTAACTGTGTTTGTGATACTGAGTAACTGTGTTTGTGATATTGAGTAACTGTGTTTTAGACACTGAGTAACTGTGTATGTGACACTGAGTAACTTTGTTTGTGACACTGAGTATCTGTTTCTGATACTGAGCAACTGTGTTTATGATACTGAGTAACTGTGTTTGTGGCACTGAATAACAGTGTTTCTGGCACTGAGTAACTGTGTTTGTGATACTGAGTAATTGTGTTTGTGACACTGAGTAACTGTGTTTGTGATACTGAGTAACTGTGTTTTCGACACTGAGTAACTGTGTTTTCGACACTGAGTAACTGTGTATGTGACACTGAGTAACTGTGTATGTGACACTGAGTAACTGTGTTTACGACACTGAGTAACTGTGTTTGTGACACTGAGTAACTTTGTTTGTGACAGTGAGTAACTGTGTTTGTGATACTGAGCAACTGTGTTTGTGACACTGAGTAACTGTGTTTGTGATACTGTGTAATTGTGTTTTCGACACTGAGTAACTATGTTTGTGATACTGAGTAACTCTGTTTGTGACACTGAGTAACTGTGTTTGTGACGCTGAATAACTGTGTTTGTGATACTGAGTAACTGTGTTTTCAACACTGAGTAACTGTGTTTTCGACACTGAGTAACTGTGTATGTGACACTGAGTAACTTTTTTTGTGACACTGAGTAACTGTGTTTGTGATACTGAGCAACTGTGTTTATGATACTGAGTAACTGTGTTTGTGATACCGAGTAACTGTCTTTATGATACTGCGTAACTGTCTTTGTGATACTGAGTAATTGTGTTTATGACACTGAGTAACTGTGCTTGTGACACTGACTAACTGTTTCTGTGATACTGAGTAACTATGTTTGTAGTACCGAGTAACTGTGTTTGTGACACTGAGTAACTGTGTTTTTGACACTGACTAACTGTGTTTGTGATACCGAGTAACTGTGTTTGTGACACTGAGTAACTTTCATTGTGACACTGAGATACTGTGTTTGTGATACTGAGCAACAGTGTTTATGATACTGAGTAATTGTGTTTGTGACACTGAGTAACTGAGTTGGTGATACTGAGTAAATGTGTTTATGACACTGAGGAACTGTGTTTGTGACACTGAGTAACTGTGTTTGTGATACTGAGTAACTGTGTTTGTGACACTGAGTAACTCTGTTTGTGATACTGAGTAACTGTGTTTGTGACACTGAGTAACTGAGTTTCTGTTACTGAGTGACTGTGTTTTTCATCCTGAGTAACTGTGTTCGTGGTACTGAGTAACTGTGTTTGTGACACTGAGTAACTGAGTTTGTGATACTGAGTAACTGTGTTTATGACACTGTGGAATTGTGTTAGTGACACTGAGTAACTGTGTTTGTGATACTGAGTAACTGTGTTTGTGATACTGAGGAACTGTGTTTGTGATACTGAGTAACTGTGTTTGTGACACTGAGTAACTCTGTTTGTGATACTGAGTAACTGTGTTTGTGACACTGAGTAACTGAGTTTCTGTTACTGAGTGACTGTGTTTTTCATCCTGAGTAACTGTGTTCGTGGTACTGAGTAACTGTGTTTGTGACACTGAGTAACTGAGTTTGTGATACTGAGTAACTGTGTTTATGACACTGTGGAATTGTGTTAGTGACACTGAGTAACTGTGTTTGTGATACTGAGTAACTGTGTTTGTGATACTGAGGAACTGTGTTTGTGACACTGAGTGACTGTGTTTGTGACACTGAGTGACTGTGTTTGTGATACTGAGTAACTCTGTTTGTGACGCTGAGTAACTGTGTTTGTGATACTGAGTAACTCTGTTTGTGACACTGAGTAACTCTGTTTGTGACGCTGAGTAACTCTGTGACACTGAGGAACTGAGTTTGTGACGCTGAGTAACTATGTTTGTAGTACCGAGTAACTGTGTTTGTGACACTGTGTAACTGTGTTTTCGACACTGAGTAACTGAGTTTTCGACACTGAGTAACTGTGTATGTGACAATGAGTAACTTTGTTTGTGACACGGAGTAACTGTGTTTGTGATACTGAGCAACTGTTTTTATGATACTGAGTAACTGTGTTTGTGGCACTGAATAACAGTGTTTCTGGCACTGAGTAACTGTGTTTGTGATACTGAGTAATTGTGTTTGTGACACTGAGTAACTGTGTTTGTGATACTGAGTAACTGTGTTTTCGACACTGAGTAACTGTGTTTTCGACACTGAGTAACTGTGTATGTGACACTGAGTAACTTTGTTTGTGACACTGAGTAACTGTGTTTGTTATACTGTTTAATTGTGTTTTCGACACTGAGTAACCATGTTTGTGATACTGAGTAACTGTGTTTGTGGCACTGAGTAACTGTGTATGTGACGCTGAATAACTGTGTTTATGATACTGAGTAACTGTGTTTGTGGCACTGAGTAACTGTGTCTGTGATACTGAGTAATTGTGTTTGTGACACTGAGTAACTGTGTTTGTGATACTGAGTAACTGTGTTTTCGACACTGAGTAACTGTGTTTTAGACACTGAGTAACTGTGTATGTGACACTGAGTAACTTTGTTTGTGACACTGAGTATCTGTTTCTGATACTGAGCAACTGTGTTTATGATACTGAGTAACTGTGTTTGTGGCACTGATTAACTGAGTTTGTGATACTGAGTAACTGTCTTTGTGATACTGAATAACTGTGCTTGTGAACACTGACTAACTGTGTTTGTGACACTGAGTAACTATGTTTGTAGTACCGAGTAACTGTATTTGTGACACTGAGTAACTGTGTTTTCGACACTGAGTAACTGTGTTTACGACACTGAGTAACTGTGTTTGTGACACTGAGTAACTTTGTTTGTGACAGTGAGTAACTGTGTTTGTGATACTGAGCAACTGTGTTTGTGACACTGAGTAACTGTGTTTGTGATACTGTGTAATTGTGTTTTCGACACTGAGTAACTATGTTTGTGATACTGAGTAACTCTGTTTGTGACACTGAGTAACTGTGTTTGTGATAGTGAGTAACTGTGTTTGTGACACTGAGTAACTGAGTTACTGATACTGAGTGACTGTGTTTGTAATACTGAGTAACTGTGTTTGTGGCACTGAATTACTGTGATTGTGACACTTAGTAACAGTTTGTGACACTGAGTAACTGTGTCTGTGACACTGAGTAACTATGTTTGTAGTACTGAGTAACTGTGTTTTTGACACTGAGTACCTGTGTTTTCGACACTGAGTAACTGTGTTTTCGACACTGAGTAACTATGCATGTGAAACTGAGTAATTGTGTGGGTGACACTGAGTAAATGTTTCTGACACTGAGTAACTTTCTTTGTGACACTGAGTAACTGTGTTTGTGACACTCAGTAACTGTGTTTGTGATACTGAGTAACTGTGTTTGTGTCACTGAGTAACTGTGTTTGTGACACTGAGTAACTGTGTCTGTGACACTGAGTAACTATGTTTGTAGTACTGAGTAACTGTGTTTTTGACACTGAGTACCTGTGTTTTCGACACTGAGTAACTGTGTTTTCGACACTGAGTAACTATGCATGTGAAACTGAGTAATTGTGTGGGTGACACTGAGTAAATGTTTCTGACACTGAGTAACTTTCTTTGTGACACTGAGTAACTGTGTTTGTGACACTCAGTAACTGTGTTTGTGATACTGAGTAACTGTGTTTGTGTCACTGAGTTACTGTGTTTGTCACACTGAGTAACTGTGTTTGTGATATTGAGTAACTGTGTTTGTGACACTGAGTAATTGTGTTTGTGACACTGAGTAACTGTGTTTGTGATACTGAGTAACTGTGTTTTCGACACTGAGTAACTGTGTTTTAGACACTGAGTAACTGTGTATGTGACACTGAGTAACTTTGTTTGTGACACTGAGTATCTGTTTCTGATACTGAGCAACTGTGTTTATGATACTGAGTAACTGTGTTTGTGGCACTGAATAACAGTGTTTCTGGCACTGAGTAACTGTGTTTGTGATACTGAGTAATTGTGTTTGTGACACTGAGTAACTGTGTTTGTGATACTGAGTAACTGTGTTTTCGACACTGAGTAACTGTGTTTTCGACACTGAGTAACTTTGTATGTGACACTGAGTAACTTTGTTTGTGACACTGAGTAACTGTGTTTGTTATACTGTTTAATTGTGTTTTCGACACTGAGTAACCATGTTTGTGATACTGAGTAACTGTGTTTGTGGCACTGAGTAACTGTGTATGTGACGCTGAATAACTGTGTTTATGATACTGAGTAAATGTGTTTGTGGCACTGAGTAACTGTGTCTGTGATACTGAGTAATTGTGTTTGTGACACTGAGTAACTGTGTTTGTGATACTGAGTAACTGTGTTTTCGACACTGAGTAACTGTGTTTTAGACACTGAGTAACTGTGTATGTGACACTGAGTAGCTTTGTTTGTGACACTGAGTATCTGTTTCTGATACTGAGCAACTGTGTTTATGATACTGAGTAACTGTGTTTGTGGCACTGATTAACTGAGTTTGTGATACTGAGTAACTGTGTTTTCGACACTGAGTAACTGTGTTTTAGACACTGAGTAACTGTGTATGTGACACTGAGTAGCTTTGTTTGTGACACTGAGTATCTGCTTCTGATACTGAGTGACTGTGTTTGTAATACTGAGTAACTGTGTTTGTGGCACTGAATTACTGTGATTGTGACACTTAGTAACAGTTTGTGACACTGAGTAACTGTGTCTGTGACACTGAGTAACTATGTTTGTAGTACTGAGTAACTGTGTTTTTGACACTGAGTACCTGTGTTTTCGACACTGAGTAACTGTGTTTTCGACACTGAGTAACTATGCATGTGAAACTGAGTAATTGTGTGGGTGACACTGAGTAAATGTTTCTGACACTGAGTAACTTTCTTTGTGACACTGAGTAACTGTGTTTGTGACACTCAGTAACTGTGTTTGTGATACTGAGTAACTGTGTTTGTGTCACTGAGTAACTGTGTTTGTGACACTGAGTAACTGTGTCTGTGACACTGAGTAACTATGTTTGTAGTACTGAGTAACTGTGTTTTTGACACTGAGTACCTGTGTTTTCGACACTGAGTAACTGTGTTTTCGACACTGAGTAACTATGCATGTGAAACTGAGTAATTGTGTGGGTGACACTGAGTAAATGTTTCTGACACTGAGTAACTTTCTTTGTGACACTGAGTAACTGTGTTTGTGACACTCAGTAACTGTGTTTGTGATACTGAGTAACTGTGTTTGTGTCACTGAGTTACTGTGTTTGTCACACTGAGTAACTGTGTTTGTGATATTGAGTAACTGTGTTTGTGACACTGAGTAATTGTGTTTGTGACACTGAGTAACTGTGTTTGTGATACTGAGTAACTGTGTTTTCGACACTGAGTAACTGTGTTTTAGACACTGAGTAACTGTGTATGTGACACTGAGTAACTTTGTTTGTGACACTGAGTATCTGTTTCTGATACTGAGCAACTGTGTTTATGATACTGAGTAACTGTGTTTGTGGCACTGAATAACAGTGTTTCTGGCACTGAGTAACTGTGTTTGTGATACTGAATAATTGTGTTTGTGACACTGAGTAACTGTGTTTGTGATACTGAGTAACTGTGTTTTCGACACTGAGTAACTGTGTTTTCGACACTGAGTAACTGTGTATGTGACACTGAGTAACTTTGTTTGTGACACTGAGTAACTGTGTTTGTTATACTGTTTAATTGTGTTTTCGGCACTGAGTAACCATGTTTGTGATACTGAGTAACTGTGTTTGTGGCACTGAGTAACTGTGTATGTGACGCTGAATAACTGTGTTTATGATACTGAGTAACTGTGTTGGTGGCACTGAGTAACTGTGTCTGTGATACTGAGTAATTGTGTTTGTGACACTGAGTAACTGTGTTTGTGATACTGAGTAACTGTGTTTTCGACACTGAGTAACTGTGTTTTAGACACTGAGTAACTGTGTATGTGACACTGAGTAGCTTTGTTTGTGACACTGAGTATCTGTTTCTGATACTGAGCAACTGTGTTTATGATACTGAGTAACTGTGTTTGTGGCACTGATTAACTGAGTTTGTGATACTGAGTAACTGTCTTTGTGATACTGAATAACTGTGCTTGTGAACACTGACTAACTGTGTTTGTGACACTGAGTAACTATGTTTGTAGTACCGAGTAACTGTATTTGTGACACTGAGTAACTGTGTTTTCGACACTGAGTAACTGTGTTTACGACACTGAGTAACTGTGTTTGTGACACTGAGTAACTTTGTTTGTGACAGTGAGTAACTGTGTTTGTGATACTGAGCAACTGTGTTTGTGACACTGAGTAACTGTGTTTGTGATACTGTGTAATTGTGTTTTCGACACTGAGTAACTATGTTTGTGATACTGAGTAACTCTGTTTGTGACACTGAGTAACTGTGTTTGTGACGCTGAATAACTGTGTTTGTGATACTGAGTAACTGTGTTTTCAACACTGAGTAACTGTGTTTTCGACACTGAGTAACTGTGTATGTGACACTGAGTAACTTTTTTTGTGACACTGAGTAACTGTGTTTGTGATACTGAGCAACTGTGTTTATGATACTGAGTAACTGTGTTTGTGATACCGAGTAACTGTCTTTATGATACTGCGTAACTGTCTTTGTGATACTGAGTAATTGTGTTTATGACACTGAGTAACTGTGCTTGTGACACTGACTAACTGTTTTTGTGATTCTGAGTAACTATGTTTGTAGTACCGAGTAACTGTGTTTGTGACACTGAGTAACTGTGTTTTTGACACTGAGTAACTGTGTTTGTGATACCGAGTAACTGTGTTTGTGACACTGAATAACTTTCATTGTGACACTGAGTAACTGTGTTTGTGATACTGAACAACAGTGTTTATGATACTGAGTAACTGTGTTTGTGGTACTGAGTAACTGTGTTTGTTACACTGAGTAACTGCGTTTGTGAATCTCAGTAACTGTGTTTGTTACACTGAGTAACTGCGTTTCTGACACTGAGTAACTGTGCTTGTGACACTGAGTAACTGTGTTTGTGATACTGAGTAACTGTGTTTGTGACACTGAGTAACTGTGTCTGTGATACTGAGAAACTGTTTGTGACACTGAGTAACTGAGTTTCTGTTACTGAGTGACTGTGGTTTTCATCCTGAGTAACTGTGTTCGTGGCACTGAGCAACTGTGTTTGTGACACTGAGTAACTGAGTTTGTGATACTGAGTAACTGTGTTTGTGACACTG
This sequence comes from Scyliorhinus torazame, assembly GCF_047496885.1. NCBI lineage: Eukaryota > Metazoa > Chordata > Chondrichthyes > Carcharhiniformes > Scyliorhinidae > Scyliorhinus > Scyliorhinus torazame. The sequence goes on from NC_092716.1 coordinate 162,549,367, forward strand.
AGTAACTGTGTTTGTGATACTGAGTAACTCTGTTTGTCATATTGAGTAACTGCGTTTGTGACACTGAGTAACTGTGTTTGTCATACTGAGCAACAGTGTTTATGATACTGAGTAACTGTGTTTGTGGTACTGAGTAACTGTGTTTGTTACACTGAGTAACTGCGTTTGTGACACTGAGTAACTGTGTTTGTCATATTGAGTAACTGCCTTTGTGACACTGAGTTACTGTGTTTGTCATACTGAGTAACTGTGTTTTGTATACTGAGTAACTGTGTTTGTGACACTGAGTAACTGTGTTTGTGACACTGAGTATCTGTGTTTGTGATATTGAGTAACTGTGTTTGTGACACTAAGTAACTGTTTTTGTGATACTGAGCAATTGTATTTGTGACATGAGTAACTGAGTTTGTCATACTGAGTAAATGTGTTTGTGACGCTGGATAACTATATTTGTAGTATCGAGTAACTGTGTTTGTGACACTGAGTAACTGTGTTTTCGACACTGAGTAACTGTGTTTTCGAAAATGAGTAATTGTGTATGTGACACTGAGTAACTTTGTTTGTGACACTGAGTAACTGTGTTTGTGATGCTGAATAACCGTGTTTATGATACTGAGTAACTGTGTTTGTGGCACTGAGTAACTGTGTTTGTGATACTGAGTAATTGTGTTTGTGACACTGAGTAACTGTGTTTGTGAGACTGAGTAACTGTGTTTTCGAAACTGAGTAACTGTGTTTTCGACACTGAGTAACTGTGTATGGGACACTGAGTAACTTTGTTTGTGACACTGAGTAACAGTGTTTGTGATACTGAGCAACTGTGTTTATGATACTGAGTAACTGTGTTTGTGGCACTGATTTACTGAGTTTGTGATACTGAGTAACTGTCTTTGTGATACTGAGTAACTGTGCTTGTGACACTGACTAACTGTGTTTGTGACACTGAGTAACTATGTTTGTAGTACCGAGTAACTTTGTTTTTGACACTGAGTATCTTTTTTTTCGACACTGAGTAACTGTGTTTCTGACACTGAGTAACCTTGTTTGTGACACTGAGTAACTGTGTTTGTGATACTGAGCATGTGTGTTTGTGACACAGAGTAACTGTGTGTGTGATACTGTGTAATTGTGTTTTCGACACTGAGTAACTATGTTTGTGATACTGAGTAACTCTGTTTGTGACACTGAGTAACTGTGTTTGTGATACTGAGTAACTCTGTTTGTGACACTGAGTAACTGTGTTTGTGATATTGAGGAATTGTTTTTGTGACATGAGTAACTGAGATTATCAAACTGAGTAACTGTGTTTGTGATGCTGAATCACTGTGTTTATGATACTGAGTAACTGTGTTTGTGGCACTTAGTAACTGTGTTTGTGACACTGAGTAACTGTGTTTGTGATACTGAATAACTGTGTTTGTGACACTGAGTAACTGAGTTTGTGATACCGAGTAACTGTCTTTGTGATACTGAGTATCTGTGTTTATGATACTGAGTAATTGTGTTTATGACACTGAGTAACTGTGCGTGTGACACTGATTAACTGTGTTTGTGACACTGAGTAACTATGTTTGTAGTACCGAGTAACTGTGTTTGTGACACTGAGTAACTTTGTTTGTGACACTGAGTAACTTTGTTTGTGACACTGAGTAACTGTGTTTGTGATACTGTGTAATTGTGTTTTCGACACTGAGTAACTTTGTTTGTGACAGTGAATAACTGTGTTTGTGATACTGAGCAACTGTGTTTGTGACACTGAGTAACTGTGTTTGTGATACTGTGTAATTGTGTTTTCGACACTGAGTAACTATGTTTGTGATACTGAGTAACTCTGTTTGTGACACTGAGTAACTTTGTTTGTGACAGTGAGTAACTGTGTTTGTGATACTGTGTAATTGTGTTTTCGACACTGAGTAACTTTGTTTGTGACAGTGAGTAACTGTGTTTTCGACACTGTGTAATTGTGTATGTGACACTGAGTAACTATGTTTGTAGTACCGAGTAACTGTATTTGTGACACTGAGTAACTGTGTTTTCGACACTGAGTAACTGTGTTTACGACACTGAGTAACTGTGTTTGTGACACTGAGTAACTTTGTTTGTGACAGTGAGTAACTGTGTTTGTGATACTGAGCAACTGTGTTTGTGACACTGAGTAACTGTGTTTGTGATACTGTGTAATTGTGTTTTCGACACTGAGTAACTATGTTTGTGATACTGAGTAACTCTGTTTGTGACACTGAGTAACTGTGTTTGTGACGCTGAATAACTGTGTTTGTGATACTGAGTAACTGTGTTTTCAACACTGAGTAACTGTGTTTTCGACACTGAGTAACTGTGTATGTGACACTGAGTAACTTTTTTTGTGACACTGAGTAACTGTGTTTGTGATACTGAGCAACTGTGTTTATGATACTGAGTAACTGTGTTTGTGATACCGAGTAACTGTCTTTATGATACTGCGTAACTGTCTTTGTGATACTGAGTAATTGTGTTTATGACACTGAGTAACTGTGCTTGTGACACTGACTACTGTTTTTGTGATTCTGAGTAACTATGTTTGTAGTACCGAGTAACTGTGTTTGTGACACTGAGTAACTGTGTTTTTGACACTGAGTAACTGTGTTTGTGATACCGAGTAACTGTGTTTGTGACACTGAATAACTTTCATTGTGACACTGAGTAACTGTGTTTGTGATACTGAACAACAGTGTTTATGATACTGAGTAACTGTGTTTGTGGTACTGAGTAACTGTGTTTGTTACACTGAGTAACTGCGTTTGTGAATCTCAGTAACTGTGTTTGTTACACTGAGTAACTGCGTTTCTGACACTGAGTAACTGTGCTTGTGACACTGAGTAACTGTGTTTGTGATACTGAGTAACTGTGTTTGTGACACTGAGTAACTGTGTCTGTGATACTGAGAAACTGTTTGTGACACTGAGTAACTGAGTTTCTGTTACTGAGTGACTGTGGTTTTCATCCTGAGTAACTGTGTTCGTGGCACTGAGCAACTGTGTTTGTGACACTGAGTAACTGAGTTTGTGAAACTGAGTAACTGTGTTTGTGACACTGAGTAACTGTGTTTGTGATACTGAGTAACTCTGTTTGTCATATTGAGTAACTGCGTTTGTGACACTGAGTAACTGTGTTTGTCATACTGAGCAATAGTGTTTATGATACTGAGTAACTGTGTTTGTGGTACTGAGTAACTGTGTTTGTTACACTGAGTAACTGCGTTTGTGACACTGAGTAACTGTGTTTGTCATATTGAGTAACTGCCTTTGTGACACTGAGTTACTGTGTTTGTCATACTGAGTAACTGTGTTTTGTATACTGAGTAACTGTGTTTGTGACACTGAGTAACTGTGTTTGTGACACTGAGTATCTGTGTTTGTGATATTGAGTAACTGTGTTTGTGACACTAAGTAACTGTTTTTGTGATACTGAGCAATTGTATTTGTGACATGAGTAACTGAGTTTGTCATACTGAGTAAATGTGTTTGTGACGCTGAATAACTATATTTGTAGTATCGAGTAACTGTGTTTGTGACACTGAGTAACTGTGTTTTCGACACTGAGTAACTGTGTTTTCGAAAATGAGTAATTGTGTATGTGACACTGAGTAACTTTGTTTGTGACACTGAGTAACTGTGTTTGTGATGCTGAATAACCGTGTTTATGATACTGAGTAACTGTGTTTGTGGCACTGAGTAACTGTGTTTGTGATACTGAGTAATTGTGTTTGTGACACTGAGTAACTGTGTTTGTGAGACTGAGTAACTGTGTTTTCGAAACTGAGTAACTGTGTTTTTGACACTGAGTAACTGTGTATGGGACACTGAGTAACTTTGTTTGTGACACTGAGTAACAGTGTTTGTGATACTGAGCAACTGTGTTTGTGATACTGAGTAACTGTCTTTGTGATACTGAGTAACTGTGCTTGTGACACTGACTAACTGTGTTTGTGACACTGAGTAACTATGTTTGTAGTACCGAGTAACTTTGTTTTTGACACTGAGTATCTTTTTTTTCGACACTGAGTAACTGTGTTTCTGACACTGAGTAACCTTGTTTGTGACACTGAGTAACTGTGTTTGTGATACTGAGCATGTGTGTTTGTGACACAGAGTAACTGTGTGTGTGATACTGTGTAATTGTGTTTTCGACACTGAGTAACTATGTTTGTGATACTGAGTAACTCTGTTTGTGACACTGAGTAACTGTGTTTGTGATATTGAGGAATTGTTTTTGTGACATGAGTAACTGAGATTATCAAACTGAGTAACTGTGTTTGTGATGCTGAATCACTGTGTTTATGATACTGAGTAACTGTGTTTGTGGCACTTAGTAACTGTGTTTGTGACACTGAGTAACTGTGTTTGTGATACTGAATAACTGTGTTTGTGACACTGAGTAATTGTGTTTATGACACTGAGTAACTGTGCGTGTGACACTGATTAACTGTGTTTGTGACACTGAGTAACTATGTTTGTAGTACCGAGTAACTGTGTTTGTGACACTGAGTAACTTTGTTTGTGACACTGAGTAACTTTCTTTGTGACACTGAGTAACTGTGTTTGTGATACTGAGCAACTGTGTTTTCGACACTGTGTAATTGTGTATGTGACACTGAGTAACTTTGTTTGTGACACTGAGTAACTGTGTTTGTGATACTGAGCAACTGTGTTTATGATGCTGAGTAACTGTGTTTGTGACACTGAGTAACTGTGTTTTCGAAACTGAGTAACAGTGTTTGTGACACTGAGTAACTGTGTCTGTGACACTGATTAACTCTGTTTGTGACACTGAGTAACTGTGTTTGTGATACTGAGCAACTGTGTTTGTGACACTGAGTAACTGTATTTGTGGCACTGAGTAACTCTGTTAGTGACACTGAGTAACTGTGTTTGTGATGCTGAGTAACTATGTTTGTGACACTCAGTAACTGTGTTTGTGATACTGAGTAACTGTGTTTGTGGCACTGAATAACAGTGTTTCTGGCACTGAGTAACTGTGTTTGTGATACTGAGTAATTGTGTTTGTGACACTGAGTAACTGTGTTTGTGATACTGAGTAACTGTGTTTTCGACACTGAGTAACTGTGTTTTCGACACTGAGTAACTTTGTATGTGACACTGAGTAACTTTGTTTGTGACACTGAGTAACTGTGTTTGTTATACTGTTTAATTGTGTTTTCGGCACTGAGTAACCATGTTTGTGATACTGAGTAACTGTGTTTGTGGCACTGAGTAACTGTGTATGTGACGCTGAATAACTGTGTTTATGATACTGAGTAACTGTGTTTGTGGCACTGAGTAACTGTGTCTGTGATACTGAGTAATTGTGTTTGTGACACTGAGTAACTGAGTTTGTGATACTGAGTAACTGTGTTTTCGACACTGAGTAACTGTGTTTTAGACACTGAGTAACTGTGTATGTGACACTGAGTAGCTTTGTTTGTGACACTGAGTATCTGCTTCTGATACTGAGTGACTGTGTTTGTAATACTGAGTAACTGTGTTTGTGGCACTGAATTACTGTGATTGTGACACTTAGTAACAGTTTGTGACACTGAGTAACTGTGTCTGTGACACTGAGTAACTATGTTTGTAGTACTGAGTAACTGTGTTTTTGACACTGAGTACCTGTGTTTTCGACACTGAGTAACTGTGTTTTCGACACTGAGTAACTATGCATGTGAAACTGAGTAATTGTGTGGGTGACACTGAGTAAATGTTTCTGACACTGAGTAACTTTCTTTGTGACACTGAGTAACTGTGTTTGTGACACTCAGTAACTGTGTTTGTGATACTGAGTAACTGTGTTTGTGTCACTGAGTAACTGTGTTTGTGACACTGAGTAACTGTGTCTGTGACACTGAGTAACTATGTTTGTAGTACTGAGTAACTGTGTTTTTGACACTGAGTACCTGTGTTTTCGACACTGAGTAACTGTGTTTTCGACACTGAGTAACTATGCATGTGAAACTCAGTAATTGTGTGGGTGACACTGAGTAAATGTTTCTGACACTGAGTAACTTTCTTTGTGACACTGAGTAACTGTGTTTGTGACACTCAGTAACTGTGTTTGTGATACTGAGTAACTGTGTTTGTGTCACTGAGTTACTGTGTTTGTCACACTGAGTAACTGTGTTTGTGATATTGAGTAACTGTGTTTGTGACACTGAGTAATTGTGTTTGTGACACTGAGTAACTGTGTTTGTGATACTGAGTAACTGTGTTTTCGACACTGAGTAACTGTGTTTTAGACACTGAGTAACTGTGTATGTGACACTGAGTAACTTTGTTTGTGACACTGAGTATCTGTTTCTGATACTGAGCAACTGTGTTTATGATACTGAGTAACTGTGTTTGTGGCACTGAATAACAGTGTTTCTGGCACTGAGTAACTGTGTTTGTGATACTGAATAATTGTGTTTGTGACACTGAGTAACTGTGTTTGTGATACTGAGTAACTGTGTTTTCGACACTGAGTAACTGTGTTTTCGACACTGAGTAACTGTGTATGTGACACTGAGTAACTTTGTTTGTGACACTGAGTAACTGTGTTTGTTATACTGTTTAATTGTGTTTTCGGCACTGAGTAACCATGTTTGTGATACTGAGTAACTGTGTTTGTGGCACTGAGTAACTGTGTATGTGACGCTGAATAACTGTGTTTATGATACTGAGTAACTGTGTTGGTGGCACTGAGTAACTGTGTCTGTGATACTGAGTAATTGTGTTTGTGACACTGAGTAACTGTGTTTGTGATACTGAGTAACTGTGTTTTCGACACTGAGTAACTGTGTTTTAGACACTGAGTAACTGTGTATGTGACACTGAGTAGCTTTGTTTGTGACACTGAGTATCTGTTTCTGATACTGAGCAACTGTGTTTATGATACTGAGTAACTGTGTTTGTGGCACTGATTAACTGAGTTTGTGATACTGAGTAACTGTCTTTGTGATACTGAATAACTGTGCTTGTGAACACTGACTAACTGTGTTTGTGACACTGAGTAACTATGTTTGTAGTACCGAGTAACTGTATTTGTGACACTGAGTAACTGTGTTTTCGACACTGAGTAACTGTGTTTACGACACTGAGTAACTGTGTTTGTGACACTGAGTAACTTTGTTTGTGACAGTGAGTAACTGTGTTTGTGATACTGAGCAACTGTGTTTGTGACACTGAGTAACTGTGTTTGTGATACTGTGTAATTGTGTTTTCGACACTGAGTAACTATGTTTGTGATACTGAGTAACTCTGTTTGTGACACTGAGTAACTGTGTTTGTGACGCTGAATAACTGTGTTTGTGATACTGAGTAACTGTGTTTTCAACACTGAGTAACTGTGTTTTCGACACTGAGTAACTGTGTATGTGACACTGAGTAACTTTTTTTGTGACACTGAGTAACTGTGTTTGTGATACTGAGCAACTGTGTTTATGATACTGAGTAACTGTGTTTGTGATACCGAGTAACTGTCTTTATGATACTGCGTAACTGTCTTTGTGATACTGAGTAATTGTGTTTATGACACTGAGTAACTGTGCTTGTGACACTGACTAACTGTTTTTGTGATTCTGAGTAACTATGTTTGTAGTACCGAGTAACTGTGTTTGTGACACTGAGTAACTGTGTTTTTGACACTGAGTAACTGTGTTTGTGATACCGAGTAACTGTGTTTGTGACACTGAATAACTTTCATTGTGACACTGAGTAACTGTGTTTGTGATACTGAACAACAGTGTTTATGATACTGAGTAACTGTGTTTGTGGTACTGAGTAACTGTGTTTGTTACACTGAGTAACTGCGTTTGTGAATCTCAGTAACTGTGTTTGTTACACTGAGTAACTGCGTTTCTGACACTGAGTAACTGTGCTTGTGACACTGAGTAACTGTGTTTGTGATACTGAGTAACTGTGTTTGTGACACTGAGTAACTGTGTCTGTGATACTGAGAAACTGTTTGTGACACTGAGTAACTGAGTTTCTGTTACTGAGTGACTGTGGTTTTCATCCTGAGTAACTGTGTTCGTGGCACTGAGCAACTGTGTTTGTGACACTGAGTAACTGAGTTTGTGAAACTGAGTAACTGTGTTTGTGACACTGAGTAACTGTGTTTGTGATACTGAGTAACTCTGTTTGTCATATTGAGTAACTGCGTTTGTGACACTGAGTAACTGTGTTTGTCATACTGAGCAACAGTGTTTATGATACTGAGTAACTGTGTTTGTGGTACTGAGTAACTGTGTTTGTTACACTGAGTAACTGCGTTTGTGACACTGAGTAACTGTGTTTGTCATATTGAGTAACTGCCTTTGTGACACTGAGTTACTGTGTTTGTCATACTGAGTAACTGTGTTTTGTATACTGAGTAACTGTGTTTGTGACACTGAGTAACTGTGTTTGTGACACTGAGTATCTGTGTTTGTGATATTGAGTAACTGTGTTTGTGACACTAAGTAACTGTTTTTGTGATACTGAGCAATTGTATTTGTGACATGAGTAACTGAGTTTGTCATACTGAGTAAATGTGTTTGTGACGCTGAATAACTATATTTGTAGTATCGAGTAACTGTGTTTGTGACACTGAGTAACTGTGTTTTCGACACTGAGTAACTGTGTTTTCGAAAATGAGTAATTGTGTATGTGACACTGAGTAACTTTGTTTGTGACACTGAGTAACTGTGTTTGTGATGCTGAATAACCGTGTTTATGATACTGAGTAACTGTGTTTGTGGCACTGAGTAACTGTGTTTGTGATACTGAGTAATTGTGTTTGTGACACTGAGTAACTGTGTTTGTGAGACTGAGTAACTGTGTTTTCGAAACTGAGTAACTGTGTTTTTGACACTGAGTAACTGTGTATGGGACACTGAGTAACTTTGTTTGTGACACTGAGTAACAGTGTTTGTGATACTGAGCAACTGTGTTTATGATACTGAGTAACTGTGTTTGTGGCACTGATTTACTGAGTTTGTGATACTGAGTAACTGTCTTTGTGATACTGAGTAACTGTGCTTGTGACACTGACTAACTGTGTTTGTGACACTGAGTAACTATGTTTGTAGTACCGAGTAACTTTGTTTTTGACACTGAGTATCTTTTTTTTCGACACTGAGTAACTGTGTTTCTGACACTGAGTAACCTTGTTTGTGACACTGAGTAACTGTGTTTGTGATACTGAGCATGTGTGTTTGTGACACAGAGTAACTGTGTGTGTGATACTGTGTAATTGTGTTTTCGACACTGAGTAACTATGTTTGTGATACTGAGTAACTCTGTTTGTGACACTGAGTAACTGTGTTTGTGATATTGAGGAATTGTTTTTGTGACATGAGTAACTGAGATTATCAAACTGAGTAACTGTGTTTGTGATGCTGAATCACTGTGTTTATGATACTGAGTAACTGTGTTTGTGGCACTTAGTAACTGTGTTTGTGACACTGAGTAACTGTGTTTGTGATACTGAATAACTGTGTTTGTGACACTGAGTAATTGTGTTTATGACACTGAGTAACTGTGCGTGTGACACTGATTAACTGTGTTTGTGACACTGAGTAACTATGTTTGTAGTACCGAGTAACTGTGTTTGTGACACTGAGTAACTTTGTTTGTGACACTGAGTAACTTTGTTTGTGACACTGAGTAACTGTGTTTGTGATACTGAGCAACTGTGTTTTCGACACTGTGTAATTGTGTATGTGACACTGAGTAACTTTGTTTGTGACACTGAGTAACTGTGTTTGTGATACTGAGCAACTGTGTTTATGATACTGAGTAACTGTGTTTGTGACACTGAGTAACTGTGTTTTCGAAACTGAGTAACAGTGTTTGTGACACTGAGTAACTGTGTCTGTGACACTGATTAACTCTGTTTGTGACACTGAGTAACTGTGTTTGTGATACTGAGCAACTGTGTTTGTGACACTGAGTAACTGTATTTGTGGCACTGAGTAACTCTGTTAGTGACACTGAGTAACTGTGTTTGTGATGCTGAGTAACTATGTTTGTGACACTCAGTAACTGTGTTTGTGATACTGAGTAACTCTGTTTGTGTCACTGAGTAACTCTGTTTGTGACGCTGAGTAACTCTGTTAGTGACACTGAGAAACTCTGTTTGTGACGCTGAGTAACTGTGTTTGTGATGCTGAGTAACTATGTTTGTGACACGGAGTAACAGTGTTTGTGATACTGAGTAAGTGTGTTTATGACACTGAGTAACTGTGCTTGTGACACTGATTAACTGTTTTTGTGATACTGAGTAACTATGTTTGTAGTACCGAGTAACTGTGTTTGTGACACTGAGTAACTGTGTTTTTGACGCTGAGTAACTGTGTTTGTGATACCGAGTAACTGTGTTTGTGACACTGAGTAACTTTCATTGTGACCCTGAGTAACTGTGTTTGTGAGACTGAGTATCTGTGTTTGTGATATTGAGTAACTGTGTTTGTGACGATGAGTAACTGAGTTTGTGACACTGAGTAACTGTGTTTGTGATGCTGAGTAACTATGTTTGTGACACGGAGTAACAGTGTTTGTGATACTGAGTAATTGTGTTTGCGACACTTAGTAACTGTGTTTGTGATACTGAGTAACTCTGTTTGTGACACCGAGTAACTCTGTTTGTGACGTTGAGTAACTGAGTTTGTGACACTGAGTAACTGTGTTTGTGATAGTGAGTAACTGTGTTTGTGACACTGAGTAACTGAGTTTCTGATACTGCGTGACTGTGTTTGTGACACTGAGTAACTGTGTCTGTGATACTTAGTAACGGTGTTGTGACACTGAGTAACTGTGTTTGTGACACTTAGTAACTGTGTTTGTGATAGTGAGTAACTGTGTTTGTGACACTGAGTAACTGAGTTACTGATACTGAGTGACTGTGTTTGTAGTACTGAGTAACTGTGTTTGTGGCACTGAATTACTGTGATTGTGACACTTAGTAACAGTTTGTGACACTGAGTAACTGTGTTTTCGAAACTGAGTAACTGTGTTTGTGACACTGAGTAACTGTGTCTGTGACACTGAGTAACTATGTTTGTAGTACTGAGTAACTGTGTTTTTGACACTGAGTACCTGTGTTTTCGACACTGAGTAACTGTGTTTTCGACACTGAGTAACTATGCATGTGAAACTGAGTAATTGTGTGGGTGACACTGAGTAAATGTTTCTGACACTGAGTAACTTTCTTTGTGACACTGAGTAACTGTGTTTGTGACACTCAGTAACTGTGTTTGTGATACTGAGTAACTGTGTTTGTGTCACTGAGTTACTGTGTTTGTCACACTGAGTAACTGTGTTTGTGATAATGAGTAACTGTGTTTGTGACACTGAGTAATTGTGTTTGTGACACTGAGTAACTGTGTTTGTGATACTGAGTAACTGTGTTTTCGACACTGAGTAACTGTGTTTTAGACACTGAGTAACTGTGTATGTGACACTGAGTAACTTTGCTTGTGACACTGAGTATCTGTTTCTGATACTGAGCAACTGTGTTTATGATACTGAGTAACTGTGTTTGTGGCACTGATTAACTGAGTTTGTGATACTGAGTAACTGTCTTTGTGATACTGAATAACTGTGCTTGTGAACACTGACTAACTGTGTTTGTGACACTGAGTAACTATGTTTGTAGTACCGAGTAACTGTATTTGTGACACTGAGTAACTGTGTTTTCGACACTGAGTAACTGTGTTTACGACACTGAGTAACTGTGTTTGTGACACTGAGTAACTTTGTTTGTGACAGTGAGTAACTGTGTTTGTGATACTGAGCAACTGTGTTTGTGACACTGAGTAACTGTGTTTGTGATACTGTGTAATTGTGTTTTCGACACTGAGTAACTATGTTTGTGATACTGAGTAACTCTGTTTGTGACACTGAGTAAATGTGTTTGTGACGCTGAATAACTGTGTTTGTGATACTGAGTAACTGTGTTTTCAACACTGAGTTACTGTGTTTTCGACACTGAGTAACTGTGTATGTGACACTGAGTAACTTTTTTTGTGACACTGAGTAACTGTGTTTGTGATACTGAGCAACTGTGTTTATGATACTGAGTAACTGTGTTTGTGATACCGAGTAACTGTCTTTATGATACTGCGTTACTGTCTTTGTGATACTGAGTAATTGTGTTTATGACACTGAGTAACTGTGCTTGTGACACTGACTAACTGTTTTTGTGATACTGAGTAACTATGTTTGTAGTACCGAGTAACTGTGTTTGTGACACTGAGTAACTGTGTTTTTGACACTGAGTAACTGTGTTTGTGATACCGAGTAACTGTGTTTGTGACACTGAATAACTTTCATTGTGACACTGAGTAACTGTGTTTGTGATACTGAACAACAGTGTTTATGATACTGAGTAACTGTGTTTGTGGTACTGAGTAACTGTGTTTGTTACACTGAGTAACTGCATTTGTGAATCTCAGTAACTGTGTTTGTTACACTGAGTAACTGCGTTTCTGACACTGAGTAACTGTGCTTGTGACACTGAGTAACTGTGTTTGTGATACTGAGTAACTGTGTTTGTGACACTGAGAAACTGTTTGTGACACTGAGTAACTGTGTTTCTGACACTGAGTAACTGAGTTTCTGTTACTGAGTGACTGTGGTTTTCATCCTGAGTAACTGTGTTCGTGGCACTGAGCAACTGTGTTTGTGACACTGAGTAACTGAGTTTGTGATACTGAGTAACTGTGTTTGTGACACTGAGTAACTGTGTTTGTGATACTGAGTAACTCTGTTTATCATATTGAGTAACTGCGTTTGTGACACTGAGTAACTGTGTTTGTCATACTGAGCAACAGTGTTTTGTATACTGAGTAACTGTGTTTGTGACACTGAGTATCTGTGTTTGTGATATTGAGTAACTGTGTTTGTGACACTAAGTAACTTTTTATGTGATACTGAGAAATTGTATTTGTGACATGAGTAACTGAGTTTGTCATACTGAGTAAATGTGTTTGTGACGCTGAATAACTATATTTGTAGTATCGAGTAACTGTGTTTGTGACACTGAGTAACTGTGTTTTCGACACTGAGTAACTGTGTTTTCGAAAATGAGTAATTGTGTATGTGACACTGAGTAACTTTGTTTGTGACACTGAGTAACTGTGTTTGTGATGCTGAATAACCGTGTTTATGATACTGAGTAACTGTGTTTGTGGCACTGAGTAACTGTGTTTGTGATACTGAGTAATTGTGTTTGTGACACTGAGTAACTGTGTTTGTGAGACTGAGTAACTGTGTTTTCGAAACTGAGTAACTGTGTTTTCGACACTGAGTAACTGTGTATGTGACACTGAGTAACTTTGTTTGTGACACTGAGTAACAGTGTTTGTGATACTGAGCAACTGTGTTTATGATACTGAGTAACTGTGTTTGTGGCACTGATTAACTGAGTTTGTGATACTGAGTAACTGTCTTTGTGATACTGAGTAACTGTGCTTGTGACACTGACTAACTGTGTTTGTGACACTGAGTAACTATGTTTGTAGTACCGAGTAACTTTGTTTGTGACACTGAGTATCTTTTTTTTCGACACTGAGTAACTGTGTTTCTGACACTGAGTAACTGTGTTTGTGATATTGAGTAACTGTGTTTGTGACACTGAGTACCTGTGTTTGTGATTCTGAGAAATTGTATTTGTGACAAGAGTAACTGAGTTTGTCATACTGAGTAAATGTGTTTGTGACGCTGAATAACTATGTTTGTAGTATCGAGTAACTGTGTTTGTGACACTGAGTAACTGTGTTTGTGACACTGAGTAACTGTGTTTTCGAAAATGAGTAATTGTGTATGTGATACTGAGTAACTGTGTTTGTGACACTGAGTAACTGTGTTTGTGACACTGATGAACTGAGTTTGTGATACCGAGTAACTGCCTTTATGATACTGCGTAACTGTGTTTGTGATACTGAGTAATTGTGTTTATGACACTGAGTAACTGTGTTTGTGACACTGAGTAACTTTCATTGTGACACTGAGTAACTGTGTTTGTGGTACTGATTAACTGTGTTTGTTACACTGAGTAACTGTGTTTGTGATACTGAGTAACTCTGTTTGTCATATTGAATAACTGCGTTTGTGACACTGAGTAACTGTGTTTGTCATACTGAGCAACAGTGTTGATGATACTGAGTAACTGTGTTTGTGGTACTGAGTAACTGTGTTTGTTACACTGAGTAACTGCGTTTGTGACACTGAGTAACTGTGTTTGTCATATTGAGTAACTGCGTTTGTGACACTGAGTTACTGTGTCATACTGAGTAACTGTGTTTTGTATACTGAGTAACTGTGTTTGTGACACTGAGTAACTGTGTTTGTGACACTGAGTATCTGTGTTTGTGATATTGAGTCACTGTGTTTGTGACACTAAGTAACTGTGTTTGTGATACTGAGAAATTGTATTTGTGACATGAGTAACTGAGTTTGTCATACTGAGTAAATGTGTTCGTGACGCTGAATAACTATGTTTGTAGTATCCAGTAACTGTGTTTTCGACACTGAGTAACTGTGTTTTCGAAAATGAGTAATTGTGTATGTGACACTGAGTAACTTTGTTTGTGACACTGAGTAACTGTGTTTGTGACGCTGAATAACTGTGTTTATGATACTTAGTAACTGTGTTTGTGATACTGAGTAACTGTGTTTGTGACACTGAGTAACTGTGTTTGTGATACTGAGTAACTCTGTTTGTCATACTGAGCAACAGTGTTGATGATACTGAGTAACTGTGTTTGTGGTACTGAGTAACTGTGTTTGTTACACTGAGTAACTGCGTTTGTGACACTGAGTAACTGTGTTTGTCATATTGAGTAACTGCGTTTGTGACACTGAGTTACTGTGTTTGTCGTACTGAGTAACTGTGTTTTGTATACTGAGTAACTGTGTTTGTGACACTGAGTAACTGTGTTTGTGACACTGAGTATCTGTGTTTGTGATATTGAGTCACTGTGTTTGTGACACTAAGTAACTGTGTTTGTGATACTGAGAAATTGTATTTGTGACATGAGTAACTGAGTTTGTCATTCTGAGTAAATGTGTTTGTGACGCTGAATAACTATGTTTGTAGTATCCAGTAACTGTGTTTGTGACACTGAGTAACTGTGTTTTCGACACTGAGTAACTGTGTTTTCGAAAATGAGTAATTCTGTAAGTGACACTGAGTAACTTTGTTTGTGACACTGAGTAACTGTGTTTGTGACGCTCAATAACTGTGTTTATGATACTTAGTAACTGTGTTTGTGGCACTAAGTAACTGTGTTTGTGATACTGAGTAATTGTGTTTGTGACACTGAGTAACTGTGTTTGTGATACTGAGTAACTGTGTTTTCGAAACTGAGTAATTGTGTTTTCGACACTGAGTAACTGTGTATGTGACACTGAGTAACTTTGTTTGTGACACTGAGTAACTGTATTTGTGATACTGAGCAACTGTGTTTATGATACTGAGTAACTGTGTTTGTGATACTGTGTAATTGTGTTTTCGACACTGAGTAACTATGTTTGTGATACTGAGTAACTCTGTTTGTGACACTGAGTAACTGTGTTTGTGATATTGAGGAATTTTTTTTGTGACATGAGTAACTGAGATTGTCAAACTGAGTAACTGTGTTCGTGACGCTGAATGACTGTGTTTATGATACTGAGTAACTGTGTTTGTGGCACTTAGTAACTGTGTTTGTGACACTGAGTTACTGTGTTTGTGACACTGAGTAACTGTGTTTGTGACACTGAGTAACTGAGTTTTCGACACTGTGTAACTGTGTATGTGACACTGAGTAACTTTGTTTGTGACACTGAGTAACTGTGTTTGTGATACTGAGCATCTGTGTTTATGATACTGAGTAATTGTGTTTATGACACTGAGTAACTGTGCGTGTGACACTGATTAACTGTGTTTGTGACACTGAGTAACTATGTTTGTAGTACCGAGTAACTGTGTCTGTGACACTGAGTAACTTTGTTTGTGACACTGAGTAACTGTGTTTGTGATACTGAGTAATTGTGTTTGTGATACTGAGTAACTCTGTTTGTGACACTCAGTAACTGTGTTTGTGATACTGAGTAACTCTGTTTGTGTCACTGAGTAACTTTGTTTGTGACGCTGAGTAACTCTGTTAATGACACTGAGAAACTCTGTTTGTGACGCTGAGTAACTGTGTTTGTGATGCTGAGTAACTATGTTTGTGACACGGAGTAACAGTGTTTGTGATACTGAGTAATTGTGTTTGCGACACTTAGTAACTGTGTTTGTGATACTGAGTAACTCTGTTTGTGACACCGAGTAACTCTGTTTGTGACGTTGAGTAACTGTGTTTGTGATAGTGAGTAACTGTGTTTGTGACACTGAGTAACTGAGTTTCTGATACTGCGTGACTGTGTTTGTGATAGTGAATCACTGTGTTTATGACACTCAGTACCTGAGTTACTGATACTGAGTGACTGTGTTTGTCATACTGAGTAAATGTGTTTGTGGCACTGAATTACTGTGATTGTGACACTTAGTAACAGTTTGTGACAATGAGTAACTGAGTTTGTGATACTGAGTAACCGTGTTTATGACACTGAGTAACTGTGTTTTCGAAACTGAGTAACTGTGTTTGTGACACTGAGTAACTGTGTCTGTGACACTGAGTAACTATGTTTGTAGTACTGAGTAACTGTGTTTTCGACACTGAGTACCTGTGTTTTCGACACTGAGTAACTGTGTTTTCGACACTGAGTAACTGTGCTTGTGAAGCTAAGTAATTGTGTGGGTGACACTGAGTAAATGTTTCTGACACTGAGTAACTTTGTTTGTGACACTGAGTAACTGTGTTTGTGACACTCAGTAACTGTGTTTGTGAGACTGAGTAACTGTGTTTGTGTCACTGAGTTACTGTGTTTGTGACACTGAGTAACTGTGTTTGTGATATTGAGTAACTGTGTTTGTGACACTGAGTAACCGTGTTTGTGATACTGAGAAATTGTATTTGTGACATGAGTAACTGAGTTTGTCATACTGAGTAAATGTGTTTGTGACGCTGAATAACTATGTTTGTAGTTTCGAGTAACTGTGTTTGTGACACTGAGTAACTGTGTTTTCGACACTGAGTAACTGTGTTTTCGAAAATGAGTAATTGTGTATGTGACACTGAGTAACTTTGTTTGTGACACTGAGTAACTGTGTTTGTGACACTGAGTAACTGTGTTTATGATACTGAGTAACTGTGTTTGTGGCACTGAGTAACTGTGTTTGTGACACTGAGTAACTGCGTTTGTGATACTGAGTAACTGTGTTTGTGACACTGAGTAAATGTGTTTGTGATACTGAGCAATTGTGTTTGCGACACTGAATAACTATGTTTTTCATACTGAGTAACTGTGTTTGTGACACTGATTAACTGAGTTTGTGGTACCGAGTAACTGTCTTTGTGATACTGCTAACTGTGCTTGTGATACTGAGTAAGTGTGTTTATGACACTGAGTAACTGTGCTTGTGACACTGATTAACTGTTTTTGTGATACTGAGTAACTACGTTTGCAGTACCGAGTAACTGTGTTTGTGACACTGAGTAACTGTGTTTTTGACGCTGAGTAACTGTGTTTGTGATACCGAGTAACTGTGTTTGTGACACTGAGTTACTTTCATTGTGACACTGAGTAACTGTGTTTGTGATACTGAACAACAGTGTTTATGAGACTGAGTATCTGTGTTTGTGCTACTGAGTAACTGTGTTTGTTACACTGAGTAACTGCATTTGTGACACTGACTAACTGTGTTTGTCATATTGAGTAACTGCGTTTGTAACACTGAGTAACTGTGTTTGTCATACTGAGTAACTGTGTTTTGTATACTGAGTAACTGTGTTTGTGACACTGAGTAACTGTGTTTGTGACACTGAGTATCTGTGTTTGTGATATTGAGTAACTGTGTTTGTGACACTGAGTAACTGTGTTTGTGATACTGAGAAATTGTCATTTTGACAAGAGTAACTGTGTTTGTCATACTGAGTAAATGTGTTTGTGACGCTGAATAACTATGTTTGTAGTATCGAGTAACTGTGTTTGTGACACTGAGTAACTGTGTTTTCGACACTGAGTAACTGTGTTTTCGAAAATGAGTAATTGTGTATGTGACACTGAGTAACTTTGTTTGTGACACTGAGTAACTGTGTTTGTGACACTGAGTAACTGTGTTTGTGATACTGAGTAACTGTGTTTGTGACACTGAGTAACTGTGTTTGTGACACTGAGTAACTGTGTTTGTGGTACTGAGTAACTGTGTTTGTGACACTGAGTAACTGTGTTTGTGACACTGAGTAACTGTGTTTGTGATACTGAGTAACTGTGTCTGTGACACTGAGTAACTGTGTCTGTGATACTGAGTAACTGTTTGTGACACTGAGTAACTGTGTTTGTGACACTGAGTAACTGAGTTTCTGTTACTGAGTGACTGTGTTTTTCATCCTGAGTAACTGTGTTCGTGGTACTGAGTAACTGTGTTTGTGACACTGAGTAACTCAGTTTGTGATACTGATTAACTGTGTTTATGACACTGAGGAACTGTGTTTGTGACACTGAGTAACTGTGTTTGTGATACTGAGTAACTGTGTTTGTGATACTGAGTAACTGTGTTTGTGACACTGAGTAAATGTGTTTGTGACACTGAGTAACTGTGTTTGTGATACTGAGTAACTCTGTTTGTGATACTGAGTAACTCTGTTTGTGACGCTGAGTAACTCTGTGACACTGAGTAACTCAGTTTGTGATGCTGAGTAACTGTGTTTGTGATGCTGAGTAACTGTGTTTGTGATGCTGAGTAACTGTGTTTGTGATACTGAGTAACTGTGTTTGTGACACTGAGTAACTGTGTTTTGTGATACTGAGTAACTGTGTTTGTGACACTGAGTAACTGTGTCTGTGATACTGAGTAACTGTTTGTGACACTGAGTAACTGTGTTTGTGACACTGAGTAACTGAGTTTGTGATACTGAGTAACTGTGTTTGTGACACTGAGTAACTGTGTTTGTGATACTGAGTATCTGTGTTTGTGATATTGAGTAACTGCGTTTGTGATACTGAGAAATTGTATTTGTGACATGTGTAACTGAGTTTGTCATACTGAGTAAATGTGTTTGTGACGCTGAATAACTATGTTTGTAGTATCGAGTAACTGTGTTTGTGACACTGAGTAACTGTGTTTGTGACGCTGAATAACTGTGTTTATGATACTGAGTAACTGTGTTTGTGGCACTGAGTAATTGTGTTTGTGATACTGAGTAATTGTGTTTGTGACACTGAGTAACTGTGTTTGTGATACTGAGTAACTGTGTTTTCGAAACTGAGTAAGTGTTTTCGACACGGAGTAACTGTGTATGTGACACTGAGTAACTTTGTTTGTGACACTGAGTAACTGTGTTTGTGATACTGAGCAACTGTGTTTGTGATACTGAGTAACTGTGTTTGTGGCACTGAATAACTGACTTTGTGATACTGAGTAACTATGTTTGTAGTACCGAGTAACTGTGTTTGTGACACTGAGTAACCTTGTTTGTGACACTGAGTAACTGTGTTTTTGACGCTGAGTAACTGTGTTTATGATACTGAGTATCTGTGTTTGTGGTACTGAGTAACTGAGTTTGTTACACTGAGTAACTGCGTTTGTGACACTGAGTAACTGTGTTTGTCATATTGAGTAACTGCGTTTGTAACACTGAGTAACTGTGTTTGTCATACTGAGTAACTGAGTTTCTGATACTGAGTGACTGTGTTTTTCATACTGAGTAACTGTGTTCGTGGCACGGAGTAACTGTTTGTGACACTGACTAACTGTGTTTGTGACACTGAGTAACTGAGTTTCTGATACTGAGTGACTGTGTTTTTCATACTGAGTAACTGTGTTCGTGGCACGGAGTAACTGTGTTTGTGACACTGAGTAACTGTTTGTGACACTGAGTAACGGAGTTTGTGATACTGAGTAACTGTGTTTATGACGCTGAATAACTGTGTTCATGATACTGAGTAACTGTGTTTGTGGCACTGAGTAACTGTGTTTGTGATACTGTGTAATTGTGTTTTCGACACTGACTAACTATGTTTGTGATACTGAGTAACTCTGTTTGTGACACTGAGTAACTGTGTTTGTGACGCTGAATAACTGTGGTTGTGATACTGAGTAACTGTGTTTTCAACACTGAGTAACTGTGTTTTTGACACTGAGTACTGAATTTGGTGCTTTTTGAGTGCGATAGTGAGAGTTTGGTGACCGAGGGAGTATAAGGCTTCATTTTTATCTAAAGTTTAGTCTTTCTTTTATTTAGTTAATTAACTTAAAAGTTGCTGTTTGGTTTAGAAGAAGGCGAATTTTCAATCAGCTTTAAACAGACTTCTACTTCTAGGCACTTGCAGCTGGAGCTTGTTAATTAGTTAATTGGATTAGGCCAGTTTTTCAGAGGCTAGATTCACAGTATAAAAGTGATCCCCTAACGTGCAGACTTTGTTTGCACTGAGTGCTGAATTTGGTGCTTTTTGAGTGCGAAAGTGAGAGTTTGGTGACCGAGGGAGTGCTGAATTTGGTGCATTTGAGTGCGATAGTGAGAGTTTGGTGACCGAGGGAGTGCTGAATTTGGTGCATTTGAGTGCGATAGTGAGAGTTTGGTGACCGAGGGAGTTAGGTGAGGAGGGAGTAAGGTGCTTCTTTCATTTTGTTTCCGACATTTCCGCAAAGAGTGCGAAGAGAGCCAGGAGTTTACAGGAAGTGTAGCTGACTGGGAGCAGAGTCGGAGGGCGGAGATCTAGTTAGTCCACACACCAGCTATATTCTGTAAGGTAAGAGGGGATGGAGGCTAGGCCAGTTACATGCTCCTCCTGTAGGATGTGGGTGGTGAGGGATACCACCGGTGTCCCCACTGACTATACCTGCGGGAAGTGCACCCAACTTCAGCTCCTCAAAGACCGTGTTAGGGAACTGGAGCTGAAGCTGGATGAACTTCGGATCATCCGGGAGGCAGAGTGGGTGATTGAGAAGAGTTACAGGGAGGTAACCACACCCAAGGTACAGGACAAGAATAGCTGGGTTACAGTCAGGGGGAAAAAAACAAACAGGCAGACAGTGCAGGGATCCCTCGTGGCCGTTCCCCTTCAAAACAAGTATACCGTTTTGGATGCTGTCGGGGGGGGATGACCTACCGGGGGAAGGCCCTAGCGGCCAGGTCTCTGGCACTGAGTCTGGCTCTGGGGCTCAGAAGGGAAGGGGGGAGAATAGAAAAGCAATAGTTGTAGGAGATTCAATGGTTAGGGGAATAGATAGGAGATTCTGTGGTCGCGAGCGAGACTCCCGGAAGGTATGTTGCCTCCCGGGTGCCAGGGCCAGGGATGTCTCGGATCGTGTCTTCAGGATCCTTAAGGGGGAGGGGGAGCAGCCAGAAGTCGTGGTGCACATTGGTACCAACGACATAGGTAGGAAAAGGGGTGTGGAGGTAATAAACAAGTTTAGGGAGTTAGGCTGGAAGTTGAAAGCCAGGACAGACAGAGTTGTCATCTCTGGTTTGTTGCCGGTGCCACGTGATAGCGAGGCTAGGAATAGGGAGAGAGTGCAGTTGAACACGTGGCTGCAGAAATGGTGTAGGAGGGAGGGCTTCAGGTATTTGGATAATTGGAGCGCATTCTGGGGAAGGTGGGACCTGTACAAGCAGGACGGGTTGCATCTGAACCAGAGGGGCACCAATATCCTGGGAGGGAGGTTTGCTAGTACTCTTCGGGAGGGTTTAAACTAATTTGGCAGGGGAATGGGAACCGGATTTGTAGTCCAGCAACTAAGGTAGCCGATATTCAGGACGCCAAAGCATGTAATGAGGCAGTGGGGAAGGGAACACTGACAAAGGAGAGTATTTGCAGGAACGGAGGTGGGTTGAAGTGTGTATACTTCAACGCAAGAAGCATCAGGAATAAGGTGGGTGAACTTAAGGCATGGATCGGTACTTGGGACTACGATGTGGTGGCCATCA
Source organism: Scyliorhinus torazame (assembly GCF_047496885.1). Taxonomy (NCBI): domain Eukaryota; kingdom Metazoa; phylum Chordata; class Chondrichthyes; order Carcharhiniformes; family Scyliorhinidae; genus Scyliorhinus; species Scyliorhinus torazame. The sequence continues at coordinate 162,571,379 of NC_092716.1, forward strand.
TGGAAACTTGGATAGAAGAGGGGCAGAAATGGTTGTTGGAGGTCCCTGGTTATAGATGTTTCAATAAGATTAGGGAGGGTGGTAAAAGAGGTGGGGGGGTGGCATTATTAATTAGAGATAGTATAACAGCTGCAGAAAGGCAGTTCGAGGAGTATCACCCTATTGAGGTAGTATGGGTTGAAGTCAGAAATAGGAAAGGAGCAGTCACCTTGTTAGGAGTTTTCTATAGGCCCCCCAATAGTAGCAGAGATGTGGAGGAACAGATTGGGAAACAGATTTTGGAAAGGTGCAGAAGTCATAGGGTAGTAGTCATGGGCGACTTTAACTTCCCAAATATTGAGTGGAAACTCTTTAGATCAAATAGTTTGGATGGGGTGGTATTTGTGCAGTGTGTCCAGGAAGCTTTTCTAACACAGTATTTAGATTGTCCGACCAGAGGAGGGGCAATATTGGATTTAGTACTGGGTAATGAACCAGGGCAAGTGATAGATTTGTTAGTGGGGGAGCATTTTGGAGATAGTGACCACAATTCTGTGACTTTCACTTTAGTAATGGAGAGGGATAGGTACGTGCAACAGGGCAAGGTTTACAATTGGGGGAAGGGTAAATACGATGTTGTCAGACAAGAATTGAAGTGCATAAGTTGGGAACATAGGCTGGCAGGGAAGGACACAAGTGAAATGTGGAACTTGTTCAAGGAACAGGTGCAACGTGTCCTTGATAGGTATGTCCCTGCCAGGCAGGGAAGAGATGGTCGAGTGAGGGAACCATGGTTGACAAGAGAGGTTGAATGTCTTGTTAAGAGAAAAAAGGTGACTTATATAAGGCTGAGGAAACAAGGTTCAGACAGGGCATTGGAGGGATACAAGATAGCCAGGAGGGAACTGAAGAAAGGGATTAGGAGAGCTAAGAGAGGGCATGAACAATCTTTGGCGGGTAGGATCAAGGAAAACCCCAAGGCCTTTTACACATATGTGAGAAATATGAGAATGACTAGAGCGAGGGTAGGTCCGATCAAGGACAGTAGCGGGAGATTGTGTATTGAGTCTGAAGAGATAGGAGAGGTCTTGAATGAGTACTTTTCTTCTGTATTTACAAATGAGAGGGGCGATATTGTTGGAGAGGACAGTGTGAAACAGATTGGTAAGCTCGAGGAAATACTTGTTAGGAAGGAAGATGTGTTGGGCATTTTGAAAAACTTGAGGATAGACAAGTCCCCCGGGCCTGACGGGATATATCCAAGGATTCTATGGGAAGCAAGAGATGAAATTGCAGAGCCGTTGGCAATTATCTTTTCGTCCTCACTGTCAACAGGGGTGGTACCAGGGGATTGGAGAGTGGCGAATGTCGTGCCCCTGTTCAAAAAAGGAACTAGGGATAACCCTGGGAATTATAGGCCAGTTAGTCTTACTTCGGTGGTAGGCAAAGTAATGGAAAGGGTACTGAAGGATAGGATTTCTGAGCATCTGGGAAGACACTGCTTGATTAGGGATAGTCAGCACGGATTTGTGAGGGGTAGGTCTTGCCTTACAAATCTTATTGAATTCTTTGAGGAGGTGACCAAGCATGTGGATGAAGGTAAAGCAGTGGATGTAGTGTACATGGATTTTAGTAAGGCATTTGATAAAGTTCCCCATGGTAGGCTTCTGCACAAAGTAAGGAGGCATGGGATAGTGGGAAATTTGGCCAGTTGGATAACGAACTGGCTAACCGATAGAAGTCAGAGAGTGGTGGTGGATGGCAGATATTCAGCCTGGATCCCAGTTACCAGTGGTGTACCGCAAGGATCAGTTCTGGGTCCTCTGCTGTTTGTGATTTTCATTAATGACTTGGATGAGGGAGTTGAAGGGTGGGTCAGTAAATTTGCAGACGATACGAAGATTGGTGGAGTTGTGGATAGTAAGGAGGGCTGTTGTCGGCTGTAAAGAGACATAGATAGGATGCAGAGCTGGGCTGAGAAGTGGCAGATGGAGTTTAACCCTGAAAAGTGTGAGGTTGTCCATTTTGGAAGGACAAATATGAATGCGGAATACAGGGTTAACGGTAGAGTTCTTGGCATTGTGGAGGAGCAGAGAGACCTTGGGGTCTATGTTCATACATCTTTGAAAGTTGCCACTCAAGTGGATAGAGCTGTGAAGAAGGCCTATGGTGTGCTCGCGTTCGTTAACAGAGGGATTGAATTTAAGAGCCGTGAGGTGATGATGCAGCTGTACAAAACTTTGGTAAGGCCACATTTGGAGTACTGTGTACAGTTCTGGTCGCCTCATTTTAGGAAGGATGTGGAAGCTCTGGAAAAGGTGCAAAGAAGATTTACCAGGATGTTGCCTGGAATGGAGAGTAGGTCTTACGAGGAAAGGTTGAGGGTGCTAGGCCTTTTCTCATTAGAACGGAGAAGGATGAGGGGCGACTTGATAGAGGTTTATAAGATGATCAGGGGAATAGATAGAGTAGACAGTCAGAGACTTTTTCCCCAGGTGGAACACACCATTACAAGGGGACATAAATTTAAGGTGAAAGGTGGAAGATATAGGAGGGATATCAGAGGTAGGTTCTTTACCCAGAGAGTAGTGGGGGCATGGAATGCACTGCCTGTGGAAGTAGTTGAGTCGGAAACATTAGGGAACTTCAAGCAGCTGTTGGATAGGTACATGGATTACGGGAAAATGATATAGTGTATATTTATTTGTTCTTAAGGGCAGCACGGTAGCATTGTGGATAGCACAATTGCTTCACAGATCCATGGTCCCAGGTTCGATTCCGGCTTGGGTCATTGTCTGTGCGGAGTCTGCACGTCCTCCCCGTGTCTGCGTGGGTTTCCTCTGGGTGCTCCGGTTTCCTCCCACAGTCCAAAGATGTGCAGGTTAGGTGGATTGGCCATGATAAATTGCCCTTAGTGACCAAAATTGCCCTTATTGTTGGGTGGAGGTGTTGAGTTTGGGTAGGGTGCTCTTTCCAAGACTCAAAGGGCCGAATGGCCTCCTTCTGCACTGTAAATTCAATGATAATCTATGATTAATCTAGGACAAAGGTTCGGCACAAAATTGTGGGCCGAAGGGCCTGTTCTGTGCTGTAATTTCTATGTTCTATGTAACTGTGTATGTGACATTGAGTAACTTTGTTTGTGACACTGAGTAACTGAGTTTGTGATACTGAGTAACTGTCTTTGTGGTACTGAGTAACTGTGCTTGTGACACTGACTAACTGTGTTTGTGACACTGCGTAACTATGTTGGTAGTACCGAGTAACTGTGTTTGTGACACTGAGTAACTGTGTTTTCGACACTGAGTAACTGTGTTTTCGACACTGTTTAACTGTGTTTGTGACACTGAGTAACTTTGTTTGTGACCCTGAGTAACTGTGTTTGTGATACTGAGCAACAGTGTTTATGATACTGAGTAACTGTGTTTGTGATACTGTGTAACTGAGTTTGTGACACTGAGTAACTGTGTTTGTGATACTGAGTAATTGTGTTTATGACACTGAGTAACTGTGCTTGTGACACTGATTAACTGTTTTTGTGACACTGAGTAACTATGTTTGTAGTACCGAGTAACTGTGTTTGTGACACTGAGTAACTGTGTTTTCGACACTGAGTAACTGTGTTTGTGATACTGTGTAATTGTGTTTTCGACACTGAGTAACTATGTTTGAGATACTGAGTAACTATGTTTGAGATACTGAGTAACTGTGTTTGTGACACTGAGTAACTGTGTTTGTGACGCTGAATAACTGTGTTTGTGATACTGAGTAACTGTGTTTGTGACACTGAGTAACTTTGATTCTGACACTGAGTAACTGTGTTTGTGATACTGAGCAACAGTGTTTATGATACTGAGTAACTGTGTATTTGGCACTGAGTAACTGTGTTTGTGATACTGAGTAACTGTGTTTGTGATACTGAGTAATTGTGTTTGTGACACTGAGTAACTTTGTTTGTGACACTGAGTAACTTTGTTTGTGACCCTGAGTAACTGTGTTTGTGATACTGAGCAACAGTGTTTATGATACTGAGTAACTGTGTTTGTGATACTGTGTAACTGAGTTTATGACACTGAGTAACTGTGTTTGTGATACTGAGTAATTGTGTTTATGACACTGAGTAACTGTGCTTGTGACACTGATTAACTGTTTTTGTGACACTGAGTAACTATGTTTGTAGTACCGAGTAACTGTGTTTGTGACACTGAGTAACTGTGTTTTCGACACTGAGTAACTGTGTTTGTGACACTGATTAACTTTGTTTGTGACACTGAGTAACTGTGTTTGTGATACTATGTAATTGTGTTTTCGACACTGAGTAACTATGTTTGAGATACTGAGTAACTGTGTTTGTGACACTGAGTAACTGTGTTTGTGATGCTGAATAACTGTGTTTGTGATACTGAGTAACTGTGTTTGTGACACTGAGTAACTTTGATTCTGACACTGAGTAACTGTGTTTGTGATACTGAGCAACAGTGTTTATGATACTGAGTAACTGTGTATTTGGCACTGAGTAACTGTGTTTGTGATACTGAGTAACTGTGTTTGTGATACTGAGTAATTGTGTTTGTGATACTGAGTAACTTTGTTTGTGACACTGAGTAACTGTGTTTGTGATACTGAGTAATTGTGTTTATGACGCTGAGTAACTGTGCTTGTGACACTGATTAACTGTTTTTGTGACACTAAGTAACTATGTTTGTAGTACCGAGTAACTGTCTTTGTGACACTGAGTAACTGTGTTTTCGACACTGAATAACTGTGTTTGTGATACTGAGCAACAGTGTTTATGATACTGAGTAACTGAGTTTGTGGTAATGAGTAACTGTGTTTGTGAATCTGAGTAACTGCGTTTTTGAATCTGTGTAACTGTGTTTGTTACACTGAATAACTGTGTTTGTGACACTGAGTAACTGTGTTTGTGACACTGAGTAACTGTGTCTGTGATACTGAGTAACTGTTTGTGACACTGAGTAACTGTGTTTGTGACACTGAGTAACTGAGTTTCTGATACTGAGTGACTGTGTTTTTCATACTGAGTAACTGTGTTCGTGGCACGGAGTAACGGTGTTTGTGACACTGAGTAACTGTTTTTGTGGCACTGAGTAACTGTGTTTGTGATACTGAGTAATTGTGATTTTGATACTGAGTAACTGTGTTTGTGACACTGCGTAACTGTGTTTGTGAAACTGAGTAATTGTGTTTGTGACATGAGTAACTGAGTTTGTCATACTAAGTAACTGTGTTTGTGACACTGAGTAACTGTGTTTGTGACACTGAGTAACTGTGTTTGTGACACTCAGTAACTGTGTTTGTGACACTGAGTAACTGTGTTTGTGACACTGAGTAACTGTGGTTGTGATACTGAGTAACTGTGTTTGTGACACTGAGTAACTGAGTTTGTGACACTGAGTAACTATGTTTGTAGTACCGAGTAACTGTGTTTTCGACACTGAGTAACTGTGTTTGTGACACTGAGTAACTGTGTTTGTGACACTGAGTAACTGTGTTTGTGATACTGAGCAACAGTGTTTATGATACTGAGTAACTGAGTTTGTGGTAATGAGTAACTGTGTTTGTGAATCTGAGTAACTGCGTTTGTGAATCTGTGTAACTGTGTTTGTTAGACTGAGTAACTGCGTTTGTGACACTGAGTAACTGTGTTTGTGACACTGAGTAACTGTGTTTGTGACACTGAGTAACTGTGTCTGTGATACTGAGTAACTGTTTGTGACACTGAGTAACTGTGTTTGTGACACTGAGTAACTGAGTTTCTGATACTGAGTGACTGTGTTTTTCATACTGAGTAACTGTGTTCGTGGCAGGGAGTAACTATGTTTGTGACACTGAGTAACTGTTTGTGACACTGAGTAACGGAGTTTGCGATACTGAGTAACTGTGTTTGTGATACTGAGCAACTGTGTTTATGATACTGAGTAACTGTGTTTGTGGCAGTGAGTAACTGTGTTTGTGATACTGAGTAACTGTGTTTGTGACACTGAGTAACTGCGGTTGTGATACTGAGTAACTGTGTTTGTTAGACTGAGTAACTGCGTTTGTGACACTGAGTAACTGTGTTTGTGACACTGAGTAACTGTGTTTGTGACACTGAGTAACTGTGCTTGTGACACTGAGTAACTGTGGCTGTGATACTGAGTGACTGTGTTTTTCATACTGAGTAACTGTGTTCGTGGCAGGGAGTAACTGTGTTTGTGACACTGAGTAACTGTTTGTGATACTGAGTAATTTTGTTTGTGACATGAGTAACTGAGATTGTCATACTGAGTAACTGTGTTTGTGACACTGATTAACTGAGTTTGTGATACCGAGAAACTGCTTTGTGATACTGCGTAACTGTGCTTGTGACACTGATTAACTGTTTTTGTGACACTGAGTAACTATGTTTGTAGTACCGAGTAACTGTGTTTGTGACACTGAGTAACTGCGTTTGTGAATCTGTGTAACTGTGTTTGTTACACTGAGTAACTGTGTTTGTGATACTGAGTAACTGTGTTTGTGACACTGACTAACTGTTTGTGATACTGAGTAACTGTGTTTGTGACACTGAGTAACTGCGTTTGTGATACTGAGCAATTGTGTTTGCGACACTTAGTAACTGTGTTCGTGATACTGAGTAACTCTGTTTGTGACACTGAGTAACTCTGTTTGTGACGCGGAGTAACTGTGTTTGTGACACTGAGTAACTCTGTTTGTGACACTGAGTAACTCTGTTTGTGACGCGGAGTAACTGTGTTTGTGAATCTGAGTAACTGCGTTTGTGAATCTGTGTAACTGTGTTTGTTACACTGAGTAACTGCGTTTGTGACTCTGAGTAACTGTGTTTGTGATACTGAGTAACTGTGTTTGTGACACTGACTAACTGTGTCTGTGATACTGAGTAACTGTTTGTGATACTGAGTAACTGTGTTTGTGACACTGACTAACTGTTTGTGATACTGAGTAACTGTGTTTGTGACACTGAGTAACTGCGTTTGTGATACTGAGCAATTGTGTTTGCGACACTTAGTAACTGTGTTCGTGATACTGAGTAACTCTGTTTGTGACACTGAGTGACTCTGTTTGTGACGCTGAGTAACTGTGTTTGTGACACTGAGTAACTGTGTTCGTGTCACTGAGTAACTGTGTTTGTGATACTGAGTAACTCTGTTTGTGACACTGAGTAACTGTGTTTGTGACGCTGAATAACTGTGTTCATGATACTGAGTAACTGTGTTTGTGGCAGTGAGTAACTGTGTTTCTTAGACTGAGTAACTGTGTTTGTGACACTGAGTAACAGTGTTTGTGACACTGAGTAACTGTGTTTGTGACACTGAGTAACTGAGTTTCTGATACTGAGTGACTGTGCTTTATATACTGAGTAACTGTGTTCGTGGCACGGAGTAACTGTGTTTGTGACACTAAGTAACTGTTTGTGACACTGAGTAACGGAGTTTGTGATACTGAGTAACTGTGTATGTGATACTGAGTAACTTTGTTTGTGACACTGAGTAACTGTGTTTGTGATACTGAACAACTGTGTTTATGAAACTGAGTCACTGTGTTTGTGGCAGTGAGTAACTGTGTTTGTGACACTGAGTAACTGTGTTTGTGACACTGAGTAACTGTGTTTGTGACACTGAGTAACTGTGTTTGTGATATTGAGTAACTGTGTTTGTGATACTGAGTAACTGTGTTTGTGACACTGAGTAACTGTGTTTGTGATACTGAGCAATTGTGTTAGCGACATTGAATAACTTTGTTTGTGATACTGAGTTTGTGATACTGAGTTTGTGATACTGAGGAACTCTGTGTGTGCCACTGAGTAACTGTGTTTCTGACGCTGAATAACTGTGTTTATGATACTGAGTAACTGTGTTTGTGGCACTGAGTAACTGTGTTTGTGATACTGAGTAATTGTGATTTTGATACTGAGTAACTGTGTTTGTGACACTGCGTAACTGTGTTTGTGAAACTGAGTAATTGTGTTTGTGACATGAGTAACTGAGTTTGTCATACTAAGTAACTGTGTTTGTGACACTGATTAACTGAGTTTATGATACCGAGTAACTGTCTTTGTGATACTGCTAACTGTGTTTGTGATACTGAGTAATTGTGTTTATGACACTGAGTAACTGTGCTTGTGACACTGAATAACTGTGTTTGTGACACTGAGTAACTTTGTTTGTGACACTGAGTAACTGTGTTTGTGATACTGAGCAACAGTGCTTATGATACTGAGTAACTGAGTTTGTGGTATTGAGTAACTGCGTTTGTGAATCTGAGTAACTGCGTTTGTGAATCTGTGTAACTGTGTTTGTGACACTGAGTAACTGTGTTTGTGACACTCAGTAACTGAGTTTCTGATACTGAGTGACTGTGTTTTTCATACTGAGTATCTGTGTTCGTGGCACAGAGTAACTGTGTTTGTGACACTGAGTAACTGTTTGTGACACTGAGTAACGGAGTTTGTGATACTGAGTAACTGTGTTTATGACACTGAGTAACTGTGTTTTCGACACTGAGTAACTGTGTTTGTGACACTGAGTAACTTTGTTTGTGACACTGAGTAACTGTGTTTGTGACACTGAGTAACTGTGTTTTTGATACTGAGTAATTGTGTTTTTGATACTGAGTAACTGTGTTTGTGACACTGAGTAACTGTGTTTGTGATACTGAGTAATTTTGTTTGTGACATGAGTAACTGAGATTGTCATACTGAGTAACTGTGTTTGTGACACTGATTAACTGAGTTTGTGATACCGAGAAACTGTCTTTGTGATACTGCGTAACTGTGTTTGTGATACTGAGTAATTGTGTTTATGACACTGAGTAACTGTGCTTGTGACACTGATTAACTGTTTTTGTGACACTGAGTAACTATGTTTGTAGTACCGAGTAACTGTGTTTTCGACACTGAGTAACTGTGTTTGTGACACTGAGTAACTTTGTTTGTGACACTGAGTAACTGTGTTTGTGATACTGAGCAACAGTCTTTATGATACTGAGTAACTGAGTTTGTGGTAATGAGTAACTGTGTTTGTGAATCTGAGTAACTGCGTTTGTGAATCTGTGTAACTGTGGTTGTTACACTGTGTAACTGTGTTTGTGACACTGAGTAACTGAGTTTCTGATACTGAGTGACTGTGTTTTTCATACTGAGTAACTGTGTTCGTGGCACGGAGTAACAGTTTTTGTGGCACTGAGTAACTGTTTGTGACACTGAGTAACTGAGTTTATGACACAGAGTAAATGTGTTTGTGATATTGAGTAATTGTGTTTGCGACACTTAGTAACTGTGTTCGCGATACTGAGTAACTCTGTTTGTGACACTGAGTAACTCTGTTTGTGACGCTGAGTAACTGTGTTTGTGACACTGAGTAACTGTGTTTGTGACACTGAGTAACTGTGTTTGTGATACTGAGCAACTGTGTTTATGATGCTGAGTAACTGTGTTTGCGGCACTGATTAACTGAGTTTGTGATACTGAGTAACTGTCTTTGTGATACTGAGTAACTGTGCTTGTGACACTGACTAACTGTGTTTGTGACACTGAGTAACTATGTTTGTAGTACCGAGGAACTGTGTATATGACACTGAATAACTGTGTTTGTGATACTGAGCAACTGTGTTTTCGACACTGAGTAACTTTGTTTGTGACACTGAGTAACTGTGTTTGTGACGTTGAATAACTGTGTTTATGATACTGAGTAACTGTGTTTGTGGCACTGAGTAACTGTGTTTGTGATACTGAGTAATTGTGTTTTTGATACTGAGTAACTGTGTTTGTGACACTGAGTAACTGTGTTTGTGATACTGAGTAATTGTGTTTATGACACTGAGTAACTGTGCTTGTGACACTGATTAACTGTTTTTGTGATACTGAACAACAGTGTTAATGATACTGAGTAACTGAGTTTGTGGTAATGAGTAACTGTGTTTGTGAATCTGAGTAACTGCGTTTGTGAATCTGTGTAACTGTGTTTGTTACACTGAGTAACTGCGTTTGTGACTCTGAGTAACTGTGTCTGTGATACTGAGTAACTGTGTCTGTGATACTGAGTAACTGTTTGTGATACTGAGTAACTGTGTTTGTGACACTGAGTAACTGCGTTTGTGATGCTGAGCAATTGTGTTTGCGACACTTAGTAACTGTGTTCGTGATACTAAGTAACTCTGTTTGTGATACTGAGTAACTGTGTTTGTGACACTGAGTAACTCTGTTTGTAACACTGAGTGACTCTGTTTGTGACGCTGAGTAACTGTGTTTGTGACACTGAGTAACTGTGTTCGTGTCACTGAGTAACATTGTTTGTGAAACTGAGTAACTGTGTTTGTGACACTGAGTAACTGTGTTTGTGATACTGAGTAACTGTGTTTGTGACGCTGAATAACTGTGTTCATGATACTGAGTAACTGTGTTTGTGACACTGAGTAACTGTGTTTTTGATACTGAGTAACTGTGTTTTTGATACTGAGTAACTGTGTTTGTGACATGAGTAACTGAGTTCATCATACTGAGTAACTGTGTTTGTGACACTGATTTACTGAGTTTGTGATATCGAGTAACTGTCTTTGTGACACTGCGTAACTGTGTTTGTGATACTGAGTAATTGTGTTTATGGCACTGAGTAACTGTGCTTATGATACTGAGTAACTGAGTATGTGACACTGATTAACTGTGTTTTCAACACTGAGTAACTGTGTTTTCAACACTGAGTAACTGTGTTTGTGACACTGAGTAACTGTGTTTGTGACACTGAGTAACTGTGTCTGTGATACTGAGTAACTGTGTTTATGATACTGAGTATCTGTGTTTGTGACACTGAGTAACTGTGTTTGTGATACTGAGCAATTGTGTTTGTGACACTGATTAACTGAGTTTGTGACACTGATTAACTGTTTTTGTGACACTGAGTAACGATGTTTGTAGTACCGAGTAACTGTGTTTGTGACACTGAGTAACTGTGTTTTCGACACTGAGTAACTGTGTTTTCGACACTGAGTAACTGTGTTTGTGACACTGAGTAACTTTGTTTGTGACACTGAGTAACTGTGTTTCTGATACTGAGCAACAGTGTTTATGATACTGAGTAACTGTGTCTGTGATACTGAGTAACTGTTTGTGACACTGAGTAACTGTGTTTGTGACACTGAGTAACTGTGTTTGTGATACTGAGTAACTGTGTTTGTGACACTGAGTAACTGTGTCTGTGATACTGAGTAACTGTTTGTGACACTGAGTAACTGTGTTTGTGACACTGAGTAATTGAGTTTCTAATACTGAGTGACTGTGTTTTTCATACTGAGTAACTGTGTTCGTGGCACGGAGTAACTGTGTTTGTGACACTGAGTAACTGTTTGTGACACTGAGTAACTGAGTTTGTGATACTGAGTAACTGTGTTTATGACACTGAGTAACTGTGTTTTCGACACTGAGTAACTGTGTTTTCGACACTGAGTAACTGTGTTTTTGATTCTGAGTAACTGTGTTTCTGACACAGAGTAACTGTGTTTGTGATACTGACTAATTGTGTTTGCGACACTTAGTAACTGTGTTCGTGATACTGAGTAACTGTCTTTGTGACACTGAGTAACTGTGCTTGTGACACTGACTAACTGTGTTTGTGACACTGAGTAACTATGTTTGTAGTACCGAAAAACTGTGTTTATGATACTGAGTAACTGTGTTTGTGGCACTGAGTAACTGTGTTTGTGACACTGAGTAACTTTGTTTGTGAATCTGAGTAACTGTGTTTGTGACACTGAGTAACTGCGTTTGTGATACCGAGTAACTGTCTTTGTGATACTGCGTAACTGTGTTTGTAACACTGAGTAACTGTGTTTTTGACACTTAGTAACTGTGTTCGTGATACTGAGTAACTCTGTTTGTGACACTGAGTAACTGTGTTTGTGACGCGGAGTAACTGTGTTTGTGACACTGAGTAACTGTGTTCGTGTCACTGAGTAACTGTGTTTGTGATACTGAGTAACTATGTTTGTGACGCTGAGTAACTCTGTGACACTGAGTAACTGTGTTTGTGAAACTGAGTAACTGTGTTTGTGATACTGAGTAACTCTGTTTGTGACACTGAGTAACTGTGTTTGTGACGCTGAATAACTGTGTTCATGATACTGAGTAACTGTGTTTGTGGCACTGAGTAACTGTGTTTGTGATACTGAGTAATTGTGTTTTTGACGCTGAGTAACTGTGTTTGTGACACTGAGTAGCTGTGTTTGTGATGCTGAGTAATTGTGTTTGTGACATGAGTAACTGAGTTTGTCATACTGAGTAACTGTCTTTCTGATACTGAGTAACTGTGTTTATGGCACTGAGTAACTGTGTTTGTGATACTGAGTAACTGTGTTTGTGATACTGAGTAACTGTGTTTGTGACACTGAGTAACTGTGTTTTTGATACTGAGTAACTGTGTTTGTGACATGAGTAACTGAGTTTGTCATACTGAGTAACTGTGTTTGTGACACTGATTAACTGAGTTTGTGATACCGAGTAACTCTCTTTGTGATACTGCGTAACTGTGTTTGTGATACGGAGTAATTGTGTTTATGACACTGAGTAACTGTGCTCGTGACACTGATTAACTGTTTTTGTGACACTGAGTAACGATGTTTGTAGTACCGAGTAACTGTGTTTTCGACACTGAGTAACTGTGTTTTCGACACTGAGTAACTGTGTTTATGACACTGAGTAACTGTGCTTGTGACACTGATTAACTGTTTTTGTGACACTGAGTAACGATGTTTGTAGTACCGAGTAACTGTGTTTTCGACACTGAGTAACTGTGTTTTCGACACTGAGTAACTGTGTTTGTGACACTGAGTAACTTTGTTTGTGGCACTGAGTAACTGTGTTTTCGACACTGAGTAACTGTGTTTTCGACACTGAGTAACTGTGTTTATGACACTGAGTAACTGTGCTTGTGACACTGATTAACTGTTTTTGTGACACTGAGTAACGATGTTTGTAGTACCGAGTAACTGTGTTTTCGACACTGCGTAACTGTGTTTGTGATACTGAGTAATTGTGTTTATGACACTGAGTAACTGTGCTTATGATACTGAGTAACTGAGTATGTGACACTGATTAACTGTGTTTTCAACACTGAGTAACTGTGTTTTCAACACTGAGTAACTGTGTTTGTGACACTGAGTAACTGTGTTTGTGACACTGAGTAACTGTGTCTGTGATACTGAGTAACTGTGTTTATGATACTGAGTATCTGTGTTTGTGACACTGAGTAACTGTGTTTGTGATACTGAGCAATTGTGTTTGTGACACTGATTAACTGAGTTTGTGACACTGATTAACTGTTTTTGTGACACTGAGTAACGATGTTTGTAGTACCGAGTAACTGTGTTTGTGACACTGAGTAACTGTGTTTTCGACACTGAGTAACTGTGTTTTCGACACTGAGTAACTGTGTTTGTGACACTGAGTAACTTTGTTTGTGACACTGAGTAACTGTGTTTCTGATACTGAGCAACAGTGTTTATGATACTGAGTAACTGAGTTTGTGGTAATGAGTAACTGTGTTTGTGACACTGAGTAACTGTATTTGTGACACTGAGTAACTGTGTTTGTGACACTGAGTAACTGTGTTTGTGATACTGAGTAACTGTGTTTGTGACACTGAGTAACTGTGTCTGTGATACTGAGTAACTGTTTGTGACACTGAGTAATTGAGTTTCTAATACTGAGTGACTGTGTTTTTCATACTGAGTAACTGTGTTCGTGGCACGGAGTAACTGTGTTTGTGACACTGAGTAACTGTTTGTGACACTGAGTAACTGAGTTTGTGATACTGAGTAACTGTGTTTATGACACTGAGTAACTGTGTTTTCGACACTGAGTAACTGTGTTTTCGACACTGAGTAACTGTGTTTTTGATTCTGAGTAACTGTGTTTCTGACACAGAGTAACTGTGTTTGTGATACTGACTAATTGTGTTTGCGACACTTAGTAACTGTGTTCGTGATACTGAGTAACTGTCTTTGTGACACTGAGTAACTGTGCTTGTGACACTGACTAACTGTGTTTGTGACACTGAGTAACTATGTTTGTAGTACCGAAAAACTGTGTTTATGATACTGAGTAACTGTGTTTGTGGCACTGAGTAACTGTGTTTGTGACACTGAGTAACTTTGTTTGTGAATCTGAGTAACTGTGTTTGTGACACTGAGTAACTGCGTTTGTGATACCGAGTAACTGTCTTTGTGATACTGCGTAACTGTGTTTGTAACACTGAGTAACTGTGTTTTTGACACTTAGTAACTGTGTTCGTGATACTGAGTAACTCTGTTTGTGACACTGAGTAACTGTGTTTGTGACGCGGAGTAACTGTGTTTGTGACACTGAGTAACTGTGTTCGTGTCACTGAGTAACTGTGTTTGTGATACTGAGTAACTATGTTTGTGACGCTGAGTAACTCTGTGACACTGAGTAACTGTGTTTGTGAAACTGAGTAACTGTGTTTGTGATACTGAGTAACTCTGTTTGTGACACTGAGTAACTGTGTTTGTGACGCTGAATAACTGTGTTCATGATACTGAGTAACTGTGTTTGTGGCACTGAGTAACTGTGTTTGTGATACTGAGTAATTGTGTTTTTGACGCTGAGTAACTGTGTTTGTGACACTGAGTAGCTGTGTTTGTGATGCTGAGTAATTGTGTTTGTGACATGAGTAACTGAGTTTGTCATACTGAGTAACTGTCTTTCTGATACTGAGTAACTGTGTTTATGGCACTGAGTAACTGTGTTTGTGATACTGAGTAACTGTGTTTGTGATACTGAGTAACTGTGTTTGTGACACTGAGTAACTGTGTTTTTGATACTGAGTAACTGTGTTTGTGACATGAGTAACTGAGTTTGTCATACTGAGTAACTGTGTTTGTGACACTGATTAACTGAGTTTGTGATACCGAGTAACTCTCTTTGTGATACTGCGTAACTGTGTTTGTGATACGGAGTAATTGTGTTTATGACACTGAGTAACTGTGCTCGTGACACTGATTAACTGTTTTTGTGACACTGACTAACGATGTTTGTAGTACCGAGTAACTGTGTTTTCGACACTGAGTAACTGTGTTTTCGACACTGAGTAACTGTGTTTATGACACTGAGTAACTGTGCTTGTGACACTGATTAACTGTTTTTGTGACACTGAGTAACGATGTTTGTAGTACCGAGTAACTGTGTTTTCGACACTGAGTAACTGTGTTTTCGACACTGAGTAACTGTGTTTGTGACACTGAGTAACTTTGTTTGTGACACTGAGTAACTGTGTTTGTGATACTGAGCAACAGTGTTTATGATACTGAGTAACTGAGTTTGTGGTAATGAGTAACTGTGTTTGTGAATCTGAGTATCTGCGTTTGTGAATCTGTGTAACTGTGTTTGTTACACTGAGTAACTGCGTTTGTGACACTGAGTAACTGTGTTTGTGACACTGAGTAACTGTGTTTGTGACACTGAGTAACTGTGTTTGTGACACTGAGTTACTGTGTTTGTGACACTGAGTAACTGTGTTTGTGACACTGAGTAACTGTGTTTGTGACACTGAGTAACTGTGTTTATGACACTGAGTAACTGTGTTTTCGACACTGAGTAACTGTGTTTTCGACACTGAGTAACTGTGTTTGTGACACTGAGTAACTGTGTTTGTGATACTGAGTAACTGTGTTTGTGATACTGAGTCACTGTGTTTGTGATTCTGAGTAACTGTGTTTCTGACACAGAATAACTGTGTTTGTGATACTGAGTAACTGTGTTTGTGACACTGAGTAACTGTGTTTGTGATACTGAGTAACTGTGTTTGTGATAATGAGTCACTGTGTTTGTGATTCTGAGTAACTGTGTTTCTGACACAGAATAACTGTGTTTGTGATACTGAGTAATTGTGTTTGCGACACTGAGTAACTGTGCTTGTGACACTGACTAATTGTGTTTGTGACACTGAGTAACTGTGTTTTCGACACTGACTAACTGTGTTTTCGACACTGAGTAACTGTGTTTATGATACTGAGTCACTGTGTTTGTGGCACTGAGTAACTTCGTTTGTGAATCTGAGTAACTGCGTTTGTGATACCGAGTAACTGTCTTTGTGATACTGCGTAACTGTGTTTGTAACACTGAGTAACTCTTTGTAACACTTTGTAACACTTTGTAACATTGCATAATTGTACCTGTGACACTGAGTAGTAGTACGCAATTTAGTGGCCTCATCACACCCTACTGGGTGTCACGATGAGACGGTTGAGTCTCACGAGATGCCTCTCTTGAGATTCAAGGTGCTCGTGACGTCTCGTGAGATTTAACCGAACTATGAGACATCATGTTCTGGATCTCACCCAGCGAGGCCTCGACCTGGCGCCCATTTAGTACAGGCCCACCCAAACGTGGACCAGGCATAATAGTGCCTGGGGGGTCTCCCAGGACATTGGCGACCCCTGGGTGGTTGTGTACCGGGCAGTGTGGCACCCTGTCTCTCCTTGTAGTATCTGGCCATCTGGCCTGACGCTGCCAGGCTGGCAGTGGCATGGCAGGGTGCCTGCGTGGCAGTGCCAGCGTGCCAACAGGCTGCGGTGGCACTGCCGAAGGTTCGGGTCTGGGGGGGCCATGCCCATGAAAGTGGGGATGGGGGTAGTATGAAGCGTGGGGAGGTGAAGGGCAGGTATAAAGGGGCCTCATGATGGTTGGCAGAGTGAAGGGTGGGTCCTGAGAAGGGGAGGACCCGAAAGGGGATGTGGGGTGGCCTGAAAAGAGGGGTGTGTTCTAGGCGATCCCAAAGCAGGGTGTCCTCACTTGGGGGGGGGGGGGGGGGGGGGGGGGCGGGGGGAGCTAAGATCCATGTATGTGGGGGGTTTGAATTGTCTGTGGCTTGGGGTGGGGGGGGGGGGGGGGTGCGTGGGGACCCTCAAGCTCACTTAGAGATTAGGGCACCTTTTTAAGGGTGCCCCAATCTCTGAGGAGACGGTTTCACCAGCGAGTTCAGCTCCCCACTGCTGAAGAAATTCTGCATGTGTGCTTGACTGGAGAGAAACTCCCCAAGGTGCCAAAAATGACTAAGTGTGAGTGAATACTGGTGTGGATTTCACCCAAATAGCCAACGGGAAACTCCCTGCCAAATTCATTTGATTGAATGATGCCGATAGTATCTGCGACATGGAACAATAGTGGGTTGGATTCTCTATATCAAAGACTAAGGACGGGATTCCCTGTCAGCTGATGCCGGAATCGGGAAACGCAATTGGGTGGAGAATCGGTTCCGATGCCAAAATCGTGGTGGCCGCCGATTTGACACCAAATCACAATTATCTTGTCGCCTCAACAGCGGCGTCAATGTGTTCCAGAACGCACAGACAGTAAACACCATTTGTATATCATTAGCGGGCCTGATCCGGTATTCTCCTGGGCCTCCGTGATTCTCTGATGCGCCGAATTCCCGACAGAGCAGTTCATCGGTGCTTTTAAAAGTCATGAAACTGGCATCATGGCGGATGAGGGAGAGAGAGGAGGTAAGGCACAGAGGCATGACTGTGGGCTGCCGGGCCGGCCGATGGCCGGGCTCACTGGGGGTGGGGGGTTTCTACCAGGGCCGGGGGTGAGGGGTGACGGGGGAATGGGCCGAGTGACCGTGGTGATCCCCTATGGGACTGGGGTGGTATCCAGGCATGGACTGCCATTGCCACGGCCTGAACAGCAGCCATCCTGTTCTGCATCCCACTGACCATCCACCTTAGCCCCTGGTCATATGGGAGTCCCCAGCCCGCACCTCAGCTCCCACCCCTGCACACCACCCTCCACCACAACCCCCATTACCCAATCCGCCGCCACCTGCCACGCAGCCCACTCAAGGGCAGCATCGACTGTAGCCCCTGCAGCCCCTGCAGGGGTGCCGGGCAGGGCCAGAGCCAGAGGATCCCATGGTGCTGGGCACTGACGGGGCCACGGGTGAGGAGATGGGGGGGAGCATGCGGGGGCAAAGCCTTCAGTGCCAACCAGGGCCACCGTGTAGCTTGGTGGACCTGGTTGGGCATAGGGTTATGCACAAAGCATGTTGGCCTTTCACCCCTGCAGACAATTGATTTTGGAATGCAACCAGCAATAGTGACTTTCCTGCTGGTCGTCGCTGCTTTGGGGGATGCCCTGTGGCTGTACGAGCTGGTGCTGCTCGAGGAGGAGGAAGCTGCAGCAGCGGAGCGGGCAGCAGCGGAGCCTGCCCAAGAGGAACAGGAGATAGCTGCCCAGGATGGAGAACCAACACGCCGAGAAGGAGAAGGAATTGCAAAAGAGGCGCTGCATGAGGCCTTGTGTGTACCGGCAGCGTCTGTCATTTAAGGACCTGCCAGAGCAGGCATGCATTCGAAGACTTCGGCTGAGCAAGGAGGCAGTGCGACATATCTGCCAGATCATGGAGCAGCTGGCACCGTGGGGGTATGGGGGAGGACACCCGCTGACCTTGGCCGTCAAGGTGGCGGTCACACTGAACTGTATTGCCCCAGTGCCCTTCCAGGCGCCAGTGGAGACCTGTCTGGAATCTTACAGACCTCGGTGCACAGGTGCATCTGTGCCGTCACTGAGACCCTATATGTCCAGTTGGCGCAATATATCCACTTCAATGTGGACTGCACCTACCAGGATGCCAAGCAGCAGCATTCGCCCCCATCGCCGGGATGCCCCGGGTCCATGGCATGATCGGCGGGATGCATGTCCCCGACGATGAGCACCTGCAGATGACAGGCCGTTCTACACAAACCAAAAGCAGTTCCACTCAATGAACGTGGAGCTGACACTGGGGGGTGTCCCACATCGTGGCGGCCTGCTGCGTCACCCACAGCTTCGCGCAGCAGAGGGGCGATGTGCTGGAGGAGGAGGATGAACACCAGTCCTCGTCCGATGAGGAGGATGTGGGCGAGGGCAGGGATGGGAAGGATATGGGCCCAGGTAAGCATAGACATGTGCGCCAGGGCCAACGCGCATGGGACACTCTGATCGCCGCCAGGTTCACCGACTGGGAGGTGTGGTGGGGTTGGGGCACCCATACTGCTGGTGTACCTCTGCGTAACCACGGGCCACGGTGGGCGGTCAGTGGGGTGTGCAGCAAGATAGCTGCCTTACAGACTGCGGCAATGGCGAACCGTGCCTGCACACCACAGTCCTGGGAGGGTCACCCCAAGCCCATGGCCCGCCCCCTGGTCACCCCTATCACTCCCCGCCCATCCCACTGGGCATGGCAGATGTCCTCTCTCCCCCTCTCCTAGCCAGCCTTGCCAGTGGCAGGACGAGCAGCCCATGGTCATGCCTCTGCATGTCCTACCTCCTCTCTCTCCCTCAGCAGCCATGGCACCTGTTCTCCGATTTTGAACGTCACAAGTGAAACTCATCATTGGTAATTCCTCCTCGCTGAGACTGGTCATCATGGGAGCCCCAGAGAATACTGGGTTAGGCCCGCTAATGATATGCCAACTGTGTTTACTGTACGTGCGGAGTAGAAGACATTGACACCGCTGTTGAGGCACTGAAGCATGGCATTCTGTAGGCACTTGACACCGGCACCGGCCATGATTTTTGGCTCAGGCACCATTCTCCGCCCAATTGCGTTTCCCAATTCCGCCGTCAGACGACGGAGAATCCGCCCAGTGTGAATAAAGCTGAGTAATATTTTTTGTGACACGAAATAATAGTGAATAATAATGGGCCGTGTTCTCTGTTTCAGAGGCTAAGTACTCTCATGAATCACATGATCTCTACAGCCCTGAAGGCGGCGTCAGTCCCGGAGCAAATTTAGGACATCCTAGTGGGCGAGCACAGGCGGCAGGTGGAACTTGTGCAATTCCAACGAACGCTTGTTTGTGATTCATTGGGGTCAGGATTGGCACTCGAGAAAGGAGAGCACGATGGCGCAGTAATTATCACTGGGACTGCGGCACTGAGGACCGGTTCAAATCCTGGCTCTGGGTCACTGTCCGTGTGGAGTTTGCACATTCTCCCCGTGTCTACGTGGGTTTCACCCCCACAACCCAAAGATGTGAAGGGTAGATGGATTGGCCATGCTAAATTGCCCCTTAATTGGAAAAAAAATAATTGGGTACTCTGAACGTTAAAAAAAAAATTAGGATTGGCACTCGAGAGCCTGACAATCAGGAGTTGCATTTAGGCATTGCAATTGCCACACACCCTCATCCCAGCCAAGACGATGGCACCAGTTACACTGCACCATGCCCATCCCATTGAGGGGTCGGCTGGGGCCAGAGTGTACCTAGGGGGGTGACCTGAGGAGACTACCCTGTGGGCAGCCAGCGTTGTGCACAGCCGCATTGCTGTCTTGCAGGCTGCGGCAATGGTGCTTTGTGCCCGTCCACCCTGACCCAACCTCCTGGCCTCCACCCCAGCAAATCCCCCCGGCCTGGGCAGAAGCCCCCCAGCCAGCGGTACAACTGTCAGCACACGGTAGTGATGTTGGACACGTTCCGTACCCCCTCTCTCTCCCATAGCAGCCATGGCTCCTGTTACTCGATTTTAAATACCACAAGTGAATCTCACCATCGATAATTCCTCCTGGTGGAGACTGAGCATTGCAGGGGGGAATTGCCGGGTTGGACCTGTTAATGATATGCAAAAAGCATTTGCTGTATAATATGCATGCCCACACCGATGTGCAGTGTGGAGCACAGTCACACCGCTGTCGAGATACCAGAGGATGACATTGCGTTGGGCGCCCGGCGCTGTCCTCGATTTATGGCCGACATGCGATTCTCCGCCCGAATGCATTTCCCGATTCCGGAGTCGCTGGGCGGAGATTCCAGCCCAGTGTTTGTGACTCTGAGTAACAGTATTTATAGATTTTTTTAAAAAAATTTTGAGTACCCAATTCATTTTTTCCAATTAAGGGGCAATTTAGCGTGGCCAATCCACCTACCCTGCACATCTTTTGGGTTGTGGGGGCGAAACCCACGCAAACACTGGGAGAATGTGCAAACTCCACACTGACAGTGACCTAGAGCCGGGATCAAACCTGGGACCTCGGCGCCATGAGGCAGCAGTGCTAAACACTGCGCCACCGTGCTGCCCCGAGTATCAGTATTTATGACACTGAGTAATCATATTTGTTTCTGCTTTGACAATGAGCAATTATTTTTGTGATGTCTATTAGGTTTTTGAAATTGCCTAATATTGTTTGCACTTTGACACTGTCTAATATCATTTATGACACTGATTAATGGCTTCCGTACCGTGACATAAATTATGTTCATGATGCCCCTGAGTCTTTTTGTGACATTGACGGTAATTACTTTTGCAGGGTGAATATGGGTGATAGTGTTTGTGACACTGTGTAGCTGTAAGTTGCAATGTCTAAATAGTGATACTGAGACAATTTTGTGGACTAACTCACTGCCAGACTAATGGGTCTATTTGCACATCAAGAATCCAACCTAATACTTGGGATACTTTACTGAGGCTCTTTCCCTGAGCCATGGTAATAGTCTCCTGTACTGGGTTCCATGACTAATCAGGTAAAGTGGGCGGAATGGCATACCCATTCCAAGAAAGGAAGTGTTTCTAATTAAAGGGACCACAACATGGGTCACAATGGCTTCCTTTCGCTTGATTATTTTTGACACTGCTGTAATTACAGGAATGGAAAGACCTGGGAAAAGTGTTTCCTGGGGCTCTCACTTTTAGTTGCAGTTCCTGTTAGCCTATATTTGTTGGCATCATGACCGGTACAGGCTTGGAGCGCCAAAGGGCCTGATCCTGTGTTGTATTGTTCTTTGTTCCTACTACTGGATCTGTGGAATCCCTGGACTGAGCTCAGCTCTCCCAAAGGCTGGAGGAAAAGGACAGTCTCTCCCAACAAGCATGCAAGAATGCAACTGGTCAAGGAAGTGAGCAGAAGCAGTCTCTGCAGTCTGGAGACAGTGCGCCACGAGGATGCAGGACCTTAGTAGGGGGGTTAGAAAAGTGAATAACGGAATATTTTCAGGTGCTAAGTCCAACATACTGCCGTGCCTAGCATTCCCTTGCACAACGCACCTCAGATTGACATACATTATAACTCCACTCATTCCGCTCTCTCTCTCTCTCGAGGCCAATCCTCACATCCCCAACTGAGCAAACAGACTCACAAGCAACCTATTGCCTTCTCATACTTATGCCTCCCTCTGACCTTCCATATGCTGTGTCCTCCAACTTTCCGCACAAGCCATTACAGACACTCACACCTCTTTGCTTCCTCTCCTTGCAGAAGATTGCACACTATGGTTGCAAGTCTTCTGCAATTTTTCATTTCTCACTCCCTAGTTCAGTGGCCCCGAGTATCCCTCAAGATGTAACGGTCCACTTGGGCATTCATCAAATCAAAATGTGAGGCAATAGAGAACCCTGTCTTGGGTCTCCAGGTAACTCCTTCCCGCCTCATTATTCGCGAGTGTTTTTTTTTGTGAGATGTGCATGGTGCGCTTTGTGTTTGATGTATATTTGGCTGATAAATAAGGGGCTGGATTCTCCGCAGCCCCGTGACGAAATTGCGGCCAGCGTGCGGGCGGAGAATCCACTTTCACGCTGTAATCGGTCCGGCGGCAGTTTGGCGATTCACCTGGACCCGAAAATCGGTGTGACCGTGGAGTAGGCCACACAGTTGGGGGCCCAGTGACAGGGGCCTGCCCATCAAACCTCCGCTCCCGACCGGCCGAGTTCCCGACTGGGTGGAACTAACTACCTATTGCCGTTCTGGATGCTTGCGTGGCGGCTGTGGACTCAGTCCGCGGCCGCTCTGGTCGGGGGTGGGGGGAGCACGGTAGCATTGTGGATAGCACAATTGCTTCACAGCTCCAGGGTCCCAGGTTCGATTCCGGCTTGGGTCACTGTCTGTGCGGAGTCTGCACATCCTCCCCGTGTGTGCGTGGGTTTCCTCCGGGTGCTCCGGTTTCCTCCCACAGTCCAAAGATGTGCAGGTTAGGTGGATTGGCCATGATAAATTGCCCTTAGTGTCCAAAATTGCCCTTAGTGTTGGGTGGGGTTACTGGGTTATGGGAATAGGGTGGAGGTGTTGACCTTGGGTAGGGTGCTCTTTCCAAGAGCCGGTGCAGACTCGATGGGCCGAATGGCCTCCTTCTGCACTGTAAATTCTATGATCTATGATCAGACACCGCCTCATAGGTGGCCGGGGGTTAGATCCACACAATTTGATGCTCGGGCGCGGGGGGGGGGGGGGGGTCTCATTTTTCCATCTGGCTCCGCGGTCAGAGTCCGCCATGGAGCACAGCGCGGTCGCTGAAGGCCGCAGCCTCCAAACTTATCTGCAGCTAAAGCTGCGAGATTTACCCCGGGTCCCTGCTAGCCCCCCTGCAGGGCATTGAATTAGTTCAACTTGCTTCCCGGAATTTCTGGAGTAAAACTCCACCGTGTTTACACTGGCGTGGGGTCATAGTCCCATTTTGGGAGAATCCAGCCCAAGATGTATTCTCAATGGCATGCATTGAAATGTGAAAAGTGCTTCGATATGAGCACTTTAAGTAATGATTTTCAGAAATTTATCTCATACTTAAAATGAGGTATTCCTGTACTTGCAAGAGACTGAAATCCTGGTGAGAGGAGGGATGCGAGTGACCATCCAGTCAAAAGCACCTTATCGGCAACTATTAATGCTTACCGGGTCAGCTCGGAAGAAAACCTTATTCCACAAAGCTATAGATGTCAGCAGTGACCTTCAGCTAGCTAGTAACATAAAGACGGATAGGAGGAGTTTTTATAGACATTTAAATAAGAAAAAAGTTAACAAACTGAGCATTGGTCTGATAGAAAGTGATTCTGGGGAATTAATAATGGAAAATTGGGCGATGGTGGATGAATTAAACAAGCATTTTGCACCAGTCTTCTCTATATAGGATACAAGTAACATTCCAGAAACAGCTGTAAATCAGGAAATGGGAGGAACTCAGGAAAATTACATTCACCAGGGCAGTGATCTTGAGCAAATTATTGGGTTTGCGGGCTGACAAATCCTCAGGTCTGGTTAGCCTTATACTAAGGTCTTGAAGGAAGTGAAGAATGAGAGAGTTGATGTATTGGCTTTAATTTTGGAAAATCCCTTAGATTCAGGGAAGGTTCCATTAGATTGGAAGATAGCAAATATAACTCATTTATTCAAAAAGGGAGGGAGACAGAAAGTAGGAAATTGCAGACCGGTTAGCGTCACATCTGTCAGAGGGAAAATGTTAGAAGCTAGTATTAAAGATGCTGTAGCAGGGCATTTGGAAAAATTCAAGGCAATCAGGCAGAAGTGAAAGGGAAATAATTTAAACCAATTTACTTGAGTTCTTTGGAGGAGTCACGTGTGCTGCGCATAAAGGGGAACCGCTGGATGTACTGTACTTAAATTTCCAGAAGTCATTTGATTACGTGCACATTAAAGGTTATTATGTAAAATAAAGGCTCATGTTGTCAGGGGTAACATATTGGCATGGGTTGAAGATTGGCTAAATAAAAGGGAAACAGAGTTGACATAAATGGGTCTTTTTCTGTTTGGAAGGATGTGACGTGTGGTGTGTCACAGGGATCAATGCTGAGGCCTCAACTTCTTATAATTTACACAAACGATTTGGATGAAGGGACTAAAGACATGGGGCGGGATTCTCCATAGCCCAATGCTGATATCGCAATTGGCGATAGGGCGGAGAATCCACTCGGCCGGCCAAATCGGGGCCGCCGCCGGTTTGACGCTGGTCAGCCATGCCCCGTCTCCTCCGAAATGGCGTAATCCCGTCGTGCGGCACACGGCATTGCAAAGGTTTTGGTGTGTCATTGGCAGGCACTCCCGCAATGCTCCCCCCCCCACCCCGATGGGCCGAGTTCCTGACTGCGCGGGACATTTGTGGTCTCAGCGGTCGGGAACCCGGCGTGGCAGCTGCAGACTGTGTCCAGTGCCGCTACACTCAGCTGGGTCCATGCCGCTGGCCGGGGGGCATCCGTAAGGGCTGGGGGGACTGGTGGGGGGTGGCCAGGGAGTGGCCTGTGGGATCACGGACAATGGTCAAGTCTGCGCATGGCCAGCGCCATGTTGTACGGCACAACTGGTGCAGGTCATTGCTGTGCGCATGCATGGCCAGGGACCCGGCCATTCTCCGGCCGTTTTCAGTGTGGGAGCCGGGAGTTTACCCAGCGCCACTGCTAGCCCTTCACCTGTCCCGGAATTGGTGAGGGGTCGTTGCCAATTTGTGGGTCGTAAAACGCCCACAAAATCTCCGTTCGAGCCGGCACGTAGCGGCTGAAACGGGAATCCAGCCCATGGTTGATAAATTTGATGATGACACAAAGATAGGTAGGAAAGTAAATTGTGAAGAGGAGGTAACGAGGCTACAAAGGGATATATATAGGTGAGTGGACAAAATTTGGCAAATGGAATATAATGTGGGCAAATGTGAAATTGTCCATTTTGGCAGGAAGAATAAAAAATAAATTTATTGCAGAGATCTGAGTTGAAGATGTGTTCTAGTGCATGTATCAGAAAAGGCAAGTATATGGTTACAGCAAGCAATTAGGAAAGCAAATAGAATGTTATTATTTACTGTGAGGGGAATGGATTACAAAAGTAGCGAGGTTATGCTTCAGTTGTACCACATTTGGTACTACTGTGTATAGTATTGGTCTCCTTATCTAAGGAAAGATGTAAATGCATTAGAAGCAGTTCAGAGGATTACTCGACTAATAACCAAGAATGGTAGATTGTCTTATAAGGAAAGGTTGGAGAGGTTAGGTTTTTATCCGCTAGAGTTCAGAAAAGTAAGAGGCGACTTGATCAAAACATTTAAGATCTTGAAGGGTAAAATGGTGGATGTGGAGAGAATCTCCCACCTCTTGTTGGAGAATCATAAACCAGTGGTCACTGTTTAAAAATAAGGGGTCCGGTCACTCATTTAAGATGGAGATGAGATTTTTTTCTCTCTCAAGAGGATCATGAGTCAGACAAATGAGGGGGGATCTCATAGTGACTTATAAAATTCTAACAGGACTAGATGGGATGGAGGCAGGGAGGACGTTCCCAATGGTGGGTGTGTCCAGAACCAGGGGTCATAGTCTGATGATTTGGGGTAGACCATTTAGGACAGAGATGAGGAGACATTTCTTCACCCAAAGAGTGGTGAGCCAGTGGAATTCATTACCACAGGAAATAGTTGAGGCTAAGACATTGAATACATTTAAGAGGCGGCTAGATACGTCACTTGAGGCGAATGGGACCAAGGGTTATGGGGAGAAAGCAGGATTAGCTATTGAGTTGGGCGATCAGCCATGAACGTGACAAATGATGGAGCGAATTCGAAGCTCCGAACGGCCTCCTCTTGCTCCTATCTTCTATGTTTCTATGGGTCTCTGGAACTCCCTTCCTCTGAAGGTGATGAAAACAGAGTCTTTGAATATTTTTTAAGGCAAAGCTAGATAGATTTTTGATTAACAAGGGGGAGAAAGATTATCAAGGGTAGGGAGGAATGTGGGTTAGTGGTACAATCAGATTATTGAATAGCCGAGCAGGCACAAGGGGCCAAGTGGCCTACTCCTGCTCCTAATTTGTTTGTATGATCCACCATGAAAGCCCAAGGCTCTTGAGGCATTGGTGTTCTGACATGTCGTGGGGGCTGCTCATCTGCCCGAGGACTCTTTGTTGAGGATCTTGCGTCCTTCCAGCTGGATCCATTTCCTCTGTCCTGGAGAGGTGCGTGTGGCTGAGGAGAAGGTAACAACTGCTGTAGGTAGTGCTGAAGCTTAGAATAGAATTCCTACACTCCAGAAGGAGGCCATTTGGCTCATTGAGTCTGCACAGGCCCTCTGAAAAAGCACCCAATCTAGGCCCACTCCCCCATCCTAGCCCCGTAACCACACCTCATCTAATCTTTGGTCACAAAGGCCAATTTTGCCTGGCCAATCCATTTAACTACACATCTTTGGACTGTGCGAGGAAACCGGAGCAAGCGGAGGAAACCCACGCAGACATGGGCGAATGTTATGGGGCTGGTTTAGCACAGGGCTAAAGAGCTGGCTTTTAAAGCAGACCAAGGCAGGCCAGCAGCACGGTTCAATTCCCGTACCAGCCTCCCCGAACAGGCGCCGGAATGTGGCGACTAGGGGCTTTTCACAGTAACTTAATTTGAAGCCTACTTGTGACAGTAAGTGATTTTCATTTGATTTTTCCTTTTTTCGTGTGCAAGCTCCACACAGACAATCATTGTCTGGAAGGCTGGAATTGAACCCAGGTCCCTTGCACTGTGAGGCAGCAGTGCTAACTACTGTGCCACCGTGCCACTGGCTTCTGCTCTTGCTCCTCATTAGAGACGCAAGGCGCATCTTCAGAAGGTAGAGGCTGGCAGCAGAGAAGGACAGTTGAAGGTGAGTGAAATATCGAACTGCCTTACAAGTTGGAAATCACCTGTCAACCAATGATAACACTTTGAGAGAATAAGTGCTTTGAACAACAGCCTCTTACTAGCCATGACTAGAGCTCTTCAATTTCACTGAAAGCCTTCCCAGTTTGTCAGTTTCACTGAAGAAGCTCTTTCCCATGTGTACTCACCTCAAGGACACTGGCAAATTGCTGACAGGTTGGGAAGCAGTTGTGCTGGCTGGGAAATATAGAATTGAGGATTAAAATAGTTCTTACTTGGCTTTTTAGCTATCGTAATTACTTATCCAACAGGTCCAAAGTGATTCCCTGGTTGTCATCAATCCCGCCTTGGTGAAACCTGGAAGTGTGTTGGATGATGTCAGTATTTTGACCTGACTTCATTTCTAAATTTAACTCCCCGCGTGCACCCAAACCTACCTGTCCTCGCCTGAGAAAAGTATCCCTGAAGTGTTTGTACTGTCGCACTGCGTAATTTGGAATGTAAGACTGAGTAACTGTGCCTGTGCTTTAACAGAGTTAAAATTTTGTCTCTGCTGTGATGTCGAGTGATACACTGTGTACTGCGACACTCTGGAGAAATTCCCGAACAATCCACTTGTTGGGAATTCTGCATGGGTGTCTATTTTATACTCTGTCCAATTTTCTTCACATTGACCTCAATGGCAGAAAGACAGAAATGGGCACCAGGAGAAAGCTTGGTCAACTGGAATCCAACAATTAAATGGGACCTTTCTTTTTTCGAAAGCTAGCAAGCTTTAATCGGAGTATGACTGTGATCAACAGTATTTTGCAAATTAGATATAAAAATAATTAACTATATTCAGAAAATTAGTGTAACATTGAAGGAATGTACGTGTGCAAACAGCTAAATAATGGCTTGTGACAGATCCAACTGAGTAATTTTACTTGATGTGTTGAGAAAAATATAAGTTAAAACCAGGCTGCACATATCTGAGATTTTTGGTTTTATTGAGGCATGATACCAAACTGTTGTCTTCAAATTTACACATAACATCTGAGTTAAAAAAGGTATCATTATAAAATTAATGTTATAAATCACAGCATGAGTCCCAGCTGATTTGTTTCATAGTTGCATTTGAATATTTGAGCAGCCCATTCGAACTGGATTGAAATGAAGAAAGCAAAATGAAAAATGCCTAAAAAAATCAATGTATCTATACCCCACTTCAAGACAGAAAGGCAGTGAGAGAGGCAAGGAAGAGAAAAACAGGAAATGGGAGGAGAATTGCGAAGGAAACGGAAGAGATGAAGCGTGAGAGAGGGAAAGAGAGAGAGAGGGGATAGTGTAAAGAGACAGGAAGGAGAAACAAAAGGAGGGAGAAGGACGGGGAGCAGGTGAAAGATCCAGAAAGAGTGAAAGAAAGAAGGGAGTGATTTAGAGGGGAAAGAAATAATGGACAAAAAAGAGAAAGGAGGAAGAAAGGAGAAGGAAGCTGATTAGAGAGGAAAAGATAGAAGGAATGTGAAGGAGAAAGGTGATGAGTGGAAAGACATAAAGGAGAAAAAATGGAGAAAAAGCTGAGAGAGGAATGTGATCTATCAACCCATTCTACATTATTACAACAATGTTATTAACTGAATCAATTCATCTGAGAAGGAAAATTTATAAAAATGATAAGAAACCCCCTGTTTGTAAATATCAGTAGAAAATCTACTATATATAATCTATATCTTTACATATACATAAAAGAATTCTTCATTCATTTTGTTGATTGACATGATAGTTTTCCTACGAGTCAACTGCAAACAGATCTTCTTACACAGTATCTGTACCTCTGGCAGGCATCAAGTGACTCCAGAAAACGATTAGGTATAGTGCTTTGTGCAATCGTCATGGCATCGCTTATAAGTTTGAGATGTAATGGACTTCACTGAATTTCCCTAAAATTTTACAATATCATCAGTCCCCTGATGGTCAGTCCTTTCAACAATATTAATATTTGACACAGTGTCTTCATCTTCATATGTCATTTCCCCTTTCCCATCCCTTAAAATGATAGCAAGCATGAATTGGCACCACAAAGGGTCCATTTAAGTCTGCCCTGTATTTGTCTCCAAGGACTACTAGCGTGTTTGAATATTTTTCATTATGTGATTTGATTATGTCCTTAACCATTTGTTGCTGCTATCAAGGGGTTGGGCGTAATGGGTCACTGCCTCGCCCCACCCCTCCATATCAATGGTTACACCACAATTAAAACCTTCAGTTAGGGTAATCAATTACTAAACAAAACCAAGGAGTATAAACACATGCATCTGGCAAGTGTAGTACGAACAAGGTGATAAAGTGGCTATGTGCAGGGTCCCACCAGGAAAAGAAAAAGGGACACCAGGAAATAAGGTTGGAAAACAAACGTGTGGCTCCCAGTGAAAGTGAGACACTAACAATGTCTTGAGAAGCAAGAAGTATACACTTATCAGTCCACTGGACTTTGTCCAATCTCGCTGTACCAACTACTTCACCATGACCTCCCACATCAACACACATCACTTCTGAGTGGGTTAAACTGTGCTGGGTTCTAGTTTCAAATGTGAATGAGTGTGGAGAGTGAGGCTTGATTTCCCATTATATGAGATTGGGTCGGGGGGGGGGGGGTTGGCACTGGGGGTCAGGCTGCTTGGAATAATTTTGCCAGGCTCTCTTGTCTCCATGTGGAGCCTGTTAGTGAATGGTCTCTGTGGCTTGGAATAGCCAAAAGCACATTATTCTCCAATTTTCATTTTTGTTAAATCACCTCAAGCTTAAAAGCTTCAGCTCCTCACCTGTTGCTCATAGAATTGACAGTCATCAGGAACACAGTCCTGTCTCCAGAGTCCAAAGTCATAAAGGCGCTCATGATGGAAAGTGCGTTGGATGACGGGATGTTATGATTTGGATCTAACTTCCTTACACCTGCCATTCTGATTAGATTATGATATGCCTGACTTCTGCCAGAAGTGTGGGGTTGCCAACTGCAAATAAATGTAATCTGGTTTCATCACATCACTTGCCCCCACGCTCAGCCATTAGTCGGTCAACACATTCATCTTTGTGACGCATTGCCTTCCTCAGCCAATTGGAAGGCAAAAAGACTCATTACCCAATTGGATGATGCTCGACTGTCAGCCAAACAGCCTTACCTGTCTTCCCTCGCTCTCTCTCTCTCCCTCCGCCCCCCACCCCCCACCCCCACAACCACGACCCCTATTTTGATAGTTTTAATTCTGTCAAAGAAAAGGGGCCGTTTTAGCTCACTACACTGGACAGCTGGTTTGTGATGCAGAGCAAGGCCAGCAGCACAGGTTCAATGTCTGTACCGCCTGAGGTTATTCTCAACCTTGTCCCTCGCCTGAGGTGTGGTGAAGCTCAGATTAAATCACCATCATTCAACTCTCCCCCTCAAAAGGGAAAGCAGCCCATTTGCTTTTAGATAGTCATCTGGGACTTACTGTACCTTAAAGAGAGGAAAAAATAATTTGTTTTTAATGCCCTGTTTTTTCTCCAGGTTGCACAGGGCTTGTGTAAATTCCTGGAGACCTCAGACCAATCTTGGAGGGTTGACAACACTACAGAAGTGGCAGGGTAAAAAGACACCAGAGAGGTGACTCCCAAAGTAAATTCCGAAGCATTCTTCAAGAGTTATACCATGGAGCCCAGAAGCACATTTTGCGATAAGTTTCAACGAGCCATTTGAGCATGGAAGTGACCAATGCAGTTTACTTCTGATTTCACTGAGCCTTCTTCACACGTGCGGGCTTCCCAGCAGAGGCCAGTAGCAAACAATCAGCAGG
Source organism: Scyliorhinus torazame (assembly GCF_047496885.1). Lineage (NCBI taxonomy): Eukaryota > Metazoa > Chordata > Chondrichthyes > Carcharhiniformes > Scyliorhinidae > Scyliorhinus > Scyliorhinus torazame. The sequence goes on from NC_092716.1 coordinate 162,602,566, forward strand.
TTTTATTGATTTTCCACCACCCCCTTCCTAGCTCCGGGGCTCTGAAGCAAACTTCCTTAACCCCTAATTGCTGTCTTCTGGTTAAGGCCAGTGTAGACTGGACATAAAACTCGAGAACTTACTGCATAGTCTGACTCAGTACCATACCATCTGTACACCATTGAGATTAAGTTCAACTGCAATGGGGGCAAGGGCACAAAATGGGCAGGAGCAGACCATTACCCATTCTGTTCATTCTTCCTCCCCACTGATTCAATGGGGCAAGGCCTTTTGATTTCTGCTAAAGGAGAGACTCTGCTTATCGCTCCACAGATGATGTCAGACCTGCTGAGTGTTTGCAGCATTTTCTCTTTGTATTGAGTGACAGGTTATAACAGGTGACCTCTATTACCACCTGCTTTACATTTCGGTCACCAGTTGAATTTTACCTGCCATGCTCCCTGACTGGACTTTTCGGCTGATTGGTTGCTGCCCCATCACAAAAGTTAAGTCCTCATGCTAGGTATCACACACTAAATTGGCAGCTGGCAAATAAACTCATGGACTTTTGGATCTTGTAGGGTCCATTTGGCTGGTTCGGATCACAAATCTCAAATTTGGATATCCAACACCCGAGGAATGTGATTTCAATTTCTTTATAAAAAAAAAAGAATTTAGTGTACCCAATTCACTTTTTCCAATTAAGGGGCAATTTAGCGTGGCCAATCCACCTACCCTGCACATCTTTGGGATGTGGGGGCGAAACCCACGCAAACACGGGGAGAATGTGAAAACTCCACACAGACAGTGACCCAGAGCTGGGACCGAATCTGGGACTTCCGCGCTGTGAGGCAGCAATGCTAACCACTGCACCACCGTGTTGCCCTGTGATTTCAATTCAACCTGCCACGTAATGGAATCTATCTCCGAGTGCACTGGTACAAAGGGAATCGCTAACGGGTTTCCTTTTACGAGTTTCTCACCTGTCCTACTTAGATTGTAAGCTGGCAGAGAGGGTGGGCAATTGAGCTGCCTCTTTGTTAACTGAGTCACAAAAATGAAAAGCATCCCTGAGGTTTGAAGCTTCTGAGAGTTTCTTCATATCTTTGCTGCATATTCCACCAGAGTCCTAACAATAGCTACACTGCAGCCAGATTAAGACTGCAAGTATTAGCCAGAGTAAAAGCGGGGGTGGGGGATGTAAAACAAGTGTAAAACAACCAATAGCGAATACACTTGGTTTGCATCACTTGGAATTACATTCCATGGAGGGGGCCGTAAGAATTGTGGGATGGGGGGGGGATGTAAAAAGTTATACTCTTGCTGTTAAACGCCAGTGCGCTAAGTCAAAACTTCCTCAGTGATTTTCCATTAAATCATGCAAAAGTCATCATTTAAACACACAACAAAGCTGTGCTTCATTCGTGGAAGACAAATATTATTTGCTACAACATGTTGAACTGCCAACCCTGAGAAACACTGAAAAGCGAATTGTGGAAATCAGACAGGCCCTGGTTGCCCCATGCTCATGACACACTTATCAGTTGCCAAGTGACTGGGAGGTGCCTCCAGTCATGAACATAACCACTGTCCCAGCTAAAAGGAGAAGTGTGGCTGAGCCTAAATCAGTCCACTCGCCGCCTGAAGACATTCAAAAATAAAATGGGGAAGGGAAACTGAGTATAACAATCTGAGTGAACCCAAGTGTGGAGGACTTCAGCTTTTGAGAAAATGCCCACATTCCGGTCCAGAAAAAAACACCAATCCAGCTTACTTGGAATGAACTGGGATAAAAGGTTTCAAGAAGAAGTTGGCAGACACCAACCCATCGTGCCTGGGCAATTTAGTCCACTTTGATCTTGCCTGCATGTCACTCTTTATGGTTGTATACCTGCACATAGAATGGACACGCAAAAGGGATGGGACATTTTGACAATTATACAGGAATGTGGGAGAAGAGTGCACGCATTACACTGACACTGAGCTTCATGCTTCTTTCCTCGATCATACAACACATTGATTTTTTGCAATTTAAAACTCACATCTATTCTACAAAAGATTACAATTTGCCATAACATCATGTGCTATTAGTCTTTTCCTCTTATCTTACAGGCTGTCCAAGCATAGTCTTCACTTTTGCCTAAACGAACGACCAGGGAAGTGTTTGAAATGTGGCAGGAGATTTCCGAACCTCGGCAGGGCGGTATGAAGAACTCTCTCTGCGAAACTGGTGATATCGGCAAACCTGAATGGACGCTTCGGTGAGAAAACATGGACAGTCTAATGGTGGTTGCTTTCAAGTTTCATACACTTCTTCAGTAAATTGTCAGCCACCCCCACCCCCCCCACCCACCCCCCTGAGGTTTGTGCCAGTTAGATGCACAACCTTGAGGCCTATCTTATAATATCCAACAGGTCTCTTAAATCTCTTGAATGCTACTAAATTTTAAAAAGTAGAGGATCAGAGATCAGGCCACGTTGTCTTGGTCTTTCCTGTGTACAGTCAGCTGCTCATAGCTTGGTAAGGAGCTGTGAGTTGATGCAATAGCTTGTATAATGGTTCCCTCTGCCTGAGGCACAGCCTGTAGGTGAGATTGTCCTTGCTGGTTGGCAACCAGGCACTGCAGCATATCTGTGATGTTATTCAACTTCTGATCCATGTCCACAACCTGGTTGAGAAAGGAAACACAATCATTTAGTACAAATTAGGACAAAAGTTGTAGAAACGGAAGAAACATGTTTGAAATTGTGTGGCATTAATTAACATCACTCAGTGTTTGCATATTTATTCCAGGAACAGAGGGACAAAGGGCGGGGATCTTCCGGTCCCACCAAAAGCGACCACCCCCCTCACCTCCCCGCAGTGGCAGGAGGGGCGAGCCATGCAAAATGTCATAGACATCAGTGGGACCGGAAGATCGCAACGGCAGCCGCCGGAAAATCCACCACAGTGAAGGGGGGGAGGGGGTCCTGCCTTTTAAAGACTTGCATTTATGCAGTGCCTTCCACAGCCTAAGACATCACAGCACTCTTTAAAAAAACAATTGAAGTACTTCTGATGTGTAGTCATTGTCATTATGTAGGAAACACAGCAGCCAATTTGCACACAGTCAACCCCCACAGACAACAATGTTGAGGGATACATAGTATCTAGGAATCAGAGAGGAACTCTCCTTCCCTTCTTCAAATTAATATTGTGGGGTCTGGGTCTACCTGAGAGGGTAGACATGGACATCGATTTTTTGGCTCATCTGATGGGCAGCACCTCCAGCAGTGCAGCACACCCTCAGTACTGCACTGGAATGTCAGGCTGGATTTTGTGCTGAAGCCTCTGATCAGGGATAGAACAGGAGTAATTCTATTTCATGATCAGAGGCCCAGCCTACTGCAAGTAGCCATTGGATAAAAGATCCATATCTGCTAAATCTCCATTTGTTGGGCGAGAGGGGCAGATTTTGAAGAAGAGTAAGAGAATTCTCCCACTGTCTTTTTAATAGTTAGCTTTCAAACAACGCCTCCCAAAAAAATATCTGGATCATTAATACATTGACGTTGCCGATTGTGGGGCATGACTGTTGTTTACCTACCTTACAACAATACACTTTAAAAAAACATAAATGGCTGTGAAGCACTTTTTAATGTTCCTCTGGCTATGAAAGATCCAAATAAATGTAAGTCCTTTCATTAGTGGCTTCTTATGTGGATCTCATGTTGTGATGCAGCACAATTGCCATGGTACTGGAGGAAGAAGTAAGTAATGTTCCAGAGCGATACCAATCTGCAGGAGTGTGAAACTCAGATAAGAATGTCCCCATGAAAGGAAGTCTCTCAGCAGCTGCCTCTGCATTATATGTGGAGAGTTAAATATAGTCAGAGACAGATTCTTCAGATTATACTGTTCAGGTACAGGACAAGGCACAGAGACTCTAAGGAAAGGAAATCAAACTAAAAAGGCAGCTGCCATATGTTTACTCAGATGCAGACTCTACAGGACGACAAGCATTTGAAGACATTAGACCGAGACAATGTGCCAATGAACTGTGAGCAGCACATTACAACTAACACAGAGAGGCACCAAAGTGGGATATGAGTAAATAACAGCCGTTTAGCCAAAGCAATGTAGTGTGGACATTGCCGTCAGCTGCCTAGGCCTTAGGTTCTGCACTTATCCTTGCTAAAGCTCTCTATCTCCCCATCACCATTGAGACTCTCTTTAAAACCTACTTCATTGCCAAGCTTTTGGTCCCCTATCCCAATATCTCCTCAGTGTCAAATTTTGTTTGCTAACACTCCTGTGAAGCACCTTGTATGCTTCACTATGATAAAGTGCTATATAAAGAAAAGGTGCTGCCGCACATTAAACAGCAAAATAAAATTACAGTGGATTGACTCAAAAGTGTGTTTTATTTCATTTTTAATGGGGTCAAACATTTTTCTGTTGATCTTCCCAGTATACCTAAAAACTATAACTAACACCACTTCCACGCCCCCCCACGCTTCCCCAGACTCAGTATTTTACCCCCTATAACCTGCCCAGGTAATTTATTTTGCCTATAGGAAGTAGGTTTTATGCAAACAAGAGAGTGAATAGGCAGGCAATTTTGCAGTGCATTGTTTGGCCAGGTGTACCAGAGGGATTAGCATTCTGCCTCTGTTGCAGGCCAATGCTCGCAAGCTACTTTAATTACCAGCTAAACTGGGGCCTGGGTCCAGGTGCAAATCCTTATCCTGCTGCTTTCTTTTGAATAACAGGCTGTCATGTATAAACTGTCAACAGTTTAATGTTGATATTTTATGTCGATGCTGTGATGGGAATTGTGTGAAAACGGGATTCCAAACTTTACTGGACACATGAGGGATTGTTGCTTCAATAAGTGACTTTCCGATAGGGAATCTTGCGAACTGTGCAATTGAATGGGGACGGAAGAGCTACCTGCAGTTTTCAGGCTATTAAAATCAATGGGGAGTCTGCACACAATTTCCCAATATAGAATGTCCATGGGTGTGACTCACCACTTGCAATGCAGATTTGAAAAATTGAACTCATCATGTAGGTCATGCTCCATAAACACTACTATTTTCTCCCTATTGGCAGTCTTGGTTCCAGTTGTCACTTATGGAATACTACAATTGGCCTTTATGAACCTTGGATCGGAAAGGGAAAACTGTCCAGGGCTTCGCACTCCTTACTGCTATCCAGTACATCCTGCTGGAAGTGTGCCCATGTGGGCATGAGGTGAGCATAAGGCTGGATGAGGTTGCCATGCCCTTGTTGTTGAATTGGCGGTTAACACTCTGTCAAAGTGAATGATGAAGAACAGCTGGTTGGGCAAAAGATCTAAGGGTGACTGATACCCCCCACTACTCTGTACTATGTACTCCAACATGAAGCCATCACTGACAGAAGAGGAAGGCAAAGGAGACAACTGGGGAAAAACAAAGGGCGCGATTCTCCACTCCCACGCCGGTTGGGATATTCGCCTGGGCCGCCAAAATCTCCGGGGACGCCGGTCCGACTCCCTCCCGCGATTCTCCCAAGCGGCGGGAACGGCCCGGTCGAGTTTCGCGGGCCGCAGGCCGGAGAATCGCCGGAGACACCCAAAATGGCGATTCTCCGGCACCCCCGCTATTCTGAGGCCCGGATGGGCCGAGCGGCCAGGCCAAAACGGCGGGTTCCCCACGGCGCTGTCCACACCTGGTCGCTGCAGGCGGTGCATGAACGCTGTGGGGGCGGCCTGTGGGGGGGGGCGAGGGGGGATCCTGCACCGGGCTTCACCTGGAATGTGGGGTGGCCCGCGATCGGTGCCCACCGATCGTCGGGCCGTCCTCTCAGAAGGAGGACCTCCTTCCTTCCGCGGCCCCCCAAGATCCGTCCCTCATCTCCTTGCGGGGCGGATCCAACCCGCGCATGCGCGGATGACGTCCGTTATGCGGCGCCGGCCGTGTTATCTATGCGGCACCGCTTTTACGCGGTCGACAAGGCCGGCGCGTGTAGGTGACGCGGCCCCAATACTGGCCCATTGTCAGGGCCTGAATCGGTCGGGACCGGGGCCGTTCCGCGCTGTCGTGAACCTCGACGGCGTTCACGACGGCGCGGCCACTTCGGCGTGGGAGTGGAGAATCCCGCCCAAAGTCTTTATGATGGTGAATTCCATCAGGACATCACAGAGTGCTTTATAGTCTTTTTAGTTAATTTTATAATCTCGGAAACCCAGAAGTTAATTTGCACACAGGAAGATCCTGAACACAGCAATGTTATAATGACCAGGCATTCTGGGCAGAATACAACCAAGAAATTTCTACGTGTTACTTTGGGTGAATGTGGCAGGTGTTTCTGCTGGTTTTTTGGGTGAGACCCACACCGCTATAGTCAACCACATCTAGGGCACGATATATCGGCCTTGCCGGGCCTAGCGCAAGATTTTCAGCCTCCAAACGCCTTGCGTGATCTCGTTAGATCTCACGAAACATCATGATCTGGATCCTGCCCATTGAGGTCAGTGCCCGGGATCGAATGGGCTCGCCTCGGAGACCCAGAGCGGGTGCCGTTTAGGACTGGTTTCCACAAACGTGTGCCAGGCGTACTGGCACTTGGGTGGCCGGGCAGTGCCAGGGGATGGCACTGGTAGGGGCACTGCCAGGGTGCCAGGCTGGAAGCGCCAAGGTGCCCAGATGGCATCAGGCCTGGAGTGCCCTGCCCTTACGAGGTGGGGTGTGGGTGGCCCGAAAAAACCCTAATTTGTGAGTTGGGGCATTGGGGTAGTCTAGAAGCCGTGGTTGGGGGGGTCTAGTGATTGGGAACCATTTTAAAATGGTTAAAACAAAACCTGGCGCAAACATATTTAAATGAGCTGTATGGCCAGTTGAATCTCAAGAGACGACTCAAGCATTGCGAATCGTGCAAGAGGCTTCACGTGAGATTCAGTGGCCTCGCCATGTCACCAAGTCCGGTGCGATGAGGCAAGTAAATCGTACCCTCTGTTTTTACTGATGTTGGTTGAGGGGTAAATCTTGGCTTGGGTACTGAAGCAAACTCCCCTTTCTTCTTCAATATAGTGGCATGGAATCTTTCATATTTGCCTGAAAGATTACCATCCAGCTTGTGATTATAGTCGTAGGTCCAGGATTTTTGAATGAGAGTTTAGGCTGGAAGAGTAAGCCAGGAAATGAACCTTTAATATGAACCTTTAATTCTTCTCAACCCTCTTGGCAAAAGCATCTTAGGATGTTGCAAAGCGGTAAATGGCCAATGAAGTATATTTGAATTATAGTAATGAAGAAATAGGTGTCCAATTTCTTGTGTGCAGCCAGGTTCCCCACACACAAACATAATGATGACCAGATAATCTGACTTTATGTGATTTTGATTGAGAGATAAATATTGGCCGGGACACTCGGAAAAAGTTCCCCCTTTTCTTCACATAGTGGATTCCCTAAATAAGTGACTTTGTGAGAAGGAGCCTTGCTAACTCTCTGTGCATATCTTTCACATCCACCTGACCATAAGACCATAAGACATAGGAGCAGAAGTAGGCCATTCGGCCCATTAAGTCTGCTCCACCATTCAATGAGATCCTGGCTGAACTGAAATGGTAATCCTCAACTCCACTTTCCTGCCTTATCCCTTAACCCTGATTAAAAATCTGTCTATCTCTGACTTGAATATACCTAATGACCCAGCCTCTATAGCCCTTTGCGGTGAAGAATTCCCTGGACTACTTTCAGAGAGAAGAAAGTCCTCCTCATTTCTGTCATAAATGGGCGATGGTGCCTTATTCAGAGATTATGCCCTCTTGTCCTAGTCTCTCCCACAAAAGTAACAAACCTATCAGCAACTGAACAAATTAAGTCCCAGTTTAACATCAACATGACAATGCAGCACTCCCTCAGTATTGCACTGGACTACATCTCTGGAGTTGGGCTTGAACCCAGAACCTTTGGACTCAGAGACAAGATAGCAGTGAGTCATAAACTAACGGCAAAGAATTAAAGAATAACCAACTGACTATTTTGCAGAATGGCACTATAATAGCAGTGTTTATACTTTCTGAGGCTGTGTTCAGTTTTCAACCAAGTAAATGAGAAGTGCACAGGAAACATTTAAAGTCACACAGGAACTGCTTGGTAGTTTCAGAGCTGCATTTGAGGATCCCCCCCCCCCCCCATTCTGAGCAGGAGCTCCATTGTCGTCAATGGTGGAGCTTGGATTTCAGTCAGAATAAGCCACGAAAAGTAACATTCAGCCTGTGCCCACAGGTCTGACTCTGCATCCTCTCTGAATTGTATCTCATATTTCACTAGACTCAGCTATGATGCATGGGAATGCTTAAATATTACAGGTGCAGATTCTTCTGCTGTTGAATTTTATGCTGATTGGTAATTTCTTTATTGACCCATACCAGCACACGTCTACTTACCATACTCACACCTAGGCATTATTCACACTGGATACATATTGCACACCAATTTTCACATTCCAGATATGCTGCAAATGCAGCCACCATGGGGCCAATCTTTATGTTCCTAATCCCAGTTCCTGGGGTAATCACAGGAGGAAGAATGGATAGGGATCAATTGTACCAGGTTTTCACCTCTCTCATTTATGTGCCTTGATGTACTTGGTCGCAATCTCTCCTCCAAATCAGATGTTTGCTGTTAAATTCTATTCCAGAAGCTTGGATAATAAATATTGCTTTCATTATAGTAAAACATCCTGAGGCACATCACAGAAGTTTTGTCAAACAAAATTTGACACCAAGCCACATATTAGGGGAGATGCATGATCGAAGAGGTAGGTTTTGAAAAGCATCTTAAAGATGAAAAGAGAAACAGAGGGGAAGAAAGGTTGAGGGAAGGAATTCCAGAGCTTAGAGCCTAGGCAGCTGAAGACATGCCCACCAACGATAGGACAATTAAAATCAAGGATGCATGATGGGCCAGAAGTGGAGAATTGCAAACATCTTGGAGGGGTCTAGGATTGGAGGAGGGTACAGAGATAGGGAGGGGTGGAATAACAAGTTTAGAATTTAAAAATACAGGTGTTTCTGAAATGAGAGGCAATTGAGGACCACAAGCACAGGGGTAATAGGCAAATGGGACTTGATGCACGTTAAGACATGGGTTTCAGAATTTTGCATCAGGTGAGAGACATCATGAGGTATTCTGAAGTGCATCGGCACCATTCCCGATTACAATAGCAGGAACTGGAATTTAATGCTCGCCATTAATTTTGCTAATCAAATCCGTTCTTGTCACATATAATGTCCAAGCCGTTTAGATGGAGTCCCAATGCTCCATTTCATAGCTGACATTGCATATTTAGGAGAATCAAATTCCAATTTGCGAAACTCCATTCACTATTTTGAAAATGGTAAATGTCAATTTCAAACCAAACTACATACCATTTATATGCATGTATATCACTGGCGCGGATTTCTGCCCCATTGGCAGTTCATTAAAAAAAAAATTTAGAGTACCCAATTATTTTTTTCCCAATTAAGGGGCAATTTAGCATGGCCAATCCACCTACCCTGCACATTTTTGGGTTGTGGGGGTGAAACCCACGCAGACACTTGGAGAATGTGCAAACTCCATACAGATAGTGACTCAGGGCTGGATCGAACCCGGGTCCTCAGTGCCGTAGGCAGAAGTGCTAACCACTGCGCCACCGTGCCATCCTCATTGGCAGTTCATATCAGGAAGCTTCTGATATCCACTTCATGGGTGGGACTTTCCGCCTGCCTTCCATGTTTCCCGGCGGTACAGGTGGCTTGACATTAGCCGTGAACCCACTGAAGTCTATGGCACTTTGCATGGCTCATCCATCGCGCCACCAGTGAACCCATCGCGGGAGCTTGCCTTTGGCAGGGCTGGAAGATCCCGCTGGCGGGAAGGATTGGAAAACCCCACCCCATGGTTTTTCATCATCAAATTATGTCTCATATGTATCAACCAGTTACATTTGGCATTACTAATTGCAGAATAGGTTCCCCCTCAGTTGGTTAAGGCACTGTGCAGTGTCAGCTTGGAAGGTCTCAAACATTGAGTATTGCTACTTGGATGAGGTGTGGGAAAGAAGGCAATGCTTGTGAAGACTCAGTGCCTCGAGAAGGGGATAACATTGTAATGGCAATGAGTGGCTAGCCTGGTGCTGACTTCCCATGATTATACTAAAACTTTACAGCAACAAAAGAGATGCTGCCACTATACACCACATTGAAGGGGGTATGAGAACATATATCTTATCTGCCCTGTTGCCCTCTGAAAGAACATGGTCATGGGAAAGGTATGCCAAAATAATAAAATAGGGAAACATTCATCACAAATAAAGAAATGTTCCTTATTTACTGTACAATGCAGTCACATACTGATGCTTTGGCATCAGTATCAATCCTACTCTTTCAAGAGAACTCATGGCCCTATATCTACTTGACCTTCTTCTAGCGATTCAGAATTGGAAATATTATTTTTAACAAATAATTATTTTCTATTCCACCCCCTACTTGCAGTCGGAAAACTCTACAGCCTCTCACTAAAAGATGGCACCTGCATTTCCATACCCATAAACAAGTTAGCGCCCTCTATCAAACCCTCCAACACTTCCTCCCTCTTCCTGACCAGAGAATAAAGTGCCTGTAGTTTTCAATGGCATATTGTTCTCTTTTGATTACGTGAATCTGTATACTATTGATGCTTGATTGGTTAAGTCTGTGTTTGGAGTCAGAAAAATTAAACAAACCTAAAGACAGAGCTGAAAACTGCAGCTGGAAACATGTATTGGACATTTAAAAACACTGTGAATAAAGCCCATTATACACATGGACCCGAATGCTATTCTTCATAGAACTGAGATATAAAATATACAACAGTCTCATCTTTCTTGATATATATCGATCAAAACTGAGAACAGTGCGGTATGAGCGGCCCCATTGAAGAACGGGCCAACTTGCACCACCTTTAATTGAAAGGTGCCATATCAATGATTGTGCCTTCAATTTCATTATTCAATATTTTCTGGCCACTTTCTGAACTCTACTATCTTCTGATCTTTCGGTGATAGTAATGGTAAAAAATTAAATCTACCACCTTCCTGTCCTCAGGTGCCACTGCCATTTGAAAATAGTCCCGTATCCCGTTGTAGCCTAATCTTGCCCTTGAAACATTTAAAGAAAGCTTTGTTCTTCACTTTTTCTGCTGCATATTCTTCTCGTTTTCACTATTTTCATCTTGTATAAGCTGCGCCACCTGATTTCCCTTTGCTATTCCTTTCCTGCAGGATCAGAATTTTATGCACCTTTTGTCTTCCCTTTTAATCCACATCAGCATCACCCTCATCTTTTGGTTCTCGGCCGTTTCCTGGGATAAACAACTGAGTTTGTATGACAAAAACTGTGAGCGAGTTTTTAAAAAGGGGAAAAAATTGCAGTTCAGACCTCTGTTCTGTGCTTGGTTTAATACATACAATACAAGGTTGGTTCCGATTGGGTTTTGGAACAACAGGTTTGAGGGAGGAACTGGGCTATCTTTGGAAAAAAAACAGGCTGTGTGACTTGTGCAGTCAAATCCATGACAACAAATTCTTGAATCCGCTGGTCCCTGAAACAACCCATGGAAATTGGAGAAAGTGCTAACTGAAGTAAAGCATCTCTTCAAGAGATGGATGGAGGATGTTCCTCTCAAGGGAGTTGAAGGAACAACGAGAAGAAACAAAATCGGACATACAAGCTGCGGTGAAGGATGTGGTGGCCGAAGGTCTGGCGAACATGCAGATGGCCCTGGACAAAGCCGAAAAGCGACTGAGGCCCAGGAGGCAATGATTAAAGATCTGGAAAGGGCAGCAATGGACCAGAGTGACCGGATTGTCGCCTTGGAAAAGGAGGTGGCAAGGCTGGTAGTGACTCAAGGCAACCTGAGAGGAAAGGTTCAGGATCAGGAGAACCTACGAATCGTGGGCAGACAGGAGGGGATCAAAGGTAGGAACCCAAAGGCTTTATGGCCCAAATGCTGGGTAACCTGGTGGGAAGGGACAGCTTCCCCAACCCACCAGAAATCAACAGAGCACAACGGTCGCTCCGACCAAAGCCCAAAACCGGAGTACAGCCGAGGGCAATAATTGCAAAAGTGCACCGGTACCAGGACCGGGAGCAAATCCTTCGCTTGGCCAGGCAGTCCAAAAACTGCAGCTGGGAAGATCACAAAATCCGGATCTACCAGGACATTGGAGCTGACTTGGCCAAGCACCAGGCTGAGTTTAACAAAGCGAAGGCCGCGCTGTACAGAAACGGCGTAAGATTTGGAATGCTGTACCTGTCATGATATGCAGACACACACATAATGATATACAGACAAGCAGCTAATGGACACAGAGAACAGGACATGACCAATAAGCAGGCAGGACACTCAGGGGTGGGATCCGACTACAAAAGACACGAGGCACTCACACTCCGCCTCTTTCCACTGATAAACATCGAGAGAGTCAGTCAAAGGTGTTGTTTCAATCTCACACCTCCACCACGTGGCTAAGAGTTGATCTGGTTCAGTCAGACAGAGTAACCACACTTAATTAGCAGAGAGTCGAACTCACAGAGAACTGTGATAACTGTGCTATTAGTTCAATAAACCTGATTGAACTAACTTCAAGGTCTGGAGTATATTTCTGATCTAAGCTGCATCCAGTTGCAGCCAGTGTTAGACCAGTGTACCTAACACGACGGTACCCAGCCAAGCTCTGGGTCACATATCAAGGCAGGGAACACTTCTTCACAGCCCCTACGGACGCTGCCACGTTCATCGCAGAGAACGGACTGGAGAAGGGGCAGCAGGGGCAGCGATGAAGAGCCCGCAGAATGAGACTCTTATAACGCAATGTTTTGACAAAAAAAGCTCTCTCCCTTTTACAGTCAGTACAGCCAACACTAGACCATTGGTACAGCAACCGCTTTACATGGGAGAACACTGCCTCGTTCTGGAGGCGGGGACGGTAAGAGAGGGAAGTATGAGCCAGTATAGCAAAGCACAGGGAAAAGTGAGGGGAATAGCGGACAGGGAACCCAGAGATCAGGCAATGGGAGGATGTGTAACAAACCCTGGGAGGGGGACCACCACACTCGCGAGGTAGCTAGCATCAGGAATCATACAGGAGCGAGAGGCTGCAGCGCATACCCCGCAAGGGGGTTGGGGGGGGGGGGAGAGGGAGCGGCTGGCAGGGGGGGCAGATAACAGGCATGGAGGGTTAATCAGGGGAAGAAACAGGGGGAAGGGGGGTTTAGCTGCGGGATGCAGGGAAGGAAGACGGGGGCGGGGGAAACGCCATCAGGGAGAAATAGGTGAAGAAAGATGGATGGCATTTGACTGGCTACAACAGGCCACACGTGGTGACCTGGAACACAAAGGCACTGCAAGCAACCACTTTGGAGGGTCCCTGGACAAAGGGAAACCCTGGAGTGCAGGGGCCCAACCTCATGGGGAGAACAGTGACTGTGGACATTTTGGACGGCCCCTAACAAAGGGAAACCCCGGAGTGCAAGGTTGCATCCACCAGGTAAGTATAGTTGATCCCACAGGAGCGGGATGACAACCCCCCCCCCCATTAAGATAGTCACCTGTAATCTTGGGGGACTTAACAGCCCAATGAAAAGATCCTGAGTCTTCGCCTAACTGAAAAACATGAAAGCCGACATAGTCTTCCGCCAAGAGACGCACCTTTTGTTCTTCCTACCAAAATGCATAATTTCACATTTTCCTACATTATATTCCATCTGCTAAGTTTTGCCCACTCACATACCCTGCCTCTTTACCTCTGTAGACTCTGTGTAAGCCAAACCACTTGCTTTCCCACCTATTTTTGCGTCATCGGCAAACTTAGCAATAGTACCTTCACTTAACTTGTCCAATCACCTTAAATCTGTGTCTTCTTATTCGCAATCCTTTATGAGTGAGAACAGTTACTTCCTATCTACGCTGTACAGATTCCTCATGCCTTTGAATACCTCTATCAAATGTATGAAAGCAAGTCACTACATGTTAGCCAATGCTTTTACATTTTATGCTTCTGTCGTTTGAACTTCAGGACAATGACACCGTACACTAGGACTGCTGCATTTATATTGTTAAAACAGATTTGTGCACTTTGATTGCATGAAAATGTAGTTCTCTGCTTGTGTAATTGGTAGAAGAGATTTTGCTAAACTGAGGTAAAACCTCACTTGATATCACGATCGATGGCACCTTCCATCACCTTGTTGATAATTGAGAGCAGATAGAGGCCAGGTTGGATTCCCGTAACAGCCTCCCCGAACAGGCGCCGGAATGTGGCGACTAGGGGCTTTTCACAGTAACGTCATTTGAAGCCTACTTGTGACAGTAAGTGATTTTCATTTCATTTTTGATTTCATTTTTCATTTGCCCTGCTTCTTGAGGACTGCATAGGAAACCATTCAATTGTATCAAACCACTTCCAACACTTCAAAAATGGGGCTCCCACCATAAGCATACAAAGTGGCAAAGATTAGTGGGAGACTAGAGGACTGGGAAATCTTTAGGGGGCAACAGAAAGCTACGAAAAAAGCTATAAAGAAAAGTAAGATGGATTATGAGAGTAAACTTGCTCAGAATATAAAAACAGATAGTAAAAGTTTCCACAAATATATAAAATATATAAGAGTGGCTAAGGTAAATATTGGTCCTTTAGAGGATGAGAAGGGAGATTTAACAATGGGAGATGAGGAAATGGCTGAGGAACTGAACAGGTTTTTTGGGTGGGTCTTCACAGTGGAAGACACAAGTAACATGCCAGTAACTGATAGAAATGAGGCTATGACAGGTGAGGACCTTGAGAGGATTGTTATCACTAAGGAAGTAGTGATGGGCAAGCCAATGGGACTAAAGGTAGGCAAGTCTCCTGGCCCTGATGGAATGCATCCCAGAGTGCTAAAAGAGATGGCTAGGGAAATTGCAAATGCACTAGTGATAATTTACCAAAATTCATTAGACTCTGGGGTGGTCCCGGCGGATTGGAAATTAGCAAATGTGACACCACTGTTTAAAAAAGGAGGTAGGCAGAAAGTGGGTAATTATAGGCCAGTGAGCTTAACTTCGGTAGTAGGGAAGATGCTGGAATCTATCATCAAGGAAGAAATAATGAGGCATCTGGATGGAAATTGTCCCATTGGGCAGACGCAGCATGGGTTCATAAAGGGCAGGTCGTGCCGAACTAATTCAGTGGAATTTTTTGAGGACATTACCAGTGCGGTAGATAATGGGAAGCCAATGGATGTGGTATATCTGGATTTCCAGAAAGCCTTTGACAAGGTGCCACACAAAAGGTTGCTGCATAAGATAAAGATGCATGGCATTAAGGGTAAGGTAGTAGCATGGATAGAGGATTGGTTAATTAATAGAAAGCAAAGAGTGGGGATTAATGGGTGTTTCTCTGGTTGGCAATCAGTAGCTAGTGGTGTCCCTCAGGGATCAGTGTTGGGCCCACAAATGTTCACAATTTACATAGATGATTTGGAGTTGGGGACCAAGGGCAATGTGTCCAAGTTTGCAGATGACACTAAGATGAGTGGGAAAGCAAAAAGTGCAGAGGATACTGGAAGTCTGCAGAGGGATTTGGATAGTTTAAGTGAATGGGTTAGGGTCTGGCAGATGGAATACAATGTTGATAAATGTGAGGTTATCCATTTTGGTGAGAATAACAGCAAAAGGGATTATTATTTAAATGATAAAATATTAAAACATGCTGCTGTGCAGAGATACCTGGGTGTGCTAGAGCATGAGTCGCAAAAAGTTGGTTTACAGGTGCAACAGGTGATTAAGAAGGCAAATGGAATTTTGTCCTTCATTGCTAGAGGGATGGAGTTTAAGACTAGGGAGGTTATGCTGCAATTATATAAGGTGTTAGTGAGGCCAAACCTGGAGTATTGTGTTCAGTTTTGGTCTCCTTACTTGAGAAAGGATGTACTGGCACTGGAGGGTGTGCAGAGGAGATTCACTAGGTTAATCCCAGAGCTGAAGGAGTTGGATTATGAGGAGAGGTTGAGTAGACTGGGGCTGTACTCGTTGGAATTTAGAAGGATGAGGGGGGATCTTATAGAAACATATAAAATTATGAAGGGAATAGATAGGATAGATGCGGGCAGGTTGTTTCCACTGGCGGGTGAAAGCAGAACTAGGGGGCATAGCCTCAAAATAAGGGGAAGTAGATTTAGGACTGAGTTTAGGAGGAACTTCTTCACCCAAAGGGTTGTGAATCTATGGAATTCCTTGCCCAGTGAAGCAGTAAAGGTTCCTTCATTAAATGTTTTTAAGATAAAGATAGATAGTTTTTTGAAGTATAAAGGGATTAAGGGTTATGGTGTTCGAGCCGGAAAGTGGAGCTGAGTCCACAAAAGATCAGCCATGATTTCATTGAATGGTGGAGCAGGCTCGAGGGGCCAGATGGCCTACTCCTGCTCCTAGTTCTTATGTTCTTATTTTCTCAGGGCAACTGGGCAACTAAATACCAGCCTTGTTCATAACACAGGCCCAGAATGATCTTTTAAAAAAGTACAGACTGTGGGCGGGATTCTCCGGTCGCCAGACGAGGATGGCTGGAGAATCCTGCCCACAGTCTGTACTTTTTAAAAGATCATTCTGGGCCTGTGTTACGAACAAGGCTGGTATTTAGTTACCCAGTTGTCGAGGTCAATGTAGTTCTCCATTGTATGCCGCTCGCCCGTGGCGTTCTTGAGGCGGTGGGGGTGGGGGGGGGGGTGGGGGGGGGGAAGAGAGAGAATCCGGCCCTGTGGATGCATATGCCGCAACCACATCACCCAGACTGTAGCACTTTAAGAATTAAGGAGCGATTAACCTGTATCCAAAATTGTTGAGCTTGGATGAATCTGAAGGTGAAGGGGAGCTCCTGTTGCTTTGGTACTTTGCAAAGTTCCTTGGTACGCTGGTAATATATGAAAAATGTGCCATAGTTATTGAATCTGTCATGTACTTTTAAGTAGGCATTGTCACCACGTGGGAGAGTAGAAAACAAAATGTATTTACAAAGGGCCTTTTATAAACACAAGTGGTTTACAGTCACTAAAGTGAATTAAATTTTTTTCATTCATTCAGGGAATGTGGGCATCGCTGGCTGGGCTAGCATTTATTGCCCACCCTTAATTGCCCTTGAACTGAGTGTATTTCAGAGGGTGCTTTAAGAGTCAACTAAATTGCTGTGGGTCTGGAGTCACATGCCGACCAGACCAGGTAAGGATGGCAGATTTTCTTTCCTAAAGGGCAATCGTGAACGAAATGCATTTGTACGACAATGGTTTCATGGTCATCATTGAACTTTTAATTCCAGATTTTTATTGAATTCATATTTCTCTATCTGCCGAGATGGGATTTGAACCCAGGTCCCTAAAACATTACCCTGGTCTCCAGATTACTAGTCCAGTGACAATACCACTAGGCCACTACCTCCCCTATTGTAACATCGCAATATACAGTATGCCTGTGAATTTAACATGGATATAATATGAACAAAATTATTTGGCATGTGGCAGCTTTATTAAAATAAGCGAAGGTTTATGCAGAATTAAATTTTACAGTTAAAATCAAATAGTGAAACTTCAAGATTTCGCCAACTTCATGGGCTAATAAGTAGAGTAGCCTTCACTAAATGAAGCCTTCTTTCATTTGTAGTACATTGTATGTTACTGTAGTTTTGTAAACAGACAGCCGTAGTAAATTTGCATGTAAGCATGCAAAGGACTGTCTGAAGCTTGGAGAACATTGACCTTTCGCAGACAGTCTTTGTTGGTTTTTGAAGATTCCTTCCAGCGCAAAAGCATCTTCCAAATAATATCAAAAACTGCATTGTACTATCAGCAAAAACATGGCAATCAAAATCTGTTTCTGAGTATAAAGAACCAGAATGAGCTAGTTTCAATTGAATGCAGTGACAAAAGTTCAGACTTGTTCTCATATCTGGCCTTGCCTTCCGCCTATACATCACCAACATTCTGAATTGGTCAGCAACAATGCTTGCAGCAGGTTTGATGCCCATACTTTTTGGGTGCCACACATCCCACAATGTCTTATACTGATTTTATTCTAATACCCTCTCCCTCAATACCAAAGATAAATAAGTTAAAATATACCCTTAGGAGAGCTTTGTCGAAGTTCTGGCAACAAATACAGTGGGGCGTTATTTATTTTTTTTATTCTTCACCATTTTCACATTTTCTCCCAAATTTACACCCACCAACAATAAACAATAATCAGTAACAAATATATCAATCCCCATATCAATAACAACAATCCCATCCTCCCACCAAACCCCAAACATTAGCCCGCATGTTCACACAAACAAATTACAAAAAGGATTCAGGGATCACCCGTAGTCGCCATTAACCCTCCCACCCACACGCCCAACTAATGTTCGATGTTATCCAGTTCTTGAAAGTGCATAATGAATAAAGTCCATGAATTGTAGAACCCCTCCATCCTTCCCCTCAGTACAAACTTAACCTTCTCAAGAGTCAAGAATTTCAACAGGTCCCCCCGCCACGCCAGGGCACAGGGTGGAGAGGTTGCTCTCCAACCTATCAGGATCCGCCTTCGGGCGATCAATGAGGCGAAGGTTACAACATCTTCCTCCGCGCCCGTTTCCAACCCCGGCTGGTCCGACACCCCGAATATAACCTCCCGGGAGCCCGGGTCCAGTTTCACGTGCACCACTTTAGAAATCACCCTAAAAACCTCCTTTCCATAATCCTCTAGCTTTGGACAGAACCAAAACATGTGAACGTGATTAGCGCCACCCCCCCCCCCCCCCCCCCCCCGCAATGTTCACACACATCTTCTACTCCTTCAATGAATTGGCTCATCCTCGGCCTCCAGAGGTGTACTCTGTATACCACCTTCAGCTGTATCAGCCCCAAACTCGCGCACGAGGTGGAGGCATTCACTCTCCGGAGCACCTCACACAGAACCCCTCCTCCATATCCTCTCCCAACTCTTCCTCCCACTTTGCTTTGATCCCTTCCAGTGGTGCCTTCTCCTCTTCCAAAATAGCTCCGTAAACCGCCGACACTACCCCCTTCTCCAGTCCCCATGTCGTCAGCACCTCCTCCAGCAATGTGGAGGCCGGCTCCTCCGGGAAGTTCTGTATCTCCTTTCTGGCAAAATCTCGAACCTACATGTATCTAAACATTTCCCCTGCTCCAGCCCATACTTTGCTTCCAGCTCCTTCAGTCCTGCAAACCGACCCCTAAGAAACAAATCTTTTAGTGTCTTAATCCCCCTTCTCCTCCCATTTCCAAAAATTTCCATCCCACCTCCCTAGCTCAAATCTGTGGTTCCCCCGAATTGGCATTTCCCTTGACCCTGCCCCCAACCCGAAGTGTTGGCGAAACTGCCTCCAAATTCTCAATTAAGCTACTATTACCGGACTCCCTGAGTATTTCCCTGGGGCCATCGGGAGCGGTGCTGTTGCAAGTGCTTTCAATCCCGATCCCCTGCACAAACTCTCCTCCATTCTGACCCACTGGGAATCAGCCCCTCTGACCCAGCTCCGCACCTTCTCAACATTCGCCGCCCAGTAGTAATACAAACCTTCCCTTATGTAGCAGCACATTTCTAACTGGCCATCTTCCCTCCCCATATGAACAATGTAATCCTTCCCTCAATCTCTCTGAAAAAAGCCTTTGGCAGGAAAATCGACAGGCATTGAAAAATAAACAGAAATCGCGGAACACGTTCATTTTAACCGCCTGTACCTGACCTGCCAGCCTGCCAGTGACAGAGGGAGACCATCCCACCTTGCCAGATCAGCTTTCACTCTCCCCATCAAACTAGAAATGTTGTACCTGCGGAGCCCCCCCGCCCTCCTGGGCAACCTGCACCCCCAGATATCTAAATTGAGTCCCTGCCCTACGGAATGGCAGCCCCCCCAACCCCGGCCGAGACACCACAAAATACTCACTCTTGTCTAGATTTAGCATGTACCCCGAGAAAGACCCAAACACTCTAAGCAGCTCCAATACTCCCCCTACCGACACATTCGGTTCCGACATGTATAAAAGCAAGTCATCGGCATATAGGGACACCCTATGCTCTATCCCTCCCCCCCCCCCCCCCCCCCCCCACCCCTGCACTATTCCTTTCCGTACCCCCAAACTTCTTAATGCAATGGCCAACGGCTCAATCGCGAGTGCAAACAGCAGGGGGGACATAGGACATCCCTGCCTAGTCCCATGGTGGAGAGAAAAGTATCTCGAGCTGATGTTGTTTGTGCGGACACATGCCCTCGGCTCCTTATATAATAGCTTTACCCAGTTCACAAATCTTGGTCCAATCCCAAACCGTTCCAGAACTGCCATCAAGTACCCCCATTCTACCCGGTCAAACGCCTTCTCAGCGTCCAATGCCACAACCACCTCTGTTCCCTTCCCCTCTGCCGGTGCCATAACAACATTCAATACCCTTCTAACGTTTGAAAAGAGCGGCCTCCCTCTCACGAACCCCATCTGATCTTCACCTATCACCTTCGGGAGGCACTCCTCCAGCCTACCCGCCAGTACCTTCGCCAATACTTTTGCGTCCACATTCAGAAGTGATATGGGCCTATACGACCCACACTCCGTCGGATCCTTATCTTTTTTTAGCAACAGGGAAATCGATGCTTGCCCCAAGGTTTGTGGCAACACCCCCCTCCCTGTCGCCTCTTCAAACATCCCCACCATCAGGGGTGCCAGCTTATCCTTGAATTTTTTATAATATTCCACTGGAAACCCATCCGGCCCTGCCACCTTCTCCGACTGCATCCTCCCAATCGCATCCTTTATCTCCAGCTCCGCTATCGCTCCTTCTAATGTAGCCCGGTCCTCCTCCCCTAACCTCGGGTACTCCAACCCATCTAGAAATTCCTGCATCTCACGGTCTCTCCCAGGTGGCTCTGACCTGTACAACCTCTCCTAAAATTCCTCAAAAACCTTGTTAATCAGATCCGGAGCCACCACCAACTTCCCTGCCCTATCCCTCACCTAAACAATTTCCCTTACCGCTGCCTCCCTCCGGAGCTGACCTGCCAACATGCCTTATCTCCATGTTTGTAAACTGCGCTCCTTGCTCGCCTCAGTTGGCACACCACCTTCCTGGTAGATAGTCGGTCAAAGTTTGCCTGTAGTCCTTCATCGTTTCCAGCTTCGCTGGGTCCCCATCTTCTGCATAACTCCTATCTACCTCCAACATCTCATCTATTACCCTCTGCCGCTCCAACCTCTCCTCCTTGTCCACCCTGGCCTTGAACAAAATCACCTCACCCCTTACCACCGCCTTCAGAGCCTCCCAGACAATTGCCTTCGACACCTCACCCGTACAGTTGAAACCTACATATTCCTCAATTACTTTTTGAATTTTGTCACAGAACCCTTGGTCCCCCAAAAGTCCCACATCTAATTTCCACCACGGCCTCTGCGCTACCCCCTTCTCCAGCACCACATCCACCCAATGCGGAGTATGATCTGATACTGCAATTGCCGAGTAGTCCGACCCCTTAACCCCAGCCAGCAAAGCCTTCCCCACCACGAAAAAGTCAATCCGCGAGTATACCTTATGGACAGCTGAGAAAAACGAGTACTCCCATTCCCTCGGGTGCAGAAACCTCCAAGGGTCCACCCCTCCCATTTCCACCATTAGCCCAGCCAATGCCTTCGCCCCCACTGATGGGACCAGCGAGCGCGGTCGTGACCTGTCCAACCTTGGCTCCTGCACCAAGTTCCAGACCCCCCCACTATCAGTTTGTGTGTGTCCAAGTCGGGTATGGCCCCAAACATCTTCTTTGTGAATCCCACATCATCCCAATTGGGACCGTATACACTTAACAGCGCCACTAACGTCCCCTCCAGTGCCCCTGTCACAATCACATATCTACCCCCCTGATCTGCCATCACCTTCTCCATCTGGAAACGTACTCTTTTGCTGACCATTGCTCCTTTTTAAGCCAGCCCTTTTTAAGTCTCACCTGGTCCTTCACCCTCAAGTGAGTCTCCTGCAGCATTGCTACATCGGCTTTCAAACTTTCAAGATGCGCAAGCACCCCTGACCTCTTCACAGGACCTCCCAACTCCATCATGTTCCATGTGACTATCCTAACTGGGGGTCTCTCACCCCCCCCACCCTTCTTATCCACCATCATCAAACCACCGGGCCCTCCCCATGAGCCTGACCCGCCCCTATTCATTATTAACATCGAACTCCTTCCCCCCCTCCCAAAACCCCCCCCCCCCCCACATTTCCTCTCGAAAAAACATCTCCCAGCATCAATCCCTTCCCCCCGCCTCGCTCGCCTCGTAGGCCCATCGAAACCTGCTAACCAGGCTCCAATGTCCGCAGCCCTCCTCTCACCTCACCTCCGTTCGCCAGCCGACTTTAGCTAGCTAGCGCGGGTGGCTCCCCCTCGCCAAGGTATACCATCTCCTCCCACCCAGTCCCAGAGAAAGAAAAAACAAAAACAGCAATCCAACCCGTACAATTCACTAAAATAAGATATAACCGTCGCAACACCGAATGCCAATCAACCCAACCAATAACTTGAACTCTGTAACAATGTGAAGAGACGTAAATTACAATACACGTCAGTAAAAAGAAAGTTATAACATTTATACATTTTCCAGCTCCCCAATCACAGTCCACAGTCTCTCTTCCAGCTCCGCTCCCCACGTCTGTCCCAAGCCTTCTGCCCTCACAAACACCTTAGCCACCTCCGCTTTTCGAAATAAAAGTCTTTGGCATCATACGTCAGTCACCCTCAGCTTCGCTGGGTATACCATACCAAATCGCACCCCCTTTTTATACAGTGCCACCTTCACTCGCCCGAACGCCGATCGTCTTTTTGCCAACTCTACCGTCAAGTTCTGGTAGATCCGAACTCCAGCATCATCCCACTGCACCTCGCGCTTCTGCTTCGCCCAGCTTAACACCTTCTCCTTTATGCAGTACGAATGGAAGCAGGTAATTACTGCTTTTGGCGGCTCATTCACTTTGGGCTTCGTCCTTAATGACCGATGAGCTCGGTCCAGCCCGTACCGGGATGGGTTCTCACCCTCCCCCATCAATTCCGCCAACTTCTTAGTAAAGTTCTCTGATGGCCTTTGGCCCTCTATCCCTTTGGCAAGCCCACAATTCTCAGATTGTGCCGCCTCGAGCGGTTCTCCAAGTCCTCGAGCTTTGCTCGGAGTCCTCTGTTAACCTCCACCACCCGCCACAGCTCATCCCCCATCGAGGTGAACTGGTTGCTGTGCTGCGACACGGCCTCTTCCACTTCCTTCATCTTCTCGCCCTGCTCTCTCACCTCGGCTGATGTCTTTGCCGCAGCTACCCTCACTGGGGCGATTGCCTCCTCCACCAATGCTTCAATGTGACCGCCATCTCCTTCCTCAAAGCCTCCATGTGCCTCGCAAACTGCTTTTCCAGCTCCGCAGCCATCACCTCGGGCATCTTCTCCACTGGAAGTAGTGCGGCCCCACCATGCGGTCCGGCATCCGCCACCTTGTCAGCACCTTTGCTGGTCCTCTCATTCAACGGCGAGCCCGTGTTTCCTCCCTTCCTCGACGCTGCTTTTCGCATCCTTTAACGACTTATTATTTTTCCTTTTTTTTCACCCTTCTTTCCTTCTTCAATCTTTTTTTTTAACAGACAAAAAATGTCTTCTTTCAAAAAAGATCAAGTGTAGTAGGAGCCTTTTGGCTCAGATCTGGTATGTCTCTCTTGTGGGGACCATGAATTGGATTCAATTTGAATTGTTTTTTTGGAGCAGGCGAGGAGCTGGATTAGGGGTTCGCCCCTGACCCACACTCTGAGCCCTGGCTTTGTAACTCAGAAAAAGTAATTAAAATTTAAAAAAAAATAAAAAATACTTTCACCAAGTTTTTATAAAAAACTTCTTTCTCTCCTTTTTTGTATTCCTCCAGAATTCCCCTGGGACCGGAATCCAGTTATCCTACAATATTTTAGGCGGGAGCCACCCGATGTGGGACATCTCACCTACATCGCGCCCTGGCTTCGGGCCTGATGCCTCGACCTCCGTTTGGCTCCGCCCCCGCTGCTCCGACCTCTGCGCGCGCTGGGCCCGACGCCTCAGCACCAGCCGCCCTACACCCGTGCGGGATTCCTGGCCGGTTTTTGAACCGGCCCCGCTTGATGCCCGGGACGGCCCCAAAGGCCGACAATAATCGGGGGGGGAGAGCGAAGAATCGGGGAAACCCCCGAAAGCGCCGCAAATAGTGGCCACCGGCGGGAGCTCCTCTCGATGCCTGGGGTGTTATTTTTGACTGATTTTCTGTTGTATTAATCTCCTGCTGTACACTGCAGCTATAATCAACTTGGTGTCATTTTAACACTACAATGAAAAATTGCTTTGCCTTCCCAAGGTCAATTAAAAGTTCACTGGTCTTAGGCAAAGAACAAAGAACAAACAAACTCTGAATATTTGTCCAATGGGCTGGATTTCGGTGCCTCATGGATGAGGGAATGGGTTTGGGAATGCACAAAATTTCATTTTTGCTGGATATTTGAATTTACTGTGCCCTGCATTATTTTTCTGTAACTATTTCACGGGGCTGGAAGGCCATGTGTCACAGCCGCATGCACCCCTTCTGAGGTTGAGGGTCACCACTGTGAGCCCTATACGAAATAGGAACTTCCTCCCTTCCTCGCCCCAGCTATTTCCGTGTGCTGGTGTGGATTTTGAAAGCCCTAAAAACAAATTGTCTCATTGGAGAGTTCATCTCCATGTGGGGAAGTCTGCTGAGGACTTGGGAACATTCTGATACGTATGTGCTAACGTTTTGACAGCTTCAAATGTCACTATTGAATGAAGTCTTTTAACAACAGTGATTCATCATAGAGCTATGTCCCAAAAAGGTAAATTGATCATTACATTGACCAGCATTGTGCAAATGTTAAGATGTATTAGAGTACTTTTCCCTTTGGTGAAAAGGAGAAGAAAACCTTTTCTAGTAAATAATGAAGATTTCCAGAAATCAAGACAATTAATGTTTGGGCACTAATACCTTTGACAGTAATCACTGCAAAAGTTCAAATAGAGGTTTTTATGGAATTTTCCTGAAATACTTTGATCTCAAAAGCTCTAACCATGCCAATATTGGAAGTTCCCCTTCGGCCATGCAGGCACACCAGGCATACTTAAAAATGAAGTGTAAACCTGGTGAAGCTACAACACAGGACTAGTTGTGTGTCAAACAGCATAAGCAGCAAATAATAGGCAGAGCTAAACAATTACACAACCAACGCATCAGATGTAAGCTCTGTAATCTTGCCGTATCCAGCTGTGAATGGTGGTGGACAATTAAACAACTCACTGGAGGAGGAGGCTCCACAAATATCCCCACCCTCAATGATGGAGGAACCCAGCACATCTGCACAAAAGATAAGGCTGAAGAATTTGCAACCATCTTCAGCCAAAAGTGCTGAATGAATCATCCTTCTTGCCCTCCTCCAAAGGTCCCCAGCATCATAGATGAGAGTCTTTAGCCAATTTGATTCATTCCACTTGATATCAAGAAAGGACTGAAGGCACTGGATACTGCAAAGGATGTGGGCCTTGATAATGTTCTGGCAATAGTCCTGAAGACCTCTGATTCATAACTTGCCACACCCATAGCCAAGCTGATCTAATGCAGTTACAAACTGGCATCTACTTGGCAATGTGGATAATTGCCCAGGTATGTCCTGTACACAAGTTAACCAGCCAATTACTGCCCTATTCACCTTCTCTCAATCATCAGCAAAGTGATGGAAGGGGTCATGAGTAAGTGGCACTTACTCATCAATAACCTGCTAACGAACACTCAGTTTATGTTCCACCAGGGTCACTCAGCTTCTGACCTCATTACAGCGGTGAGTTCAACATGGACAAAGGAGCTGAATGCAAGAGGTGAGGTGAAAGTGACTGCCCTAGGACGCCACTGGTTGAGACCAGACAAAAGTGGGGAGAGGAACTGGGCACAGAGATAGGGTGAGGGCTCTGGATCTGGGCACTCCACAGAGTCAACACCACCTTCTTCTGCGCCGGGTTAAGCCTGATGCAGCTCAAGATAGTGCATAGAGCACACCTTACCAAGACGCATGAGCGGGTTCTTCCCAGAGATGGAGGGCAAGTGTGATAGGTGCTGGGGTTGTACAGCCAACCACACCCACATGTTATAGTCATGCCCCAGACTCAGGGAATTCTGGATGGCCGCCTTGGAGGCTATGTCCAAGGTGGTGGGGGTCAAGATGGAGCCATGCTTGTCTGAGGCGGTATTCGGGGTGTAAGAGCACCCAGAGCTCTGGATATGAAAAGAGACGGAAGCCCTGGCCTTCGCCTCACTAATTGCCAGGCGGAGACTTCTGCTCCGGTGGAAGTCAGCAGCACCGTCCTGGGCCTCGGAATGGCTCTCAGATCTGGCTGAATTCCTGAGTCTTGAAAAAAATCAAATTTGAAACAAGATGGCTGAGCAGAGATTCATCACCACTTGGAGCAAATTCACAAGCCTATTTCCGACCTATTACCAACCAGCAGACAGCCAGGGGAGGGGGGGAGGTGGGGGGGAGGCTGGCGAGGGGGGGGGGGTGGAATTAGGGATAGCTGCCCAGAAAGAGGAAAGCTCAAGAGGAACAGGAAAGGTGGGGGGAGGAGGGCCAACTACTGGGGGGAGGAGGGCCAACTACTGGAGGGAGCACAGGCCTCCCTATATGGGGAGAAACCAGGGTACCAAGCAGTCCACCCCACCTCAAAGACCTAAACACCAATGGGGGAGTGGGAATGGGAATGGGAGTGGGAATGGGAATGGGAGTGGGAATGGGAGTGGGAATGGGAGTGGGAGTGGGAGTGGGAGTGGGAGTGGGAGTGGGAGTGGGAGTGGGAGTGGGAGTGGGGCTGGGGCTGGGGCTGGGGCTGGGGCTGGGGCTGGGGCTGGGGCTGGGGCTGGGGCTGGGGCTGGGGCTGGGGCTGGGGCTGGGGCTGGGGCTGGGGCTGGGGCTGGGGCTGGGGCTGGGGCTGGGGCTGGGGCTGGGGCTGGGGCTGGGGCTGGGGCTGGGGCTGGGGCTGGGGCTGGGGCTGGGGCTGGGGCTGGGGCTGGGGCTGGGGCTGGGGCTGGGGCTGGGGCTGGGGCTGGGGCTGGGGCTGGGGCTGGGGCTGGGGCTGGGGCTGGGGCTGGGGCTGGGGCTGGGGCTGGGGCTGGGGCTGGGGCTGGGGCTGGGGCTGGGGCTGGGGCTGGGGCTGGGGCTGGGGCTGGGGCTGGGGCTGGGGCTGGGGCTGGGGCTGGGGCTGGGGCTGGGGCTGGGGCTGGGGCTGGGGCTGGGGCTGGGGCTGGGGCTGGGGCTGGGGCTGGGGCTGGGGCTGGGGCTGGGGCTGGGGCTGGGGCTGGGGCTGGGGCTGGGGCTGGGGCTGGGGCTGGGGCTGGGGCTGGGGCTGGGGCTGGGGCTGGGGCTGGGGCTGGGGCTGGGGCTGGGGCTGGGGCTGGGGCTGGGGCTGGGGCTGGGGCTGGGGCTGGGGCTGGGGCTGGGGCTGGGGCTGGGGCTGGGGCTGGGGCTGGGGCTGGGGCTGGGGCTGGGGCTGGGGCTGGGGCTGGGGCTGGGGCTGGGGCTGGGGCTGGGGCTGGGGCTGGGGCTGGGGCAAGTGAGAGGTGGAATCCCAAACGGTAAGGCGCTGCTTCCTGCGCACCCATGCCACATCCCAAATCATAGCCCTCGCATCCGGGGCCCACTCGGTACAAATCAAGGGGTACTGTATTGCGGAGCTGGGGCAAGGGGTACTGTATTGCGGATCTCTCGATCCAGGGCGGCAAGTACACCCATTTCAAATTTTATATCCTTCCCCACCTCTGTGCCCCCCTGCTGCTCGGACTGAATTTCCAGTGCAGCCACCGAAACCTGACACTGAAGTTCGGCGGACCCTTGCCCCCCTCACGGTATGCTGCCTTGCGACACTGAAAGTTGCACCCCCCTCGCTATTCGCGAACCTCACTCCCGACTGTAAGCCAGTCGCCACCAGGAGCCGGCGCTACAGTGCCCAATATCTGACTTTTATCAAGTCAGAGGTCCAGCGTTTACTGGGAGAGGGGGTCATCGAGGCTAGCAACAGCCCTTGGAGAGCACAAGTGGTAGTAGTCCGGTCCGGGGATAAGAAACGGATGGTCGTGGATTATAGCCAGAACATAAAGCGATTCACGCAGCTTGATGCGTACCCCCTTCCCCGCATCGCGGAAATGGTAAATCGGATCGCCCAATCCAGAGTATTTTCTACAGTCGACCTCAAATCCGCCGACCACCAGCTCCCCATCCGACCAAAAGACCGTCCCTATACTGCCTTCGAAGCAGCCAGCCGGCTCTTCCACTTCCTCAGCGTCCCCTTCGTCGTCACAAATGGGGTCTACGTCTTTCAAAGGGCGATGGATCAAATGGTGGACCAGTACGGTTTGCGGGCTACATACCCGTACTTGGACAATGTCACCATCTGCGGCAATGACCAGCAGGACCATGACGCAAACCTCGAAAAGTTCCTCAGCACCGCCCGAGCCCTTAACCTGACCTATAATGAGGAAAAATGCCTTTTCCACACAACCCGGCTAGCCATCCTCGGCTATGTCGTGGAAGACGGGGTCCTAGGTCCCGACCCCGACCGCATGCGCCCCCTTAAGGAACTCCCCCACCCCCGCAGCCTCAAGGCCCTCAAACGGTGCTTGGGGCTCTTCTCTTACTACACCCAGTGGGTCCCCAAGTATGCGGACAAAGCCCGCCCACTCATAAAGACCACCACATTTCCCCTCTCGGCTGAGGCTCAATTGGCCTTCAACCGCATCAAGGCCGATATTGTCAAGGTCGCTATGCGCGCGGTGGAAAAAACTATCCCCTTCCAGGGAGAGAGCGATGCATCAGACATCGCCCTGGCTGCTACCCTTCTCCCGGACCCTCACCGCCTCCAAGGTTCGACACTCTGCCGTCGAGAAGGAGGCACAAGCCATTGAGGAGGCTGTGCAGCGCTGGAGGCACTACCTAGCCGGTAGGAGGTTCACCCTCGTCACCGACCAACGGTCAGTCGCCTATATGTTTGATAACACGCAACGGGGCAAAATAAAAAAATGATAAGATTTTGAGGTGGAGGATCGAACTCTCCACCTACACGTACGATATCAAGTATCGTCCAGGGGAGCTCAATGAGCCCCCAGATGCCCTGTCCCGTGGTCAACGCGCAGGAGGACCGCCTGCAAGCCATCCACAATGACCTCTGCCACCCGGGGGTTACCCGGCTCGTCCATTTTATCAAGTCCCGCAACCTTCCTTACTCAACCAAGGAGGTCAAGGCCATGGTCAGGGCCTGCCAGGTCTGTGCGGAGTGCAAACCGCATTTCTACCGACCAGACAAGGTTCGGCTCGTGAAGGCATCGGGGCCCTTTGAGCGACTGAGCGTGGACTTCAAGGGGCCCCTCCCGTCCACCAATCGTAATGCCTATTTCCTCACCGTGATCGATGAGTTCTCCCGTTTCCCATTCGCCATTCCCTGCCCCGACATGACCTCAGTCACCGTGATTAAGGCACTGCACAGCATCTTCACCCTGTTCGGTTTCCCTGCTTATATCCACAGCGACCGGGGTACATCGTTCATGAGCGATGAACTGCGTCAGTATCTGCTCAGCAAAGGCATCGCCTCGAGCAGAACGACCAGTTATAACCCGCGGGGAAATGGGCAAGTGGAGAGGGAGAACGCGACAGTGTGGAAGGCTGTCCTTTTGGCCCTACGGTCGAGAAGTCTCCCAACTATCCGCTGGCAGGAGGTCCTGCCCGATGCCCTACACTCCATTAGGTCGCTCCTCTGCATGACCACGAATGAGACCCCTCACAACCGATTGTTTGTCTTCCCCAGGAAGTCTACCTCCGGAGTCTCGCTTCCACCTTGGCTGACGGCTCCGGGACCTGTTCTTCTCCGGAGGCACACGAGGAGCCATAAAACGGACCCCTGGTCGAAAAGGTCCGATTGCTCCACACCAACCCCAGTTACGCCTACGTCGAGTACGGTTTCCCTCCGGGATCTGGCACCCACTGGATCCCCACTGCAGACGCCCCTTCCCGCGCCGCTCCCCTGCAGGACCCAGCACCCAATACAACACACCCCCTCCCGACCCCATCCCCCGTTGGTGAGTACCTACCACACGCTCCACCTGGCGCTCCCCCTTTACACACCCCGCCGGCACCAGCACCGCTACCCCCGGCCCCGCCTATTCTCCCTGCGCCCTGTTCCCCTGCCCCGACCAGGACCGAAGCTCCGACCGCCGTGCTCCCGGACGTACCCTCAACCAGGATGTCCGTGTCCGCTGCACCACCGGCTGCCGCCCGAACTGAGGAGGTCGATGAGGACGATCCGACCACCGAGATGGATGGACCTATGATGGCACTTCACCCCCGCCGGACTCTTTTTTTAAACAGGGGGTGAATGTGATGAACGGTTACTGTTACATTGTACCCTTGTCATCATGTAAGGTGATGTCCCCTTTAAGACCGGGCTTGGAACCATGGGGAACACCGCCTCCGGCTCCGCCCGTCTGGGAGCCGTATATAAGGAGCCGCCTTGTGGGCAGTGCAGCAGTTAGCACACGTCTCAGCTCTAGTCTAGTTCTTAGTTTATTAAAGCCTTCTTTACTGTTTACACTCTAAGCGTCATTATTGAGGGTACCACACCAGTACTGCTCAACTTTGTCTGCTGTCAGAGGAGCTGCTGTGCTTTCTTTAGTTGCAGGTTTGTTTGGGGATCAGATGATTAATGTTTCGGACTGGAATAAAAAAGATAATTGGGCAACGTCTCACCAAATGTGTTGTAAAGAGTGCTTTTTTTTTACAGTATATATCGAAGAAAATAAGGGACGCTGTGATTCTTTTCACATCTCTCCTCCCCCTGCACATAAATTGCGGCAAAGAAAAGATGGAGGCAATGCAGGGGTTGATGGGAGAGAGGTTGGGGATAGGCAGAGGCAGTAGAAATAATTTTTAAAAAAATGTAAATAGACATAGAAAGAGAACAGATAAATATGCGGGACTGGAGAGAATGGAAAGCGAGGCAGACAGCTCTCTTTAGGGTCCTCTAACCTACATATGGTTATGTAACTATTACACATGTCAGTCTGTTTCAACTGTTTAGGGTAGTGAAGAAGGCCTATGGAGTGTTGGCCTTTATTGGTAGAGGGATTGAGTTCCGGAGACGGGAGGTCATGTTGCAGCTGTACAGAACTCTGGTTCGGCCGCATTTGGAGTATTGCGTACAGTTCTGGTCACCGCATTATAGGAAGGACGTGGAGGCTTTGGAGCGGGTGCAGAGGAGATTTACCAGGATGTTGCCTGGTATGGAGGGAAAATCTTATGAGGAAAGGCTGATGGACTTGAGGTTGTTTTTGTTGGAGAGAAGAAGTTTAAGGGGAGACTTAATAGAGGCATACAAAATGATCAGGGGGTTAGATAGGGTGGACAGTGAGAGCCTTCTCCCGCGGATGGAAATGGCTGGCACGAGGGGACATAGCTTTAAACTGAGGGATAATAGATATAGGACAGAGGTCAGAGGTAGGTTCTTTACGCAAAGAGTAGTGAGGCCATGGAATGCCCTACCTGCTACAGTAGTGAACTCGCCAACATTGAGGGCATTTAAAAGTTTATTGGATAAACATATGGATGATAATGGCATAGTGTAGGTTAGATGGCTTTTGTTTCGGTGCAACATCGTGGGCCGCAGGGCCTGTACTGCGCTGTATTGTTCTATGCTCTATATGTAACCATAAATCTAGGTTGGATTTCAATTTCGGCCTTCAAATAAGAAAGGACAGTTTCTATCATTGGTTTACAATGACAGTTCAGTAAAATCACTTTTCTCTCAATTTACAGAGACAAACATACGCCCAGTCCAAGCCCTATTCCTCATCCCTCCTTATGCACCATTCTTTGATCAAACAGTGTGAACAAGTGACTTGCTCCTGAGCCTGCTGTACAACCTGGCTTCGGCAACAAAAAGAAGCAGCTAGAGATTTGTGGTGAATGCGTAATTACTGATAATTCACCAGTGCACTGTGTTATGTTATTAACCCTGTGGGCTCTACCTATGGGCCATTGTGTGGCTTCACCCACAGTGAATATGTTGGGGCATGTACGGGCTCCGCCCATAGCTTCACCCCCTTTACAGGAAGTATAAGAGCAGCTGACCTGCGGGGCCGCCTTCAGTGTTGGACCGGTCACAGGCAGGCTCAGTTCTAAGCTGATTAAAACCACGGTTTACTTCTCCACGTGTCTTCGACTGAATTGATGGTCGCATCAAGATTATGGACAAATAACCTGGTTGGATCATTTTTTTTAATGGTTCGAATAAATGTGCATTTTATTAGAGAGGCGAGCAGATTTCCAATGTTTTTTTCTGGCCTTGGTGCTCTCATTGCTTGACATTGAGTTTAACTATGTGTCCAGTGAAATACAAGCTGCTGGTGTTAAACCCTTCCCCTGCCCCACTCAAAATCTCCCACTCCTCAATTTGTACTAAGTCTGTACACTTTAACAGCCAGAGTCAGTCCTTATATCAGGCGGAAAACCCAAATGTGTTGTTTTTAATCCCGCACTGACGAGGCACTGCTGCCATACCTCCGTAAATCAGTGCCCCCAAACTCTGCATGGAACAGCCAGCAATGGAGCCTATTGCTGAGAGTCAAGGAACGGATTTCCAGCAATAGTGAGGATTCCCCAGAGCCACCCTATAACACGGCTTGCAAACCAGTTCCTGACACCTCAAACACAGCAGACTGCTACAGGCAGAATAAAAGGCATTCACAACATCAGTTCACATTTAAATAACACCTTTAAGGCAGCAAAAGCATCCCAAAGTGAAAAATCACTTCACATTGAGAAGCACAATCAATTCAGTCGAGCAATGAGATTCAGGGTAAATGTCGGTAGTTTAAACATGGGCCTGAAGCCACTGATTTTGATCTGAAGGATTCTGGGACAGGTGATGTTGCTGTGCCCACTCTGAGTAAAAATAAGAACAAAGTTTTATTTATAAATGAGATATGTACACTTCCCGATAGACCCGTATCGGGTTCCTCCCAGGTCGGTGTCTTACTGGCTGACCTTCTGTACACTGGATAATTGGGCTACTCTGCCCCGAGCGAGGGAGCTCGTACTCTGCAGGGAGCACGGGTAAACAAGCAGTCCCATCCCGTAAATCCTGCACGGGTTATTACTGTAATACAGGCAGATGCATTGCGTGTCAGTAGGACACCGATTCCAATGCAGTTAGGGCTTGAGTAGAAAACAGGTGCAGGCAATTCGGCCCCTCGATTCTGCTATTCACTTAGATAATGGCTGATCTTAACTGCATCTATCCACCTTGGTTCCATGCCCTTAATGCCCGTAACTAGTCAAAAAAGAAATTTTCGATCGACCTGGCTTGTGGTGGTGGTGGGGAGGGGGGGGGGGGGATTTTTCAGATATTTTAAAAATTCATTAGGCTACCCTGCCCCTAGCGGGGAAGCTTGTACTCCGCAGGGAACATGGGGTAGACAAGCATTCCCTCCCCCGTAGGTCCTGTACGGGATATTACTGTAATACAGGCAGGAGCATGGCTGACAATTAATGCTGATTCCGAATTGCCTTGAATTGAGTGACTGGCTAAGCCATTTCAGAGGGTGTTTAAGAGACAACCACATTGCCGTGGATCAAACCAGGTAAGGACAGCGTTCCTTGCTACAGTGCAAGGAGGATGGCTGCCATCATCTGCTTAGGTTATCTAGTGATGGACTCCAAAAGTGTATTTGTCCATGCTTTCCACATCCCACGAACAAATAATCCGAAACAAAATTTTGAACAATGGAATATGAGCAGTTTCTCCATTATTACCGCTGGTTACTGTGAATGCCATCGGCAATGAATTCTGAACACCTCACAGCCAATCTTACTATATTATTACCCTACTTTCAGAAGTCATAGCAGTGTTCAGAAGCCTTCTTGAATGCCCCCACAAACTGGAGATAAACCTGTCAACTCTGAGACTAAACCAGACTGCTTGCAACTGTGGTGTCATATTTAACCCCAAGATGAGTTTCTGACCATATATTTGCGACATCATTAAGACCAATTTCCAGGTCGGTAAAATTGCCCAGCTTCACCTCTGTAGCTCATCAGCTACTAAAACTCTCACCCTATGCCTTTGTTACCTTTATGCTAGTCTATTCCAATGCACTCCTAGCCAACCTCCTATATTCTAACCTCCATAACTTCTCAACAGCAATACAGGGTTTACATTTCTATATTGCAATGTCTCAAAACATTTCATAGTACTTTTGATACAGCCCATAACTTCCTGCTTCCCCAACGTCACAGTTAGGGGGTACCCCAATGATGTACTCGGGAATCCCTTGCAGACGTTCCCACGTAAAGCTTTATCCAGCAATTGCCCGGAAGTGCGAACTTTCTCTGGACAATTGCACTGGGCTGGAAACCATCCAACAGAAGCATCGTTAACTTCGGATGATTCTGCCAGTTTTACCATGATAGTTACTCTGAATGAGCTAGAGGAAAAAATCTCACTTCTAACTCCAGTGTAATGACTTAAAAAATCCAGATCGAGCCTCACACAGGACCCAACACACCACCTCCCCCATCCCCCCACCCCACCTGCCGCCCGAACCACTTACTGTTTAATTGCCCCTTTAAACACCTCCTTTACTGCAGCAGATGCTGCAAAAAGCATTTCTTACCTCTCTGTGCCCTAATTATACAGCGTCGATGCTGCCGATGGCGTGCTTCCCTGCTCCTGTCTCACAGCCTGAGAGGGGAAGGTTGGGTGAACCAGGGTCTTCAGGATCCCAGTGTGGGTAAGTCTATCGAGAGTGACAATCTTCTGGAGATTGCCACTCTGAGTAAGTTACGGGCCACAGTTACTGTTGTATTGCAGCTCATTTGCATCCCTCAAGCTCTTGCAATCAGCAATGGCCAGTCTTGCAACGTTGGTTAAATATTGGCCAGGACGCCAGGAGAACCGCCCCAGTTCTTCTTCCAAATAGTACCATGGAATGTTTTGCGTCCAGCCAAGGAGGCTGGCAGGCCTTTGGTTTAATGTCTCATCCGAAAGCCGAACTGGAGTGTCACCCGAGATGACATGCTCAATTCCTGGTGGCGGGACTCGAACAAACAACCTACTGACTAAAGAAGCAGAAGTTTTACCTACTGAGCCATGACTGATTCACCAATCAACTGGAATACAGTGAGGGAGGTGGAAAAGGTATGAGATTTCCATGCTGTCCCACTAATTGACAAAGAGGCTGAATACACAATTCCTAGTATTTTTAATTCTAGGAGTGCTGCTGTGGGGAGGGGCAGAATGTACCAGGAAAATAAACAGGGAGAATCACCTTTTCTTTCAGCTTGGCTTCTGATTGAACTAAATACTAAGCAGCAACAGCAGATACCTGGGAGAGGGCTGTTTTCCCACTCTCTCACTCTGGGAGGTTAATGAAGAGGAAGGTGAGAACAAAAATAAATAACAAAAACCTACCTTTGGCATGATTTCAATTTTTGTCTGAATGTGCGCCTGTGACGTTCCTTGGGATATTTTACTATGCTAAAGGCTATGTCAATACAGGTTGTTGTTGTTAACCCCTCCAAAAAGGGAAAAAGAAAATAAATAAACTGTAATGTTTCACATGAAAGAGAAAATAAAATGACGGGGTAAAAAAGCTGGTCTCCCCTCGACCAGTTCATGGAAGGCCCTCTCAGTGTGGTACTGGTACAGGTTCACTTCTAATCACACATACTAATTGTTATTTACGGTGTGTAAGAGCCTGGCAGAAAGGTTCTGTTGAGCTACAGAGCTGGGTTATTGCCATCCTCGAGCCTTGGCTGTCTCACTGGTGATGTGCTGAGACCAAATCTGATTGTGTGGAAACGGAAAATGTGCGGCTGCTATAACTGGCAGTTGATCTACACCCGGGGAGTACCTTCTGAACCAGGCATTGGAAGAGATTTTAACTCTTTGAAGTGGCTTGCCTCTGGGTCATTTGCTGGATTGAACTTCTTTGCAGCCTAATGTTTATACAATAAATACTAGAACCTGACTGTTACTTGGCTCAAGCATCTCCATGGCATCGGTAGGTGTTTTCAACTTGATAACTGACTGGACATAAAAAACATTCATTTGTCACAGGAGGGTCTTTTAGAGTCATGGTCATAGAGGTCTACAGCACAGAAAAAGCTTTTCGGCCCATTGCTTCTGTGCCCGTCAAAAACAACCACCGAACTCTTTTAATCCCATTTTCCAGTATTTGGCCCATAGCCTTGTGTGCCTTGGCGCCGCAAGTGCATATCTAAATACTTCTTAAATGTTATGAGGGACTCTGCCTCCACCGGCCTTTCAGCCAGTGAGTTCCAGACTCCTACCACTCTCTGGGAGTAAAGGTTTTTCCTCACATCACGTCGAAACCTCCTGCCCCTTACCATAAATCTATTGCTCCTGGTTATTGATCCCGTCATCAAGGGGAAAAGTTTCTTCCTGTCTAGTCTATCTATGCCCCTCATAATTTTATACATCTTGGGCAGCATGGTGGCGCAGTAGTAACACTGCTATCTCACGGCGCCGAGGTCCCAGGTTCGATCCCGGTTCTGGGTCACTGTCTATGTGGAGTTTGCACATTCTCCCCATGTTTGCGTGGGTTCCGCCCCCACAACTCAAAGATTTAGCGTGGATTGGCCATGCTAAATTGCCCCTTAATTGGAAAAATTGAATTGGGCACTCTAAATTCAAAAAAATAATAATAATTTTATACATCTCAACCATGTCCCCCCTCTCAGTCTCCTTTGCTCCAAGGAAAACAATTCCTCTCTATCCAATATCTCTTCGTAACTTTTTTTTTCAAAAATCTTTTTATCAGCTTTTCGCATATTTATAAACAGTTGTTATTTATAAACATTACATTTTTCTTGCCCGCACTAATTTGCTTTATTTTACAGAGAGGTTTGGTTTGTCCTTCATTTGACTAACTGTACGTACATTTTGCTGCCCTCTGGATCGGTCGATGATATTCCCCCTTCCTCCTCCCCCCCACCCCCGCCATTGGTTTCAGCGCCCTTCCTCTTCGCTTGTGGTTTCCCCATCCCCCCCACCCCCCTTCCCCCTCACCCTCCCGGGTTGCACAATCCTTTGGTTCTTCATCTTTTTTTTCCCCGTGGCTTACTGCTCGTTGCTGGCCTCGAACAGGTTTTGGAACAGGCCGACGAACTGCCCCCAAGTATCCAGGAAGCCTTCCTCTGACCCTCGGATGACGTACTTAATCTTCTCCAGGTGGAGAAATTCCGAGAGGTCAGCAAGCCAATCTGCAGCTTTGGGTGGTGCTGCCGATCACCAGCCGAGCAGGATTCTCTGGTGTGCGATTAGGGAAATGAAAGCAAGGGCGTTGGCCCCCTTCCCCATGTATAACTCTGGCTGCTCCGATACCCCGAAGATTACCACTATTGGGCACGGCTTCACCCTCACCCCCACAACCTTGGACATTGCCTCGGAGAAAGCTGTCCGGAACCCAGCAAGCTTGGAGCGAGCCCAAAACATGTGGGTGTGGTTGGCCGGGCCCCTCTGGCTCCGCTCACATTTGTCCTCCACCTCCAGAAATAACCTGCTCATTCGGGTCCTGGTCAGGTGCGCTCTGTGCACCACTTTGAGCTGCATTAGGCTATGCGCAGGAGGAGGTGGCGTTCACCCTGCTCAGTGCTTCGCTCCAGAGTCCCCATCCTACCTCTGTCCCCAGTTTGTCCTCTCATTTGTGTCTGGTCCCGTCCAGTGGTGATCGGGCTCTGTCCAGTAGCTGTCCGTATATTTTCCCACAAAGCCCCCCCTTCTTGCTGCTTGTGCCTATCAGGTCCTCTAGTAGTGTGTTTTCTGCGGCCCCAGGGTACTCTACTGTCTCTTTGCGGAGGAAGTGCTTTATTTGGAGGTGTCTCAATTCCTGTCCTCTTGCTAGTTTCCACTTCCTCGGCAGTTCGTCCAGTGTCGCCGGTCTGCGCCCTCTGTAGAATTCCCCAACCGTCAGTGTGCTCCCGTCCCACCTCCATCTTTTGAAGGTGTTATCTAGCATGGCTGGGGGGTATCTGTGATTGCCACAGATGGGGGCCATAAGGGACATTTTGGTTATCCCGAAGTGCTGTCTCAACTGGGTCCACGTTCTCAGCGTGGCTGCTAACCTTGCTGAGGAGGATGGGAGTGCTGCTGTGACCAGGGCCCGGAGGGTTGTTCCTTTACAGGATGCCTCCGCCATTTGTACCCAATCTGTGTCGGGTTCTTGTCCCCATCCCCTCACTCTCTCTGCCGTGGCTGCCCAGTGGTAGTATTGTAGGTTCGGTAGAGCCAGGCCCCCTCTAACTTTCCCGCTTTGCAGTGTCGGTTTAGAATTCTCGGGTTCTTGCCCCCCCCACCCCCCACAAGCACCATGATTAGCCTATGTTTTGGAAAAAGGCCTTGGGGATTGTCATGATATTCAGGTAAACATCACAGCACATACATACATACATATTGATGGACAGATCAATGGACCAATCAACACACACACAACACGACAGCCAATCACAGGCAAGAGCATACACAGTACAAAACAGGGAACACGCCACTTCCTGGGCATTCCAGCAGGAGGCAGCTCAGGGCACAGAGCTCATAGCAAGCCACTCAGACATCCACCATGTGATGAGTGCCACTACAAGATAGAATTAGGAATAGGTCCACAGATTCAAGGGTTATGATCGAACCTCAGTAAACAGTTTACCACTGTAAATAGATGTTTGAAATAAAACTAGGAGTTGTACCATTCGCAACTGTGTTGGTTCGTCTGTGTAGCTGAGTACACAACACTTCAGGGATGAAGGTCGGGATGGATCTAAACAGGAAGAGGAACCTTGGCAGTACGTTCATCTTGATCATCTGCACTCTCCCCGCCAGGGAGAGTGGGAGTGCGCCCCACCTCTGTAGGTCCTTTTTAACTTCCTCCATCAGGCTGGTCAGGTTCCACCTGTGGATCTGTGTCCAGTCTCTGGCTATTTGGATCCCCAGGTAACGGAATCTGTTCTGGGCCATTTTGAACGGGGGCCCCTTCAGCTCTGTCCCTCCCCCTTTTGGGTTCACTGGGAATGTCTCGCTTTTGCCCAGGTTAAATTTGTAGCCCGAGAAGATTCCAAACTCTTTCAGTATTTGCAGTATTGCCTTCAGTCCCTCCTGCGGCTTTGAGGCATAGAGGAGCTGGTCATCTGCATAGAGTGAGACTCTGTGCTCTCTGACTCCTCTCCGGTTTCCCTTCCAGCTTTTTGCGTCCCGCAGGGCTATCGCCAGGGGTTTGATCGCTCGCGCAAACAAGAGTGGGGACAGGGGGCAACCCTGTCTTGTTCCACTGTGTAGCTGGAAGTATTCAGAGCTGGTGGTATTAGTTCGGACACTCGCTTTGGGAGCGTTGTACAGGAGCCTCACCCAGGCGGTGAATCCCGCTCCTAGCCCAAACCGTTCCAGTACCTCGAGGAGGTAGCTCCATTCGACTCTGTCAAAGGCCTTTTCTGCGTCCAGGGAGACGATGACCTCTGGTGTTCTCTCCCCGGTGGGGATCATTATCACATTCAGCAGCCGCCTGATGTTCGATATGAGCTGCCTACCCATGACAAAGCCCGTTTTGGTCCTCTGCGACCACCTCTGGTACACAGCCCTCCAGCCTTTTGGCCAGGACCTTTGCGAGCATTTTCGCATCCACGTTCAGCAGTGAAATGGATCTGTAAGATCCACATTCCGTCAGGTCTTTATCTTTTTTGGGTATTAGTGAGATTGTGGCCTCCGCTAGCATTGGGGGCAGGGTGCCCCTTGCCAGTGAGTCCGCGAACATGTCCCTTAGGTGTGAGGCCAGGACTGGTGCAAATTTTTTGTAGAAGTCCGCCGGGAACCCATTGGGTCCCGGTACCATCCCCGCCTGCATGGAGCTGATGCTCTCCATGATTACTCCCAGGTCTATTGGTGCTTCCAGCTCCCCCATCTGTCTTCCCTCACCTTTGGCAGTTCCAGTCTGTCCAGGAACTGTTTCATTCCCGCATCCCCTGTCGGGGGGCTCGGAGATTTGTAGTCTCCGGTAGAAAGTCTCGAATGCCCGATTGACCTCCTTTGGCTCTGTTATCAGGTACTCTGTTACCTTTGCTATCCTTAACCTGCGCTATTTCTCTCGTGGCTGCCTGCTTTCTCAGCTGGTGAGCCAATAGGCGGCCAGCCTTGTCTCAGTGTTCGTAGAAGGTCCCCCGTATCTGGCGGAGTTGGTACACTGCTTTCCTAGTGGATAGCAGGTTAAAGTCCATTTGCAGCTTTTTCCTTTCCGCCAGCAGCTCTACGGTCGGAATACTTTCTATCGACTTCCAGAATGGAGTCCACTAGCTGTTGCCTGGCCATCCCCTCTTCCCCATCTCTACTTGCCTTGTAGGTCATAATCTCTCCTCTGATCATGGCCTTCAGTGCCTCCCAAAACATGGAGGGTGAGACCTCCCCATTTTGGTTGTTACTAACGTAGTCGCCTCTGGCCTGCGATATTTTTTGGCAGGATGCCTTGTCAGCCAGGAGATCCGTGTCCAGCCTCCATGTGGGGCGCTGGGCCCGGCCTGTCTCCAACCTCACATCCATATAATGTGGAGTGTGGTCGGAGATAACGATCGTGGAGTAGTCCGTTCCTGTGATCCCTGGAAGCACCGATTTCCCCACTGCAAAGAAGTCGATACGGGTGTATATCTTGTGCACCTGCGAAAAGAACGAGAACTCCTTTTCTCCCGGGTGCAGGAACCTCCATGGGTCTACCGCCCCCATCTGTTCCATGAAGGCCCCTAGATCCCTAGCCATGCTGGACGTTTTTCCCGTTCTGGGGTTTGATCGGTCGGTCAGTGGGTCCAGCACGCAGTTAAAGTTGGCCCCATAATCAATCGGTGTGTGTCAAGGTCGGGGATTTCTGCCATGGCCTTCTTCATGAATTCTGAGTCGTCCCAGTTGGGAGCATACACATTTACCAAGACGATCAGTGCCCCTTCCTGGACACCGCTGATCATGATGTACCTTCCCCCTGGGTCCGTAACTGTCTTGGTTCCCGTAAACCTCGTCCTTTTGCTAAT
Source organism: Scyliorhinus torazame (assembly GCF_047496885.1). Taxonomy (NCBI): domain Eukaryota; kingdom Metazoa; phylum Chordata; class Chondrichthyes; order Carcharhiniformes; family Scyliorhinidae; genus Scyliorhinus; species Scyliorhinus torazame. Next base: position 162,643,717 of record NC_092716.1, read on the forward strand.
TAATATTACTACCCCCCGAGCCCTCGTCCTGTAGCATGAGTGGTATGTCTGTCCCACCCAGCCCTTCCTTACCAGCAGTCGGTCCTTCTCCCTCAGGTGCGTCTCTTGTAGGTAGATTATGTCTGCTTTTAGGCTTCTTAGGTGGGCGACCACCCTGGATCTTTTCACTGGCCCTTTGAGTCCCCTTACATTCCAGGTAACAATGCTTGTGGGGGGGTTTCTGACCCCCCCCCCGGTCCTGTGGGATCACCCATATTTACCTGGTGGACATGCCCCTGCACTCTTTTGCTAGGGGGGCAACCAAAATGACCAGGGTTCCTGCTCTTACCATGGGGTCGGGCCCCAGAACTCAGGGGTCACCCAATGTGGCCACCAGCTGTGTGTACGCCACACGGGTGCACCCCTGTGCTCAGGGGTCTGCCTCCGCCCTGATGCCCTCTCGGGTATATGTTTGCGGCTTTTGGTTCCTCGCCCTGCCCTATGTCCGCCGAGGCCTATGTCTGTATTGCTTCACTATCTCATCCTTCTCTTTGTTTCTCTTTTGTTCTGCGTTCTCCCCCAGACTCCTCTCTTCCCCCCCCCCCACCCCCTGTCCATTTGTCCCCCCTCCCTGTCATGATATCCAGATCAGCATATCATGGTGCTCTCACACACACTGATGGACAGGCATTTGGACCAACCAGCACACACACAACATCGCAGCCAATCAGTAGTAAGAGCACACGCACTATAAAAGGGGGAACACGAGAGTTCCCGCTCATTCTGGTAGGAGACAGCTCGGGACACAGAGCTTACAGCGTGACACTCAGACATAGACCATGTGCTGAGTGCCTCACCAACATTAGTGATAGGGCGAGGTCCATAGGTTAGCTAGTAGCGAACGTACCCAAGTCTATAGCTAGTTGCATCTGTTAGTTAACATAATAAAATCAAGTTGTACCATCTACATCCGTGTTGGCTTATTTGTGTATCAGGACACCCAACACGACATGATACCACGAGTGGACGCAGACCAGCGACTGTGAGACCTACCTGCACCATTTCAGCCATCCGCCATCCTGATCCATGGAAAGCATCAGCCCGCCGCAGCCGCTCCGAATCGCTGGTAATCTAGGTGTAAACTGGAAATTTTTCAAACAGCGCTTCCCGCTACTCCTCGAGGCCACAGACAGGGAGAATGCATTGGACACCAGGAAGATAGCCCTTCTCCTCTCCATGGCAGGGTAACACTCCATCCACGTCTTTAACGCCCTGGCATTCGCGGAAGGCGAGGACAAAAAAAAACGAAACGGTGCTGCTCAAGTTCGATGAACACTTCAGCGTGGAAGTAAATGAGAGCTTCGAACGGTACCTACTTCAGCAGCGCCTGCAGGGTAAGGACGAACCTTTTCAATCATACCTAACACACCTCCGCATCCTTGCGCAATCTTGCGGCTACGGGGCCACCTCCGACTCCATGATAAGGGATCAGATAGTTTTTGGGGTTGAGTCAGACACCCTACGCCAGCAGCTCCTGAAAGTGAAACAACGCACCCTGGCAACTGCAATCGAGACCTGCGTCCTCCATGAAAACGCGACCAGCCGGTACTCCCATATCCAGGCGGCCGAAACGGCGCGGCACGGGGCCCCCGAGGCAGAGCGTGTCCAGTCGACCGAGTACCTCCCGGCCCGCGGCCCGGACGAGGGCGACCATTCGCGCGCTTTCCAAGGCCTCCCACACGTATATGCGCCAAAAGAGGGGACGCTGAGGCAGAGGAACGCGATGCGCAGGCAGGACCGCACCACGCATGCGCGGTGGCGCAACAAACGTTACAAACGTAATGATGTCACGACGTGCAGCAACTGTGATCCGCACATTTAAAGCGGCAATGTCCTGCTAGAACCCAACAGTGCCTACGCTGTGGCAGGTTGGGCCACTATGCTGCCTGTTGTCGAGCACCTCAACATGCCAACTCGCAACAATTCCGCCAGTCTCGCAGGACCGTGCGGGCCATTCAGCCTACATTCACTGGCTCACCTCCAGACACCTTGCAGACCGGCGACACCGACGACAGTGAGCCCTTCCACGTTGCGGTCATCCATAAGAACAGGCTGTCCCCAAGTAGGCACCACCACCAGCTGCCAGTCTACACCATTGATCCGGACGATGAGTGGTGTGCCACCCTGACGGTCAACCTGAATTCATCGCCCACCTGAGAGACTGAACTTATGAGCCTGTTTTGGTTTCTTTTGTTCCATTGGACTTACTGAACTGGTTTACAGTACTGTTGACATGTTTCTATTATCGTTCTGTGTTTGAGAGTTTGCATTTGTTCCGTTCTTGGTACACTTTTGTTCTTATGGTGCACCTGACATCTTCCTATGTATATAGTTAGCCTCCTGTACATTTTGTAGTTAATCTCACACATACATATTTAGTTGCACCCAGTACACAATCTTGTTTATTATCATGCAGGCACATATCTCTTGTGAAAAGGGGGGATGTCATGATATCCAGATCAGCATATCATGGTGCAATCACACACACACTGATGGACAGGCATTTGGACCAACCAGCACACACACAACATCGCAGCCAATCACTAGTAAGAGCACACGCACTATAAAAGGGGGAACACGAGAGGTCCCGCTCATTCTGGTAGGAGACAGCTCGGGACACAGAGCTTGCAGCGTGACACTCAGACATAGACCATGTGCTGAGTGCCTCACCAACATTAGTGATAGGGCGAGGTCCATAGGTTAGCTGGTAGCGAACGTACCCAAGTCTATAGTTAGTTGTATCTGTTTGTTAACATAATAAAATCAAGTTGTACCATCTACATCCGTGTTGGCTCATTTGTGTATCAGGACACCCAACACGACACTCCCTGTGTTCTCCCCCCCTTCTGCCCTCCCTCCCCTCCTTGTGCCAGATGCTCCCCCTCCCCTGACAGCGGTCCTGCGACCCTCCTTCCTTCCTGCCCTCCCGTGCTGGCCCTCCTCGCTAGTACGGTGGCCCTCCTCCCAGTATTCGCCCAGTTCTGGCCCTGTTTAACCTTTCTCCTACTGGCCCTTGCCTCACCCTCCTGTTTGCTTTCCTCACCCTCATTGCATTGAGAGAGGAGACAAGCTCTGAGACAAGACAGCACATCCCACGCAAGGCATAACAGATGTGCACAGTTCACGAGTCCATTGTCCTTATTTGCGGTCTGTCCTCCGCTCTTTGTTCTTCCTTTTCCGTCCCCATGTCTTTCATTGCGGTTGCGTGTGCTCCTCCCCCAGCTTGTTCGCTCTAACAAACTCATCAGCCGCAACTGGGGTGTTAAAATACAGCTCTTTCCCCTCAAATGTCACCCAGAGTTTGGCTGGGAATAACATCCCAAATTTTACCTTGCTTTTGTGCAGTGCTGATTTCGCCTTGTTGAATTCAGCCCTTTTTTTGGCCAGGTCCGCCCCAATGTCCTGATACACCCTTATGGTCTTCCCTTTCCATGTGCTCTGTTTCGTTTTCCGGGCCCACTTTAGGATTCTCTCCCGGTCTTGGAGCCGGTGCAGCTTCGCAATAATTGCTCTGGGCTGGTCCCCGGCTTTGGGCTTGGGTCGGAGCGACCTGTGCCCTGTCTTTTTCCGGTGGGGTTGGGAATACCTCCTTTCCACTAACTTGCCCATCATTTGGGTGATGTAGCCTGTTGGGTCTCTGCCCTCTATCCCCTCTGGCAGACCCACTATTTTAATGCTCTGCCGTCTGGACCTATTTTCCTGGTCCTCCAATTTCCCTCTTAGGCTCCCCTGGGCCGATACTAACCTTTTGTTCTGGTCCGAGGCAGCCCTCTCCAACTCCAGAATAATATTTTTCTGTGCCTTCACTTCCCTTTCCAGGCCTTCGATGGTCTGCTGCATTTTGTGCATCGTGTCCTTCATCATTGCTTGGAGCTACGACCAGAGCGCCTCCTTTATGCTGGTCACTGCGTCCTGCTCACGCTCCGCTGCTTGGTCCGCCATCGTTTCCCTTTTCAGGCTCACCTGCACCTCCGTCTCGTCTTGTGGGGCCGCCTGCCTGTGCGTCCGTCGCTCATGTGCCTTACCCTCGCTGCTGCTTGCGTCTCGCTGTCCCTTCACCTTCATCTTGGTGTTTTTCTTTCCTCCAGCCATCTGTCTGTCTCTCTTTCTTTCCCCGCTGCTGTTCCTTCCCCTGCGGTTGCCCTCACTACCCCCGCTCCTCTGCTCTCGCTGGGTCTGCCTCGGGCTTCGGGTTTCCATTTTTTTTGTGTGTGTGTGGGGGGTGGGGGGGGGGTTGTGGTTGGTTACCTTCCTTCCTTCCTTTCTCTCTTTCCCTGTCTCTGTATTTATTTATTTATTTATTTATTTTTATTTTTTCCCCATTCTTCTTCTCTTTTTTTCCCCTTCCTTCTCACTGGGTCAGGAGGGTTTGGGAGAGAAGTTTCCTGGTGCGGACCGGAGTCCCTCTTTGTCTCGCCGCTCACCACGTGGTCGCCCTTTCCAGTGCTATCACATCCCTCCTATAATGTGGATTCTTGAACTGCATACAATACTCTAGCTGTGGCCTAACCAACATTGACCTGATAGGGGTCTACAAAATTATGAGGGGCATAGACAGAGTGGATAGTCAGAGGCTTTTTCCCAGGGTAGAGGGGTCAGTTACTAGAGGGCATAGGTTTAAGATGCGAGGGGCAAGGTTTAGAGGAGATGTACAAGGCAAGTGTTTTTACACAGAGGGTAGTGGGTGCCTGGAACTTGCTGCCGGAGGAGTTGGTGGAAGCAGAGACGATAGTGATGTTTAAGGGGCATCTTGACAAATACATGAAATGGGTGGGAACAGAGAGATACGGACTCCGGAAGTGCAGAAGATTTTAGTTTAGGTGAGCAGCATGGTCGGCACGGGCTTGGAGGGCCGAAGGGCCTGTTCCTGTGCTGTAGTTTTCTTTGTTCTTTGTTCTTTATATAGTTTCAGCATAACCTCCCGGCTCTTAAACCTTGTGCCTCAGCTAATAAAGACAAGTATACCAAATGCCTTCTTAATCACCGTATCCAACTGCTCTGCTACCGTAAGGGATCAGTGTACATGCACACCAAAGTCCCTCTAATCCTTGATGCTTCCCATGGTCCTGCTGTTCTTCATGAACGCTCTTGCCTCTCTTAGTTTCCTTCTCGCCTGAAGGTTATGACTTTTCTCGGATAGTGTGGTGGTGCTAACATCTCTGTTTTCCAACATAGTGGTCGTACTCTTGCCTTAGATTCAGAAGGTCATGGGATCAAGTCTCACTTTGGCAACTTGAGTCCAGGCTGACACCAGAATACTGCCCTTTTCCCTCTCAGGTGGATGTAAAAGAACCTATGGTACTATTTTGAAGAAGGGTAGTGGAAGTTCATCCTGGTTGCTGATAATTATTTTTAATAACAGACAGCAGTAAAACACAGATGACCTGGTCATTATCACATTTCGGTCCATGGTAGCTTGATGTGTACAAAGTGGCTCCAGTGTTCCTACATCATAACAGTAACAACACTTCACCTACCCTACACATCTTTCGGTTGTGGGGGGCGAGGACCACACAAACACGAGGAGAATGTGCAAACTCCATACGGACAATGACCCAGGGCCGGGATCGAACCCGGGTCCTCGGCGCCGTGAGGCAGCAGTGCTAACCACTGTGCCACCATGCCGCCCTGTTTGACACACTATTTGACCATGAATACCAGCACAGATGAGCCTAATGTCCACACACACATGCAAGGGGCTCTGGAAAGCAATGAAGAGCCAATGCCCGCTTATATTACAACCTAACACTTGCCTAATAAGATGCTACTGAAGCCATTTGCTCAAACCTTCTAACACCTAACTGAGTTCAGCTAACTCATTACAGACCAGTGATTGAATCAAGGACCTCCTCATCTACATGACTCAGCAACCCTGTATTGCTGTAGGATTGTACAGCCACTTTTCTGTGGAATGGATTTGAGGTTGAGTAACATTTCAAAGTTGAATATTTTTGCGTGGAAATGAAAAGTGAATGATTTCTATAACTGGTGGGTAATCATCACACAGTTGGCAAGTTGAAAATCTAGCCCATTAAGTAGGGTAGCACTGGGTGCAAGACATGATGAGACAACATATTAATGATGGGGAGAAACGTGAGCATAGAAAGAGGTGCCATTTTTGTGCAGAGTGAGACATCACAGATGAGGGCTGCTGAAACTAAGTGGTGGCGGCAGAGGTCCAGGGCACAATATTTAATGATGAAGCCAGGTAAGCACATAGTCACTCAAGCATGTGTTCAACTGTGTCCCTATGGGACTGCACAGAGGCAAAGCCAACCTGCTCCATACTAAATGACTTTGAACATTATGAATTGGGGTTGACCTAAATTTCCGCTGCTTGTTAAAAGTCCAGTGTCCCACTACTGGTGAAGTACCACCTCTCCCCTCCCTGATAATCCACCAGCTGGTTTTCATTAAGAATTAGAAAGTACAGCAGGGAGAATCCAGTTGGCCCAACAAGTCTATACTCGTGTTTCTGCTCCATGTTTGTGTCCTCCGCCCTACTTAATCTAACTGTGGCAGCATAACCTTCAACTCCTTTCTTAATGAAGTAGTGATCGAGCATACCCTTAAATTCATCAATGGGAGACTAGCTCCCTGAAGGAATGCTTCGCTGCTACCTTGAACATTAAGTTTCAGGTCAATTAAATAATAAAATTACTCACCAGTCAAGTGTGTGAAAGCCAGACCTGGGTCTTCTGAGATTTGTGATCACTTCTCACAATCCCACAGAGCAGATATCACTTGGAGAATACTGGATTGACTGCATGGGCTGGTTAAGTACAGGGCTTAATCATTGGCTTTGAAAGCAGACCAAGGCAGGCCAGCAGCACGGTTCAATTTCCGTACCAGCCTCCCCGAACAGGCGCCGGAATGTGGCGACTAGGGGCTTTTCACAGTAACTTCATTTGAAATCTACTTGTGACAATCAGCGATTTTCATTTCATGTTGTTCAAGTTCCAATTCCACAGTTGACTGAATTATCAGAGGTTCCCAGTTTTGTCAACCATTGATGGGTTAACTATTTTTCAGTAAAGATAAAGTCGCTATAGTCCCAGATGACCATAGGCTGCTTTCCCTTTTGAGGGGGAGAGCTGACTGGTGGTGATTTAACCTGAGGATCACCACACCTCAGGTGAAGGGCAAGGTAGATTTCGGGGCCTTCATGAATAACCTCAGCCGGTACAAATGAGACATTCCGCGATGACAAAAAGAATGGAAGACTCAATGATTGCTAGATGCAATGTACTCGGGATCCCTTCATCAGTCAGCAACTATTTTATGTTCCAGGGGCAGGCATCATTAATCTCATTCCACTTCATGATACATTTTCAGAAAACCCAGATTGCATCGCAGTGGTACAACAATAAACGTCACTAATTCTGAATAAAAAGCACATTACAAATAGAAAGAAACCAGTGTTCCATAGCTCAACAAAAGTACTCGCAATGTAGTAACAATGTTGTAACTGTACTACATATAAGTATTGATTTCTTTATTCTAAGTGTTTCGCTGTGCATAAATGGTGTATTGACAACTGCATCTGGTATGTAAATCTTTTCAAAATCTAGCAATCTTTAATCTTCATTAGTGTCACAAGTAGGCTTACATTAACACTGCAATTAAGTTACTGTGAAAATTCACTAGTTGCCACACTCCAGCGCTTGTTTGGGTACACTGAGGGAGAATTCAGAATGTCATGGAGTCTTCTATTCTTTGTCATATCGGAATGTCTCATTTGTTCCATGGAACACTGCTGCCCATGTCTTGATGTGCAGCAAGCCCTGATCGAGCCTATGCTGACTGATCTCCATTGGCTACCGGTCAAGCAGCGTCTTGATTTTAAAATTCTCATCCATGTTTTCAAATCATCAATGGCCTTGCCCCTCCCTATCTCTATAATCTTCTCCAACTCCACAACCCCCCCCCCCCCCCCCCCCCCGATATCGCCTCTCCTCTAATTCTGGGCTCTTGAGCATTGTAATTGCAACACTATTGGTGGCCGCAGTCTCAGCTGTCTATGCACCATTCTCTGGGACCTCCTCCAGTTTGCGTCCCTCCTTTAAGGCACCTCTCAAAGCCTACCTGTTCAAGCAAGCTTTTGGTTGTTTAACCTAATGGGCGTGATTTTCCACGCAACCCACCACATGTTTCGCGGCAACGGAGGCAGTCCATTATTGGCTGATGATGGATCTTCTGGACCCACCATTGTCAATGGGGTTTACGTTGAATGCACCCCCCGCCGCCAGGAAATCCATGGCAGGGGTGCACAATTGGTGGGACCAGAAGACTACACCGCTGTAAACAGCTGGAAAGTTCCAGCAAATATCGCCTTACGTGGCTCAGTGTCACACTTATAATGTTCCTGTGAAGTGCCTTCGGATATTTCATTCCATTCAAGGCACGATTGATTTTGTTGAAGGTGAAATGAAATTTCTACTTTCCCAGGAGGTTTTTGAGGCAGCAGGTATCTGATCCAACAAGATCTCCTCTCTGAGAGCTGAACAACAGCTGTCTACCTGTATAGAACCTTAGCCTAATCCAGTAATTGAAAGGCTGAGAACCGATCCAAGAATCCCCAAACTGAATTCTGTCAATATTTAATGCAATCTGTTAAAGTTCAGGATATATTCTTCAATAGAACAGCCACCTGATTTCCATAATATATAAAATACTGACCACGCCTCATAGGCAGCTAATGGATCTTCTGTCTTGGAGATTTTTTTCCCAAGGACTGTAATAGAAGGCTTAAACATCCATTACTATCCATGGGGATAGGGGATGTCACAGTGATGCAGTGGCTAGCACTGCTGCCTCACGATTCGATCCCGGCCCCGGGACACTGTCCGTGTGGAATTTGCATATTCTCCCCGTGTCTGAGTGGGTCTCACCCCCACAACCTAAAGATGTGCAGGGTAGGTGGATTGGCCATGCTAAATTGCCCCTTAAATGTGAAAAACAAATTGGGCACTTTAAAGTTTTAAAAAATACTATCCAACACATAGGCACCCATTTCACAAAAGTAGGAAGCAACAATGCCAGGTCCATACCCTAACGTAAGGGGGTTACTTGTGACCACATAGCTACTTCATTTTTCCACTGGGGAATTGATTCATATTTCAAAAGGATCACAGAGTAATCAGATCTGATCATTTACATTTGCTTTCTACCATTTTCTACAATCGCTGCTCGGATTTTTAGTTTTCTGTCTGAAAATACGTTTCTTCATTACCAAATTATACATTTTGACAAGCATCCTCTCGACAAGCTAACATGCTTGAATCCAGAAAGCCAGGTGGTGAAGGTAGAACTGGAGTCCATTACAGATATTTATTTACACAATTACAGATTACAAATGAGCACCTCCTAACACACAACAACCACTGTTCCAGCCAGTTTCTATTTGGAGAAGCACAACTGAATCCCCAGTTAAAACCCACCATTTCTATACAATTAAATACAATCAATATAAAATTAACACAGTGGCACAGGCCTCACTATGATCTGATATGAAGCTAACTTTATTAGAAAGGGGGAGAAAACTGTAAATGGAAACCAAAGAGATTGTAGATTGGTACGTTGTCAGATTGTTTATGGAAAAGAGACTGAAGACAGAGAAACTGCAAATGGGCCTTACTAAAATCTGGCTCCAAGCCAGTTTGCTGATTGGCGAGAGTGTAAATGGGACTCACAGAGAGGTAGGTCTCAGTATGGACTGGCATGAGGTCAACTTTTTGACAGACAAATTGGACTAAGACATGAACGTCAATATGCCCTGGTACTAAACCAGATTATTTATTTAAAATTGGATGTGACAACAGGGATGTGATGTATATAATTTATTTTGCAGGGTCTCTACTGCAGACATTAATTTCCCTTGAAAAGGATTGAATTTTAAATCTCAAACTTGGCACAATCTAATCAATACAATTACTTAACCCAGACATTATGGACTCTTCAAAGTTGATGGGGCTTGAGCCTTCTCAGTAACAAAAATCATATATTATCAAATGTCCTAAGCGATCATTATGTGATCCTCTGAACTCATTCCCCACCCCCTGCCCACTTGCGTTAAAGGGACAAATATCAAGTCCCAATAGGGGCAGCAGAAGGAACTTTTTAAGTATCTGAAATGTAGTTTCATCAAGTCAAAGCAAACTCCAGATAGCAGGATCAGTGTTTGGCACTCGGTCATATGGCAGAACCTGGCCATTCCTATTACGTTGTCTTCCAGTGTCCAAATCTCTTTGTCAAATTAATTTTTATGGGATGTGGGCTTCACTGGCGAGACCAGCATTTGTTGCCCATTCCTAATTGCCTTTGAGAAAGTGTTGGTGAGCTGTCTTCTTGAACCGCTGCAGTCTATGTGGTGTTGCGACACTCTTTGTACTATTAGGGAGGGAGTTCCAGAATTTTGACCCAGTGACAGTGAAGGGTAGCCGATATATTTCCAAGTCAGGATAGTGAATGACATGGAGGAGAACTTCCAGGCTGGTGGTGCTCCCAGGTATCTGCTGCCTTTGCTCTTCTATTTCTACACGGTAATGGTCGTGGGTTTTGAAGGTGTTGCTTAAGCAGACTGGGTGAGTTCCTGCATTGCATCTTGTAGATGGTACACATTACTGCTACTTTGCATCGGTGGCAGGGGGAGTGAATGTTGTGATAGGGGTGCCAATCAAGCGGGCTGCTTTGATTGGCACCCACCCAGAGTATATTGTGTGCCCATGCCACCATCAGTGCTTCCTCCAAGTGGTGTTCAACATGGAGGAGTACTGATTCATCAACTGACAATGGATGGCACATGGTAATCAGCAGGAAGTTTCCTTGACCTGAAATCATGAAACTTCATGGGGCCCAGAGTCGATGTTGAGGACTTCCAGGGCAACTCCCTCACGACTGTATACCACTGTGCCGCCACCTCTGCTGGGTCTGTCCTGGAACAGACAATACCACTACATTACCGCATCGCCATATATCAGTGCCCAAATCTATCTGGCAATTACTGACAACTGCTTTTTCACTTTGCAAAGATGCTTCTGGTTATTGTGTGTTTTATTCCCAGAATCCTGCACTTTGTGAAATGCAGCTATACAAATGACATGATAAACACAGCTGAACACTGCACAGTGCAAGGATTAAACCTGTACATGTTTTCATATGCTCAGGGTGGCAGGGTGAGCAAGTATCCAGATATATGTTAATTATGGGTTAGATGTTCACCCAGCTGTACCAACATAGATAGAGTACCATGTGCTTGAAAGGTTTATAATTAGAGGGCAAGGTGTGTTTAATTATAGGTGGTTGGTCAATCACTTGAAAGAAATATTGTTTTTTTCCTGCCCTTTTTAATTTAAAATTTTGACCTCATGAAGCTGAGGGATCTCAGTGCCGAGACATGAAATCCTTTTTCATTCTGAATCTCTTTAAGACCACGCACTCTCCTTCCCTGCCATGTGTATTGATATCTGCTTATACTAGTGCAAACAATGAGCCTCAAACATAATTTGAGAAGAACGTATCCAAATGAACCACTGTGCTGTGAGTTTCCATTTCCCACGACAACCATTGTTTTGACCTCTCTGAGTGGGAACCTCAATTTGCATTGAATTGTGCCAGGAATTACGTCCACTCAGAACATGGCTTATTTCACATAGTGCTTTTGTAGCTATCTGAGACAGAAGAGACCTTCAATGCATAAGTGTAGGCTGGGTCAGTCTTATTCATAAAATAAGCTGAATGAATCCAACTTGGGGGTAGGTTCAAGACATTATGAACTAGATGGATGTGACTAGATGCATGTGTGCTTAACAAGCTACCAACAGTAAATTATATTGATTTCCACCAATTGAGTCCATCAGGTAATCTGTGGACCCATGTGTGGTGATGTGCATCAATGTAAATGCATGTAGGCACTAGAGGGAGCACCAAAGACATCACACACACACACACACTCAATCAATAGATCAAGTAGATAGGACATGACCAATAGACATTCACGATACACAAGGAGGTGACACGACCACAGGGGGGCATTACACCAACCCATATATAAAGGACACCGCACACATGATGCCTCTTTCCAGTGGAGACAGTCAGTGAGTATAGACACAGGGGGCGTCATTCTCCGACCCCCCGCCGGGTCGGAGAATGGCCGTTGGCCGCCGTGAATCCCGCCCCCGCCCCCGCCGAAGTCTCCGCTCCTGGAGATTGGGCGGGGGCGGGAATCCGGCCGCGCCGGTTGGCGGGACCCCCCGCTGGATTCTCCGGCCCGGATGGGCCGAAGTCCCGCCCAGGAATTGCCTGTCCCGCCGGCGTAAATCAAACCTGGTATTTACCGGCGGGACCAGGCGGCGTGGGCGGGCTCCGGGGTCCTGGGGGGGGCGCGGGGCGATCTGACCCCGGGGGGTGCCCCCACGGTGGCCTGGCCCGCGATCGGGCCCACCGATCCGCGGGCGGGCCTGTGCCGAGGGGGCACTCTTTCCCTTCCGCCTCCGCCACGGCCTCCACCATGGCGGAGGCGGAAGTGACTCTCCCCACTGCGCATGCGCGGGAAACTGACAGCGGCCGCTGACGCTCCCGCGCATGCGCTGGGAAACTGACAGCGGCCGCTGACGCTCCCGCGCATGCGCCGCATTTCCGCGCCAGCTGGCGGGGCAACAAACGCCATTTCCGCCAGCTGGCGGGGCGGAAATCCCTCCGGCGTCGGCCTAGCCCCTCAATGTTGGGGCTAGGCCGCCAAAGATGCGGAGACTTCCGCACCTTTTTGCCGGCGCGATGCCCGTCTGATTTGCGCCGGCTTTGGCGCCAGTCGGCGGGCATCCCGCCGTTGGGGGAGAATTTCGCCCAGGGTTGATTCAATATTAGACCCACCACGTGGATTGCAGCAACTGGTTAGTCAGTCTGAGTAGCTATAGTAGGATTAGCAGTAGTGTCGAACCCGAGTAATAGAAGTGTAAATAGTTTAATAAACATGTTGAAGTTATCTCCACATCTGAACTTTCCTTTGTCAAGTGCACCACAAGGAAATCGCTTATGTTACACCTACGACATAACAAATCACCATGGTATTGTGGGGGCTGAGTGGGTGTCGTGGGAGGGGGGAGTGGGAGGGTGGGTGTGGGGGAAGAATAATATGTTTTGGCATATTGCCAGGCGAGCTTCACAAGAGCGGCATGGTAGCACAGTGGTTAGCACTGTTGTTTCACAGCGCCAGGGATCCGGGTTCGATTCCCGGCTTGGGCCACTGTTTGTGCAGAGTCGTCACGTTCTCCGTGTCTGTACGTTCTGCTTGGGTTTCCTCCGGGTGCTCCGGTTTCCTCCCACAGGTCCCAAAAGACGACCTTGTTGGGTGAATTGAACATTCTGAATTCTCCCTCAGTGTACCCGAACAGGTGCCATGTTGTAGCGACTAAGGGATTTTCACAATAACTTCATTTCAGTGTTTGTAGGGCTACTTGTGATATTAATAAAGATTATTATTACTTAACTCAATTTCACTTCGCTAATCAGTAACTGAGGATAGGTGGGTGAGCCCCTGTGGTTCGTACCTTCCTACTTGGATAAGAGTGCACAGAAAACATAGTTTATGCGCCATCTCGTTTGCACTCCGTCAGAGAAAATCAAACTGCCTTAACTAGATGTCTCAGTGAGCCCATTTGCACTCTCGTTTCCACTTTTCCCTTCCATCTCCTTTAAATGGATTGATTTAGGATTAGATCATGAGAATGGTTTGCAGATCCGACAGATTTAAAACCTTCTGGCACATTGCTTTTTGTTGAGCTTCAATTAATACCTCAGCGGACTTTAATCCTGTATTTACTACATTGAGCTAAAATTTCAGACCAGTCTGCCATTTAATATGAAACAGAATTTTTTTAAAAAGTTTTTTTTCTCAATTAAAAAAAATATATTGTGCTCATCAAGACGAGTTCCAGGTAAAATAAACTTTTGCAATTTGGATAATGTGAGGGCCATTTTAAAATCAGCATCTGAAGTGGGTACAATGTCAACAGAGCCATTGCTCTGTCCACCCCTTGAAAGCTGGCATGAGCACTAACAACAAGTTGCATTGATATAGCATCTTTTAGCTTCCAGGAGAATGGTGTAGTGGTAATGTCTCCAGACTAGTGATTCAGAAGCTCAGCCTAATGCTCTGGGGACATAGGTTCAAATCCCACCACGGCAGCTGGTGGAATTAAATTAAAGGAATAAATCTGAAATATAAAGCAAGTCATATTAATAATGGCCATGACAATTATCATTGAATAGCATAAAAACTCATCGGTTCACTCATGCTCTATATGAAAGAAAATCAGCTGTCTTTACCCAGTCTAGGCTACAAGTGGTTCCAGATCCATGTGGTTGACTGCCCTTTGAAATGGCCTAGTTAGGCATCTGGCTAGGCCATGAAATTATAAAGGAAAAACAGAGCCATAAAAGGAGATATGAGACAACTGGACAAAGGCTTGTTCTCATATAGCCTCCATACCAACTCATGCCCACCCAATCCCTCGATTATCTTAATACCCTCACGGTGGCGCAGTGGTTTGCACTGCTGCCACATGGCGCTGAGAACCCAGGTTCGATCCCAGCCCCAGGTCACTGTCTGTGTGGCGTTTGTACATTCTCCCGGTCTTTGTGTGGGTCTCACACCCACAACACAAAGATGTGCAGGCTAGGTGGATTGGCCACACTAAATTGCCCCTTAATTGGGTACTCTAAATTTATTTTAAAAATACCCTCCATGCCAATTCAGGCTAACTCGTCATCCTTCCATGCCCATTCACCAAATGTACATTATGTGCAGAACCACTGAGCCACAACCCATTGAAAGGCCCTGAATATAGCAATCTTCACTCAGGAGGGGCGGAAAAGAGTGCAGGATAGAATCAGTTCCATTGACCCTGGAAGCAAAGCTTTGGCGGCTATGGAGTAAGCTGAGGCAGGCTGGTTAGAAGGCCCGCGTTGATTGTCTTGTAGGCTGCTCGGTGCTCTCGCCCTCACTCCTCACACCCCTTCACTCCCCACCCACTCCCTATGCAACTTCCATCGAACACATGTTAAGTCATGCCCCCCGATCCACCCCATATATAGCGCCGAGACCAACTCATGCCACACCCAACCTCCCCCTTGTCCACATACCTTCCATGTCAATTCATGCCAACTCATGGTCCTTCCATGTCTTACTCACCCAATTAACATTATGCACAGAACCAGTGGGAAATTTGGTAACAATAGCATGTGTGGCTCTCAGCCATGTAAGCATAATAGATAGATTTTTAATCAGTAAGGGAATCAATGGTTATGGGGATAAGGAGGGAGAGTGGAGTTGAGAATCTTCAAATCACATCAATAATGATCTAATTGAATGGCGGAGCAGATGCGATGGGCTGAATGGCCTACTTCTGCTCCTTTTTCTTATGGTTGTAATGAGGTTACCTAGTTCTGCTGAAAGTGTTCTTTCACTCTTGCTCATTATACATGCTTAAATGATCATCTTAACAGGGATTCTGTTTTGACAACCGGAGAGAAGTGTTCGAAGCGATTTAGCGGCCCTGTAAAATCTACCACGGACCTGGGTGCAACTGATGAATGGCATAAGAGCTGCAAATTGGGTTCCTCGCCAGGCGTGGGCTGATCACGAGCCACCCGATTCGCTCCGTTCGCGTGATCGGGATCTCACCCTTGCTCACTTAACCAGCGCCCGAGACTCAACATTTGCGATCTGCGCGACCTTGCCAAAGAGCCGTTCTGTACTTGTTCACACAGACGTGGACCAGGCATAACGGCACCTCGGGGGGTCTCGCAGGCCATTTTGTGGTTGGGGCAGGGTGAGGGTAGTTCCCTGGCACCTGGGCATCTTGACATTGCCAGAGTTCCAGAGGCACTGCCTGGGCACTAGGTTGGCACTGCCAGGGGTCGGGCCCAGGGGCCTTGTCAATTAGAGGGGATGAGGGAGGTTGAGGCAGCCTTAAAGGGGAGGAAAGATGAGGGCTGACAATCAGAATGGGGTCCTGATTTGCGAACAGCTGTTCCTCCTGGCAAGATCACTTCACCAGCAGGAACTCACTCTAAGTGCGCCCTTAGCAGGATGAAACTCCCCAGGGCCATAAAAAGGCCATTGAAAAGCGAGGTGTTTCTTAGCGCTGCAGCCGCCAAGAAGCACCCCGCTAAACATGCCCAAAACTGGACTTTATCATTTGCTGAACCGTACCCGTTGACTTTGCTTGACTGACAGTGGTTATAATCACTTGTCCTTTACGTGGTCTCTTTTGTCAATGTTTTAAAGTTTATTTTCCCAAGATTAAGGGGTGTCAAACATTGAAAGTCTCTGTTTATTGATACTTTAACAGTTTTTCTGATTGATAGAGTTCAAGGAACAGCAGGTTTTTTTCAAAAGAAAACTTATGAATTGGTGGGCGGGGGGGGGGTGGGAGGTTCTAAATTGTTCTACACTTGCCACTGTTGCTATACGGCTCATTGGTTATACTGGTGAATGGAGGTGGCATAGAAAAGCCACGAGTTGGCATGGGGGGGAGGGATACAAGGGGTCAGTGGGATGGGTACTAAGTTAGAATGGAGTAGGAATGCAAAGCATGGAAGGGGCATGGGTAAGAGATGTTGAAATTACCTTTCTAAAGGATCCCGACTCCAGACTATGGTTCATGAATCCTCTGGGGTGCCAGGAAACATGGGTCATCCAGGAACTGGGCCAACTCCAAAAACCTTCAGGGATCTAGGAGGTGTCTACTTCCGCTATGGAATTAGCCTGATGGGCAAGCAGGGTGCGTTCTTGCTACCCGCACCCTCATCCTGCACCAGGAAAAATTGGGCATACTGTGAATCGGGCAGGGATTCCATAATCAGTTCCACCCACCGTTTTCAAATGGCTCTGGAGTCTTTATGACTCTGCATAAATCTGTGCCTTGAACTCACAAATAAACATGGATGAGTAATTCAGCAGCAGGCGAGGTAGGATTGGGGTCGGGCAATGTTATCGAGGTGAAAGTAAACGGTCTTGGTGATGGAACAGATGTGTAGTCAGGAGCACATCTCTACTTCAAACAGAATGCTCAGGTTGTGAACGATCAGGTTCAGCCTCAAGGAGTGGGATGAGTTGATGGCTAGGGAACAGGATTTCTGGAGCAGAATGAAGAAGGTGAGATGTATTTTCATTGATTCAGGTTGACCCTGACAACATGTAAAAATAATGGGTATGATTCACACCTGAAAGTTCCCCCTCATTTCTGGCACATCCCATATTTGCCAGCAAGGGGGGGAAATTGGTGGGGTGTGAATCACAAAGGCAGGGTCATTTGAAATTAATGCTGATTTCAAACTGATCAGATTTTGGCTGTTCACAGGGCCTTAACCTGTAGTGTAGTAGTGACAAAGTGATGGAGGATTTGCAAATAATCTTGAAGGACAGATAAGGTCTGTTTAATGGTCATGGTCTGAAGTTAAATCTCAGCCCTTTAAAGTTGAAAAAGAAACATGCAACATCTGTCAGAGTAAAGAAGATGAACACATGCAGCTGGAATGCACAGGCCATCTGGTATAGTTTAGAAAAAAGTCATTGCAGTTTCAATAGACTTCATTGTTGATATTCCCCAAGGGCTTTTACTACAACTGAAACCATTATGAACACTTGGCTAATTTGCAAAAACTCTAAAACGACTTACATCAGAAGGGAAGTTGAGTTCATATCTTGATTGGCAGTATAAGTGGTTATTAAAGGATTAGCTTTCTTCGATGTGCTTACTGAATAGAAATTTGTTTGTTTTTGTAACAAATTCATCACTTCAGGGGATTTAAAGGGCATGGTTTAATGGTCGATTCTTGCCGAATTGGGACAGGACGCAGCCAGTAAATCCTGTAAGAGGCCTTTTCCAGGATTCCCAATGGTTGTTATGCCCCATGAGAGCTAATGAGATCTCACGAGACATCATGATCTGGATCCCACCCACAATGGGCTCACTTAACTATGCCTATGCCTGATCTAACCAGTCCCCGGGATCCATCGGCCTTGCCCAGGAGACCCCAGCCAGGCGCCGTTTAACACGGGACTCCACAAACGGGGACCAGGCAGAATGGCACTTGAGAAGGGGGGTCCCCAGGAGATCAGAGATACCTGGTTGGTCTCTGGGCAGGTAGCACTACCAGACTGACAGGGGCACTGCCATGGTGCCAGTCTGGCAGTGCCAAGGTAGCATTTTGCCCATGATGGGGACCGGGCCCGAAGGTGCTCTGCCAGTATGAGGTGGGGGTCGAGGACCCTCCTAACAGGTGAGTTGGGGCATTGGGGGTCATGTTGGGGTTCGAGAGATCGGGGCACTCTTTAAGCATGACACCCCGATCTTTTCCTGCACTGACGAGCGGGTCAGGAAATGAGATGAAGTGCAGCCTCGGTGTTTCCCGCTGAGGCCTGAAGAAATAACAGAGTCCTGTTCGATAGAGGATCATTCCTGGCACTACTTGGGACTCTTTTTTTCCATTTAATCGTGCCGAAAATCTTTGAAAGGACATTTAATTGAGAGGTTTTTCTGTATCAAATGCATATGAATGAGAGCTCTCTTGGACTGTTAGAAGTTTATTTTTTTTTCATCTCCCTATCGCTCCTGAAGTCTGCCAATCGGGGATACTGGATTATTAGCTATGGACGTATAATGGGGTATAAACATCATTGACGTGGCATGGGGGTATGATGTGGCATGGGGGTTGGTGATGGCTAGAAGGTGACATGGGGAGTCGGTGGGGGGGTGACGGGGTGAGGAGTATGGGCTACAGAGCCTAACAGCCTGTGATAAAACTGGTCTAACAGCTCAGGGAACTGAGTGAGGCCTTCTAACTAGCCAGCCTGAGCATTCGCCCACCTTCACGGCCGCATCCGAAGTGCCTCCAGGGGCAGCACATCCGACACGATCATAGAACATAGAACATATAACCCCTCCTAAACTTTTTGGTCACTATGGGCAATTTATCATGGCCAATCCACCTAACCTGCACGTCTTTGGACTGTGGGAGGAAACCGGAGCACCCGGAGGAAACCCAAGCAGACACGGGGAGAACGTGCAGACTCTGCACAGTGACCTAGCGGGGAATCGAACCTGGGACCCTGGCGCTATGAAGCCTCAGTGCTAGCTACTTGTGCTACCGTGCTTCCCTGACCCCAAGTGAAAATTGAGAGTGCAGGCATTGAAATCAGGAGATTTCACAATTCAAGCTTCTTTTTGTGGGGTCTGAAAGATGCATTATGGGAATCCTAAATGACTGACAGTATGATTGAGCCTGATAATTACAGGGAAACATGGAGGGAGCATTCCTGTTCCTTTAGTGCCCAAAAAGGTTAGGTGGGGTTACTGAGTTACGGGGACAGAGTGAAGGTGTGGGCTTAAGCAGGGTGCTCTTTCCAAGGGCCGGTGCAAACTTGATGGGCCGAATGGCCTCCTTGTGCACTGTAAATTCTACGATTCTCAGTTTAATGGCAACAATCTGACCCAATGGCTTCAGTCTTCCCAACATTTGATTGGAGGAAATTTCTGTTCATACGGGGACTGGACAGTGAATGATGCCACATGACTAGTGTGAACTCTGTTTCTGTCTTGACAGGTGCTGGCAGCACTGCTGAGGATTTCCAGCATTTTCAGATTTGACTAATTTTTAAATATTTTAAAAAGCTAATTGATGCTTACAGCCCAAGCTTTACCCTCCTTCTGAAAGTAAGGGAGAGTTCAGAGTGGTGATATTGCCAGTCACACACTGGTCAACATAAAAAACTTGTGTAAGCTGACCAATAACGTTTGCACGATGTTACAGTCCCAAAATAACTGATAACGAAAACATGGGCCTGAATGTGATGTGTCAAAACAAATAATTGTACCAGAAGTGCAGTGGGGGGGGGGGGGGGGGGGGGTTGGATTGTGACATACGCTTACTGTAACTTCAGTGTATTCAATGCTCTTCAAGTGTTAGCCTTGGCTCAGTGATATCACTCTCGCTGCTGATTCATTTTCACTTTACTGAATTGAATATTCCAGAACTTACTGCGAATCCAGCCCAGGACATATTGGCATGTATGCAAAATATACTTTAAACGTGATGAAAGGGCACAATGATTTCTTGCTACCATTCGTTTTTTTCTCAATTTTAAGTTATACCATCTCATTTTTCTTGCTGGCAGCAGTTCTTTTCCTACCGTTATCCATCCCCGCCTGGACCTGCACAGTTTGATTGATTGGTCATTTCACATGCAATTTTGGAGACAAGCAAAATATGCAGATGCACTTTAGAGAGTCTCATGCTACTCTTCTCTGTCTGAGCTGTGCATTTAAACTGAATCCTGATGGGTGACAGTAGCGAAAGGGAGGTGGGATGGGTGACTGCTGAAAGAGAGGTGGGGTTCTTTTCCAACACCATTTGTGGACCAAGAGGAACAGGAATACACCCTCCAGTCCATCAAGGAACCTTCTGCCTCCATGCACCCTCAATGTTGTCCTGTAATTATCAGGCCCAATCATACCGTTAGTCATTCAGGATTCCCATAATGTATCTTTCAGACCCCACTAAAATAATGTTTTTTAAAAACTATTAGCACGAACTTCAAGGTGAAGTGTTGAAGGAAACACTTTGAAGGTCAGGTACGCTACCAACGAAGGAAAATTAAATCGTTTATCATGTCTATTCAGCAGAAAAGTATGAGCTAAATTAAGAACAGAAAATGCTGGAAATACTCAGCAGTCTATGGCAGCATCTATGGAGAGAGAAAGACAGTTAACATTTCAGATCGGTGGCCATTCGTCAGAATTGGAAAAGATTAGAGACGTGTTAGGTTGTGAGCAAGGGGCAGGTGCGACAAGGACAAAAGGAGTGTCTGTGACAGAGAGAAAGACAGGAGAGATTGAATAACAGGAGTTTGTCTTCCGGGGCAAAGTGAATAGAGCAAGGATAGAAACAAAGAAACAAAAGATGTGCCTGGTGCTTGCATACTGCAAGCAAAAAGTTAGAAAATAAAAGCATGCAAAGAAAAGGAAACAAAATGAGCACTGAGCTTATGGCCGGAGAATGTTGAACTCAATGTTGAGTTCTGAAATGAAAGATGAGGTGCTGTTCCCCGAGCTTACGTTGAGCTTCACTGGTATAGTACAGTAGGACCAAGGACAGAAATGTCAGCATGAGAGCAATCTGGAGAATTAAAAGCACAGTGGTCATGTTGTTTAACATTCCCCATGTCATGATATGCAGACATGCAGATAATGATATACAGACAGTCACAGACAGGCAGCTAATGAACACAGAGAACAGGACATGACCAATGAGCAGGCAGGACACTCAGGGTGGTATCTCACTATAAAAGGCACGAGGCACTCACACTCCGCTCTTTCCACTGATGAACATCTACAGAGTGAGTCAGGGTGTATGTACAGTATCACACCTCCAGCACATGGCTAAGAGCTAGTCTGGTTCAGTCAGACAGAGTAACCACACATAGGTTAGCAGAGAGTCGAACTCATAGAGAACTGTGCTAACTGTGCTACTGGTTCAATAAATCAGATTGAACTAACTTCAAGGTTTGGAGTATCTTTTGGTTAAAGCTGCATTCAATTGCAGCCTGTGTTATCCTAGAGTACATAACACATCATGCTACCAGGAGACTGCTTAATCTAGGTGGTTTACCTCAGTCCGTTCCGTGACGACCAGCGAATGTATCCCGGCACCATGGAGAAGATTCAGGCTCCTCACCAGCTCAGGACCTCCGGCAATCTCAGTGCCAACTGGCGGACATTCAAGCAAACGTATCTGCTGTACATCGAAGCTTCAGACCTCGTGGGTGCGTCTGATGCAAGGAAGATCGAGCTTCTCCCCTCAACAGCGGGTGATCAAGCCATCAAACGCTTCAACTCTTTTCACTTCACCGAAGGCCAGGACAAGACAAAGTTTAAGACCATCCTGGACAAGTTTGACAGTCACTGTGAAGTGGACACCAAGGAAATCTTCGAACGCTACATATTCAAACAGCGTCTACAAGGTAAAGATGAATCTTTCAACTCCTTCTTAACTAACCTCTGCCTGTTAGCGCTGTCCTGCAACGTTCGTGATATTTCTGACTCCATGATCAGAGACCAAATTGTTTTTGGAGTTCGCTCTGATCCTCTGAGAGAGCAGCTGCTGAAAATCAAGCATATGACCCTGCCAGTCGTGATTGAAACATGCACAGTGCATGAGCACGCCAGAAATCGCTATGCCCAGTACAAATCGGCTGAAAATGAGAAACTTGCCTCCCACGAGGCAGAGAGTGTGCATGCCATCTCCCAGATACAGCGCCTCAGCATTGATGAAAGCGGCCATTTTGCATGCTTTTCCCGGGGCCTCACGCATGCGCAATGCGAACGGGATAACGAAGCGGCCGACATCCGCACTGCGTGTGCGATGACGCGCGGAGCGTCAGGACCCCGCGTCATGACGTGCTCTAACTGCAGCAACGCCCACTTAAAGAAACACTGCCCTGCAAGAGGCAGGGGATGTTTAAATTGCGGGAAGCCTGGACACTATGCAGCCTTGTGCAGGCCTGCACCACCAGTCAGGGGGCAGCTCTCCCAATTCCGACGACGGCGCGTTCAGAGTGTGCAACAACGATTATAGGATTCTGATCCAACGGATCCAGAGGAAGAATGCCTGGACTCCGCCTACTGTGTGGGCATCATTACCAAATGTGAATATGCCACATCCAACTCCTCACAAAATCAATCCATCCTCGCTGTGGATTCTGCAGACGAATTGCGTGCGGTGATGCAGGTTAACCACTGCTCCATCCAGTTTAAGCTGGACACAGGTGCTTCTGCCAACCTCCTCTCACAGGCAGATGTCAAACGCATCAAGAAGCCCTCCAAGGTCCTTCCAGCAGCCTGCAGGCTCCTAGACTACAATGGAAATGCCATCACGGCACTGGGATCCTGCCATCTACTCGTCTCCAACCGGAGCACCCATGGTTACGTTTTGAAATTGTCAAGCCAGACAGGGCATCCCTACTTGGCGCACATGCCTGCAAGCAGCTGAAACTTGTGCAGCGGGTTTACACAACGACATCCTCCAATGTGGATCTTCAGGCCGGCATTGATGACATCCTCGCTCAGTATCCGGATGTGTTCGACGGGATGGGCACGTTGCAATATCGATACAAGATTCTGCTATGACCTGATGCCAGGCCTGTGGTCCACGCACCATGCCGGGTCACGGCACCACTGAGAGAGCGCCTGAAGGCACAGCTCAAGGATCTTCAGCAACAGGACATAATTTCCAAGGTTACCAAACCGACTGACTGGGTCTGCTCGATGGTATGTGTTAGAAAGCTGTCGGGAGACCTGTGCATCTGCATTGATCCCAAGGATCTCAATAAGAATATAATGCGTGAACACTTCCCCATCCCGAAGTGGGAGGAACTCACCGGTGAGGTGGCACACGCACGTTTTTTTCACCAAGTTAGATGAATCGCATGAATTTTGGCAAATCCAGCTGCATGAGTCCAGCAGAAGTCTCTGCACCTTAACACACCGTTTGGCAGATACTGTTATAATCGCATACCGTTTGGCATTGTCTCGGCATCGGAGACCTTCCATCGCATCATGGAGCAGATGATGGAGGGTATTGAAGGGGTTCGTGTGTACGTGGACAACATTATCATATGGTCCACGACCCCTGAAGAGCATGTTTCCCGTCTCCAGCAGGTATTCCGCTGTGTCCATTCCAATGGCCTGAAGCTGAACAGGTCCAAATATTGCTTTGGCATGTCGACACTCAAGTTCCTAGGTGACCAGATGTCTCAGCAGGGCGTGCGCCCGGACACAGACATGGTCAAGGCCATCGAAGCCATGAAGGTCCCTGATGACAAGAAGTTGTGCTTCCTGGGCATGATCAATTTTCTGGGCAAGTTCATCCCAAACCTGGCCTCACACACCACAGCCCAACGAAACCTGGTGAAAAAGTCCACTGCCTTTGAGTGGAAGGCAGCACATTAGGCAGAGTGGTTGGAGCTGAAAGCCAGGCTCACCACTGCTCCCGTCTTTGCATTTTTCGACCCAGACAGGGAGACGAAGATCTCGACAGATGCGAGCCAGGATGGCATCGGTGCGGTGCTGCTTCAGCGCGATGACACTTCATCCTGAGCACTGGGAGCCTACGCATCGAGGGCCATGACACCCACTGAACAAGGTATGCGCAAATAGAGAAGGAATGCCTGGGTCTTCTCACTGGCATGCTCAAGTTTCGCATGTCTACGGCCTGCCTTCATTCACTGTCGAGACGGATCATAGGCCTCTGGTCCACATTATCCACAAGGACCTGAACGACATGACGCCTCGGTTGCAGCGCATCCTCCTCAAACACAGAAGATACGACTTTGACTTAGTGTACACGCCTGGCAAGGAGCTCATCATCGCTGATGCGTTGTCCCGCTCCACCATATTGCCTAGTGAACCGCTGGAAATCATCCGGCAGATTGAATCACAGGTGCAGCTGTGTGCTAGCACCCTCCCGGCGTCTGACGAGAAGGTGGTTCGTATCCGCAAGGAGACAGCCAAAAAACCCCACTTGCAGCGTGTCACGCACCACCTCGCCAATGGCTGGCAGAAAGGGCAGTGCCCTCAATTTTACAATGTAAAGGATGACCTGACGGTGATTGATGGTATCCTCCTCAAGCTGGACCGGATTGTAATTCCACTCAGTCTCCAGAGCTTGGTGCTCCGCCAAATCCATGAGGGACAGCTGGGCATCGCAGAGCCAGGCAGGCTGTCTACTGGCCCGGTATTAGCCAGGACATCTCGAACATGGTCCTCAACTGTGCGACCTGTCAACACTTCCAGCCAACGCAGAGAAAGGAGACACTCCAGCAGCATGAAATCGAGACCTCCCCATGGTCCAAGATTGGCATCGACCTCTTTCGTGCGAATGGTCGTGACTACGTGTTGATTATTGACTATTTCTCTAATTACCATGAAGTCGTGAAGCTCTCAGACCTCACATCTCGGACCGTCATCAAGGCCTGTAAGGAGACGTTCTCCAGGCATGGTATCCCACTCACTGTCATGAGTGACAATGGCCCGTGCTTCAACAGCCTCGAGTGGTCTATGTTTGCCAAGTCATACCATTTCAAACATGTCACTTCCAGCCCACACTATCCGCAGCCCAATGGGAAGTTGAGAAAAGGGTGCACATTGTGAAACAGCTCATCTGCAAGGCCGTGGATTCTGCTTCTGACATCTACCTCGCGCTGCTTGCGTACAGGGAGACCCCAGTGTCCACTGGTATGTCGCCGGCTCAACTCCTGATGAACAGGGACCTGCGGATGACACTTCCAGCCGTACACTTTCCCAACCTGGATCACCTCCCGGTGCTGCAGAAGGTGCAGCAACTCCGAAACCAGCAAAAGCAGGGCTATGGTGCTCATGCCACCGATTTGCCCGTGTTATCCCCGTCAGACACTGTTCGGGTCAAGATACTGGATGGTGGCTGGTCTGCTCCAGCTGTCGTTGTTCGACAGGCTGCGCCCCGCTCGTATGTTGTACGTATGGCTGATGGTTCTGTTGTGTGACGAAACAGACGGGCACTGCGCAAAGTTGCCCGCAACCGCTTTCTTCTCCGTTTCCGTCCGTTGTTTTGCCACCTGATACCTCAAACTACGAGGCCACCAGTTAGGCTTCCATCCCGCCTGTCAAGGCGCCGTCGTCCCCACCATCGCCTCTCTGGAGGCCGACAAGTATCAGACGCAAGCCCCAGAGACTGGACTTATGAACATTTGTTTTGTTTGCTATGTTCTGTTTTCTCACTTTAGACAGCTGTCTTCACATATGCCACCGCTTGTAAATATGTTAATATATGCCACCACATGTAAGTACGTTCCCATGTGCCAACAAACATTAAAAAAAGATGTCATGATATGCAGACATGCAGATAATGATATACAGACAGGCACAGACAGGCAGCTAATGAGCACAGAGAACAGGACATGACCAATGAGCAGGCAGGACACTCAGGGATGGTATCTCACTATAAAAGGCATGAGGCACTCACACTCCTTCTCTTTCCACTGATGAACATCTACAGAGTGAGTCAGGGTGTATGTACAGTATCACACCTCCAGCACGTGGCTAAGAGCTAGTCTGGTTCAGTGAGACAGCGTAACCACACTTAGGTTAGCAGAGTCGAACTCATAGAGAACTGTGCTAACTGTGCTACTGGTTCAATAAATCAGATTGAACTAACTTTACGGTCTGGAGTATCTTTTGGTTAAAGCTGCATCCAGTTGCAGCCTGTGTTATCCCAGAGTACATAACACATCAGCCCGAAGGGTATCCATGAGAACCATCATTTCAGGTAAACAAAGGACTGGGTTTTACACTGAGTGGGTTTTACACTGAGAGTGGGTTCCCCACATCCCAGTGTAAATGTCAGGGGTTGGCCTGCCTCCACTTAACCCACTCGCGTTGCTATAATCTTTTGGGTGAAGGCCCTTCAATTTGTATGATGCCGAACTTCTGAACATCCTCAGGAGGATGTCCCACCTCATAGAGCAGCCAGCCAATCGAGACCACCCGCTCTCTGCATTGTCAATGCCAAGCAGTGGCCACTGCTGGTACTGCAGGCAGGCGAAGGAGGTGGCCGTGGGGGAGGAGGCGTGGGAGGTCTGTTGAACAGGGCAGTCGGATGGGATGAATGTGAGGAGGCAAATCTGGAGTCCAACCTCCAACTGAGACTGGAGGCCTGGGCTAGCAGCCCACAGAGTTAAAACTGTCGGGCTACATGTTGGGTGTCTGGTTGGGTAAGTGGGTGATTGGATTTCGGCGGCAGCGGTGCGCAGGGGCCTTCTTGGAGGAGCAGCCCATTGGATTTCGGCGGCAGCGGTGCGCAGGGGCCTTCTTGGAGGTGAGTAGTGAGTTTAAAAGCACTTACCTTTACAGGAGCAGCCCTTTGGATTTCGGCGGCAGCGGTGCGCAGGGGCCTTCTGGGAGGTGAGTAGTTAGTTTAAAAGCTCTTACCTTTACAGGAGCAGCCCATTGGATTTCGGCGGCAGCGGTGCGCAGGGGCCTTCTTGGAGGTGAGTAGTGAGTTTAAAAGCACTTACCTTTACAGGAGCAGCCCTTTGGATTTCGGCGGCAGCGGTGCGCAGGGGCCTTCTGGGAGGTGAGTAGTTAGTTTAAAAGCTCTTACCTTTACAGGAGCAGCCCATTGGATTTCGGCGGCAGCGGTGCGCAGGGGCCTTCTTGGAGGTGAGTAGTGAGTTTAAAAGCACTTACCTTTACAGGAGCAGCCCTTTGGATTTCGGCGGGAACCGGAAGTTCGACCTCTGGCAAGTCCCCCCCCCCCCCAATAAATTCTGGTGGAGAGGAAACCCGAGACACTACACGTGTAGTGTCTCCCACCCACCCTCCTCCTCTAACCTAATAATAAGACCCATTGGTGGAAGGTAAGTGCCATATTATATTATATATTATTAGCATTGTGCAGGCCAAGGATTGGAGGTGGAGGAGCAGTCTCTGTCAGCGAGAGAACCTGAGAACATCTCAGAAGGTAAGCAAGTGATTTTTACTTTTATACCTTTTTTCAAATTGTGTGTGTCGGGGGGGACAGAAAAGCTGTGACCTGAGTGGCTGGTTGGGATTCTAACCTAAATTTTTTTGACTATTTGGGAACTAATTAAACATAATAACTTAATTATAATTTAGAGGATATCTAAGCCAGAGATCGGAGGATATTATAGTTAGCTATCGCATTTCTATTAGAAATCTAGTGCTAGGAAACAGATAGTTGACAGTAACTTTGTAATTTAAAAAAAAAAAAGTATTTATAAAAAAAAGACAAATTTTAATTTTAATTAATTGACGCAATGTCAGTTAGAGGGGTGCTGTGCTCTGACTGTGAGATGTGGCAGGTCCGGGAGGCTTCCAGCGTCCTGGATGGCTTCATCTGCAGAAAGTGCACCCAACTGCAGCTCCTCACAGACCGCATGGTTCGGTTGGAGCAGCAATTGGATGCACTTAGGAGCATGCAGGTGGCGGAAAGCGTCATAGATCGCAGTTATGTAAGTGTGGTCACACCCAAGGTGCAGGCAGAGAAATGGGTGACCACCAGAAAGGGCAGGCAGTCAGTGCAGGAATCCCCTGTGGTTGTCCCCCTCTCGAACAGGTATACCCCTTTGGATACTGTCGGGGGGGATAGCCT
Source organism: Scyliorhinus torazame (assembly GCF_047496885.1). NCBI lineage: Eukaryota > Metazoa > Chordata > Chondrichthyes > Carcharhiniformes > Scyliorhinidae > Scyliorhinus > Scyliorhinus torazame. Next base: position 162,671,965 of record NC_092716.1, read on the forward strand.
ATCAGGGGAAAACAGCAGCAGCCAGAGCAGTGGCACCACGGCTGGCTCTGATGTTCAGAAGGGAGGGTCAAAGCGCAGAAGAGTAATAGTTATAGGGGACTCTATAGTCAGGGGAACAGATAGGCGCTTCTGTGGACGTGAAAGAGACTCCAGGATGGTATGTTGCCTCCCTGGTGCCAGGGTCCAGGATGTCTCCGAACGGGTAGAGGGAATCCTGAAGGGGGAGGGCAAACAGGTAGAGGTCGTTGTACATATTGGTACTAACGACATAGGCAGGAAGAGGCATGAGGTCCTGCAGCAGGAGTTCAGGGAGCTAGGCAGAAAGTTAAAAGACAGGACCTCGAGGGTTGTAATCTCGGGATTACTCCCTGTGCCACGTGCCAGTGAGGCTAGAAATAGGAAGATAGAGCAGACAAACACGTGGCTAAACAGCTGGTGTAGGAGGGAGGGTTTCGGTTATCTGGACCACTGGGAGCTCTTCCGGGGCAGGTGTGACCTGTATAAGATGGACGGGTTGCATCTAAACCGGAGAGGCATAAATATCCTGGCCGCGAGATTTGCTAGTGTCACACGGGAGGGTTTAAACTAGTATGGCAGGGGGGTGGGCACGGGAGCAATAGGTCAGAAGGTGAGAGCGTTGAGGGAGAACTAGGGAATATGGACAGTGTGGCTCTGAGGCAGAGCAGACGGGGAGAAGTTGCTGAACACAGCGGGTCTGGTGGCCTGAAGTGCATATGTTTTAATGCAAGGAGCATTACGGGTAAGGCAGATGAACTTAGAGCTTGGATTAGTACTTGGAACTATGATGTTGTTGCCATTACAGAGACCTGGTTGAGGGAAGGGCAGGATTGGCAGCTAAACGTTCCAGGATTTAGATGTTTCAGGCGGGATAGAGGGGGATGTAAAAGGGGAGGCGGAGTTGCGCTACTTGTTCAGGAGAGTATCACAGCTATACAGCGAGAGGACACCTCAGAGGGCAGCGAGGCTATATGGGTAGAGATCAGGAATAAGAAGGGTGCAGTCACAATGTTGGGGGTATACTACAGGCCTCCCAACAGCCAGCGGGAGATAGAGGAGCAGATAGGTAGACAGATTTTGGAAAAGAGTAAAAACAACAGGGTTGTGGTGATGGGAGACTTCAACTTCCCCAATATTGACTGGGACTCACTTAGTGCCAGGGGCTTAGACGGGGCAGAGTTTGTAAGGAGCATCCAGGAGGGCTTCTTAAAACAATATGTAAACAGTCCAACTAGGGAAGGGGCGGTACTGGACCTGGTATTGGGGAATGAGCCCGGCCAGGTGGTAGATGTTTCAGTAGGGGAGCATTTCGGTAACAGTGACCACAATTCAGTAAGTTTTAAAGTACTGGTGGACAAGGATAAGAGTGGTCCGAGGATGAATGTGCTAAATTGGGGGAAGGCTAATTATAACAATATTAGGCGGGACCTGAAGAACATAGATTGGGGGCGGATGTTTGAGGGCAAATCAACATCTGACATGTGGGAGGCTTTCAAGTGTCAGTTGAAAGGAATACAGGACAGGCATGTTCCTGTGAGGAAGAAAGATAAATACGGCAATTTTCGGGAACCTTGGATGACGAATGATATTGTAGGCCTCGTCAAAAAGAAAAAGGAGGCATTTGTCAGGGCTAAAAGGCTGGGAACAGACGAAGCCTGTGTGGCATATAAGGAAAGTAGGAAGGAACTTAAGCAAGGAGTCAGGAGGGCTAGAAGGGGTCATGAAAAGTCATTGGCAAATAGGGTTAAGGAAAATCCCAAGGCTTTTTACACTTACATAAAAAGCAAGAGGGTAGCCAGGGAAAGGGTTGGCCCACTGAAGGATAGGCAAGGGAATCTATGTGTGGAGCCAGAGGAAATGGGCGAGGTACTAAATGAATACTTTGCATCAGTATTCACCAAAGAGAAGGAATTGGTAGATGTTGAGTCTGGAGAAGGGGGTGTAGATAGCCTGGGTCACATTGTGATCCAAAAAGACGAGGTGTTGGGTGTCTTAAAAAATATTAAGGTAGATAAGTCCCCAGGGCCGGATGGGATCTACCCCAGAATACTGAAGGAGGCTGGAGAGGAAATTGCTGAGGCCTTGACAGAAATCTTTGGATCCTCGCTGTCTTCAGGGGATGTCCCGGAGGACTGGAGAATAGCCAATGTTGTTCCTCTGTTTAAGAAGGGTGGCAGGGATAATCCCGGGAACTACAGGCCGGTGAGCCTTACTTCAGTGGTAGGGAAATTACTGGAGAGAATTCTTCGAGACAGGATCTACTCCCATTTGGAAGCAAATGGACGTATTAGTGAGAGGCAGCACGGTTTTGTGAAGGGGAGGTCGTGTCTCACTAACTTGATCGAGTTTTTCGAGGAGGTCACTAAGATGATTGATGCAGGTAGGGCAGTAGATGTTGTCTATATGGACTTCAGTAAGGCCTTTGACAAGGTCCCTCATGGTAGACTAGTACAAAAGGTGAAGTCACACGGGATCAGGGGTGAACTGGCAAGGTGGATACAGAACTGGCTAGGCCATAGAAGGCAGAGGGTAGCAATGGAGGGATGCTTTTCTAATTGGAGGGCTGTGACCAGTGGTGTTCCACAGGGATCAGTGCTGGGACCTTTGCTCTTTGTAGTATATATAAATGATTTGGAGGAAAATGTAACTGGTCTGATTAGTAAGTTTGCAGACGACACAAAGGTTGGTGGAATTGCGGATAGCGATGAGGACTGTCTGAGGATACAGCAGGATTTAGATTGTCTGGAGACTTGGGCGGAGAGATGGCAGATGGAGTTTAACCTGGACAAATGTGAGGTAATGCATTTTGGAAGGGCTAATGCAGGTAGGGAATATACAGTGAATGGTAGAACCCTCAGGAGTATTGAAAGTCAAAGAGATCTAGGAGTACAGGTCCACAGATCACTGAAAGGGGCTACACAGGTGGAGAAGGTAGTCAAGAAGGCATACGGCATGCTTGCCTTCATTGGCCGGGGCATTGAGTATAAGAATTGGCAAGTCATGTTGCAGCTGTATAGAACCTTAGTTCGGCCACACTTGGAGTATAGTGTTCAATTCTGGTCGCCACACTACCAGAAGGATGTGGAGGCTTTAGAGAGGGTGCAGAAGAGATTTACCAGAATGTTGCCTGGTATGGAGGGCATAAGCTATGAGGAGCGATTGAATAAACTCGGTTTGTTCTCACTGGAACGAAGGAGGTTGAGGGGCGACCTGATAGAGGTATACAAAATTATGAGGGGCATAGACAGAGTGGATAGTCAGAGGCTTTTCCCCAGGGTAGAGGGGTCAATTACTAGGGGGCATAGGTTTAAGGTGAGAGGGGCAAAGTTTAGAGTAGATGTACGAGGCAAGTTTTTTACGCAGAGGGTAGTGGGTGCCTGGAACTCACTACCGGAGGAGGTAGTGGAGGCAGGGACGATAGGGACATTTAAGGGGCATCTTGACAAATATATGAATAGGATGGGAATAGAAGGATACGGACCCAGGAAGTGTAGAAGATTGTAGTTTAGTCGGGCAGTATGGTCGGCACGGGCTTGGAGGGCCGAAGGGCCTGTTCCTGTGCTGTACATTTCTTTGTTCTTTGTTGTTCTTTGTAGGCCTCTCCCGACACCCATTTTATCAGAGCTTCAATTTCCTACTTTCGGGCCTCATTTGGGCCACAGGTGGGTGACCCAACTGACCCCTTCTCCACTGCTCATAGAACAATGGGTTGTGGGCGGACTGACAGTGGGCATATCACTGAAGGCACGGCACCCTAGTTTACAGGTCCACCCGCAACCCCCCCCCCCCCCCCCCCCCCCCCCGCCCACACCCGTCACCCCACCACAGGTGGCTGTAAAATTCAGTCCAAAGTTTTTTTTAAGTCATTAATGTTTCAGCATGTGATCCAAGACTGGTAGTGGCAGCATGGATCGTCCCAGGGAGTACTCCATATGCTGCCAGACTCCTCAAAGGATTTTCTCACCCAACAGAGACTTCCGTCTATGTTCAGCATATAGGCACAGATTCCCCCTTGCAGCTGTTAACATTTAGATATTTAGTGATTTTCAACAAGACTGTCTGTCCTCTTAAAACACTCAAATCAAACCTACGTAACAGCAAATTCTATTTATAATTGGGACTTTGACATTGCAAAATATTCCAAGCTGCTTCATGGGATTGTTATTAAACAAAACTTGACACCAAGCTACACAAGGACAGATTCGGACTTTTAACTTAAAAGATTGTTCAAACAGTAAAGTTTTAAAGATCATCTTATGGGGGAGAGAGACTGAGGCAGCGAGGATAAGAGAGAAATCTCCACAGATGAAGGCCTGGTTACCAACTGTGGACTGATGGCAATCAGAGATGCAGAAAAGACCCAGAGCTGGGTGGCACGGTGGCACAGTGATTAGCACTGCTGCCTCACAGCACCAGGGATCCAGGTTCGATTCCGACCTTGGTTGACTGTGTGGAGTTTGCACATTCTCCATGTGTTTGCGTAGGTATATTCTGGGTGCTCTGATGTCCTACCAAAGTATAAAGATGTGCAGATTAGGTGGATTTGTCATGCTCAAATTGCCTCTTAGTGTCCACAAGTGGGGTTACGGGTAGGTTGGTGTTTTGGGCCTAGGTTAGAGTGCTCTTTCAGTGGGTTGGTGCAGACCCGATGGGCCAAATGGCCTCCTTCTGCACTGTAGGGATTCAATGATTCAATGAACTGGGGAGCGGGGCAGCATGGTAGCATTGTGGATAGCGCAATTGCTTCACAGCTCCAGGGTCCCAGGTTCGATTCCAGCTTGGGTCACTGTCTGTGCGGAGTCTGCACATCCTCCCCGTGTGTGCGTGGGTTTCCTCCGGGTGCTCCGGTTTCCTCCCACAGTCCAAAGATGTGCAGGTTAGGTGGATTGGCCATGATAAATTGCCCTCAGTGTCCAAAATTGCCCTTAGTGTTGGGTGGGGTTACTGGGTTATGGGGATTGGGTGGAGGTGTTGACCTTGGGTAGGGTGCTCTTTCCAAGAGCTGGTGCAGACTCGATGGGCCGAATGGCCTCCTTCTGCACTGTAAATTCTATGAACTGGTTTGTACCTGGACGATCTCTACCTTGAGGGCCTGCCATTGCTCATTTACTGTTTTCCTGATTAATCTTTTTTTTTTTAATTACTTTTTCTGAGTTACCAAGCCAGGGCTCAGAGTGTGGGTCAGGGGCGAACCCCTAATCCAGCTCCTCGCCTGCTCCAAAAAACTAATTCAAATTGAATCCAATTCCTAGTCCCCACAAGAGAGACATACCAGATCTGAGCCAAAAGGCTACTAGACTTGATCTTAGCCAAAAGGCCGAGAAGCGATCTGATTAATCATTCTATCCAATACTAGATCCCTTCTTAAATCATTTAAATTGGCTGCCTCCTAATTGGGTATTTTGTCTTTGATTTTTCTTCAGCTTTTTCGGTAACAACTTTAAACGCAATTATATTATTTTCACACATTCATTCTCCCACTGCAACATACACACTTGCCACACAACGTACACTGTCATTCCCCAGAACTAAATCCAGCACTGCTTCATCCTCATTAAGCCCAAAATATTGGCCAGGAATTTTAGGGGCCGCCATCCATACAGTCGATGTGGAACACATCCCCGTCGACATTGCCTGTCCCGCAGCAATTTCACGCTCCGATTAGCATCAATGGACCGGAGGTGAAACGTCCGCCGCTCATTCGGGAGGAAGTCACGCCTTAGAGTGCTGCCAGCCAATCAATTTTTCTGGCAGCTCTTGAGTCCCTGCACTTCCAGAAGCTGTAATGGATAGGCTAGGACTACGTTCAGTCTTCAGACACGAACGTCCAGGATTCCAGGGGATATTGGGGGTTTCAGGGTGGGGATATAAGGGGAGGCCTGGACAGTGGGGGATAGGGGTGTCAGCGGAGGAGGGCCATGGGGAAGGGGGAGGAAGGGAGATCCTGTGGTTACCGGATCTTGATGGAAGGGTGCCAGATGTTAAAAGAGGGCTCCTGTTGGAGGTAACCCCTTCCCTCCCCACCCAAGGTCTGGATTTATTTTTGGGCTTCCCCCATAGCTGGAACTCTCCCACCAACATAAAAATTGAGCCTATGTGGGAAACGGCCCTTAGCTGGTCAATAATTGGCCACTTAAGGACCTCAACTACAAGTGAATTTTACACTCACCACCTGATGTGTTAGGCAGGCTGGTTCGATGTGGACTACACTCGATGCAGGGAAGTTAGAAACAGACGTATAACACAGGAGAAGATCCAACACTGTTTTATTCAACCAGATGCACTGCTGTACATATTCAACTGTGGGTCGACACTGTACTGACCTGACTAGTGACCTAGTAGTAGCCTGACTAGACTTACTAGCTACCGCATGGTGTTTGTGCTTGCTAGCTCGTGGACTCTGACTCTCTCAGTAGCTGGATCCCGAGAGAGCGGGAAACCTAGTGCCTTCTGGCTTTATAGTGGTAGTGCCCTGCCTGGTGATTGGCTGTGCTGTGTTGTATGCTTACTGGTCATCCTATGTGTCAATCACTGCCTGTCTGCATCTCATTATATACATGAGTGGATATTATGACATCTCCCCCCTTGTTTTTTTGAGTTAAATAAATACTGAGGCGTGTACATATATATATATATATATGCCTGACTATATACAAACGGTGATTGAACAAACGTATATACATGGGAAGGTGTCAATAGTACAGGTACATGGCAAACTAAAGGGGCAAAGGGGCTGTTTAGCACAGGGCTAAGTCGCTGGCTTTGAAAGCAGACCAGGCCAGCAGCACGGTTCAATTCCTGTAATAGCCTCCCCGAACAGGCGCCGGAATGTGGCGACAAGGGGCTTTTCACAATAACTTCATTGAAGTCTACTTGTGACAATAAGCGATTTTCAACTAAGCAATATTTACAAGAGTTAAGTCGATGGATTCAGTGACAGAAATTTACAAAAGTTAAGTCTACAGCTTCAGTCTTTGTGGCGGGCGATGAATTCTTGTCGATCGCCGCAGAGGTGGTTCAGGAGCCGCCTGCACGTGGAGAGGTGGGATCACTGCCTTTGCGGTGGTTGCATGGGCCGGCAGGATCGCTGGCAGATCAGTGGCCTCATGGCAGGGTACGTCCGGAGGAAGCATGACAGCTGGCAGAGCACTGCGGTCAGGTGGTGGGCGTGGTACTCTTCGCAATGCCCATCTGTTGCGCCGTTGCAGGGAGCCATCAGCCATGCGAACAATGAAAGACCTCGGGGCAACTTGTTTGACAACAGCAGCTGTGGCTGACCAACCACCCTCAGGCAACTGGACGCGAACATGATCTGCTCAGGTAAATCCGTGGCATGAGCATCATATGTGGCCTTCTGTTGGGCCCGGGACTGCTACACTTTTTGTAGTACCGTGAGGTGGTCAAGGTCTGGAACATGGATGGCTGGAACTGTGGTCCTCAGAGTGCGATTCATGAGCATCTGCGCTGGAGACAACCCAGTGGACAGTGGGGTTGCCCTGTCTGCCAGCATTGCCAGGTTGAAGTCGGAGCCTGAGTCTGCAGCTTTGCACAGCAACTATTTGACAATATGGACCCCTTTCTCGGCCTTCCCGTTTGATTGCGGGTAGTGGGGACTCGAGGTAACGTGATGGAAGTTGTAGGACTTTGCAAAATCAGACCATTCTTGGCTGTAAAAGCATGGACCATTGTCGCTCATTACCGTGAGCGGTATCCCATGCCTGGCGAACGTTTCTTTGCAGGCTTCGATGACCGCCTTCGATGTGAGGTCGGACAGTTTCACCACTTCTGGGTAACTGGAGAAATAGTCGACCAGGAGTACGTAGTCACGCCCCTTGGCGTGAAAAAGATCTACACCTACTTTGGACCACGGAGAGGTCACGATCTCGTGCTGTTGCAGTGTTTCCTTGGGTTGAGCCGGCTGAAACTTCTGACAGGTGGGGCAGTTGAGGACCGTGTTGGCAATGTCCTGGTGAATGCCCGGCCAGTAAATCGCCTCCCGAGCTCTGCGTCGGCATTTCTCAACTCCAAGGTGACCCTCATGGAGTTGACCCAGCACCATAGCCCGCATGCTCTGAGGAATAACAACCCTGTCGAGTTTCAGAAGGATTGCCTTCACAACCGTCAACTCGTCTTTAACATCAAAGAATTGGGAACCTTGTCCCTTCTGCCAGCCATGGGTAAGCTGCTGCATCACACGTGGTGGCACACAATTGCACTTTGTGGCAGATGAAGTCACCTTGTTCACACAGTGTGGTGATGGACCGGGATAGGGCATCTGCAATGATCAGCTCTTTGTGTGGCGTGTAGACAAGTTCGAAGTCATAGCGGTGGAGTCGAAGAAGAATTTGCTGTAACCGAGGTGTCATGTCATCTAAATCCTTCTGGATTATGTGGAGTAGAGGCCTGTGGTCCGTTTCCACCGTGAATTTCAGCAGGCCGTAAACGTAGTCATGAAACTTGACTATTCCTGTCAGGAGACCCAGACACTCCTTTTCGATCTGGGCACACCGTTGCTCAGTGGGCATCATGGCCCTCGAGGCATATGCCACTGGAGCCCAGGACGAGGAGTCATCTCGCTGGAGGAGCACCGCCCCAATGCTGTCCTGGCTTACATCAGTTGATGTCTTGGTTTCCTTGGTTGGGTCGAAGAACGCTAGAACTGGGGCTGTGGTAAGCTTCGCTTCAGTTCACGCCATTCCGCTTCATGTGTGGGCAGCCACTGGAATTCCGTTGACTTCTTGACGTGATGTCGGAGGGCCGTGGTGTGGGATGCCATATTGGGAATGAATTTCCCGAGAAAGTTGACCATTCCGAGGAAGCGGAGGACCGCCTTCTTCTCCTCCGGGGTCTTCATGGCGATGATCGCCAAGACCTTGTCAGCGTCTGGCCGCACACCCTGCCGCGAGATGTGGTCACCTAGAAACTTTATATCAGATTGACCAAATGAGCACTTGGCCCTGTTGAGCTGGAGACCATGTTCATGAATTCGCTGGAAGACCTGCTTGAGGCGAGCGATGTGTTCCTGGGATGTTGTGGAACAGGTGATCACGTCGTCCACGTATACTAATACCCCCTCGATGCCCTCCATCATCTGCTCTATGATGCAATGAAACACTTCGGAGGCAGATATGATACCGAAAGGCATGCGGTTGTAACTGTAGCGGCAGAACGGGGTGTTGAATGTGCACAGCTTGCGACTGGACGCGTCCAGCTGTATTTGCCAAAAAACCCAGGAGGCGTCCAGCTGAGTAAAGAATTAACCATCTCACTGGTTAACTCTTCACGCTTCGGGATCGGGTAGTGCTCCCGCATGATGTTGCGGTTTAGATCCTTGGGATCAATGCAAATGTGGTGCTCCCCTGATGACTTCTTTACGCAGACTATGGAGCTGACCCAGTCTGTTGGCTCCGTGACCTTCGAGATGATGCTCTGGTCTTGGAGGTCCTGTAGTTGCTTTTTCAGCGGATCCTTGAGGGGTGCCGGCACCCGTCGTGGTGCATGGATTACAGGGGTGGCGTTCGGCTTGAGCAGTATTTTGTATTGGTACAGGAGGGTGCCCATTCCATCGAATACACTGTGGTACTGCGTGATAATGTCGTCTATGTCGGCTTGCAAATTTTTCTCGGGCGAGGCCGTCGCCGGTGACGGTGAGATGGTGTTGAGTCGCTGAACCAGGTTCAGGAGCTTGCAGGCGCGAGCATCGAGCAGGGACGCCCTGTCAGGCCTGATGATTTCAAATCGTAACGTTGCCTTGATCGCCTTGTTGGATACCCCTAGTTGACACGAGCCACTGGCAGCTATGGCATTGCCATGTAGTCAAGGAGCTGGCAGGCCGGTGGAAGAATGCTTGGTCGGGCCCGGATGGTGTCGAGGTCGGATTGTGAGATGAGGTTCGCAGACGTGCCGGTGTCCAGTTTAACTCGGATGTTAACTGTGAGGACAGCACACCACTCATCGTCGGGATCCACACTGAGGATCGAGAGGCGTTGCGCAGGTGTGGTGGAGGCCAGCTCATGTGTGGTCATGATGCCCACCCGATATGGAGACTTGAGGCAGTCAGCATCAGGGTCCGGTGGGCTGTCGGGATCAGAATCTGGCATGCCTTGTTGTGTTGAGCGGATACTTCTGCGCCGCAGCTGGAATCGCTGGCTGCTGAGCGGTAGAGCGGATCTGCAGAGGGCTGCGTAGTGGCCAAGCTTGCCACACTGGAGACATCGACATCCTCTTGCCGGACATTGCCATTTTAAGTGGGCAGAGCCGCAATTCAGACACATCATGATGCTGACGTCAGTGCAATCTGTGCACCATCGTGCTTGCGCAGTGCGGTCGACCGACATGCGCACCCGCGCAGTCGGGTTTTCGGTCTCGTCGTCCAATTGGTCGTGGCGCGCATGCGCAGGGATTCGAGAAAAGTGTGCAAAATGGCCACTCCCCTCGATGCTCAGGCCCTGCATTTGTGCAATGGCCTGTACCCTTTCTGCCTCGTGGGAGGCCAGCTTTGCAGTTTCTGCCACCCTGATGTGGTAGTAACGATTCTTGGCATGCTCATGGACAATGCACGTCTCGATAGCGACAGAGAGGGTCAACTGTTTGATTTTAAGGAGCTGCTGCCGCAGGGAGTCGGAGTGGACCCCGAAAACGATCTGATCCTGGATAATGGAATCAGCCGTCGAGTCATAATTACATGACTGCGCGAGGATGCGGAGATGGGTCAAAAAGGACTGAAAAGGTTCATCCTTACCCTGAAGCCTCTGCTGGAAGATGTACCGTTCAAAGCTCATTCACCTCAATGTCGCAGTGGCTGTCGAAGTTCAGCAGGACTGTTTTGAATTTCATTTTGTCTTCGCCATCGACGAACGTAAGCGAATTGTAGATATGGATGGCATGGTCCCCCGCAGTGGAGAGAAATAGCGCGATGTTCCTGGCCTCTGATGCTGCCTCGAGGTCGGAGGCCTCGCTGTACAAGGGGAACTTTTGCTTGAAGATTTTCCAGTTGGCGCCGAGGTTGCCGGTGATGCGGAGTTGCGGAGGAGGCTGGATGTTTTCCATTTCGCTGGATGGCTGCTTGCTGATTCACTCGAGGTAGGTCCGTCATGATCAATATCACTCTGGTGCCATGATGTGTTAGGCAGGTTGGTTCGATGTGGACTGCACTCGATGCAGGGAAGTTAGAAACAGACGTATAACACAGGAGAAGATCCAACACTGTTTTATTCAACTAAATTAACTGCTGTACATAGCTGTGGGTCGACACTATACTGATCTGACGAGTGACTATTTAGGAGCCTGACCAGACTTACTAGCTACCGCATGGTGTTTGTGCTTGCTAGCTCGTGGACTCTGACTGTCTCAGTAGCTGGGTCCCGAAAGAGCGGGAAACTTAGTGCCCTCTGGCTTTCTCGTGGTCGTGTCCTGTCTGGTGATTGGTTGTGCTGTGTTGTACACTTACTTGTCATCCTATGTGTCAATCACTGCCTGTCTGCATCTCATTATATACATGAGTGGATATTATGACACCACCTACCGTGTACCCCCCTCAAAAACCGCCTGGAGGGGGAGGGGAAAAGAGTGTAAAATTCAGTTCATACTGATTCAAAACATTCTTCTGCACACTTTGCGAACTTGCATTTACTCTGTTCTGTTCACCAATCTTTTCTTGGATAATTTCCACTATTTAGCTCTATTATTTTTATATTTCTCAGAGAATTGATTACAGATTTGCTCCTCCAGCTCCTTCTCAATAAGCTGCACGGCCACAGTGAACTACCAGCAATGTACAGTTCCTTTTCTGTGCCTTAACTTGAATCAAACAGATTCAGTCTTTGAACCCTCCTAGTCTTTCGTCCTTCTGTAGGACTGTAATATTATCCTTGATCAATGCCGTACCTTTTTTTCTCCCTTATCCCTCCTGAATACATTGTAGCCAGGAATGTTTAGTTCCTATCCCTGTCCATGTTTAAGCCAAGTCTCCTTAATAGTCATAATGATACCATATCATATATCATACGTCAGCTTGTGCCTGCAACTCAGAAACCTTGGGCTGGATTTTTAGACCCTGCCGGGGTCAGGAACGGAGGCGGGCAGGCATTAAAAATAACCCCACCAGCCTGCGTGGCTACTTTCCCTGTCCAGGTTTCCGCAGGTGGAAGAGGACAGTTTAGATGCCTGGAGATGGCCTGCTGGTAGCAGATCAGGAGACCTATGCTCCAGGCCAGCTTATCAGCTCTCCTTGCCTGCTGGGTCAGTACCAACAGAAGGCCACCCCCTGGCGGGGCTGCATCTTATCCCTTCTAACATCATCATTGCAAGCTCCCAAGAGCAAGGCCCACTTCACTCTCTTGTACAATAGTCACCTTGTCCTGGTGGAGGAAGAGTGGGAGTAGGAGGAGGAGGATGTGAGGAAGTTCCCACTGTCAACCACTTTTGCAGTCTCTTGTGCAGTCTACAAGTAATGTAGAATATAGCACAGAACGTGGACCCTCGCAGTCACATGCCCCAGACACTAACTAGTCGGTAGCAGCCGACTGGCGGAAGGGCAATCCCATTGTGGTCGTACCAGGTATTGCGGTACCTGAGAGGCTGATGACCATTGGTTAGACCCAGGAGTCTACCATTGGCTGTATTACGTAGCTCCGCCCTGAAGGCGGGGTATAAGAGATGGTGCCATCCCAGCAGCCTTCACTTTCTGTATCGAAGCTGTTGGGGAAAAGGTTCTAGCAGATTAAAGTCTTCAGTTATGGAATCACTTCGTCCTGAGTGTAATTGATTGCACATCACCCATAGGTTCAGCCTTTGTTCAACACTGCACATGATCGCGCGGCGGCCCCTTGGGCTGCGTGGCACCCCGCAGCGGCAGCCCCTCAGACCTTCCCCCTGACCCCGCAAGCCTGCGAGGCGAGACGGCCCGCTAACGCCGCCGGGCCCCGCTGTTTCTTCTGTGGGCAGGCGTACCATCCCTGCCCGCGCTGCCCGGCCCGCACCGCCGTCTGCAAAGGGTGCGGCAAGAAGGGCCACTTTGTGGGTGTCTGCCAGGCCCACGCCGTGGCCACGATCTCCAGTGACTATGGACCGCCGTGGCAACCCCCCCTTCAGCCCCCGACCGGCCAGCGCTCACCGCCACCCCCCTATCCGAGCGCCACGTGCGACCCACGGGCGCGGCCATCTTGCCCCCCGGACTCCATGCTGGACGGGTGGGCGCCGCCATTTTGTCCGTCGCCGCCGCCATCTTCTTCATCCCCGGACACCATGTGCGACCCATGGGTGACACCATCTTGGATGGGGCCCCAGGCCCCCAGCACGGCCGGCTACACGCTGCCTGACCAGAACTCGCAATTGCTTCATCTGGCCTCGGTGACACTGGACCAAAGTCGACCCCGGACACTTGCAACGGCTACAACGACGGTCCTCATCAATGGCCACGAGACGTCGTGCCTGATTGACTCTGGGAGCACGGAAAGCTTTGTTCACCCCGACACGGTAAGGCGCTGTTCACTTGTAACCCACCCTGTAAATCAAAGGATCTCCCTGGTCTCCGGGTCACACTCGGTGGAGATACAGGGGTTCTGCCTCGCGAACCTCACTGTCCAAGGCAGGAAATTCAACAATTTCCACCTGCAGTCCTGCCGCACCTCTGCGCGGCTACCCTCCTGGGGTTGGACTTCCAATGCCATTTGCAAAGCCTGACTTTTAAATTTGGCGGCCCTATACCTCCCCTTACCGTCTGCAGCCTCGCGACCCTTAAGGTCAACCCGCCTTCCCTGTTTGCGAACCTCACCCCGGATTGCAAACCCGTCGCCACCAGGAGCAGACGGTACAGTGCCCAGGACCGGACCTTCATCAGGTCAGAGGTCCAAAGGCTGCTGGGGGAAGGGGTCATCGAAGCGAGCAACAGTCCCTGGAGAGCTCAGGTAGTGGTGGTAAAGACCGGGAAGAATCATAGAATGGTCATAGACTACAGCTAGACCATCAGACCAGGAATCCCTGGTCGTGCACTCAGAGCCTGCGTGGACCAGCTGGCAGAGGTATTCGCGGACCTCTTTAACCTGTCCCTACTCCACTCCGAGGTCCCCACCTGCTTCAAGAAGACCACCATCATACCGGTACCAAAGAAGAACCAGGCAACGTGCCTCAATGACTACCGACCAGTGGCCCTGACTCCAGTCGTAATGAAGTGCTTCGAGAGGTTGATCATAAAGCGCATCACCTCCATACTCCCAGAACGCCTTGATCCACTGCAATTCGCATACCGCTGCAACCGGTCCACATCAGATACCATTTCCCTGGCCCTACACTCATCCCTAGAGCATCTCGAAAACAAGGACTCCTACACCAGACTCCTATTTATTGACTACAGCTCCGCCTTCAACACCATCTGCACTGTAAATTCTATGAAACCATAATCCCAGACAAGCTCATATCAAAGCTCCAAAACCTAGGACTTGGCTCCCCACTCTGCAACTGGGTCCTCGATTTTCTGACCAACAGGCCACAATCAGTACGAATGAACAACAACACCTCCTCCACAATAGTCCTCAACACCGGCGCCCCGCAAGGCTGCGTACTTAGCCCCCTACTCTACCCCCTGTACACACACGACTGAGTGGCAAAACTTGGTTCCAACTCCATCTACAAGTTTGCTGACGATACGACCATAGTGGGCCGGATCCCGAATGACGACAAGTCCGAATACAGGAGGGAGATAGAGAATCTAGTGGAGTGGTGCAGCGACAACAATCTCTCCCTCAATGCCAGCAAAACTAAAGAGCTGGTGATTGGCTTCAGGAAGCAAAGTACTGTACAAACCCCTGTCAGCATCAACGGGGCCGAGGTGGAGATGGTGAGCAGTTTCAAATTCCTAGGGGTGCACATCTCCAAAAATCTGTCCTGGTCCACCCACGTCGACGCTACCACCAAGAAAGCACAATAGCGCCTATACTTCCTCAGGAAACTAAGGAAATTTGGCATGTCCACATTAACCCTTACCAACTTTTACAGATGCACCATAGAAAGCATCCTATCGGGCTGCATCACAGCCTGGTATGGCAACTGCTCGGCACAGGACCGCAAGAAACTTCAGAGAGTCGTGAACACCGCCCAGTCCATCACACAAACCTGCCTCCCATCCATTGACTCCATCTACACCACCCGCTGCCTGGGGAAAGCGGGCAGCATAATCAAAGATCCCTCCCACCCGGTTTACTCACTCTTCCAACTTCTTCTATCGGGCAGGAGATACAGAAGTCTGAGAACACGCACGAACAGACTCAAAAACAGCTTCTTCCCCACTGTCACCAGACTCCTCAATGACCCTCTTATGGACTGACCTCATTAACACTACACCCTGTATGCTTCATCCGATGCCAGTGCTTATGTAGTTACATTGTATATGTTGTGTTGCCCTATTATGTATTTTCTTTTATTCCCTTTTCTTTTCATGTACTTAATGATCTGTTGAGCTGCTCGCAGAAAAATACTTTTCACTGTACCTCGGTACACGTGACAATAAACAAATCCAATCCAACAGGTTTACGCAGCTAGATGCGTACCTTCTCCCCCGTATAGCCGACCTGGTAAACAGGATCGCACAATACAAGGTCTTCTCCACGGTGGACCTCAAGTCTGCCTACCACCAGTTACCCCTCCGCACTAGTGACCGCAAGTACACTGCCTTCGAAGCAGATGGGCGGCTCTATCAATTTTTAAGAGTTCCCTTTGGTGTCACTAATGGGGTCTCGGTCTTCCAGCGAGAGATGGACCGAATGGTTGACCGGTACGGCTTACGCGCAACGTTCCCGTATCTGGATAACGTTGCCATCTGCGGCCATGACCAGCAGGACCACGACACCAACCTCTGCAAATTCCTCCAGACCGTGAAAATCCTTAATCTGACGTACAATAAGGATAAATGCGTGTTTAGCACCGACCGTCGAGCCATCCTAGGCTACGTAGTGTGAAGTGGGGTCATAGGCCCCGACCCTGAGCGCATGCTCATGAACTTATGGAGTTCCCCCTCCCTCACTGCCCCAAGGCCCTGAAGCGCTGCCTCGGGTTCTTCAGCTATTATGCACAATGGGTCCCTAACTACGCAGACAAAGCCCGACCCCTGATCCAGTCCACAACCTTCCCCCTGTCGACGGAGGCCCGCCAGGCCTTCAGCCGCATCAAAGCAGACATTGCAAAGGCCACGATGCGCGCCATCGACGAGTCCCTCCCCTTCCAGGTCGAGAGCAATGCGTCCGACGTAGCTCTGGCCGCCACCCTCAACCAAGCAGGCAGGCCCGTGGCTTTCTTCTCCCGTACCCTCCATGCTTCCGAAATTCGCCACTCCTCAGTGGAAAAGGAAGCACAAGCCATAATTGAAGCTGTGAGACATTGGAGGCATTACCTGGCCGTCAGGAGATTCACTCTCCTCACGGACCAACGGTCGGTTGCCTTCATGTTCGATAATGCACAGCGGGGCAAGATTAAAAACGACAAGATCTTGCGGTGGAGGATAAAACTCTCCACCTTCAACTACGAGATCTTGTACCATCCGGGGAAGCTGAATGAGCCTCCTGACGCCCTGTCCCGCGGCACTTATGCCACTGCACAAGTGGACCACCTCTGAGCCCTTCACGAGGACCTCTGCCACCCGGGGGTCACTCGTTTTTTCCATTTTGTCAAGACCCGCAACCTGCCCTACTCCATCGAGGAGATCAGGACAGTCGCCGGGGACTGCCAAATCTGCGCGGAGTGCAAACCGCACTTCTACCGGCCAGAGAGGGCGCACCTGATAAAGGCTTCCCGTCCCTTTGAACGCCTCACATTGGACTTCAAAGGCCCCCTCCCCTCCACCGACCGCAACACGTACTTCCTGAACGTGATTGACGAGTACTCCCGGTTCCCATTCGCCATCCCCTGCCCTGACATGACCACAACCACCGTCATCAAGGCCCTCCAGGGTATCTTTACACTGTTCGGTTTCCCCGCATACATTCACAGTGATAGGGAGTCCTCCTTTATGAGCGACGAACTGCGTCAATTCCTGCTCAGCAAGGGCATTGCCTCGAGCAGGACGACCAGTTACAACCACCGGGGAAATGGGCAGGTAGAGAGGGAGAACGGAACGGTCTGGAAGACCGTTCTACTGGCCCTGCGGTCCAGGAATCTCCCAGTCTCCTGCTGGCAAGAGGTCCTCCCGCTGGCCCTCCACGCCATCCGGTCACTGCTTTGTACAACCACAAATCAGACGCCTCATGAACGTCTCTTTGTTTTCCCCAGGAAGTCCACCTCCGGGACCTCGCTCCCAACCTGGCTAGCGACACCCGGACCCATCCTGCTTCGGAAGCACATGCGGGGGCACAAGTCGGACCCGTTGGTCGAGAGGGTCCACCTGCTGCACGCTAACCCCCAGTACGCCCATGTGGCGTTCCCTGACGGCCGACAAGACACAGTCTCCCTTCGGGACCTGGCGCCCGCAGGAACACCACGCGCATCCGAACCACTGCCCCCACCCCCACCACCCCCACAGCACCTCACTGGAGGGTCAGTACTCTCGCCGCTCCTGCCTAGGCCCGACCACCCACCGACGCCCCCTACAGGCGTCCCCCACCCTGTCAATCTTTTGCCCCTACAGCGCCGCCTAGGGGTGACGAAGCTGTCAGGGAGGACGACACCATGCTCCTGGAGTCGCAACCGCCGGGACCGTCAGAATCACCGCCGAAGCCCAGACGCTCCAGAAGGATGACCAAGCCGCCCGATCGACTGATTGCTGCACTATGAACACTTTGTACATATCCTCGACATCACGGTACCTCCATACCTGGTCATACTATGCTAAAGGCGACTATTAACGCTGGCCACCACCCCCGCCGGACTCTTTTTTAACAGGGGGTGAATGTGGTAGTGCCAGGTATTGCGGTACCTAAGAGGCTGATGGCCATTGGTTAGACCCAGGAGTCTACCATTGGCTGTATTACATAGCTCCGCCCTGAAGGCGGGGTATAAGAGACGGTGCCGTCCCAGCAGCCTTCACTTTCTGTATCGAAGCTGCTGGGGAAAAGGTTCTAGCAGATTAAAGCCTTCAGTTATGGAATCACTTCGTCTTGAGTGTAATTGATTGCACATCACCCATAGGTTCAGCCTTTGTTCAACACTGCACTGCAAGTATAAAAACTTACAAAACCTAAGGGGCAGGAATAGACCAGATGGCCCAGCAGATTTTCCCTTGCCATGGTGCCCAGAGCATCATGACTAAACTCTCTTCCCGCTACCTCACATTTCCTGTGGTCCCCGCACTGTTAGTTAGCTATTCACCGTATTTAATTGTATGGGCATGAACTGGTGACTCATTTGAATACCTAAAGGTTGGCATAGACTGAAACAGTAGTTGTTGCAGTAAGCTTGTAATCTATAACTCTGTAAATAAATGCAAAAGTGTGTAAAGATGGGCTCCAGTTCTGTCCTTCACCAAGTAGCTTTCTAGGTTATAACACATAACTCCCCCGCCCTCATGCAGCCATGTAATCTCCTGGGAGAGGCACACATGAGCAGGCAGCCCAACAAACTTGAACATGGCTGGCATCCTTTCTAGTTCCAAATCATTTTGAGTTGGTGTCAGAAACATGAAGAAATCAGAGTGCTGGAAAAGCACTGGATGAGTAGCACCTTTTTCAGCTTTTCATTCGAATGAGTGCGAATTAGGAGACATTGCAACATCATTGCAAAGATGACAAGGTACATTTTTGTGGTGAGGCTCCAGACGCAAAGCCCTGCTGCCCAGGGGCACAGGAATTGAAAGCGGAGGTCACCATGATCGATTCGCAGCGCCTCCTGTCTTTTCCATTCTGGGCTGCAATTTTTGGGAACACTAATCAATTCCACAATCCACACTTCTGACACGTGAGGCTCTGGACTCGTACAGAATTGACCCTTGCCTTTGCCAACGAAACAGCTATACAACGTTAAGAGCCAAACTTCAGTGTCCAGCAAAATGGCTCAGGCTATTGTTTTAAAAGCGTGCGGCTCGGGCTTTCACCCCATCCTGGAATATACGTTTCAATGAAGTGGCAAAAACTCTCCCAAGAGGTTCAATCCTCTTTTGTTATTGCTTTTAACTCGCCGAAGAGTTTTGAGTCCGTTCTTGTAGCTTTCTGGGACCGACAGCCTCTGACGAGACTTGCATGTTTTTCAGTGTTTGAACGTTTAGTTTTCTCGGCCTGCTTACAATTGTGCAGGGACGGTACAAAAGGAGCCTGGGCAGGAAAAGAACACACAGTGCACTCCTAGTCTGGTGAAAACGGGACAGTGTGTCCCACCCCGCCCCCACCCCTGCCTCTTTGTTTGTGACAGACCACTGAGAGCACTCGACTGAGTCAGCAGTTCCCAGTACACAGACCACTCAGCACTGCAGCCCACAGCCTCCATTTATCATTTCCTGCAAGAGACTTTCTTGGCTTCTCTCCTTTTAAAACAGAATTTTAAAAACAAGTCAGCATTCCAGCAGACTCGGAATATCAGAATATATATTCGCCTCTGCCTTTTGGCTGCTTTTCATCGACAAGCAATAAAACTCCCTGCTCTGAGTTTAAAGCCAAACCTTCACTCCTGCTAGACGAAGCTTGCATTTTAAGGTGTCACAACTAAAAATACACATTTTTTTTTTGGCACCATAATTTTTGGGGGCAGTTTACAGGAGTTGCCGCCCCACCTCCCTGACTGTTGTCTGATTGAGCAGAGGCCTCTCTCTTGTAAAGAAACGCAAGGCTTGCATTGATGTGATGTTTTCCACAGCCTCTGGATGCCCCAAAGCACTTTTCAGTGAAGTACTTTTGAGGTCTAGTCACTGCTGTAATGTGGAAAAAGCAACAGCAAAACTGCGTACAGCAATATCTCACAATCAGCAGAGAGATAATGACTAGATACTGTTTTAGTGTAATGATTGAAGGATAACTGGATCAGGGCTCTTGGCATTGTTACAATGGATTTCATTGAATCTACAATGTAGAAGGAGGTACATTCGACACATCGAGTCTACACCAACCTTCCGAAAGAGCACCCTACCTAGGTCCAGACCCCTGCCCTATCCCTTTAACCCCACCTAATCTTTGGACACTAAGGGGCAATTTAGCACGGCCAATCCACCTAACTTGCACATCTTTGGGCCATAGGAATAAACCGGAACACCCGGAGGAAATCCACACAGACACGGAGAATGTTCAATCTCCACTCGATGGCGCTGTGAGGCAGCAATGCTAACCACTGTGTTACCGCGTCACCCTGTGGGATCTTCACAATCACCAGCCGGAGGCTTGGTCTAATATCTCATCTGAAGGATGGCATCTCTGTCAGTGCAACGCTCCCTCAGTGCTGCACTGAGCTGTCAATCTGGTTCTTATGCTCAAGCATCTGGAGTGGGACCCATGACCGTCTAACCCATAGACGAAGGTGGTACTCACTGAAGCTATGACCACAACTTAGAACAATCAGATATGGGTTGTTAAATGGCCAAGAATGGCAGATGCTGCTGAATTATCCATCCCTTGAAACAAATTGTTTTTGCTCAGTGCCTCACTGGGGTATTCAGATTAGGATCTATTACTGGTGAGGGCCAGGGGGGAGGAGGGAGTAGTTTGTTATCGAGAGATGCACTTAAAACTACTCTGTGTCTTTGGGCTGATTCTTAAAGTTTATTTCTCAGCTACTTTACATGGGTAGAGGGCTGTGCTCTTCCAGCGCTGACCTTACCACCACCCACCACCTTCCCTGGTGAGCTGAATAAAGTTCATGGTGTCTATTTTTATTTACTCTTCTGTGTGTTTTTGCATTTATCAACGCAAAGGTTATCAGTGCTAGGAATGGAACATTTCTCTCATTTACACCCACTCAAAACATAAAGTACTTTCAGTCCTAGTTTCTGCTTGTATCAAGTCCATTTCAATGCAAAACTACCTCAACATTAGCTTAGCTCCTTGTCTACACTTACTCTAGCCCCACCCTTAGAAAAGCCCTATTCTTTCCCCATCAATAGTATTGATCCTAATGGGTGTTTTTTCTGCAGAGAGTGTCCATTCAGTGCCAATTGCGCCACCTATTAGCCAGTTTTGCACTTTTGGTTTCATTGTTGACTACTGGCAACTGGTCTGCCCACATGATTTTCATTCTGGGCGACCATACAGGCTGACAGAAAATGAAGTCTTTCTGGAGTTTCAAAATCAGGCCCCAGAGGTGAAAGGGCTACTTTGTGTCACAGTTTGCACTGACCCAGCTACCCCAGCAGAGGGAAGGTCTTCACCTCCTATATTTGAGCTGGAATCCGAATGATGGTCTGAAGGAGAAAGGTCAGTGCTGAATCTCACCACACAGCCGATCCCAAGCTTTTCTTGCCCCAGTGGAGTAGAGGGAAAACATTGTTGGACTGTAATGAGGGTGTTGTGCCATTTCTCCTTTTGATTGCTTTGTAGTGCAGCCCAAGTTGGAAAAAGGGATTCCATCTGCAGTTTTTGCTTGAATATGACCGCTGATTATATTTGTTATAAAACGCAAGGTCCGTGTTAACCTCATGCCGCCTTGACTCTGGCTGCAGACTTTCTCATGAGAATTTGTGCAACAAACAAACAATTAGAGCAGCGATGGACATTAGTGTGCTCAACAACAGTCAACACCGAAGTAATTAGATAATTGATTTCCATAAACAGGGCATGTCAATCAACAAGTTCAGACATCACATGGTATTTGGACACCATCCAAATGTTGTATGCCTGGGAAGAGGCCTGTTCTCTTCTCAGAGCTAAACAGGGTGCGAGCCGAACAAAACACAACATGCTCTGTCTTGAAAGTTGGAAAGAAAGGAAAGTGAAATGTGGGTCAGCAAAAGAATAGTAGATTCTGTGTTTACTGCCCATTGAGGCGTGCGATAATACTCCCCTATGGGATTGGCGTCCAACCACAACTCTTCATCACAATAACCCGTTATTACTCAACTGCTGAAGGCCTACCACATTTATAAAGAGTTAAATTCACTCCCCGTTTCATTCCCTTTTGTTGTTTTACACTCTTGTTTTTTTCCCCTGGTCCCAATTCTTGATGGGGTGAATTTCATCTTAAATTCTGCTGCTGTATTCTAAATCACACCCCTGTGCTCATTGACCTAGATTGGCTCCCAGACTGGTGATGTCTCCAATTAACAACTCTCATTCTCGTATTCAAAACCTTCACAACCTCCATGGGCAGAATTAAATTCTAATGGCATGGTTAGTGCAGCGCAACTCTCTTGTATCGCTGCATTCCATCTTTTAATTCATTTTTTCGGGATGTGGGCTTTGTTGACTAAGCCAGCATTTGTTGCCCATCCTTAATTGCGCCTGAGAAGGTGGTGGTGAGCTGCCTTCTTGAACCGCTACAGTTCATGTGGTGTAGGTACACCCACAGTGCTGTTAGGATGGGAGTTCCAGGATTTTGACTCAGCGACAGTGAAGAAAGGTGATATATTTCGAAGTCAGGATGATGAGTGACTTGGAGGGGAACTTCCAAGTGGTGATGTTTGCAAGTATCTGCTGCCTTTGTCCTTCTAGATCGTAGTGGTCGTGGGTTTGGAAGGTGCCGAAGGAGCCTTGTTGAGTTACTGCAGTGCACCTTGTAGAGAGTACACACGGCTGGTACTGTCCGTTGTTGGTGGAGACAATGAATGTTTGTGGAAGAGGTGCCAATCAAACCGGCTGCTTTGTCTTGGATGGTATCAAGCCTCTTGAGTATTGTTGGAGCTTCATTCATCCAGGCAAGTGGAGAGTATTACATCACACTCCTGACTTGTGCCTATAGATGGTGTACAGGCTTTGGGGAGTCAGGAGGTGAATTACTCACCGCAGGATTCCGTGCCTCTGACCTGCTCTTGTAGCCACAGTATTTATATGGCTAGCCCAGTTCAGTTTCTGATCAATGGTAACCCCCGAGGATGTTGATAGCGGGGGATTCAGTGATGGTAATGCCATTGAATGTCAAGGGGCGATAGTTTGATTCACTCTTATTGGAGATAATCATTGCCCGGCACTTGTGTGGCTCGAATCTGGTCCAGGTGAACCCACATTGCTATCAGGGACTTCCAGGATCATGACACTGTGACTGTGAAGTATCAGCGACCTGGTTTGAAGTCAGGATGGTGTGTGGCATGGAGGAGACCTTCCAGCTGGTGGTGGTGTTCCCATAGGCCTGCTGCCCTTGTCTTTCTGGGTGGCAGTAGTCACAGGAATGGGGGATGTACTCAAAGGAGGCTTGGCAAGTTGGGTAGCGATGTAGAGCTCATGTGTGTGTTATGTCCTGAAAATCATGCCCTTCGGTGACATTATTTTTGGTGGAAACTAGTCAAAATGCTAGACTCATGGGCCTTCCTCACCATGGCCTTGGCACTTGAGACTGATGCCCCAACATGCATTGCGTTCCTGCTCATTTGTGTCCTCCCCATCATCCTCATCCAAAGAGCATTCTGGCTTCTCCATCTCAGTATCTGGTTAAGTACGGGCAGCATGGTAGTGCAGTGGTTAGCACTGCAGTCTCATGGCGCCGAGGTCCTAGATTCGATCCCAGTTCTGGGCCACTGTCCGTGTGGAGTTTCCACATTCTCTCCATGTTTGCGTGGGTTTCGCCCCCACAGCACAAAGATGTGCAAGGTAGGTGGATTGGACACGCTAAATTTCCCCTTAATTGGAAAAGATTAATTGGGTACTCTAAATTTATTTTTTAAAAGTAGCTGGTAAGTCCTCACCCCTCAGCTGCGCAAGGTTGCTTGTGTTCACTGGACTACAATGATCCTCGATACTGTTTGAGGCACATGAAGTAGTGCACCGCCGGAATGATCCAGAAATCTTTAACAAGCTGATGATCTGCTCAATTTGTGTCCTTGTGGAACCATGGGAAGCATTGTACCTCTCCTTGCTTGGGTTAGCAGGTTCTGGACTATCTGTAGCCATGTTTTCAAGGGAAGACCACTGTCACCCAGGATCTATCCTTGCAGTCACACAGGGCTCTCAAACATCTGAGGCACCTGTGAAAATGTAGGAATCATGACAATTCCATGGGAATTGAGGGCAAATCTGGAGGATTCATATCTGGTGTCACAGACCAATTAGACATTGAGGAAGTGGGATCCTTTTTAAAAATTTCATTTTTTGAAATAAATTTAGAGTACCCAATTAATTTTTTCCAATTAAGGGGCAATTTAGCGTGGCCGATCCATCTACCCTGCATATCTTTGGGTTGTGGAGTCGAAACCCATGCAAACACTGCGAGAATGTGAAAACCCCACATGGACAGTGACCCAGAGCGGGGATCGAACCTGGGACCTTGGTGCCGTGCGGCAGCAGTGCTAAACACTGCGCCACCTTGCTGCTCTAAGTGGAATCCTTAAAAGCATAAATAAGCTTGACTGAGCGCAAAGACATACATTAGTCTGTTCAAACAACTGCACCCAACGGAAAATAGTGCTGGATTGACAGCTCTTTCTCTGTGATCTATTCTGCCAATTGAACAATGTTTATTTATGCAAGATAAAGATGTGTCAAGTGCTCATAGTTTCTGACATTGATATATTAAAGATCTGGATGAGTGACAATTTTATCACACTAGTAAAAGCACTTTTTTAAGAAAGTAGAAAGTTATGAATAAACTACTTTTTTAAAGCTTTTCCACAAATGCTATTGTTACTGTAGGATTCATTGGTTCTGTCCCGAATGTATACTGGGTGAATGAGCATGAAATTGTCATAGGTTGGTATAGAAGGTATGAGGGACCATGGGAGGACGGGTGGAAGGACATAGGTTGTCAAAGGAACATGGATAAATCCTTTTGAACTTACTTTTCAAATGTATCCCTCATCCAGACTATGGTTCACATCACCTCTGGAGGACGTAAACCATGACTCCCTGAAAGGCTGGTCTGCAGCAGATGAGGAGATAGCTATCCCAACCAAGCAGCTGGCTAGGTCAGGCCAGTGGTCCAGGCTAGTGACCCTTAACCTGTGTTGGTGAAAACTGGAGCAGCAGGAACCCCGGAATCAGGCCTTGGCCACCATTTTTAAAGGTTTGCGCAGTCTCCCTGACACTGCAAAAATCCAGCTTATGCTGTCCAGTCCTTTTAAATAGGGTATTGGTAACTTCCCTAATGCATCAACGTGTAGTTGCCTGAGATATTCCACCAATATCCCCATTAGGCCTCTGGAAGGATCCACTGGCTAAAATATTCAATGCTGCTGTCACTTCAATGCTTATGGCACTGGATTTCCTCCATGATGCCTAAAAGAGAGCACACAGTCAGTGGCTGCCTCCCTAGGCAACTCCAGCCATTCCTGACATTGCCCATCTGCAGGTAGTTTGTGTGCATACAGAAACCCCTTTGAAATACTAGTTTTCATCGCTGCACTGAGCCCTGGTTGCTTCTATCCTGAATAGGTTTGGTGTCTGCTGCTGCCACTCATTGGCCTTCTGGCCTTTATTGTGCAAGGACCCATGGCCATATTCCTCTGGTTCCTTTCCTCGTTGGCCACAGGCTCCAGGAATACTGAGTGAACAAGAATAGCATTCAGAATGCTAACCACTATGCTACCGTGGGCAGCACGGTAGCATAGTTGTTAGCACAGTTGCTTCACAGCTCCAGGGTTCCAGGTTCGATTCCGGGCTTGGGTCACTGTCTGTGCGGAGTCTGCACAGTCTCCCCGTGTCTGCGTGGGTTTCCTCCGGGTGCTCCGGTTTCCTCCCACAGTCCAAAGCTGTGTTGGTTAGGTGGATTGGCCGTGCTAAATTACCCTTCGTGTCCAAAAAGGTTAAGTGGGGTTACTGGGTTGCGGGGATAGGGTAGAGGTGTTGACCTTGGGTAGGGTGTTCTTTCCAAGAGCCAGTGCAGACTCGATGGGCCGAATGGCCTCCTTCTGCACTGTAAATTCTATGAATGCTAACTGTGGACAGACGTCAGGCAGAATTATGCCGCCACTGTCTACATGGCCCTCGTTCCGCACCTTGTGCCTATGCACCAATGGGAATCTTTCTGTTTTCCTTTGACCACACACCCTGATCTCCTTCCATATTAGCCTGCTGTTGCTGTAATCTCCTTCAAAATGAGATTTTCTGATGGTGGCGGGAGACGGCCCGCCATTGGCCAGCAGTGGGATATTCTGGTCTCGCTGCTGTCAATGAGTTTTCCAATTGAATCTACCCACGGCGCCGGAAATCCCATGGCGGGGATGCATCGTCGCGGAACTGGAAGATCTCGCCAGTGTGACCAGCCAGAAGATCTCGCCCAATATCTCCATCACGCTTTACCCTCCCTCGGTCACCCTTAACTTTCCCAATGTCACCCTTGACCTGCCCTCCATCACCCTCGACATCTCCCCTTTAAGCCGCTCCTTAAAACTACCTCTGGCCAAATCTCTTGGTCACCCGTAATAATATTTCTTTCCTCTTAAGTGGCCCGGTGTTAAATTTTGTCTGAAGACGCTCATGTGAGATGCCTTGGGACATGTTAAAGAGCTATATATATGTATATATGTATATGCAAGCCATTGTTGTGTTCACCAAAGTGGGAATTTTTTATGCGTGAGTCCAGTCACTGACTATTAGCAGGCCACCCAGCCTAATGATACCATAGCAATCAATAACAGGAAGGGAGCAGGCTTCCACTCCGAGACACATTTATTGGACACCGTCTAAATGCCGTGAGATCTCTGCATGTGTTGTTTAAAATTCCATGTTTCTAGAAATCAGGGAATCAATATTATCTGTCTTCCTCCCCACTGCCAAAAGAAATTTAAGTAGCTCCAATGGCTCTCTTGTATAGCTACACCTCAGTACAAAGCAAAAGCAATAGAAAGCGTCCCGTCCTCCATTTTGAATTAATAATAGTGTTAGCTCCTTCTGCCACACAAAGTGCACTCAAAACAAGCCAGAAACTGTCTTCAGTCTTTTTTTTAAATGAATTACTTTCCCATTCTACCGCCTGCACAGATGGTGCAGATTCACGGGAGGGTACACAGGTGTGGGCACTCCTCTTTAATAAAGTAGTCATTGTTCATGCGTGAATGCTACGCACAGGAATTAGCAGGGTCTTGGAGGACACTGTAACAGCACAGTTCTCAAAAGACAAAAATTCATCTGCACGCACACTCACTTCATTAAGTCATCACTTAGTATGCTGGAGCAGGAACCCTGGCAGATGCTGTTCCATGTTAGTCGAGGGCTAACTGCGTCACTCCATTACTGCATCAGCTGGCTTAGTATAACCCAGAAATAAAGGCCTTCAGGCCCTGCCTAAAGTGTGCTGCTCAGAATTGGAAAACATACATCAGTTGACGGCACACTTGATTTTTAAAAAGGCAAGTGCACAATAGTGCTTTACTGTCTAGCCCACTGGACAAGGATCGCCAGGAACATTTGTTGGCAGGGACAATATCTTATGACAACTGATAGCATTATCATGATCAGAACAAGCAATTAAATGGTTAACAGAATCATTTCATTTTGTTGGAACTCGGTTGGAATATCATCAATAGGGGAGGAGAGGGGGAGAGACCAGAACAATGAGAGAGCTCCCTGAAAAAAAAACGAGGAACTCTGAAGTTAAGAAACTTTAATCTCAACACTTGAAGACGACGATGCTGCTGGTCTGAACGTAACTCCTTTCAGTGTTTCAACATAGAATGACAGAATGGTCACTGCACAGAGGGAGGCCTTTCAGCCTGCTGTGTCTGTGCTGGCAATCTGCAACTCAGCTGGTCCCACTCCTCCTGCTTTTCCTCCAACTCCCTGCAAAGTTTTTTCCAGTGAGATAATTAACCAGTTCCTTGTTGAAAGTCACAATGGAATCTGCCTCCACCACACACACCCTCAGGCTGTGCATTCCAGATCCTAACCACCCGCTGTGTAAAGAAAAAAAACTTTCCTCTGTGTCGCCCATGGCTCTTTTGCCTATCACCTTAAACCGTTGTTCTCTGATCCTCACCTCTTCCACCAATGGGAGCACTTTCACTTGAGCTACTCTGCCCAGAGCCCTCATGATTTTGAACAACTCTATCAAATCTTTTTTTAATCTTCTCCTCTCTAATGAGGCCAGCCTGAGAATTTCCAATTTTTACTCATAACAAAAGTCTCTGACTCTTGGAACCATTCTCATAAATCCTTTATGCACTCTTGCCATGGCCTTCAGGCTCTGCCTAAAGTGTGCTGTTCAGAATTGGAAAGCATAATTCAGTTGAGGCCAAACTAGATTTTGCAAAATTCCATCATAACTTACAGGCTTTTGTACTCCATGCCTGTATTTATAAATCTGGGGATTCCATATGCCTTAATAATTGCTTTCTCAACCTGCCCTGCCACCTTCAAGAATTTGTGTACATGTACCTCCAGGACCCTTCTGCTCCTGGAACCCCTTTAGAATTGCATCCTTGGACGACACGTGGTGCAGTGAATAGCACTGAGACTACGACGCTGAGGACCTGGGTTCGAATCCCGGCGCTGGGTCACTGTCCGTGTGGAGTTTGCACATTCTCCCCATGTCTGCGTGGGTTTCACCCCCACAACCCAAAGATGTGCAGGGTAGGTGGATTGGCCATGCTAAATTGCCCCTTAATTGGAAAACAAATAATTGGGTACTCTAAATTAAAAAAAAATAATTGCATCCTTTATTTTTTAGTGTCTCTCCTCATAGAATCTACATTGCAGAAGGAGGCCATTCGGCCCATCGAATCTGCTTTGGCTTTTGAAAAGAGCACCCTACTTAAGCCCACGTCTCCATTTTATCCCCGTAATCCAGTCACACCACCTAACCCTTTGGACAGTAAGTAAAGGGTAATTTAGCGTGGCCAATCCACCTAACCTGCACATCTTTGGACAGTGGGAGGAAACCGGAGCACCCAGAGGAAACCCACGCAGACACAGGGAGAAAGTGCAAACTCCACACAGACAGGCACCGAGCATGGAATTGAACCTGAGATCCTGGAGCTGTGAGACAGCAGTGCTAACTACTGTACCACCATGCCATCTCATTCCTCCTATCAAAATGTGTCACTTCGCGCGTCTCTGTATTAAATTTCATCGGCCACATTTGCACCCATTCCACCAACCTACTTATATCCTCTTGAAGGGAGACAATCACTATCCTCCTCATTGTTCACAGTACTCAGTTTCATGTCATCCACAAATTTTGAAACTGTGCCCAGTACACCCAAGTCACAGTCATTAATATATATTTTAAAAAGCTATGGTCCTAATACAAACCTCATGGAGAACCCCACTATAAACTAGCCTGAAAAACAACAGTCCATCATTACTCTGTTTCCTGTCACTCAACCATCTTATTATCAACTCTGCCACTCTCTATTTTATTCCATAGATTTTAATTTTGCTGCCTACCGTGTTGTGCGGCACTTTATCAAACGCCTTTGGGAAGCCCATGTGCACCACATTAATGGCATTACCCTCATCAACCCTCTCTCTGACCTCATCAGAAAAACTCAATCACAATAGTTAAACATAATTTGTTTTTTACTTATTTGTGCAAGCTTTCACAGCAGTGAAACACCATAAAAGGCCACAACCAGAGCTGAGAATGAGACAATTGCTAAATTACACAGCTTCTACCAGTAGGTTGCAGAATGGAATTAATCCAGCCCCAACCTCATATCCTCCAGATTTGTGCAAAAACATCTCCTACTACTAGTAAGGATTGACCTCTTTCTAAATGTACTTTTAGCTTTCAAATGACATTTTCTATATTCTACCTAAAGCACCCCTTGTCCCCATCCTTATCACCAGAAGACTTTCAAACTGGGTTATGGGTTCTGGCACCTCGCTGCTATCTTAACTATGTGGCTCCACTTACTATGTAAGCATAGACTGTGTGTGTAGAGTGCAGGCAGCATTTTCGTTCAAGAGGACATCACAGGGAAGGAAGCCTTTCTAAGCTGACAGCGACATAGGTCTCTGAATGGTGCTTTCAAACAGGGAAAATGGTTGATTTCTCCATCTGGACTAAGGAACTGAAGTCAGTATTAAGGGCCCTGAGAGCTGTCCTACGTGAGAACAGCTAACTCAGTCCCTGTCTCGGATTGAGCTGAGGAGCTTTCAGGCCAAGTAGTATTTTTAAATTAAAGGTTTTGTCCTTTTTCTCTCTTCTCTCTGGGCCTCGCTCACCCATGTGTCACACTCCGCAAAGAGGCTGCGGGGAGATGACAAGCTCCCATTTATCTGCTTACGCTTCTGGTCAGGATTTTCCACCCTGCCGCTGCTGGGATTGTCCGGCCCTGTGGATTTTGGTTGGGCCACTGAATCTCCTCTTGTGGGTCCCGCCACAATGGGGCTTGAAAATCTCAGCCTCTGTTTAAACAGAGGGACATGATAATGAGGTGACTCTCCTTTCAATATTTGCTTCCACACAGTTTGGATAACTGATGATTATTAATGCTTTGGTTCGGTGGTCAAGCCAGTGTCTTCCGGATCAAGAAGATTAAGGATTCAAGCCCCACTTCAGCACCCAGAGCACAAAATCTAATGCAGTATTTAGGTGTATTGCATTGTCAAGGAGTGCTGACTTTTGGAAGTAATGTTAAACTGAGGCCCTCTCTGCCTCATGGATATAAAATATCCCATGGTCTATTCAAAGAAGAACCAAGGAGTTTTCCTGACCCTTGGCCGATATTTACCTTTCAACCAACACCCAAAATAGCTGGATAAACTCAACAAGTCTATCTGTGGAAGGAGAAACACAGTTAATGTTTCAAGTCCATATGACCCTTAAACAGAACAAAAACAGAACTGGCCATTATCTCCTTGAAGTTTTTGGGAGCTTGCTTTGCACAAACTAAACTTCTTCCGCATTACAACAGTGCCCACACTTGGCAAGGTTATTGACTGGAAAACACTTTGTAACATCCTGTGGTCTTGAAAGGTATTATAAAAATGCAAATTATTTTTTATTTTGTTGGAGCTATGTTCTGATTGGGTTGCAGACAGTGAGGGACCAACACATGGTCCAACACAGCATATGACCCCAAGCCATATGAAAACCTTTGGAAAGCACAAATCAATAAGATGCAGTCATGTTTTACAACTTGATGTCTAAAGCTGTGACGGGAATGCCAATTACTCATTGCGTGTGGTTAGCACGATCAAGTTGTACTTACAAGTAGATTTTTTAAAAGCACAATGGTCAGTATTAGAGGGAGAGACTGAACATGCAGGAGAAAGACGAGAGCTCAGTTGTCACTGGTGCATTGAGTCTCATAGGTTAGGCAAGTTGTAAAATATTTGAGCCTCTGCTGAGTAAGCTAGCCTCACTCAGAGAGTAACAGGGCAATAGCAGGGCTACAAATGGCACTGATAGTGCCCTGGCCTATAGGAAGAGGACTTAAAAAATCAGTCTGGATTAATGAGGTTGACGGCTATTCAATGACTCTTGTTCATGAATATATGCATTTGAATATCAGCCAAGTGGAAGATTGAACATAACTTTGATGTTAAAATAGGTTGACAAAGGTCACCATCGAGACTTACACACATGAAGAATGGACACTTGAGTGGCTCCTATGAAATGTAACTCATAATGAGAGAGGGTGGCATGGTGGCACAGTGATCAGCATAGCAGCAGGGATCGGGATTCAATTCTCACCTTGGGTGACTATGTGGAGTTAGTACGTTATCCCCGTGTCTGCATGGGTTTCCTCCTGGTGCTGCAGTTTCTTCACAGTCCAAAGATGTGCAGGTTAGGTGAGGTTCTGGGGATGGTGCAGGGGTGTGGACTTGGGTAGAGTGCTCGTTTGGAGATTTGGTGCACTCTCGGTGTGCTGAATGGCCTCCTGCAGTGTAGGGATTCTATGATTCTAAGAGGAGGTGAAAATCTGCTGGAATGGGTTGGAGGAGTGGCTCTTATTTTCTCTTAACCACATTGTCAAGTGCCACTTACAGCGCAACATGGGCTGAAGATGTGAAGGTCACATGTTGCACGCAGAGTGCATGTGAAACTTCAACAACTTGACAATCCACTGCAACCCAGTAACAACATCAGATTGTGTGCCTCCATCTGTCTCTCATGTCTAATTAAGATGATAAAAGATATTGACAAAGTAGACGTAGAGTGATGTTTCCTCTTGTGGAACAATCTAGAACGAGAGGTCATAGTTTTAGGATAAAGGGTAGCAGGTCTAAAACAGAGATGAGGAGAAATTACTTCTCTCAAAGGGTCATGAATCTGTGGAATTCACTACCACAGAGTAGGGTGGATGCTGGGACAGCGAGTAAATTTAAGGGGGAGATAGACAGATTTTTAATTCGTAATTGGTTGAAGGGTTATGTAGAATGGACAGGAAAGTGGAATTGAGGCCAAGATGAGATCAGCCATCATCGTATTGAATAGCGCAGCAGGCTTGAGGGGCTAAATTACCTACTCCTGCTCCTAGTTCTTATGTTCGTGTCACTGCATCTCTAAGGTTTCTTTCACTTGCTGTTAACTGCGGATAGTACTCACACATTTACACCCACCCACATTCTCTCACCACCAATGGTTACTGTGAAAATTAGGTCTAACATCTTTTCGCAGTTTGTTTACCTCAGCCTGGTCCATACTTAACATCCAACTCATAATGAAGTATCTTGCGCTTCACTTGTCCATCTAAACAGATTATAAATAGCAGCACTGTTCCAGAGAAAGCTATGCTAGCTTCACTTCAAATGAACTGTATTCTCACAGTCTCCTGGGACTGGATGTTGAATGTCAGAAATAGGCCAGTAGACTGGTCTCCTCGTGGCCAGATCCTGCACTGAGAAAGGTTCTCACCACAATTGTCTGAAACTGAGCCAGCATCATACAGAAAATGCTGGGAGTCAGCTCAGGGTGTAGATGGCAGTGATTCAACAGCAGGATGCTCATTTGGGGGTAGTTGGGGAGTGGGGGGGTGCGGGGAAATAGAGAAGACAGAATATAATGTGTGCTTTACAGTAAAGCTGTCTGTGATAGGGGTGACAGGGGTCGATTTAGTTCAGTTGGCTGGACAGCTAGTTTGTGATGCAGAGCAAGGCCAGTAGCGAGGGTTCGATTCCCGTACCGTCTGAGGTTATTTATGAAGGCCCCGTCTTCTCAACCTTGCTCATCACCTGAGGTGTGGTGACCCTCAGGTTAAATTACCACCAGTCAGCTCCCTCTCAAAGACGAAAGAGGCCTATGGTCATTTGGGACTATGGCGAGTTTACTTTATTTTTATCTGTGAACTGACTTTCAAAGCAGAAAGATTCAAAGTTTAGGAAGTCACCACCTCTGACATGTTCTGAGAGGGTACATCATTTCCCGAACATTGGTAGCACAAACCCTTGCTGTTAATTCAGCAAAATTCTTATCAGGTGCTTCATTCTGGGTTTTTTTGTGTTTGTTTTAGCAGTCAGAACAACTGGGCTGTGGAAAGATGAAACATAATAAGTGATTTTTTACTACATTACAGTTTAATTTATTGTTAATGTAGAGAAGGGGATAAAGAGCTGCCTCAGAATCGTTGCCTGCCTGGATGAGTTTCGTTTTCAAGGAATTTACTTTGCACCCACTTAAAATGTACTGGGGTTACAGGATATATTTCAGAAAAATAAACATCATTAGAACAGTAAATAGGGGTAATAGTAGAATCAAAAAGCACGCTCATCTTCCTTTGTGAGGAATTGTGAGACACAAGCCTAGGTTTTCTGTTACCAGTGGAGTTTATTGCTGAATGGCTAAAACCTGCTCAAACAGAAGTGTGCTGTTTATATGCAATTTTCCAAGGTTAGTGCATCTGACCATTTTCAGAAGCAGATTTGGATAAGTGCAGGACACACACTAATGGCAGGAATGTAAAATTGGATGCAAGTAAAATTTAATGGAGAGGGAACAATTAAATGAGAGAGCATCAAAATGGCAGGGAGGGGGGTGGCTGCGGTACAAAGAAATTAAAAGACCTTCAGGAAGCGTGCAGTGGAAATTTCAATCCATGGGTCGAGGTTCAGTGTTAATTTTCTGCACGTCTATACTTCTATGTGCCCTGTCTTATGGTTGCGAATGAGGGTAGTGCTGCATGGAATGCTCATAAGGTGATGTCTTTCTGTCCTGCACCATGACCTATAGGTCATTATTCGAGAATGATTGCAAGCATTGGGTCCCAGATATCCACCACGGTCACTAGATGAGGCCAGTCCTATGCTGCATGGCTGCTGCAGCAGATGGCACAGCACATTGTAAAATCAAGTTTCCCACATTCTGTGCCATATGTCAGGACCAAGAGATATGGCTGTTGCTCTTTTGGCTGGTCATGATTGACTGACGGTTATCATCCTAGAGTGCCTTCTTAGATATGCCTCTCAAAGCATGACATAACTGTGATTAGAACATTTCTGAAGAAGTATCCAACATTCTAGTTAATCAAGCACTCATAAACCTTAGCAATTCCACCATGGCAGCACGGTAGCATATTGGGTAGCACTATGGCTTCACAGTGCCAGGGTCCCAGGTTTGATTCCCGGCTTGGGTCACTGTCTGTGTGGACTCTGCACGTTCTCCCCATGTCTGTGTGGATTTCCTCCGGGTGCTCCGGTTTCCCCCCACAAGTCCCAAAAGACGTGCTACTAGGCAATTTGGACATTCTGAATTCTCCCTCTGTGTACCCGAACATGCACTGGAATGTGCCGACTAGGGGGTTTCCGCAGTAACTTCATTGCAGTGTTAATGGAAGCCTACATGTGACAATAAAGATTATTATTGTTAAACTCACTGCATGCACTGGGAAGTAAACTCTCCTGCAGATGTGAGTGTTGGAAGCTGAACCCTGCTCCCCTCTCCTTTCCCATTTGTGGCACACAGCGTACAAATTTTCCAGCAGAATGGGACTCATGTATGCTTTCTCCCCAGGGCTGCCCATGATGGTTCGGGTGTCCATTAAAGTGGTGCATAACCTTAAAATTGGAGGTAGGACATTCAGGGCTGATGCCAGGACCCTATTCTTCCCACAAAGGACAATGGAAATCTGAAATGCTATCCCAAGGTTGGGTCAGGTGAAAATTTCAAGACTGTGATTGATAGATTGTTGTCAGGTAAAAGTTATCAAATGATAAGGAACCAATGTGAAATGGAGGTGAGATACAGATCAGCTATGTTGTAATAAGGCTTGAGGAACTGAGTATCTTCTATAACTTTTGGCTCTGATAAGACTGTTGGGTCAGGAGCCAACAATGTTTAAATTCCCCCAAAACAACTGAGGTCCAATTGTATAATAGTAGGAAAGATTTTATGGCTGCATTGTACTGACTTGTAGCTTTAAAACTCTCGCTCCTGATTCAGTTTGGGTCAAGATACTTTAGGTTTGACTATGAGTTAGCTTGACCTTATTTCAAGATGGCAGGCGCGGTAGGGAGGTACCTCGGGTAATATTGGAAAGAGATGCCTCAGATGGTAAGGAAGATGCTGAGCTGGACAGAGAAAGTGAGCTCAGAAGAAAACTTTCAGGCAGGTGATGGTCACAGAATAAAAGGTTTCGGGTTCAGGATTGTAAAAGTCAAGTTTAGAACAGATGTCAGGAAACATTTCATTATGCAGAGTAGTCAGCAGCTGGAATGAGTTGTCAGGTAAAATAATTGAGACCTGGAGGCCAAACCTATTTAAGAAACAGCTAGATCTTGGAATGGGAAGGCAGCAGAGTGTGCATTCTGGAAAGATGTGGTCAAATGAGCTGGAGGCTTCATGTCAATTTACCTTATGATGGTAACCAGGAATCAAACATGAGGAAATGGTGCAGTGTTGACACTTATTTTAAAATCATCCCTCAGTATACACACTCCTTCATTTAAAAGAAAATCCTCAATGTTGCGGATAATGATTGACTGAGGGTGGAAATTCATATTTGACTTTTGTGTTGCATGATTTATTATTGTTCCCTGTGACATGTTAGAGGAGCTCCATTAGATGATGCTGCAATCATTCTGTGAAAAAGAATCTATCAAGAAACAAAGGCCTATTCACAAAGGCCAAGTCACAATCTAAACATTGGACATAGGCTCCTACTGTGAAATGGAAAAGGAGATTTTGCCAGCCAGTTTACGAAGTCTCATTCAACTTTGGGGAATCTTCATGTAGGACCCAGATGGAGGCCATAGCTCAGTGGTACTGAACCGCTAATGTTTTTCACAGCTACTGGCTGTCTCAAAGTGCTTTACAGCCAACAACGTACTTTTGAAGCATCATCTCTGTTGTGATGCAGAATACACAGCAGCTAATTTGCACAAAAACAATGTGATAATGATAAGATCATCTGTTTTAATGATGTTGATTGAGAGATAAATATTGGTCAGGAGACGGGGGATAAACCCTCTGCTCTTCTTCAACTACGTGTCACAGGATGTTTCACAGCTACCCGAACAGACAAACGTGACCTTGGCTTACCATCTCATCCAAAAGACAGCACCTCCAACACTGCTGCACTTCCTTAAAATCTCAGTCATGACTTTTATGTTGAAGCCTTGAAGTGGGCCTTGAACCCAGAGCCTTGTGACACAGAGCCAAGAGTGTTCGTAACTGAGCCACATCTGCCTGGTAACTGTGAGTTTGAGTCCTACTCCAGAGACTTGAGCACAAATCTAGGCAGCACAGTGCTGAGGGAGTGCTACATTGTTGGAAGTGGTGTCTTAAAAAAGGGATGCCAAACTGGGGCCACATCAGTCCGCTCAGGGGGAGGCAAAGGAATCCACAGGTGTATTTTGATGGAGGAGATTTCCCCCTTGAGTCCCGGCCAATATTTACTTCCCCAACCAGCCTCACTATAAAACATTTTGCCCGGTCTCTATCACATTGCTATTTCTGGGAGACTGCTGTGTGCACATTGTCTATGTGATTTCCATGTTACAACAGCGACTACACTTCAAATGCACTTCATTGGCTGTGAAGCACCTCATAATACCCTGAGATGCGTTCACTAGAAGAGTTTAGCAGAATTAATGGTTCATTCTTTGACTTGCTCCTCCAGGTTAATCTCATTCGAAAATCCCAGACCTGGGCCAATGTTCACAATATCGCTCAGCCGATATTGCTGACAGAGGAGAATAGGCTAGAAAGGAACTGAAATGCTTTCTTCCGCTTTTAAGCAAAAGGGTCATTAATTTTTAAACAGTGAGAAGAACTGAGCAGACATCAAGCAAAATCAAAATAACTGCAACTGTCAGAAAACAATAAATTCAATTGGTAGCTTTATAACTTCTTTTTACTGTAGACTATTAGTCTCTAAACAGCAGGCAATAACTGTATCGAAGCATTTGATATAAAATGAGCATTAAAAATAATTTTATTTTCTCATTAAAGATTCATCAGCTTCTACACACATAGTATTTTCTAGGTAACATTATTGACCAGCCTCTGCTTCCTTCCTGTGGCAGCCATTTTGGTCACCTCCATACTGTCCCCTTTTGTCCCAACTCTGCTCCACAATAACTTTCCTGTGATTCCTCTGCATGCCATTCTTCATCAGCCATCCACCTATACAAGGACAGGTATCTTCCCACTGTGTCCTCCATTAATCTGCTTTTTCCTTTATTACTCCCTGCATGGTGGATCCCTTTACAATAATGATCCAGAGAATGTGAGTCAAATCCCACCTATACAGTTTGAGAATTTGAATTAAGTTTTTTTTTTTAAAGTCTGAAAATATGAAGCTGAATATCAGGAAAAAATGGATCATGAAGCAGTCAGATTTTCAGAAAATCACAACTGGTTCACTAATGACCTTTATGGAGGAAAAAAGGCCTTCCTTACCATGTTCAGCCTATGGGTGATAGCGGCGAACTGGGAGGGGCAGACAAAATACAACAGTTGGCCAACCCACTGCCTTCCCACCCACGCCCAACCTAGCTACCATATTGTTGGCAGCAGGCTTGCCCTGACTCCGCACAGTCAGTGACCCAAGCCGAGAATCGAACCTGGGACCCTGGAGCTGTGAAGCAACTGTGCTAACCACGTTACTACCGTGCTGCCCTTATGGTATTGACATGAAGTAGTTCTTATGCCAAGCATAAATACATTGAAGGGAAAGCTAGATAAGTGCATGAAAGAGAAAGGAACAGACATTACGCTCATAGGAT
This sequence comes from Scyliorhinus torazame, assembly GCF_047496885.1. Taxonomy (NCBI): domain Eukaryota; kingdom Metazoa; phylum Chordata; class Chondrichthyes; order Carcharhiniformes; family Scyliorhinidae; genus Scyliorhinus; species Scyliorhinus torazame. Next base: position 162,710,076 of record NC_092716.1, read on the forward strand.
GGGCATGGCGTAGGGTGGTGGAGTGGAGCGCACAGACAAGCAGAGTGCAGATGGGTTGACTGACTTGTTTCCATGCTATAATTACCGAGGCTGATCACCACCTTAAGGAAGAGGATTGTCCACACCCTCAAAATGAATAAAAAGTTACCCATCTCCCTTTCTGCAATTCTCTTTATGTTCCTCTTTTCATTTGCTCTCCGACTCCAAGGAGAACGTACTCTTGAATATTGCCAGTCCTGGCCTCCTCTGCCTTGGCAGATCATCACGAAAGCTGCTCTGTGACAGTACATAGGTAAGTCCTCCTGTCAGATGTCCCTCTCGACTCTGCAACTCGACTTGTGTGGTTTTAGAAGTAATAGCTTATCTCTCACATTCTTTACAGATGTGTGGAATGGATGAGAACTGTTCATTGCTAATTGATTAAACTCTTCTAAAAAGTTGAATAATTTGCTGAGATTAAATCTTGAATGAATATAATTAGGCACCGGAGGTGGAGGGGGTGATTGAATAGTTCCTGGTGTACTGATGTTTTGCAATCAGTACACAGTAAGTATATTGGGAATGTGTTTAGCTCATGGCTTACTAGGGAGTCACTGGAACAGAGGATTAGAGCAAAATAATCAAATTCAATCACATGCGGGAATACAAAACGGAAAATGATTTAAAAAAAAACATAATTTATTGGATTTAAATTTTTTAAATTGGAACTGTAGTAACAGGAATGGAAACCTAAAGCCTAAGGAACTGGCGGCACTCTAGGCTCTACACCGACTTTTTAGTTCTTGGCTTGATGTCGAGTTATGCCACTTTCGATAGAGGTTTTGAAATTCTCGTATTTGCGTTTAAATTCCACCCCCCCCCCCCATGTCTTTTTCAACTGCCGTAACCTCCTGCAGCCCTACACACATAACTGACCTCTGCATTCTCTGAACTCTGGCCTTTTCAGTATCTTTCAGTTCCTTCTTTCTACCAAAGGTGGCCATACCGTCAGCCCTCAAGACCTTAAGGACTGGAATTCCCTTTCTAAACCTTTTCACTTCTTTGTCTTTCTCTCCTTCATACAGAGACTCCTTAAAGTCCACCCCTTTGGCCCAGCCTTTACTACACCCCGTATTTAATCAGGATCTTGTCTGTCGGTAGGAGTCCTGGCGAAAGCCCCACATCACCTCCTTTGGGGAAAGCCCGCCGAATGAAGCATTTAACTTGGCAAGCCTTCCCAGCGATCAAGGACCATGGGGGTGAAATCAGAAGCCATCAGCTGTCATTGCAGGTAGTGCCACTAGGGCTACTGCTGGCAATGCACCCATCCTGAGCCTCAGGATTGCTGAGGGACCAGGGCCATAGATAATGTTTGCGGGTGTGATGGTGGTGTGGGGGGGGTGGGGGGGGGGAAGGTTCACATGATGGGGGAGTAGCGAAACAAGGGCGCGATAGCTGTTTTCAGAGAATAGAGAATACTCTCCCGCCTTTTCGCTACTGTGTCCCTTGATCACTGAGTGTCTTTGATTGAGGGACACTGCCTGACACCCCCCCCCCCGCCCCCCCCCCGCCCATCCGGGAAGCCCCCAGGAAATGCTGCAACGGTTTGCTGTTCGTGTTTCCCACGTGGGGACTCCCCTGTCTGCCACTGGTTGAATAACGTGGGAGGAGGCCACAAAGTGAGCATTAATTGGTCACTTAGGATCTTCAATCGGTGGTCGGGCATGAATGTCAACTCGAGCCTTCCCGCTGCAGATTTGATGAAAGTAGAGGTGGGGAGGCGATGGGATCACCACACTAAATTTCATCCATGGCTGGCATTCCCACTCAGCACTGATGGAACGTATTGTTGTTGGAAAGTGTTATTTGTGGAGGTCTTGTGAGCCTGTTAAAAGCTCCAGTTGAAGCTGGTTGTGGTAGACCGTATTATATGTATTACGGTACCTGTGTTGGAGGTACTACTGTATTAGAGAAACATGGGTAAATCCCTGTCTGCTGGCTCTGCCCAGTGAACGGTATAAAGAGGTGTTCACCCCGGCTGCAGCCATTTTCTGTTACGAGCTACTGGGGAACACATCTTGTCTAATAAAGCCTTCGATTATTCTCTAATCTCGCTTTCGCAATAATTGATCGTGCATCAATTTATTAGACAAGATATTGAAAGATGGAGTTCCGTATCAAGCCGGACCGTCTGCAACTGAGCCTCCACGCTGCAAACGTTTCGGCCACCTTTGATCACTGGCTGGCTTGCTTCCAGAGCTACATCAGGACGTCCATAGACCCACACACGGAGGACCAAAAGTTACAGATCATCTACTTGAGGGTGAGTCCCGAAATGTTTCCACTCATCAGGGACGCGCCTAACTACGCTGAAGCTATGACACTGCTGAAAGGGCATTATATTCGCCCGCTGAACCAAGTATATGCTAGACATCTTCTGGCCACCAGACGCCAAATCCCGGGGGAGCCCCTGGACGACTTGTACCGCGCCCTGCTAGCCCTCGGTAGGAACTGCGACTGTCGGCAAGTTTCGGCTACCGAGCACACTGAACTTTTAATTCGGAATGCCTTCGTCACAGGCATGCTGTCCACACAGATCCGCCAGAAGGAGATGCACTAGATCTTAAGGAGGCTAGGAGACTCGTGAACTCTTTAGAGTTGGCCTCCCGTAATGCCCAAGTGTACGCCCCCGGCAGCACGGCACCCCCATGGACAGTGTGGACCCCACCTGCTTTAGACCCGACCTCATCCTCCAATTTACCGCAAGCCTGCGCCTCACGGCAGCCGGTCAACCCCGGGGGGCCCAGATGCTACCTTTGTGGGCAGACCAAACACCCCCGGCAACGCTGCCCAGCCCGATCAGCGACGTGCAATGGATGCAGTAAGAAGGGTCACTCTGTGGCGGTATGCCAGGCCCGGTCGGCCGCCGCTGTCTCCGCACACCCCGCAGGCGACCCGGTCCCGCCATCATTCTCCCCCTCGCAAGCCATGTGCGGCCCGTGATCGCCGCCATCTCGGACTCCGCAGGCCGCATGCAGCCCGTGGGGGCCGCCATCTTGTCCAACAACTGCCATGTGCGACCCATGGGGGCAGCCATCTTGGACGGCGCCGCAGGACCCCGACCCGACTGGCCGTTTATTGCCTGCTGCGACCTCCTTCACCGCTGTTCAACCCGGGGCCTCCCAGCATCTGCCTCATCTTGCATCCATTACTCTGGACCAGTCTCGGCCACGGAACCTCACGACTGCGACGATGACGGTGGAACTCAATGGGCACAAGACGTCCTGCCTTTTCGACTCCGGGAGCACGGAGTGCTTTGTTCACCCCATCATACAAGTGGATAGCACAGTGGCTTCACAGCACCAGGGTCCCAGGTTCAATTCCCCGCTGGATCACTGTCTGTGTGGAGTTTGCACGTTCGTCCCGTGTCTGAGTGGGTTTCCTCTGGATGCTCTGGCTTCCTCCCACAGTCCAAAGACGTGCAGGTTAGGTGGATTAGAACATGGAACATTACAGCGCAGTACAGGCCCTTCGGCCCTCGATGTTGCGCCGACCTGTGAAACCACTCTAAAGCCCATCTACACTATCCTTATCGTCCATATGTCTATCCAATGACCATTTGAATGCCTTTAGTGTTGGCGAGCCCACTACTGTTGCAGGCAGGGCATTCCACACCCTTACTACTCTCTGAATAAAGAACCTACCTCTGACATCTGTCTTATATCTATCTCCCCTCAACTTAAAGCTATGTCCCCTCGTGCTAGACATCACCAACCGAGGAAGAAGGCTCTCACTGTCCACCCTAGCCAATCCTTTGATCATCTTGTATGCCTCAATTAAGTCATCTCTTAACCTTCTTCTCTCTAACGAAAACAGCCTCAAGTCCCTCAGCCTTTGGCCATGATAAATTGCCCTTAGTGTCCAAAAAGGTTATTGGGTTGCAGGGTTAGGGTGGAAGTGAGGGCTTAAGTGGGTCGGTGCAGACTCGATGGGCCAAATGGCCTCCTTCTGCACTGTATGTTCTATGTTCTATCACGGTAAGGCGCTGCTCCCTCACGGTACACCCCGTTAAGCAGAAAGTCTCCCTGGCCTCCAGATCCCATTCTGTGGAAATCCGGGGGTACTGCATTGTGAACCTCACTGTCCAGGGCATAGAGTTTAACAATTTCCGACTCTACGTCCACCCCCACCTCTGCGCTGCTGCACTCCTGGGCCTGGACTTCCAGTGCCACCTCTGGAGCCTGACTTTTAAATTCAGCGGACCCATACCCCTCCTCACCGTCTGCGGCCTCACGACTCTTAAGGTCGACCCGCCTTCCCTGTTTGCGAACCTCACCCCGGATTGCAAACCCATCACTACCAGGAGCAGACGGCAGAGTATCCAGGACAGGACCTTCATTAGGTCGGAAGTCCAACGGCTGTTGAAGGAAGGCATCAGCGAGGCCAGCAACAACCCCTGTAGAGCCCAAGTGGTAGTTGTAAAAGTGGTAGTTGTAAAGACCGGGGAGAAGCACAGGATGGTCATCGACTACAGTCAGACCATCAACCGGTACATGCAGCTCACTGCTAACCCCTCCCACGCATATCAGATATGGTCAATCAGATTGCAGAGTACCGGGTCTTCTCCACAGTGGACCTAACGTCTGCCTACCACCAGCTCCCCATCCGCCAATACACTGCTTTCGAAGCAGATGGCCGGCTTTTTCACTTCCTTAGGGTCCCCTTCGGTGTCACTAATGGGGTCTCCGTCATCCAACGGGAGATGGACCGAATGGTTGACCGGTACGGATTGCGGGCCACCTTCCCATACCTAGATAATGTCACCATCTGCGGCCACGATCAGCAGGACCACGACGCCAACCTCCGCAAATTTCTCCATACTGCCAAACTCCTTAATCTCACTTATAACAAGGAGAAATGCGTGTTCAGCACCGATCGCCTAGCCATCCTTGGCTACGTAGTGCAGAATGTAGTAATAGGGCCCGACCCGGACCGCATGCCCCCCCTTATGGAGTTCCCTCTTCCCCGCTGCCCCAAGGCCCTGAAACGATGCCTGGGGTTTTTCTCTTATTATGCCCAGTGGGTCCCCAATTACACGGACAAGGCCCGCCCACTAATCCAATCCACAGTTTTTCCCCTATCGGCTGAGGCCCGCCAGGCCTTCAACCGCATCAAAAATGAAATGAAATGAAAATGAAAATTGCTTATTGTCACAAGTAGGCTTCAAATGAAGTTACTGTGAAAAGCCCCTAGTCGCCACATTCTGGCGCCTGTTCGGGGAGGCTGGTACGGGAATCGAACCGTGCTGCTAGCCTGCCTTGGTCTGCTTTAAAAGCCAGCAATTTAGCCCAGTGTGCTAAACCAGCCCCATCAAGGCGGACATCGCAAAGGCTACGGTGCACGCTATCGATGAGTCCCTCCACTTCCAGGTCGAGAGCGACGCATCGGACGTAGCTCTGGCGGCCACACTCAACCAGGAGAGCAGGCCGGTGGCCTTCTTTTCCCGCACCCTCCATGCCTCTGAAATCCGACACTCCTCTGTCGAAAAGGAGGCCCAGGCCATTGTAGAAGCTGTGCGGCATTGGAGGCATTACCTGGCTGGCAGGAGATTCACGCTCCTCACTGACCAACGGTCGGTTGCTTTCATGTTTAGTAATACGCAGCGGGGCAAGATAAAAAATGATAAGATCCTGAGATGGAGGATCGAGCTCTCCACCTACAATTATGAGATTTTGTATCGTCCTGGGAAGCTCAACGAGCCTCCTGATGCCCTATCCCGCGGTATATGTGCCAGCGCACAAATGGACCGACTCAGGACCCTACACGATGACCTCTGCCACCCAGGGGTCACCCGGTTCTTCCACTTCATCAAAACCCGCAACCTGCCCTACTCTATAGAGGAGGTCAGGACCGTCACCAGAAACTGCCAAATCTGCGCAGAGTGCAAGCCGCACTTCTACCGGCCAGATAAAGAACACCTGGTGAAGGCCTCCCGCCCCTTTGAGCGCCTCAGTATGGACTTCAAAAGGCCCCTCCCCTCCACCGACCGCAACACGTACTTTCTGAACGTGGTCGATGAGTTCTCCTGGTTCCCTTCGCCATTCCCTGTCCCGACATGACTGCTGCCACCGTCATTAAAGCGCTCCACAGTATATTTACGCTGTTCGATTTCCCCACCTACATACACAGCAATAGGGGGTCCTCCTTTATGAGTGATGAGCTGCGTCAATTCCTGCTCAACAAGGGCATTGCCTCAAGCAGGACGACCAGCTACAATCCCCAGGGAAACGGGCAGGTGGAGAGGGAGAACGGGACGGTCTGGAAGGCCATTCTGCTGGCCCTACGGTCTAGAACTATCCCGGTCTCCCGCTGGCAGGAGGTGCTCCCCGATGCACTCCATTCCATATGGTCACTCCTGTGTACCACAACTAATGAAACCCCCCATGAACATCTTCATGTTTTTCCCAGGAAGTCCACCTCCGGGACATCACTCCCAACATGGCTGGCAGCTCCTGGACCCGTCCTGCTCCGGAGACATGCGCAGACCCATAAGTCTGACCCATTGGTCGAGAGGGTCCACCTTCCTCATGCTAACCCGCAGTACTCCTACGTGGCACGCCCCGACGGGCGCCAGGACACGGTCTCCCTCCGGGATCTGGCACCCGCTGGATCCCCACCCATGATCCCCTCACCAACCCCTCCACACGAACCGTTCTTCTTTGCCCCACCCACTTCCCCACCAGCGCACCTCACCGCAGCCCCCGCCCCAGGAGGATCCGTCCTCCCACTGGTTCCACACGGAGGTAACGAAGCAGAGGATTGCACACTCCCGGAGACGAAAATGCCTGAGTCGGCGCCTGCATCACCACCGAGACTACGACGGTCACAGAGGACCATCATGGCCCTCGATCGATTGATTTCTTTGTTGTAATTGTTACTGTGGTTATTATTGTTCCTGTTAAAGGCTTTGCCACCACCCCCGCTGGACTCTTTTTTCAACAGGGGATGAATGTGGTAGAGCGTATTATATGTATTACGGTACCTGTGTTGGAGCGACTACTGTATTAGAGATACGCGGGTAAATTCCTGTCTGCTGGCTCCGCCCAGTGGACGGTATAAAGAGGTGTTCATCCCCGGCTGCAGCCATTTTCTATTACGAGCTGCTGGGGAACACATCTTGTCTAATAAAGCCTTTGATTATTCTCTAATCTCGCAATAATTGATCGTGCATCACTGTTACTGTTGGAACCTTATTGGAATGAAATCATCTGAACCAGCATTATGAAATTTTACACTGCTTCCCTTGCTGCACGACATTAGAACAGCTCACGCTTATATAATCCTGTTCACAGAATGTTCAATGTTTTCACAGGGATGACACAGAGTTCGCTGCCATCCACAAGCAAAAGGAAAAGAGCTTGCCAAACATTATTTCCCCTTCAAAACTCTGCAGGGAGCAGTATAGACTTAAAAAGTGGTGATGTGTCCGAGATAAACACAGTTTAGCCAAGTATGGACGTGTGTGTCTGTGTTTGTGTACATGTGTCTGTGTGCGTGCATTCTCTTGTCGACTATGTATGTACTGTGTACGTTCCCTTGGCTGCAGAAAACTACTTTTCACTGTACTTCGGTACAGTTCTATGTTCTATGTGACAATAAATATCAATCAATCAATGTGTGCTTGTGTGTCTATGTCTATGTGTCTGTGAGACTGTGTGTGTCTATGTATGTGTTTGTGTGTATGTCTATGTATGTTTGTGTGTATATATGTTTGTGTATGTGTCTGTGTGTATGTATGTGTTGGTGTATGTATGTGTTGTATGTATTTGTGTGTCTGTATGTGTTTGTGTGTCTGCATTTGTGTGTCTTTATGTATGTGTTTGTGTGTGTATGTGTTTGTGAGTGTGTATATATGTGTATGTTTGTGTGTATGCATGTCTGTGTGTTTGTGCATGTGTGTGTATGTGTCTAGCTATAATTACTCTGAGACCAAAGACTGTTTTTTTCCTCTTGGCCACTCAATTCAAAACGCCCCACCTGAATCTGATTCTCTTCAGTTTGCTCACTCGTGCTCTAAGCCATGTAAACACAGGAAGCAGACAAGAGATGCCGCGGAGATGGAACATTATGTTCTCTGTGCAGTCCTGATAGTAACGGCACACAAACCCTTTCAGGGCGTCTGCACTGACAGTCAGCCAGCAGGCAAAACATCGACTGCAAACATTGCACACAACACCGTGCACATTCTCTCAGGCCGGAATAAGTCTGATGTAAACTTTAATTTGCTGTCTGCATGTTTTTTTTGTGGGTGGTGGGGTTTCTAATAGTTTAATTACATGTCAGTAAAATACATTTTCAAAATACCCAGTTCGGCTTTTTCATACAGCTGGAATTATTGATATTCTAGTACAAAAACAGCAGCCAAGCCCTCATGCCTGCCGCCCCCCACCCTTCCGCCTCCCACCATCCAAGCCATTCAAAACGCAGTTTGCTTGTTCAGGTGAAGCCGCTTCTGGTCGGGGCACTGAAGAAATCTTTTAAAGGGCCATTGTCTTCATGGGAAAGGCTTGGCAAACCTCGTTCTACGTTTGCAAACAAAACCAGCTAATGAATTAATTTGCATAATTACAGTGTCATTATGGCATCACGTTACACCCTGTGCTCTCAGGCATTGAAATTATGCAAATTACACCCGAATGTTTGCAAATTCAGAAAAAAAGACCTAAAAGGTTTTTTTTAACAATAAACCATGCCCCTTTAATTAAAGATACAAGTTGATTAAAAGTACAAGTTTGTTTTAACACCTCTGCGAAGTGCCTTAGGATATTTTTCAATGTGAAAAGCCTGTATAAAAGTAAGGTTTTGTTGATTATTGTGGTTTCCCATAAACACCTATCTTCAAGTAAAAGACACGGCCCCATAAAAGTTGACAATTCAAAAGCAACGGCACAGAGGCCTGTGACACGCAAAAGCAAATCATTTGATTGAGAATGTAATGGCCATGTCCTTGGAACATAAGCAGAGGACATACCCATTTTTTGGGTCATAATGGAGTGAAAGTTAATCTGAGACAGTCTCTCTTCCCATTATTTCCAATGTTGCAGGCATTCCGCTTCTACCCCAGAGAGTGGTGGACCTCAGGAACAAACTGCCATTTTGTGCAGTTGCTGCCATCTGATTTTCTTCAAGCAAGTCACACGGATTCAAAACATTAGGTGCAATGTTCCAGTCCCTGCGCCCCTTCCCCTCCCCCACCGCCCTGTGATGGTTTAATGGTGGGCGGGGGACAACAATGCAGTGGGAGCTGAAAAGTTACTTTATATTGCTGTCAGAAAATAACAGTGGGTTCTTCCCCACCCGCGCACCATGGTGAGTTGCGATTCCTCACCCCTCCTGGCGGGAAAACATATTGGCAGTGACCTGAAAAGGCTGCCTCTGGAATTCAAGATGGCGGCCTCCACCAACTGTAGACCCTGGAACATGTAGCAGTGGGTGGGGAGGGAGCATCTGTCAGGTGGATCTTCCAGCTTCATTGTCCGACAGTGCCTTTGAGGTCTATCATCCATCTTCTTTCTCCAGAGTGTTATTGGAGTCCACCTCTATATTCAATGGTCGGTTAGTTATGTCAGACTGCTTTCACAAACAGTGCTCGGATGAAATAATAATTGCTTATTGTCACAAGTAGGCTTCAATGAAGTTACTGTGAAAAGCCCATAATCGCCGCATTCCGGCGCCTGCTCGGGGAGGCCGGTACGGGAATTGAACCTGCGCTGATGGCCTTGTTCTGCATTACAAACCAGCTGTTTAGTCCGTTATCCTAATGATGGTGGGTGCAAGCCATTTAGTCCACCCCGCCATGCAAAATGTTGCAAAATCCACTCCCCGATGCACATTTAATCAGGCTGGGGGTCACACGATATGGGGCAAATTCTCAGTGGCCTTTAAGGGCAAAACACTCCCTGCCCCCACCCCTGCCACAGGAATTAGTCCCAGAACAGATAATTCCACTCATTAACTCTGTTTCTCTATCTGCACCGATGCTGCCAAACCCACTATCTGTTTCTGTCCTTTTGAGCAAGAGCTGGTCCTGTTTCTGGTTGGGGCAGGCATCACCTCGCACAAAATTCAGGGCAACAGTGAGCTCCATCACCTACTTTTTAAAAAAATATAAATTTAGAGTGGCCAAATCATTTTTTCCAATTAAGGGATAATTTAGCATGGCCAATCCACCTACCCTGCACATCTTTGGGGTATGGGGGCGAAACCCACGCAGACACGGGGAGAATGTGCAAACTCCACACAGACAGTGACCCAGAGCTGGGATCGAACCTGGGACCTCGGCGCCGTGAGGCAGCAGTGCTAACCACTGTGCCGCCCTCTCCGTCACCTACCTGAGCCGAAGAGGAATTTCCCAGCTTTTTCCCCCAAATTGGTCTGTGTTTTTAACTTGTTTTCTTTTTGCCCCTCGTAGGGGACTGTATGTTTTTGGATGAGGTGAAGACTGCATATATCGTGATGCACAAAATATCACAATATTGTGGGACAGGCTGAGTGGACCAGAGTTTCCCTTCTCAATTTTACATTCTATTCTTCTGCCTTCCCAACCCCTCTTCCCTCATTCCTCCTCAGTTGATGCAGACACTCTCCTTCCTCTGCAAAGGATAATGTTCCCAACTTTTTTCCTCCCCTCACTCACAAATCCTGGCTTCATGGTTTCTATCTTTCGCACCCCCTCCCTCTCTCATTACACCCCCCCAAAAAGCACAAATCATCTTCTCCTTTCTCTCTTCCCAAAAACACCGTGCTCATGTTTAAAATAAAAAATCTTTATTGTCACAAGTAGGCTTACATTAGCACTGCAATGAAGTTACTGTGAAAAGCCTCTAGTCACCACATTCCAGCGCCTGTTCGGGTACATGGAGGGAGAATTTAGAATGTCCCTAACAGCACGTCTTGCTGGACTTGTGGGAGGAAACCGGAGCACTCGGAGGAAACCCACACAGATATGGGGAGAACGTGCAGACTCCACACAGACAGTGACCCAAACTGGTACCCACTGTGCTACCATGCTGCCTTATCTTTCCGATCTTCCTTCCCTCCCAAACCGCTTCGCCACATTAAATTTCTACCTCCAGAGCGCTTTGCAACACTTCCTTGATTGTCTTGGAATTAAAGATTAATCTTTAAAAAGAGAGCTTTCATAAATAGCACCTTTCATGACCTCAGGACATCCAGAGCACTTCACAGTCAATTAAGTAAGGCTGACGTGCAGTCATTGCTTTAATATAGGAAATGTGGCAGACAATTCGTGCACAGCAAGTTCTCACAAACACCAATGAGCCAATGATCAGTTAATTAGTTACTGGGACTGTTGGTTGGATAAATAACTGACCTCTTTTTTCCAAAATCGTGCCATGGGGCTTTTTACATCTACTTGAGAGGAACTTGGCTTGATGTCTCATAGTTGACTGCACTGCTTGGAGTATTGGTCTAGGGCCTGAGCCCTCTCAAGGAGGCTTACTGCTTGGGCACTCAGGCTCCCCTTGTGATAATGGCCAATCCCACAGTAACACTCCCCATGCCCTCAGCAGCCACATCCTTCCCCCTTGCCGGGGCCTGCCTGAATGGCCCTGGTGGCCCCACCCCCTTCACCCCATTCCCTCGACCCCACATAGTTTACTGAAGGCGGCATCCATCCATTTGTCTCTCAGTTCAATGCAGTTCCAGGAGTGACCACCATTCTGGGTGGCACTGCAGGGACTGAAGAGCTGCTATCCCTCCAATAGGCCAACAGCTCTTGGAACCAGGCTCTCATCTCTTAAAGGGATAGGGGCCACAAAATAGCCCATTAGCTGCAAAATGGGTAGAAAATCTAGCCAGGGGGATAACCCAAAATACTGAGGTAGGGCTCCCTCTGGATTTCTGCCCATTTGTCCTAAATTGTCCAAACAGCAGAAATAGTTTATCTCTATCTATTCTATGTGTCCATGGCTGTAGTCCTTGAAGCAGTAGCAAGACTTAGGAAAGAGGGGTGCTGAAAGCTGAAACATAATTTGTTTAAAAATCCAGATTATCTGGCTATTTATCTCAATGGTCTTTGTGGGAGCTTGCTGTGCATAATTTGGTTCCTACAATTTCTTTTTTTTAAATAAATTTAGAGGACCCAATTCATTTTTTCCAATTAAGGGGCAATTTAGCGTGGCCAATCTGTCAACCCTGCACATCTTTGGGTTGTGGGGCCGAAACCCACGCAAACACAGGGAGAATGTGCAAACTCCACATGGACAGAAACCCAGTGCCGGGATCGAACCTGGGACCTCGGCGCCGTAAGGCAACAATGCTAACAACTGCGCCACCGTGCTGCCCGTGGTTCTTACAATTTTAAGTCCCAATAGCGACTACACTTCAAAAACGGCATATTAGGTGGGATTTTCCCGAACCTTGCAGCGTGTTTCCCAGTGGCTGGGGTGGCTTGTCATTGACCACTGGTAGGATTTTCCAGTCCCGCCTAAATCTGTGGTGTTTTGCATGGCTCATCTGTCCTGTCGCCAGGAACCCGCTGCGGGTGGGGGTGGGGGGTGGGGGGAGAGGTGCCACCGTTGGCAGGACCATCCAGAAAATCTAGTCCATTGTAAAGCACTTTAGGACATCCTGGGGACCTGAAAGGTTCCATATAAATGCAGGTCTGCCCTTATAATTTGAACTGCAATGATAATTTCTCTTTCTGTGGCGCCGAGGACGCGAGTTCAATCCCGGCCCCGGGTCACTGCCCGTGGGGAGTTTGTACATTTCCTTGTCTGTGAGGGTCTCACCCCACAACCCAAAGATGTGCAGGGAAGGTGGATTGGGCATGCTAAATTCACCTTTAATTGGAAAGAAATAATTGGGTACCCTAATTTTATAATTAAAAAAATAAATATCTTTCTGTGTATGTTCAAGGGGCCAAATGCATCTGGTGTAACATAAGATAGGTCATCCCGGCACCCAAGTTCCCTCCAAGCTGTGTGGAACCTAACAGCTTCCCACGCCCATTGAGCACAAGTCTGCCCCCTTTAAATTACTATGTTGCGTGGCCATGCGAAAAATTTGAAGGGGCCGTATGCTTAAACAAAACGCCCACACACTACAAAAAACAATTTGAGTGTATGTTGCCTAGCGTAGAACAGTTACGCAGCAAACTCACCAAACAAATTGTAATAAGCCTGCCGACAATGCTATTTATACAACACACCTTTTATGCAGTGGAAAAAAAAGATCTTCTAAGATGCTCCTTCACTTGCCCCCCAGCACTCTCTACTCATTCACATATACCACTGGTGGAGATACACTCTGGCTGGGTAGTATGTTTTGAGGGGTTTTATTTCTATCTCTCTCTCTCCCTAGCATATTGGCGTGTAATCAGATCCCAGTATGAACAAACCCTTTTTTTTGTCTCTCGCAAATGCTCTATTCCGTGATCTAGGCGATGGGAGCTTACTTTTTTGCTGCAGTCACAACGAAAGAACATTGTGCAGCTTCCTGTTTGAAGAGGAGGACTGCGTGTTCTTGATCTGCTAAAACCACATCCTACTTTGCACATGACCTGCGCATGCCAATGCTATCACGGCAGCTGTTCAGTGAATTCTGGCAAAATGCTTTGCATAGAAAAAATAATAAAAACTGCCAGCCATACTCATGTGAGGGCGGGGGGGTGGGGGGGGGGGGGTTATGGTTAGGGGTGGCGAAAATAGTTTTGCCCTTCAAACCATGAGGGAGCTGGATGGAGCCAATAGAGAGAAACTGTTCCCACTCGTGAAAGGATCGAGAATGATAGGGCACACATTTAAAGTAATTTGCAAAAGAAGCAAATATGATGTCAGAAAATGCTTCTTCACCAACCGAGTGGTTCGGGTCTGGAATGCACTGCCTGGAAGTGTGACAGAGGCAGATTCAGTCAAGGCATTAAAGAGGACATTCAGTGATTATTTAAATTGGAACCATGTGCAGGGGTACGGGGAAAAGGCAGGAGAATGGCACTAAGTCATGATATTCATTTGGAGAGCCGGTGCAGACACAATGGGCCGAATGGCCTCCTTCTGCGCCAAAAGAGTTTTGTGATTTCCCCATACCCCAGCATTCCCTCCAAATAAAAAATATCTGATCAATGCTATTTAATCCAATGAGAAGTGGTATGAGCTGGGCATGTGGTATTAAAGCACAAGCCTCTTTGTCCACGGATTTGCTGCAAGTAGTATTTCTTGCTTTCTGTTTACATTGTTGGGAGATGAGTGTGATGGTGGGAATGGGAGGTGGGCTGAAAGTTCAACCATATATGAACAGCAGGGGCTGCTGGGATGTGTAGCCATCAGGACAAATTCTGGGCAAAGATGGAAAATAAGAGTCAGAGTTCATGCCAAAAATAACTTGGGCGGCATTACATACTGGCCATCCCATTTTTTTTGTCTCACTACTGGCAGTCTGCCTTCAGCCAGGAAGCTCCTCCCGAAGCCGCTCCTTCCTTTAGGGTGTGTCTTCAAAACCTATTTCTTTGACCAAGCTCTTGGTCACCTGTTTCTTCTTTGTCTCAGTGTCAAGTTTTCTGTGACAGCGCTCCAGCAAAACTTCCCCCCTCCTGCCCCCCGCCGCCCCTCCCCCACCCCACAGAGGTGGTTGTACCCATGAGTGAGAGCAGCTTCCCAGAAGGAGGTGAAGAGGGGCAACTCAATCTGTATCACCTGTGCCCAGCTAGCAAGCTCCAGTTCCAGGTGGCAGAGACAGGGAGTTGGGTATGTGTGAATTGAAGGGATGGAAAACATAAAAGTACAATATCAGAAACAACAGAACAAATGGCAGATCAAAATGGATCCCATGCCGTACTTGTTTTGGGAAAGGTAACCATTCTGTTCAATGTTTCTTGAGATCCAATCTCAGGAATGCCACCACACTGAGGCATGATAGAACGGTTTGACACCAAAATACCTTCCCAATTAATACTGTTACACTGATAGCAATGCTCAGAAGTACACCAGAAGATTTGCAAGGTCATTACAGGATAACCTCAACTGTCTTCCAGAGAAATAAATAAAATTTGCATTTATATAGCACCTTTCACAATCCCAAAACAGTTCACAGACAATGAAGTACTTTTGAAGTGCTCATTGTTATAATATAAGAAATATATTAATAAATTACTGGCAGCAAATTTTCAGAAACAATGATGGGATAAATGACCACATAATCTGTGTTTTTAATTATGTGGATTGAGGGGTAAATGCTGGCCAAGACACCAGGGATAACTCCCCTCCTTCTTCAGAATAGTGCCTTGGGATCTTTTGTGTCCACCTGAGGGGACAGATTTAATGTTGCACCTGAAACATGGTACAGTAGCACTCCTTCAGCACACCACTGCACTGTCAGTTCACAAACCTCTAAGTCAAAAGGGTGCTATCACAGAGTTATGTCTGACGCCAATTCCTCAAATATTGGAAGGGAATTCCCTTGTGGATAATTGAGGGGATTTTTTTGTTCATGAGATGTGAGCAATATTGCCATTTATTGCCCATTTCTAAATTCTCTTGAGAGGGTGGTGGTGAGCCACTTTCCTGAACCGTTGCAGTTCATGTGGTGTAGGTACACCCACAGTGCTGTTAGGGAGGGAGCTCCAAGATTTTGACCCACTGACAGTGAAGGAATGGCGATATAATTCCAAGTCAGGTTGGGGTGTGACTTGAAGGGAACTTTTAGGTGGCGGCATTCCCACTTGTCTGCTATCCTTGTCCTTCTAGGTGGGAGGGGCATTTCCTCATGTAAATTATTATTTAAATGGAGGGAGATTACAGAACTCTGTGATACAGAGGGATCTGGGTATCCTGGCACATGAATCACAACATGTTAACATGCAGGTAGAGCAAGTGATTAGGAAGACAAATGGAATGTTGTCGTTTATTACAAGGGGAATGGAATATAAAAGCAGAGCGGTTTTGCTGCAGTTGTACAGGGTATTGGTGAGGCCATATCTGTAATACTGTGTACAGTTTGCCTATTTAAGAAAGGATTTCTAGAACATTATTGCAGAAGAAGCAGTTCAGAGAAGGTTCACTTGGCTGATTCCAGGGTTGAAGGGGTTGTCTTATGATGAAAGGTTGGACAAGTTGGGTCAAATTGTATCCATTGAAGTTTAGAGAATAAGAGGAGATCTTATTGAAAAATAAAAGGTTCTGAGGGGACTTGACAGGGTGGATGCTGAAAGGATGCTTCCCCTTATGGGAGAGAATAGAAGTAGAGGACAGAATCGGGAGTCTCCCATTTAAGACAGAGATGAGAATAATTTTTCTCTTTCAGTTGGTCTTTCGTCTATGGAATCATCTTCCCTTGACAGCAGTGGAGGCCGTGACATAGAATCATAGAATCCCTAGAGTGCAGAAGGAGGCCATTCGGTCCATCGAGTCTGCACCAAACCTCTGAAAGAGCACTGTGCCTAGGCTTACACCCTGCCCTAACCCTGTAACCCACCTTACCTGCACATCTTTGGACACTAAGGGACAATTTAGCATGGCCAATCCGCCTAACCAACACGTCATTGAATACTTTTAAAGCTGAGTTGGATAGATTCTTGTCTGAGGGAGTCAAAGGGGATATGGATAGACAGGAAAGTAGCAGCCACAATCAGATCAGTCATGATCATATAAAATGTCGGAGCAGACTTGAGGAGTATGGTCCCCTGCTGCTCCTAATTTTTATGTTCATACATATGCTAGTACATGTATGCTGCAGACTATCATGATATTCAAGTGAACATCACAGCACATACACACATACATAATGATGGACAGATCAACGGACCAATTAGCACACACAACACGACAGCCAATCACAGACAAGAGCATACACAGTGCAAAACAAGGAACACAACACTTCCTGGGCAGTCCAGCAGGAGACGGCTCAGGGCAAGGACCTCCATGCCAGACACTCAGACAGTCACCATGTGCTGAGTAGCAGAGTTTGTTATATAAATAGTTAAAAGAAATAAAACTGCGTTGTACCAATCGCAACCGTGTTAGTTCGTCTGTGTCTCAGAGTACCCAACACTTCATGGTACCAGAAGTGAATTAAAACCTACCCACAAATCTGCCATCCTGCGCCATGGACACCGTCAACACACCGCCTCAGAAAAGAAAGATCGCCATCTTCCTCACCACCGCAGGTCAGCACGCCATCCATGTCTACAACTCCCTGGTGTTCGCGGAAGGTGAGGACAAATCTAAATACGACACGGTCCTCCTCAAGCTCGACCAACACTTCAACGTTGAGGTCAACGAGAGCTTTGAGAGGTATATCTTCCAGCAGCGCCTGCAAGGTAAGGATGAGCTCTTTCAGTCATTCCTGACGCATCTCCGCATACTCACGCAGTCCTGCGGTTACGACACAACCTCAGAGTCCATTATCCGGGACCAGATCGTTTTTGGGGTTGCCTCGGGCAGCCTACGCCAGCAGCTTTTAAAAATAAAAGGCCTAACCTTGGCATCTGCAGTTGAAGCCTGTGTCCTACACGAGAACGCGACTAGCCGCTATGCCCAATTTCAGGCGACCGAATCGGCGCGGAGGGGGTTCTACGCGACCGGATCGGCGAGCCGGGTGCCCCACGAGGCCTAACGGGTCCAGGCGATCGAGTTTCTCCGGGCCCGCGGCCCGGACGAGGGCGGCCATTTCGCGCGCTTTTCGAGGCCTCCCGCGCTTGTGTGCGCCAAAACGTACGGCAACACTGAGGGACGTGATGCGCAGGCGCGCTCGACGCAAGACCGAACTGCGCATGCGCAGTGGCGCAACGAACGCCATGATGTCACGACGTGCGGCAACTGTGGAGCTGCACATTTAAAAGGGCAATGTCCCGCAAAAACCCGACAATGCCTACGCTGTGGCAAGGTGGGCCACCATGCTGCTTACTGTCGAGCAGCTCAACTTGTCGATCTTCCACATCTCTGATAACCTCGCAGGAACGTGTGGACCATTCAGCCTCCACATTACAACATCCAGACCGATGACACAGATGACCGAGATGCCTTCCGGGTTGCGGTCATTGATGGGAACCGAGTCAACACCATCAATCCGGGCGATGAATGGAGTGCCACCCTGACGGTCAACCGATCGCCGATCACTTTCCGCCTGGACACTGGCACCTCCGCCAACCTCATAGCATGGTCAGCCTTCTACGCCATGAAGGTCAGACCACCAATCCGGCCGGCCCGGTGCAGAATGGTCGACTACAACAGGAACGTTATCCCGGCTATGGGATCCTGCCAGCTCCAGGTGACACACAACACACACACGGCCACACTCTCGTTCAAGATAGTCGGCTCATCGAAGGACTCCCTGCTAGGCGCACAGGCATGCAAGGCTTTCCACCTCGTGCAACGAGTCCACTCTCTCTCTCCAGACGGCACATCTGACTTCCCGGATGCAGAGTTCAACGCATAGCTCCAATCGCTCCTCGCCCACAACCAGGAGGCATTCGAGGGCATGGGAACACTGCCATACACCTACCGAATTCGCCTCAAACCAGACGCCATCCCGGTCATTCACGCACCTCGCAGAGTCCCTGCGCCACTCAAAGACCGCCTCAAGCAGCAGCTGCAGAATCTCCAGGACCAAGGGGTCCTATCCGGGGTCACGGAGCCCACGCCGTGGGTCAGCTCCATGGTGTGTGTCAAGAAGCCCTCCGGCGAGCTCCGCATATGTATTGACCCAAAAGACCTCAATACCAATGTCATGAGGGAACATTATCCCATACCCAAACGGGAGGAGATCACGACTGAAATGGCCCAGGCGAAAATATTTACGAAACTGGCTGCCTCGAAGGGGTTTTGGCAGATCCAACTCGATCCGTCCAGCCGAAAGCTGTGCACCTTCAATACCCCTTTCAGCAGGTTCTGCTACAACCGGATGCCATTTGGCATCATCTCGGCATCCAAGGTCTTTCATAGGATCATGGAGCAGATGATAGAAGGCATCGAAGGGGTGCGCGTATATGTGGACAACGTCATCATCTGGTCCACCACACCGCAGGAGCACATATATCGTCTCCAACGCGTTTTTGCCCGCATACGGGAAAACGGCCTGCCCCTCAACCGAGCCAAGTGTTCCTTTGGCCAAACCGAGCTGAAGTTCCTGGGGGACCATATTACCCGGTCAGGGGTCCGTCCGGATGCAGACAAGGTGAGTGCCATCACAGCCATGCCGCAGCCGGCAGACAAGAAAGCAGTGCTACGCTTCCTTGTCATGGTCAACTTCCTGGGGAAGTTCATTCCCAACCTTGCCTCCCACACGACAGCTCTGCGCCACCTCATCAAAAAGTCCACAGAGTTCCACTGGCAACACACACACCAGCTGGAATGGGAGGAGCTCAAACTCAAACTCACGACTGCACCGGTATTGGCGTTCTTTGACACGTCTCGTGCCACCACTATCTCGACTGATGCCAGCCAGTCCGGCATTGGGGCAGTGCTCCTGCAGCGGGATGACACGGCGTCATGGGCCCCAGTTGCCTACGCATCGCGAGCCATGACCCCCACAGAGCAGCGCTACGCGCAGATCGAAAAGGAGTGCCTGGGCTTGCTAACCGGTTTAGACAAGTTCCATGATTATGTATATGGTCTTCCCCGGTTCACTGTCAAAACTGACCACCGCCCCCTGGTCAGCATCATAAACAAGGACCTGAACGAGATGACCCCACGCCTCCAGCGCATCCTACTTAAACTCAGGAGGTACGACTTCCAACTGGTCTACACCCCAGGGAAGGAACTCATTGTTGCGGATGCCCTATCCAGAGCAGTGAGCACGCCGCCAGATTCGGAGGGGTTCGTATGTCAGGTCGAGGCGCAGGTGGCCTTCACATCGGCAAATCTGCCAGCTGACGACTCCAGTCTGGCCCGTATTCGCCGAGACACTGTGGCCGACCCCCTTCTACAACGTGTGATGCGCCACATGACGGGAGGGTGGCTCAAAGGGCAGTGCCCGCAGTTCTACAATGTCCGAGACGACCTGGCCGTCATTGATGGTGTCCTTCTGAAGCTGGACCGGATTGTGATTCCGCACAGCATGCACAAGCTGGTTCTCGACCAACTACACGAAGGCCACCTGGGGGTCGAGAAGTGCAGACGGAGGGTCCGAGAGGCGGTATACTGGCCGGGCATCAGTGACGATATTTCCAATATGGTGCTCAACTGTCCCACCTGCCAAAGGTTTCAGCCGGCGCAACCTCCTGAAACGCTTCTGCCCCATGAGCTGGTGACGTCCCCCTGGGCGAAGGTGGGTGTGGACCTATTTCACGCGTTCGGCAGGGACTATGTCATCATCGTTGACTACTTCTCCAACTACCCAGAAGTCATACGCCTGCACGATTTGACGCCGTCCGCTGTCATCAGGGCCTGCAAAGACATCTTTGCTCGCTACGGCATTCCGATGACTGTCATGTCGGACAATGGGCCCTGTTTCGCCAGCCAGGAATGGTCATCATTTGCTGCCTCGTATGGCTTCACACACGTGACGTCCAGCCCTCTGCACCCCTAGTCAAATAGAAAGGCGGAGAAGGGCGTTCACATTGTCAAGCGGCTCCTCTGCGAGGCTGCTGCTGCCGGGTCGGACTTCTGCCTCGCCCTGCTGGCCTATCCCTCGGCCCCATTAGCCACTGGTCTCTCACCAGCTCAGCTGCTGATGGGTCGGGCCCTCAGGACCACTGTGCCTTCCATCCTGGCACCCACAATAGACCATGCTCTGGTACTGCACAAGATGCAACTGCAGCGCGGTCGCCAGAAGAGGTCATATGGCACACGGGCAACTGATCTTCCCGCCCTGGCCCCTGGAGACGAAGTCCGCATCCACCTACCAGAAGGTGGCTGGTCAGCACCTGCCGAAGTTCTCCGACGCGTGGCTCCCCGCTCGTTCCTGGTTCGCATGCCTGATGGATTCGTGCGTAGGCGTAATCGGCGGGCTCTTCGCCTACTTCCACGCTCGCAACGAGACCTTACACTGACACCGTGTCCTCCTGTGGTTCCGGAGCTGCCTGCAACCATGCCCCTTCCGTCGCCGCCCGTGGCCAGGCCTGCACCTCAGCCGGTGGTTCCAGACCCACCCTTGAGGCGGTCAACCCGAATTTGTCGCCCACCTACTAGACTGGACTTATGAGACTGTTTACACGTTGAACTCATACAGCCACTGTTTTAACATGTTTATGTTCTTATCGTTACAGGAATTCGTTTTATCGTTCCACATTTCAACATTCTTTGTTATGGTACAACCTTGTTATTATGTCACACCCGACATCGCCCCTTGTATATAGTTAAGCCCCATGTACATGCTGTAAATATTACACACATACACATTTAGCTGCACTCAGTACACATCTCTATTTATTACCACCTAGGCACATAATCTTGTAAAAAAGGGGGGATGTCATGATATTCAAGTGAACATCACAGTACATACACACATACATAATGATGGACAGATCAACGGACCAATTAGCACACACAACACGACAGCCAATCACAGACAAGAGCATACATAGTACAAAACAAGGAACATGACATTTCCTGGGCAGTCCAGCAGGAGACGGCTCAGGGCAAGGACCTCCATGCCAGACACTCAGACAGTCGCCATGTGCTGAGTGTCAGAGTTTGTTATATAAGTAGTTAAAAGAGATAAAACTGCGTTGTACCAATCGCAACTGTGTTTGTTCGTCTGTGTCTCAGAGTACCCAACACTTCACAGACTACTGTGGCTCTCCCCACTTGCTTGCCTCAATCCTCTCTGGCAACACTCATCTCTAATAGTTCTGCCGCAAGGAGAGGCAAAACTGCAATAGTTGATTAATCAGCTGACCTGGCTCCCATTACACCCACTTTTGATTCCAGGCATCAAGGCAGGGTTCTCCGTTCCACCACACCCGTTTCCCCCCCCCCCCCCCCCAACCACCCCCCAGCAGCGGGATTCTCTGTCCCGACAGCCGGGGTTTCTCATTGTGGACACCCACATGCCGTCGGGAAATCCACTGGCATGAGTGCGCTGCCGGCAAAAGGGTACGGAGAATCCAACCCCAAGTCTTTAGCAGAGCCAAAATGACACAGAACTGAGAGCGCAGTAACAAAAGATTCACCTCAACAAATATGTCCTCGTGCTCATGCTCCACGCTGTGATTCCTTCCACTCTAATTAAGTGCAACCTATCAACATAACCTTCACTTCCTTTCTACTTCATTGTACTTTCCAGTTTCCCGAAATGTATCAACTCTACAATAATACACAAAAACATCAGTGGAATTGGGAAATGCACAAAATACATAACAAGGACAATCAGTGTTTGAAATAGAAAAGGAAGGAGGTAACATTTTGGGCATTTCCTATTATCAGAATAAATCTATTTACTTGTTTCAGGAGTTGACCCTTTGTTAGAACGACAAAGAATCTGTATGAGATCTGTTAACCTGCCATGTCTTTTTGCACTTGCTGTGTTTTCCCAACATTTGCACTGCTTTTTAAAAAATTAACATCTATATTGTTTGAAGTCAGTGAAGCAGACTGTTAACCCCCAGCCATTGCAGACTGCTTTGATCACTTCATTTCCCAGGGCCAGGTAGAGTGCCAGATGTGTCAGTGCGGCCTGGGAAACAAGACCAAACAACAGATGGGCAGGGAGGCACAGCTGACAGTAGCTGGGCTGGGAGGCCTCAAACAATAGTAGCTGGTCCACGAGATACTGCTGACAGTAGCTGTGTGGGGAGGTGCAGCTACCAGCTGCTTGGGTTGGGAGGCCTCAGTCAATAGTAGCTCAGCTGGAAGAAGCAGCTGACTATTGCTGGACCAGGATCATTTAGCCATAAGTGCTGGGCCAAGAAGACACAGCCAATAGTAGCAGGGTCAAGAGGACAACCAATAGCAGCTGGGAAGAGGGGATTTAGCCAATTGTAGCAGGACTAAAAGGATAGACATTAGTACTGGACTTAGAGAAGTCAGCTAATTGTAGCCGGGCCAAGAGAATTCAGCCAGTCGTAGCTGGGCCAAGGGGACTCATTCGATTGTAGCTGGGCTAAGTGGGAAGACAATAATAATAGCGAGGTCTGGAGATGCAGGTGATTCTTATCAGAATATCAGTGATAGAATGATACAAAGAACAAAGAAAAGTACAGCACAGGAACAGGCCCTTTGGCCCTCCAAGCCTGCGCTGACCATGCTGCCCGTCTAAACTAAAATCTTCTACACTCCCGGGGTCCGTGTCCCTCTATTCCCATCCTATTCATGTGTTTGTCAAGATGCCCCTTAAACGTCACTATCGTCCCTGCTTCCACCATCTCCTCCGGCAACGAGTTCCAGGCATCCACTACCCTCTGTGGAAACAACTTGCCTAGTACATCTCCTCTAAACCTAGCCCCTCGCATCTTAAACCTATGCCCCCTAGTAATTGACCCCTCTACCCTGGGAAAAAGTATCTGACTATCCACTCTGTCTATGCCCCTCATAATTTTGTAGACCTCTATCAGGTTGCCCCTCAACCTCCGTCGTTCCAGTGAGAGCAAACCGAGTTTATTCAACCTCTCCTCATAGCTAATGCCCTCCATACCAGACAACATCCTGGTAAATCTCCTCTGCACCCTCTCGAAAGCCTCCACATCCTTCTGGTAGTGTGGTGACCGGAATTGAACACTATACTCCAAGTGTGGCCTAACTAAGGTTCTATACAGCTGCAACATGACTTGCCAATTTTTATACTCAATGCCCCGGCCAATGAAGGCAAGCATGCCGTATGCCTTCTTGACTACCTTCTCCACCTGTGTTGCCCCTTTCAGTGACCTGTGAACCTGTGCACCTAGATCTCTCTGACTGTCAATAGTCTTGAGGCTTCTACCATTCACTGTATATTCCCTACCTGCATTCGACCTTCCAAAATGCATTACCTCACATTTATCCGGATTAAACTCCATCTGCCATCTCTCCGCCCAAGTCTCCAAACGATCTAAATCCTGCTGTATCCTCTGACAGTCCTCATCGCTATCCGCAATTCCACCGACCTTTGTGTTGTCCGCAAACTTACTAATCAGTCGTCATATTGTCCATTAAGTTTAAAAATATGCCCAGTACTTTAGAGTAGCCAATTATTTTTCTTTTCCAATTAAGGGCCAATTTAGCGTGGCCAATCCTCCTAACCAGCACATCTTTGGGTTGTGGGGGTGAAACCCACGCAGACATGGGGAGTGTGGGCAAACTCAACACCGACAGTGACCCAGAGCCGAGATCCAAATTTAAAAAAAAAAGAAATTTAAAGTACCCTCATGGCCCCGAGGACCCGGGTTCGATCCAGGCCCCGGGTCACTGTCCATGTGGAGTTTGCACATTCCCCCCCATGTCTGCAAAGGTCTCACCCCCACAACCCAAAGATGTGCAGGGTAGGTGGATTGGTCATGCTAAAATTGCCCTTTAATTGGAAAAATTACATTTAAAAAAAAAAGAACCTACTTAACTGTGCTGACGCTGGATCAAACTGGCTCCTACAATCTATCGGCATCCCGAGGGAGACCCTGGCCAGGTGCCATTTAGTACTGGTCCACGCAAAGCTGCACCAGGCTGAATGGCACCTTAGGGGTCTCCCAGCCCATTGGAGATTCCTGTGTGGTCACAGTCAGGGCAGGGTGGCCCCCTGGCTTTCCCTCTGGCACCCAGGCACGTGGCACTGCCAGACTGACACTTTGGCACAGCCACCCTGGCACTGCCAAGATGTCCAGGTGGCACTGCCAGAGTGGCATTGCCAAGGGTCAGGGCCTGTAGGGGGGGCATGCCCATGACAGGAGGGAAGAGCGGGGAGTATGAAGCGTGGGGGGGGGGGGGGGGGTTGGTGGTTAAGGGTGGGTGTGAAGGGACCTCCGGAAGGTTGGGGGGTAAAGAGAAGGGAGTCCTGGAAGTGGGGATATCCAAAAGGGGGCGTGGGCATGCCTGAAAAGGGGGGCCCTCAGCGACCCCACAGTGGGGTGTCCTCACTGGGTGGGGGGGGTAATGCCCATGTCTGTGGAGGGGGGGGGGGGGTGACATTGCCCATGGGTGGGGAGTTTGGGAGACCCTCAAGCTCACTTAGAGATTGGGGCATGCTTCAAACATGGCAGCCTGATCCCTGATAAGCCAGTCTGGCCACTGAGTTCAGCTCCCTGTTGATTAAACAAATTCGAAGGGTGCAATCTAACCGAATGGGAACAGAGTTCCATAGCATGCGTAATTAGCCGGATGTTTCCCAGTGCTCGGAGGGCAGAGAAATACAACGCTATTGAACGGCCATTCGGGTAGATCAGGGGACCTCAGCGGGGAATGCGTGGCCGAGCCCACACATAGCCCTGTTTTCTGCACTGAGGGCCTCCGCTTGCTGGAATTCCTCAGTGCAGAGAGAGATCGGGACGCCTTTAAATGGCGTCTTTATCCCTTGACCCCCCCATCACGACCTATAAAACCCAACTCACCTATAATGAGTCCTCATGCTCCCCATCCCCGCCCCACACAGGGCACCCCTGGCCCAATCCCTGTCACATGAAAAATGCCAGCTTGGCACCTTGGCAGTGCAAACCTGGCCTCCTGGCAGGACCAATGCTAATGGGCAGTGCCACCTAGGTGCCTTGGCAGTACCAGGGTGCCTGGGTGACACCAGTAGTGGCAGGGTGCAACCTTGCCAAGAGGGCAAGCACCTGGGGGCCTCCGATCCCCTGGGTGACCACCCCAAGTGCCGTTCCGTCTGGTCCCTGTTTGTGGAGACCTGCACGGAATACACTCGCCCAAGGAGTCCAAGGTGAGGGTGTTAGATTCCACACCTTGGTTAGGTCCCGGGAATGCATATTAGAGTGAAACTAGCTATCTCACTCTCATATGCAAATTTGCCAGAAAGTGATCCGCCCACAAATGGCGGGATTCACATTGCGACATCTCACGAGATCGCGTTAGATTTTGCGAGGCGTGACGGGCGGTTGATCCCGGAAGAGGGATCTGCCAGCATCTACCGGAACTGCTTTTTGGACACAATGAGGCCGATAGATCTCACCCGAAATGTGGGCTAGCCCAGCAAGAAACTCTCCAGGGACTGAAAAAGTGACAAAGTGTAGTTGGATTGCAGTGGGAACACGTCGAAAGAGCCAGGGAGGAACTCCCAGGCAAACTCGCCTGAAATGACGCTGCAAAACTTTTCTGTTAGATTGCGCTTGATATCTTTCTGAATGCGAGGTGGTACACGCTACAGCTATGGTACACTGGCAGTGACGAGAGTGGATGTTTAAGCTAGTTGGGAAGGATCAAACCTGCGTCAGGATAGCGTGGTGGGCCTACTCACTGTGCCACATAGCACCCCAATTTTAAAGGGTGACTTCTTAACCCCAAAAGTGTTGGGAAAACCTATTAATCAGAAAGGGGGAGAAGCCATTTTTTGTTTTCAATACAATCATGTCAACACCTGGATTTACATAGCACCTTTAAGGTAGGAACACATCCCAAGATACTTTCCAGGAGCATAATAAAACAAGTTTTAAATCAGAGCATACAGGGTAGTCGAAAGCTGTTGGTTTTAAGTAGTGTCTTAGAGAAGAGAGAGGTAGGGAGGTTAGGGATGGAATTGCACAGCTTAGGGCCTAGTCAGCTGAAGGGCAAGGCAATGTAAAGTGGCTGCTATGAGAGGTAACAAATCACAAAACTGTGATAAACAAAGGACCCATGGTAGAGAAGGATATCCAGTATAAGGAGGGCAAAAGAAAATACATTTTTATTCTGCCTGCTCGATCCAATGAGCAGTCAAACAGTAGACCTCAGCACTTAATGGCAATAGTCACTGTCTGTACAAGCAGTGCAGGAACAGGAGATTCTGTCTGTGTTTTGAATCACAAACTCAAGAAGCCAATATCAGGGAGTGCTGATAGGGCACGAGCAGGCTTGTTGGCTCAGTGATGACTGATAGCTTTTACCTTTTTTGCGAGATTCGCAAAGTTATCAGGTCCCACCTCTTGAGAACATTCTCACAATGAGCAAAGTTCCTCACTCGGCATTTCCAGCTCTGACATCCCAGGCAGATTCTAGATTTGGCTGAAAAGAAATAATTCCTCTGGTCAGTTCATTATTAGAGAGGAAAAGTGAAGCAGGGAGAGCTTGCCACCAGATCAATGTGAGTGATGGGTAGAAAAGGCAGATGAGTATTCAAAGAAATTGTGTGGTTTATTTGGTTTCCTTACAACACTCCTATTTGTATGTGTTAGTTGGGGGGGGGGGGGGGGGGGGGCGGAGATGGTGGGATAGTGGTAATATTATTGAACTAATAATCCAGAGGCCTAGTCTAATGCTTCAGGGACACAAATTCAAATCCGCAGCTGATAGAAGTAAATCTTAAAAAAACATTTCTTCCCCAATTAAGGGGCAATTTAGAGAGGCCAATCCATCTACCCTGCACATCTTTGGGTTGTGGGGGGGAAGTGTGCAAACTCCTCACGGACAACGTCCCAGGGCTGGGATTCGAAGCCGGGTCTTGAGGGCCATAGGCAGCAGTGCTAACCACTGTGCCACGTGCCGCCCAATAGAAGCTAATTTTAATTAATCTGCAATTAAAAGGTGTCTCAGGGACTTCCGGTTGCGGCTATGCGGAGCTAAGTCGCACATTCGGTGGCTCCTGCAAAAACGGACTTTTGGGCTCTTTTCAGGGCCCCCAATGGCACTTTTTCGACGTTTCCCGGTGTGGGAAGGAGATTACAACAATTCCCCGATAGTATATGGCTTTTACCAGGAGCGGGGCGACTAAAAAGGTGGTGGTGGACCCGAAGAAGGTGCGAGGGAAGAAGAACAAAATAGCGGCATGCGGAGACCAGGCAGCATGGATGCAGTAGGTGCAGGAGCAACAGGAGGGTATTCAGCTTCAGAGAGATTAAAGCGGACGTGCTTGAGCCGATGAAGGCTTCTATTGATAAGCTGCTGGAGACACAGACGGCCCAGGGGGTGGCGATCCGCGAGGCCCGACAAAAGATCTCCGACAATGAGGACAAGATCTTAGGCCTGGCGGTAAAGGTGGAGAAATGGCAAGAGAGGTTCGACGAGATGGAGAATCGGTCGCGGCGGAAGAATCTGCGGATTCTGGGCCTCCCGGAGGTGCTGGAGGGGCCGGACGTGGGGGCCTATGTGGTCACCATGTTGAACTCGCTGATGGGAGAGGGGTCCTTCCAGGGACCCTTGGAGCTGGAAGGGGCCCATAGAGTGCTGGCGAGGAGGCCAAAGGCTAACGAGCCTCCGCGGGCGGTGCTGGTGCAGTTTCATTGGTTCGCTGATCGGGAGTGTGTGCTCAGGTGGGCCAAGAAGGAGAGGAGCAGCAGGTGGGAGAACGCGGAGGTTCGAATATACCAGGACTGGAGTGCGGAGGTGGCGAAGAGGAGGGCCGGGTACAATCGAGTGAAGGCGGTGCTGCACAGGAAGGGGGTGAAGTTTGGCATGTTGCAGCCGGCGTGACTGTGGGTCACCTACAAGGACCGGCACCATTATTTTGAGTCTCCGGAGGAGGCGTGGGCCTTTGTTCAGGCCGAGAAGTTGGACACAGATTGAAGGTCGGGATGGGCGTTTGGGGATTGCGGTTAATATGTTACTTTTTGAGGGGGGGTCCTTTGCTCTTGGTTTCTTTTTTTTTGTGTTTTTCTCTTTCTGGTCGGTGAGGGTGGTTAGGACGGGTTGGGCACTGTTTTGGTTGGGTTGGTCGGGGGGCTCTTGGAGGGGGGTAAGCAAATGGAACAGGGGTGGATGGCCGGTGGTGAAATGGGGCCCCGCGGGGGAGGGGGAGGCCCGAGTTGGGGGTGAGGGGACTGGGCCTGTAAAAGGAGCTGCGTCAGAGGAGGCGGGGCCAGGTAGGTGGAAAGCGCGGGCTTTTTCCCGCGCTGAAGACTGGAGGGGGGGTGGGGCCGGGGCGGGGAAGTGAGGGTTGTTTCCCGCGCTGAGGATGGAAGGGGGAGGGGGAGAGCCTGTGGATGGGGAACGGAAGAGGAGGGTGTGTCACACAATGGGAGGAGTCGATGGAGAGGCGGGAGTGGCCGGGGTCAGTAGGAGTCAGCTGACTTGCGAAAGTGCAATGGGGGGAGTAAAACAGCAAGGTGGGTCCTAGCCGGGGGGGGGTTGGGGGGGGTGGGGGGAATTGAGTTGCTGCTCCTATGGTCAAGGGGGAGCTGGAGCGAGTGGGGGGGGTCGAGACGGGGGTCTGCCGCCGTGGGGAACGGGCCGGGCATGGGGTGCGGGCACGTGGCTGGCCAAGGAGGGGTTATGGCTAGTCGGCGGGGGAGGAGAACGGGTAGCCCCCTGATCCGGCTGATAACCTGGAATGTAAGGGGACTGAATGGGCCGGTCAAGCGGTCCCGCATGTTCGCGCACCTGAAGGGGCTGAAGGCGGATGTGGTTATGCTCCAGGAGATACACCTGAAGGTGGCGATCTTGGTGGGAAAGAAGGTGTCATTCGAGGCGTCGAGCATTGTGGCAGACAATGGCGGTAGGTACGTAATGGTAAGTGGTAAGCTGCAGGGAGAGAGGGTGGTACTGGTCCATGTGTATGCCCCGAATTGGGACGATGCGGGTTTTATGCGGCGTATGTTGGGTCGGATTCCAGACTTGGAAGTGCGGGGTCTGATAATGGGGGGAGACTTTAACACGGTGCTGGATCCGGCACTGGATCGCTCTAGGTCTAGGACAGGTAGGAAGCCGGCGGCGGCTAGAGTGCTGAGGGGGTTTATGGACCAGATGGGAGGAGTGGACCCTTGGAGATTTGCAAGGCCGGGTGCTAGGGAATTTTCATTCTTCTCACATGTCCATAAGGCTTATTCCCGAATCGACTTTTTTATTTTGAGCAGGGCGATGATAGTGAGAGTAGAGGATACCGAATACTCGGCGGTAGCCATTTCGGACCATGCCCCGCATTGGGTGGACTTAGAGCTGGGGGAGGAGCGGGACCAGCGCCCGTTGTGGCGCTTGGAGGTGCGGCTGTTGGCGGACGAGGAGGTGAGCGAGCGGATCCGAGGAAGTATAGAGAGGTACCTGGAGGCCAATGACAACTGGGAGCCCCGAGTGGGGATGGTATGGGAGGCACTGAAGGCGGTGGTTAGGGGAGAGCTGATCTCCATTCGGGCCCACAAGGAGAGGAGGGAGCGGGGGGAGAGGGAGAGGCTGGTGGGGGAGATGGTGAGGGTAGACAGGAGGTATGCGGAGGTGCCTGAGGAAGGATTGTTGAGGTAGAGGCGCAGCCTCCAGGCCGAATTCGACCTGGTGACCACCAGGAAGGCGGAGGTGCAGTGGAGGAAGGCCCAGGGAACGATTTACGAGTATGGGGAAAAGGCAAGCCGGATGCTGGCACATCAGCTTCGGAAGCGGGATGCAGCTAGGGAGATCGGGGGAGTTAAGGACAGGGGAGGGAGTGTGGTGCGGAGTGGGGTTGGCATCAATGGGGTCTTCAGGGACTTTATGAGGAATTGTACCGGTCCGAACCCCCACTGGAGGAGGGAGGGATGGGCCGCTTCCTGGACCAATTGAGGTTTCCGAAGGTGGAGGAGGGACTGGTGGCGGGATTGGGGGCCCCGATTGGGCTGGAGGAGCTGACCAAAGGGATAGGAAGCATGCAGGCGGGGAAGTCACCGGGGCTGGACGGTTTCCCGGTCAAATTCTATAAAACATATATGGACCTGTTGGGCCCGTTGCTAGTTAGGACCTTCAATGAGGCAAGGGAGGGGGGGGCTTTGCCCCCGATGATGTCCCGGGCACTGATCTCCTTGATCCTGAAGCGTGACAAGGATCCCCTGCAGTGTGGGTCTTACAGACCGATTTTGTTGCTAAACGTAGATGCCAAGGTGTTGGCGAAGGTCTGAGCCACGAGGATTGAGGATTGTGTGCCGCAGGTCATCCATGAAGACCAGACGGGGTTCGTGAAGGGGAGGCAGTTGAACGCGAATGTGCGGAGGCTTTTGAACGTTATCATGATGCCGGCGAGGGAGGGGGAGGCGGAGATAGTGGTGGCGATGGACGCTGAGAAAGCCTTTGATAGGGTAGAGTGGGGGTACCTGTGGGAGGTGCTGAAGAGGTTTCGGTTTGGGGAGGGGTTTGTCAGGTGGGTTAGGCTGTTGTATGAGGTCCCGATGGCGAGTGTGGCTACAAATAGGAGGAGGTCCGAGTACTTTCGGTTGCACCGAGAGACGAGACAGGGGTGTTCCCTGTCCCCCCTGCTCTTCGTACTGGCGATTGAACCCCTGGCTGTGGCACTGAGAGAGTCGAGGAACTGGAGGGGGTTGGTGCGGGGTGGGGAGGAGCATAGGGTGTCGCTCTATGCGGACGACTTGCTGCTATATGTGGCGGACCCGGTGGGGGGAATGCCGGACGTAATGAGGATCCTGAGGGAATTCGGGGATTTCTCGGGGTACAGGCTCAACATGGGGAAGAGCGAGCTGTTCGTGGGGACGTAGAGGAGCTTCATGTATTTGGGGTCCAGGTGGCCAGGAGCTGGGGGGCCCTGCATAGGCTTAATTTCACAAGGCTGGTGGAGCAAATGGAGGAGGAGTTCAAGAGGTGGGACGCGTTGCCGCTGTCCTTGGTGGGTAGGGTGCAGTCAGTCAAAATGACGGTGCTCCCAAGGTTTTTGTTCCTGTTCCAGTGCCTCCCCGTGTTTATCCCGAAGGCCTTTTTTAGGCGGGTCAACAGGAGTATAATGGGGTTTGTGTGGGCGCGAGGGACTCCGAGGGTGAGAAGGGTGTTCCTGGAACAGAGTAGAGATAGGGGGGGCTGGCGCTGCCCAACCTCTGTGGGTACTACTGGGCCGCCAATGCGACGATGGTGCACAAGTGGGTGATGGAGGGGGAGGGGGCGACATGGAAGAGGCTGGAGATGGCGTCTTGTGTGGGTACGAGTCTGGGGGCGCTGGCAACGGCGCTGCTGCCGTTCCCTCCAAGGAGGTATACCACGAGCCGGTGGTGGCGGCTGCCCTCAAAATCTGGGGGCAGTGGAGGCAGCACAGGGGGGAAGCTGGGGCCTTGGTGTGGACCCCAATACGGGGGAACCACCGGTTCGTCCCAGGGAGAACAGATGGAGGGTTTTCGGGGTGGCACAGGGCAGGGATACGAAGATTGGGGGACCTGTTTGTGGACGGGAAGTTCGCGAGCCTGGGTGAGCTGGAGGAGAAGTACGGGCACCCCCCGGGGAATACCTTCAGGTACTTACAGGTAAGGGCGTTTGCCAGGCAGCAGGTGGTGGAATTCCCACGGCTGCTGCCACGCACAGTACAGGACAGGGTGCTCTCGGGGGGGGGGGGGGGCGGGGAGTAGGGAAGATCTCGGAAACTTACCAGGTGATGCAGGAGGAGGAGGAGGCCTCGGTGGTGGAGGTGAAAGGTAAGTGGGAGGAGGAGTTGGGAGAGGAGATTGGGGAAGGGACGTGGGCAGATGCCCTAGGGAGGGTGAACTCTTCCTCATCATGCGCGAGGCTCAGCCTCATACAGTTTAAAGTGCTGCACAGGGCACACATGACCGGGACAAGGATGAGCTGGTTTTTTGGGGGTGAGGACAGGTGTGTTAGGTGCTCAGGGAGCCCAGCAAATCACACCCATATGTTCTGGGCGTTCCCAGCGCTGGAGGAATTTTGGAAGGGCGTATCGAGGACGGTGTCGAGGGTGGTAGGATCCAGGGTCAAATCAGGCTGGGGGCTCGCAATATTTGGGGTCGCAGAGGAGTCGGGAGTACAGGAGGCGAAATAGGCCGGTATTCTGGCCTTTGCGTCCCTGGTAGCCCGGCGAAGAATTCTTCTTCAGTGGAAGGATGCGAGGCCCCCAAGCGTGGAATCCTGGATCAACGATTTGTCGGGGTTTATTAAGCCCATAAGACCATAAGACATAGGAGTGGAAGTAAGGCCATTCGGCCCATCGAGTCCACTCCACCATTCAATCATGGCTGATTTCAACTCCATTTACCCGCTCTCTCTCCATAGCCCTTAATTCCTCGAGAAATCAAGAATTTATCAACTTCTGTCTTAAAGACACTCAACGTCCCGGCCTCCACCGCCCTCTGTGGCAATGAATTCCACAGACCCACCACTCTTAAGTTGGAGAGGGTGAAATTTGCCTTGAGAGGGTCGGTACAAGTGCTCTTTAGGCGGTGGCAACCGTTCTTAGTCTTCCTGGCAGAACGGTAGACATTGGTCAATGGCAGCAGCAATTCGGGGGGGGGGAGGGGTTTACTTTATTTTTATTTTTGTTTTTGTTATTTACACTGGAGGATCTGAGGGGATGTATATACCTGTTGTGTTAAGTCGGGGTGTTAATGTTAATTTATTATTTGTGTACAGTGGGGAGGGGGGTATGGAGGGTTGCTTTTCTAGACTGTGTTTTGTACTTAACCCTGTTGGGTTCCTTTTTCATTTTGTTATTGCTATTTTATGAAAATCTTAATAAAAATTTTTTTTTTTAAAAAAAGGTGTCTCAGACCATAAAATCATTGTTGATTGTCATGAAAACTCATCTGAGCGATTGCCTCGTTGATCTAGGGGTATGATTCTCGCTAAGGGTTTCCATTTATATAAAAAGCCATCTGGTTCACTAATGTCTTTTAGGGAAGGAAATCTGCCATCGTTACCTGGTCTGGCCTATATGGAACTCCAGATCCCCAGCAAGGTGGTTAACTCTTAACGACCCCTCTGAAATTGTCCAGCAAGCCACTCAATTCAAGGACCATTAGGGGGAGGCAACAAATGCTAGCCCAGCCAGCGATGTCCATGGCCCACAAAAGAATAAAGAAAAATGTGTTAGCTGACCGGCACTGGCTTGCAGTCAAGCAATGCCTTGATTTTAAAATTCACACGCTTGTTTTCAAACCCTCACCCCTTCCCTATCCCTGTAATCTCCTCCAGCTCCGCAACCTTCCACAATATCTGCACTTCTCTAATTCTGGTCTTTTGAGCTTTCCAAAATTTAATCTGGGACAGGTTTAGTCCCAGATTTAGGGGCTGGTTTAGCACAGTGGGCTAAACAGCTGGCTTGTAATGCAGAACAAGGCCAGCAGCGCGGATTCGATTCCCGTACCGGCCTCCCCAAACAGGTGCTGGAATGTGGCGACTAGGGACTTTTCACGGTAACTTCATTGAAGTCTACTTGTGACAATATGCGATTATTGTTATCATTATTATTAATCACTCCACCTGGCTGGGCTTTCAGTTGCTTAGGCCCCAAGCTCTGGTGTTCTCTCCCTATACCTCTCCACCTCTTTATCTTGCCTTCTTCCTTTCAGACACTTAAAGCCTACCTCAATTACAAAGTTTTGATCATCTCCTGACATGACTCGATGTAGTACTTTATCTTATAATGCCCCGTGAAAGCTTTGGGACATTTCATTATGTTAAAGGCGTTCTAGGCTGTTGTTGATATTGGGGGGATTCTCCAGAGCCACCAGCCAGAGGCAGGAATCACGATGGCCCACTGAATCAGGCGCGAGACCAAAAACCAGATTCTCGCCAGGCATCAAACCCATTGCCAGTCTCCTAGCCAGCCGCAACAAAGTTCTCACCCAGAGCTGGTGGGAACATGCAAACACCTAATTAAACTTAATTTAAATATCATTTTTGGGCAGAAAGCCCAATGCATCGACCTCCTGGGATTCTCCAGAATCCCCAGCAAGGTGTCACATTGGTGTAAATTGGTGCAAGTCCTGACATGGGCGGCACGGTAGCACAGTGGTTAACACTGCGGCTTCACAGCACCCGGGTTTCAGGTTCAATTCCTGCTGGGGCCTCTGTTTGTGCGGAGTCTGTATGTTCTCCCTACGTCTGCGTGGGTTTCCTCCGGGTGCTCCGGTTTCCTCCCACAAATCCCGAGAGACGTGCTTGTTCAGTGAATTGGACATTCTGAATTCTCCCTCTGTGTACCCAAACAGGCGCTGGAATGTGGCGACTTGGGAATTTTCACAGTAACTTCATTGCAGTGTTAATGTAAGCCTACTTGTGACAATAATAAAGATTATTAAGATTATTATACAGGCATGTACCTAGCACCTTGCACTGTGTGTGTGTGTGTGTTCGGGGGGAGCAAGGGGGTGAGTACCTTGTCTACTCTTGCTTCCAGAGTGCAAAGGAGAGTCCTTCAGGGGAGGTGGTGACCAGGGAGCTTGGGCTGGACTGCAGGGGCTCAGGTCGGAGGCGTTTCCCGGGTTGGGGTTTGTTTGGCTGGTCTTCCCACCTGCAGCCTTGAAAATCATTAAACTGTCTTTCAGCATGTCAAGTTTTGGTTTAAAGTCTTCCCTCTGGTCTGTTGGAAGCTTCCAGCATGTCCTTAGGATCTATAGAATCCCTAAAGGAGGCCATTCGGTCCATCTAGTCTGCCCCAACCCTCCAAAAGATTACTCTACCCAGGCCCACTTCCCCGCCTTATTGATCATGGCTAATTCACCTGTGACAATTGAAGGGTTTTAGGAATATTGACTTCTAAATATGGGACAAGTTAAGATTTAAAAGCCTGGAGGTATATGTGTTTGGCTGCAGTGATCGTGGTTTTAAAACAGATTTTGTTTTGCTTGTAGGAAATCGCAGGTGAAATTGACCAGAGGAATGTGGATTGATTGTATTGGTGCCTGCGGAGTTGATGTGCTTTTGCATATTGCAGAGATGGTTGGATTTCAGCTTGGGGAGATGCAATCATTTCTGGGTGGAGCCCAGAATGAAGCAGAGAGGCAGTGAGTTTTGGGGAATTGTATTGAGAGAGCGAGGAGCTGAGTTCCGATCTGCCTCTGAGTCCACAATTCTTTCCAAGTAGGATTGTTAAAAAAAGAGGAATCATTTTTTAAAGGAGAGCAGTCTTGACTGAAGACAAGGCAGAGGCTGGAACAACCTAGTCATAACAGCTATTTGAAGACATTCAGCCAGCGTCTGAAAGGGTTCCAACCGGAACCAAATCCGATTTATAAAGCAAGTATCACTTTATGCCCTGCTAATTCTAAGCTGGATTAAAAGCTGTATGTTTCTTTTCCTGTTGTTTAATGGAAAATTATATAGTTGTGTTGAGGGGTAATTGCAAGCTGTTCTTTAAATATTTAATATTGTATTCATAATAAAGTTTTGTTATAGAAATGCCAAATCCCTATTTTTTCATGCAATCACTCCTGGAGCGAATCATTCTTTTCGCAGTCTTAAAATAAACTAAATTATTGAGGTTTCGGTCCAGTATCCTAACCACTGTTGGGGTCTGGTTTGGGATTGTAATACACCTCACCTGCACAATTTGGCACACTAAGGGACAGACAACTCCACTGGCCACCACACATGCAATTCATGGAGGATTTCTTATTGGCATAATTGAAGAGAGTCACAGCGGCTACTTTACATGGCTTTGAAAAGTTGATGTGGTTTGTGTATCGTAGCTCGAAGCAGCGTTAGACAAACAAATGGGCTGCATGGTAGCACAGTGGTTAGCATTGCTGCCTCACAGTGCCAGGGGCCCGGGTTCAATTCCGGCCTTGGGTGACTGTCTATGTGGATTTTGCACTTTCTCCCTCTGTGTGCGTGGGTTTCCTCCGGGTGCTCCGGTTTCCTCCCACAGTCCAAAGATGTGCAGGTTAGGTGGATTGGCCATGCTAAATTGCCCCTCATTATCCAGGGATGTGCAGGTTAGGTAATGGCATTATGTGAATAGGGCGGAATGGGTGGGAGAGTGGACCGAGGTTTAGTGCTCATTCTAAAACAAATCTTTCCCTCTTCCTGTCTAGCTAGTGATTAACTGCCTGCAAGAGGTACCAAAAGTTGATCAGCTCATACAGGCCTGCATCTCTAAATAGAATAGATAGGGATAAAACGGGTGAGGTGCGAAGATAAAATGACACATGTTCACTTGTGCACCTAGATGGGTACATCACAAATAAGAAGGTTCGTAGAGCACTTCATTAAAGAAATGTTGGGCTGGATTCTCCGATTGCCGACGCCGAAATCGTGTTTGGTGATTGGCCAGAGAATCCGTTTATACGCCGAAATCGGGGGCGGCGCTGTTTTTCAGATACTCCGCACCCTCAAATACGTCATCATCGCTGAGTAAGCCGCACACCTTCAGAACGTGATCCACTCTGTCTATGCCCCTCATAATTTTGTATACCTCTATCAGGTCGCCCCTCAACCTCCTTCGTTCCAGTGAGAACAAATCGAGCTTATTCAACCGCTCCTCATAGCTAATGCCCTCCATACCAGGCAACATTCTGGTAAATCTCTTCTGCACCCTCTCTAAAGCCTCCACATCCTTCTGGTAGTGTGGCGACCAGAATTGAACACTATACTCCAAGTGTGGCCTAACTAAGGTTCTGTACAGCTGCAACATGACTTGCCAATTCTTATACTCAATGCCCCGGCCAATGAAGGCAAGCATGCCATATGCCTTCTTGACTACCTTCTCCACCTGTGTTGCCCCTTTCAATGACCTGTGGACCTGTACTCCTAGATCTCTTTGACTTTCAATACTCTTGAGGGTTCTACCATTCACCGTATATTCCCTACTTGCATTAGACCTTCCAAAATGCATTACCTCACATTTGTCCGGATTGTTCTCGGTTTGTTCTCACTGGAACGAAGGAGGTTGAGGGGCGACCTGATAGAGGTATACAAAATTATGAGGGGCATAGACAGAGTGGATAGTCAGAGGCTTTTCCCCAGGGTAGAGGGGTCAATTACTAGGGGGCATAGGTTTAAGGTGAGAGGGGCAAAGTTTAGAGTAGATGTACGAGGCAAGTTTTTTACGCAGAGGGTAGTGGGTGCCTGGAACTCACTACCGGAGGAGGTAGTGGAGGCAGGGACGATAGGGACATTTAAGGGGCATCTTGACAAATATATGAATAGGATGGGAATAGAAGGATACGGACCCAGGAAGTGTAGAAGATTGTAGTTTAGTCGGGCAGTATGGTCGGCACGGGCTTGGAGGGCCGAAGGGCCTGTTCCTGTGCTGTACATTTCTTTGTTCTTTGTTTGTTGTCACCTGAGGCCCTCCCTCGATGCCTGCCCCCGATGGGCCGACTTCCTGACGGCGTGGGGTGCTCACAGTTTTTGGGGTCCTCACATGGTGGCTGTGGACTGGGGGGGGAGGGGGGGGGGGGGCGTTGGCCATTTTGCAAGTTGATGAGGTGGTGAGGCAGAAATTTAGAAAGG
Organism: Scyliorhinus torazame; assembly: GCF_047496885.1. Taxonomy (NCBI): domain Eukaryota; kingdom Metazoa; phylum Chordata; class Chondrichthyes; order Carcharhiniformes; family Scyliorhinidae; genus Scyliorhinus; species Scyliorhinus torazame. Next base: position 162,748,202 of record NC_092716.1, read on the forward strand.
AAGGATTGTGAGATAAATGGCTTCCAGTGGTTTCCAAAGGCAGAGGGCAAAGGACTGAGTAAAGGACAAAGAATGAGAATTAGGATGAATGTGAATGAGAGAAGTCTGGTATAGAGCGAAGAGGAGGAAGGAGCTTACACATACCCTGTGGCACACCAGGAAGAAAAAGAAGGGTGTAGTTGATGATGGCGCAGGCCTGAGAAGGGATTGCATGATTGTGAAAAGAGGAAGGGAAGTCACCTCGTGGCTGACTGCAAGGAGCGTGCACAGCTAATCCTCGTCTTCAATCACCAAAATCTTTAAAGTGTCGCCATTTCGGTTTGTGGGTTGCTACACTCATGGGTCTTTACATAGGAAAGAGTTAATGAATGAGGAACAGGCTCACCATTACGGCACTAATTACAGAGAGAGTGCTTGACCTTGTAAGCCTAAGAAAATCCTCAGACGGGTTGGGAGAATAAAGAATATGGAAAATCAATGAAAGGAAACCTCGCTCAATCCGAAACATAATGGACTTGGGTCAGTCTGTGTGGTAATAGGCTGCCTGCGAAGGCAGTTTTCTGCTGTCTAAACTAATTTTGCATGCAGCAAAAATGATTAGAACATACTGAGGTCAAACACCTAAGTAATGCCATGTGTGTGTGTGTGTGTGTGTGTGTGTGTGTTTAATATCGGCTGTCAGACAGCTCTGCTATTCCAAATAACAAGTGCTAAAAGTGACCAGTGGATTCAAGCACACAGGCACAAAGGAGTGGGCAATGTTACGAGAGAATGGTCTAAAAATGTTGTGTCTACACCCAACCATCTGAAAGAGCACCCTCCCTCGTACCACTCCCACACACTATCCCCGTAACCCCACCTAACCTGTGCATCTTTGTACATTAAGGGGCAATTTAGCATGGCGAATCCACCTAACCTGCACATCTTTGAATTGTGGGAGGAAACCGGAGCACCCGGAGAAAACTCACGCAGACAAGGGGAGAACGTGCAAACGCCACACAGACAGTCACCCAAGGCCGGAATTGAACCTGGGTCCCTGGCACTGTGAGGCAGCAGTGCTAACCACTGTACCACCATGCCACACCATTAATAGCATCAACAAAAGCTTTATTTAGTGTAAGTTTGCTTATGGTGCTCATCTGACATTGACCCCATAGACACAATAGGTCAGGTCTACCTTATGACCCAAAGTACATTTCGGTAGCGCTTAATGCCATTAATCCAGCATTTCATTGCTGATCAGTATTATCAACACCTAAAAGCAGATGATTGGGTCATTGTCATATTGCTGTTTGTGGGATCTTGCTATGCACAGATAAGCTGTTGCCTTTTCAAAGTCACAATGGCATAAAAATGTTCCATTGACCATAAAGAACTGTGGGGCCCCTGAAGTCATGAAAGGAGCTATGTAAATGCAAGTTCTTTCTTTCTATCTTTGATTTTAACTTGTTTGAAATGGGCCATGTTCTGACTCCACCACATCAGTGTTGGAGACTGCTCAGCGTATTGAGGAAAACGGCTGTAACACATCTGATCAACTGTGGCTTGGAGACGGCACTTAAGACTGGGTCGGAGGAGGGGAGAAGGGAGAGATCGAGGGCAGCCAAATCTCTGGTCCAGCGAAAGGCTGCTTAAAATTCTTTCACTTTGCTGTGTTTGAAAATCCTTGGCAAGCTCCCTGCTTAAGAGCCGCAAACAAGCAGCCTGTACGTCTAGCTAGGAATGGCACAGCTGCTACAGGTCCCACAAGGCCCAGCCTGAAGCCAAAATGCTCTCCGTCAAAACACTGCACACGAAACAACTATCCTCAGGAATAATGCCCGTTGCCTGATTTCCAGCCGTGGAACTTTCCCTACCAAAAATAGAGTGCATTTCTCAGGAATATCGTCAAAAAACAAAACGCACAAATGTATGGAGGAATTTAAAGCTGGGCACTCTTCAATTAGTCAAGCCACTGTTGAGATTGAAGTGGCCTTGAGTTTTTAAGCGCAGTCTTTCATGGGCAAAGTCAATACCATTCAAGTCAGTGTGGAGTTCACTGAACTCACTCAAGTGTGCCCCGTCAATTTTAGTTTTTAATTAGCTCCTCACGGTATTGAGCTGAAACATGGGACACAAGCTCCGACATGCTACGAACATAACGCGTGCTCTGCGCGTTTGCCGCTGTTCCATTACACATTCCTGGTTTTCTCTCACCTCTTTCGTTTCACCGTCCCCTCCCCCACACACACACCCTTCCTCGCACAAACACAACTGGCAACAGTTGTCAATTTGTTTTTATAAAGCCTGCCAAAGTTTGCTGTAGAAACCCATTATATCAGAAAAAGGCAAAGGTCATTCAGCCACAGGCGCTGATTCTAGGCTGTGCAACATAGCCCGTACTCAACTTCACAGTCTGGAGATGGAGCTATCAGCTGCCGAGCGATGGGACTTGCCTCCTGCCCAGAATCCGGCAAAACAGCATCAACAGGCAAAACAGATGATTTGGGCAGGGATTGCACACAGATTGGGAGGAACGCTTTAAGGGAGAGGAGGAGAGAAACTGAATCTGAATACCTTTTCTACTTCATTATTTTGTGTGTGGGATGAACTGGTTGTTGAACAGGGTATGGGATGACATTGCAGGGAATGAGATGATCTGCAGACTTGTTGCCAACTGCTGTATACAATAAAATCTCATTATTATTATTATTATTATTAATAATAGCTGCTTATTGTCACAAGTAGACTTCAATGAAGTTACTGTGAAAAGCCCCTAGTCACCATGTTCTGGCACCTGTTTGGGAGGCCGGTACGGGAATTGAACCCATGCTGCTGGCCTTGTTCTGCATTACAAGCCAGCTGTTTAGCCTACTGTGCTAAACTAGCCCCTACTCAAGTCACATGAGGCAAAGATCCCTTGACACTCCGCTTTGCTCTCACTCCCGCTCTGTTCCCAGTCCATACAGACTCGAAACGTTGGCCGGAATTCTCCGGCTGTCGGGATTCTCTTTTTACGTTGGCAGCGCACCCCCGCCGGCAACGGCGACAGCGTTGGGTGGCTTCAATGTGAAACCCCATTGACAAGCGGCGGAAAGAGAGAATTCCGGCGCCAGGGAATGGTGTGGTGCCAAGAAATACATGGCTGGGGGATTGGAGAATCCCGCCCGTTAACTCTACTTTCTCTCTCTACAGATGCCACCAGAACTGCTGATTTAATCCAACGTTTTCTAATTTTGTTTCAGATTCCAGCATCCGCAGTATTTTGCTTTTATATTACTGAAGAAGAGTCCGGTGGACTCGAGATGTGAACTCTATTTTCTCTCTCTCCCGTGCCTGCGTGGATCTCACCCCCACAACCCAAAAAGATTTCAAAGTAGGTGGATTGGCCATGCTAATTGCCCCTTAATTAGAATTTTTTTTAACAAACTCTATTTATTCTCTCCACAGACGCTGCCAGATCTGCTGAGTTTATCCAGCATTTTCTGCTTTTTCTTCCTGCGACACTCCTTGTTTCTCTTTGATTAATGTTGTGGGACATCCACCTGAGCGATTGGGCCTCAGATTTAATGTCTCATCTGCAAGGCAGCACCTGCAGCAATTCAGCACTCCCACAGTCTTCAATTATGGTTCAGGTCTTTGGAGGGGGCACGCTAACACATTGGCAGGGACTTCCACCCCTCTCCCGCACTTTGGCGGGTTTTCCGACAGTGGAGGTGGCTCGCCATTGACCTCCGGTGGGATCTTCCAGTCCTACTGAAATCAATGGTCATCTGTGTTGCTCGCCAGCTGCACTGCCACGGAACCTGCTGCAGGAGTTCACCTTTGGCTGGTGGCGAGGGCTGGAAAATTCCACCCGTAAACCTCTGATTCAGTGACAGTGCTCGCTACTGGGCAGACATCTTGAGGCAACCTGATCATACTCTTCTTCTACTTATGGTGAAGGTGTCTTCCTGTACAGGAGGTCAAATGTAATTTGCTGTTTTATATGCCTTAGTTATTTCTTTGAGGACTGCAGATTTCCCATTAAAGATCGGGAGAACATCCTGGAATGTCAAGACCTGGATAAACCAGTACTGCTGAGTTCAAGACTACTTTGTAAAAAGAACTAACTTAAAAATATTGTTTAGTCTTACCACGACTTTATCCTTCTGCATAACTGCTGTGGCAAGTAATTATACTGAATATTTTGTCATCAAATTAATTTAAATAATGATTATGCTGGATAAACTGAAATCTGGAATTGAAAAAGTTTGTTTCAGTAATGATGACCATGAAGCCATTGTCGATTGTTGTAAAATCCTATCTGGTTCACTCCAATGTCCTTTAGTGAAGGAAACCTGCCACCTTACCTGGTCTGACCAACATGGGACTCAAATCCACAGCAATGTGGGTAACAATTAACTGCCCTCTGAAATGGCCAAACAAGTCATTCAGTTCAAGGGCAATTAGGGTTAGGCAACAAATGCTGCCCTTGTCAATGACATGCACATCCCATGAAAGAATAAATAAAAACTCTTGTGAATAAACGTTATAGTTTAGTTGAATTTGTTACGAGGTTTTAGGCCTGTCCTGCTTGGCAGATCTTTCACAGAGCAGATAGAAAAGTATAGGTTGTAGTACACATTGCATTGGACACAAACAGGCTGGGGAGGGGTTACAGTGTAAGACTTAAATCTACCTTTCAATAGATTCCTAAAAGCTGATATGTCTCCTCCCCTCCCCCAACACACAAAAGCCTTTTGAGAAGGCTAGGAGCACACGTGTAAATTGGAACAAACCCCAAAGCCCTTCTAGAGCCGCTTCTGCAAAAAGCACACCCTCCAACTCATTTTAAAACCACAGAGCCAAAGGAAGCCCAGCTGTAACAAGAGCTGCTAGCTGCTTTCCTTTGCTTGGAAAATGCTTTTGTTTACACCGTTTTGTATCATATATATCAAAAAAGAAGTGAAATATTTGACCTTGTTTGATATATTTTTGCTGTTTCTCTGAAGATTTAGCACAAAATTATTTCCATTGCCCCTTTCACGGCTTCAGGATTTTCCAAAGATCATTAAAACAACCAAGTACTTTTGAAACGCAGTCACTGTTGCAATGTAGTAAACGTGGCAGCCAATTTGCACACAGCAAGGTCACACAAACAGTAGTATGACAATGACCTGGTAATGAGATAGAAATTGGCCTCGCCTGTTTGTCAAGCATAGGGGTCCTGATTTGTGACCTTCCCATGCCAGTTGTGTCAGAGGTGAGCAGCCTGTAAGTTTGGCGATCACACCTGATTACCCTGATTTTAGTGTAGGACCAAACATCTGTTACACTGCCAGCTGCCTCTTCACTCAGCAAGAGCTTGAACAATGTTTTGCTGAGAGCCTGTTATTCGGCCAGAATTCTGTCCTTAAAGTCATTCTGTCCCTCTGAATAATATTGCCGCAATTTAAAACATGGGAAACGGCACATCAGGACAGAACGATGATTTCAGGGTGACAGATATTGCACTGGAGACATTAGTGGTGCAGGTACTGAGGAGGAATGATGGTTTCGTTGGGCAAGGACGTCATCAAGGACCACCCTCAGAAGGACTTCGGAGCGGGGCAGGACGGTGGCACAGTCATTAGCACTGCTGCCTCACGGTGCTGCGATCCCCGGCCCTGGGTCACTGTTCGTGTGGAGTTTGCACATTCTCCCCGTGTTTGCGTGGGTTTCACCCCCACAACCCAAAGATGAGCAGAGTAGGTGGGTTGGCCACACAAAATTGCCCCTTAATTGGAAAAAATGAATTGGGTACTCTAAATTTATTTTTTAAAAAGAAGGGCTTCAGAGTGGGTGGCCAGGGAGGTCACTTCCTGCAGGCTGGCCACAAGGAACTGGCAGCAGTGCCATAAGAAGTCTAATGACCTCAAGTGGGTGGTCACGGTCAGTGAATTTATTTTCATATGACATCTACCAACAATATCACCAATCTCTCACACTGCTCAATGCACCATACTTCCAACACTCATCCAACAGCACTCCCTTACACTCAGAGCATGTCTAATACCCAATTACTTTACCTTACCCTCACTCCCACAAACTGTTAGAAGCATCAGAATCCTCTTGTCCTCATTTGTGATCTCGTTCGCAGTAAGAACCATTCGATGTACTGACTCCAATCCTCAACCTCTTGGTCAAATGGGTCTAGTTTACCAATGATAAGCATTTTTACTCATGCTTTAAATGATTCCTACTCTTGCTAGACCTTCCCTACTTTTTCAACTTCCTTCCTTCCCTCTTCAATTTACAATGTCTGTCGGCTGCGATTGAAAACTTTTACCTTGTCACCAATGTGGTGACTCATGACACACACTGGAGGCTTCCAGTAGTTCACAAAAGGATTTATTGATGAAAGGCAAAGGTAGTCAATTAACAGGCATGGAACACAATACAACAGGCCTCAACCCTTCAGCTCCCTGGTCCACACTGCATGGGGTCCTGCTCCCAGGGCCCCACGCAAACTCGCTATTGGCTTCTTTTTAATTTATCCAGCTATTTGCTCACTGCTTTTAACTCTACATAAGGCACTGGCCTAGCTTTGCAAAATATCGGCTGTACATTGTCCTTTATCCTGGCTTCAGCCTTGCAATGACGAGTTTTATCTTTTAGTCCTCCTTACTCAAAGACTACTTTGTGCTCGTTTGGCATTCCCTCAATGACTGATGTACTCTTACTATCTGTTTTGGGGTCACTGCTGTTTGTCATTTTTATAAATGACCTGGAGGAGGGCGTAGAAGGATGGGTGAGTAAATTTGCAGATGACACTAAAGTCGGTGGGGTTGTGGACAGTGCGGAAGGATGTTACAAGTTACAGAGGGATATAGATAAGCTGCAGTGCTGGGCTGAGAGGTGGCAAATGGAGTTTAATACAGAAAAGTGTGAGGTGATTCATTTTGGAAGGAATAACAGGAAGACAGAGTACTGGGCTAATGGTAAGATTCTTGGCAGTGTGGATGAGCAGAGAGATCTTGGTGTCCATGTACATAGATCCCTGAAAGTTGCCACTCAGGTTGAGAGGGTTGTTAAGAAGGCGTACGGTGTGTTAGCTTTTATTGGTAGAGGGATTGAGTTTCGGAGCCATGAGGTCATGTTGCAGCTGTACAAAACTCTGGTGCGGACGCATTTGGAGTATTGCGTGCAATTCTGGTCGCTGCATTACAGGAAGGATGTGGAAGCATTGGAAAGGGTGCAGAGGAGATTTACCAGAATGTTGCCTGGTATGGAGGAAAGATCTTATGAGGAAAGGCTGAGGGACTTGAGGCTGTTTTCATTAGAGAGAAGAAGGTTAAGAGGTGACTTAATTGAGGCATACAAGATGATCAATGGATTGGATAGGGTGTCAGTGAGAGCCTTTTTCCTCGGATGGTGATGTCTAGCACGAGGGGACATAGCTTTAAATTGAGGTATGATAGATATAAGACAGATGTCAGAGGTAGGTTCTTTACTCAGAGAGTAGTAAGGGTGTGGAATGCTTTGACTGCAACAGTAGTGGACTCGCCAACACTAAGGGTATTCAAATGGTCATTGGATAGACATATGGACGATAAGGGAATAGAGTTAGATGGGCTTTAGAGTGGCTTCACAGGTCGGCGCAACATCGAGGGCCGAAGGGCCTGTACACTGCGCTGTAATGTTCTATGTTCTATGTTCTCATCTCCATTGTAAATAACTCAGCCCAGTTTAACTGAAGTCAACTCCTTCTTGTCAAGGAGACTTTTTTCGTCTCCAACTACTACCATGACACGTAATAGGATGCATCTTTGTATTCCACTCATGACACTATAACTTCACCTAATACTGAAATATTCTTGTGAGAATAACTAGTCAGTTTCACATCAGTTTTGGATAAGCACACTGAGATAACACGGGCTGCAACTGGATGGAGCTTTAACTGAAAGATACTCCAGACCTTGAAGTTAGTTCAATCTGATTTATTGAACCTGTCACACAGTTAGCACAGTTCTTTGTGAGTTCGACTCTCTGTCTGACTGAACCAGACTAGCTCTTAGCTACGTGCTGGAGGGGTTATGTGATAGATACACCCTGACTCACTCTGTAGATGTCCCCAGTGGAAAGAGGCGGTGTGTGAGTGCCTCGTGCCTTTTATAGTGGGAAACCACCCCCAAGTGTTCTGCCTGCTGATTGGTTATGTCCTGTTCTCTGTGTTCATTAGCTGCCTGTCTGTATCTCATTATATGCATGTCTGCATATCATGACAAAGGGAATGTGGCTTAAGGGCTTGTATACCCCTTCCAGGTTGACAGACACTACTGCAGCTGTATCAACGATGAAAGTAAGTAGTGAATCTCTGACTTTAGTTTCTATTGTGGGCAATAGAAGTTTATCAGCCCTAACATTCTCACTTTCCATGTTTTGTTTTACTTGCTCTCTGACAAGAGTACAATTCTTGATTTTCTTCCTCAATAACATCAACTTCTTTTTCCTCATCTGTCATGTGTGCATTCGAGGACCACTAGACACCTGAACTCGCTTTAGAGCGACCATGATCTTAGCCTTGTGCATGCTGCGGCCTGGAATTTTACTCTTCTCTCTACTCCTGCATGCTGTCTGCATATGTCTGACCTTCCCACAAGCATAATACTTGGACTGGAAATGGGGGCATTTAAATGGTTGGCGGTTACCATTTAAAAAAGATTTTGAGTGCCCAATTCATTTTTTCCAATGAAGGGGCAATTTATCATGGCCAATCCACCTACTCTGCGCTTCTTTGGGTTGTGGGGGCAAAACACACGAAAACATGGGAAGAATGTGCAAACTCTACATGACCAATGACCCAGAGCCTGGGACCTCGGCGCCGTGAGGCAGCAGTGTTAAACACTGCGCCACCATGCTGCTGCGGTTGGCGGTTACCATGACATTGGTAGCACCAATTTTGCTGACCTCACGACTGTGAACTTGTCTGCTGTGGCCGGAATCTCATTGAAATGCATTGGACGTCCCATGCTGGCTCAGAAAAAGGATTCCCTTAACAATCTGCAACTATTTACAAAGATTTACATAGAATTTACAGTGCAGAAGGAGGTCATACGGCCCATCGGGTCTGCACCGGCTCTTGGAAAGAGCGCCCTACCCAAGGTCAACACCTCCACCCTATCTCCATAATCCAGTAACCCCACCCAACACTAAGGACAATTTTGGATACGAAGGGCAATTTATCATGGCCAATCCTGCACATCTTTGGACTGTGGGGGGAAACCGGAGCATCCGGAGGAAACCCACGCACACACGGGGAGAATGTGCAGACTCCGCACAGACAGTGACCCAAGCCGGAATCGCATGGCTCACCTGAACCACAGCTGCGGATCCTGCCACAAGGGGTTAACTTCGGCAGGACCAGGAGATCCCACCAGCTGGAAGGGTCGTAAAATCCTGCCCTATCTCTACCTGCCATTCCCAAGTCTGTAGCGTCATCACAGGCCTCCTTCCATGTCAGCTTATTACCTTTGTACAGAAGCATGGCCTGGATTTTATTGGTCTTTCGGCCACTTAGAAACATGTCTATGGGGTTGATTCTGAGTTCATCACATGACAGAGATGAGAGAGTTTTTTAAATTTGAGAATGTTGTCTGCACCAGTCTCACCTGGCAATTGCTTCCTTTCAGGGAAAGCAACTTCAGGGTAATTTTATTCTTCATTGTGCCATAATATGAGTCCAGAATCTCATTAACTTTAGAATAGTCCATAGTACTGGAGTCTCATGGGCAACATTGGTTTGGCACCATTTCAAAAGCATCTGGCCCCACCATGGTGAGGAAAACATTTACCTTATCACACCTGCTATTTTATTAGTCTTCAGCCAAATGTGTAACCTTCATTTATAATTACTCAAGTCCTCTTTATTGGCATTAAATTCCCCGATTGTCCCCATATATGCCTGCAGTACATTTTTTCAATTACGTACAATGCTGACTTAACTGTGCACATACAACAAATTTTAAATCACTCAAACTTCCTCAAAATCAAATTAAGGCGTTCCAAAAATGTGATATTTTTCAATCCTTAATTTCTTAAATGAAAAGTAAAAGAAAACTCCATCCAATCTTCATCTTTTGGTTGTATTTTTCACAAAGAATTCCATGTCCACCTGTGAGACCAGGGATATGTATCGGTTTAAAATCTCAGCTGAACAATTGGGTGTTGTGGGCACCATGGAATATGTAAAAACTGAAACAAGTAAAATAAAATTGCAACAATATCAACACAAACCCAACTCTCTTGCATACCGTTACCTACCTCCATGACCACCATCATACCAGTGCCAAAGAAAAACCAGGCAACGTGCCTCAATGACTACTGTCCGGTGGCCCTGACTTCAGTTGTAATGAAGAGCTTCGAGATGTTGGTCATGAAGTGCATCACCTCCATATTCCCAGAACACCTTGATCCACTGCAATTCGCATAATGCCGCAACCGGTCCACAGCAGACACCAGCCCCCTGGCCCTACACTGATCTCCAGAGCATCTCGACAACAAAGACTCCTACATCAGACTCCTATTTATTGCCTACAGCTCTGCCTTCAACACCATAATCCCAGCCAAGCTCATATCAAAGCTCCAAAACCTAGGACTTGGTTCCTCACTCTGCAACTGGATCTTCGACTTCCTAACCCACAGACCACAATCAGTAAGAATAAATAACAACACCTCCTCCAAAATAGTCCTCAATACCGGGGCCCCACAAGGCTGCATACTTAGCCCCCTACTCTACTCCCTGTACACACACGACTGCGTGGCAAAATTTGGTTCCAACTCAATCTACAAGTTTGCTGATGATACGACCATAGTGGGCCAGATTTCGAATAACGACGAGTCAGAATACAGGAGGGAGATTGAGAACCTAGTGGAGTAGTGCAGGAACTGGACCTAGTGGAGCTGGTCATTGACTTCAGAAAGCAATGTACTGTACACACAGGTGGAGATGGTTAACAGTTTCAAATTCCTAGGGGTACACATCTCCAAAAATCTGTCCTGGTCCACCCACGTCAATGCTACCACCAAGAAAGCACAACTGTGCCTATATTTCCTCAGGAAACTAAGGAAATTTGGCATGTCCACATTAACTCTTACCAACTTTTACAGATGCACCATAGAAAGCATTCTGTCTGGCTACATCACAGCCTGGTATGACAACTGCTCAGCCCAAGACCGCAAGAAACTGCAGAGAGTCATGAACATAGCCCAGTCCATCACACAAACCTGCCTCCCATCCATTAACTTCATCTACACCTCCCGCTGCCTGCAGAATGCGGGCAGCATAATCAAGGACCCCTCCCACCCGGCTTACTCACTCTTCCAACTTCATCCATCAGGCAGGAGATACAAAAATCTGAGAACATGCACGAACAGACTCAAAAACAGCTTTTTCCCTGCTGTTACCAGACACCTAAACGACCCTCTTATGGACTGACCTCATTAACACTACACCCCTGTATGCTTCACCCGATGCCGGTGTTATCTAGTTACATTGTGTACCTTGTGTTGCCCTATTATGTATTTTCTTTTATTCCCTTTTCTTTTCATGTACTTAATGATTTATTGAGCTGCTCACAGAAAAATACTTTTCACTGTACCTCGGTACACATGACAATAAACAAAAATCTAATCTCAGTTTCCATAGATTGAACTGCAGGAGTTAAGGAATTTGAATGTCCTTCATTGATTCCAACATAGGACCATCTGTAATGTACTTGCTCTCCCTAACACCTTGCCCACACCAAATTTTAACCAGAGACTTTGATTTCCGACCCTTTCTTCCGTATTCTTGATTCCCAACTGAAGAAACCCAGATTCATGGTTTTAATGCATCTACTGCGCCAACAAGGCCACAGGAATCCACCTCTCTTCTCAAAGAGAAAGGAAAATTGCAAAGCCTGAAAAGTTTGACCCAGTTCATTTTAAGGTTAACAGTGGAGGGAACAATTTCATGCTCTAAGTTGGTGCTCAGGAATAATGAGATCAAGGTGGGAGAAGGAAGAAAAAAAATGGGATGAATCTTGTCATTTATTGCAGCACGGCTGGAGCTAGTATTTGCTGATGAGAAGGCAGAATACAAACTCCTGTTTAGCCAGAGAATCTCACGAACAAACCCCCAACTGAGCAAGGTGTGACATAAACCAAGCGTGGAACAAGGAAAGGTCACCCAGCTCAGGCTGTTCTTTCCAAAGACCATGTATTATTTCCAAATGGACTTTCATCGCCTTAGGAAAGATTCTCCAACTGCATGAGATGAATAAACAAACTCTAGATTACCTAACTGAATTTACATTGAATGTTACACATCATATTGCACAATCCAGTCCAGTTATCAAAGCAATGTCTTTCACGAATTAAGGACAAAAACACATTCACAGCCAATCAAGTGTGCTGGAAGTGCAGTCAGTGTTGTAATGTAAGTACGGCAGATCTCAGCACCTCATGAACCTGCCTTCACGCGGCATTTGATTATCTCTATATCCACTTCCTCTGCACATCTTCGGGTTGTGGGGGTGAGACCCACGCAGACACAGGGAGAATGTGCAGACTCCACATGAACAGTGACCCGGGGCTGTGATCGAACCCGGGTCCTCAGCGGCGTAAGGCAGCAGTGCTAACCACTGCACCACCATGCTGCCCTAGACACGGGGAGAATGTACAAACGCCACACAGACAGTCGCCCGAAGTTGGAATTGAACCCTGGCACTGTATGACAGCAGTGCTAACCACTGCGCCACCATGCCAATGATGTGGTACTGGTTGAAGTTGACGGTTGAATTCCTTGCTGGCTGTCATAGCTTGTGCATAGGGATCTCAGTGGAATGGACTATGCATTGAAATTAAGAAATTATATCAGGAGAATTGCTCTGAAATCCTGGCTGGAATTTTATACCACTGTCACTTCTGGACGGGCTGGCCGTTCAGGATGGGGGGGGGGGGGGGGGGGGCGCGGATATAAAATCTCGTGGGATGACGGGGGTGGGGGGGGGGGGGGGGGGGGTAGGGGGGGTACACCATGATTGTTACCTTTGCTGTTATTTTACCAGTGATGGTGTAGTTGGGGGATGGCTCACCTGCCCTTGAGCCAATTGAGACCCTTAAATGGCTAATTAATGGCCACTTAAGTAGCTTCTCCTGTTGCCACTTGTATTTTATCAGTGGGGGGGTAGCAGTGCCCACACCATGGGTTGAATTCTCCCATGCCACCGCCAGCAGGCTCAATGGTCAGGACTAATCTTCCACCCATGCCTGATTCATCGCCAACATGAAATCATGCCAGTCCAGAATACATCTGGAACAATGTGCCATGCAGATACCTGAATGATGCCTCTGGAGTTCGGAATGGAGGGCGCCAGCGACTCTTGATCATGGAAAACCACAGCAGTCGGTGGAGAAAGCATCTATCAGGTGGATCTTCCAGGTTTAGTGTCATCGAGGAGGTCCATCTTCCATCCTCAGAATATTCCTGGAGATCCGTTTTCATTTTTCAGGAGGTCCAGCTTCTTTCTTCAATGGTAGGTCAGTGATGTTGAGCACCTTTTACATATGGCACCCAAATATGATGGTGGGATGTACGCAATGAAGCCCATCTTGCCACAGAATACCCCGCTGAATACCGAGGTGCATATTTACTGAGGCCTGGGCCAGATGATGCCGTGGCTCCCTGTCAGCCTCTACAGCAGGAAATACTCATTCTGCCCGATGTAATGAGACTGTGAGGTAAACCCTGACTACGTCCTTGAGGTTGGGTTGGGGGTTTCCTCTTGTTTGGAAACCTTGTTCACAATGGAGGACCCCCACACTTTCAGTGGAAAAAGCCACTCCTGTTTGACAACCCCCCCCCCCCCCCCCCCTCCCAAATAGTCTCCTGATCACCACTCGTCCACAGCTCTTGTTGGGGCCGGCCTGACTGACCCTGACAAGGCTGTCTCCCATACTTCATTCTCCGGCTTCCACCCTCTTGCTGTTCACAGAATCATAGAATTTACAGTGCAGAAGGAGGCCATTCAGCCCATTGCATCTGCACTGGCCCTTGGAAAGAACACCCTATTTAAGCCCCAAGCCTCCAACCTTTCCTCTTTATCCCCATAACCCAGTAACCACACCTAACCTTTTTGGACACTAAGGGCAATTTAGAATGGCCAATCCACCTAACCTGCACAACCTTCGACTGTGGGTGGAAACCGGAGCACCCGGAGGAAACCCACGCACACACGGGGAGAACTTGCAGACTCCACACAGACAGTGACCCAAGCCGGGAATCAAACCTGGGACCCTAGAGCTGTGAAGCAACTCTGCTCACCACTGTGCTATTGTGCTGCCCGTAAAGTCCCAGCAGTGGCCACAGTGCTCGGTGGCAATGCTGAAACTGGAGAGCTGCCAGCCATTTGATTAGCTTCCAGCTTTTGGGAGGTATTGGGAGGCAGGACCTTCTCCCTCATGGGGTTGGCAGCAATGACCTCCGGCAATTAACTGTCTGACCACCGTGAAATCCGGTGGTGGCCTCCCAGGCCTGCAGGTTCACCCTCAACCTTTAGCCGGTAGGCTCTTTGCAAAACTCAGTCCAATTTGTGCGAATACAGCTGGACCCCAAACGCCACCATCCATCTCCCCATGTACGAGCTAACACAAGCTTGGGAAATGAAAAGAGAACCTTTCTATTTGCTTAATCTTTTCTTATCCTCATACTGATTTGGATATTTCTCGTAACACCACTAACTCTGATCAGAAAGGAGATAATTGGATAATTTCCCCATCAATCACAGTGAGAGATTGCTCTGCTATGATTAACTGAGATTGATTGTTCCTGCATAATTCATAATGTAATTGTCCTCCACTCCTTGCAATTTTCCAGTGAATTCTCCCTGCCTTAATTTGCTCTAGTTTCAATCATGTGTGACTTGCTGCAGTTTGCCAAGACTTTTTTTAAATTAGACCTTGTAGACTGTCGTGGTGCGTTTAAATAGACTGTTGGCAGACTAAATAGACTTTGTTTGCTGCAGAATGGACTGTGTGCTGTGAGTTTCCCTGTAAGTCTCATCCTACCTCCATCTCAATGGCTGTTGGTTTCACCAGATACTCTACAACAACTGATACCTGCGCCTCCTTATCATTTTCAGTTATTGCAGCACTTCAAGATGATACGTGGTGTACCTGACTTCAGAGTCCAGTATTTCTGCATGCCATGCAAATTAGAGCAATGCACCTTCCTAGCATTAGATCCTGACAATGCTGAGTTCAAGGGCCCAGAGCTGGAAGGTTGGATTAAGTGGTTAATGGCTGATCTCGCTGTTAGACTGTTAGATAACAATGGAGAAACCAAGTTCAGGAGCAGCCAAACAACATCTTGATTTCCTTGCTCTGGCAAGCTTGGAGGTGAGAAGAGCAGCTAATTCGGGAGGATGATGGTACACCTTAACCTCATGCCAATTAATGACCACTTAAAGGCCTCACCCTGCTCCCGCTGGTAATAACCCAGCTTCAGGGGGATCTGTCACCATTTGGAGTGCATGACAGCTAAAACAATGCAGCAGGTTTGTCAGCTCCTGGGGGTTGGGGGCTCAATCACAGGGGCTGATCACAGAATTGGCTAATTAAAACCGCTTTCCTCTCTCGCACTGGCATTTGACCAGGGGCTTATGGGCTTGCCACTACATGGGCAGACTGACAGGTAATCCCTGGTGGTCTCCCAGCAGGCTGCTGGGTGAGGAAGCGGGAATTATGTATTTTCAGGCACTCTTTGGGTTGTGTGGGGGTGGCCACCCCATGGCAATGGTCACCCCTTGACAACAGAGTCCCCAGCCATTAATGACCACCACCTTATTCCCCAGGACCAGCCAGCCTTCTTGGTTCCTGCTCCACATAACCCCACAGACCTGACTTTGAGGGCCTGCAGCAATCGAGGTGCAGCCCCAGCAATGGCCACTACTAGCAGTGGAACTGTTGAGCTGCTGGCCCTCAGCCAGCAACTCTTGCGGGTGTGGATCACTGTCCCTAATTAATTGGCTGGTGCCAGCTAAATGTAGCCCAGGTTCCACTGCCCGCCAAAGCTAGGTTGCCCTCTGCTTTCAACCCTGGCAGTGGGGCCCTTGCCACCAATGTAAAATTCAGCCCATTGTTTGTGATTTTGTACGAAGCCTCCCAAGATGTCACTTCCCCTGTTATACACACCTGTGTCTTATTCCACACCGAGCACACAGTACAACACAGGTTGAAATTATTCATGAGGTAGTTTGACATTATTTGATTGACGATGAGAAAAATGAAAGCTCCACTTGTTCTAACCACTCCAAAACATTAATGCACACCCTGACATTGAATGGGATTAGCGGCTCAAGAACACTGTCAAATTTACCAAACGAAAGGCTCCCTGTGCAACTGCATGCTGTTAATTTGGATTCATACAGAGCCCACAGTAAATTACAATAAAAACAATTAAATGTAAATTACAATAAAAACATTCACCTGAGGAAGGAGCAGTGCTTCGAAAGCTAGTGATTCAAAACAAACCTGTTGGACTTTAAGCTGGTGTTGTAAGACTTCTTACAATAAAAACAAAGGAGGCACCTGTGCTGATTACAACAAAGGTCTGTTCAGAAAAGACTAATTAACTCCTTAACTATCAAGAAAGTGTTGTCAGCACATCCCTTTCTAAATGGAACTCAATGCCTTGGAAGAGGAAGCTGTGTTTCTGTCTGTGTTTCCTCACAGCTCGAAGCCAGTAGGAGGGATAATTGACAAGGCATGATCTTGCTTTCGATCACCACCCAACAACACCTTCTGATTCCAAAGAATCAGGATTGGCTGAAATACCTTCCACGGCCAAATGGTCTGCCAACATGCACGCGCAAAGCACAACCAGTGAGGAGAAGTAGCAGAGGACTGACAGCATCTGTGTATACCACAAGTCCTCAGGTAGATTTTTGCTAAACAGGCACAGCCTATTCAAAATGGTTAGATGTGTGTGCAAAGGACAATCAATCCAAATTAAGAAAGCTGTTTGCACACAATTTTCTGTGGGGGACTCCTGGAATCTGGCACATCATAATTGAAGATGCCTTTGTTTTTCTGCATTCTTAGATAGTTCAGGTAGTGTCCTATTGCCCCCCGCCCCCCCCCCCCCCCCCCCCCACCGCCACCAACACCCCGACTCCCTCCCTCCCCACCACCCTCCTTTCCATCTCTCTCCCCCCCCCCCCTTCCTTTCCCTTCTGTTGATACAGAGGCGAGAGTATCTGGTCTCTCCAGCGCAAAGTTTAGTGCTTGTACCGTTTGTTTTTTGTACAATTGTGTTGTGAACTGTTTTAATAACCAGAGTATCCTACACCCCCCCCCCCCCGCCCCCACCCCACCCCCCCGGCCTCTGTATGTTGGTACTGAGGGGAGGGTACCCTGTTTCTCCAAAATAAAATTACTGTTTGTACCTTTTGCCTTTGTATATATTTTTACTGTTTTAATACAAAGATATGGTCAGCTCATTATCATTCTAATGTGTAGCTACAAGTCTGTTTTTGGATGTGTGCGGAGAGTGGAAAATTGCACGCAGATAAGAGCAAATAAAGGGAAATGTTAGACTTGTCAGGCAAAACCAAGCTAAGAAGACGGGGCAAAGAAGAAGGCAAAGGAAACCCACTGTGAAGGCAATCAATTGTAGGCAATCAGTTGCACAGTTCACCATTAGAACCATCAAATTCCTACAGTGCAGAAGGTCATTCAGCCCATCAAATCTGCACTGACCCTCTGAAAGAACACACTACCTCGGCCCACTCCCCTGCCCTATTCAGTAACCTCACCTAACCTGGAAAGAAGCAATTTAGCCTGGCAAATCCACCTAATCTGCACAACTTTGGACTGTGGGAGGAAACCGGAGCGCCCAGAGGAAACCCTTGCAGACACAGGGAGGAAGTGCAATCTCCACACAGACAGTTACCCAAGTGCAGAATTGCTGTGAGGCACCAGTGCGGACCACTTTGCCACATGCCAACATACTCAAGACCATATTTGACGACTACGAAAGTGGAGTTAGAGCTGCATGAACATGCACCTTGTCTAAATTTCAGTTTGCCTGGAAAGAAATGTAGACCAGTTTTAAGTTTTAAAGCAAAGACCCCAAATTGAGTGACCAATTTCATAACTTCTTCATGCCCAGGACTTTCACCTCTGCGATATTTCCTGACTTGGTTAATCTGCTGCTGAAAATCTCTGTCTTAATTTCACCACTGCATTCCACTATTCCAGTGCATGGTCAGCCTCCCATCTTCCAGAAACGTCTTGGTTCATTGAAAACTCTCTGTCGCACCCTAATTTGCACCATGTCCTGCTTTCACCCAGTACCCTGTGTGCTAGTTGACCTTCGCAAGTCCACCACCAAACATTTTCACCTCATGTTCAAATCCCTCCAATGAAATCTCTTTTCCCTCTCTCTCTGAAACTTCTTCAGCCCCACAATCGTCTGAGATCTCTGTATTCTTCCAACTCTGGCGTCTTGTACATCTCAAAACTCCTCCGCTCCCACCCTCTAAAATTGGGAATCCCGGGGCAGCACGGTGGCACAGTGGGCTGGCCCTGCTGCCCCACGGCGTGGAGGTCCTAGGTTCGATCCCGGCTCTGGGTCACTGTCTGTGTGGAGTTTGCACATTTTCCCCATGTTTTTGTGGGTTTCGCCACCACAACCCAAAGATGTGCAGGGTAGGTGGATTGGCCATGCCAAATTGCCCCTTAATTGGAAACAATTAATTGAGCACTCTAAAATTTTTGTTTAAAAATTAGGAATCCCAATTGGGCAGAGAGTCCCACTTTGGCCCCAAAACAGGATGAACACTGGGCGACAGGCCCGTCCCCAGGTTATGGTCCCACCCCACCAGCCATAGCGGGCTTCCCGCCCCACACCAGCAGGAACATGCAAACAGCTCTAATGCATTCATCTAAATGTGATTAACGGTCAGGAAGCCTGAATCTCCACCTCTGCTATGCACTGACTGCCCCACCCCCCACCCCCCCATCCCCCACACACATAGAGCGGGAACTCTACCAAGTTGGCTTTGTGCAAGTATTGACAAGCGCTGTCCTGGCGCGATAGACCCCCGAGGGTGGGTTGTCAAGGAGATAAATCTCTCAGGGTCCTGGTATTTGGATGGACCCGGGATAGGGGTAGGGGGCTGACTTCAAGACCCTTCCCTGGATGGGGGTCCTGTGTCTGGATTGTCTTTTCTTGTCCTTGGCAACCTGAAGATCACTCTTGGCATGGTGATCTCAGGCAACCTTCTGTTCAAAATCATCATCCTTGTCTGTGAACCATTTAAACTTTGAAATTACCTTCTCACTTTTAACTGCTCCACCTGACCGCATTGTTAATGTTGGTTGACTGTCATCCTCACTGGCCGTATCATATAACAAAGAATCCAGCACAGGAACAGGCCCTTTGGCCCATCAAGCCTGTACCGGTCATGATACCACCCTTGGCCAAAACCCTCAGCAGTTCCTTGTGCCATATCCCTCTATAACCATCCTATCCATGTATTTGTCAAGATGCCTTTTGAACGCCGTTAATGTATCTGCTTCCACAACCTCCCCTGGCAACGCGTTCCAGGCACTCGCCACCCTCTGTGTAAAAACCCTTGCTCCACGGACCTTAAACCTATGCTCCCTAGTGACTGACCCCTCCACCCTGGGAAAGAGTGCCTGCCCATCTACTCTATTCATGCCCTTCATAATCTTGTAGACCTGTACCAGGTTACCCCTCAACCTCAGTCGTTCTAATGAAAACAGTCTGAGTCTATTCAGCCGGTCCACATAGCTAAAGCCCTCCAGACCAGGCAACATTTTGGGAAACATCCTCTGCACCCTCTCATTTTTATTTTCAATTTAGAGTACCCAATTCATTTTTACAATTAAAGGGCAATTTAGCATGGCCAACCCACCTATCCTGCACATCTTTGGGTTGTGGGGGCGAAACCCACTCAAACACGGGGAGAATGTACAAACTCCATACAGACAGTGACCCAGGGCCAGGATCGAACCAGGGACCTCGGCGCTGTGAGGCAGCAGTGCGCCACCGTGCTGCCCTCTTACCAAGTTCTATACAACTGTAACATAGCCTGCCAGTTTTTATACTCGATACCTCATTCAATGAAGGCAAGCATTCCGTATGTTTTCTTGACTACCTTGTCTACTTGTGTTGCCATTTTCAAAGATCTGTGGACCTGCATACCTAGATCTCTCTGACTTTCTATAGTCCTAAGAGTTTTGCCATTTACGGTATATTTCCCCTCTCTGTTAGACCTACCAAAATGCATCACCTCACTCTGTCTGGATTAAACTCCATTTGCCATTTCTCTGCCCAAGTCTCCAATCTATTTATGTCCTGCTGTATCCTCTGACAATCCGCAACACGATCTGCCACTCCACCAATCTATTTTTTTCTTTTTGTTTTAAATTTAGAATACCCAATTCATTTTTTTCCAATTAAGGGGCAATTTAGCGTGGCCAATCCACCTACCCTGCACATCTTTTGGGTTGTGGGGGCAAAACTCTTGCTTTTTACATATGAATAAAAAGTTTTGGGATTCACCTTAATCCTACTTGCCATTAAACTTTCATGCCCCCTCCTAGCCCTCCTAATTTCCCGCTTAAGTACCTTCCTACTTTCTTTATACTCCTCAATGGTTTGACTATCACTACCCTGCTAAACTGTACAAAATCCTTCTTTTTCTTTTCAACGAGGTTCATAATACCCCTCATTATCCAAGGTTGTCTAAACATTCTATACTTATCCTTTGTTCTCTCAGGAACGTGACTTTCCTGAATCCTAATCAACTGTCGCTTGAAAGATTCCCACATGTCCGATGTTGATTTATCCTCCAACTGCCACACCCAATCCAAATTCTTCAATTCCTGTCTAATGTTATTGTAATTTGCCTTTACCCAGTTTAGCACCTTAACGCGAGGGTTACCCTCATCCCTACCCAAAAGTACCCTAAAACCTACGGAATTGTGGTCACTTCTCCCAAAATGTTCCACTACTGAAAGCTCAACCACCTGTCCAGGCTCATTCCCCAATACCAGGTCCAGTACAGCCCCTTCCTGAGTTGGACTATCTACACATTGCACCAAGAAGCCTTCCTGGATACAAACTCTGCCCCATCCACGCCCCTAGCACTAAGTGAGTCCCAGTCAATATAAAGGAAATTAAAATCCCCTACCAAACAACCCTGTTACTTTTTCACATATCCAAAATCTCTCTACCTATCTGCTCATCTATCTCGAAAAGTCTGGGGCAATCCTGCATCAGCCGTTTTTGAAAGGCCATGCAAGATTTTACATGCATCAAGCAAATTGTTTTCTACTGTTGGGGCTCCCGTCCCTTTAAAAGACACGATCACGCCTCTAAGAGGGCTGCCGGCCAATCGGTCAAGGTACGTTCTCCTCCAACAAAGGTGAGAGGGGTCGGGAGTCACTGGGGTTAGTCCTGTAGGCCTCAGCAGAGACGGTGAGGGGGATTTGGTTGATGATGACAAGAGTTTGTTGTCGTGTGGGCATCCCTCGGCACTATGGAGATCCTCTGAGGACCAAAGGAGGCCAGATCAGTTACGACCCCTTTCCCGAGCCTGAAGAAGGTAGAGGAGGATCCACTCACCACTGACAAAATACCAGGGGGAGGTTGCGTGGGTTTCAAACCCACATCCCAAAGAAGTGTAGGTTAGGTGGATTGGCAACATCAAATTGCCCCTTAATTGGAAAACAAATTGGGTACTCTCAAATTTAATAAAAATACTAGGGGAAGGGGGACGAGGAACTTTACTGACCACATACGGGCCTCAACTGGTCTCTGGATGGGAGGGCCATCCACCACTTTGTACATTGCTGATGCAATGCCAGTAGTGGTAGGAAAATGACGGGCAGGACAACAATCTGATTCCTTTGGTCCCCACATCTCAATCTGCCCGCTGAGGCCCTGCACAATTTGGGCCTTGGGCCTTTTCAATCTTCATTATAGATCTTGGGAGTGTGGACTATCTAAGCATACATCACAGAAGAAGACCATTTGGCCCACGTCTTTACCAGCTCTTTGGAGGAACTATCTAATTAGTCCCACACACTTCACTCTTTCCTTATCGTGCTGTAAATTGTCTCTTTTCAAGTATATATCTAATTCCCTTTGAACATTTTGAATCCGCTTCCACCAGCCTTTCAGATCATAGCAACAACTCTAAATTTATATTTATATAGCACCTTTGATGTGGTAACATTGGTCAAGATGCTTCACAGGAATGTTTTCAAACAAAATTTGATTAAGCCAGGTCATCAAACGCTTGATCAAAGAGGTAGGTTTTAAGGAGTCTGAAGGGAGGAGAGGCAGAGAGACAGAGAGGTTTAGGAAAGGAATTTCAGAGCCTGTGGCCTGGGCAGCTGAAGGCACAGCTGCCAATGGTGGAATGACAAATGTTGGTGGGGTGGTGGTGGCAGGGGGGTTTGGGGAGGGGGGGGGGGGGTGTGGCTGCAAGACGCCAGAATTGGAGGAGCACAGCTCTCTTGCAGGGCAGTACGACTGAAGGAGATTACAGCGACAGGGATTGAGTGGAGAATTTGTGTAATGATCTGGATAAATATGGATAAGAGTTTTAAAACTGAGACGTTGGGCGGGATTCTCTCAGCCCGGGACCGGGCCGGAGAATCAGCGCGACCGGCGCGAATCACACCATGCCACCCCGACGCCGGGACCCGATTCTCCGCAGAGCGGAGAATCAGCGCCATCGGCACCGGTGCGGTCTAACCTGCCGATTCTCCGCCCGGGATGGGCCGAGCGGCCGTACCAAGAAACCAGAGTCCTGCTGGCGCCATTCTAACCTGCTCTTAGCAGGCGGGACCTCGGCGTGGAAGGATCCAGGGGCGGCCTGTGGGGGTGGGGGGGGGGGTGGGGTCCGACCCCGAGGGGGCCTCCGCTGTGGCCTGGCCCGTGATCGGGGCCCACTGATCGGCGGGCCGGTCGCTCAGGCTGGGGGCCTCCTTTCCTCCGCGCCGGCCCCTGTAGCCCTATGCCATGTTGCGTCGGGGCCGGCGCGGAGAAGGGAGCCACTGCGCATGCGCGCATTGCCGCCGGTCCCACTGCGCATGCGCGGACCCCGTTGTGCCCAGTTGATGCCGGGGTCGGCAGCTGAAGCGGCATGAGTCGCACCAGGGTCGTGCTGGCCCCCCGTAGGGCCAGAATTGCTGATCCTGAGGCCAGGTTAACACCGTTGGGAAACGCGAAGCCGTTTACGACGGCGTCAACATTTAGCCTCAGGATTAGAGAATCCCGCCCGTTGTTTACTCTGAAGGCAACGTAGGAGAGCAGGCACAGGGGTGAACAAGACTCGGTGCAATTTAGGTTGTGAGCAGGAGAGTTTTGGATGACCTCAAATACGAACTCTTTACCTAAAAAGAGTTCTTCTCAACCCACCCTGGTTCTTTTGTCAAGTATCTTGAGGATTAACCTCACATTTACACATTCACAGACCCTGAGAGATAGTAGAATGTGTTTCAGTCTCAAAACTGACTGGGGCAAGCAGCACTGAACACAGAAATAGAACAAATTCCGAGCCTGCGTTCAGCTTCCAAACAATAAGCTGATCCCCCCCCCCAAGTCATTGATAGACAACCCTTGGAACTAATTTCCTGTCGGGCCTTGGAGTGGAAATAGGAGCTTTATAGTTCAATCAATAGCTGATGACAGGTAGCACTGGGATGTCACTCAAATTCAACAGAAGCCAATGGGTGGAGTTTTACTTCAATAAATGGGTTAATTATGCAGAGGAATGATCGCCACCGTTTGAATTTAAATGTTGCAGCCAATCCACACAGAATTCTGCTGTTATGTAGAGCTCCGTACATATGTGCCCACACATGTGTATGCACACATACATAACCTCAGAAACCCAGACATATATACCAATGCAAACATGTGCACCCACACACCAACACATGCAGGGACAAATGGTTGTTCTGACATTGATTTGTGCAGTGTCTCTCAGAAATGTCCCAACTGCAATGAATTCCTTTGAAGTGTGGCTATCATTTTTTTGTGTGGGTAAAACAGTCACTTGGAACACAGCAAGCAATCGCTTGTGGATACAAACAGTAACAAAATGAATGGCTGGTTTAATCTCTTTTTGGTGGTGTAGAGATGGAGGCAGAACTGTCAGTCAGGGCAGCAGGGGAAGTCCCAGCTGTTGTCTGAATAGTGCCGCAGGCTCTTTAACAATCACCTCAAGCCGTGGAAACTGTCAGACATTTAAGGAGCAATTCTCCGTAATAGCGTGGTAGCGAGCAGGAATTGCCGCGAGCTTCCCGGCGCTTTGCCCAGCGCGATCGGCAACGCAATTCAACATTAATTGATCCACTTAACGAGGCCTCAGGGCTTCTCGCAGCAAATGAAGGCTCACCAGCTGATTCGCCCGGACTGCGCTCGCCAACCCCCGCTAACAAGTTTGAGCAGCAGTTAAGTTGCATTTGCTCAACCAACCCCAACCAGCTCGCAACAATGGCGCCGAGGAGACCAGACCCAAGATTCGGGGATGCTGAACTGGGGAGGCTCCTGGATGCAGTGGAGGCCAGGAGGGATGTCCTGTTCCCCCAAGGGTCCCAGAGGGTGAGCCACAAGGCAGCCAGTGCTGCTTTGGACGAGGTGGTGGGGGTCGTAAGCATGAGCAATATGACCAAGAGGTCAGCAGTGCAGGAAGAAGGTTAACGACCTACACTGGGCAGCATGAGTGAGTAGCCAACAATGCAACACCCTCTCAAAGGGAGTATCCACCCCCCAATTCCCCTTGCGACGCCCAGCCCCCCAATCCTGCCTTCACACCCCGTCTCCCACCACTGTGAACCACGCATGTGGCTAACGATGCCCTCTCTGTGACCCCGTGGAAAAACTCTCCCACAATCGACAGGAAAGGGCCTAGACTGGCGGTGGGGTGCCAGGCATAAGACCCCTCACCTCCTTTGAGGAACAGGTCCTGGAGGTGACCAGGGTGGCAGAGGATAGATCAGTCAGCCACGCGGATGCTGCAGAGGTGAGGAACCACCAGGCTCCACCTGGGGGCCCTGTCAAACCTGAATACTGATTGCTTTATTGACTGACCCATCCCTCCCACTGACCACATGTTCATTCTCCCAAAGATCCTCCAGCCGACAGCGCTGGCCCATCCCTGGGGGCCCCGTCTCCTGACTTTGAGGAGAACACCTGGGAGGCGAGCTCCGAGGATGCCATCATAGTCACAGCACAGCTGTCATCCCCATCCTGCACCACGCAGATACACACACCTCGGTGGGACATGTTAGTGGTCAGGCTTCTGGGGCGCAATCTGGTGAGCACCACACCACTGATGGTGCACATTAGGTGGAAGCAGGAACTCCAAGGTGAGACAGCAGTCAGATCTGCTGGATCCCAAGACCCAGTTGGGTCCCTGCCTGATGCTGTGCCTGTGGAAGTGGGTTTCCTGGAACTGATGGAGATGATAGGGAGCGGCCGGGACGTTCAGAGGTAGATGTAATTGTCATTACAGCAGATTCATAGCCACGTGGATGGAGCCAGAGGCTATGGATGCTGGAGATGGCACCGGCAATGAGTGGCATCGAGGCCAACATGGCAAGGATGGTGACCGCAGTGGAGACCCTGGTGCACGACGGCGGCACCATGAGTGAAGGTGTCCTAGGCATCACGCAGCCAGTGATGGCCATGGCTGAGGGCCTCGGCGGAATGAACGCCTTGCTGGGGGATGTCACTGAGTACCAGGCGACCTTGATGAGGTTCTGCGGGACACGTCCTGCTCTCATATGGGCTTGGCCGAGGCCCTGCGGTGATTGTCCTAGTCACAGGTGGGCATGGCTGAGGCGCTACAGAGTTTGGCCCAGTCACTGAGTAGCATCGCCAAGGGCGTCGACACGATGGTGCAGACTTTGGGGAACCACTAGGACTGGCAGAGCCACATGGCGTAGCGGCAGCCGGGACTCGAACCAGCTGCCTCTCCGCCCCAAGCTGGACCCCTAAGGGCACCAATCGGGAGGAGGGGTGCTGAATGCCAACCCGGATCCATCCCATGGAGTGGCGACGGTGGGCACCAGCCCTCCGAGTTCTACCCCTCTGATGAGGCCGCATCTCGAGGTCAGCACACGGGATAGGGCGGCACGGCTGTGTATTTGCCCTCTAGCCCCAGTGCCCCCAGAGGAGGCCCACCAATGGCATCAAAGGCCACGGGATGAGGTAGGCTGCTGGCAGCCTCCGCCTCAGATGTGCATCCTGGGGAAACAACAAGACGTAGTGGTAGATCTAGGAAGGTAAGGCAGGTTGAGGATCACTGAGGGCACCGGGGTGGGGGTTGGGGGGGGGGGGGGGGGGTTGGGGGGTGGCACCACCAGGAGTGGGGTATTGTACAGCACATTAAAACTCCTTTTTGCTAAACTATTATGATGCCTGTCTCATTTTCTTCTGCAATGCGGACCGACCTCCGGACCCTTTGCCCATCTGTTCGGGCATCCACCCCTGTCGTGCGCTCACCTACCCTCCAGCCGTGGACATGTCCCCTGAGCTGTGTCCCAGCCACTGGGTGTTCGGATGTTGTGCGAGTGCTGTTGCCTCCCGCAGTGCTCAAGCACAGTGTCCAGGCATCAAGCTGTGATTGGGATGCTAGGCAATGATTCCCACATCGTACATGGCCTGCCCACTCACGGGAATCCACTTGGGATGCGTGAAATGCTCACTTAACCACGATTGCCAATTCCCTATTAACAATAGCCTTCAGCCGCGCAGTTGGTGGGGGATATGGGTGATCGCTGGGGCAGACGGGCAGGGAAAGGTTTACCCCCGGAACGGATACACACGATCAAGCAGATGGAAAAGTCCAGATGGCACTATCTCCGAGAAGAGCAGGGGAGTTTTCTCTGGTACCTTGCCCAATATTAATCCCTTAACCAAGAGCCAATCGATGAACTGCTTATACACCGCATTGCTGTTTGTAGGGTCTTCATGCCATGGTTTTGACATCGAGACTGTGACTACACATTGCTTGTTGAGCTACTTTGAGATGTCTTGAGGCCATAAAAGACGCAAGAGGAATGCGAGTCTTCAAACTTTCTTTTTTAAGTGTGAGCTTATTGTCAACCTAAAACCGGCTTTAATCTGCCTCTGCCCTGGGCCGTGGCTGTCCCAAAACAGAGCTTTAAGGCCCATGATTCATACCAGGACATAAATTTCAAATCATAGAATCCCTACAGAAGGAGATCCATTCAGCCCACAAATACTGCAACATACTTTCAAAAGACCACACTACCTAGGCACGAGGCCTACCCCTGTCCCTGTAACACCACATAACCTTTGGACTTGAGGGCAATTCAGCATGGCCAATCCACCTAACTTACACTTCTTTGCACCCTTAAATTTGACCTAAAAGAGGATAATGGCTTTCAAAGACAACTGTGAATGCAACCTGCACTCAACTACCATATTACGTCGGCGTTGGAGGAAAAGTTTGGGTTGGTGAGGGGAAACGAATTCAGGTATCTGCAGGTGCGGGACTTCCTTCATAAACAGGTGTCAACCTTCCCGCTCCTACCGCTAAGGGGGATTCAGGACAGGGTAATTTCCAGAGGGTGGGTAGGAGAAAGGAGCGTCTCGGCCATTTATAAGGAGCTTATGGGGTCGGAGGAGACGCAGACCGAGGGGCTGAAGCGCAAGTGGGAGGAGGAGCTGGGAGGAGAGATAGAGGATGGTCTATGGGCAGACACGTTGAGCAGAGTCAACACGTCCGCAACATGTGCCAGGCTCGGCCTGATACAATTTAAGGTCGTTCACCGGGCTCACATGACAGTGGCCCGTATGAGCAGATTCTTTGGGGTGGAGGACAGGTGCACAAAATGTGTGGGAGGACCGGCAAACCATGTCCACATGTTTTGGACATGTCCAAAGCTTAGGGGATTTTGGCAGGGGTTTGCAGATGTCATGTCCATGATGTTAAAAACAAGGGTGGCGATTTCGGGGTGTCGGAAGACCCAGGAATCCAGGAGGAGAAAGAGGCAGACGTTCTGGCCTTTGCTTCCCTGGTAGCCCGGAGACGGATACTATTAGCTTGGAGGGACTCAAAGCCCCCGAAGTCAGAGACCTGGCTATCGGACATGGCTCGCTTTCTCTGTTTGGAGAAAATCAAGTTCGCCTTGAGAGGGTCACTGTTAGGGTTCACCCGGAGGTGGCAACCGTTCGTCGACTTCTTTGTGGAAAATTGGGGGGGAGTAGTTTAGCTTAGAATAGGGGGTCAATAAAGGTGGGACCTGTAAGGAAGGGAGACTATGTTTATGGTTTCATGTATATTGTTTATTTTGTTGTTGTTACTATCCCAAAAATACCTCAATAAAATGTTTATTAAAAAAAGAACTACCATATTACGTCGAGTGCTGATAAAACCTTTGCATGGTTGGGGGTGGGGGTTGATAAAATATTTCAACGAGAGAGAGAGATAAAAACAAGAAACCAAAGAAACTTTCTCCCACTGCCCCCCCCCCCCCCCCCCCCTTCCCCCTCCCCTCTTAACAGTCACCACATGTTGTTTTGGTCAGCTGAACTGCAGCTGACTACGAGACTGTAACCCCAGCTCTGTGGTTTCGCTTGTGGTGTGAGAGGGCTGGCTGTTTTTTTTTGTTGCTGAGAGCTTAGGCTGGAAAGAGCAGCTTGCACGCAGGGTCTGGATTGCAGTGTTTAAGAAAAAAAAAGGCAGTCCACAACATTTTTTCCATTACACCAGTCTGCTGATAATTTCTTTCTCTCGTTTTTTTTCTCTCTTTTTCCATTGCTATTCGCCAGATTGGGGATGGTGGTGGGTGTGGGGGTGGACTCGGCAGGTTTATCTTGTTATGTGCGTGATTATATTTGCATTGTGCCAGTCCAGCATCTCCAGCAATGGGGACAGCAACTTATGTCAAACTGTTTAAAACAAACATTATTCCAGCACCTGCATATTTTTTCTTTCATCTCCAGTGACACAAAATGACATAGTACGGAGAGCAATTTGAAAATAATTTTTATGTTTCATTTAAAAATCTGGCGAAGTTCCATGTCTTTCTTGAGTGAATTGATTTGACCTTTAAGCGATCAGGCAGCCATTGGTACAGGAGGCGGAGTGACATGGCAATAACTGGGACTGACTGAGGGCAGGCTGGAGCCCGAGTGATGGGAAAAATCCCCGAGATAGTCCTGGAGCTCTGAGTAACATGCTTGTTCCTGTGGCTGACTGTGGACTGGAAGAGCTGAGTAATTTTGCAGCTCTCTCCTTCTGAGTGGAACTTTGAGTGACAATGAAATCCGTGGACGGATTACCTGGAGAGCTGTCAAGTAACTGGACAACACCCCCAACTGAGACAGGAGCTTTTGAACTGCAGGACAGTCTGAGTGAGGCAGCGATTTAAATGAAAATCTGCCTGAGATTAATTGAGGCTGGAGAATTCAAGTGACATAGATTAAACTATGTAATTTATTGCTGCTTACAACGCAGAAGCAAAACAAAGTCTTCTTGAACATCCTCTAGCCCAATTAAAATTCAAATAAACAGCATTTCTCGGATTCTGTCTCACCCCCTCCTAAATTTCCCCATGCACTATCCCAAACCACAATTATTTGGAGGTTTTCCAGCGAGAAGGCTTGTTTCTCTTTTTCTGGAGTATGTATTCTTGCTCTAGACCAGCAATCACTATTTATTAAGGCTTATCAGTTGTTATGATTGATGGGATCAGTACAATCTCTAACCAGACTTGGCTCCGTTACAAGGATCGCACAGTGGGACATTGGGCCTTCAAAGCACATTACACAAAAATCAGTTTGCAAATATTAGGCCCTTTAATATTCTCTGCAACTACAATGTGTACAGATAATGCTGTTAAGCAGTTAACAAAAGCTCTAGCTCATGGACTGTGTAGGTGGCACGGTGGCGCAGTGGTTAGCACTGCTGCCTCACGGCGCCGAGGAACCGGGTTCGATCCCGGCCCCGGGTCACTGTCCGTGTGGAGTTTGCACATTCTCCCTGTGTTTGCGTGGGTTTTGCCCCCACAACCCAAAGATGAGCAGGGTAGGTAAATTGGCCATGCTAAATTGTCCCTTAATTGGAAAAAAAGAATTGGGTACTCTAAATTAATTTTTTTTTTTAAGTTTGTGGGCTGTGTACAATGTTCCTGAAAGAAGTGTTTGCATTTCTTGCAACTGAAAATATCAAGAGAAAAAATTAAGATTGTACCTCATAACAGAATTATTCAGAAATTTGAAGGACGTAGCCTTCAAGGTACAGTGGTAACTTGGGTACATAATTGGCTGAGGGACAGGAGGCAGAGATCAGAGATGAATGTATGTTTTTCTGATTGGCGAGGAATAAGTAGGGGGTTGCTCTGGGGGTCAGTATTGGGACTATTTTGTTTGTTGTATATAAATAACGTGTACTTGGGTTTAGGGATGGACGTTACAAAATTCGGCAATGACCATTATCATCTAGAAGGACAAGGCAGCAGATATGTGGGAACACCACCACTTGGAAGCTTCCCTCCAAGCCACTCACCATTCTGACTTGGAAATATATGCATTCCTTCACTGTCACTGGGCCGAAATCCTGGAACTCCATCCCTAACAGCACTGTGGGCATACCTACATTACTTGGACTGCAGTGGTTGAAGAAAGCAGCTAAGAACCACCTTCTCAGGGGCAATTAGAGATGGACATCGAATGTTGACCTAGCTAGTGATGTCAGTGCGGCACGGTGGCGCAGTGGTTAGCACTGCTGCCTACGGCGCTGAGGACCCAGGTTCGAATCCCGGCCCTGGGTCACTCTCCATGTGGAGTTTGTACATTCTCCCCATGTCTGCGTGGGTTTCACCCCCACAACCCAAAGATGTGCAGTTTAGGTGAATCGGCCACGCTAAATTGCCCCTTAATTGAAAAAAAAAATTGGGTAGACTAAATTTAATTTTTAAAAAGCTAGTGACATCCATATCCTTTGAATGGATAAAAAAATTAGTGACCATGTCAGCAGTGGTCTTCAGGAGGGCATAGGTAAACTGGTGAAGTGGGGAGCCGCATGGCAGATGCAATTTACTGCAAATAAGTGTGAACTGATGAACCTTGGGCTAAACAATAGGGATTGGCAATATAACCTAAATGCTACTATTTTCAGGGGATGCAAGAAGTTGAAGGTGTATATTCGAAATCTATGAAGATAACAAGAAAAGCTGATAAGGCAATTCATGCGAGATCAATTGTTCATTTTAAATCTGAGATTGGTTGACATTTGTTCGCCAAAGGTACCCTCCGCTGGACATCCTCGTTGTTCCTGCTTCTCCGGTTCTGACCCCCTCCCTCCCACTGCTTCCGGACCTCCTCATGATTGCAGCAAGGACTCGGAAGAGGTGTGCTCAGATGGATGCCAAAGGACGCAGAAAGGGGGTCAGCGATCGGGATGCAGCAGGAGGGAGGCATTGAGTACTGGGGCAGCAGGAGGGAGAAGGGCAAACCGAGGAGAGTGAGAGGCGAGCACTGAGGAGTTGGAGGGAGGCAGCCAGTACCAGACAGAGCGAGATGAGGACCAGGAGAGAAGGGGTGAGCACCATACAGTGGCCAGG
The DNA here is from genome assembly GCF_047496885.1 of Scyliorhinus torazame. Classification (NCBI taxonomy): domain Eukaryota; kingdom Metazoa; phylum Chordata; class Chondrichthyes; order Carcharhiniformes; family Scyliorhinidae; genus Scyliorhinus; species Scyliorhinus torazame. The sequence continues at coordinate 162,779,825 of NC_092716.1, forward strand.
AAGGTGTGACAGGCCATTGAAGCAGCAGGAGAGAGACAGCAAGGAAAACCGCAGAGTGACAAGAGAGGCTGCAGCTGGAGGAGATCCCGCTCACTGATCGGCTTGGCTTTAGTAAAAATGATTGGGCATAGTTTAAAATTTTTTTTAGAGTATCCAATTATTTTTTCCCAATTAAGGGGCAATTTAGCATGGCCAATCCACCTAACATGCACATCTTTGGGTTGTGGGGGTGAACCCCATGCAGACACGGCGAGAATGTGCAAACACCACACAGATAGTGACCGCCGGCTGTTTTCGAACCTGGGTCCTGAGCGGCGTAACCACTGGGCCACCGTGCCACCCTGCTGATTGGGCATATTGACTGTCAATCAGCAGTGTGATCCCCTCGCTGCCTACCTACCCCCTTCACCCCCATACGTACCCAGTCTCAGAAAGACTTGTTGCATTCTGGGTGGCGAAGGGGAACGATCATTTTTCTCATTTTCTCTGAGACGATAGGGCAAGGAAAGCATTTCTTCTGACGGCTTCACTGGAGATAGATCTGAGGCTGTCGGGCTGTTTTATCATCATTTCCTTAAACACTCACACAAGACCCTTCCTCTTTTTTTCAAAGGCAATGACCAATACCAACTGCCGTTTGCAGAAAAGAGTTTGCACAAACTCCTACCCCCTTTACATATAGAGGTGCTTCATAATTCCTCTCCTGAAAGTCTGGTTCTAACTTTTAGCATCCCTGGCTCTTTCAAAGAGCCAGCACAAACGTGTTAGGTCAAATGGCCTCATTTGGTGCTGTCGGAGTCTATAATTCTATGTTTGCCAACAACATCCTGCCTGTGTCTTGCACCATTAACACAGAAAGAATGTAGACACTGAATGGATGTTGAGCCAAAGTGGAAACTATTACAAGCGGGTGAAGAGTTGTATTTTAGATGATCCTAAAAGGGTGGATGGGTTTAGGGAGAAAATTCAGAATGGGGTGCTTTGACACACCTGCTGAAGGCATGGCTACTGGGATCAGGATGATGGGATTACACAAGGGTAATGGAGAAGTTGACCAACTCGAGGAAGCAGAATATGAAATGGGCCAACAGCATTTTGTTTGAGTTGAAGCGTATAAGTGAGATGATGGGAGGTTGGCCAGAAGAGCAGTGGATTGGCCAGTCGGCAGGCTGGACCATGAGAAACTTTACAAGCGTCGCTATTTATTTTTCAAAGTAAAATTATGTCCGTGGAAATTCAGCTTCTGATGTCCCGGCTGGCTTATAAAAACTTTGTTAAAGTCTACAATTTTCATGGGAAGGAAAATGTAACATGCAGGCAATCAATTTTGCTGTGGAAAAGGAAAAGGGAGGAGGTGATTCATCTGCGGCACCCGAAAATAACTAGTCATTGCGCACAAGACGTTTAGACTAAACGTGGTGTGCAGGTGAGATGGAGTTAGAGGGCAGGGAATAAATCAACCAGGCATATTTCAATCTGCACTTAAAAAATATACAACTTGCCCTTACTTTTCAGAATTATTTCGAGTAGATATTATTATAAAGCTGCTTTTGCTGCCACTGTCACTGCATAGGATGCATTCAGCAGACAATCACTGACACCGCAGGTCACTGCCTGCATCAAAACATAGGACCATCTGTAATATTGAGCAATGTAACAATATACTAACTAGCAAGAACAGCATTTGTAAATGGTGAATATTTTTCACAATGTTAAGAATTGTGATTTTCACAGAATCTTGAACTCTGAAACATCAGCTAAAAGTCCCGAGATCTTGATTGTGGCTTGCTCGCCGCCCTGCTCACTGCCTCACTGGCGTCCCCATTCCTGACCCCTCACTGCCTCCCTCTCACTCATTGCCCTGTTCACTGCCTCACAGGCCTCCCCATTCCTGATCCCTTACTGCCTCTCTCTCATTCACTGATCTGTTCACTGACTCACTGGCCTTCCCATTCCTGACCCCTCACTGCCTCCCACTCACTCACTGATCTGTTCACTGCCTCACTGGCCTCCCCATTCCTGACCCTTTACTACCTCCCTCTCACTCGCAGACCTGACCCCTCGCTGTCCACAGGCAACAAGAAGACGAAGCGGCCAAGTGTTGGCAGCGGGACAGCAAGTGATGCGACGAGCAAGACAGTAAGTGGGGGTGGCGAACAGGGCGGTGAGGGGGACTGCAAATGGGTTGTTGAGTAAAGCAGCGTGTGGGGTGGCGAGGTCAGTGAGAAAGTTAGTGGCGAGCGTTCAAGGGTGCACAATGAAATGTCAGCAGCAGCGCGCATGTGTCTATGGGTGGAGTGGGTGCAGACTACCTGTTCTGGGTGCCCAATGATGACATCAGCAGCACCAACTCCCTGTTCTAATGTGGTGGCAGGGGATCCAGTGCATTTATAATTAAATAGCAAAATATTCAACAGTTTGGGAAGCAAAAGAATATATATTGATACTTTTGATATGTAGTCAGGGGTGGCACGCTGGCACAGTGGTTAGCACTGCTGTCTCATGATGCCGAGGACCAGGGTTCGATCCCAGCTCCGGGTCACTGTCCGTGTGGAGTTTGCACATTCTCCCTGTGTCTGCGTGGGTCTCACCCCCAAAACACAAAGTTGTGCAGGGTAGGGGAATTGGTCATCCTAAATTGCCCCTTAATTGGAAAAAAGAAAACTATTGATATATAGTCATATATTCTCTTTGAGAATAGTATGAAGTAGTGGAAGGATTCATAGGCTCATTAATACCCGTCAACACTTGTTCCATGGTCATAATCATTATATTGGCAAGATATTGGTTAGTCCTACATGCCAGCAGGGTTTTATGTGTTCTCACATTTAATGAGTGGGCAACTAACATCCACAAACCACAGGTGCCTACAGTGCATTTTATCCCAGAATTCAGATTTGGTGTGTCGACTCACTGGGACTGTCATAAGTGAGGTTTGAACCCTGACTTAGGGGTGGGAATGCTGCCACTGAGAACTACAGAGCAACTCTGCAGTGTGCAGGTTGGAGCATTAGAGCAGAACAGGAAGAGGAGCTGGCAGAAAAACCAAGGCACTACAGAACCACCACTGGCAGGAGGGTGTAACTACACCCTGATAAGTTTCTTCGTTTTCATTATCAATCGGGACATAATAATAATAATCTTTATTGTCACAAGTAGGCTTACATTAACACTGCAATGAAGTTACTGTGAAAGGCCCCAAGTCACCACATTCTAGCGCCTGTTCGGGTACACGGAGGGAGAATTCAGAATGTCCAAATTACCTAACAGCACGGGCGGTATTCTCCCCCCACACGCCGGGTGGGAGAATCGCCGGGGCGCCGTGTGAGTCGTGCCACGCCACCCCGACACCCGCACGCGATTCTCCCACCGCCCGAAACGGCGAGCGGCGATTCTCCGGCATGGATGGACCAAGCGGCCGGCGAAAAAATGACAGTCCCGCCAGTGCCGTTCACCCCTGGTCGCTGCCGGCGGGAACGCTGGGGGGGTGGGCGGCCTGTGGGGGGGGCTTCTTCACAGGGGGGGGGCCTCCGATGGGGTCTGGCCCACGATCAGGGCCCACCGATCGGCGGGCCGGCCTCAGAACCCCGGTGCCATGTTGGTGAGGGGCAGGCGCAAGCGCAGGATGGCGCGGCCGAACTGCGCATGCGTAGGAATGAGCTTCCCCAACTGCGCATGCGTGGGTTGGCGCGGAGCCCATTTGACGGCGCGTAAGGAGGCTGGAGCGGCGTGAACCGCTCCAGCGCTGTGCTGGCCCCCTGTGGGGTCCAGAATAGGTCGTGCCTGGGCCCTGTTCGCGCCATCGTGAAACGCGACGGCGTTCACGATGGCGCGGGCACTTAGTCCCAGGAGCGGAGAATCCCGCCCCACGTCTTTCGGAACTTTTGGGAGGAAACCGAAGCACCTGGAGGAAACCCACGCGGTCACAGGGAGAACGTGCAGACTCCACCCAGTGACCCAAGCTGGGAATCGAACCTGGGGCCCTGGCGCTGTAAAGCAACAGTGCTAACCACTTGTGCTACGGTGCGGTGAGATTCTTTGTTTGAGAGACTAAGGGCGCGATTTTCCCAAAGCGTTCCCGAGCGAGTGGGTTTAGCCACGTGTTTCCCGGCACTCGCATTGCTGAGAAACACATGGGCTATTCAATGCGACTTGTGTTGAATAAGAGGCCTGAACAGGGAACGTGCAGCCGAGGCCGCACATAGTTCCGATTTGTACAGTGGGGAGCTCCGCTCACCGGAACCACTCATTGTAGTGAGAGATCGCCGAGGCTCCCGAAATAATAGCCACGCAGGGCACCTGTGACCCAATTGCACACGTGCAAAAATGCCAAACTTTGCTTACCTTCTCTCTCCCACTCAGCAGCCACGGCACCTAGTCTACGCTTGTAAACACCTGCAGTCAGTCGCGGCCATGGGACATCTGCCTGAGAGGGGCGGAGCATCGCAGAGGCCTGGAGCATTATGGGTCAAATGCGCTAGTGATATGTAAATGAATGTAAATTCCGGTTTTGCATGCCGCCGCTGGTGCTGGGCGCAAACCTCGTTATTGCCGCCAGCGAGGGGCCGGAGCATGACGCCCGATTTGCCGCTGGGCCCGGTCTCGATTTTGCCCGGACGTCCCATTATCCACCTGATTGTGATTCGCATTTCCGCCGTCATGAGGCAGATAATTCAAGCCAAGATTGTATGGAAAATAATTGAAGGGTGTCCTGGAAGATGCAATATCTATCAAAAATGAAACATAATGGCCATTTTGAAGGCTGATCTTCCATTGAAATTCTGAACTGTAATTGGCTGAAAACTGTCTCTAAGGTGACAAACATAGGGTGGTTCCAATAAGGATCAGTTATGTGAGTTCAACCCACAGCCCAATCTCCCCATTGGCAAGGTAACTTATTTTAGCTGCTCTCCGGGTTAAAAAAAAATCACAAGGCTTTTTTTGACTGGCAGAAAAGCAAAGATTTCCCAGTCCCTTTATGAACTGACCACTGAGACAAAATCCAGATGTTCTGAAGGAGACAGGGGAGTGAGTGCTGAAGTGGCATTATAACCAGAATCATCAGAGCTCATTACTGTGATTTATACCTCAGTTATACTGAGGCTGCAATCCCAGGCCAGTTGTCTTCACTGGAAAAATAGTGAGGGCCTAATTTTACTCAAGCTGCAAGTCGAATCTTAAAAACTACTTATGGATTAATTCTGTCCCCCAATCGCTGACACCTGCCTCCCCCACCCAATCCAGAAAGCCCCTCCTCAAGACCCTAATCTTGCTCTCCTTTACCTGTGGCCTGGGTACCTTACTGATCATAGGCCTCTGGTGGGTGCACTGCCAGCAGCTGCCACTGCTCTGCCAATAGCCCGGACAGCAAAGACGAGCTGCCACCCTGAGGTCTTTGATCCTGGAGAAAGCCTGATGTTGGCCACAGGAATGTCTGACTGGCACTTGATGGCGGGTCTTCCCTGAAGGAGGTGTTGCAGAGCTCTCACCAGCTCTCCAGCGGGTGGGCAAGACCCTCGCTGCCTGGATTACATTTTTTCTCTTCTCTCTTCCTGGCCACAGGAAAGACTAGTGTGGGCTGCAAGAGGTGTGCATGGAACACAAGTGTCCCAGTATATATGTCAATGTATATATTTTCTGAGGGTGAATTTGGGCCCTCTCAACCCAGGCCCCATTATAGTGGACATGCTCAGTATACTTTGGATCAGTGTCAATATTAAGCCAACCCCTTGAAGTGGATCTTTTTTAATGTTGACTTGAGCATCCTACCATCATCAATGAATAACAGGTCATGTCAGATTTTTGAATCTATGATGTCTGGTATACCAATGGAGTAGCACCATATGCTGTTTACCTTGATCTGCCCAACAAAGCACAAGGTAGCCACACAAAATCTCATGGTCATCAGCAAATAAACCATACTGTCTGATAATGGCACTTGTCGTACAAAAATAAATGTGAATGTAAAGAGGTGTGTGGACGCTAAGCAAGAAAACAAAAGGGTTTGGGGGAGGAATTGAGAAGACTAAAGACACAGTCAAATAATTTGTTTTTTAAGGTGACTTTTGAAGTAGTTGGAGAAGTGTCAGGTTCCCAAACACTGACAAGAAGGATTTGTAACAAACAATAATTTATTCACTAGTGAGCAGCTACTCCATGCTTGCAGTCTGCCTGCTCTCCAAACACGTGACCTTTTAGTAGCCTGGTCATCACGTGACCACTCGGTCCACAGTAGTGAAATGGAAGGTTAGTTGGAAAAGAAGGCAGGGCCGAAGTGACTGAATGATTGGCCTGAGCAGAAGGAATCGGAACCCATGTAGTCAGACACCAGGAGTAGTCAACATCTTTAAGGGAGGCTGTGTATTTCTAGTCAGGCAACTTTGGCTCTTTTTTAAAAGACGTTTTGTAAAAATAAATCTTACTTTTCCAATTAAGGGGCAATTTAGCGTGGCCACTCCACTTACCCTGCACATCTTTGGGCTGTGGGGATGAGACCCATGCAGACACAGGCAAAGTCCACACAGACAGTGACCCGGGGCCAGGATCAAACCCGGGTCCTCGGCATCGTGAGGCAGCAATGCTAATCACTGCACCACTGTGCCGCCCCGATAAAAATAAATCTTATTTTTCCACTGTTTTTCCACTCCTCTCCTGAAGGCACTGACCGTTGTTAGATATGCTCCACAAACACAATCACTCTTGCACTATCACACACTGTGTGGAAGGGTAGTGGAAGAAGTTACAATGGAACCATCTAATCGGCAACCAGACATATAATTGTAAAGGAGAAGGTTTGCAGGGCTATGGGTGGTAGTGCAAATGGAATATTTCACAGAACTGGCATGAGCATAACAGACCAAATGATCTTCTCTGCGACATATGATTTAGCAAGTGGCTGTATTGTCTGGATAAATTTAGACCTTGATGATAGAAACATGGAAACATAGAAAATAGGAGCAGCAGGAGGCCATTTAGTCCTTCGAGCCTGCTTCACCATTCATTATGATCATGGCTGATCATCCAACTCAATAGCCTAGTCCCACGTTCCTCCCAATATCCTTTGATCCCCTCCGCCCCAAGTGCTGGAAGGCATCACATCTGTAATCAGTTCTGTTCTCAGCCAATGCAAATGCATTCACACACACACACAGACACATTTTGTAGCACACGTGATTGAATTAGAATAAGGAACAGAAGGCCAGCTGATTTTTCACACCTCTAGCTAGAACAAGGAGGTATATATCACAGGCTTTGTTAAAGTTCAGTTAAGTAAGTGCAGGCCAGGAATAGAATCCGCACTGTCTAGTTTACTTTTGTTAAGTATTCCATGAGGCACTGCTACTGCCCATTAGAACCAATTGCCTTTTAACAGACATTCTTCTCTCTGAAGCAGTAAGGAGCAGACTCTGAGGGATATATGTACGATGGTAATTCTACTTCATTTTATTTTTAACCTCCACAGGGAGTGTCAGGCCCTGTTGAGTTTTGTAGATTTTGCTATATCCCTCCGGCTACTCTCTCATTGATATTTATGTAGCACTCTCTGTCGCTTCATGTGGCAGAGTTCAGCTAATAGCTATAAATGCTTCTAAAGAAAACAATCATTACCTAGCACGCTGTAGTCTCTTGTCGGAGCACCGGCTATTGCAGGTTTATTTTTGTTACGTCTAACGGGCGAGGAATTTGTAAAAATCACAAACGAAGAGCTTTCTGGTGTAGTGCACAATCCTCACATTATTGAGAACATCCCTCAAGCTTTTACGGAGAAACTAAAATGTTTGCAACAATTTTCACCCAATTCCTTACGAGCAATGAAGGGCTTTAAGAGGTTGGGTAGCATTAGGTTTCGAACATGGTCCTTTCACCATTCGGGACCGAAGGGGGGCAAGTTTCTTCTGGCAGACAGCAAGTGAATCTGGGACAATTTTAACCTCATTCCCAGGAGGCACAAATACCCAGCGCAAAGTTATTTGTAATTTCAGTACCAATTGTCATGATATGCAAACAGCAACCAATAAACACTCAGAATAGGACACAACCAATGGGCAGTCAGGACACTCAGAGGTAGCATCACCACAAGGGGGCATGACATAAACACTATAAAAGGGATGAGGCACGCACACCCTGCCTCTTTCCACAGACAGACATCTAGAGAGTTAGACAGGGTTGTTCAACAGCATCACGCCCCAGCACGTGGCTTGGAGCAAGCTGGTACAGTTAGATTGAGTTGCTACAGTTAGATTAGCGGAGAGTCAAACTCATTTGAGAACTGTGTTAATAGTCCAATAAACACATTGAACTCATTTCAGAGTCTGGAGCATCCTTTAGTTAAGACTGCATCAAGTAGCAGCCTGTGTTATCCGAAGCAGCATAACACACCAATCAGAGTGGCTGACAAGCTCAAGTCAAAAATAACTACAAAAATTGGGTGCAGAAAATGGTTATGCTCTGCAGTCCAGCTTTTAGAGTTTTAATTGAAACCAACACTCTGGGAAAGATGTTAATTTTGTGCAATGGTGTGTGTTAGCGAGTCAGCTTTTTGCTATATATCTCCCTCAATTTTTATTTTCATTGAAAACCCAGGATTTGAAGCAGTTTTCCCTTTTGAGTCAGAATTCAATTACTTATATTTAAAAATGCTAACCTTTTAAACTTATTAATAAGAAATGCTCCCAGTGGCGTGCATTTTGCTTTACCTACTGTACCTCAAGCTAAGGCAAAGTAAATCTTAAGCACACAAAACCGTGGTTTCTCCGTTAAACATTCCAATTCCTCGGCCAAGCTATAAATCCACATAAAGAAAGATAAAATATTGAATTTCCTATTAATTGAAACTGGATGGGTCCCAGGGCCCATCACAACAGGCAAGAGCAAAGACTTTGGAGTGCAGATGAAAAGAGGTTATACTGTTGCTACTGGCACTGGTCAAACCCCAGTTGGAACTTTGTCGGCAGTTTTGGCCACTTAATCATAGGGAGGATATTATTCCCTTCAAAGGGTCCAAAGGCAAGTGCTGAAGGCGATTCCAGCTGGAAAGATTTCCTCTGTGGACTGTGTGGAGTGAAATCATAAACATATTTATAAAAGGCCCATGTGCACCAAGGGTAAACCAAATGGCTGTGGTGGCTGGGTCAATTAAAATTTTCAAGGCAGACTCGACAGATTTATTTTATGAGCTGGGGGTGATTGAGGGATTTGGAATCAAAGGTGGGTAAATAGTTTTGAAGGAGAGAACAGATACGGGGCTGGATTCTCCTGTCCCCCAGCCGTGTGTTTCTCAGCAGTGCGCCGTTCGCTGGTGGCGGGATTCTCTACTCCCACCGCTTGTCAGTGGGATTTCCCATTGAAGCCACCCCACACCGCTGGGAAACCTGCGGGTGGGGATGCGCTGCCAGCAGGAAAAGTGAATTGGAATGTCTGGAGAATTCCAATCATGATCAAACTGATTTATTAGGGGGCTGAGGGGCTGAATGGACCACTCCTGGTCCTGTGTGCAGGCGGGCAGACACAAAAATCCATGTCGCTGGTTGGCATACCTGTTTGCCAGCACCATCCTGTCCTTGAATGATTCTCTCAAAGGTTGGCATCAGAGTTGGCAGGACTACCGACCTGCAAATGACAGGTGGCCAATTATGGAGAGTTATGTGCCTGTTAAGGCCTATTGTTAGCATGTTCCAGTTGGTATAAAGCCCTCTTGAGGTATCGGAGTCGAGGCAAGCTACCTGGAGGCTGCCTCTTACCAGTAGAGAGGGGAGCCAGCATCCAGTCCAGCTTTGAGGCCCAACCCATTTGCCAAGTGACAGCTGCAACACCGCCCAGTGGGAGGATTTCCTCTCCACAATAGAGGCCCAGCCGCTGAAGGCATTTTTACATTTGCAAGTTTAAAAAGCTGGCGAGAAGGTGGTTTAAAATGGAATCAGCTCCTCTCTCTCACTCTGAACTGCAGGCTTTAGCTCCTTCTCAACTGTAGCTGTTACACAATACTGTTTGGGCCTCAGCTGGAGAATTCTGCTCAAGCCTGGGCATCACACAAGGATGTCAAGGCCTTGGAAAGGGGCTTAAGAGATTTATTGGAATGGTACAATGGTTGAGGACCTTGAGCTATTTAGAGAGACTTGAGAGATGTGTTTGTTATTACTAAAGCAGAGAATGTCAGAGGAGGTGTCATAGAGGTGTTCAAAATGGTATTGATAGAGTAAATAAGGAGAAATTGTTTGCAGTAGCAGAAGAATTGGAGCCAGAGGACACAGATCTAAGGTGATTAGCAAAGGAACCAAGGGAAGTTGAGAATTTGTTTTCACATGATTTAGGGTATCAAGGGATTTGCATCAAAGATGGGTAATTGGAATTGAGGTACACATCAGCCAGGATATAACTGAATAGCAGAATGACCTTGAGAGGCTGAATAGACTTCTCCTGGTCTTATGGGCAGGTGGGCAAATTCACAGCTATGGCCAATGCGCCAGTTTACTGGTACCATCCCAACCCTGAACCAATTTCCCAAAGGTGGAATACAAAATCTTTGGGTTCAGTGTTCTTGTGATCTAGACTGCACAGCCTTAAAGGCTGATGGAAGCAGATCCAATAATCACATTTAAAAAGGAGTTTGAATAAATACTCAAAGGTTTTTGTTTAACAAGAATATGGGGGGGGGGGGGGGGGGTGCAGAGCAGTGGGATTAATCGGACAACTCTGCCTCAGAGCTGGTATGAGCACAATGGACAGAATGGCCTCCTGTATCTTTTTGTGGGCTGAATTTTGGCTACCAAGGCAGATGGCTCGAGTCAGGAAGTTTCCAATCTTACCGGACATGCCTCAGTTACAAAGTGCCCTGATGCACAAAATCTTTGGGAGTGGGTGTAGGATAGAGTCTGGTCCACTGCCCCGAGAAGCTGAGCATCAGAAGCCACAGGGGTAGCCCAGTGTCAAGGAGTGCCTATCTTAGTTCTCTTGGACTTTATTCCAATTTCAGGCCCTCTAGCTCTCATTGCTCACAACCCCTTAACCCTACCAACCCTCAAGGTTCCTAATATCACCAATGTCAACTCATGCAAGCTCATGCCTCCAACCATCACTGCTCCCCATAACCTCTCATACTGTCCATGCCAATTCATGTCCTCCAGCCATTCCCCATGGTCCTTTATATTGTCCATGCCAACTCAATGCCAACTCATTCCCATCCCAGTAGGCACTATTTATGTAACCAATGAGCCATATAATAACAACGGATGCGCGGACCTGCTGACAGAAAAATAACACCCATTCACAAATCTTCTTTCAAAAAGAACCCTACTCTTCCTCCAATCCTATAAAAGTGTCAATCACACAGACTATTAAAGTGTGAATGACAGAAGCTTCAAAATCTTCACACCTCTTAACCTTGCCCCCAAAACATTGAGACATAGACAAAAGAGATCACAGAAAGAACAACTTGTACCAGCTTAAACATGTCAATCAATCAATGTCAACAATTCAATTGTCAAAACAGGTGGTCTGGGATTGCAACCAAGCATACATAATGAAGCATTGAGTGGGAATGGACAGTAGGAGTGGCTTTGAGGAGTGGCTAGGTGGTAGGCATTGGCACTAAGTTAAAATGAATGGGGACGGGGGATAAGATCTTTTGAACCAAGCTTTCAAAAGGATTCCAAACTTCTCTGAGGAACTGTAAACCATGAGTCATGAAGAAGCTGGCCTGACTCCCCAAAAATTGCAGGGAGCTCGGAGAAGCCTGCCCCTGCAATGGAGCCAGCCAAAATGAGAGTGCAAGATGCAGACTCACTAAGTGAACCCTTAACCCACCCGAATGAATGTTGGAGTGCCAGGAATGGGGTTGGGAATCCCAGAATCGGTTCCCGCCACCATTTTTAATAACTCCAGAGTTTTTCTGAATCTCAGAAATCTGGGCCTATTAATTTGTGTCTTGAATTCTGTTTTTGTTTGTACTGTACAATGTCATTTTTTCTATATGCCTAAAATACCTAAATAAAATTGTTTGTTGAAAAAGAAAAAAAAATCTGGGCCTATGATTCTAAGCTTCGAAGGTCACTTTTTGATCATTTGTCAACATTCAAAGGTGAGAAGTCCAAATTTGCCCAGACTTTCCTAATAACTCAGTCCTCTAATAATCATCCTATGATTCTTCTCTGAGCTTCTTCCCGTCATCTTGTGACACATGGAGCCAAATTAAATATAAGCTCAAGGGTGCGATCTTTCCAAAAGGGAACAAAGTTCCATTGCGAGCTCGTTTAGCCAACTGTTTCCTGGCATTCGCAGTGGCAAGAAACACGTGGCTATTCAAAGCTATTCGTGTTGAATAAGGGGCTTTATCGGGAAAAGCGCGGCCAAGGCCGCACATAGCCCCGTTTTTTACAACGGGAACTCCGCTTGCCAGAATAGCTTGTTGTAGCAAGATGTCTCCGAGGGCCACAAAACCGCCCCCCCCCCTCGACATTCCCCCAGTCCGAACGCAACATGGGAGGGTACCCCGCCCCCACCCCGCACCCCCCAAAATCCACGGTGGGCAACCCCATCCCAATTGCACGTGCGCAAAAAATGCCATCTTGGTAATGCCAACCTTGCACCCTGGAAGTGCACTGCCAGCTGGCTGTGCCACCTGGGCACCTTGGCAGCACCAGGATGGCACCCAAGTGGCACTGCCAGGCTACCCAGGTAGCACCAGAAGTGCCAGGGCACCACTCTGCCCAAAGGGCATGCAGCTGGGGGTCTCTGATCCCCTTGGAGACACCCACGAATGCCGTTCCGTCTGGTTCCCATTTGTGGAGACCAGTGCTAAATGGCGCTCGCCCGAGGTCCCTGAGGGGAAGGGATTGAATCCCAAAGCCTCAGTTACCTTGGAAATCTGCAAATTAAAGTAAGGCTTACTGCCTCGCTCTAAAATGCAGATTTGCTATCAGGTGATCCTGCCCATTGTGGAATATAATTAAAAATAAAATCTGTAGTACATTTCATTCCAAGCTGCTGCTTCAGATTCTTCTACCCTCCTATCCTTTGGTATTTTGGAAACATCTCCAAAGTTGGTCAATTTGTACAAGTGTTTTTGTATTTGTAATTTAGAACCAGTCGAGGTCCCAATCCAATTCTTGGATGCTTCTCCTCACCCCAACATATGATGATCTATAATTTGGGACCATTGCTTTCTTCACCCACACATATCTTTTTTATTCATTTCTCAGATTTCTTCAGATTATTTAAATGATATGTGGCCAAGGCAATATTTATTGCCTTGCCCACCTATCCAGAGAAGATGGTGGTGGGGCTCTGTCTCGAACTTCTGCAGTTCCTGTGGTAATGGTGCTGCCATTATAGAATTTGAGGATATTGATCCCGTGGCAATGAAGGAACATTGATTTATGTTTAGATCAGGATTGGATGTGACAGAGGAGCTGATGGCATTTGTACAATAGTACTTCATTTGTCTTCCTATGAAGGCAATGCTGTTGAACTAACCTTTCTACTGTGCATCCTGAATACTGCATATATATATATGTTTCTTGATTCTTTCATGGGATGTGGGCATCCCTGGCAAGGCCAGTATTTGTTGGCGATCCAGAATTGCTCTTGAATTGAGTGGTTTGTTCGCCATATCAGAGGGCAGCTGAGAATCACCCACATTGCTGTGGGTCTGGAGTCACATGTCGGCCAGACCAGGTAATGACAGCAGATTTCCTTCCCTTAAGGACATTAGTGAACCAGATGGGTTTTTATGACAATCAACAATGTTTCATAGTCATCAAGGCATTTAATTCCAGATTGTTATTGACTTCAAAACTGTTATGTTTTTAGGGCAGCACGGTAGCCCAAGTGATTAGCACTGTGGCTTCACAGCGCCAGGATCCCAGGTTCGAGTCCCCGCTGGGTCACTGTCTGTGCGGAGTCTGCACATTCTCCCCGTGTCTGCATGGGTTTCCTCCGGGTGCTCCGGTTTCCTCCCACAGTCCAAAGACGTGCAGGTTAGTGGATTGGCCATGATATTTAAAAATAAGGGTCATCCATTTAAGACAGAGACCCTTAATGACCAAAAGAAAAAAGGTTAGGAGAGGTTATTGGGTTACGAGGATAGGGTGGAAGTGAGCGCTTAATGGGTCGGTGCAGACTCGATGGGCCGAATGGCCTCCTTCTGCATTGTATGTTCTATGTTCTGTGTTCATGGTGGAGGGGCTGATAATTGAGAGCAGAGCTAGGCTATAGATCAACTGAACCACTCTGTCTTAGATGGTGTCCTTGAGTGTTCTTGTATTCATAGTCTTCCAGTCGAATGCTGAGTATTCCAACACCCTCCTGACAAAATACTAGAGAGATTTTGAGGGGCTATATCAGCCACTCATATCAGTACAGCCAGCCTTTGAGTGCCGTGAATATGGCTGATGCAGTTAAGCGTCTGATCAATGGTAGTCCCCATGATACCCAAGGTGGAAAGATTCCATGATGGTGGTACCATTGAAAATTGTTGTAGTAAGCGGGTATATGAGAATAGGGGAGGGGGACGGTGGTGTGTAGGAAAGAAGTGGGACTGGATTCTCCGATTTTGAGGCTATGTCACCACGCTGGCATGGGAACGGTGGCGTTTTACGACAAAAGAAATGGTGTAAAACGGCCACCGATCCTCCGTTTGGCTGGTCGCTAGCATCAAGGCAGCGTGGAGCACCTGGCTCTAGCTGCCAATACAACCCGGAGAATTGCCGGGTCGGTGACCGCGAATGCGCACGGTGGCATCCTGCAGCAGTCGCGCCGTGCAACATGGGGCCAGCCGCTTGCGGACCCGGCCTGCGAAATAGTGCCCCCTACTTTGGCAGGCTCACGCACCCCTGATCACCCCCAGTCCCTGTCAAAGCCCCTGCCGCGGATCGGTCCTCCTGCGAACTGTGGCGGCGCTGGACTGAGTGCGAGACGGATGAGACCACGAGAGACCCACGACGTCGGGAACTCGGCGGTCGGGGGCGGAGCATTGGGGGCAGGCCTCAGGCAATGTCCTGAGGCCGTCAATATGTCACGCACCATACTCTCTGAGTACACTGCTTTGGAGGGGGTGGAGCATCCTCCTGACGCCGCCCCCGATTTGGTCAGGAACTTCGATTCTCCGCCTGATTGCCAACATGATTTTGGCGTCGGCGTCCGGAGAATCCAGCCCCTGGTCTTTTTCTTATTGCATATTGTTATTGACTGGCTAAGATGATGGAAATGTTAACCATCAGCTCAAGCCTGTATGCTGCCCATGTTCTGCTGTAGACTTGGATGGACTGCTTCATTTTTGGAAGTTTTGTGATTGGAGCACAGCATGGTGGAGTCAGCAGATGTGTGCCTCCACAGAGCAGAGGGGATGGGACACCAAGATCCAGCTAGAAGGAGGCATGACCACCCCAGACAGGCAAAGTATCAGCTCCCTGGACATGTCTGAGCACCAGTGCCTCAGGAAGCTCAGATTAGTGTTGACATCTACAGTCTCCTGGAACAAAACTTATTTCCCAGTGGATGATCAGGTGGTCAGTCATTGCCATCAAGGTGCCTGTCAGAGGAGGGCCACCTCATCACCCTCTTCACCCTGGGTCTCTGCCTCTCCCCGAAGTTGTGTACTATCTTCTCTTGCACGGAGAGAAATCAGAGAGATAGGAGTGTTAGAAATGGCACTTGTGGGGGGGAAGAGAAGGACATTTGTGGAAGATGACTGTCAGGCAAGTGTTTGAGAGGGTAAGAGGAAGAGGCTGAGTGTTGGCTGTCCAGATGAGGGTATGAATTGGTGCCTGGAGTGGAATTAGTGCAGCTGCAAGGTGACTTGGTTAAAACATATAATATACTGAGGGGCCTGGGCAGGGTTGATGTGGAGAGGATGTTTCCGCTTGTGGGAGAGTCTAGAACTAGGGGCCATTATTTAAAAATAAGGGGTCATCCATTTAAGACAGAGATAAGGATTTTTTTTTGTGAGACTTTGGAATTGTCTTTCTCAAACGGTGGGTGAGGCAGAAACTGTGACTATCTCTAAGGCAGAAGTAGATAGATTCTTGATAAGCAAAGGAGTGAAAGGTTATCGGGCAGGCAAGAATGTTAAAATTAAATTAACTTTAGATCAGCCATGATCTTCTAGAATGGCGGAGCAGGCTTGAGGGGCCGAGTGGCCTACCCCTGCTCTTAATTTGTATGCTTGTATATGTGCTGACCTGAGGAGTGCTGTGTCAGAGTGTTGAGCTGGGCAACCGGAAATATTCTGCCACACACCTTGCCTATCCCTCACCGAGGCCCTCGATCCTCTTGGTGCAGTCTCCAGGTTGAAGCGACCAGTTCCTGCTGCTACCTTCCTCAGCCACTTCCACCCATGCTTGCTTGGTTTGAGAGACTGGCCTCTTCCTCCTGACCTTGGGAAAGATCACCTCACTGCAGTCACGGAGAATCCAGGCTACGAGTAAGAGACAGGGGGTGCAGCTTTCCCATTCCTGTGGTTGCTGCAGCCTCAGGAATCAATGTTTTACTGTTGACTGCATCTTACCCAGAGCTCAGTGACATGGGGGTTACATGCATAATTTAGTTTCCAAGGCAATACTCTTTAATGTCCAGGGGAGCTGAAGAAAATAATTCAAACGGATTCGAGCTTTTCACAAAATACCACAATAACTCACTATGTGCACTCAATGATCTGTTATATCACACTAATCCCTCTGGATGAAATAAAATAACAAGAGGTTAAGAAAACAAAGTCCTGAGCCAGGTTACTGGAAGACAAGAGTTTAACTGGAGGACAGCCAGTTCCACCGAAGTTCAGGGTCACGGATAATTTATTTACCCACAGTGTAAGTGCAGTAAGTGAGAGATAAGAATGACCTGCCTCAACTCTTGTTGCAGGATATCAGTATGTTTTCTGCATGCCTGGCTATGCACAATAGTTCTTTGGAGCTCCTGGCCTTTCCTAATATAGATTGTCTGTACAGTGCTGCACCAATTTTCACACCCACACCAACTAGCCTAATATACCCAAGCAATCAGATGATTCCAAATTTTAGTTCAGTTATGGAATTCGTAATAGCTAATTTACTTTGTTCAAGTGCCACAACAACAACTTAAACTTATCTTATACCTTTAAAGTAGTAAAATGCCCCGAGATCCTTCACAGAAGTGTCAAAGAATTTGACGGCAAGCCACATAAGCAGATTTTAGGACAGCTTGGTTGAAGAACTATGCTTTAAGGAGCATCTTAAAGGAGAGTTGGCAGGTGGCGATACTTAGGAGCTTAGGGTTTCTGAAGATGAAACACCACAGGGACGTGAGGGAGTGGGGTGGTGAGGTTGTAGGCATGATTTAATGGCCGCGATGTGCTTGCTCGAGGCCGGTGAGCGATGCGGAGACACGATACAACGAGGCTCATGTGCCCACCAGGGCTGTCATTGAGCAGTGCGGTTCCGATGCCTCAACCACTCTGGTGGTACACTGTAGTACACCTCCCAGAGGGTCACCCACATTGTGGTGGTCTGCTGTGCCTTTGCAATCTGACAGAGCAGCGAGCCGATGTGCTAGAGGTGGAGGAGGAGGGACATGTGGTCACCTCCAAGTAGGAGGTTCTGGAGGACAAACCTGGGCAGACCCGCAGGACCAGCTAGTGGATGGAGGACAGGTGGCAGTGGCGAGTGTCCGGCAAGCCCGGAAGGGCAGGGAGGCCCTCATCCTCAACTGCTTTGCGTAGGACGTAGCCTCATTTGTCAACTCCTCTTCCACCCTCCCTCTCCTCCCCTCCCTCTATCCCTCCCCCCCCACCCCCCTTCCCCCCCCCCCCCCACCACCCCCCACCCCACACACACACACACCCAGGGTCTGTGTAACAGCACTCCAGGGTGATGGGGCTGTGTCGGCACTGACAGTGGGTCACTGTCAAGGGAAGTGTGGTGATGATAACCTGCTGAGAGCTGAACGCTGGTGCTCCTCAATCTATGCCATAGTCAGCCTGCCTGCTGAGTGCTCGCCCACAACCATCGCCTGCAGGTGTTATGCCTGGGTGGTGGTGGATGGGGAGAGTGGGTTGGCATCTAGGATCTCTATGCCCAGGGGTCTGGAGCAGGGGATTGATAGTCGGCCCGCACTGAGGAAGAAAGTGCTAGAGGTATCATACTTCACGAGTGTAACGTTTTTTAATGCTGTACATATGTGTCCTCAACTGTCCCTAGCCCCCGATGGTGTAGCCCCACCTTCCCGGCCCCACCCCACCCCAACCATCCCCCAATCCCCTACCCCTGCCCCCACAGTGACCTCCCAGTGATCCTCAACCAGTTTAGCCTTCCATGCTCTCCCGCTGCACCTAGGTGTGCCCCCAGGAAGCACATCAGAGGTGGAGGCAGCTTGCTGCCGACCACGTCCCATGGCCGTCGATGTTCCTGGCAGGCATCCTCTGGGGGCCCTAGGGCCGGAGGGCCTCAGCCCACTTGCCGGTGGCACATGCCGCGCCGTGCCACCCTTTTCGACTGTATCAACTCCGGGTGAACCTGGTCCAGAAGCTCGGCACCTGACTGGGACCCAGCTGGGTCCTGGAATCCAGCAGACCCGTGACTGCTGACTTGCCTGGGCGTTCCTGCCTCCACCTGATATACATCGGCAACTGTGCAGTGCTCACCAGAATGTGCCCCAGAAGCCTGTCCACTACTGTTGTTCAATGAGGTGCATGCCTCTGCGCTGGTGGAGGGTGGGGATGACAGCTGTGCTGCGAATACGGTGGTCCCGTCGGAACTCCCCTCCGAGGTGCTCTCATGGGAGGCGGGAGGTGGGGGGGGAACCACCCCGGATAGGCTGGTACTGTCAGACGGAGATCCTGCGGGAGAATGGACATGTTGTCAGTGGGGGGGGGTGACATGGGTCAGTCTGTATGGCATTAACAACTCACGTGTGACAGGTCATCGGAGTGGGAGCTGGTGCATCCTCACCCCTGTGCCGTGCGCCAACCTCACTGTCGGTGATAGATTTTTCCTTGGCTTCCCCCGTGACCGCCAGGACCCGCTCCTTGTAAGGGGTGAGGACTCTGATGTCTGGCGCCTCGCCGCACATCTGGGCCCTCTCCCATCTGTTGTGGCCCAACTTCGCCTGAGTGACACAGAGGGGGCATCGTGAGCCGCATGAGTCAGTTGGGGTGGGGGGGGGGGGATTGGGCGTACGGGGGGATGTGAGGGTTGGGGAGTATGTGGGGAAGGGAATATGGGGAGTATGGGGAGTATGGAGCATGTGGGGGGGTCAGCATGGGTGGCACTGCTGGGCATGAGTGGGACAGGCCATGGAACGGTGCTGGGCCGGGGCCAGCTGGTGCCAAGGGTCTGGTGCCAACCCACCCGTGCGGCCCGGTGGAGGTTGTTGATCTTCTTACTGCACTGGGTGCTGGTTCTCCTGATGACACTCCCCGAGCTGATAGGTGCTGCCACTCCCTCCCAGATGGCACAGGCTACCCTGTGGCTGAGCCTCCAAGACCCTCAGGGAACAGGGCATCCCTTTCTGATCTGGTCCCAGCGAATCAGCCGGCGTGACAGTCATTTGAGGCGCGAAGCCTTGGGGCCTCGTTAACTGGACCAATTAACGTTTGATACCGGTGACGGCCTTGCCATGCTGAGCATCGGGAAGCCCGCAGCAGATCCTGCTCGTTACCACACTTAGTAACTTTTCTGTTAGATCGAACTCATTGCACTGGACTAGACCCACGATACTGCTCTGGGGGCCCAGGGTCTGATCCCGTCATGGAAGATGGTGAAATTTGAATTCAATAAAAATCTGGAATTAAAATTCTAATGTTGAGCATAAAAGGTCAATGGTCGCACGTTGCTGTGGGTTCATTAATATCCTTTCGGGAAGGAAATCTTCCAGCCTTACCTGGTCTGGCCTACATATGACTCCAGATCCACAGCAACGTGTTTGACTTTTAACTATCACTCAGTTCTCGGACAATTAGTGATGGGCAACAAAAGCTAGCCAACAACTCATGAAAAAAAGAAAGAAACAAAACCCACCACAGATAAATTTCCATTCACTTTTCACCAGCAATAGAGATGAGGGGCGAGATTCTCCGACCCCCCGCCGGGTCGGAGAATCGCCGGAACCTGGCGTGAATCCCGCCCCCGCCGGTTGCCGAATTCTCCGGCGCCGGATATTTGGCGGGGGCGGGAATCGCGCCGCGCCGGTTGGCGGGCCCCCCCCCCCCGTGATTCTCCGGCCCGGATGGGCCGAAGTCCCGCCGCTAAAATGCCTGTCCCGCCGGCATAGATTAAACCACCTACCTTACCGGCGGGACAAGGCGGCGCGGGCGGGCTCCGCAGTCCTGGAGGGGAGGGGGGGGCGGGGCGATCTGGCCCTGGGGGGTGCCCCCACGGTGGCCTGGCCCACGATCGGGGCCCACCGATCCGCGGGCGGGCCTGTGCCGTGGGGGCACTCTTTCCCTTCCGCCTTCGCCACGGTCTCCTCCATGGCGGAGGCGGAAGAGACTCCCTCCACTGCGCATGCGCGGGAATGCCGTCAGCGGCCGCTAACGCTCCTGCGCATGTGCCGCCTGGAGATGTCATTTCCGCGCCAGCTGGCGGGGCACCAAAGACCTATTCCGCCAGCTGGCGGGGCGGAAATTCGTCCAGCACGGGCCTAGCCCCTTGAGGTTGGGGCTCGGCCCCCCAAGATGTGGAGCATTCCGCACCTATGGGGCGGCGCGATGCCCGACTGATTTGCGCCGTTTTGGGCGCCAATCGGCGGACATCGCGCCGATACCGGAGAATTTCGCCCTAGATGTGCAATTGTGATCATAAAAAGGAGTTCCAATTGAATGATTGTTGGACTCAGAAATGTTACAGTTTACCTATTAACCCTCTATTGCACTTTAGCTCAATTACCCCATTCGACTTCTTGGCAAGTTTGATCAATCATTGGCCCATCTACTATACAGAGTGGCTGAAACAAGAATGTTATCATTGGTCATAATAACGTGTAAGCATCAGAAGGGAACGAGGGGCAGGACTGGGAAATCCAGCAATCAAACTAGCTTGATCGCGACTGCAGCTGGAGAAAGCAGCTAGGCACTCAAATCATTCCACCCTCAGATATCATGAATTCCACAGATAAATATTGCATCACTTCGAAGAAAGTGTGTTTGTGGAAAGAGGGAAATGATTCAACCTCTCAGTGTGAGTCACTCACCTTGGCGTGAGACTAGAGTTCCTTTCCATAGTGTTTTCCTGCATTTTCCTCAGATGATGTCAATCCATCTCCAAAAACATGGAATGGAAGTGTGTGGGGTTTGGTGGTGGGGAAGTGGGAACTGCCTGCAGGAGTTTGTCTGTGCTTGGGCAAACAAAAAAGAAATGCCTTTTGGAAATTAAACAGAATATTTCAGCTTCCCCCCAGTATTTGAAAATCTGAGCAATAAGAACCTGAAGGCTCAGGTTTAATGCCAGGTCTGTGCGGAGTTAATTGTGCTCTCTAATAGGATTACAATAGCGAGAGTTCAGTTGGCCTCAACACTCCATGGTAAGGCCGTCACCGGTATCAAACATTAATTGGTCCAGTTAACGAGGCCCCTTCGTCAGTGCTGGAAAGTGTTGTGGTCCAGTGAGAGGACAACCAAACCTAACTATGATGCATTGTCAGCCAGCTTTAATTGTTCAGCCTGACACATAAAGGATGGTCACCTGGGTAAAGTACCCAAATGTAACTGTGCCCATGGAACATTATCCGAGCAAGAAAGGTGTAAGGGAAACAGAAGGAAAAATAATTCGGAAAATCACGGTCAGTGCCACATCCGAATTTCCAAACTGCACAGCTACAGGAACAGTTTCCCATGGATACGTAATGTTACCCCACAAAGATATTAGTTATTAATTGTATTAATTAAGATGAAGTATATGCAGGTGGAGGCTATGATTGAATGCTTACTTGAGCAGATATAATTAGACATTTGTGGCTGGTCAAGTTGGCCATTAATAGGTCCGGACAGCAGGAGGATGAGGAGGTATTCCAACGTGACTGTCTACCTATCTACTGTGGTTACATTCATGGCTGGGTGGCTTTGGAGAGGGAACACACAGTGTCCACCGGTATACTGGACTTCCATGACTGGTGTGTGCCACAGGGGCTGGGGTGCACCATCACCCCAGTAATGACATTTTGGTTTAATTAGTGATGTTTCCTTCTCCTTTAGTTACAATGCCCCACCAGGGGCTATCATCCCCTCTGATTTGTTTTAAATTTATTAATTTTTGGTTGATATCATTATTAAAAGTGTATAAAGAGATACTTACTGATACAGGGTTGAGTTAACCTAAGAGTTACACCTGTAATGATTCACTGTGGGAATAAATCTAAATCAAAGCAAGATTGACTCTGATTTCACCAACTATCGGGAATTGAATATGAGGGGCCTTGATAAGTGAAAAGAAATGCTCCAAAAAAAGGTCTGTCATAACATTTAACACTTAACAAGGCACAAGTCCCCATAACATCTTGAACAGCATCGATCCATGGGAAGCTTCACATGTAGCAGTGCAGATCAAAGATTTCACTGCGCACTGCCCATGATTTTCTAATCATTAATTTATAATTGATCAAATACGACTGAGTAAAATGTAGGAGCACAAATGTTTCAGAAGAAAAGTGGAAACAAAAATCTCACTTAAAATTGCAAGAATGGTGTGGGTTTGGAAAGTTGATATTCAGGACTCAAGGGGGAATGTACGAGCTTTATGCTCAGCCAGGGTGGTTTAGTATTTACAGCGAAACCACGTGTGGAGAGAACGTGGCTGGGAGCTGCTCCTGCCGGGCTTATATGGAAAAGAACACCAAAACAATTCCAATAATAACAATCCTCTCTGTACAATATCCGTTCAAACTCAATTTTAAGGGATTGTTCTCAACAGCAGAATTTAAAAAACATTGCATGAGATTTTGAAATATCTTGAATAAAATAAGTAATGATTAAAAACTCCAGAATATTGGATTTAATCTTTTTTCAAAGGCAAATTGCATTTCATCCAAGGTAAACAATGGCAACCAGACCAAAATGAACTGGCTATTTGTCATCATGGTTGATTCACAATTTTGGTTAATCTTTACCACTTGAAGTGATGACAGTTTAAAGGGCACTCAATGACAAATAAACACACCACCATCCACCTGTCAAATCTACAGTTGTGCATACATCTGACATAAGGAAGTCAGGTAGTGATCTCCAAGTTGTGGGATGTAAAGTGCCACAATTCCTCCCACCAAATGTGAGCACCAAGCAGTCCCAGGGGACGTGTGCTGTACATTACAAACAGAATAATGTCTTCTCTCATCCTTCACAAACCCCACTCTCTTGCAGAACTAAGACTCCTCCTCCCCCACCATATCAACATGATTTTTCCAGTCCTATCCTTATGCCCAGCCTACTGTGAATTGGGTTCAGGCTATCCTGGCAGACTGGTCTTATCGAGGACCCTGGCAGAGCGAGGAAACTTTTAAATCAGCAGTTGGAGCTGAACATGAACCCATAGCCCTGCAGAGAAAAGGATCTGCATGCTGATTTGTCATCCCAGCAAAAGACTAGCATCACTGTTCAGCCGCCTGTACTGGAACTGCTTGAGTTTTATAGACTGCACAACTGAAACTCGTGCAGTTTCTGTAATCGGTGGCCGAGGCACAATGCCAGGATCGTACTGGGGAGGCACACTTAAAGTCTAACCTCACAGTCCTCTAACTCTGTACTAATTGACCAGGAAACTCCTCAGACCTGCACACAGTCTGCCGGCACGACTTTGCTTGTGTGTGGTGAGAATTCTCATTACATGTGTAAATAGGGAAAGCGAAGGCGTGGGCTTAGCGGTGGGGAGGTGATTCCCAGTTTACTTCCAGTGTCAGGAGACTGGAAGCACCTCTGAGTTCTCCAGCCATTGAATCCTTACTGAGTCTGTTTCTAATCACATATGTACGAATGCTGTGCACATTGTTGTAATTCCACTTCATTGTATCAAGTGGTGTCTGTATTCATTTACGGGATGTGGGTGTCGCTGGCTAGGCCAGCATTTAGTGCCCACCCGTAATTGCCCTTTAGAAGGATGGTGGTGAGCTGTCTTTTTGAACCGCTGCAGTCCCTATGGTGTAGGGACAGGAGGGAATTCTAGGATTTTGAACCAGTGACAGTGAAGGAGCGGTGATATATTTCCTGTCAGGATAGTGGGTGGCTTGGAGGAGAACTTGCAGGTATTGGTGTTGCACTGCATAGGCTGCCCTCGGGCTGTCCTTCGAGGTGGCAGAGTTTGCGCAGATTTGGAAGGTGATGACATCAGTACCAAAATGTTACAATAGAAAGTGACACAACTCTGCAGAAGGTCATACCCTCAGCCACTATAAGCTCCCCCTGCAGTGATGGGTGACATGTATGGATTATGGCATTGTAATAATATGCAAGTGAAGGACAAAAACGAATTATATGAATGCAAGTCTTTTTCACTCCACCAAAGAGGAATACCTGAGCCTATTCTGTTGTGTGATAAAGGAACAGAAGAGGTAGTTATTGTTTTAGGTCTGTCAACTTGAATATATATATTTTATGATTGGAAAGTAGAGCCAGAAGTAACATGAAATTATGTCCTACAATTAAACCAGCTTGAATTAATTTGTTTTTGCTCAATCAATTCTTTATTACAAATTTAGTTCTCAACTAAAACTTGCTTCAAATCCAAGTGCAGGCACAGATTTTTCGACTTTCCTGTTCTTTATGAGTAGTGGATAAGCAACAACAGAAATCACAAGGCTAATGAGTGACTCACACTTTACACCAGGGCAAGCCTGGGCTTGTCTCCTCATGTCAGCCAGCTTGGCTTTCTGACCAATTTCTTGCATGTTCGATGCCACTAATTTACTGGAATTTCTGCAGAAAGAGGCAAAATAGATTTTTGAAGGGGCACTTCCACCCCTTTCTAGGTGTGGTGACAAAGGTGATTCAGGTGAACCAGAAAGGGCTCCAGACGGGGAACATTGACAAGCCAAAGATGATTCAAGTGAACCGGACATGACTCTTGACGGGGAACGCCGAGGAATCAGACTCGGCACGCTCAATGCAACAGCAGATGCCACGAAGGATACTGACACAAGTAACTTTGTGAAGGACTCAAATTCTTCACTCGGGATGGTCATTGAGCGCAACAAGCACAACAATAAAACCTACGAAAACAACAACAATGGAACAACGACTGGTACGACATGGTACAACTCTGCAAATGCAGGACACTGTGACAGCACAACTCAAGACCATGGCAAGCGTGCAGGCATACCATGGCATGATAACGGATCTTACAAATTCACGTTTGCTACGCTACAAACAAGCAGACCAGCTTTCAAGGCAGCTGACATATGGCATCAATACCGCAAACACAGAAACCAGTCCAGGCCAGACAGGAATGATGACATCAAGAATCGCTACCACAAGCATCGAAAAAAAAAGGAGTCCAAATCAGACAACGAAGTAATTTGACCATTTGAACACCTCCTGATGACTTCTTGGTTCCTTAAGCACAGGGACACTGACATCGTTCACAAGGAAATGACAACATCAACATCAACACTTCAATAACAAAACAAGAAAGCCACTCGACCATATAAATTCATGAACTTTGGACTCATAAATATTATTTGGTATTGTATAATCATCACTGTCATCATGATTTGTTCATGTCATCACTCATCTACCTATTTTGTTCAATTTTCTTTAACCAAGTACAGAAAATATGTAACACGAAAAGAGGGGGATGTGGTGATATGCATCACTGTAAATACACAAGGGGCTAATGTAAGTACATTACAACTAAGTAAACACTAGAGGGAACACCGGAGATGTCATGACATGCAGACATACAGCTAATGAACACATAAAATAGGACACAACCAATGGGCCGTCTAGACACCGTGAGGCGTCTAGACACCCTGAGGTGACACTACCACAAGGGGGCATTACACAACCCATATAAAAGGACAGGGCACACATGCTCTTTTTCTTTCCACAGGTGACACTTAGAGAGAAGGACAGGAACTGATCAAAAGCATCACACCCACCACGTGGCTTAGAGCAGACTGGTTAGTTAGACTGAGTTACTATAGCAAGATTAGCAGGAGAGTCAAACTCATAGAGAACTGTGCTGATGGTTCAATAAATCACATTGAACTTACTTCAAAGTCTGGAGTATCTTTTGGTCAAAGCTGCATTGAGTTGCAGCCTGTGTTATCCCAGAGGACATAATACATCACTCAACCTGACAAAGGCAATCCACAGCATGTAACTTTGAAAACTTCTTTGCTCCATGGAGACAGTAGGTAATGTTACATTGAAGCAGATGTGACCTTTGATGCATCCCAATTTTAGTGCCATTACAGAAGTCAAGCAGCACGCCCCGCTGGCAGCGTGACCCTCCGTTCTGGCAGCCGGCCAATGTGGGGCTGGATTCTCCGGTCTCCTATGGTGAAATTGCGTTCGGCGAACAGCCGGAGAATCCAAGTTTACGATCGACTTGGGAGCAGGAGCACTTTTGCGATGCTCCACTCCATCCAGTGTTGCGAGTCGTATCGACAGCCTCCGCTCCCTGGTGCTCCGCCTCCGATCCGCCGAGTTTTCGATGGCGTGGGTCTCTCATGGTCTCATCTGTCGGGAACTCAGCTTGGCGGCTGCGGACTCAGTCCAGCGCCACCACAGTCGGGGGAGGGGTGATCCGCGGGCGGGGGGGGGGACAATATTCAGGGCTGGGGGCAGTGTGGGCGCGCGGGCCAGCCAAAAGGGGGGCATATTTTGCGGGCCGGGTCCGCAAGTGGCCTCCGCCATGAAGCACGGCGCGGTCGCTGTGGGCCACGCCATGCGCATGTTCGGCCACGGACCCAGCAATTCTCTGGGGCGTATCGACAGCTAGAGCCGGGTGCTATACACGACCATCCTGCTAGCTCCCAGCAAAACAGGGAATTGGTGGCTGTTTTGCGTCAGTTTTCCTGACGTAAAATGCCACTGTTCCCACGCCGACGTAGGGACATTGCCCCAGAATCAGAGAATCCAGCCTGTGGTTTCCCATTGTGGCCATCCCACGCCGTCGGGAAACCGCAGCGTGAGTGCGCTGCTGGCGGAGCGGAAGATCCCACTGATAGAGAATTCAGACCCTTATGGGAGCTCAAGGTTGGTGATACCTTTATATAAGTTTTTAATCATTCTTTATTTCTGTTAAGGTTAATTAGTCTAATAAATAGAGGAATGGTAGGGCATCTTTGTTCTGTGCAGTGCACATCCTGTTCAGAATGGGACTGCCAGGGTGCTTCTCATGTGCCACATGTGCAGGGAATGTTGTCAGCTGCAGGATGCTGGGCTCCATGATTCAAAGCTTCCTCAGTAGCTGGCCTCACTGTGGCATATCTGCAAGGCCTAAAAGTGGATGGAATGTTTCTGCAGGTGATCATCCTGCAGCCCAAGAGAATGTTGGCAGAGAGAGAATGTATAACCACTGGACAGTCAAGGAGGATCAGGTGGGCAGTGCAGCAGTCCCTTGAGTGCACCTCACTCTGTGAATTCAGTTCTGAATACTGATGGTAGAGAGACGGTTCATCGGGGGACTGCATGGCTGAGTGATGGAGCGGGGGAGGGAATTTCATGGTACCATGGATGGCTCAGTTGTATGGGAGGGTGGTGGTGTGTGCAGAAAGGGGATTGGGAAAGTCATGATGATAGGGGATTCTATAGTTAGGGGAACAGTCAGTCCTTTCTGTAGCTGAAGTTGGTGCGTTGCCTCCCCGATGCCAGGGTCAAAGATGTCACTGTGTGGCCGCAGACAGGAAGGGGTCAACAACCAGAGGTCATGGTCCATATGAAGGACATAACTAAGGAGAAAGAGAGATGAGGTCCTGCACTCAGATTTCAGGGAGCTACAAGATTTTAGGGAGCCAAATGGAGTGTATGGGAACTCAATTTTCTTTTACAAAGCGAATGGTTCAGATCTGGACTGCATTTCGTGAGCGTTAGGAGGAGGCAGATTTTGCAGAGTTACGGGGAAAGGACAGGGTAGTAAGTAGGATTAGCTCCTGCAGAAAGCTGGCACAGACAAAATGGGCTGTATGGCCTTCTTCGGTATAGTCATTTTCTAATTCTCAGATTCTTTTTCACATTAATCATTTGATAAACTAATATGTAAATAGGTTGACACAATTGAGATGACAATCAAGTGCCTGTGTTTCAAATGATTCCTTTTTAAATCTGGGTTTTCCAGGAGGAGTAACTTATTCTTTCCTCTACCCTGCTCACTGTCTCACTGTGACTGTAATTTCACTGCTCAGAGATCTTCCTATTTCAATGACACAACATTAATGACTCTGTCAGTGAGCACAGATTGAGCTGTATTGACAGCTGAAGCAGCAGAAACCTCTCCTTTTTAAAAAAAAATTTTGAGTGGCCAATTAATTTTTTCCAATTAAGGGGCAATTTAGTGTCGTCAATCCACCTACCCTGCACATCTTTGGGTTGTGGGGGCGAAACCCACGCAAACATGGGGAGAATGTGCAAACTCCAAACAGTCAGTGACCCAGAGCCGGGATCGAACCTGGGACCACGGCGCCGTGAGGCAGCAGTGCTAACCACTGCGCCACTGTTGCTGCCCCTTGACACCGCTCCTTACTAATAGAGGCGTGCTTAATGATGGCAACTGGTGATAAAATCACAAAAAGTTCGTCTGATTTAGAGATTGATCTGAAGCTGCTACAACAGCTCCAGGGTCAGTCGAATACAGTCAATCCCCCTGAAGCCAGTTAGATACAGTCAATCCCTCCCGGGGGTCAGCCAAATACAGTAAATCCCTCCTGCGGGTCAGTCGGATACAGACAATCCCTTCTGGGAATCAGTCGGATACAGTCAATCTCTTCATGAGTCAGTCAGGTGCAGTCAATCCCTCCTGGGGTGAGTGTACTCACTCAGTACTGCTTGTGATCACCAAACATTCTGGATCAGTCTGATACAGGCAACATCTCCATAGACCTGGTACAGTTCCTCAGACCCCTCTTTTTTTTTAATAAACATTTTATTGAGGTATTTTTGGTTTTACAACAACAACAAAATAAACAATGTACATGAATCTATAAAATAGTGCAAAAGCCTGCTTCCTCCCTTACAGGTCCCACCTTTATTAACCCCCTACTCTAAACTAAACTAAACCCCCCACCCTTCTGCTGACGATTAATTTTCCACAAAGAAGTCGACGAACGGTTGCCACCTCCGGGTGAACCCTCTCAAGGCGAACTTGATTTTCTCCAAACAGAGAAAGCTAGCCATGTCAGATTGCCAGGTCTCTTACTTCGGGGGCTTTGAGTCCCTCCAAGCTCATAATATCCGTCTCCAGGCTACCAGGGAAACAAAGGCAAGAACGTCTGCCTCTTTCTCCTCCTGGATTCCCGGATCTTTTGTCACCCTGAAAATCGCCACCTCCGGACTCGGTGCAACCCTTGTTTTTAACACCGTGGACATGATGTCTGCAAACCCCTGCCAGAATCCCTGTGCTTTGGATATGTTCAGAACATGTGGACATAGTTCGCTGGCCCTCCCGCACACCTTGCGCACCTATCTTCTACCCCAAAGAACCTGCTCATCCAGGCCACTGTCATGTGAGCCTGGTGAATGACCTTGATTTGTATCAGGCTGAGCCTGGCACATGTTGTGGACGCGTTGACTCTACTCAACGCTTCCGCCCAGAAACCATCCTTTATCTCTCCTCCCAACTCCTCCTCCCACTTGCGCTTGTGGAGTTTGCACATTCTCCCCGTGTTTGCGTGGGTTTTGCCCCCACAACCCAAAGATGTGCAAGGTAGGTGAATTGAACATGCTAAATTGCCCCTTATTTGGAAAAAATGAATTGGGTACTCTAAATTTATAAAAACAAAATAAAAAAATAAAAAGTCGGACCTCAGAGGTAGTAATCTCAGGATTGCTACCAGTGCCACGTGGTAGTCAGAGTAGAAATGAAAGAATAGGCAGGATGAATGCGTGGCTTGAGAGATGGTGCAGGAGGGAGGGGTTCAGATTTTTGGGACATTGGGACCGGTTCTGGGGGAGGTGGGGCTACTACAAATTGGACGGTCTACACCTGGGCCGGACTGGAACCAATGTCCTTGGGGGTGCTTTTGCTAACGTTGTTGGGGAGGCTTTAAACTAATGTGGCAGGGGGATGGGAACCAAATGAGGAGGTTAGTGGACAGTAAGGAGGTAAGTAACTAAAGCCTGTAAGGAACTAGATCATGAAGTCAGCGTGACTAAGGGGAAGAGTAGGCAGGGAGCAGAAGATGAACGCAAAGAGACTGGTGGTCTGAGGTGCATTTGTTTTAATGCAAGAAGTGTAGTAGGTAAGGCAAATGAACTTAGGGCTTGGATTAGTACCTGGGAGTATGATGTTATTGCGATTACTGAGACTTGGTTGAGGGAAGGGTATGATTGGCAACTAAATATCCCAGGATATCGATGCTTCAGGCGGGATAGAGAGGGAGGTAAAAGGGGTGGTGGAGTTGCATTACTGGTCAGAGAGGCTATCACAGCTGTGCTGAAGGAGGGCACTATGGAGGACTCGAGCAGTGAGGCGATATGGGCAGAGCTCAGAAATAGGAAGGGTGCAGTAACAATGTTGGGGCTGTACTACAGACCTCCCAACATCAAGCGTGAGATAGAGATACAAATATGTAAATAGATTATGGAAAGATGTCGGAGCAACAGTGTAGTGGTAATAGGAGATTTTCATTTTCCCAACATTGACTGGGATACACTTCGTGTCAGAGGTCTAGATGGAGCAGAATTTGTAAGGAGCATCCAGGAGGGTTTTCTAGAGCAGTATGTAAATAGTCCAACTCGGGAACAGAGAATATAGAACATACAGTGCCGAAGGAGGCCATTCGGCCCATCCAGTCTGCACTGACCCACTTAAGCCCTCACTTCCACCCTATCCCCGTAACCCAATAACCCCATCTAACGTTTGTTTGGTCACTAAGGACAATTTATCGTGGCCAATCCACCTAACCTGCATGTCTTTGGACTGTGGGAGGAAACCAGAGCTCCTGGAGGAAACCCACGCAGACACGGCGAGAACGTGCAGACTCCACACAGACAGTGACCCAGCGGAGAATCGAACCTGTGACCATGGTGCTGTGAAGCCTATCCACTTGCGCTACCGTGCTGCCCTATTGGAAGGGGCCTTACTGGACCTGGTGTTGTGGAATGAGCCCGGCCAGGTGGTTGAAGTTTCAGTCGGGGATGACTTTGGGAATAGTGATCCCAATTCCGTAAGTTTTAGAATACTCATGGACAAAGACGAGAGTGGTCCTCAAGGAAGAGTGCTAAATTTGGGGACGGCCAACTATACCAAAATTCGGCAGGAGCTGGGGAATGTGGATTGGAGCAGCTGTTTGAAGGTAAATCCACATTTGATATGTGGAAGGCTTTTAAAGAGAGGTTGATTAGAGTGCAGGACAGACATGTCCCTGTGAAAATGAGGGATAGAAATGGCAAGATCAGGGAACCATGGATGACAGGTGAAATTGTGAGACTAGCTAAGAGGAAAAAGGAAGCATACATAAGGTCTAGGCGACTGAAGACAGACAAAGCTTTGGAAGAATATTGGGAATGTAGGACCAATCTGAAACGAGGAATCAAGAGGGCTAAAAGGGGTCATGAAATATCTTTAGCAAACAGGGTTAAGGAAAATCCCAAAGCCTTTTATTCATATATAAGGAGCAAGCGGGTAACTAGAGAAAGGGTTGGCCCACTCAAGGACAAAGGAGGAAAGTTATGCGTGGAGTCAGAGAAAATGGGTGAGATTCTTTACGAGTACTTTGCATCGGTATTCACCGAGGAGTGGGACATGACGGATGTTGAGGTTAGGGATAGATGTTTGATTACTCTAGGTCAAGTTGGCATAAGGAGGGAGGATGTGTTGGGTATTCTAAAAAGCATTAAGGTGGACAAGTCCCCAGGTCCGGATGGGATCTATCCCAGGTTACTGAGGGAAGTGAGAGAGGAAATAGCTGGGGCCTTAACAGATATCTTTGCACCATCCTTGAACACGGGCGAGGTACCGGAGGACTGGAGAATTGCTAATGTTGTCCCCTTGTTTAAGAAGGGTAGCAAGGATAATCCAGGTAATTATAGACCGGTGAGCCTGA
The DNA here is from genome assembly GCF_047496885.1 of Scyliorhinus torazame. Taxonomy (NCBI): domain Eukaryota; kingdom Metazoa; phylum Chordata; class Chondrichthyes; order Carcharhiniformes; family Scyliorhinidae; genus Scyliorhinus; species Scyliorhinus torazame. The sequence continues at coordinate 162,811,979 of NC_092716.1, forward strand.
CGTCAGTGGTAGGGAAGCTGCTGGAGAAGATACTGAGGGATAGGATCTATTCCCATTTGGAAGAAAATGGACTTATCAGTGATAGGCAAAATGGTTTTGTGCAGGGAAGGTCATGTCTTACCAACTTAATAGAATTCTTTGAGGAAGTGACAAAGTTGATTGATGAGGGATGGGCTGTAGATGTCATATACATGGACTTCAGTCAGGCATTTGATAAGGACCCCATGGTAGGCTGATGGAGAAAGTGAAGTCTCATGGGGTCCAGGGTGTACTAGCTAGATGGATAAAAAATTGGCTGGGCAACAGGAGACAGAGAGTAGTAGTGGAAGGGAGTTTCTCAAAATGAAGAACTGTGACCAGTGGTGTTCCACAGCGATCCGTGCTGGGACCACTTTTGTTTGTGATATACATAAATGATCTGGAGGAAGGTTTTGGTGGTCTGATTAGCAAGTTTGCAGATGACATTAAGATTGGTGGGAGTAGCAGATAGTGAAGGGGACTGTCAGAGAATACAGCAGAATATAGATAGACTGGAGAGTTGGGCGGAGAAATGGCGGATGGGAGTTCAATCCGGGCAAATGCGAGGTGATGCATTTTGGAAGATCCAATTCAAGAGCGAACTATATGGTAAATGAAAAAGCCCTGGGGAAAATTGATGTACAGAGAGATCTGGGTGTTCAGGTCCATTGTACCCTGAAGGTGGCTGCGCAGGTCAATAGAGTAGTCAAGAAGGCATACTTTCCTTCATCGGAAGGGGTATTGAGTACAAGAGTTGGCAGGTCATGTTACAGTTGTATAAGACTTTGGTTCGGCCACATTTGGAATACTGCGTGCACTTCTGGTCGCCACATTACCAGAAGGATGTGGATGCTTTGGAGAAGGTGCAGAGGAGGTTCACCAGGATGTTGCCTGGTATGGAGGGTGCTAGCTATGAAGAGAGGTTGAGTAGACTAGGATTATTTTCAATAGAAAGACGGAGGTTGAGGGGGGACCTCATTGAGGTCTACAAAACCATGAGAGGTATAGACAGGGTGGATAACAAAAAGCTTTTTCCCAGAGTGGGCGACTCAATTACTAGGGGTCACGAGTTCAAGGTGAGAGGGGAAACGTTTAAGGGAGATATGCGTGGAAAGTTCTTTACGCAGAGGGTGGTGGGTGCCTGGGACGCATTGCCGGCGGAGGTGGTAGAGGCGGGCACGATAGCATCATTGAAGATGTATCTAGACAGTTCCATGAATGGGCAGGGAGCAGAGGGATACAGATCCTTAGAAAATAGGCAACAGTTTTAGCTAGAGGATCTGGATCGGCGCAGGCTTGGAGGGCCGAAGGGCCTGTTCCTGTGCTGTAATTTTTCTTTGTTATTTGTACATAGGAAGTCCTGCACCTGCAAGTACCTAAATTTATTTCCCCTCGCCAATCCAAATTTCTCCTCAAGCTTCCTCAAGCTAGGAAAGCTCCCCTCTATAAACATATCCTTCATACTCTCAATCCCTGCTCTCTGCCATCTCTGAAACCCTCCATCCATCCTTCCCGGGGCAAACCGGTGATTATTACAAATTGGAGACCAGACCGGTGCTCCCTCCGCTCCCACATGTCTCCTCCATTTACCCCAGACTCTCAGGGCCGCCACCACCACGGGGCTGGTGGAGTACCGTGCCGGCAGGAACAGCAGATGCGCCGCTATCAATGCCCCCAAGCTGGTGCCCTTACATGAAGCCGCCTCCATACGCTCCCATGCCGACCCTCTCCCCACCACCTACTTCCTAATCATGGCTATATTCGCCGCCCAATAATAGTTTTTGAAGTTTGGCAGCGCCAGCCCTCTCCCGGCTCCACTCAAGCATCCCCTTTTTTACTCGCAGGGTCTTGCCCGCCCATACAAAGCCAGTGATCACTTTGTTGGCCCGTTTAAAAAAGGTCCGCGGAATAAAGATGGGGAGACACTGAAACACAAACAGGAATCTCGGGAGGACCATCATCTTCACCGTCTACACCCTCGCAGCTAATAACAACGGGAGCGCGTCCCACCTTCGGAAATCGTCTTTCATTTAGTCCACTAGTCGGGCCAGATTTAGTTTGTGCAGCCATTCCCATTCCTGCGCCACTTGGATGCCTAGATACCTAAAGCTTCCCCCTACCACTCTAAACGGCAGCTCCCCCAATCGCCTCTCCTGTCTCCTTGCCTGGATCGCAAATATCTCACTTTTCACCATATTTAGTTTATATCCCGAAAACCGGCCAAATTCCCCAGAATCCTCATGATTTCTTCCATCCCCTCTGCTGGGTCCGATACATACAGGAGCAGGTCGTCTGCGTAAAGCGAGTCTCTGTATTCCACTCCCCTCCCGGACCAGCCCCTCCCAGCCCCTTGAAGCTCTCAGTGCAATTGCCAACGGCTCTATGGCTAACGCGAACAACAGTGGGGAGAGGGGGCATCCCTGTCTCATCCCCCGATGCAGCCTAAAATAGTCCGATATTGTTCTATTCGTCCATACGCTTGCCACAGGAGACTGATACAGCAACCTGACCCAGTCAATAAAGCCCCGTCCAAATCCAAACCATCCCACAGATATTCCCATTCTACTCGATCAAAGGCCTTCTCTGCGTCCATTGCGACCATTACCTCCACCTCCCTACCTTCTGGGGGCATCATGATCACATTTAACAACCTTCTTACATTGGCCACCAACTGCCTTCCCTTAACAAACCCCATCTGGTCCTCCACAATAACGTCCGGAACACAATCCTCAATCCTAGCAGACAAAATTTTGGCCAGCAGTTTGGCGTCCACATTCAATAGGGATATCGGTCTGTAGGACCCACACAGCTCCGGGTCCTTGTCCCGCTTCAGGATCAACGAATTTATGGCCTGTGACATCGTCGGGGGAAGCACCCCTTTCTCCCTTGCCTCATTGAATGTCCTCATCAACAGCGGCCCCAATATCCCAGATAACTTTTTATAGAACTCCACTGGGTACCCGTCCGGCCCCGGGGCTTTACCCGACTGCATGGCCTTCAGCCCCTCCGCTATCTCTTCGGTCCCGATCGGGGCACCCAGCCCTTCTACCAGCTCCCTGTCCACCTTCGGGAAATTCAGCTCCCCTAGGGAGTGCCTCATCCCCTCTGGCCCAGGCGGTGGTTCCTGTACAGCCTACTATAAAACTCCTTAAACGCTTTATTCACCCCTGCTGAGTCTCCCACCAGGTTCCCGTCTCCACCCTTTACTTTCCCTATCTCCCTGGCTGCTTCCCTCTTTCTAAGCTGCTGTGCAAGCTTTCTGCTGGCCTTCTCTCCATGCCCATAAATCGCCCCCCTCGCATTTCTCAGCTGCTCTACCGCCCTCCCTGTGGTTAACAAGCCGAACTCCGCCTGTAGGCTCTGCTGTTCCCTTAAAAGCCCTGCCTCTGGGGTCTCCGCATACCTCCTGTCGACCTGTCGTATCTCCTTCACCAGTCGGTCCGTCTCTGCCCTATCTACCTTCTCCCTGTGCGCCCGTACCGAGGTCAGCTCCCCTCTAACCACCGCCTTCAATGTCTCCCAGACCACCGCTGCCGAAATTTCCCCCGTGTCATTGACCTCCAGGTAGTTCTGAATAAATTTCCTCAACCGCCCGCACACCTCTTCGTCAGCTAAAAGTCCCACGTCTAACCTCCAGTGCGGGCGCTGGTTACCGTCTTTACTAACCTGTAGGTCAACCCAATGCGGGGCATGGTCTGAGATTGTGATTGCTGAGTACCCCTTATCCACCACCCCCGTCAGTAGAGCCCTGCCCAGAATAAAGAAATCAATCCGGGTGTACACTTTATGCACATGTGAGTAGAAGGAGAACTCCTTCACTCTCGGCTGCCCAAATCTCCATGGGTCCACCCCCCCCCCCCCCCCCCCCCCCGCGCCACCTGCCCCATTTGCTCCATGAACCCTTTTACCCCCCCCGCGCCACCTGCCCCATTTGCTCCATGAACCCTTTTAGTTCCTTTGCCATTGCTGGCACCCTGCCCATTTTTGAGCTTGACCGGTCTAAACCAGGGTCAATAACATTGCTGAAGTCCCCTCCCATGACCAGCTTATGCGAATCCAGGTCCGGTATCTTCCCCAGCATTCTCTTTATGAACTCCACATCATCCCAATTTGGCACATGCACATTTACTAGTACCACCTGCACCCCCTCCAATTTCCCACTGACCATAATGTACCGGCCTCCCATATCTGAAACTATTCTTCCCGCCTCAAAAACCACTCCTCAGACCTCTCTGGAGGTCACTCTGATCCAGTGATGCAACAGCCAGGCCTTAGAGTTTAAGGAAATCTGAAATAACCTTACACAATTTGAAGCTGGAACATTTATTGCATGGCTGCTGTAGAATGCTGCCGAGATGCAGAATTTGTGAGTTCACTAGAAGATCTTGTCACTGCAACAGCTTATACTCAGAGAGATAATGAAATCTACTCTTGCTCCAACACTCTTGAGCGTTAAGTACTCCATCAAAGATGTTGTTCCTTCCAGCAGTACAGGCATGTTTTTAGTCCACTTACCCCTTTCCGCTGTTTCCCCAAGGGGACTGAGATTTAGTTGAGTTTAATAATTCACACACTTCTATAACGGCAAGTGGACTCCTTGCATGACCATGAGGGTGGAAAATTCTCAACTCCACAATAAATGCTGACCTTAGGTTCAGCATTTCACTTCTCCTTATTTTAATTGGAGCACCATTCACCGTTTTTAAAAAAAAATTATGGTTCTGCAGTCTTTAGTTAAATGTTGTAACATAATTATTTTACTTGATTGAGTAGAATAGAAAGAAATGACTATTAGACTGAAAATTGTATTGTGCTGATATAATTCAAATAACTTGACGATTATACAATACACAGCTCAGATACGATAGAGAGAGAAGCCAACTTAAGCTAACTGCCCCAATTTAGTTGGATCTTACACTCAAGTGTGGCAATGGAGCACACAGACCAGTGAGTGCCCAGAGTCAATCCTGCGATTTATGCTGACACAGCTAATCTTAGAAAGCAGAGTAGCAGAAGATGCAACAATTAGAATAGAATAGAATCCCTTTGGTGCAGAAGGAGGTCATTCGGCCCATCAAGTCTGCACCAGCCCTTGGAAAGAGTACCCTACTTAAGCCCATAACCCCAGCTAACCTTTTGGACACGCAGGGGCAATTTAGCTTGGCCAATCGACTTAACCTGCACATCTTTGGACTGTGGGAGGAAACAGGAGCACCCGGAGGAAACCCACGCAGCCACAGGGAGAAAGTGCAAACTCCACACAGACAGTCACCTGAGGCCAGAATTAAATCTGGGTCCTTGGAGCTGTTGGGCAGTAGTGCTAACCATTGTGTCACTGTGCTGCCCACATTAGATTCGATGTCCATTGGTTAGTGAGCTAAGATAGCAGTTGGGCTCCCATTCCTCACTGCTGTCTAGTAAGTCACGCTGAAAAATGCATGGATGGTGGAGTGGAAAACAAAGGCAGAAATGCATGTTCTGACTTGCCTTTGGCAGTTCTATAAATGGATATTTCTGAGCCTATTTGTGTCTATTCCAAGGCTGAACTGTGTGGAAAGCATGAACTTACTTTCTTTTTCAGATGCTTCTTGACTTTCTATGGTTCTCTTAAACTTTCACACTTTGAGTCCAACATATGTAAGAATATGTTGCTTATATGGGCATCTAGAAGAAATTTTGCTGAGCTCACCTATTGGACATTATAGAGACAGTGGTGGTGCAAATGCCCTATGCTGCTCTTGCTCATGTTGTATTTGATTTGTTTGGCCCTTGTTCCGCACTGTAACTGATTACTTATTTGTCGATGTACTTTGTTGATTATTCTTTTGTCTACTGTGTACGTACTGTGAACATTCCCTTGGCCGCAGAAAAATACTTTTCACTGTACTTCGGTACAGGTGACAATAGATCAATCAATTAACACGTTCCCATTACTTTTTACCTGTACAGAGCACTGAAGGGACCTCCCTGAGCTCTTTTGAGGCCATTTGTTCACATACTGCTGAGAGATTCCAGCATAATCTCCATCACTTATTGGGAGTGCGGATGTCTGGATGGCACTTCCTGAGCAGGAGATCGCTGTTTGGTTCCTTCAAGCTGCAAGTTACACACATTGTTGTCTGGAGATTATTCAGTTCTGCTTCTGTTGCTGTGTGATACGCTGAGCTGAATCAAGAGTCTAACTTCCAGAGTGGGGGATGGAGGATTGCCCCCTTAAATGGGAGAATCCTGAACTGGCTTTGTTAGCCTAACTGGTGTACCCAAATCCTGAAATGTGTTTTGAACCTACAACGTTCTGACTCAGCAGTAAGTATGCTTCTGCCTTGCCCGGTAGTTACATCTCGACATTTCAGTCAGTGCAGCAAGGACAGACTGTCGGGTGAGGGAAAAGAGGTTATCTTATTCTTTATGCTCCATTCACCAGAATGATAGATTCAACTTCAATGTAAACATGGTCAAGCAAATGAAACAACATGAGCAGCACCTTCATCCAAATAAAAATAAATCCATCACTGCCCAAAGAAGCTTTGTTATCAAAATAACCACTTGTGCACTGAACAAGTTAAATGGTTTTGGGCTTTCTGACCTTCATGGACCACTCCAGAAAACACAGGGACCAGAAATCGTTGTGAGCAAGGACTAGAGGACCTCTGTATGATTCTTAAGTTGTTCCGTGAAATCTGAAATGTGAATAAAGGAGCTGCTTCGACAGAACCAGGACCCAAGGTGATACTGACACAACTGTTTCTTGCAGTCGAAAATGGGCACAAATTGAAACTCTGTAGACCAAAATTCCACAATGGTGCATCCTGCTGTTCAACATTCTGCATGGCCCACGTGAAACCAAGAAAGACAACTAGGGCCAGAATTTAACAGAGTTTGAACGGGTGCATCCCTAACCTGAACAATGGGTGAGCATGTCATGGCAGGGTGCCATTGCATGATATTTAGGTTGGCAGGCACGTGTGGGAGTCAGAAGAATGCCCGCCAACAATTAAATGGGCATTTAAGCCGATTAAGCATGCAATTGGCCCTAATTTTACATGGCCCGTGTTTTTACACTTGGCACACAACCCAATTGGCCCTGCAGCATTCACATTTTTTCACCATTCCCCATTGAGAGTGGGATACAATTCCCGGGTTGAAATAAATTAAAGAAAATGTGCAGGATTTCCAGTCATGCCCGCCCCTAGACCAGAAATTTCCAGTCGTGGTCATCGGACCTCTAATTTTCTGTCCCACCTATGACGGTTCCCACGACTGGAAAATTTACCCCAAGTTTGAGGGCTGAGGTGTTACATGTTGTGTAGCCAGTTGCTTTACTCTGCATCAGAAAGAGGGTTTGTAGCATTTTCTTGCAAACATCATTGGAACAATATCATAGCTTCTTCGGGAAGCTGTCAGCCTCAGGGAGGGGGCTCATTGGAAATGCCTGCCTGCACGTCTCTCACTGCTCGCCCTCTTCTTGCCCTCCCCATCAATGCTCAGCCTTCCAGCCCCGCCCGTTTCACGCTGGCTGGCCAATTAAAAGCAGGGCCAGTCATGGCTGGAAAAGGGTTTTGTGCCCACTTCCGGGCCCACCGACTGCACGTGCCTGAAGAGCAGAAAAATTCCATCCTCGCAAAACTTGCATTTATTCCGCACCTTTCACAACCTCAAGGCATTGCAAAGCACTTTACAGCCAATGGGAATCGTGGTCACTGCTGTGCTGTAAGATGTGGAACAACCAATTCATAAATAGCTAATGTGATAAAAACTGTTGTAGTAATGTTGGTTGAGGCATAAATGTTGGCCAGGAGATTCCCATGCTCCTCTTTGAAATATTACCATTGCTCACATCCATCTAAGAGGACGTACAAGGTTTCAGTTTAATTTCTTATCTGGAAGATGGCACCTCCCATGGTGTCACAATACCTCAGTGCTGTTTCTGTGCTGATGTGTCAGCCTAGATTTTGGGCTGTAATGTAGGCCTTGAGCATATGACCGTCTGGTTCGAAAGCCACAGTGGTACACAACTGAGCCATGGCAGACACACAATTGGTCAGTTGGTAGAGAAAGTAAAAAGAAAGACTTGCATTTATATGGCTTCTTTCATGACCAACGGCCATCTAAAAGCACTTTACAGCGAAATTAACTACTTTTGAGCACTGTTGCAATGTTGGCAATGCAGCACCAATTTACACACAATAAGTAAATAAAAGCAAATTACTGCGGATGCTGGAATCTGAAACGAAAGAGAAAATGCTGGAAAATCTCAGCAAGTCAGGCAGCATCTGTAGGGAGAGAAAGGAGCTAACGTTTCGAGTCCGATGACTCTTTATCAAAACAATAAGCTTCCACAGACAGCAATCTGATAATTTTCTTTTCATAGAATTTACAGTGCAGAAGGAGGCCATTCGGCCCATCGAGTCTGCTCCGGCTCTTGGAAAGAGCACCCTACCCAAGGTCAACACCTCCACCCTATCCCCACAATCCAGTAACCCCACCCAACACTAAGGGCAATTTTGGACACTAAGGGCAATTTATCATGGCCAATCCACCTAACCATAATGACCAGTTAATCTTATTTTGTGGATATAGCTGGAGGGATGCAGCGCGACATGAGAAATAACTCTTCTGCTCTTCTTCAAATTGTTGTATGGGAGCTTTTACATCCACCTGACTAATCATTACTTTTGAAACATAATCAGTTAGTGCAGCCTTGTTAGCAATTCTGGACATTTTTGTTACAGACTAATACATACATAGATACATAGAACATACAGTGCAGAAGGAGGCCATTCGGTCCATCAAGCCTGCACCGACCCACTTAAGCCCTCACTTCCACCCTATCCCCAATAACCCCTCCTAACCTTTTTGGACACTAAGGGCAATTTAGCATGGCCAATCCACCTAACCTGCACGTCTTTGGACTGTAGGAGGAAAACAGAGCACCCGGAGGAAACCCACGCAGGCACGGGGAGAATGTGCAGACTCCGCACAGACAGTGACCCAGCGTGGAATCGAACCTGGGACCCTAGCGCTGTGAAGCCACAGTGCTAGCCACGTGTGCTACCATGCTGCCCCAATCTGCTCAATGTGAAAAAGTATATCAACTACATTCGAGGAATCACAGCACTCTTAACTTCTGACTGCAGTGACTCAGAATGCCTTGTTTAGTGACCAAAGGTGGTAGCAGAAGCCACACCATAGATTCATGCAAAAACCATAACACAAAGCAAAAGCATATCATACTTTTTTAGGTAAAAACACACAAGTGCCATTGTAACGTTACTGAATCTTGTATTAAAAGTAGGTTTATGGATTGGATTAGATTGATTGTGAGATACATGCATCATAAGAGTTTATGTTGAGTATTTTCATAGCTGCTTCTCATCTTATATTTTCAGTAAGGTTTTTGGAAAGTGGGCAAGAAAAAGTCCATACCATCAAGTGTAAAGCTTCAGCGAGAGAAAGCAGGGAGGAACAAGTGAACATCGATAAAACGTGCACACTTTTTAAATTATTGTAATATTTCACGAATTGTTATACATATAAAAATATTTTCTTTGTTTCCGAGCAAACATATTCAATGTTGTAAGAACAGCTGCGGAAGGTAATTAACTTAAAGGTTTACAGCTAGTTTAGGTCGGAGTCAAATGTGTTTGTCACAAAGACTCCGAAAAAGGGCACATGCATTACTGAGCTTTTCACCAACAGGAGAAAACGTCATCTCTTTTTTCAAGGATAGTGTTGAAACGAAGGAGTGAATTTTACAGCCCGTCCCATTCAGCATATTGGAATGTCGGGGGGTTGTTGGTGAGAACACGTGGGTGGGGGTTACAAAAAATAAAACACGTTGCCAGCTCTCCATTTTTCTGCCCACCACCAGGCTGTCCCCCAAAGTATGGGATGGGGAGGGTTGGGGGAGGTAAGGCATCAGGCAGCATGTCTGCCCTTAGGTCTGTTGAGGCCCTTAAGTGGACAATTAACTGCCACCTAAGGGCCTCATTCTGCCTCCACTGCAGTTTGTAAATTGTCTGGGAAAGGCGCGGGTATGACGAATAACTGGCAGCTTCCACTGCCTGGGCTGCTGGCGGCAGGAAGAGAGGGGGAGGGTACCCCCTGTGTCCATCATGGGCACAAACCCCCCAAAATGTTATTCCCCTCTTGGTCTCTTGCCTCCCTTGTACTTAAACCAATTTGTACAATTGCATTTAAGTGATCAATTAGAAGGAGAAAAGAAAGCCTTGCCTTTCTAGGGCCTATTTCACTGTCATAGGACATCCCAAAGTGCTCTACACCCAATAAAATGAATGTAGTCACAGCTATAATGTAGGAAACATGGCAACCAATTTGAGTGCAGCAAGGGCTCACAAACAGCAATATGATAAGTGACTACATACTGATTCAATCCATTTTGGTTGACGGGCACTGGGGAAAATTCCCCTGCTTTTCTTCGAAATACAGCCGTGTTACTTTTTATGCCCATCTGAGAGGGCTTCAATTTAATGCCCAATCCCAAAGGCGGCTAGCATTCCTTCAGCACTGCACTGGCGTGTCAGCCTGAATGTGCTTGTGTTTTTTAAGCAGGATATGAACCTTCAGCCATTCGGACGCAGAAATGACTGAGCCACGACTGCGATCTCATTTTGGGATGGAGGATCGCACCTCTGAATCAGGGCAAGGTGAGCTCTCAATTTCAGCTGCACTGTCACGAGTACACAATATCAAATGAAGGTCCAACAAAGAATGAGGAACAAATCGAGAAGGAGAACCATGCCGGGATTGCTGTCTAAGATATTCCGAGCAAGATGCTTCTGAGTGTCATTTGTGGAGGCAGAAAGTTCCCTGTCACTTTCAGCCACAGATGTTGGAGAGATAGAAATCGCAAGAAAGACATAAAGGGAGAAACAAAGTAACCTCAAAGGATCCATTGGTTGTGAAGCCCAAATAAATAATGTACTGGGTATTAATTTTATATTGAATTCCACTGTTTACAATGAAATTGTCTGCAATTTAGTATGTGTTGTGCTGAGATAGGCAATTACGGCATGTTACTGGAGTCTTGTGTAATGAGGGCAGTAAATTATTCCCAGATGTGAAACCCCGAGAAGATTTACTGCAAGTTGCTTCAAACGTGGGCTCCAAGGAAAGTGGTGCAAACTCTGGGGCAGGTCACGAACCTGGTCAATTTGAGGTCACGACCTGACACATGAACATCTTGCTGTTGACAAAACATCTGTTTTGACAGGCGTTGCTTCGCCCAGAGGCTGAACCTCCGTGCTGCAAGTCTGGGTCCTGCCCTCATGTTTCATGCTCTGTGCAGAAACCCTTACTTGCAACGTGACTTCTTAATCAGAAAATGAAAACAGGGAGCGGGGGTCTGGAGGGTTGGTGCAGATGAGAGTGGCAATGGGCACCTGAAATGGAGGGATTCAGGTTTTGGGGATGGGAAAGTGCAGGATCTATGCTGTCTGAACTTTTAGACCCACCTGTTGTTGAATTAAATGGCGATTATAACATAGAAACAAGCTACTAGACCCAAGCAGTTCCTGTGGCTGTTTATTAATTGATTAATAAGGGGATCAGGAGTAATGGGGAAAAGACAGGAGAATGGGGATGAGAAGAATATCAGCCATGATTGAACGGCGGAGCAGACTTGATGGGCCAAGTAGCCTAATTCTGCTCCTATGTCTTATGGTCTTATTCTCACACGAACAGTAGCCCAAATCTCCTGTGCCCACCTTGTTCCCATTCCTATTTCCTCAAACCACCTATCTAACATAGCTTTAGGTTTGCCTGCTTGTTTACTGAAACCTTGTACCGTAAATTTAAATCTTGTATCTATGCGCTGTTGCTCCAAGCCCCTTCAATTACTGAAACAGTAAATGTTTGCGGCTATTCTGTCCTGTCCCTTCACAATTGTAAATGCTTCTGTCGAATAAACCCTTTAATCTTGTCTGTTAAAACAAAAAGGACACTATTCTTTCAAGTCAATAAGATTCTAAATCAAAGGTCAAGTGGCAATGGGTCAGAGTCCACGACGATATAAGTAAGTGGAATGATTGAAGATCTCCAGAAATGATTTGTGCTCGATCTATGGTTGACATTTCTATCTTGCTGTGCTTTAATAAATGACAGCAATGTGCATTTAGGAGGAGATTACTAATTCTCTCTCCCCTCCCTTCCCCCCCGCCCGTTCTCCTGGCCAATGCTGAGCTGTAGGCTATTCAAACAGTGATGTAATGTGTTGTTATCACAACATTGTCACGATGAATTCTCTTCAGTGTTACACTAAATCTTTTATGAACAATTGAACCTGGACTAATAAACCAACAGCAATTTGCCAATCTCATTCCAGGCTTGACCAATTTTAAACACACTCTCAGCGGATGTACACTGCTTACCCGATGTTCCAGTGATAATGCACTGGTTACCGTTACCATATTCTGTGATGTGAAGAAGGGCACCTGATCCAAACTGCAGAGAGTACCAAACGTTATAGTAGGATTGTCCTGGTATCTCGAAGCATTAAAGATTATGGAGCCATCTCTGAAAGCCGCAATGAACATAAAGGGACTGGTAGGGAAAGATCAACTAGTCCACCAGGTTTGCTCCAGACGCAGGATTATAACTGGATACTTGCTACTTCTACTGTCTCCTTTCCCCAATCTCCTGTGCACCCTATCTCCTCAACCCTGTAGTCTTGCAACCTTTGAGGGGAGGCATAAAAATAACAGGGAATGAAAGGAGAGAGGAAGGGCAGATAAATGATAAAAATACACTTAAGTTCTTGGAAAACAAATCACTAAGTTAGAAAAATAGGAATGAACATGGACTGCAATTTTATTTGCAGCTATCTCAGTCGCAGCTTAATATGAGCATCACAACCATCATATGAGCCTTTGGTAACGGTACCATTGTGAGGATGCCTCCACTCCCAGGATATTTACTGACAGCTAACTGTAGATCAGAGCCTTCCCTCTTTGCAGTGGCTTTCCCTCTGTCGCCAACTCAACCCACAACTTGGTCTGGATCTTTCTCAAGGATTGGAGGAGGTTTTGGTGTTGCGCACATTAGGGTTCTGAACTGGGACAGAGAACTATTTGGACACAAGTCTTACACACCACATGCTTAACATGCAGCAGGACCTCACTGTTATTGAAGGGAGATGTGAAAATCCAAAGTACACTTTTGGTCTTCCAGACTGAGTTTCAAAGGAGAATGTCCAAACTAAAGTTGGCTATCACCAGGATCCTGGCAGCCCGTGTGTATCTTCTGAACAATACTTTCAAAATCCCCTTCCGAGATGTACTGTGGGAAACTGACTGACTCCTAAGTCCCACTTCATAGAATATCATAGAATCCCGACAGTGCAGAAGGAGGCCATTTGGCCCATTGAGCCTGCACCGACCCTATCCAGGCCGACTGCCCTGCATTATCCCCCTAGCCCCAAGCATTGATCAGAGCCAATCTCCTAACCTGCACATTTTTGAATTTCTTGCACTTACTCGTACTAAGGTGGTAGAGATTGAGGACTTGGAAGGTGCTGTCGAAGGAGCCTTGGTGAGCTGCTGCAGTGCACCTTGTAGATGGTACACTCTCTGCCATTGTGTGCCAGTGTTGGAACGAGTTAATGTTTAAGTTTGTGGTTGAGGTGCTAATCAGGCAGGCAACTTTGGCCTGACATTATTGAGCTTCTTTAGTGTTGTTGTAGCTGCACCCATCCAGCCAAGTAGGGAGTATTCCATCACACTCCTGACTTATTCCTTTTACATGATGGACAAAGTTTTGGGAGTCAGGAGATGAGTTACTCACTGAAGTATTTACAGCCTTTGACTTGCTCTTGTGGCCATAGTACGTGTATGGCTTGTCCCAGCTTGTAAAGTGGAATTTGGTGTGTAATTAAAAAGGTCACTCAATGCAGTTGGTATCATTCTCTCTAGACAGTCAGAAGATTGTAGGCTCAAGTCCCATTCTGGAGGTTTGACCACCTAATCCAGGCTAACATTTTAGTGTAATACTGAGGGAACGCTGTACTGTCTTAAATGTCCACCTTTGCATGAGATGTTAAACCAAACCGGTGGTCACACCGCAGGTGAAAGGTACTGAGGGAGATAGAAAATGGGTGAACAAAAGACAGAGCAAGAGTAGGAAGGCAGTGCAGGTGTCCTCTGCGGTCATCTCCCTGCAAAACAGATATACCGCTTTGGATACTGTTGAGGGAGATGGCTCACCAGGGGAAGGCAGCAGCAGCCAGGTTCATGGCACCATGGCTGGCTCTGCTGCGCAGCTGGGCAGGAAGAAGAATGGCAGGGCTATAGTGATAGGGGACTCAATTGTAAGGGGAATAGACAGGCGGTTCTGCGGACGCCCTGGTGCAAGGGTCAAGGATGTCTCGAAGCGGTTGCAGGACATTCTGGGGGGGGGAGGGTGAACAGCCAGCTGTCGTGGTGCACATAGGCACCAACGATATAGGTAAAAAACGGGACGAGGTCCTACAAGCTGAATTTAGGGAGTTAGGTGTTAAACTAAAAAGTAGGACCTCAAAGGTAGTAATCTCAGGATTGCTACCAGCGCCACGAGCTAGTCAGAGTAGGAATGTCAGGATAGATAGGATGAATGCGTGGCTCGAGAGATGGTGCAAGAGGGAGGGATTCAAATTCCTGGGACATTCGAACCGGTTCTGGGGAGGTGGGACCAGTACAAACCGGACGGTCTGCACCTGGGCGGGACTGGAACCGATGTCCTAGGGGGGTGTTTGCTAGAGCTGTTGGGGAGAGTTTAAACTAATGTGGCAGGGGGATGGGAACCGATGCAGGAAGTTGGAAGGTAGTAAAACAGGGACAGAAACAAAAGGCAGTAAGGGGGAAAGTGTAAGGCAGAGAAGCCATAGCCAAAAATCAAAAAGGGTGACAGTACAAGGTACAGTGACTGAGGGGAGCTCAGTGAATAGGACCAGGAATACTAAAAGGAATAAAACGGGAAGTGAAAACATTAATGGTAAGCGACGCGGCAGGTTGTTACATGAAGATATGGGTTCAATGACAAGGAAAATTAGGAGAAAGGTTAAGAGGAAATATAACTTAGGAGAGGTTACTGATCGAGGTGTTAAGATTCAGAACAGAGGTAAAAAAGCCAACATAAGTGTACTTTACCTGAATGCTCGTAGTATTCGGAATAAGGTAAATGAGTTGATGGCGCAAATCATCGTGAATGACTATGATTTAGTGGCCATTACTGAAACATGGTTAAAGGATGGTCACGACTGGGAGTTAAACATCCGAGGGTATCAAACTATTCGGAAGGACAGAGTGGATGGTAAGGGAGGTGGTATAGCTCTGTTATTTAAGGATGACATCCGAGCAACAGTAAGGGATGACATCGGTGCTATGGAGGATAAGGTTGAATCCATTTGGGTGGAAATCAGGAATAGTAAGGTGAAAAAGTCACTGATAGGAGTAGTCTATAGGCCACCAAATAGTAACATTATGGTGGGGCAGGCAATAAACAAAGAAATAACTGATGCATGTAGAAATGGTACAGCAGTTATCATGGGGGATTTTAATCTACATGTCGATTGGTTTAACCAGGTCGGTCAAGGCAGCCTTGAGGAGGAGTTTATAGAATGTATCCGCGATAGTTTCCTAGAATAGTATGTAATGGAACCTACGAGGGAACAAGCGGTCCTAGATCTGGTCTAGATCTGGGAGAATCGCGGCCGTAATTTTTCTCTTCTTGTTTGTATTTCTAAAGAAATGGGATTATATTCAAAACAAAGTTTGTGTGTAAATGTAAGAATGCACATGTTCAACTGAAACTGTTTTAATTTTCAGTAATAAAAAATCATTAACTTGGAAAAACCAGGTATTGGAAATAACGTTTCATAGAATTTACAGTGCAGAAGGAGGCCATTCGGCCCATCAAGTCTGCACCGGCTCTTGGAAAGAGCACCCTACCCACTGTCCACAACTCCACCCTACCCCCATAATCCAGTAACCCCACCCAACACTAAGGGCAATTTTTGACACTAAGGGCAATTTATCATGGCCAATCCACCTAACCTGCACACCTTTGGACTGTGGGAGGAAACCGGAGCACCCGGAGGAAACCCACGCAGACACGGGGAGGATGTGCAGACTCCGCACAGCCAGTGACCCAAGCCGGAATCGAACCTGGGACCCTGGAGCTGTGAAGCAATTGTGCTAACCACAATGCTATCGTGCTGCCCGCAAAATAAATTTAGAGTACCCAATTCATTTTTTCCAATTAAGGGCCAATCTAGTGTGGCCAATCCACCTAACCTGCACATCTTTTGGGTTGTGGGGGCGAAACCCACGCAAACGCGGGGAGAATGTGCAAACTCCACACGGACAGTGACCCAGAGCTGGGATCGAACCTGGAACCTCGGCGCCGTGAGGCAGCAGTGCTAAACACTGCGCCACCATGCTGCCTCAAAGTAAAAAAAAGAAGGCCAGCCGTGACCAGCCTTTAAATACAGACAATGGAGTATTTCCGCCAGAGGCAGCGGCAGAGAGAAGGTCACGCGCCCAGCACATACACTGATGCCAAGTGTCCTGTACGTCCATGCTTTGGGCGCTGTAGCGCACAAAGACTCCGAGAGACGAATAGAGTGAAGTCGATGAGGCTTTATTAAGCGTGTCTGTTCTTCCGCAGCTCGATAGTAGAATGGCCTGCGGGGGAGGACTCCGGCTTCTTATACTCCGCCTTCAGGGCGGAGCTAGAGGTCAACGGCCAACCAGGACCCGGGATCTGTCAGCCAATGACATTAGGGCTTCCAGTCCCACAGGACCCCTAATACATACTACCACATTCACCCCTTGTCAAAAATGAACCCGGCGGGGTGATGCTTCGCTTGGTGGTAAGGGTTTACAGGGCTGGTCCTGGGAGGAAAACATTCATATGGCAATACAGTATGTACAATTTTGTCCTGTTTCAACTATTTACAGAAGGTATCGGGAGAAAAAGCAAAATGTTCTTGTGAAAAGTCCATATATTGATTTAGATCGACGCCACGAGTCGGTCGGGCGGTCTGGTCGTCCGTGTCGATCGCCTCGGCCCCGGTGGTGGTGGTGGTGCTTGTTCCGGTGTTGTCGTCTCCGGGAGCCTTACGGTTTCAGCTTGGGCTTTATTCTTGGTCGGGCCTGAGGGAAGGGGAACCGATCCTCCTGGGAAGGGGGCGGTCGCGGGGTGCGGCAGTGGCAGGAAGGGGGGGGGTTGGGTGAATGGTGTCGGGCGGGTGTGTGTGTTGCCGGTGGGCGCCAGATCCCACAGGGAGACCGTGTCCTGTCGGCCGTCGGGGTACTCCACGTAAGCGTACTGCGGGTTCGCGTGGAGGAGGTGAACCCTTTCGACCAATGGGTCCGCCTTGTGTGCCCGCACATGCTTTTGGAGCAAGATGGGTCCTGGGGCCGCCAGCCAGGTCAGCAGCGACGTTCCAGAGGAGGACTTCCTAGGGAAGACAAGGAGACGCTCATGAGGCGTTTGATTAGTGCTCGTACATAATAGCGACCGGATGGAGTGGAGAGCGTCCGGGAGGACCTCCTGCCACCGTGAAACTGGGAGGTCCCTGGACCGTAGGGCCAGTAGGACGGTCTTCCAGACCGTGCCGTTCTCCCTCTCTACTTGCCCGGTCCCCCGGGGGTTGTAGCTGGTCGTCCTGCTTGAGGCTATGCCCTTGCTGAGCAGGAACTGGCGCAGCTCGTCACTCATGAAAGAGGACCCCCTGTCGCTGTGGACGTATGCGGGGCAACCGAACAGTGTGAAGATGGTGTTCAGGGCTTTAATAACTGTGGCTGCGGTCATGTCAGAGCAGGAGATGGCGAATGGGAAGCGGGAGTACTTGTCCACCACATTAAGGAAGTATGTGTTGTGGTCGGTGGAGGGGAGGGGCCCTTTGAAATCCAGACTAAGGCGTTCAAAGGGGCGGGAAGCCTTAGTCAGGTGCGCACCATCCGGCCTGAAAAAATGCGGTTTGCATTCTGCGCAGATGTGGCAGTCCCTTGTGACTGTACGGACCTCCTCTAAAGAGTATGGGAGGTTGCGGGACTTGATAAAGTGGAAAAACCGAGTGACCCCCGGGTGGCAGAGGTCCTCGTGGAGGCTTTGGAGGCGGTTAATTTGTGCGTTGGCACATGTGCCGCGGGATAGGGCATCGGACGGCTCGTTCAGCTTTCCGGGACGATACAAGATCTCGTAGTTGAAGGTGGAGAGCTCGATCCTCCACCTTAAGATCTTGTCGTTTTTGATTTTGCCCCGCAGTGCATTATCGAATATGAAGGCTACCGACCGTTGGTCGGTGAGGAGCGTGAATCTCCTGCCGGCCAGGTAATGCCTCCAATGTCGCACAGCTTCCACTATGGCTTGGGCTTCCTTTTCCACTGAGGAGTGGCGGATTTCTGAAGCGTGGAGGGTTCGGGAGAAAAAGGCCACGGGTCTGCCCGCTTGGTTAAGGGTGGCCGCTAGAGCTACGTCGGAGGCATCGCTCTCGACCTGGAAGGGGAAGGACTCATCGATGGCGCGCATCGTGGCCGTTGCGATATCCGCTTTGATGCGGCTGAAGGCCTGGCAAGCCTCTGTCGACAGAGGGAAGGTCGTGGTCTGTATTAGGGGGCGGGCCTTCTCTGCGTACTGGGGGACCCACTGGGCGTAGTATGAAAAAAACCCCAGGCAGCGTTTCAGGGCTTTTGAGCAGTGCGGGAGGGGAAATTCCATGAGGGCGCGCATACGTTCGGGGTCGGGGCCTATTATCCCATTGCGCACTACGTAGCCCAGAATGGCTAGCCGGTTGGTGCTAAAAACGCACTTGTCCTCGTTGTACGTGAGGTTCAAGGCTTTGGCGGTCTGGAGGAATTTTTGGAGGTTGGCGTTGTGGTCCTGCTGGTCGTGGCCGCAGATGGTTACATTGTCGAGATACGGGAACGTGGCCCGCAACCCATGTTGATCAACCATTCGGTCCATCTCCCGTTGGAAGACCGAGACCCCGTTTGTGACGCCAAATGGGACCCTTAGGAAATGGTATAATCGCCCGTCTGCCTCGAAGGCTGTGTACTTGCGGTCACTTGGGCGGATGGGGAGCTGATGTTAGGCGGACTTGAGGTCCACGGTGGAGAAGACTTTGTATTGGGCAATCCGATTGACCATGTCGGATATGCGGGGGAGAGGGTACGCGTCTAGTTGTGTGTACCTGTTGATGGTCTGGCTATAGTCTATGACCATCCTTTGTTTCTCCCCTGTCTTCACTACTACCACCTGTGCTCTCCAGGGACTATTGCTGGCCTGGATTATGCCTTCCTTTAGTAGCCGCTGGACTTCGGACCGAATGAAGGTCCGGTCCTGGGCGCTGTACCGTCTGCTCCTAGTGGCGACGGGTTTGCAATCCGGGGTGAGGTTCGCAAACAAGGACGGGGGTTGCACCTTGAGGGTTGCGAGGCCGCAGATAGTGAGTGGGGGTATTGGGCGCCGAATTTGAACGTAAGGCTCTGTAGATTGCACTGGAAATCTAATCCCAGTAATGTGGGGGCGCAGAGTTGGGGAAGGACGTATAGTTTGTAGTTTTTGAACTCCCTCCCCTGCACCGTTAGGGTAACTATGCAGAAACCTTTGATCTGTACGGAGTGGGATCCTGCAGCTAGGGAAATCTTTTGTGCGCTGGGATAGGTGGTCAAGGAACAGCGTCTTACCGTGTCGGGGTGGATAAAGCTCTCCGTGCTCCCGGAGTCGACTAGGCATGGTGTCTCGTGCCCGTTTATTAGCACCGTTGTCGTCGTCGTCTGGAGTGTCCGGGGCCGAGCTTGATCGAGCGTTATTGAAGCGAGACGTGGTTGTAGTAATGGAGCGTCTTCCTCGAACCCCGTGGAGCCGTCGACACTGGGGTCCGTTGTTGCCGTCCAAGATGGCGTCTGGGATGAACAAAATGGCTGCCCCCATACATCGCACATGGCTGGGGGTCACAAGATGGCGGCGGGGTGGACAAAATGGCCACCCCCATGCGTCGTACAGGTCTGGGGTGGTCCAAGATGGCGGCGCCCTTCCTCCCCTCGTGGTGGCCGGGACCCAAAATGGCGGCGTCTGCGGGTCGCACATGGGGCGCTGGGGGGGTTGGGGAGCGTTAGGACCGCGCGGGGCTCCCTCATCTCTGGGGACAGCGGTGGTCGGGACCCAAATTGGTAGGGCCGGCGGGTCATACGTGGGGACGGGGGCAGGGGGGTTAGGGAGCATAAGCGGCGTGCAGGGCTCCCTGTTCTCCCGGGACCGCGGTGGTCGGGACCCAGAGTGGCTGCGCCTGCGGGTCGTACATGGGGCGCTGGGGGGGTTGGGGAGCGTAAGTGGCGTGCAGGGCTCCCTGTTCCCCCGGGACAGCGGCGACCTCGCGGGACCGGCACACAACCGCGAAATGGCCCTTTTTCCCGCAGCTCTTGCAGATTGCTGCGCGGGCCGGGCAGCGCTGCCGGGGGTGTTTCGCCTGGCCGCAGAAATAGCAGCGGGTGCCCCCGGTGCGACTTGGCGTTTGGACCGCGCAAGCCTGTGGGGTGTCCGGGGGGGGGGGGGGGGGTGGGTTTGTCGCGACGGGTACGTACGGAGCCCAATGGGCTGCCGCGCGGTCGGGGCTGTAGGCGCGGGTATTCCGCGCGGCCACGTCTAGGGAGGCTGCTAGGGCCCGTGCCTCTGAGAGTCCTAGCGACTCTTTTTCTAGAAGTCTTTGGCGGATTTGGGAGGAATTCATACCTGCCACAAAAGCATCGCGCATTAACATGTCCGTGTGTTCATTTGCGTTCACCGAAGGGCAGCTGCAGGCTCGTCCCAAAATCAGCAGCGCGACGTAGAATTCGTCAATCGATTCTCCGGGACTTTGCCGTCTCGTCGCGAGCTGGTAGCGAGCGTAGATTTAGTTAACTGGGCGGACATAGAGACTTTTCAGTGCTGCGAACGCCGTCTGGAAATCCTCCGCGTCTTCAATGAGGGAGAAAATCTCCGTGCTTACCCTCGAGTGCAGGACCTGTAGTTTTTGGTCTTCTGTGACCCGGTGGCCGTTCTGAGGTAGGCCTCGAAACAAGTCTGCCAGTGCTTGAAGGCTGCTGCCGCGTTCACTGCGTGGGGGCTGATCCTCAGGCATTCCGGGATGATCCTGAGCTCCATAGTCCTTTTTTAGGCACGCTTAATAAATTGTAGCGCACAAAGACTCCGAAAGACGAATAGAGTGAAGTCGATGAGGCTTTATTAAGCGTGTCTGTTCCCCCGCAGCTCGATAGTAGAATGGCCTGCGGGGGAGGACTCCGGCTTCTTATACACCGCCTTCAGGGCGGAGCTAGAGGTCAACGGCCAACCAGGACCCGGGATCTGTCAGCCAATGACATTAGGGTCCCACAGGACCCCTAATACATACTACCACAGGCGCAAAATCATGGAGGAGAAATTCCTCCATTTTGTAACTGCCAGCAAGCAAGGAACAGGACCGTGTGAAGAACTGAAGATGGATTGTTTTGCAATAAGGAAGGGAGGGCCAGAGTCACAAACAGCCAGGATCTCACAACTGAATCTGCTGCAGAGAGCTTCTCAGGAGACTCAATGGCAGGACAAAGCAGTGCTGGTGTGAGCTGTTTACAGAGCCCCAGGGCCTCTGGTAAACAACTCATTAAGAAATTGAAATCGGGTACAAAGCTGTATAAAGATGATTCTTTTAATTGTGCCAATGCAAATCATGGTGCAAAGCCCATGTGTGTTATATGCAGGGAAGTACAGGCAACTGAAAGTTTAAAACCCTCAAATCTTCAAAGGCATTTGAAGACTGAGCATGGCGAGTTGAAGCACAAACCTCTTGATTTTTTTCAAAGGATGCAGCGAGAACTTAAATCGTCAGTTGAAGTCCTTGGCAGAAATGTAACATTGAATGACGAAGCAAGTGAGATTGCGAGGACCAAGCTGGCTCACCGGCCGTATTAAAGGTAAGCAATAATGGTGTGTCGCGAAGGTCGGCCGGCGTAGGTTGCTAAGGAAGGCCGGCATGGGTCCCGAAGTTCCGCCGGCCGGTAAAATGGGTCCCAGAGAAAAAAGTTTGAAAAATATTACTCTCGTGGAAGGACAGCAGGGGTGTTCTCCCAATTTCCTAGGTAAAATATATCCCTCAACCAAAATGTTCCTGATGTGTTACCGACAGAACAGTGCCTATATTTAATTTGAGACATCATGAGAACCATGAAAATTGCTATATTAATGCCTTAATCCTTACTGCTGGACCTGGTTCTTCTTTTGTAAAACATTGATTGTCAGAAAACCCTTACATACTTAAAGGAGCTGCTTGTTTTTCTGTTCTCTTTGAGCAGATGCCTGACACCTGCTGCATATGGTTCCATGGGTACTGGCAACCCTCTCATACCTCACCCAAGTGGCACCCTTTATGCTTGAGCTTCAAGAATCCTAGTAGGCTATTAATTAATGGTGCCATTACAATTGAGCTTGATCCAGTCCGCAGCTGACATATCGACACCAGCACTCATCCAGTAGGGGTCACTGGATAGCAATCATCAGCAGGTCTCTTGACTGTTGCTTTCCTTTCTTTAGCCCTGAGCATGGAGGCTAGTTATAGCAGCCTAACTGCTGCCTTGTTGAGATCACTTCTGTCAGGACCGGTAAGGGATCGAATCTTGGTGGAGTATGCTTGGCTGGGTGTTATTACCGTGTTTTATCCTGTATCAGCAAATCGCTACATCCTTAAATGTTTGCCTTATTTGAGCTGTATGTTTGTATGAGTGTGTGCGCGCGTGTATGTAGGTATGTGCATGTAGGTACGTGTGCATATCCATATGTATGTGAACATGCCATGGATCTGTGTGCTTGTATATTTGAATGTGCATATATTTGTATGTTTTTATGAATGCATATTTGTGTAAGTATGTATGTGTTTGTGTTTTGCTGTATATATATATATATATATGCATGTATGTGGATAAACATATATATATTTTTTAGAAATTTATAGTACCCAATTCATTTTTTCTAATTAAGGGGCAATTTAGCGTGGCCAATCCACCTAACCAGCACATCTTTGGGTTGTGTGGGCGAAATTCACACAAACACGGGGAGAATGTGCAAACGCTGCACGGACAGTGACCCAGAGCCGGGATCGAACCTGGGACCTCGGCGCCATGAGGCAGCAGTGCTAACCACTGTGCCACCGTGCTGCTCTGTGGGTAAACATATATAAGCATAAATACAATTTTTAAAACAATTTAGAGTACCCAATTCTTTTTTTTCCAATTAAGGGCCAATTTAGCGTGGCCAATCCACCTACCTGCATATCTTTGGGTTGTGGGGATGAGACCCATGCAGACACGGGGAAAATGTGCAAACTCCACACGGACAGTGACCCGGGGCTGGGATCGAACCCGTGTCCTCGCTGCCATGAGACAGCAGTGCAAACCACTGCGCCACCGAGTCACCCCAAGCATAAATACATAAGTGCATGTGCAACTGTAAGTGCATTTGTGTGAATGTCTATATATGTTGTGTCTGTGTGCTTGTGTGTGTATGTGGGTTTGCATGTTTCCACAGCTCTGTATGTGTGAGTATATATACATGCCTGAATGTGCATACGTCTGTGTTTCTATGTGTGTGTGTATATGAATGACTGTGTGTCTGTTTACGTCTGTGTGTATATGCCTTTATTTCTGTGTCAGTATGTGCTTCCGTGTGATTCGCCCTGAACCGGCCACGTTGACCGCCAGCCCGCTCCCTTAAAGAGGATGTGCTACCACATATATGTGTATATCTGTATTTCTGTGTCTGTAGTTTGTCAGTGTATGCGTGTATATCTGTATTCCTGGATGATTTCAGGTGATGACATGTAGGTGGAGGTCAAATGTTGGGTGGCTCCCGCTGGAGCTTTTGTTTTTTGACCCTTTTCACCCAGTTTTGGGGGGAAATTTCACATGGACAGTCTCCAGTAAAGTTGTGGTAATTAGAGGATGTCGAAAACCTAACGGAAGAATACGGGACGAAAAGGAACGAGCGCAAGCCCGCCAGGGATCTCGAGTTCAGTGAGGAGTGCTGTGGAAGAAAGATGGCGGGCGTAAGCTCACCTGGTGGGGCTGCACCCATTACTGTAGACACGCTGGGCGAGGTGATGACGGTGGAGTTTCAGCGGCAGTTTGCCAAGCATTTACAGGCGCCATAGTATGGTGTCGAGGGGATTTTCAAGTAACTTTATCGTTTTATTGTTAATGTAAGCCTACTTGTGACTGAATAAAGATTATTATTATTATTATTATTAATAAGTATTTTGAGCAGCATGGAAAGGAGATGATGGGAATGCTCAAGCAGTTTGGTTGTCGATACATTGGTCCCAATAAAGGAGGTTCTTGGAAAGACGTTGGGGGCAGTGCGGGAGCAGGGAGAGGTTTTGAAGGGGGTGGAGGAGGCATTGTCACGGCACAGCGACCAGCTCACCTCGATGGAAGAGGAGCTGCTGAAGGTGGAGGACATCAATAAAGGGCTGAGAACAAAGTGGAGGACCTAGAGAACGGGTCACGGCGGCGGAATCTTTGGATCATGCGACTGCCTGAGGGGGGCTGGAGGCCAATAGAGTACTTTTCGGAGATGTTTGCCAAGTTTTTGGAGGGAGGAGGAGGAGAACACCTCCCTCTTTGAGCTGGATAGGGCTAATCGGTCACTCCGGCTGAAGCCAAAGGCGAATGATCCACCAAGAACTGTGATAGTCTGTTTTCACATCTATCAGATGAAGGAGAAGCTCTTCAGATGGGCCAAGCAGAATCGGGAGGTGAGGTGGGAAGTCAGTGGTATTGGTATATACCAGGACGTCACGGTGGAGCTGGCAAAATGACAGGTGGCCTTTAACAGGGTGAAGGCAAAGCTTTATAAGAGTAATGTGCGGTTGTGCGTGCTTTACCTGGTGAAGTTGAGAGTCAGGCATAACTCCATGGACTATTACTTTGAGATGGCGGAGGTGTTCCTGGGGACAGATGGATTGGGACTGAAGTGAGTTTGGACTTTATGGGCGGGATTCTCCTGAATCCCCACGATGGCCATACGCCGGCGTAAAAAGCGGCGCGAACACTCCGGTCGGAAGTTGCCGAATCCTTCACACTTCTGGGGGCTAGGCCCGTGCCAGAGGGGTTGGCGCCACGCTAACCGCAGCCGAAGGGCCGGCGCGAGTTAGCGCATGCGCAGAACCACCGGCGTGGTTCCGCACATGCGCAGACTTGCCGGCGTTTCTAGCGCAGGGGGGGTGTCTTCTCCACGCCGTCAATGGCGGAGCCCTACAGAGGCCGGCGCAGAAGGAAGGATTGCCCCCACGGCACAGGCCCGCCCGCAGATCGGTGGGCCCCAATTGCGTGCCAGGACACTGTGGGGGCCCCCCCCAGGTCCGCACCAGCCGGCCTACCAGCCAGGTCCCGCTATGTGGGACCATGTCCAATCCACGCCAGCGAGACTGGGCAGAAACCGACGGCCGTACAGCCCATCGGGGCCCGGAGAATTGCCGGGGAGGCCGCTGACAACGGTCCCCGATCGGCGTGGCGTGAATCCCGCCAACGCCCGACAACCGGCGCCGGAGAATACGGCAGCCGGCAGCGGGATTCACGCTGCCCCCCGGGGATTCTCCGACCCGGTGGGGGGTCGGAGAATCTCGCCCTATATTCTTATGTTGTGGTTGAGTGGGGTTGGTTTAGGGATGATAGGATAATGTGTTGGGGAGGGTTTTGTTCCCCTTTTGTTCAGGGGCTTATCATGTTGGGCTGGTTGAGAAGGGCTTGGTGTGTTTTTGTTTATAAATTTAGAGCACCCAACTATTTTCTTCCAATTAAGGGGCAATTTAGTGTGGCCAATCCACCTATCCTGAACATCTTTGGGGTTTGGGGGCGAGAGCCACAGACATGGGGAGAATATGCAAACCCCACACGGCAGTGACTTGGGGCTGGGATTGAACCTGGGTCCTTGGAGCCATGAAGCAGCAGTGATAACCACTGCATCACCATACTGCCCTAATGGGGTTTTTTTTAAATAGTTTTTTGTACGAGGTATGTGGAGGGAGGGGGCTCTGGCAGGGGCCACCTCGCCAGCAAACAAAAGTTGCCTGGTGAACGGGAGCGAGGTGGGGGGAGGGGCTGCAGCCGGCCAAACTTGTGTGAACAGGTTTCGATGACCCTGGGTGGAGTGAATGGTGGAGGGATAGAGAGTAGGCCGAAGAAGTGGTTTCGAGAGGAAATGATTGGGGAGTTTCTGGGATGGGGGAGGAGTAGCTGGCTGATGTTGACTAGGGGTAGAGCTTGGTCTCACTTGTGTGGTGGGGCTGGGGGCCGTGTTATGGCTGATAGGAGCGGGAGGGTGGCGAGAGACACCCAGTCAGAATAGTAATGTGGAATGTGCGGGGGTTGGTGGACTGGTGAAGTGGGCGCGAGTCTTCTCCCATTTGAAGAGCTTGAGCGCTCATGTGGTGCTTTTATAGCAGGTCCATTTGAGGGTGAAGGACCAGGTTAGGTTTCAAAGGGTCATCTGGACTCGAAATGTCAGCTCTTTTCTCTCCCTACAGATGCTGTCAGACCTGCTGAGATTTTCCAGCATTTTCTTTTTGCCTTTGGAAGAGTTGGGTGAGTCAGCGTTCCACTCGGGCTTTGATAGCAGGCCTGTAGGTTAGCCGTACTAGTGGGGAGAATACGGCATGTTTCCAATGGAGAATGTGGTGGCAGATATGGGGGGCAGTTACGTTATAGTAACAGGTGCTTTGGAGGGGAGGTTGGTGGTATTGGTTAACGTATATGCTCCGAATTGGGATAATGTAGGGTTTATGAAGAGGATATTGGCGGCCATCCCAAGAATGGACCACCTCAATTAATGTTTGGGAGGATTTAGATACAGTGTTGCATCCAAAGATGGATCGGTCTAAGCCATGCTCGTTGACCCCTTCAGAGGGGTGTGGGTGTTGTCGGGGGTGAGGAACGTGGAATCCTCGATAATTATCATTTCAGATCATGCTCCGCTTTTGGTGGATGTGGTCTTGGAGAAGGGGCCTGCACAGAGGCCGGGATGAAGAATGGATGTGGGGCTGCTTGCGGATCCTAGTTTTTGTGTGAGAATGGCAAAGGTGATTGACAGTTATGTGGGGTTTAATAAGAATAGGGAGGTCTCACCTTCAGTGGTTTGGGAGGCGCTGAAGACAGTCGTAAGGGGCAAGATCATCTCGTATAAGGCGCAAGTGGATAGGGAGGCAATAGGGGAGCGACTGGCGGATAAAATCTTGGAAGTTGATGGGAAGTATGCGGAGGATCCCAGTCTGGAGCTATTGGTCAGTCGGAAGGACGACGGCCGCAGTTTGACCTTTTGTCTACAGGGAAAGCGATAAGCCAGGCAAAGGGTGTGATGCATGGGTATGGGGAGAAGGCCAGTCGTCTTGTGGTGGGACAGCTCCGCCGGCAGGCAGCCAAGCCAGAGATTGTTCAGGTCGGGGATGGTGCGAAGGTGCTGGTGGTGGTGTCGGAGCAGGTGAACAGGACATTTGAGGAGTTTTATATGAGATTGTATAGATCGGAGCCTCTGGGGGATGAGTCAGATATGAATGAGTTTTTAGAGGGTGTCCTAAAGTAGGAGCGGAGGAGAAGGCAGGATTGGAGGAGCCAGTGGGGATGGAGGAGGTTCGGATGGCGATAGGGATAGCAGATGGGTAAAGCACCGGGCCGGATGGGATCCTGGTGAAATTCTGTATGAAGTTTTTGGATAGGCCGACGCCACTGTTGATGGAGATGTTTGAGGACACAGTGGCTAAGGGGGAGCTCCCAGAGATGATGGGACAGACATCTATTTCACTGTTGTTAAAAAAGGATAAGGATGTGGGTCGTTTCGGCCAATATCTCTGTTAAAAGTGGATGCCAAGATTCTTGCCAAAGTCTTGGCGCTGAGGTTGGAGGAATGACTTCCCCAGGTGAGTGGGTAGGATGAGACAGGGAATGGAAAGGGTAGGCAGTTGTCCTCGAAGGTGTGGCAATTGTAAAATTTGGTGCTAACCCCATCAGAAGGGAGGGAGCAGGAGGTGGTGGTGGCACTGGGTGCAGAGAAAGCATTTGATCGGGTAGAGTAGAGTTATTTGTTTGCGGTGTTGGAGCGGTTTGGGATTGGGCCTAAGTTTGTGGCGTGGATCAAATTGTTGGATAAGGAGCTGAAGATGAATGTTCATACAAATGAGCTGAACCCGGGATATTGTTGGTTACCATCAGCTGCTCGGGGGAGGAGGAGTAGGAATGGGGAGGGAGGGGATATTCTTTGAGTTATTGGGGTGTTGGTTGATAGAGTGGAAGGGGTTGTTGTTCTTGTTGTTTATTTTGTTTTATGTATAAAATGTTAAAAACCGAATTAAAATATTTTTTTAAATCTGTATTTTTGTGTATGTATAGGTTGATTCTGAGTGTGCATAGGTTGTATGTATAGGTTGATTCTGTGTGGGTTTATATCTGTATTTCTGGTCATGTATGGGTTGTCTGGTGCATATGTTTATTTTTTTTTAAATAAAAAAAAATAAATTTAGAGTATCCAATTTATTTTTTCCAATTAAGGGGCAATTTAGCGTGGCCAATTCACCTACTTGTTCATCTTTGGATTGTGGGGGTGAAACCCACGCAACATGGGGAGAATGCACAAACTCCACATGGACAGTGACCCAGAGCTTGGGACCGAGGCGCCGTAAGGCAGCAGTGCTAACCAATGTGCCGCCGTGCTGCCGCTACATATGCTAATTATTTTAAAATTTTTCACAAACTCAGTGATTGTGAAACATTCCCAACTTCCTTCCCACAAACATCCTGATTATAGACAGTGAGGGACAGGATCAAGGATTTCAGTTCTCTTCAGACCCTGTCCATTACAGAATGTATGTCTGTGCGTATATGTACATCTATGTGTGATTCTGACCAGAACTTTCTGGCCCTTCATACCGGCAGGATTTTGCGGTCCTACCGATGGTGTTCCCCCTCCATGGGCCTTCCCGATGGCGAGGGGTGTATTCAATGGGAAACCCTGTTGACATTGGCAGGACCAGAAGGTCCACCTGCCCACCAATGGCGGGCTGCCTCTGCTGCGCAGAAAATCCCCCCTCTGTCTACATGTGCATGTGTGTGTGTGTTTCTATGTTTGTGCATGTCCCTACATGTGAGTATGTATGTATATCTGTGTCTCTGTGATCCAGACTAACATCAGTGTCCTTGGCCAAGAGAACCAGCATTGAGGTCATGATAATCCAAAACGAACTCCGCTGGGTCAGCCACGTGTTTAGAATGCCAAAGGCCAGACTGCCAAAGCAAATCTTCTTCGCCCAGCTCATGGAAGGCTCTCGATCACGAGGAGGACAAAGGAAGTGCTTCAAAGACACCCTGAAGGCTTACCTTAATAAATGCAACTTGGGTGTCAGTGCCTGGGCGATCCTTGCTCAGAAGGGACCTACTTGGAGGTACATCCTGACTGAATGGTCACAATTCTTCGTGGACACCCGATGGCAAGAGAGGTCTGAAAAGGGTCCTGAGAAAGCAATGCCAGCGATCTAGAGTCCAAGGATTAATCTCAACTCCTGGAAACACCTGCCCAGTGTGCATTTGGAGATGCTAGCTTTAGGATCGGGCTCATCAGCCACACAAGGGCCCACAGAATCTATGACCAGTGACATGGAGTGTCTTAGGTGGACAATCATATTTGTTAGCGCGTGATTGCTGAAGAAGATGTCTCTGTGGGTGAGTATGTATGTATTCCCGCACGTAAATCTGTTTTTGAGAGTATGTATGTTATGTCTGTTTGTGAATATGTATGTATGCCTGTATGTGTTAATATGTATGTATGTATGTCCGTGCTTGCGTATGTTTGTGAAGAATTGCACTGCACTGTCAATAACAAGATTTAGGTGGCATACAATAAGATTGGAATAGCTTGTGCTTGTGTCTGTCTCTATATATACACACAGCTCAGCCAATGGATTATTACACAGATGAAGTTTGTTGGAATTTCTGTTCACTTTTTGTTCTTCAGTAACCTGATCTTACCCAGAATTTACAGACTCAGAAATGGCATCAATCTCTTGAGCACAGGCACCCATGATCAGCAAATCTTCCCTCTTTCTTTTATCATCTCTTCCAGTGGCAGCTGGAAACTTCTGCAAGTTCAAACCCAACTGCAGTGTTTTCAGGAGAGATCCTGCAAGGGCTCTGGTTTAACTAGTCCTGACATGAATTGCATGTGGCATCCACCATCTGGTTTCCCAAAAGAGTCAAGCAGAGGCTGCCAGTGCTTTACAGTTAAGCTCCGCCTGCTTCCGTGACTAAATGTAATCACCAGAAAATGAACAGTGCAGAAATGAATCACTGCAGGTTACTTGTGTTTGCAGATAAAATAAATGGAAGCTGACAACACAGGCAGAAGTCATTGTTAAAGGCATGCTATAGCTAGTCATATAGGCTGTATGCAGAACCCAGGTTCTATTGCAGATAATGGTGTAATATCTGTTAAAACTAATGCAGGTAACTGTGCTGAACCCATTAATATCCTAACGGAGACAGTTGTACAGAATTGACAGCTCCCTTGCCAAAGTATATATGAAACAGATTCCATACAGTTTGAAGGTATACAATCCTGTACAGATCCAATCCAGACTGAATATTTTATTGTACAGAATCCTTACGGACCCCACATTCTAATTCGGAAAACCATATAGAATTCATAAAGACACACACCTCCTAATTTGTGTGACTGCACACATACTGTAGATGCTTCATGCTCTAATGCACAGAATCCATACCAAATTTATATCAGGACTGCAGTTCTTAAGAACAACCTCTAAAGGTGGTCCTGGGACTCTCCTGAATTTGCCGCATTGCCAGGACTTCACCAACAGCTGAAGTCTTCAGGAAATAAGACAACGAGGTGAGAACAGTGACAGAAAACCATGAGATAAAAAGAGTGAAAGGAAACATTTAAGAAAGAAATAAAAGAAAGCCTGCAGCACGATCTTCCCAAAAAGGAATGAAGTCCTTGAACGGGCACGGTTAGCCGCGTGTTTCCCGGCACTCTGAACACATGGCTATAAGGGGCCTGAACCGGAAATGATCGAGGGTGCACGTAGCCCCGTTTTTTACAGTGGGGAGCTCCACTCGCCAGAACTCCCTGTTGTAGCGAGAGATCAGGACGCCACGTAAAAATGGCATCCTGATCTCCGAGGCCTTGAAAAGAATCCCCAACCATCCCCCCAGCCCAAATACAATATTGGAGGGTCCCCAGCACCCATCCCCAACACCCACGCCAGGCAACCCTGGCCTGATCACACACATGTGCAAAAAATGGCAGCTTGGCACTGCCAACCTAGCACATTGGCAGTGCCCATACCAGCTGGTAGTGCCACCTGGAACCCTGGGAAGTGCCAGGATGGCACCTAGGTGGCACCAGCAGTACCAGGGCACCACCCTGCCCAAAGGGCATGCAGCTGGGCATCTCTGATCGCCTTGGAGAACCCCACGAGTGCCATTCCACCTGGTTTGTGGGGACCAGAACCAAACGGCGCTCATCCGAGATCCCTGAGGTGAAGCGATTGAATCCCTATGCCTCAGATACCTCGGGAATCTGCACATTAGGGTAAGGCTTACTGCCATGCGCTTATCTGCAGATTTGCCAAAAAGTGATCCCGCCCATTGAGTTGAATCTCGTGAGCGTTGTGAGCCGGGTAGAACCCGGAGCGGGGTCTCCTGGCTTTCAATGGCCACGATGCGCCGCGGCAAACTGCTTTTCCGGCGCAGCATGGCCGGAGAATCACGCACCTGGTTCTGAAATGACTACATACCCCCACCCCTGGAGGAATTATTTCATTTTATTTCTACCAATCTTTCTTTTTTGAACCATCTTTCTCCTTTGTTCCCCTCCTCTAGAGCTGACTCATTCTGGCATAACATTTCACAGGTAATGAACCACCCTGAATAGCCCAGTGTAATGCTCAATATTCATCCACATGGCAATTGCCATCAGGTTATTAGACTGCATTGGAGTGTCAAAATGTTGTGCTCATATCACTGGAGTAGGATTTAAACCCAGAACCTTCTTAGTTGGAGGCAAGAATGTAACACTCTGAACCATGTTTGAAACCTAGCGCTTTGGATAAATTGACTGACGGTTATAGGAGTTTCTCTTTTGCCCCAACACGATTAAAAACAAATGTATTTTTAACACGAACTTCGAGCATATTTTATACAGGTTATTTTAAGGTGATTGGCAAAAGAAGCAAGAGTTACATGAGGAACTTTTTTAAAGCTGTGCGTGGTTAGGAACTGGAATGCACTGCCTTGAGAATGTGGTGGAGGCCAGATTCACATTCAATCGGGGCCTTCAAAAGAGGGCTGAACAATTATCTGAAGCAAAGAATTTGCAGGGCCACGGGGATGTGGCGGGGGAGTGAAATAGCAGAGTTGTTCTTCCAGAGAGCCGGTATGGATGTGATGGGCTGAATGGCCTCTTTCTGTGCTGTAATTGTTCTGTGATTCTACTTAGATGATAATGCTATTCGTTACCTGTTTACTCTGCTGAATCTGGCACTTTTATAGCAGTGGCAGGTTTCAGGAGGTGGGGATAAATTGGCTTGGTTGGTAGCCAAGAAAGTCAGGCAGAGTGTAAAATGGGCCGTCGATTTGTTATAACTACTGGTCACTACTGGTCCGAAAACATCCAAATGCTGCACTTTTTTTGATCCTCATCAACGTTTAGTGTAGGAAGTCTAGTTGTTTGACTGCACGATTTACCTTGCGATTTTTGTGATATATTAAAACTAAACTATTACTGGTACCCTGTGTTTATTATTCAGTGATATATCATGGATGGGATTCTCCGTCCCGCCACACCCGTTTTTTGGTGCGGCGCGCCCCCACCGGCATCGGGATCCTCCGTCCTACCAGCTGGCCAATGGGATTCCCCATTGTGGGCAGCCCCACCCCATCGGGGAATTCGCAGGCGTGCGTGCGCTGCCGGCGAAACAGAATATCAAGCCGACAGAGAATCCAGCTCATTGTTTTTCTCCCCCTTTTATTTACTTTAGATTCCAACTAACCAAGGCTTAGGCTATTGTAGTGTAAGTTTATATGCGATATCTGAAAACCAAAATTATCCAAAGTCCAAAATGCAATCAGCCCTGAGGGCTTTGATAAAGGATGCTCGACCTGTATAGTCAAAGACCCACTGGGGGCGATTCTCCAATATTGAGGCCAAGTGTTTGCGTCGTCGTGAACACCGTCGCGTTTCACGACGGCGCAAACAGGGCCCGGAAACGACCTAATCTGGCCCCCACAGGGGGCCAGCACGGCGCTGGAGCGGTTCACGCCACTCCAGCGTCCTTACACGACGCCCATTTGGTGCCGCGTCAACCCGCGCATTCGCAGTTGGGGCAGCCCAATCCTGCGCATGCGCAGTTGGGTCGCGCTATCCTGCGCATGCGCGGGGAACGTCTTACGCATGCCGGCCCCTCACCAACATGGAGCCAGTGTTCTGGGACCGCGCACGAAATGAGGTAGGCCCGGGGGGGGGGGGGTGAAGAGGCCAGCCCGCCGATCGGTGGGCCCTGATCGCGGGCCAGACCCCATCGGAGGCCACCACGGTGAAGGAGCACCCCTCCCCCCCCCACAGGCCGCCCCCCCAGCGTTCCCGCAGAGTTTCTGTCGGCAGCGACCAGGGGTGGATGGCGCCGGCAGGAACCTTTCGTGTCGTAGCGGCCGCTCGGCCCATCCGTCCGGAGAATCGCCGTTCGCCGGTTCTCCGAGCGGCCCGGTGCGAATTGCGCGCCGCTGGTTTCCGGGGGGTGGGAGAATCGCGTGCGGGGGTCGGGGCGGCATGGCGCGATGCGCGCGGCGCCCCGGCGATTCTCCCGCCCGACGTGGGGTGGGAGAATAGCGCCCTCAGTCTGGCACTAGGGTAAGGGATCTGGATTCAAGTGTAAAGCCCAAGAGCCAGCAAGCAGGTGGCATATGAACTAACATTAACACTAATTTGCAAATCCTTCATGTACATGAGCTCTAAGCAGTCAATTTTACACATCATGCAAGTGTCACTATTATCTTGCTTAATTGTACATTAAATCCCAACATATACAGATAAATGTATATGAAAATTACTGATGGGTTTACTTGTTGATCATCATTTAATTAATAAGCAATGGTTACATCAGCATCATCAATCTTTCAGCATGGTTGTCAACAACAGAACAGATTATGTTGGCCACCCAGTTAGGAAGGCAGACGGCAGTAAATTTAGCAGATCCAGATGTGGTATTATTCACAGGGTAGGTACAAGTCACAGGAATCAGTGATGCTCTCTTATGTTGGAGTGAAACACACAGCAAAAAGGGAGACTATTCAGCTCATCAATCCTGTAACATATATCTTGAATTAGGAGGTCATCAGTATAGAAGTTACATTAGTGGGTCAGCAATCCAGATGCCTGGACTAATGATACAGATCCATGACTTCATAATCCCACTTTATCAGGTGGGGGATTTGATTTCAAGTTGTGAATTAAATAAATCTGGAATAAAAGCTAGCAGCAATTATTGTGATCCTAAAACATAAAGATTGTCATGAAAACTCATCTGCTTCACTATCTTCCTTTAGTGAAGGAAATCTGCCAATTTTACCTGGTCTGGCCTATTTGTGACTTCAGAGCAACAGCAAATATGGTTGTATTGAAGTCTATTTGTAATATAGGTTTTGTTAAAAAAGTTAATGCACCTTTTAAATGGACTCAAAGATGGTTACCAAAAGTCACTTGACCTTTTACAAATGCTTCTAGAAGGCTCCAATGGATTGGAAGAATTCATATCTGGACATGGGAAGACATTTGAAATTCAAGGGGCTGGATTCTCCGTCGGCGGGATCCTCCGCTTTGCCGGCAGCGCACTCACGCTCACAGATTTCCCAAAACGTGGGGGTGCCCACAATGGGAAACACCATTGGCTGGCTGGTTGATCAGAGGATCCCGATGCCAACAGGGGCATGTTGCACCAGAAAATGGGTGCGGCGGGACGGAGAATCCCACCCAATGTGTATTTCCACAAGGACAAACAGAAACTCATTGGCAATGGCTTCCCGAGAGGTGTGACTAGTTATTTTCTATGTCACTAAACCTAGTGGCAGTCATTCAAGTTAATGGATGAGGCCATTATAATGGGTTAATTAGCTTGGCTAAAAGGGATGGGATTATCCTCCCGGACCTGGGCTAGCCTAATGGCTAATATGGAAGCATGATTCGACAGTTTGGGACAGGTGCCATTTTGAGTTTTGAACTGTATAATGTCTGGTTGGGAATAGTCTTTCGGTGCAAAGAACCCAAGATATCTCAGGAAATCAGTTCTCGTCCTCAGCTCTCAACTGAACTAACTGTGATCAGCAGATGAGAGCTGGGTTCCTCTGTGCCACTGGGAGTCACAGAAAGAGTTATCCAGAAATCATCACCTGCAGGAATTCAGGCAGTATTCAAGTATCATTCCAGCAGAACCAGTAAAGAAAGGGAATCTTCACTCGCTTGTCAAAAACTGCTGTATCTGCTGAGTCCACCTGAAAAGACAACCACTAACTGATCGACTACAGAAGCCATCGCAACTGCTGAACACAACCCATCACTCCCGATAACCAACACTTCAACTACAAGCTACAGATATCTTAAAGGACTGAACAAAGTTCACCATTATAAATCTTTATCTGCATTTTAGTCTGCATGTTTTTATTTTGGTTAATCTTTTTACCACTTTCAAGTAACTTTAAGCAATAGTTTTGTAATAAACAAACCTTCAACATGTTTCAGAATAAAGTTTGACTGCTGGGTTATTTTTAAATTGAATCACTCATAACTTAAAAGAGGGCTACATACACCCACCCACTCTTAGCTCACCAAACACTTTGAGGAAATGCCTTTTACATGGCCACAACATGGTTGTTTCTTTTTGTTTTATAAATTTAGAGTACCCAATTATTTGTTTTCCAATTAAGCAGCAATTTAGCATGGCCAATCCACCTACCCTGCTCACCTTTGGGTGTGTGGTAAACCACTGTTGCACCTCTGATAGATGATGTATGGTAGTACCTGCACTACAGGTGCGTTGGAAGTCCCTGCCTGTTGGTGCCGCCCAGTAGGCGGAGTATAAATATGTGTGTCCTCCATGCTGCAGCCATTTCGCCAGCTGCTGTGGGAGGCCACACATCTTAGAGCAATAAAGCCTCAGTTGTACCCAACTCAAGTCTTTGTGCAATTGATCGGGCATCAATTTATTGCTCTAAGATTTTCAAAAGATGGATCTCCGTATCAAACCGGATTGCCTGCAGCTAGATCCGCATTCAAGCGACGCCAAAAAGCACTTTTACGCTCAGAAGACGAACACGCTCTTCGCCAGGCACGTACTCGCCACTCGCTCTCAACTCCCTGGTAAGTCCATAGAAGACTTCTGGCGGGCCATAATCCCACTTGTCTGGGACTGTGACTGTCAGGCCGTTACGGCCACTGAACATTCAAACCTCCTTATGTTTGTTACGGGGATTGGGTCGGACCTCATACGCCAGCGACTGTTAGAGGGGGCCACGCTTGACCTAGCGGAGACAAAGAAACTAGCGCTCTCCATGACGGTCGCCTCGCGCAACGTTCAGGCCTACACCCCCAGCTGCGCAGCCCACCCCTCCTACGCATCGTGGACCCCACAGACGGCCGCCTCAGCGGGGGATTACCCAGCTAATAGGACTGCGCCATGTGCCAGACAGCAAACCTTGGGGGTCCCCGATGTTATTTCTGCAGCCAGCAGAAACACCACCGCCAGCGCTGCCCGGCCCGCGCTGCCCTTTGTAAGGCTTGCGGCAAGAAGGGGCACTTCGCCGCGGTGTGCCAGGCCCGTGCAGTCGCCGCTATCACCCCCACTCCCCTTGTTTACGGACAATGGGCGCCGCCATCTTCTCCCGCTTAGACCACGCGTGGCCAGTGGGCGCCGCCATCTTCCCCCCCGAGCAACATGTGCGGCCCTTGGGCGCCGTCATTTTGTACTCCTCTAGATCTTCAGCCACCTCCATCTTGTCTCCCCCACGGCACATGGGCACCGCCAGCGTTCCAGGACCAGGGCCCCCTGGGCTCCCCGTCATCCTACACCAGCGACGACCGACCACGACTCGCCT
Organism: Scyliorhinus torazame; assembly: GCF_047496885.1. Taxonomy (NCBI): domain Eukaryota; kingdom Metazoa; phylum Chordata; class Chondrichthyes; order Carcharhiniformes; family Scyliorhinidae; genus Scyliorhinus; species Scyliorhinus torazame. Next base: position 162,849,166 of record NC_092716.1, read on the forward strand.
CAGTGACCATCGACCAGTCTCGTCCGCACAAACTGGCCACCGCATCGACCAGTGTGAAAGTCAACGGACATGTGACCTCTTGCCTGCTGGACTCCGGGAGTACCGAGATCTTCATCCACCCGGATATGGTAAGGCGCTGCTCCCTCGCGGTACACCCCGCCAATCAAAGAATCTCCCTGGCGTCCAGATCCCGTTCCGTGGCGATCAAGGGGTACTGTACGGTCACACTCACGGTCCAGGGTGTAGAATTCAGCGGCTTCCACCTCTACGTCTTCCCTAACCTCTGCGCTGCCCTACTGCTAGGCCTGGATTTCCAGTACAACCTCCAGAGCCTAACCCTGAAATTTGACGGGCCACTAACCACCCCTCACTGTGTGCGGCCACACGACCCTAAAGGTCGATCCGCCTTCCCTCTTCGCAAATCTAACCACGGATTGCAAACCCGTCGCCACTATGAGCAGACGGTACAGCACCCTGGACAGGACCTTCATCAGGTCTGAGGTCCAGCGGCTGCTTCGGGAAGGCACATCGAGGCCACCAACAACCCCTGGAGAGCCCAAGTGGTAGTAGTTAAAACTGGGGAGAAACACAGAATGGTCGTGGAGTACAGCCAGACCATCAATCGGTACACGCAGCTCGACGCATACCCCCTCCCACTCCCAGCAGCAACACCCCCAGGACCATCCATCGTTCCCCTGCCCACGCTCGAGGATGAAGAGGATTTCGGCACGCTCCCGGAGGCTCCGGACATCAGACCAGCATTGGCATCGCCGCCACCATTACGTCGCTCCCAGCGGCACATCACGGCCCCGGACCGGATAAACCTCTAACTGGTCCACTGGACTTCAAAAGATATTTTTTTTCCTCTCTATCAAAAATTGTAAATGTAAATGTAAAAAGAAAACCATTTGTTGTATATTGTTCTGCACCACCCCCGCCGGACTCAATTTTAACAGGGTGTGAATGTGGTAAACCAGTGTTGCACCTCTACTAGGCGATGTATGGTAGGACCTGTACTACAGGTACGTTGGTAGTCCCTGCCTGCTGGCTCCGCCCAGTAGGCGGAGTATAAATATGTGTGTCCTCCATGCTGCAGCCATTTCGCCAGCTGCTGTGGGAGGCCACACATCTTAGAGCAATAAAACCTCAGTTGTACCCAACTCAAGTCTTTGTGTAATTTATCGTGCATCAGGGTGTGGGGATGAGACCAACACAAACACTGGGAGAATGTGCAAACACTGCACGGTCAGTCACCCCGAGCTGCGAGCGAACCCGGGTCCTCAGCGGCGTCAGACAGCAATACTAACCACTACGCCATCATGCCGCCCAACATGGCTGTTTCTTAATTGCCCTCTGAATTGTCCTATCAAGCCATTTAGATGTATTCAAGAAGGTGGTTGCACACCACTTTATCAAGGACCATTAGGTATGGGTAATAAATGCTGTCCTTGCCAATAATGCCCACATCTTGTGAATTAATAAAAACTGATATTTACCTGAAAGAGCTAGTCCCATTTCCCTGCCCACATAAATCACAGAAATATTGGAGGAAAAGTTAGTTTTGAACCAGATCAAATCAGGATTTGTGCCTGGAATAAGACCTAAAAGGATGAGCAATGCAGTGGTTAGCACTGCTGCCTCACAGCGCCGAGGACCCGGGTTCAATCCCGGCTCCAGGTCACTGTCAATGTGGAGTTTGCACATTCTTCCCATGTCTCCATGGTCCTCACCCTCACAACCCCAAAAATATGTGCAGGATTGGTGAATTGGCCAAGCTAAATTGCCCCTAAAGGAGAAAAAAAGAATTTGGTACTCCAAATTTATTTAAAAAAGGATGAGCAGCATATAAAATTCAGAAAAGTTTCAATATCACTGCTAGAAGTTATGTAACAATGTGGTATCATTTGTATCACTACAATTTAACAAATAACAAAATTTCAAATAAATCACAGCATTGAACTGGACTCAAAATTTGTCAAGACAACTAAAAATTGGTGGGCTGGAGTTGTGTCAGAGGGTCAAATGCAATAAATCTGCAACAAGAATCCAACCTGCCTTGAACCCATCCACTTTTGATTTCAGTTAAGGCAGCAACTGAAGTGGGATGATCCATCAAAATTTTATAATGAGGCTGCTTGCCTTCATTTTAATAGTCATGTCAGCTGGGCTTCATCAGCCGTTGGAAAACTGGCAGTGGAAATATTATAAGGGAAAAGAAAATCATAAGGCAAATTCCTTTATAGCACTGCATGTGGGCCGACAGGAGCATGCGTGTTTCCACCAGGCACAATCAGCCTCCCTACATATCTCCTCACCGTGATCATCTACTTTACCCAACACATCATTAGATGCCAGCCTGACCACCACTGAACATCTTCCATCACCCATTGGACCCATCACCCATCATCAAAGCCCACTCTCCCGATCATCATCTACCTTCTCGGACCATCATCTTTCCCTCTCCCGATCACCATCAGAAACCCTCACTATCTCTGGGCTTACCCTGATCACCATTTGTATCTCTCTGACCAAGATTTGGCAATCCCCCCACCCCCCTCACCATTGGACCTACCCCACGACTTGGAACCCCCTCTCTGATTGGGGAAACTCCTTCGCAATTGGGAACAAACTTGTCGATTAGGACTAACCACTCTCCACACTCCCCCACCAGGCACCAACTCCACCTGCTATCCACCAACTCACACAGGCTGCAGCCTTGACAAGCAGGGTTCCTGTCCAAAAGGCCTCCAGCTTATCAATCAGGATACCCATTCTGCCAGCATGCCCAACCTCACAAAAGCTACCCAGCACAAAAATCACTTCTGAACTGAAACTCAGGTAAATATACCTCGCATGATCCAAGTATGCTGTCAACATACACTTTCCACCTCAACGCGTTAATCCTCAACCTACTCTTCATTCAGATTTATAGCCTCCCTCACCCTTTACTCAATGGCAATCTACCAGTTTCTTTTTGAAATGATCCAAGACACAATACATTGATGGTCCATTCTCAAAGAGCAGCTCAGCCTTATACACTCTTTCCTATTTCTTCATTTCAAATGTTCCCTCCATCTTACATCCTGGGTGCAATTTACAAGCTGCGTCGCACCCCAAAGACAGCGCGGTGTGCCTGGTAGATGCTAGGAGATCCCTCTTTTGGGATCTGCCTGGCTCTCTGCACCTCATGAGATCTAACATAATCTCATGAGATGTCATGATGTGAATCCTGCCCATTATGGCGGGATCACCTTTTACTAAATCTGCATGTCAGGGTGAGACAATTAGTCTCATTCTAATATACACTCCCAAAGCATGAGATCCAATCTCTTCGCCTTGGAGATCTCAGGTGAGCGCTGTTCAGTCCTGGTCCCCACAAACTGGGCCCAGACAGAATGGTACTTGTGGGGATCTCCCAGGGAATTGGAGGCCTCAAGGTGCTTGCACTCTGGGCAGGATGGCACGCTGGCACTGTTGATGCCAACCGGGCACCATGGCAATGTCACCCGGGTGCCAACCTGGCACTGTCAAGGTGCACAGGTTGCACTGCTAGCAGGGTTACTACCAAGGTGCCAGGCTGGCGGTGCCAAGCTGGCATCTTTCAAATGACGGGGATCGGGCCTTGGGGTGGCCTGTGTTGGTGCAGGCGATGCGGGGCGGATGGGGGGCCTGCGGTGCCCTTATTGGTGAGTTTGTACTTTGGGGTTTCAGGGGTCGTGTTGGGGGGGTCGAGAGATCGGGACACCATCCTTCTGCACTGGGAGCAGCCCATAGAGCACTGGGTTGGTCTCGATGAACCTTAACAAATACAATTGCATCTCTCTCCAGACTACCTTGGCAAAGGCACATTCCACAAGGAAGTATGTGACCATCTTTGCCGCCACCTATACTTCGAGGTTAGTGGGCGGTGGCATTGAGACTTTGGGCATACATGAAGGATTTGAAAAGGAGTGCTCTTCTCCCCACCAGCCAAGTTCAGTCTTGGTGCTCGTTTGAAAGTTCTGCCAATGAGACCAAGGCAGACCAGCAGCGCGGGTTCAATTCCCATACCAGCCTCCCTGAACAGGCGCCGGAATGTGGTGACTAGGGGGCTTTCACAGTAACTTCATTTGAAGCCTACTTGTGACAATAAGCGATTTTCATTTCATTTCATTTTCATTTCCGGGAACCATCGACATGATCCACCATCTCCTTTTCCCTCAGGGTCTCGAGGAGGTTACGTGCAGATGACTTTTTTTAAATAAATATTTTATTGAAAATTTTTGGTCAACCAACACAGTACATTGTGCATCCTTTACACAATAGTATAACAACACAAATAACAATGACCTATTTTATAAACAAAAAATGAATAAATAATAAATAACAAAAATGAAAACTAACCCTAATTGGCAACTGCCTGATCACAAGTAACACTCTCCAAAAATATAATTTAACAGTCCAATATATAATTATCTGTCGCAACGACCTATACATATTATACAGTATATATTAACAACCCTGAGAGTCCTTCTGGTTCCTCCTCCCCCCCGCCCCCCCCCCGATCCTGGGCTGCTGCTGCTGCCTTCTTTTTTCCATTCCATCTATCTTTCTGCGAGGTATTCAACGAACGGTTGCCACCGCCTGGTGAACCCTTGAGCCGACCCCCTTAGAACGAACTTAATCGGCTCTAGCTTTATAAACCCTGCCATGTTATTTATCCAGGTCTCCACCCCCGGGGGCTTGGCTTCTTTCCACATTAACAATATCCTGCGCCGGGCTACTAGGGACGCAAAGGCCAAAACATCGGCCTCTCTCGCCTCCTGCACTCCCGGCTCTTGTGCAACCCCAAATATCGCCAACCCCCAGCTTGGTTCGACCCGGACCCCCACTACTTTTGAAAGCACCTTTGTCACCCCCATCCAAAACCCCTGTAGTGCCGGGCATGACCAAAACATATGGGTATGATTCGCTGGGCTTCTCGAGCACCTCGCACACCTATGCTCCACCCCAAAAAATTTACTGAGCCGTGCTCCAGTCATATGCGCCCTGTGTAATACCTTAAACTGAATCAGGCTTAGCCTGGCACACGAGGACAACGAGTTTACCCTGCTTAGGGCATCTGCCCACAGCCCCTCCTCGATCTCCTCCCGCAGCTTCTTCCCATTTCCCTTTTAGTTCATCTACCATAGTCTCCCCTTCGTCCCTCATTTCCCTATATATATTTGACACCTTACCATCCCCCACCCATGTCTTTGAGATCACTCTGTCCTGCACCTCTTGTGTCGGGAGCTGCGGGAATTCCCTCACCTGTTGCCTCGCAAAAGCCCTCAGTTGCATATACCTGAATGCATTCCCTTGGGGCAACCCATATTTCTCGGTCAGCGCTCCCAGACTCGCGAACTTCCCATCCACAAACAGATCTTTCAGTTGCGTTATTCCTGCTCTTTGCCACATTCTATATCCCCCATCCATTCCCCCCGGGGCAAACCTATGGTTGTTTCTTATCGGGGACCCCCCCCAAGGCTCCAGTCTTTCCCCTATGCCGTCTCCACTGTCCCCAAATCTTCAGTGTAGCCACCACCACCGGGCTTGTGGTGTAGTTCCTCGGTGAGAACGGCAATGGGGCTGTCACCATAGCCTGTAGGCTAGTCCCCCTACAGGACGCCCTCTCTAATCTCTTCCACGCCGCTCCCTCCTCCTCTCCCATCCACTTACTCACCATTGAAATATTAGCGGCCCAATAATACTCACTTAGGCTCGGTAGTGCCAGCCCCCCCCTATCCCTGCTACGCTGTAAGAATCCCTTCCTCACTCTCGGGGTCTTCCCGGCCCACACAAAACCCATGATGCTCTTTTCAATCCTTTTTTAAAAAGCCTTCGTGATCACCACCGGGAGGCACTGAAACATAAAGAGGAATCTCGGGAGGACCACCATCTTAACCGCCTGCACCCTCCCTGCCAGTGACAGGGATACCATATCCCATCTCTTGAAATCCTCCTCCATTTGTTCCACCAACCGCGTTAAATTTAACCGATGCAATGTGCCCCAATTCTTGGCTATCTGGATCCCCAGGTAACGAAAGTCCCTTGTTACCTTCCTCAACGGTAGGTCCTCTATTTCTCTACTCTGCTCCCCTGGATGCACCACAAACAACTCACTTTTCCCCATGTTCAATTTATACCCTGAAAAATCCCCAAACTCCCCAAGTATCCGCATTATTTCTGGCATCCCCTCCGCCGGGTCCGCCACGTATAGTAGCAAATCGTCCGCATACAAAGATACCCGGTGTTTTCTCCTCCTCTAAGTACTCCCCTCCACTTCTTGGAACCCCTCAACGCTATCGCCAGGGGCTCAATCGCCAGTGCAAACAATAATGGGGACAGAGGGCATCCCTGCCTTGTCCCTCTATGGAGCCGAAAATATGCAGATCCCCGTCCATTCGTGACCACGCTCGCCATCGGGGCCCTATACAACAGCTGCACCCATCTAACATACCCCTCTCCAAAACCAAATCTCCTCAACACCTCCCACAAATAATCCCACTCCACTCTATCAAATGCTTTCTCGGCATCCATCGCCACTACTATCTCCGTTTCCCCCTCTGGTGGGGCCATCATCATTACCCCTAACAGCCTCCGTATATTCGTGTTCAGCTGTCTCCCCTTCACAAACCCAGTTTGGTCCTCATGGACCACCCCCGGGACACATTCCTCTATTCTCATTGCCATTACCTTGGCCAGGATCTTGGCATCTACATTTAGGAGGGAAATAGGTCTATAGGAACCGCATTGTAGCGGGTCCTTTCCCTTCTTTAAGAGAAGCGATATCGTTGCTTCAGACATAGTCGGGGGCAGTTGTCCCCTTTCCTTTGCCTCATTAAAGGTTCTCGTCAATACCGGGGCGAGCAAGTCCACATATTTTCTATAGAATTCGACTGGGAATCCATCCGGTCCCGGGGCCTTTCCCGCCTGCATGCTCCTAATTCCTTTCACCACTTCTTCTACCTCGATCTGTGCTCCCAGTCCCACCCTTTCCTGCTCTTCCACCTTGGGAAATTCCAGCCGATCCAAGAAGCCCATCATTCTCTCCCTCCCATCCGGGGGTTGAGCTTCATATAATTTTTTATAAAATGTCTTGAACACTCCATTCACTCTCTCCGCTCCCTGCTCCATCTCTCCTTCCTCATCCCTCACTCCCCCTATTTCCCTCGCTGCTCCCCTTTTCCTCAATTGGTGTGCCAGCAACCTGCTCGCCTTCTCCCCATATTCGTACTGTACACCCTGTGCCTTCCTCCATTGTGCCTCTGCAGTGCCCGTAGTCAGCAAGTCAAATTCTACATGTAGCCTTTGCCTTTCCCTGTACAGTCCCTCCTCCGGTGCTTCCGCATATTGTCTGTCCACCCTCAAAAGTTCTTGCAGCAACCGCTCCCGTTCCTTACTCTCCTGCTTCCCTTTATGTGCCCTTATTGATATCAGCTCCCCTCTAACCACCACCTTCAGCGCCTCCCAGACCACTCCCACCTGGACCTCCCCATTATCATTGAGTTTTCAATGCACCCCCTCACCCTTAGACACACCCCCTCATCTGCCATTAGTCCCATGTCCATTCTCCAGGGTGGGCGCCCTCCTGTTTCCTCCCCTATCTCCAAGTCTACCCAGTGTGGAGCGTGATCCGAAATGGCTATAGCCGTATACTCCGTTCCCCTCACCTTCGGGATCAACGCCCTTCCCAGCACAAAAAAGTCTATACGCGAGTAGACTTTATGGACATAGGAGAAAAACGAGAACTCCTTACTCCTAGGTCTGCTAAATCTCCACGGGTCTACACCTCCCATCTGCTCCATAAAATCTTTAAGTACCTTGGCTGCTGCCGGCCTCCTTCCAGTCCTGGACTTCGACCTATCCAGCCCTGGTTCCAACACCGTATTAAAATCTCCCCCCATTATCAGCTTTCCCATCTCTAGGTCCGGAATGCGTCCTAGCATCCGCCTCATAAAATTGGCATCATCCCAGTTCGGGGCATATACGTTTACCAAAACCACCGTCTCCCCCTGTAGTTTGCCACTCACCATCACGTATCTGCCCCCGTTATCCGCCACTATAGTCTTTGCCTCGAACATTACCCGCTTCCCCACTAATATAGCCACCCCCCTGTTTTTCGCATCTAGCCCCGAATGGAACACCTGCCCCACCCATCCTTTGCGTAGCCTAACCTGTTCTATCAGTTTCAGGTGCGTTTCCTGTAACATAACCACATCTGCCTTAAGTTTCTTAAGGTGTGCGAGTACCCGTGCCCTCTTTATCGGCCCGTTCAGCCCTCTCACGTTCCACGTGATCAGCCGGGTTGGGGGGCTTCCTACCCGCCCCCCCCCCCTTGTCGATTAGCCATCCCCTTTTTCCAGCTCCTCACCCGGTTCCCACACAGCTGTATCTCCCCCAGGCGGTGCCCCCCCCGCCCATCCCCTCCCATACCAGCTCCCCCCTCTCCCCAGCAGCAGCAACCCAGTAATTCCCCCCTCCCACCCCCCCCCCGCTAGATCCCCCGCTAGCGTAATTACTCCCCCCATGTTGCTCCCAGAAGTCAGCAAACTCTGGCCGACCTCGGCTTCCCCCCGTGACCTCGGCTCGCACCGTGCGACGCCCCCTCCTTCCTGCTTCTCTATTCCCGCCATGATTATCATAGCGCGGGAACCAAGCCCGCTCTTCTCCCTTGGCCCCGCCCCCAATGACGTGCAGATGTTGACTGCTTGACAGACTTGTGGCCAAATATGTTTCTCTGAAAACGTTTTTCCAACTACTTCGAGCGTTCTACGGCAACTTGGCCAGACCCATCCTTCGCAACACTGGAGACAGGTAGAACCTCAATAAGTCATGGCACTTGGTTTTGCGCACAGCTTGATGCAGCCGCAATAAAAAAGTAGCCATCGGGATGAGGGTGACGCTTGGTACGTTTCTCCCTCCCTTATCCAGAGATCTGTCCTTGGGGCTGGATTCTCCAATCCCAAGGCAGAGTGTCCACGCCGTCGTAAACGCCGTCGCGTTTTACGACGGCGTGAACGGGCCGACCCGATGACTAATTCTGGTCCCTACAACGGGCCAGCACGGCACTGGAGCATTCCACGTGATCCAGCTGCTGATCCCGGCGCAAACTGGGCACCGCGGGATCAGCGCAGTGGCGCCGGCACCAACGCGTGCATGCGCAGTGGCTTCCTTCAACGCGCCGGCCCCGATGCAACATGGCGCAGGACTACAGGGGCCGGCGCGTAAGAAAGGAGGCCCCCAGCCAGAGAGTCTGGTCCTCCGATTGGTGGGCTTCAATCTGGGCCAGGCCACATCAGAGGCCCCCCCCCCCAGGGTCGGACCCTCTCACCCCTCCCACAGGTCGCCCCCCAACCCATCCACGCCAAGGTGGTGCCGGCTGAGAGCAGGTTAGAACAGTGCCGGCAGGACTCGTTTTCCTTTTGCACGGCCGAGATTCGGCGGGCCGGCCCCCGACCGGCGCCACGACAACCACGCCGGCGCCAATGGCGCCGATTCTCCGCTCTGCCGGGTACAGTACAGGTCTGGTCCAACTCTCGTCAGACTTGACCCAGTCACCGATGACTTTGGCTACATTCTTGACTTGTGCCTTGTGGCTGGTGGACAGGCTTTGTGCAGTCAGGAGGTGAGTTAGTCGCCACAGAACTCCCAACCTCTGACCTACTCTTGTAGCCATGTGGTAGTCATTTTGTGCACAGCAGGGTTCCATATACAGGACTGAGATAAATGATTGGTTTTGATTTTTACCCATTGCAAAAAAAAAATCAAATTGTGAAATAATCCTCCTCCAAGGCATTTTGTTGTCATTGGCCTTATTGCTTAGTATTTTCTTGAGGTGAAGTTGAGGTTTTTTGGCAGTTTTATTTAATTAGTCCGAATGCTCATTGCATGAGTAAGATAATAGCACAAAGGAAAGCAAAATCAGAAATATTAAAGGAGATCAAGAGGAAAAAAACAAAGAGGTAGAATAAACCTAAAAAGCTAAGCAAATGCAATGTAGAAAGAGAAGAATAGAGGAGGGGGAATGGAAATGAGAAATACAGAAGTAAATATGGAAAACAGACATGAACAAGAACAGTGCATTCAAAGGAAAATTAGTGTTAAAAGCGTGGCAGTTCCTTGGTTGTCAGGGTCAAAGGTTGCAAATCAAACTCATTGCCTTGAATATTTAGTGCAGCCTTTTGGAAATGCACCGCTCCCATGCACACTCCCACTAATTCTATGTGGCACTTTGCGCTGATCTAGCGATCCAGCTATTAAAGAACTCGTCATGGGTGAATAGGATTGGAAGAAAGTGGGGCCAGCTTACCAAGAATATGCAACGACACAGAACGTGCATTGGCACAGCCCCAGCATCACCTCTAGCCTCCTGGCTATGACTGGGTCACAGCACTCTACTTTCTCTTATGGTAAACCGGTGGGGGGGGGGTTGTCAAGTTGGTGGAGAACTTATGCATTGTTCATTTATCAGCACCTGAAGAGAAATTGTCAGTGATTCCTGCAATCAATTCCATGTACTGGGAGGATGCCTAATAAGTGAAATATGTTATTGAAAGCTGATTGATTCCCAAGTTGAGAGATGTGTAGGTTAGGCGAAAGGTCAGGAGCGAGCTTGGAGAAAACTGACTGAACCAGAAATTAACTTTGCTCTATCAAACATAAATTATGTCACTAAGGATGCAACTATGCAAGTACCGACTTCCGGTGGCGACATGTAGGTGGAGGTCGCACATTGGCGGAACCCTGCCAGAGTCTTTGTTTTTCAGATCTTCATGCCCGGTTTCAGGGGTACTTTTTGGATGAGCAGATGTTCAAAGGAATCGGTGGAATGTCGAAGTTCCTGAAGAAAGGTCAGGGAAGGAGCAAACGTCTGCTGGCGCATGCTGCTGTGAGTCCAAAAGGGCCACTCCCATAACGATTGAGATCTGACCGAGGTGATATTGAGAGAGTTTGAAAGGCCGTTTGCCAAGCATTTAGAGGTGCATTGGAGGGAGAAGATGGCCACCCTCAAAGAGTAGGTGGAGGAGATGTTTGACAAGATAAAGGCTGCATTGGCGACGTTCTGGTTCGAGATAGGGCGGGTGAGCAGGCAATGGCTGTGGAACGGATTCATAAGCCGTTGAGGAGTTTTCCAGAATTTTGTATAAGTCGGAGCCACCAGAGGACAAGTGGGAGTTGAGGGAGTTTTTGGAGAGGTTAGAGTGCCCAAGGGTGGGTGAAATGGAGAAGGCAGGGCTAGAGGAATCGGTGGGGGTACAGGACGTGGAGGCGGCAATTGGGAAGATGAAGATGGGGAAGGTGGTGGGGCCGAATGGGTTTCCGGTGAAATTTCACAAGAAATTTAAAGACAAACTGGCGCCTTGTTGGTGGAAATGTTCGAGGACACGATGATTTGGGGGGGTTTTGCCAAAAACAATGGACAGGCCTCCATCTTGTTGCTGCTATCGAAGGATACATAGACCCATATCTCTGCTGAACATGGATGTCAAGATATTGGCAAAGGTGCTGCCGTTAAGATTGGACTTGTGCCTTCCGAGGGTGATTGGGGAGGATCAGACGGGGTTTGTTAAGGGCAGACAGCTGTCAGCAAATGTGCGGCGGTTGCTGAATGTTGTGTTTTCTCCAGAGGGGGAAGGGTGTTGAAGGTGGTGGTGGCATTGGATGCGGAGACGACGCTGATCGGATGGAGTGAAGTTATTTGATTGCAGTGTTGGAGAAGTTTAGGATTGGGCCTAAGTTTGTGGCAAGGGTGAAGTTTATACATAAGGAGCCGATGGGGAGTGTGCGCACAAATGATATGAATCCAGGGTATGTTTCGTTGCACCGGGGAACGAGGCAGGGATCCCCATGTCCCCCCTCCTGTTTGCATTGGCGGTAGAGCCCTTGGCCATTTCTCCGAGGAGCTCGGATATGACTTGTTGTTATACATTTCGGAGCCGGGCTCCTCGGTGAGATACGTAATGGGTTTGCTTCAAAGATTTGAGACATTTTCGAAGTACAAGCTGAATTTGGGGAAAATAGAGTATTTTGAGGTTTCCTCTCCAGTTACAGGGGTCAGGGTGGGGGTGGGGGGTTGCCATTCCATGTGGTAGCGTCTTATTTTAAGTATCTGGGAGTGCAAGTGGCTCGGGCCTGGGAAGGTCTTCGGAAGTTGAATTTTTCAAGTTTGTTGGGGAGAGTGATGGCAGATTTGTTGAGGTGGGATAATCTTCCTCTGTCATTGGTGGGCCAGGTGCAGGCAGTGGAGATGAACATTTTACCATGGTTTCTGTTGTTATTTAAGTGCCTGCCAATATCTTTGCCTGAAGTGTTTTTCAAGGTGGTGGACAAGCTGATTTCTTCATTTATATGGACGGGGAAGGTGGCCAGGATAAGGAAGGTGTTGCTGCAGAGGGGACGGCAGGCAGGGGTTAGGCCTCCCCAATTTGATGTATTATTACTGGGCGGCAAATGCGGAGAAGGTACAGGGTTGGAATAGGGAGGCGGAGGCTTTGTGGGTAAGGATGGAGGTGGGTTCATGTAGGGGTTCGGGGTTGTGGGAGCTGGCAATGGCTCCGCGCCCATTAGCTCCAGGGAAGTATTCGGGAAGTCTGGTGGTGATGGCTATGCTGAAGATTTGGAGGCAATTTTGGCAGAATTTTAGGGTGGGAGCGAGGTTGAGGGTGATGCCAATCAGGGGGAATCACGGATTTGAGCTGGGGAGGATGGACGTGAGGTTCTGGGGATGGGAGGGGATCAGGGAGATGAAGGATCTGTTTCTGGGAGGGTGGTTTGCGAGTTGAAGGAGTTGAATAAAAAGTTTGGCTGGCGTGGGAGGAGAGGTTCCGATACATGCAGAGATACATACATGCAAAGTTGCGATAGCACCTGCCTCCTCGTTGCTGGAGGAAGTGCTGTCAGCAGGGGGGTGGGGAGTGGGCAGGGGTGTTGCAGAGCAGGGTCATCTCGGCGATTTGGGGGCGGCGTTGGAGGAGGGATTGTGGTGTGAGGTGCTGCGGAGGGTGAATGTCTCGACCTCGAGTGCGAGGCTGGGGCTGATACAGCTGAAGGTGGAGTATAGGGCGCACTTGACAAAGTCAAGGATGAGCCGGCTGTTTGAGGGGCTAGAGGACATTTGTGAGGTGTGTTGGAGGGGTCCTGCTTTTCATGTGCATATGTTCTGCTCCTGCCTGAAGTTGGAAAGGTTCTGGAGGTCCGTTTTCAACACCAACTTGGCAGTTTTGCACATAGAGGCGGAGCCTGGATCCCTGGAGGCCATAATCGGGGTGATGATTCACTGCAGACGTGGGCGGATGTTTTAGTCTTTGCCTCGCTGATTGCTCGCAGGCAGGTCCTGTTGGGGTGGAGGTCAGCTTCTCCCCCCTGTGCCTCGGTGAACCTTGGCGTTCTTAGCCCTGAAGAAAGTGAAACTTGCCCTAAAGGCAGGGGGCGGGGTGGGTGTCGAGCAATGGGTTCCACAAGAGTTGAGGTTTGTTCATTATGTATTTTACAGAGTTAGTTTCGGTTGACTGTTAAGGGGTGAGGGGGGAAATGGGTTCTTATTGGGTGGGGAATTTATTATATTGGGCATGTTCTTTTGTAAAATGTTGAAAATGGGAATAAAAATAATTTTTTTAAAAACCATGCAAGTACCAACAATGAGAGAGGGAATCAGCATCAACAGCGATGGCCACATTCCATGCCAAAACCTCGCCTTGTAAAGGTTAAGGAACTTTTAGACTAATTGTGGAATAAACTTCATTCCCTTCCTTTTAATCTCTCCATCTCTTATTCTTTCTCACTCTCCCATTGATTTGGAGCAAGTTTTCTTTGCAGGTCTGATGGATTATACTAGGTTTCCAGGGGCTGCTCTGTACTGGTCAGCATCACATCCCATCAGACAATGGGTATAAGCAAAAACGGTAACCGGGCGGGGTTTTCCGCGCCCTGCGGCATATTTCTGGGCGCTGGGGGTGGCTCGCCATTGGCCACCAACAGGATATCCTGGTCTGGATGTCGACAGCGTTTTGCGTGGCTCACCTGTCTAGCTGCCAGGGAACCTGCCATGCGGGGGAGGAGAGGGGGTGTCACCTGCTGTAGGAATGGAAGACTGCATCACCGGGTAGGGCCAGAAGATCCCGCCAGCTTCATTTGGTTTTGATGATAAAATGAGTCGCTGCTGCCATGGGGAACAAGTTAAAGAACTCACAGGTATTTGAGAATTCAGGTGGCGCCGGGCTGGGAGCAGCTGCATAAGCTGAATCTGGCTCGGTTGGTGGAGCAAATGAAAGGGGATTTTAGGAGCTGGGATGTGCTTACGCTGTCGTTGGCGGGACGGGTGCAATTGGTGAAGATGACGGTTCTCCTGAGGTTCTTATTTGTGTTTCAGAATCTACCAATCTTTATCCCAAAAGCTTTTTTAGGAAGGTTAATGCACTGATATCGTTTTTTGGGGGGCAGGTAAAGCCCCACGGGTTAAGAGGGTGCTACTGGAGTGGGGCCGAGGGGGGTGGGACGTGGGGGGGGCGGTCGGGTTGGCTCTCCCAAACTTGATGAATTATTACTGGCGGCGAATATAGCTATGGTTAGGAAGTGGGTATTGGGGGAGGGGTCAGTCTGGGAGCCGATGGAGACAGCTTCTTGTAAGGACAAGAGTTTTGGGGCACTGTTGACAGTGCCTCTGCCGTTCTCGACGGCCAGGTACTCCACAAGCCCGGTTGTGGTGGCAGCCCTGAGGGTGTGGGGACAGTGGCGGCAGCACCAGAGGCTGGAGGGGGCCTCGGTTTGGACACCGATCTGTGGAAATCATAGGTTTGTTCCGGGGAGGCAGGACGGGGGGTTTCGTGAGTGGCGGCAAGCGTAGATTGAGCGGTTTGGGGAACTATTCGTGGGGGGCAGCTTCTCGAGCTTGGAGGGGTTGGTGGAGGAATTTGAGCTGCCCAGCAGGAATGGGTTCCGATATTTGCAGGTGAGGGATTTTGTTAGAAAGCAGGTGCCGACCTATCCCCACATGCCGCCCAAGGAGCTACAGGGCAAGTGATGTCAAAACAGGGGTAGGTGAGGGAAGAGTGTCGGAAATCTATAAAGAGCTAATGGACTGGGAGGGAGCCCTGATAGGGGTAGTGAAGCGTAAATGGGAGGAAGAGTTACGGAAGGGGGTGGAGGCTGGGTTGTGGGAGGAGGCTTTGAGGAGAGTGAACGCATTCTCTTCATATACTAGGCTTAGCCTTATTCAGTTCAAAGTGGTTCACAAGGCACTGTGGCCAGGATGAGCAGGTTTTTTGAAGGGGTGGAGGATAGGTGTGGGTGGTGCATGGGTGGGCCCGCGAATCAAGTCCACAAGTTTTGGGCCTGTCCGAAGCTGGAGGGATTCTGGCGGGGGCTCGCCGACATTATGTCGGAGGTCTTGAGGGTGCAGGTGGTCCCAAGTCCAGAACTGAAGATCTTTGGAGTGTCGGAAGACCTGGGAGTCCAGGGGGCGATTGAGGCCGACGCCTTGGCCTTTGCCTCCCTGGTAGCCCGGAGACGGATTTTATTGGAATGGCGGGACTCGGGTCCGCCAAAGCCAAGCGTTTGGGTGAGCGACCTAGCAGAGTTTCTTAGGCTGGAGAAGATAAAGTGGTCTGTGGAGGGGTTCGTCTGGAGATGTCAGCCATTATTTGAAACCATTTCTTTTAAAACAGTTAAGATGTCAGCTTGGGGGGGTGCTGTTAAAAAAAAAGAAGGTGGGGAGTTGGGGAGCGAGAGGCTGGATGGTGGGTTGTCAGATATTTATTTGTTTTGATTATTTGCATTCTTGTTTGCTTGCTTTTTTATGGTTGTGTTTGATGTATATATAATATATATATATATATAAATGCCTCAATAAAATATTTTTCAAAAAAAAGGTAAAGAACTCACATTTGTGTTGCACAATTCACAGCCTCAAGACCTTAAAACACTTTACAATCCATGAAATACTTTCAGAAGTCTAATCATTTGTGTCACAGTCGATTTGTCCACAGCAAGGTCCAACAAACATCAATGAGAGAATGGCCATTTAATCTGGGTTTTCTTGGTGATATTGATTGAAGGATAAATATTGGCCAAGGCACTGAGGAGAACGTTGATGCTCATCTGTAAGTTAGCACCACAGGATCTTTATGTCCATTGAAGAGTGGCCTAGCCCTGTGGGGCCACAGTTTAATCAGATCATCTGAAAGATGCTGGCACTCCCTCTGCACAGGAATGTCAGCTTGTACTCAAATCCCCAGAGTGGGGACTCGAATGCCTGACCTTCCGAGACCATGGCAGATCAGCCGCCACTGTTTGCACTTCCCAAATGTGGCTGGCGGTCGGAAGGTGGCATTTTGCCAGGCTGGGACTGATCACAGCAGCTTATAGCCCAGGAGGTGGCCATTCAACCCATCATGATGCAAGCTGTTGGGTGGTGTTCTGCAGGAGGCAAGGATCCTGCTTCATACATTCCAACTGCTTCATACATTAAAAAAAACAAAAAGAAACTAATCATCAGAAGAATGATAAATCTCCCTAGCAATCTGCCAATCCTTAACTAGGAGCTTGGAGTAGAGTTTTCCTGGCAATCAGATTGCTCAGTTGCCTGTAAAACCTAAGCTGGTTTTGGGAAACAGAAATTGGGTTGCCTGGTGACCACTGGTTTTTGAGGCGCCGTTCAATTTTTCGGCCTTCCAGAGAAAGCTTCCTGACTATGGGAACCACACCTTGGGAGGAGTCCTAGAAAATCTCCTTTGCTAGCTGGATGAGAATCAGGGAGAAAGAGAAGGTTTGCAAACCCGAGCAAAGTGTTTCAGCTGTTGCTGCAGAGTTTGGGTTGGGGAGGTAGGGCATGGCCAAAGGCAGTCCTATCAATTTTCTGCAGTTTGTTTTTGTTCCTCCGTTCATTTTCTTTGCCTTTGCTTTAATTCATGGATGCCTCTGCAAGTGTTGGTGAAACTTGAAGCCATTCAGTCCCTGGCCTAGTTCCAAGGTTTAAACAAAAACAAAGTATTTGAGAAGCAGGCGCTGAACAAGCAGCCATGCTGGACATGGAATACTACTCTGCTGCTGTGCTGCACACACAGTATTGGCTTTTACACTCAGTTGCTGCATGGAGCAATTTTTGGAGTCACCACATAGGATCTGACCAATGGAGAAGCCTGGCTAACAGTAAATATGATACAGTATTTTATTATCAACAGGGGAGACAGCACTCATTAAAGAAGAAAGGGGTAACGGCAGAGCGAGAGAGTGGAGATACAGCGCAATCTAATGAAGGGTCACCCCTGAAACATTAACCCATTAACTCTCACTCATGGATTGAGTAGGTGTGCCACTCCATTTTCCACCAAGCATTTTCAGTTTTTATTAGAGGAACAACATTTGAAAGATGCTGAGGAGAAAGTGAAAGCATCCAATACACACACATAGACACAACCATGCACTCACACATGTGCCCCCCCCCCCTCCCCCCCCCCCCCATCCAGCGAGGAAAAGGAGGACAGGGCAGCGAGAGACAAAAATCAGAGGCAGTGCCAAGGCAGGTTACGCAATCAAGCACCGCAAATCTCACCAGAGCTCACCTTTGCCAAATAAACTGCTTGGTAGGCCCTAAGGGGATAGAATTGAACAGTGTTCTGTAATTCTACATTACTGAATAAACAATCCAGGAAAAACTTGGCATTCTCCCCACCAGCTACAGAAGGCAATTCCCATCAACCCGTACAATCAGACAGGGGTAGTGTGGGGGGGGGGGGGGGGGGGGGGGGGGATATTTCCCTCCAGTTCTCTCTGTGTAAAACATAAAACAAATGGAAGTTACAGCATTATGCTGTCAGATTCACCAATGCAGTCACTGATCCTAGTATTAGGGAGCAAGTGATTTCAATCAGTTTAGTCCTAACCCTCCATCATCCTATGCCAGTATTTACAGACCTAGCTCTTGATGTTCCAATAACATATTGGATAGACTTTGGGGGTGGTGTCGGGGTTGAGAGCTGGGTGTAGGGGGACCCTCTGTTCAGTCTTTCAGCCTCTGACCAAGTAGCCTCTTGTACATGCAGCAACGCTGGTAAAATAAATCCTTTTCAAAAGTACAAAGTGGTTTGAATAATCACAGAACGGTCCATATCTGCAACATGGATGCCTGAGTAACTCTTGTCCCCCTGTGATGTATTGTGCGTTTGTGAGTAGGCTGTGTCACTTGAAGCCAGTTATATAACACTATTGTTTTCCTTTCACTCCCCTACACATGTGGACGAGCGGCCTTGACGGATGATTCCAGAAGCCATAATGCTGGACTCTCTCATTCTCTTTCTCTGCCTGTCACCTGCGCGTGGGCCCAAGCAAGTCAGATTGCCCAGGCTCCTTGAATAATTATTACAATGTGCGTCCCACTTATCCTTGTGTTATGAGTTGTGCTCTTTGAAAAATATTGCCTGTTGAGCCAGCTCAAGATGCAGCTGACTTTTTTAAGTGTCAAATTTAAATTCTGTTGTCTGCAGCTTTTGTGAAAGAAGTATTCAGCAAGCTTTCTCTTTTTTAATTTAGTCTGGGCAAAAGAGCCGGTTCAGCTGTCTGTTATATTCCCTACAGTGATCTAGTGATTGCTTTAAGATGATTTCACTCCTGGTTATTTTACATTGCAAACCAATGTAAGCTGTTTATTAAGTAAAAAGCAAAATTCTGCGGATGCTATAAATCTGAAATAGAAACAGTAAAGGCTGGAAGCACTCAGCAGGCTAGGTAGCACCTGCAGAGGCCCAATGTTTCAGGCCAACAGTTCTGACAGAAGGTCATTGCCTGAATCATTGATGCTCTCCCTTTATCAGGTGAACTCCTGCATCCTGTCCACAATTTGAAGGTTAGCAGTTAGCTCTCCTGTTAACTCTTTCTCTGCATTGATGTTAGCTCTTGCTTCATCGCTACAGTAACTGTAACTGGACCATGCCTGTCCCACCAAAGGATGTCTCCCCCTTTGGCGGACATGGCGGGCCAATTAATTTGCCGTATGCTTTGGTTGGACCCCAATATCCCATTGGGCTGTAGAGGGGAGTGGGGGTGGTGGGAGGGGGGAGGGGGAGGGGGGGGGGGGGGGGGTCAAAATCCTGGCCATAGAGACAGAAAAAAGTAGTTTTCAGGAAAAGCCCTGCTTGTGATCACACCACTAAGGTATACCCTTCTTGTTTCACAGTTGGAAGATCATTGGTTCAAGCCTGAGGCACGAGCACGTAATAATGGATTGCTGCACTGATAGAGGTTTGAACATTCAGCCATGTGCCTGTCTACTCCCCCAGGTGAATGTAAACAATCTCACACTATTCAAAGATCAGAGGAAGTTTTTTCAGTGTCCTGGCCAAAATTTATCCCTCAAACAACATTTAATAAAATATGACCCAGTCATCATTGTTATGTTATGCTGCTTCGGATAACACAGGCTGCTACTTGATGCAGTCTTAACTAAAGGATGCTCCAGACTCTGAAATGAGTTCAACGTGTTTATTGAACTATTAACACAGTTCTCAAATGAGTTCGACTCTCTGCTAATCTAACTGTAGTAACTCAGTCTAACTAAACCAGTCTGCTCTAAGCCACGTGCTGGGGTGTGATGCTGCTGATCAACCCTGTCTAACTCTTTAGATGTCTGTCTGTGGAAGAGGCAGGGTGAGAGTGCCTCATCCCTTTTATAGTATTTATGTCATGCCCCCTTGTAATGATGCCACCTCTGAGTGTCCTGACTGCCCATTGGTTGTGTCCTATTCTGAGTGTTCATTGGTTGCATGTTTGCATCATGACAATCATTTTATCGCTGGTTGTGGGAGCTTGCATGCACAAATTGGCGGCCATGGTTCGCTACATTACAGCAGTGACTACACTTCACAAGAGCTTCACCAACTGTAAAGGGACATCCTGAGATCATGAGTTGGAGAGAGGCAAGACTTTTTTCTTTTAGCAGGCAAACCTCAATTGGCACGAAGTTTCCGGCACCGGATATTCGGTGGGGGCGGGAATCGCGCCACGCCGGTTGGCGGGCCCCCCCGCTCGATTCTCCGGCCCGGATAGTCCCGCCGCTAAAAAGCCTGTCCTGCCGGCGTAAATTAAACCACCTACCTTACCGGCGGGACAAGGCGGCACGGGCGGGCTCTGGGGTCCTGGGGGGGGCGCGGGGCGATCTGGCCCCGGGGGGTACCGATCCGCGGGCGGGCCTGTGCCGTGGGGGCACTCTTTCCCTTCCACCTCCGCCACGGTCTCCACCATGGCGGAGGCGGAAGAGACTCCCTCCACTGCGCATGCGCGGGAATGCCGTCAGCGGCCGCTGACGCTCCTGCGCATGCGCCGCCTGGAGATGTAATTTCCACGCCAGCTGGCGGGGCACCAAAGGCCTTTTCCGCCAGCTGGCGGGGCGGAAATTCGTCCGGCGCCGACCTAGCCCCTCAAGGTTGGGGCTCGGCCCCCAAAGATGCGGAGCATTCCGCACCTTTGGGGCGGCGCGATGCCCGTCTGATTTACGCCGTTTTGGGCGCCAGTCGGCGGACATCGCGCCGTTTCCGGAGAATTTCGCCCCACATGTCTGGGAACCTATATTCCCGATTCAAGAGCTATCGGAGTGGCTCTCATCAATTTTCCAGACACAGCCCAGTGCGGTTAGCACAACTATTTTATGTTTGTGTGTGCACATAGTGGATTTGTTCAATGTGATGTTACGGGTGTGCATCATGAGGAAAACTGGAACCATTTTAAGTAGACCAGTTGGAGAAATCTGCAATCTCACTTTCTGTGAGAATTCACTCAAGCAGAATAATGTACAATTAGGAATTTCCACATATCTACCTTGACTGGGCCTTAAGCTTTCAGACCTGTCAGATTAACAATCTCCCATTCTAAACATTTCCAAGGGTTTGTTGAGCTGAGATATGTTTGGAGCGGGGGTGGGAGGTGGGGGGAGGTCATTTCATTATTGATTAGTCACTGTATCAGCTGATAGATTTCACTCTTACAAAACTCAGTCAGCCACTTCCCCTCATATCAAATGGCCACAGCTATACCACACCGACCACTCTTTCAAAGACTGAAGAGCGGGTGTGGCCAGGACTGTATCACTTGCTCACATTGCTATCAGCTCGGAGAACTCAGAGCCCCTTTGTGTGTAGAAGGGCACAGGTGCACAGCTCTGCTCAGTGGCTTGCATATTAGAGGAACACTGAACATGAAAAAAGGGGTTTGTGAACTTTGTTGCTATATTAATTTACAAACGCATCATGTGATGAGGCAGATCTTGCTGAAATCTATCACGGTGGCGACATTTCTGATGCGCGTGTGTTCGTGTTCCCTCTCCACCAACCCGAGAAGTTAAATGATCCTTCATAAAGATGATAATGACAATAATAGTTAAGCACATCTTCAAACTAAAATGGGAATTGAATTAAGGATTTCTCGCTCTCCATTTAAGAAGTGCACTAATTTCATAATCAGGGAGTCACTCATATTAGTTACATAGGAAATAATGGCAGCGACAGTGGCCGATAAAAGGAATGTCCAACTCCCTACTCTGCAGACTTGTCTGTAAAAATGGAGAGGCAGCAAATCATATCCATCAATGGTAGTAATTAATGGCACAATGTTCACAACTTCGCCCTGCCAACCAGATCAATTACCCAATCATTCACTGGGTTCATTGTTCTGCAAGAGCATCTGTTCTTAGCACCATGTGAATGAGCTCCAGCCGGTATCAATTCTGGTAGAGTACCCTTTTGCCGAAACCCTCGGAGCGGATTGCATTTTGGACTTCAGCTAATTTTGGTTTTTGAATACCATGTATGAACTTAGATCACAGTAGCCTGAGCCTCGGCTAGCTATAGTGTAAAGTAAATAAAATGGCTAGAAGAGTAAGATATCTCGCTGAATAATAAATATAGGGTGTTGGTAATAAGTTTAGTTTTGACATGTTTGCCATAAAAATCACAAGCTGAACTGTGTAAACAAATAACTAGACTACCTGCGCTAAAGGACCATGAGGATTGTTCAGTACTCAGATACACGGATAAAGGATACTCAACATACTCAATCCAACACAAGAAAATTCCCAGTCTATCTACTGGCCCAAGAAATTAGTAACTGAGAAGGCAGAAATAATACTTGTCCATAGAGTCCTACACCTATACAATGAAATGTCCAGTCTAAAGTCAGTGGAAGCCCTATCCCAGTACAATGAAATAACTAGGATGGGACTTTCCAGCCCTGCTGAAAGTCAATGGACATATGGCTGGGCTGCTGAATCTCCCATGCTGGATCCCATCAAGAGTCAATTTTGTTGCGATATTGTTTAGTAGTGCGTGTAGTTTAATGCTGCTGAATATGTAAATGGTTTGATACTCAGCACAGGATGGGCTGCAAGTCAATATGTAATACAGTAGTTGGGGCAGTGTTGATCAGCAGGTAACACCTTAGAAAATCATAGAATCCTTACAGTGCAGAAGGAGGCCACTTGGCCCATCGAGTCTTCACTGACCCTCTCAAAGAACACCCCACCCAAGCCCACTCCCCCACACTATCCCCGTAACCCCACCTAACGTTTGGACATTAAGGGGCAATTTACCATGGCCAATCCACCTAAACGGCACATCTTTGGACTGTGGGAGGAAACAGGGCCCCCGGAGCAAATCCACGCAGACTCAGAGAGAACGTGCAAATTCCACACACACAGCCATCCGATGTCAGAATTGAACCCGAGTCCGTGGTGCTGTGAGGAAGCAGTGCTAATTACAGCACCTCCGTGCCACAGCTGTATGAAGAGTTCTCCCGGAATCCTGTCATTCTGTAATAAAGAACTCTTTGTTTAGATTACCAATCATTGTTATAGGGGCGATGTAACGCGCAAATGTTTTCGGCGCTTATAGTGGGGTGCTTCTCAGCGCCTGCAGTGCCGGGAATGGCCCCACTATCTAACGGGACTCTAACAGTTTTTTGCGCCTTGGTCAGAATCGCTCCGCCAAGCCCTCATTTCCTGTAATGCTGCCCCAATATTTCGAGCCCCTCTGCTCCTCCACTGTGGCCTCTGGCCCCCCCACTCCTCCTCTGCCCCATTACCAGTTAGGTGTGTCCTCGATACTCCCACCAGTCACCCTACCTCAGGACTCCCCTCTCGATTCCTGGCAACCTGGCACTGGGCAAGGGTAACCTGGCAGTGCCCCGATAATCTGGCAGTGCCTGCTGTATACCCTGGAAATGCCAAGGTGGCACTGCCAGAGTGCCCAGATGTCAGTGCCAAAGTACCAGGATTGTAGTGCCAAGGTCCTGGGTGCCACAGGAGTGCTAAGGGGCCACCCTGACCAGACCTGACCACCCAGTGGCCACCAATGGCCTGGGAGACTCCCCCCTCCCCCCCAGGTGCCGTTACATCTGGTCAACATTTGTGTGGACCACTGTTAAATGGCCCCATGGCGAGGCAGTTAGTTCCCAGGCCTTGGCTGAAACCGCCATTGACATATTTAAGTGAGTCTAAAGGCTCACTTCATTATTTTAATCTGGATCTCACCTAGCGAGGGCGAGAGGGCTCTTGTGAAATTTAACAGTCTCGTCGGTCACGACGAGGTCATTAGATCATGCCAATAAGTGTTTGGTAATTTGTGTTTGAGAGCCAATATCGCAACAAATTGTCGTACCTGACCTGTACAATGAAATCTGGGGTCAGTGGTAGCCCTACCCAATGAAATATTTAGTCTAGAGTCAGTGGTAGCCCTATGCCAGTACAACATAGGGCGTCATTCTCCGACCCCCCCCGCCGGGTTGGAGAATCGCCGGGGGCTGCCGTGAATCCCGCCCCCGCCGGTTGCCGAAGTCTCCGGTACCGGATATTCGGCGGGGGCGGGAATCAGGCCGCGCCGGTTGGCGGGCCCCCCCGCTGGATTCTCCGGCCCGGATGGGCCAAAGTCCCGCCGATAAATTGCCTGTCCCGCCGGCGTGGATTAAACCACCTTTTGAAAGACGGGACAAGGCAGCGTGGGCGGGCTCTGGGGTCCTGGGGGGTCCTGGGGCGATCTGGCCCCGGGGGGGTGCCGCCACGGTGGCCTGGCCCGCGATCGGGGCCCACCGATCCGTGGGTGGGCCTGTGCCGTGGGGGCACTCTTTCCCTTCCGCCTCCGCCACGGTCTCCACCATGGCGGAGGCGGAAGAGACTCCCTCCACTGCGCATGCGCGGGAAACTGTCAGCGGCCGCTGACGCTCCCGCGCATGCGCCGCCCCGGCATGTCATTTCCGCGCCAGCTGGCGGGGCAACAAAGGCCGTTTCCGCCAGCTGGCGGGGTGGAAATCCCTCCGGCGTTGGCCTAGCCCCTCAATGTTGGGGCTTGGCCCCCAAAGATGCGGAGCATTCCGCACCTTTGGGGCGGCGCAATGCCCGACTGATTGGCCACGTTTTGGGCGCCAGTCGGCGGACATCGCGCCGTTTGGGGAGAATTTCGCCCAAAATATCTAGTTCAGAGTCAGTGGTAGCCCTAGGCTAGTACAATGAAATGCCTAGTCCAGAGTCAGTGGTCGCCCTATGCCTGTACAATAAAATACCTAATCCAGAGTCAGCCCCTGTACCAATTCTATACAATGAATTGCCACAGTGCGAGTGGCAGCCTTATCCAGATTCAATGAAATGCCCGTTCTCGAACTGATGTCTGTACTTCATCTGCCAAAATGAAATGGCCAGTTTGCAAAACAGTGTCTGCACTAGGGTGGTAAAGTTAATCGACTGCTGCTATCTTCTGTATTTGAACACACGGGAGTGCATGTTCATGTCAACTACATTGCTGTATTTCGGCTTCTTTAGTTTTAAAAAAAGCTACAAGTTCACAACATAATAAGTTGGTGGGAGAGGGAAGAGAAGTAACAACTCAACATGCTGTTTTAATCAAGATTATTTGTAGTGGTTGTAAAATTAAACCAATGAAATTGCACGCCACATTGGTTTCATTAACATTATTAGTAGATTATTGTGCTGAAGTTGTCAAAAAAAAAAGAGGTAAGCTGCTCCAAAACCTGACCGTAAAGGCTGTTGATCTTCAATCGCACAATGCATGTTTTCAGTCTGCTAAATAGCTGACTAAACTCCCAACATGGTGGGCAAGAAGAATGAGTTCATTTCTGACCAGAAATGCAGCGCCCACCATATTAGATGAGGTTGATGCATTGGCGCCAAGGAGCGCTCGTCAAGAACATCAAAAGGCCAGAATAATTTATTCAAATTAGGATCCTGCGTTTCTTCTCGGACCTGCTGCCAATTTCTGATTGCCACAGGGTTTCAGTTGCCACGGATTGAGCTCACACAGTACAGTGTTGCACTCACAGGCCGAAAAGCTCCCATAATTACCCGAGTAGGCATGCTCCTAATAACCTCATATTGAATTGTGGGCCACCCCTTCACCTGCCAGACATCAACTGCTGCCCATATCCCCCTCTCCCCAATGCCAGCCCAAAGCCGAGGTGCTCATCCATTTCTCATATGCCTGTGGGCCACTGCAATGGCAGCAACAGTCTAATTTTAGATTATGTTTTGCTGACAGCTCTGTGCAGTTTGGCATCTCCATGGATGCAAAGCCTGGGCCCCAATGTCAGGGTCACCTTGGACCTCACCATTCAGTGGTCGGGTGAAGCTTCGATGCCTGTGTGTAGCCAAACCATGTAGAACAGAAAGTTCTGGATTCAGTTCCAAATCACTGATCTTAATCAGGGTGACAACTGGCATGAGTACCTCAGGAGTTGTGAAGGAAAGCTGCTGCTCAATGATACAGTGGCCACTTCAGGAAAACACATTTGTTTCAGCAATGAACTTTCCCTTTATATCATCTGTGCCTCAATTAGCAAATACCAACTAAGGTTACACTGAATTTCTCCCCTGAATTGCAGCCCATCGGAAGTTGATGGCCAGGATTTTCTGGCCTCGCGCGCTGTTAGCCATTCAAACGTCCGCTAACGTCAGCAGGACCAGAAGATCCCGCCAGCGGGAGGGGCCTGGAAATTACGTCTTATGTTGTTGGGAATAGGGAAAACGGACTGGTGGGGGGAGACAACGGTCATGACAGAGAAGCCATGAACGAGAGGGTGTCTAAACCGTCCAAGTGAACTTGAGTCTTTTTAGATCAAGTAGATTGCTATTCCGATCATATGAGCATACAAACAAATGAAATAGGAGCAGAAGTGAGCCGGCATGGTGTCACAGTGGTTAGCACTGCTGCCTCACAGCATCAGGGACACGGGTTGGATTCTGACTCGGTTGGCTGTCTGTGTGGAGTTTGAATATTCTCCTGCGTCTGTGTGTGTTTCCTCCGGGTGCTCCGGTTTCCTCCCACAGTCCAAAGGTGTGTAGGTTAGGTGGATTGGCCATGTTAAATTGCCCCTTAATGTCCAAAGGTTAGGTGGGGTAATGGGGGAGTGGGCCTAGGAAGGGTTCTCTTTCAGAGGTTTGGTGCAGACTTGATGGGCCAAATGGCCTCCTTCTGCACTGCAGGGGTTCTATGAAGAAGGCCATTTGGCCCATCGGGCCTGCTCTACCATTCAATAAGATCATGGCTGATCTGTTTGTGTTTCGAGTTTGGCGTTCCCCCTCTACCCCCAATAGCCTGGGATTCCCTTGCCTAACAAGAATCTATCTACTTCCTCCTCAAAATTATTCAATGACCTCACCTCTACTGCCTTCGGTTGCTCAATACCACTATGAGACATGGGTCTTTGGAAGATGAGCAGACATTTTACACATGTTTTTGTTTTAAATGTTTTTCTTAAATTACTATTTCAGTGATTAAATTGTGCTTGCGGACTAGGTCTAATGTGTTAACTGCAGCGAGAGCCATTAAGCACAGATGTAACATGGCAACACAACCAATTAATTATTTAACAATGCTGTAGTTCATTGAAGAATTGCTCCAGAAATATTCACTCTTTTAGGTCTGGATAGAACAGTGCAATGTTATAATTTTAAAACAGTCTTGGTCTTATTGACAGCCACTCTCAAGTCCTCTCACACGGATTTAAGGTTGCTTACCACAAAACAACAGTGCAACCCAAAATCAGCACTGAGCTGCGACATCTGGTGCACACACTGCCACTCACATGTATTTTTATTTTTTTAAACACTTTTTTCCATCACTGGTTTTCTAAGCTCCTCTCTGCTCCTGCAAGCATCTAATGCTTCACAGATTCGGAATCCAATCAATTTTCAGTAACTAACAAGGAAATCTCAAAACATCGGCTCAAATTTAGATGGTTCAAGAGAAAAACAGCAAAAGGAACCTTCTTAGTATTATGCTGCTGTTATATAGGTTGAGCAACATCTCTTGATTTTTGTATTCTATGCCTCTATTTATAAAGGCCATTGAAAGTTCAGGGACAGGATTCTCTGATCCTGGGGCTAAGTGTTGACGCTGACATAAACGCCAGAGCGTTTTACGACGGCGTCAACAGGCTCCCAGGAGCAGGATCCTGTGCGGCACAGGGGGCCAGCACGGCACGAGAGAGCCTCACGCTGCTCCAGCTGCCGATATGGGCATCAGCACGGGCGCCGCGGTTCCGCGCATGCACGCTATGGCCGGCGCGAGTTTGCGCATGCACGCTATGGCCGGTGCGAGTTCGCAACATGGGTTGCCTTCTCCGCGCCGGCCGCGACGCAACATGGTGGAGAGCTACAGGGGCCCGGCGCGGAGGAACATAGCCCCCACCAGGATAAGCCCGCCCACCGATCAGTAGGCCCCGATCGCGGGCCAGGCCACCCCCCCCCCCCCGGGTTGGTTCCCCCCTCCCCCCCCCCCAGACCACCCTCCACAACATGAATGCCAGGTCCCGACGGGTAGGACCATACGAGAACGGCGCTGGCGGGACTCGGCATAACTCGGCGGGCACTCGGCCCACCGCACTGTGAGAATCGCTGGGGGGCCGCGCCAACTGTGCCTGCGCCAATGGCGCCGATTCTCCGGTGACCGGAGAATCAGCGGACCGGCGTCAGAGCGGCGTCGTGTGAATCACGTGCCCCCTGGTGATTCTCCGACCCGGCGGGGAGTCGGAGAATCCCGTCCCAGTTTTCAGTATGATATACTTTACAACCAAGACTTTGTCAGCCAATTGCACATAACTTGGTCATTCATATTATGAAATCAGCTCCGTTGCTTTGAACCTGGCCCTATGTAATATCCAGACTTGAATCTCACAAGCATTGCAAACAACAATCATATGTACAGATGAGAATATCTTGAATTAACACAGGCATATTTCATTGGTGCATGACTCCTGGTTTTACTTCTAGTAAATCAGTGCAAACCAATTCACCTGCAATAATGTTTTTTTCTATCCACTAAAGTGGGCTTTGTTCACAGAAAAAATTTCAGTTTGCATTGAGTGTTAAACATTTTCTCATGTTAAATTGAAATTAACCACACTTGCAAATGTCCAGCATGGAGAATATCATAGGAGAGGCAAGCACTGCAGATGCTGGAATTTTGAAACATAAACAGGAAATGCTGGAAATACTCAGCAGACCAGGCAGCAGCCGAGGAATGAGAAACAGGGTCAATGTTTCAGGTTCACGATCTGCACAAGTTCCAATGAAGGGTCACTGACTTCTGTTTCTCTCTGCACAGATGCCACCAGACGGGCTGAGCATTTCCAACACTTCCCGTTTCTATTGGAGCAAAAATAACCCCCTTTGTTAGTCCTCCAAAAAGCAATCAGACTTTTTGTGAGCCTTTCATTGCCCTCAGCAAGAAATTCAGGAATAGATAACGGAACTCTGGTTGAGCAGAACATTACATTTCAAAAAAAGGCATCATATGAAGAAAAGGCAAACAACCTGCTTGGCTAAAAATAAATCAATGTCAAAGCAATAAATGGATAATTTAAAAAAAATGAATAATTAGTTAAAATGATCATTAATATAAACCCAGCAGTAGTGTTAACCAATTAAACTATTTTTGCCTTCTTGTTTAAGAAGCAGAACTCAAGAGAGACAGACTAGGCCTCAAGTCCGAATCATCAGGAAAGGAGGAGGGGATCAGAGCTGGTTTTAACTAACACTGCCCTTGCATTCACCTTTGGTGGCACACACTCTGAACAGGCCTTGGTGAAATTTATATGAAACTGGGGGTTGGAAATTGGCTTTCACCCTGGGGTTTTGCCTCTCCTAGCTTAATATGTGGATAGGTATCTGGGATGGGAGAAAGAGGTGTGTGTGTGGTGTGTGTCTCCAGCTCATTCTGAATCTCAGTCTTCACTCATTCACTCATATTCACTCCTTCTCTCTCTCTCTCCCTCCCTCTCTTATTCACATACTCACTCTCTCTCCCTCTCATTCAGACCACACCATCAAGAAGCAGGAGGTTGGCTGCGAACATCCCCAAACAGGGCCACACACTGTTGAGAGGCAATTTATTTTTGAATTTAGTAGAATTTTGTTCTGAAATAACATGCACATGACCAGTTCAATTGAAAAAGTAATTTAAAAAAGCGTTACACGCTTGAACTTGAAATGTAGTTGCTGAAAGCATTCCGTTATATCACGGCCGGAATTCTGCGGACGTTCGGATTCTCTTTTCCCGCCGGCAGTGCATCCTTGCCCGTGGGTTTCCTGGCAGCATGGAGTGGTTTCAATGGGAAATCCCATTGACAAGATGCCGGAATAGAGAGCCCTGCCGCCAGAAAACTCACGGCTGGGGGAACCAGAGAATCCTGGCCTACATGTCTACAGTAATGCTACTTAACTTTAGTCGTCAAAACAGAGAAAATGATTTTATAAATTATACAGAAATTTCACATTTTCCCTGTGTTTGCATGGATTTTGCCCCACAACCCAAAAGATGCGCAGGTTAGGTGGATTGGCCATGCTAAATTGCCCCTTAATTGGAAAAAATGAATTGGGCATTCTAAATTTAAAAAAATATATAGAAATCTAGTAACTAGGAAACATAAAAACCTAATGAAGAAATTCATAGTACAGAGATTATTAACATGACCTATGGTAGTAATTAAGATATTAGCAAATCAGCAATTAATCAAAGAAATAAAGTGAGAGCAGGAGAGAAATGAAAGAGTAATGATCCAACAGTAATGGCCCACTAGTTATGTGTAACCTGTCAGGCATGAATAAAACAATTAGAACAACGCTAATACCATGGTAATAAATCAGAGGAAATTGTACAGGAGGGAAATAGCAAACTTAAAAAACTGAAACGACTTACCATAGAACCATAGATTTCCTACAGTGCAAAAGGGGGCCATTCATCCCACTGAGTCTGCACTGATCCTCTGAAAGAACACCCTCCCTCCAAAAGTGCACCCTACCTCCGAAAGAGCTCCAGCTCCCATGATCTCCTTAGCATATTAATAATAAATACAGACTGGAAGATCCTGGATTTAATTCCTGATTGGCACTGAGTTAGTTTAAGTTGATCCCCATTAGGGCAGTGAGTAGAGTGCTACAATTAACCTTTGTCTCAAGGAAGGAAATACCAGAGGAAGAGAGGGATTTTAAAATTATTTGATGGGATGTAAGTGTCGCTGGCATGGCCAGCATTTGTCGTTCATCCCTAATTGCCTTTGAACTGAGTGGCTTGCTAGGCCATTTCAGGGGGAAGAGTCAACCACATCACTGTTTTCCTGGAGTCACCTGTAGGCCAGACTGTGTATGAATGGCAGAATTCTTCCCCTGAAGGGGCACTAGGGTTTTACAACAATTGATGCTAGTTTCATGGTCACCATGGCTGAGACTAGCTTTATAAATACATTTTTATATTAATTAAATTTAAATTTCATCAGTTGCCGTGTTGGGATTTGAACCCATCTCCTCAGAGCATTAGCGAGGCTCTCTGGATTACTTGTCCAGTGACATCATCAAGGCGCCAGCATCTTCCCATAATGGATATATGTGGTTGAGAAGACGGGCAAGGAACGGATGACAGTGAAACATATTACCCCTCCAGATGATTAAATCAGCTTAAACGCAAAGGTCTGAGGCAACAGTGGGGAAGGGGCAAGTAGATGAAGTAGCACAGGGCTGTTGAGTGCCCATGGACTCAAACCATAGCAAGGGAGCAAATGTCAGCGTACAGATGTCCCTAAAATCTGTAGCTTCGCAATCTCAGCAAAGATTCTAATCTCTGACTCTAGAATTTCTCCAATCAGCATTTTTCTGGCAAGTCCTTACACTACAACTGAAGTTACTTCAGGAGGAAACCATGTAAAAGTGCCAGAAACCCTGGTGCTCTTGAGCTCACTGGTGCCGCTGGGAGAGATGCTGAAAATTTGTGGTCCACCAATACCTGTTGTAACCTTCCTCCCAAAAGGTATTAGGCAAGGAAAGAATATTTATAAGCATGAAGGGCAGCCCGGAGACTACACACCCACCAGCCAGTCTCTGCCACTGTGTTACAGCATCATGCGTCAACCAGTAAATACCTCTTCCAATACAGGACCAAGATTAGTGCAGGACGAGCTGCCACCTTAATAAGGCCCACTGCAAAATAGCAGACCAGGCTGGGCCCAGTAGCATATCTGACTAACAATGGGAGAGCACTAAATGACCCTGACATATTGGGTCTGTGCCTTCAGCGAAACAGGAAGGGAAAGGCAATGGTATGGTTGGGCCCTTTGTTAATCAGTCAGACTCTGAAAGACAGGGAGAACGGGAGAAGGCCCTTTATCACAATATATCATCAGGATGGTGTCTCCATTACAGAGCATCACCATGTGGCTGAAGCAGAACGCTGTAAAGCTTTGACACATTTTACATTTCATTATCTTGAATTATGTTTATCTGAGCACTTTATCTATGGCATGAGATACTAAGTTGAACAGTGGAAATCTAACAGCCTTAGTATGAAGCTCATTAGCTGCAGCTCACTTGCAGCCATCAATAACAGCTTCAGTCAGCATTTGCACCACTTTTGTTTAGCGAACATAAATATTTCATGTAGAGTTCTCTGAGGGCAGAATTTAGTCAAGATTGCTGCACTGTTGGACAATTTGCCTTTTGGATGAAATAAGGGGAGGTGGTGGCGTACTGGCATTGTCAATGGACTATTAATCCAGGGACCGAGGATAATGATCAGGGGATCCAGGTTCGAATCCCACCATGGCAGGCGGTGGAATTTAAACTCAATAAAATATCTGGAATTAAAAGTCTAATGATGACCATGAAACCATTGTCAATTGTTGTAAAAACTCATCTGGTTCACTAATGTCCTTTAGGGAAGGAAATCTGCCATCCTTCCCTGGTCTGGCCTCCATGTGATTCCAGACACACAGCAATGCCCTCTGAAATGGCCTAGGAAGCCATTCAGTTGTATTCAACCGCTACAAAAACACAAAAAAGACATGAAACCAGATGGACGACCCGGCAGCGGACCAGGCATCAGAAATGACAACAGCAAATTGAGCCTTGTCGACCCTGCAAAGTCCTCCTCACTAACATTTGGGGGCTTGTGCCAAAGTTGGGAGAGCTGTCACACAGACAAGTTAAGCATCAGCCTGACATAGTCATACTCACAAAATCATACCTTACAGGCAATGCTCCAGACACTTCTATCATCATTCCTGGGTATGTCCTGTCTCACCAGCAGTACAAATCCAGCAGCGGTGGCAGCACAGTGTTATACAGTTGGGAGGGAGTTGCCCTGGGAGTCCTCAACATCGACTCTGGACCCCATGAAGTCCCATGGCTTCAGGTTAAACATGGGCAAGGAAACCTCCTGCTGATTACCACGTACCGGCCACCATCAGCCAATGAGTCAGTACTTGTCCATGTTGAACACCACTGGAGGAAGCACTGAGGGTGGCAAGGGCGCAGAATATGCTCTGGGTGGGGGACTTCAATGTTCATCCCCAAAAGTGGCTCAGTAGTACCACCACAAACCGAGTTGCCTGGGTTCTAAAGAACATAGCTGCTAGACTGGGATTGTAGCAGGTGGTGAGGGAACCAACAAGAGGGGAAAACATACTTGAACTCATTCTCACCAATCTGCCTGCTGAAGATGCATCTGCCCATGACAGTATCGATAGAAGTGACCAGTTTGTGGAGACAAAGACCCGTCCTCACATTGAGGATACCCTCCATCATGTTGTGTGGCACTACCACTGTGCTCCATCGTGTTGTGTGGCACTACCACTGTGCTCCATCGTGTTGTGTGGCACTACCACTATGCTGAATGGGATAGACTTCGAACAGATCCAGCAACTCAAGATGGGGCTCCTTCAGCCAATAGCAGCAGCAAAATTGTATTCAACCAGAATCTGCAACCTCATCACCCGGCATATCTCCCACTCGACCTTTACCACCAAGCCAAGGGATCAACCCTAGTTCAATGAAGAGTGCAGGAGAGCATGCCAGGAGCAACACCAGGCATACCGAAAGATGAGGTGTCAACCTGGTGAAGCTACAACACAGGACTACTTGTGTGCCAAACAGCATAAGCAGTAAGTAATAGACAGATCTAAGTGATTCCACAACCAACGTATCAGATCTAAACTCTGCAGTTCTGCACATCCAGCCGTGAATGGTGGTGGAGTATTAAACAACTCACTGGAGGAGGAGGCTTCACAAATATCCCCATCCTCAATGCTGCAGGAGCCCAGCACATATGTGCGAAAGACAAGGCTGAGGCATCCGTAACAATCTTCAGCCAGAAGTGCCGAGTGGATGATCCATCTGGGTCTCCTCCAGAGGCCCTCCGCATCATAGATTTCAGTCTTCAACCAATATGATTCACTCCCTCCACATGATATCAAGAAATGGCTGAAGGCACTGGATACTGCAAAGGCTATGGATCCTGATAATATTCCAGCAATAGTACTGAAGACTTACAATCTAGAGCTTGCCGCACCCCTAGCCAAGCTGTTCCAGTACAGCTACAACTCTAGCATCTATCCGGCAATGTGGAAAAGTGCCCAAGAAAGAGGACAAGTCCAACCCAGCCAATTACTACCGTATCAGTCTACTCTCCATCATCAGCAAAGTGATGGAAGGAGTCATCAACAGTGCTATCAAGCGGCACTTACTCGGTAAAACCTTCTCACGGATGCTCAGTTTGGGTTCCGCCAAGGTTACTCAGCTCCTGACCTCATTACAGCCATGGTTCAAACATGGACAAAAGAACTGAATGCCACAGATGAGGTGAGAGTGACTGCCCTTGACATCAAGGCAGCATTTGACCGAGTAAGGCATCAAGGAGCCCTAGCAAAACTGGACTCAATGGGAATCAGGAGGAAACCTCTCCGCTGATTGGAATCATACCTGGCACAAAGGAAGATGGTTGTGGTGGTTGGAGATCAATCATTTCAGCTCCAGGATATCACTGCAGGAGTTCCTCAGGGTAGTGTCCTAGGCCCAACCATTTTCAGCTGCTTCATCAATGACCTGCCTTCCATCATAAAGTCAGAAGTGGGGATGTTTTCAGATGACTGCACAATGTTCAGCATCATTCGCGACTCCACAGATAATGAAGCAGTCCATGTCCAATTGCAGCAAGACTTGGGCAATATCCAGGCTTGGGCCAACAAGTGGCAAGTTACATTCGCGCCACACAAGTGCCAGGCAATGACCATCTCCTACAAGAGAGGATCTAACCATCACCCCTTGGAATTCAATGGCATTACCATCGCTGAATCCCCCACAACCAGTATCCTGGGGAGTTACCATTGATCAGAAATGGAACTGGACTAGCCATATTAATACTGTGGCTACCAGGGCGGGTCAAAGGCTAGGAATCCTATGGCGAGTAGCTCACCTCTTGACCCCCTAAAGCCTGTCCACAATCTACAAGGAACAAGTCAGGAGTGTAATGGAATACTCTCCACTTGCCTGGATGAGTGCAGCTCCAACACCACTCAAGAAACTTGACACCATCCAGGCCAACGCAGTGCTCTTGATTGCTCCTCCTTCCACAAACATTCAACCCCTCCACCACTGATGAATAGTGGCAGCCTTGTGTACCATTTACATGGGGAGGCGGTAGCGTAATGATATTGTCACTGGACTAGTAATCCAGAGGCGCAGAGTACTCTGGGGTCCCAGGTTCAAATCCTGCCACTGCAGATGGTGAAATTTGAATTCAATAAAAAATAAATCTGGAATTAAGAGTCAAATGATGACCATGAAACCATTTTCGATTGTCGTAAAAACCCATCTGGTTCACTAATGTTCTTTAGGGAAAGAAATCTGCTGTCATTATCTGGTCCGGCCTACATGTGACTCCAGACCCACAGCAATGTGGTTGACTCTTAACTGCCCCTCAAAGACAATTAGAGATATGCAATAAATGCTGGCACAGCCTGCGACGCCCACATCCCATGAACGAATTTAAAAAAAAGATGCACTGCAGTAACTCACCAAGGTTCCTTACACAGCACCTTCCAAACCCACGACCACCACCATTTAGAAGGACAAGAGCAGCAGATTCCTGGGAACCCCACCACCTGGAGGTTCCCCTCCAAGTCACCCACTACCCTGACTTGGAAACATATCGCCGTTCCTTCACTGTCGCAGGGGCAACACCCTGGAACTCCCTCCCTAACAGCATAGTGGGTGTACCTACACCTGAAGGACTGCAGGGGTTCAAGAAGGCAACTCACCACCACCTTCTGAAGGGCAACTAGGGATGGGCAATAAATGCTGGCCTAACCAGCGACACCCACATCCCGGAAATGAATTTTTAAAAAATATATAAAATTGAGAACCTATCAGCCCTCTCATGTGGAATAAAAAGATCTCATGAAACTATTCGAAGAAGAGTAGGGGAGTTCTGTATGGAGCCTTGGTAAAGATTTATCTTCCAAACAGCATAATTAAAATACATTTTCTGGTCATTTTCTCATTGCTGTTCATGGGAGCTTGCTGTGTGCCCTAAGTTACAACAGACAGCAGTTCAAAAATACTTCATTGGCTGTTTTGCTTTAGCATGTGCTGCAATCACTAAGCCAGGCAATAGCTTCCGCAGTGGCTATGTGGATCTCTCTGAGCCATCTGCTGAATTTTGTCAGGGGACAGTCTTCAATGATGTAAGTGATTGATTCGAGTTCACCACAGCTGTGGTCCGGGTTCCCTGCAAGGCCCCACTTGTGCTGATTTGCTGCACAATGGCCTTGGCCGTTGCAGAAACGATTGAGGAGT
The DNA here is from genome assembly GCF_047496885.1 of Scyliorhinus torazame. Lineage (NCBI taxonomy): Eukaryota > Metazoa > Chordata > Chondrichthyes > Carcharhiniformes > Scyliorhinidae > Scyliorhinus > Scyliorhinus torazame. The sequence goes on from NC_092716.1 coordinate 162,885,293, forward strand.
GCCCAATGTTGACATGGCAGTTTGAAGCTGGTTGGGCTGAGGGATCCGTGATGAGGAAGTGGTTTTTAATGGCGGCCTGTTAGTTTCATCCCTGCTACCATAGACCTCTGATGTTATTCCTTGGCATGGTGGTCTTAGGCACAAAGGTTGGCATGATGGGAGGTGAGCAGCAGGTGGATTGGCAAGGTCCTTGTGTAGCGGCAGGCTTGGGTTGATGTAAATCTTCTCTAGGAGCTTTTTGTTGCAATCTCCCTCCTTATGTGAGGGGGCTGTGAAATGCTTTGGTATGCCATGATGTTGCGAAAGATATCATATAAATGTAAGTGCTTTTACTTCTTATTAACATTCTTAGTCTTGTTACTTCTTCTGATTTAGAGAGGGCTCCCACAATATCGCAATAGCCTCTCTAAAAACTTTATTTTTTCCTTTCGCATATTTATTTTCCCCCCAAAAAAACCCTTTGATCTTTATAAAGTGCAGGTCTATCTAAAACTTGAAAGCTGCTCACTGATTTAGAATCTTTATTCCTCAGCCAACATCAAACTAAGACACAACTACTTGGCCATTATATCATTGCTGTTTGTGGGGTCTGGCTGTGTGTAGCAGGGGCTAATATTCTGTTGCATCAATTCTATCACTGTGCTCACTGTGAGCACAGTTCTCCATTGAGAGCTTGGGACTGCTGAATTTTACTCATGCTCATTACTCATGGTTGAAAATAGTATTTTTAAAACTGAAGTCCCAGAGAGTCCACAAGGTGAATACATTTATTTTTGGCTGACAACATACTTCCATATTTTTCTCCATTTGTTAAGTTAGAAACTGATTGTTGCTGTTGTATATGACTAACAAAAGTTTTCTGCGGTGATAATATTGTTTTCTTTTCAGTAGCTGACACTGTTTTCCAGACATTGCCCAGAGAGAGGACGTCAATATTTGAAGGGCTTCTCTCCCACAGTTTGAAAACCATTTGTTCAAATTTGCAAGTAGCCACTTTATGGAGGCAGGGTATGGAGGACTGTTTTATTGCCTTTTGGTTTCTGGAATGGGCCTCATTCACTGGCACAAACTTGGTGGTGTAAATGCAACATTTGCTTTCATCTTGCTTGTCCAGTGAATGAACTATTCAATATACCCAATCCAATGGAATGTTTCAACCTCTACTATTTGTCTGCTTCGTTGCAAAACAGGACATAAGGAATGAACAGGTGGGGTGACAATGAGCCAGAGTGTTTTGTGCCGAACAAAAATGGCTATGTTTTGAGTAGGTTTACAAAGGAAATCCTCACTTGTATTAGCCTAATAATCTTGGCCTTGGAAACCCAAGGACAAGAATTTGGTGATGTCTGCTAACTTCGCTGAGTCTGTCCGACAGTGTTTGAAGCTAAGTCCCTAAGCAATGGATGGAGTTGAGCAAAACTCCCAATTCAGCTCGCTCAACACAAGAATAGGAGTACAGCTAACAACAAATTAGATCCTTAGCCATTTTTGGGTCTTTTTATTTGCTTTACGGACATGTTTCATAGCTGGTACACATTGTCCACAACTTAGAATATGTGTCTTGCAATAATGCATAATGAATCATCAATTAATTTCCCACTGTCATCCAACAAACATTACTCAATATAATAGAAGGTGAGAATAGGAGCATAACAAGTGCTGCCAATTAAGTATGTTGCATTGAAACAAAATGATGTGACGGCCATCTTATTTCAGATTCTTCCTTTAGAAATAAGGGTTTGCCTGTGTGTGAGCTGTAATTTATTCTGGCGCACTTGAATCTTACGAAATACTGTGCACTGTAGGACAATTCACCAACAGTGAATGAAGCTTATCAGCATTTTTGATTGGGTAAGTAAATTGAGAGGTTACTATGGTCCCTTGGAAGTCTGGTTCTGAAGCTCCTGTCACACCAGGATATAATTCACCTCCAAGGGACGAATAGGATCTGTCGTGGACGAAAAGTACCGATGAAACGGGCGGAAATCAGCAACTCACCAAGAGCCTGGAAAGGGTGCATGACAGGGTGACAGTCGCTGAAACTTGGGAGCACAGCAACAAGTACACAAAGAAGAATTAGACTGAGAGTGAGGGAGGAGTAGGCTGACACAGAGAGCTGTTTGGGAAAGGCAGTTAATTATGATGGGCATGCAGATAGAAAAGATTGAAGGAGGAATTTGTTGGGAAAATCTAGTTCATAATTCATTTGATTTAGAATATCGTTTTTAGTTTTAGGAATTAAAGTTTTAACTGTAGAGAATTGGGACATGTGATTGAGAAACAGAGAATCAATTCTGAAATAAATGTCATTCAAATAAGCTTGGCCCTTATTACACTTAAAAGATTACCTGTGTCTATCTTTCAAGGTTGGAATTATCGCTGAGCTTTTGGTGGAACCAGGGAGTATAGAGAAAGGGTTGTCAACTCCATTAGCAATATAAATTGTTCATATGGGTTACAGAATCAAAGAGTAAGCCTGAAGGTAAAAATAATTCATTTTGCATTTCTGGTTGAATCATCATTAAATATGTCTTGTTGCCATAGAGAAACTGAATCAGGGTGAAACCTTAGTTAAAAGGTTCTTAATTTATCTGTGTGTTTTTCTGACAGGCAAGCAGTTCAGTTCACAGTCACAAGGTATTTAAAGAAAATTGGAGGATCGCTTAGTCAAAAGCTAATGGAAGGCTACCCAAGTAATGTGTACCGAAAAGAATAGCTAGAATACTAAAGAAAGTTAAAGTGAATTCTCAAGGACAGTGGCATATATTTTGGTCCCAGGAAAAGAGAATGAACCTTCAAGAATTTGTAAGATAGAACACTTGCGGTGGGGTTTGTGGGGGAGGGATAATAAAAAATAAAACTGAGCTTATCGCATAAGTCTTTATAAGTTTTAGTGTTAAATTAGTGGTGCTTGCTTTGTTTAATTCCTCCTTTCATGTACAATAAAGCTTTGTTTTTGTGAAATCTTGTGGCGTAGTTCTATCAGTTAATTGCCGGGGTATTTGGATTTTTTTTATTTGACTGGTAATGGTCCCGAACAGGATCATAACAGATTTTGTTGGCAAAGAGTGAGAAATGTTACCTGCATTTATACAGTTTGTTATGGTCCTGGACCATAGAACCAAGTTTATGTTCCGATCTGGTTAGGGACCAGTAACTTTTTGTTTGAAGCAGATAAAGTTAGAGATCCCAGGTTTTTGCTAAGCCAATAAAGCCACAAGATTCCATGGTTTTTGAACAAACAAAATAAACTTTACTATACAAATCAGAAAAGTAAAACAATTTATAAAATCTAACATATACTCTAACATTCAGAATTAACATGAGGTCAAAGTGTATCATCAGGCAAACTATGATCAAACAAACCACACTGCAAAATAAATGACAGATGCAAACAAGATAGATCGCACAGATTTCTAAGCAACCCATCCAGACATCAGCGTCCACTGTGTGTGACACAATCTCAGTAAAATGTTGTCTCCCTTATGAGGGATCTCAAGTCTTCATTATCTCTCTCAATGCAATGGGGGTGGGGGGTGGGGGGGGGGGGGGGAGTGGAGCGAGAGAAATGAGGGTGAGGAAAGCAAACAGGGTGGTGAGACAAGGGCCAGTAGGAGAAGGTTATACAGGGCCAGAACTGGGCAAATACTGGGAGGAGGGCCACCGAACTAGCGAGGAGGGCCAGCACGTGAGGGCAGGAAGGAAGAAGGGCCATGGCTCGCCTCTCAGGGGAGAGGGAGCACCTGGCACAAGGAGGGGACGAGGGGCGAACGCAGGGGGGGGACAGAGGGACAGGGGCTGGGGGGGGGAGTTTGGGGGAGAGCACAGAACAAAAGAGAAGTGTGAGATAGTGAAGCAGCACAGACATAGGCCCCGGCGGGCGTGGAGCAGAGCGAGGAACCAAGACAATGCCGCAAACGGCCACTTGAGGGGGCATCAGGGCGCAGGGCGACCCCGGAGCGCAGGGGCGCACCACGTGGCGGCACACATTGGGTGCCCCCTGGGCAAAGGGAAATCCCGGAGCGCTGGGGCCTGACCCCATGGTGAGAGCGGTGACGCTGGCCATTTTGGACGGCTCCCTAGCAAAGGGAAACCCCAGAGTACAGGGGCGTGTCCACCAGATAAGTATGGGTGATCCCACAGGACCGGGGGGGTCATAAACCCCCCCACCAGGATTGTTACCTGGAATGTAAGGGGACTCAACGGCCTAGTGAAAAATCCAGAGTCTTCGCCCACCTAAGAAGCCGAAAAGTAGACATAATCTCCCTACAAGAAACGCACCTGAGGGAGAAGGACCCACTGCTGGTAAGGAAGGGCTGTGTGGGACAGACGTACCATTCAAGCTGCAGGACGAGGGCTAGGGGGTAGCAATATTAATGAGCAAAAGGACGAGGTTTACGGGAACCAAGACAGTTACGGACCCAGGGGGAAGGTACGTCATGGTCAGCGGTGTCCAGGAAGGGGCACTGGTCGTACTGGTAAATGTGTACGCTCCCAATTGGGACGACTCAGAATTCATAAAGAAGACCATGGCAGAAATCCCCGACCTTGACACACACCGACTGATTATGGGGGACAACTGTAACTGCATGCTGGACCCACTGACCGACCGATCAATCAAACCCCAGAATGGGGAAGAAGTCTGGCATGGCTAGGGATCTAGGGGCCTTCATGGAACAGATGGGGGTGGTGGAGCTATGGAGGTTCCTGCACCCAGGAGAAAAGGAGTTTTCGTTCTTTTCGCAGATGCACAAGGTATACACCCGTATCGACTTGGTGCTTCCAGGGATCATGGGAATGAACTACTCCGCGATCGTTTCTCCGACCACGCTCCAAATTATATGGATGTGGAGGCTGGACACGGACCTCCTGGCGACCAGGCTTTCTGCCAAAAAATAACGCAGGCCATAGGCGATTACATTAGTAACAACCAAAACGGGGAGGTCTCACCCTCCATGTTTTGAGAGGTACTGAAGGCCGTGATCAGAGGAGAGTTCATAGCCTACAAGGCAAGCAGAGATAGTGAAGAGAGGGGGCCAGGCTAGTGGACTCCATTCTGGAAGTCGATAGAAAATACTCCGAGACCATGACCGTAGGGCTGTTGGCAGAGAGGAAAAAGCTGCAAATGGACTTTAACGTGCTATCTACTAGGAAAGCAGTGTACCAACTCCGCCAGATACGGGGGACCTTCTACGAACATGGAGACAAGGCTGGCAGCCTATTGGCTCACCAGCTGAGAAAGCAGGCAGCCACGAGGGAAATAGCGCAGGTTAAGGATAGCAGAGGCAGACTGGTAACAGAGCCAAAGGAGGTCAATCGGGCATTCGAGACCTTCTGTCGGAGACTGTACACCTCCGTGCCCCCCGACGGGGAGGCGGGAATGAAACAGTTCCTAGACAGACTGGAACTACCAGTGGTGGGGGAAGACAGACGGGGGGAGCTGGAAGCACCAATAGACCTGGGAGAAATCATGGAGAGCATCAGCTCCATGCAGGCGGGGAAGGAACCATGACCCGACGGGTTCCCGGCGGACTTCTACAAAATATTCGCACCAGTCCTGGCCCCACACCTACGGGACATGTTCGCGGACTTACTGGCAAGGGGCACCCTGCCACCCACGCTTGTGCAAGCTACAATCTCACTGATACCCAAAAAAGATAAAGACCTGACGGAATGTGGATCATACAGACCCATTTCACTGCTGAACGTGGATGCGGAAATACTCGCAAAGGTCCTGGCCAAAAGGCTGGAGGGCTGTGTACCGGAGGTGGTCGCAGAGGACCAAACGGGCTTTGTCAAGGGTAAGCAGCTCACAGCGAACATCAGGCGGCTGCTGAATGTGATAATGATGCCCACTGGGGAGAGAACACCAGAGGTGATCATCTCCCTGGACGCAGAAAAGGCCTTTGACAGAGTCGAATGGAGCTACCTCCTCGAGGTGCTGGAACGGTTTGGGCTAGGAGCGGGATTCACTGCCTAGGTGACGCTCCTGTACAACGTTCCCAAAGCGAGTGTCTGTCCTAACACCACCAGCTCTGAGTACTTCCAGCTACAGAGAGAAACAAGACAGGGCTGCCCCATGTCCCCATTCTTTCTCGTGCTAGCGATCGAACCCCTGGCGATAGCCCTGCAGGACGTACAAAGCTGGAAGGGAATCCGGAGAGGAGACAGAGAGCAGAGTCTCACTCTATGCAGATGACCTGCTCCTCTATGTCTCAAAGCCACATGAGGGACTTAAAGCAATGCTGCAAATACTGAAAGAGTTTGGAACCTTCTCGGACTACAAGCCTGGGCAAAAGCGAGACATTCCCAGTGAACCCAAAAGTGGGAGGGGCAGAGCTGAAGGGGCTCCCGTTTAAAACGGTCCAGAACAGATTCCGTTCCCTGGGGATCCAAATAGCCAGAGACTGGACACAGATCCACAAGTAGAACCTGACCAGCCTGATGGAGGAAGTAAGAAAAGACCTTCAACGGTGGGGCTCACTCCCACTCTCCCTGGCGGGAAGAGTGCAGACAATCAAGATGAACGTACTGCCAAGGTTCCTCTTCCTGTTTAGATCCATCCCAATCTTCATCCCCAAGGCCTTTTTCCAAAACGTAGACCGTCTAATCATGGCATTTGTGTGTGGGTGTGTGTGTGTGTGTGTGTGGGGGGGGGGGGGGTAAGAACCTGAGAATTCCCAAACCGACACTGCAAAGGGGAAAAGTCAGAGGGGGGCCTGGCTCTACCGAACCTACAATACTACCACTGGGCAGCAACGGCAGGAAAAGTGAGGAGATGGGTACAGGAACCCGACACAGATTGGGTACAAATGGAGGAGGCATCCTGTAAAGGAACAACCCTCCGGGCCTGGCTACAGCAGCACTCCCGTCCTCCTCAACAAGGTTCACAACGAGCCCAGTGGTAGCGGCCACGCTGAGAACGTGGACCCAGTTGAGACAGCACTTCAGGATAACCAAAATGTCCCCCATGGCCCCAAACTGCAGGAACCACAGATTCACCACAGCCATGCTAGATACCACCTTCAAATGATGGAGGCGGGACGGGGGCACACTGATGGTCGGGGACTTCTACGTAGGGCGCAGACTGGCGACACTGGACGAACTGATGAGGAAGTGGAAACTAGCAAAAGGACAGGAATTGAGACACCTCCAAATAAAGCACTTCCTCCGCAAAGAGACGGTAGGGTATCCCGGGCCCCAGAAAACACACTACTAGAGGACCTGATAGGCACAAGCAGTGAGAAGGGGAAAATATACAAACAGCTATGTGGGAAAATATACAGACAGCTACTGGACAGAGCTCGAACAGTACTAGACGGGACCAGACAAAAATGAGAGGACAAACTGGGGAAAGAGGTATGATGGGGACTCTGGAGCGAAGCACTGAGCAGGGTGAACTCCACCTCCACCTCCTCCTGCGCAAGGCTAAGCCTAATGTGGTGCTCAAAGCAGCTCAAAGTGGTGCACAGAGCGCACCTGACCAGAACCCGAATGAGCAGGTTCTTCCCGGAGGTGGAGGACAAATGTGAGCGGTGAGCACACCCACATATTTTGGGCTTCCCCAAACTTGCTGGGTTCTGGAGGCCTTCTCCGAGGCAATGTCTGAGGTGTGGGGGTGAGGGTGAAGCCATGCCCAATAGTGGCAATCTTCGGGGTATCGGAGCAGCCAGAGCTACACATGGGAAAGGGGGCCAACACTCTTGCCTTCGCTTCCCTAATCGCACGCCGGAGAATCCTGCTCGGCTGATGATCAGCAGCACCACCCAAAGCTGCAGACTGGTTCGCTGACCTCTCGGAATTTTTCCACCTGGAGTAGATTAAGTACCCCATCCGAGGGTCAGAGGAAGGCTTCCTGGATACTTGGGGGCAGTTCGTCGGCCTGTTCCAAAACCTGTTCGAGGCCAGCAACGAGGAGTACCTAGCTACTGGCACAATCCCAGATCTTCGGCCATACCAAGGGCTACCTTTGCCCCAACAGCCTGCAGCATGATATCCCCAACTTTCCACTGCCTTCTCAGCTCTCCATGGCTTTGCTTGAGCCCTCACTACTTGGACCCTTCTAACCCAGCTCCTCAGAGCACTTTAACTGTTGGAACTTCTTCATTCCTGATGAGTTGACTGAGACCTCTCTCTGGGTTCCTTCTCTCATATGGGACTTCCTCTGAGCCCCAACTGCCTGGAGCTTTCTCTGAACCCTCTTTAGCAACGCGGAAGCAGCAACTTTCCACTGTCTTTTCAACTCCTCAGGACTTCTCCTGGGCCCCAACTGCCCAGCACGGTAGCATGGTGGTTAGCACAATTGCTTCACAACTCCAGGGTCCCAGGTTCGATTCCCCGCTGGGTCACTGTCTGTGCGGAGTCTGCACATTCTTCCCGTGTCTGCGTGGGTTTCCTCCGGGTGCTCCGGTTTCCTCCCACAGTCCAAAGATGTGCAGGTTAGGTTGATTGGCCATGATAAATTACCCTTAGTGTCCAAAATTGCCCTTAGTGCTGGGTGGGGTTACTGGGTTATGGGGATAGGGTGGAGGTGTGGACTTGGGTAGGGTGCTCTTTCCAAGAGCCGGTGCAGACTCGATGGGCCGAACGGCCTCCTTCTGCACTGTAAATTCTATGTAACTGCCAACCACAGCGCCTCTGCTGCACTGAACTTCTTCCCTTGTTCCTGACTCTCTCCCTGACTGACCCTTGAACTGACGTGGAGTGCCTATCAAAACACTCCAACAGGGTCCCGCCCTTGTTACTAGGCAGGATCAAATGTAACAAGTATTGGAACATCCTGTGCCCTCTATGTTACAACCACCACAGCTCACAAAGCACTCAGGGACAAAAAATATATTTACTGACAAGTGTTTTCCAGAATGCCCCTATACTGCCAAACAATTACTTTTGAAGTGCCAAGGTTGGAATAATACAGGTCAGCCTGGCAGTCAATTTGCACACATGGTCCCAGAAGTAGCAATGAGAAAAAGGAGTTATCTGATTTAATTGGTTGAGGAATAAAAGTTGGTCAGGGTTTTGAAAGAACTTCACTGCTCTTCTTCAAAAGTACGAGGGGATCTTCTGTATGTGCTTGACAGGGTGGTTTAACTTCTCATCTGACAACTGCAGCACTGACAGTGCTGGTCATACAATGGTCATACAATGAAGGGTCAAGAATAGATTCTATGTTTGAATCTCCGCAGAGAGGTGAAAGCCATAATTGCAAACGTGAGACCTACAATGCACAAGTACAAGTAAAAGCAGGCAGGAATCGAAGGCAAGCATGACAAACTGGACTGTTTAGGAAACCGTTCAGTGCAAGTTTTATTGGAGCGGGATGATCTGATTAATAAGAAAAGTAAACAACTCAATATGGTGGATGAGGAATGGGGGATACCTTGAACCACATTGAACAAGGCAGAATGAATGCAATAAACTGGATACTCAAACTTTAAAAGATCTTTGGAAAATAAACAATGGGGATCTTTAAAAAACTAACTTAGCAGGTGGGTATGGGGTGGGTACGGGTCAGACTCCTGGGGCGTCATTCTCCACCGGCGGGAGTCTCCGTTTTGCCGGCACCCGGGGGTTTCCCGACGGCGTGGGGCTGCCCCACAATGGGAAACCCCATTGACCGGCCGGTGATACGGAGACTCCCGCCGGCCGGTCGGCGCAGAAATGTGGCGGGGCGGGGAGGAGAATTTCGCCCCTGTTTTGCTCTGGGGCTGATTTCACCTTCAATTGAAGTCAATGGAAAGTAATATTGGATGAGGTATAAAACTGGAGTTATACCCCATCCCTTGATCGACAGCTCAGTGTAAATTACCCCTTAGGAAACCTTTCTTATGGATGTCCCATATTGAAAAACACTACACATGTGTCAAGGCTGTGAACCTTGTTGTATATTAAATTGTTTTCACAAATATCTCTTGAATATTCAGGTACCTAATCCAAGTTTAACTAGAGGCACCTCTCGCCTATGTTATGTAGGAAAAGCATATTCTGTTATGGTGCATGGGTGCAGTGCTCTATTTTTAAAGCAAGTGGAATAAAATGATGGGTGGGATCTTCTGGTCCCGGCAAAGGTGACCCCCCCCACTTGGCAGGACGAGCGAGCCATGCAAAACACTGTAGACATGAGTGGGACCTGCAAGTCCCTGTCGTTTTTTTTCACACACACATCTGTAATGACTTAATGGAAAACTAACTTCTTGACTGACACAGAGTTTCAAGACAGCTGATGGAGCTTCCTGAGATACCATCTTTTTTCAGGCTGTATCAGCTAATCAAGGCCGCGTTAGCGTTTTAATGCCCTTAGTCAGCTTCCCATTCTGGGAATATGTCATGGGGATAACTGCCCATGTATGATATGTTGCTCAATCAGGATTGATTCATTTCCAGGGTGGTGTGAGCATGCAGAGCGCAAAATCACAGGAGTATCCCAGCATTTCAATGTGCTTTGCATTTTCACTTATTCATTATAAATAAATTGAAGGATGATTTTAAAAAAAGGTCTTTGATTTGGGTGGGTTTTATGAGGCCATGAAGGAGTCCACACCAAGTAATTCAAAGAAACTTGGTTTATTTACAATAATTATTCCATACATCATGCGATTGATTCCAAATGGGCCTGCCTTGCCAGTGCCTAACTGGCTGGCTTTATATACCATAGAACTAGACATTGTTCAGAGGTCCCCTGCCCCCTTCCTGGGGGAGCACATATTCTACAAGGTTCACGGGGAAGTTAATTGTTTTTACTGATGTGTTGGGTACTCTGCTACACAGACGAACCAACACGGTTGCGAATGGTACAACTCAGTTTTATTGCTAACATGTATTTACAGTGGTAAACTGGTTACTGAGGTTCGATCATAACCCTAGAATCTGTGGACCTATTCCTAATACTATCTTGTAGTGGCACTCAGCACATGGTGGATGTCTGAGTGGCTTGCTATGAGCTCTGTGCCCTGAGCTGCCTCCTGCTGGAATGCCCAGGAAGTGTCGTGTTCCCTGTTTTGTACTGTGTATGCTCTTGCCTGTGATTGGCTGTGGTGTTGTGTGTGTTTTGATTGGTCCGTTGATCTGTCCATCAGTATGTATGTGCCATGATGTTTACCTGAATATCATGACACCCACCTCATGAAGTACATGTGGGTTATAACAGTGGGGCAATTGGAGGCAGGAGGGTGGGGGGTATGTGATGAAACTCTCAGGAATATGTCCAACCAGGGTTGGCTGTCCTGTGTTGATGGCTCACTTCATCCATAGAAGGCCCATTGTTCAATTATATAAATATTTGAAAATATATATATTTTATTCAAATGCTGTCAAAAAACATCCTCCAACAAAACATAGTACATACAGTTTGTAAAATCTTTCTCCTTTTAATTCCCAACCCCCCTCCCTCCTCATCTCTCCCCCCTCCCCCACAACAAACAAATCCTCAAACATGGACAGAAACAGCTGTCACAATACTACAAACCCCTGCTCCGATCCCCAAGGACAAACTTAATTTTGTCCAACCTGAGGAACGCATATAAGATCCCCAACCACGCCACGACCTCTGGTGGTGTTACCCACATCCAATTTAAGAGAATCTGTCGCTGAGCAATCAGAGAGGCGCAAGCCACAACTTCGGCCCCCTTCCCCTCCTGCACCACCGACACCCCAAAAACTATCACCGTGGGGCCCGGTATAAGCTTCACCCCCAAATTCCCTGACATATACTTGAATACCGGGCGGGATTCTCCTGCCCCGCGCCGGGTCGGAGAATCGCCGGCGGGCTGCGCGAATCGCATCACGCCGCCCCGATGCCGCCATTGGTGCCGGCATGGTTGGTGCAGCGCCGGTCGCAGGCCGCTCTATGCGGACAGCCCACCGATTCTCCAACCCGGATGGGCCGAGCAGCCGTAAGAATAGAGCCGAGTCCCGCCGGTGCCTGCTCTGTTCTAACCTGCTCTGGGCCGGCGTGACCACGGCGTGTAAGGGTCGGGTGGCGGCCTTTGGGAGAGGAGGGGGGGTCCGACCCTGGGGGGGGGCTTCTGATGTGGCCTGGCCTGGTCGGCGGGCCAGCCTCTGTGGCTGGGGCCCTCCTTTCCTACGCGCCGGCCCCTGTAGTCCTGCGCCATGTTGCGTCGGGGCCGGTGCGTTGAAGGAGGCCACTGCGCATGCGCGCATTGGCACCGGTGCCACTGCGCATGTCCTCGTTGGCGCTGGCGCAACTGCACATGCGTGGATCCGGTGGCGCACAGTTTATGCCGGGACCTGCAGCTGGAGTGGCGCGAACCGCTCCACCGCCATGCTGGCCCCCTGGAGGGGCCAGAATTAGTCGTGTGAGCGGCCCGTTCACGCCGTCCTAAAATGCGACGGCGTTTACGACGGCGTGGACACTCTGCCGAGGGATTGGAGAATCCCGCCCACCATCTTTCAGAAGCTGTCTAATTTTGTACACCCCAAAAATATGTGGGAACAATTCGCCAGTCCCCTCCCACATCTCCCGCACACATCCACCAAAGAATTCACTCTTCCTGTCCCGAGTCATATGGGCCCTAAGCACTGTATATTGAACTGTATAAGGCTCATCCTTGTGCAGGAGGAAGTTGAGTTGACCCAGCGCCTTACTTAATTCCAAACTCCCCATCCCTTCTCCATCCCAACTGCTCCTTCCACTTCTGCTTGATCCCTTTCACTGAGGCCCCTCCCTTCTCTCTCAACCACCCACATAACACCAATCATTCCGTCCCCCCCACGCATCCGGGAGCAACAACTTCTCCAGCAGCATGTACTCCTGTGGAAAAGAGGGCAGTTCCTTCCCCGCAAAATCCCACACCTGCCAATACCAAAACTCACTCCCCCTTGGTAACTCAAACTTCTCCCACAACTCTTCCAAACTTGCAAACATCGCCTCCACAAACAGGTCTCTAACTTGCAGTATCCCTTCCTCCCACCACTTTCCATACATCCCATCCATCCCCCTGGCACAAACCTATGGTTCCCACAGAGTGGAGCCAACACCAACATGTGCCCTAGTTTAAAGTGCCTCCTCAGCTGGTTGCAGATTCTAATTGAGATTCTGCCACCAGGCCACTCATTTACTTTCCCGGGGCGAACAGCAACAAAGCCATCACTGGGGCCATCAGACTCATCCCCTTACACGAGTCCTTCTCCAGCCCGACCCAATCCGACGCCCCTCCTTGTTGCATCTTTTTCGGCATTTGCCGCCTGTTAGTACTGCGGTAAATTTGGGAGTACCAGCCACCCATTCTGTCTCCACCTTTGCAACAGGGCCCTACTAACCCTTGGCGCCCTGCGCTCCCAAACAAACTCCAATATCAGCCTGTCCACCCTACCGGAAAAAGGCCTTTGGGAGAAAGATTGGAAGGGATTGGAAGATACGCAAAATCTTGGCAATACATTCATTTTGACAAACTTCACCCTCCTTGCTAGAATCAAGTGCAGGGCATCCCACCTTTGAAAGTCCCTTCCAACCTCTTCTACCAAGCCCATCAGGTTCCACTTGTGCATAGTGGCCCAGTCGTGCACCACCTGAATTTGCAAATACCGGAATCTGACTCCCGCCACCTTAAACCGCAGAGCCCCTAAATTCGCCCTTCATGCCGAAGCATTTACCGGAAAAACCTCACTTTTACCAGCGTTCAACTTATACCCGGAAAAGGCCCCAAATTTCCCAACAGGTCCATTCCCATACTCTCCAGTGGGTTCACCACAAACACCAATACGTTGTCGTCATACAACAACACTCTGTGTTCCCTACCACCCCCCACAATCCCCAGTCACTCCATGGAGGCACGCAAAGCCATCACCAGGGGCTCAATCACCAGCACGAACAGCAATGGTGAAAGTGGAAACCCCGTCTCGCCCCCCTATGCAACCCAAAAATCTCGAATTCATCTCATTTGTCCTCACACTTACCATGAGGGACACATAAAATAGCCGCACCCATGTCACAAATTTCAGCACAAACCCAAACCTCCCAAGAATCTCAAACAGATATGGCCACCCTCCTCGGTCAAAGGCCTTCTCCACGTCCATTGACACGATCACCTCTGGCTCCAGCAGCTGCGAGGAGGTCATCACCACGTTAACAACCTCCTGATATTACTGGAGAGCTACCTCCCCTTCACGAACCCTGTCTGATCCTTGGAGACCACCTCCGGCACACACCTGCTCCATTATATATAACTGCCCATTGCTGCATCATTCCATGTGGAGCCAACTGCACTATGACACTGCTCACATGAACATTAACGATAACGTGAGGCTGCTCTTTCACATTGTACTGATGATCTGCTACACGCCATTGAAAAGAAATCCATTGCCACATCACGTTACACTGCACTGCAAATGACCTTTGTGTTATCCCACTACATCATCCATTTATTACATTTTAATTCCTGTTCAGTGACAAAAATGGAGATTGTACGCAGTAAGAATGAATTAGTTTTTGGTACATTAAGAGTTAGACAATGACGTTGTCACGGGACAAAACAAAGGGTAACCCTACTAACTGAAAAAGGAAAATCTCCAGACAAGTGTTTGCCAATAACCTGAGTCTCTGAATAGGTTACTCATGCAAAACCTAAAGGAGGAAGTTAAAAAACACTTGAAATTTATCGTCCGATCTTTTCACTGGACAAGGAAGTAGTTGCAGAGAAGAAAACATTACAAGTATTCCGTGTGTACCAGCAAAGTCACAATCAGAAGATTTATGTGGAGGATTTACCATCTAAACCAAGGATGCATTAACCTAGTACCAGAATCTGGGACTGTGTGACTCATACAAGGTCAACCCTTACAGACCTCTCCACCACACTGTGCGTGCTTAGATTTATATTTTAATTTAATTTATTAAAAAACTCTGCCATGTCCCCAGAGCTGCTGGGCTGGTTTCAAGCACAGGCACAAATGGCAGTGAGCCTGCTGAGGTCTATAAGTGAATAGAGACGGTTCCTGCACCATGTCGGGAGTCCTTCTGATTACCAAGACCAGAGAGAGACAGAGTGAGCAAGTGACAATTGGGCAGCCAGTGAGAGAAGTGACACAGGATAGGGAGAAAGAGAGAGAGAGATGGGAAGAGGGAGCAAGGGAGAAGCGTGGCATGTGTGTGTGTGTGTAAGAGAGAGAGATCAAAAGGGCAAATGAGTGAGATCATAGGAAGGAAACAAGGTGAGCTTGAGGGCAGAAAGCCAGGTCCAAGTTTCCTTTACATTCTCGGTTTTGCAACTCCAATGGTTGAGAATGATGCTTTAAAATAAGGTGTTACCAAAGGGCATTGTCTAGACCTATCCCTTACCAACAAAGTCAGCTGTGACAAGATTTCTGCTGTTTTTTACAACAATCTAATAATATTATTTTCTAGCACTGCTTCAGAAACAATTACATACTTTGTTCAGAAATACTGACACATTGTGCAATTACTTCCTCATGTAGTTTATGCACCTTCAAACTTACAGCGCTTCCTAGA
Organism: Scyliorhinus torazame; assembly: GCF_047496885.1. Taxonomy (NCBI): domain Eukaryota; kingdom Metazoa; phylum Chordata; class Chondrichthyes; order Carcharhiniformes; family Scyliorhinidae; genus Scyliorhinus; species Scyliorhinus torazame. The sequence goes on from NC_092716.1 coordinate 162,900,759, forward strand.
ATTGATCAGTGAACAATTGCACAGATGTGTGCAGGGACTATTGGGCTCCTGACTGAGTTTCATAGAACCAAATCGCCGTTCTCATCTGCATGCTGTTTTTTTTACAAGCTTTCTTGATACTCTGTGCCCTGTGGTCTTTGCTGGGACTTTCCTCATTGTACACTTCCTCTGTGATCTTTCTGGGTAGCACAGAGTCACACTGTCTGTCTTTTTTCAAAAAGGGCAACATGGTGGTGGTGGTGGGCGGGGCCGGGGGGGGGGGGGGGGGGGGGCTTCAATTTTACTTTCACAGTTGTTATTCTTTATTTTTAATACAATTGGTAAAAGGGGGTAGGTGAGGAGAATTTTTTCAATGCACTTGGATGCACTTCCTTAAATAGGACTGATTCAATTGTGACTTTCAAAAGGGATAAAAGCAAATTACTGCAGATGCGAGAACAAAGAACAAAGAAAAGGACAGCACAAGAACAGGCCCTTCGGCCCTCCAAGCCCGTGCCGACCATGCTGCCCGTCTAAACTAAAATCTTCTACACTTCCTGGGTCCGTATCCCTCTATTCCCATCCTATTCATGTGTTTATCAAGATGCCCCTTAAATGTCACTATCGTCCCTGCTTCCACCACCTCCTCCAGCAGCGAGTTCCAGGCACCCACTACCCTCTGTGTAAAAAACTTGCCTCGTACATCTCCGCTAAACCTTGCCCCTCGCACCTTAAACCTATGCCTCCTAGTAATTGACCCCACTACCCTGGGGAAAAGCCTCTGACTATCCACTCTGTCTATGCCCCTCATAATTTTGTAGACCTATATCAGGTCGCCCCTCAACCTCCGTCGTTCCAGTGAGAACAAACCGAGTTTATTCAACCGCTCCTCATAGCTAATACCCTCCATACCAGGCAACATCCTGGTAAATCTCTTCTGCACCCTCTCTAAAGCCTCCACATCCTTCTGGTAATGTGGCGACCAGAATGGAACACTCTACTCCAAGTGTGGCCTAACTAAGGTTCTATACAGCTGCAACATGACTTGCCAATTTTTATACTCAGTGCCCCGGCCAATGAAGGCAAGCATGCCATATGCCTTCTTGACTACCTTCTCCACCTGTGTTGCCCCTTTCAGTGACCTGTGGACCTGTACACCTAGATCTCTCTGAGTTTCAATACTCTTGAGGGTTCTGCCATTCACTGTATATTCCCTACCTGCATTAGACCTTCCAAAATGCATTACCTCACATTTGTCCGGATTAAACTCCATCTGCCATCTCTCCGCCCAAGTCTCCAAACAATCTAAATCCTGCTGTATCCTCTGACAGTCCTCATCGCTATCCGTAATTCTACCAACCTTTGTGTCGTCTGCAAACTTACTAATCTTAAACAGAGAATCAGAACAGACAAAAACTGAAAATACTGGACAATCTTAGCAGGTCTGACAGCATCTGTGTACAGAAAAGGGAGCTAACATTTTGAGTCTGGATGACTCTTTGTCAAAGCTCTTTTCAAAAGGGAATTGGACAAATACTTGAAAATGGATACAAAATGCAGGCTCACGGGGAATAGAGCAAGAAAGTGGGACTATTTGGATAGCTCTTTCAAAGCGTTACCATGGGCACAATGGGCTGAATGGCCTTCCTCTGTACCTATGATTTCCTCTACTTCAAAGTTTTCTTATTTCACGCTATGCTTGAAAATCAGGGAGACTGTGCGGGAGGACATTTTCCAGACACCGTCTGGAAGCTGACGGGATCAAGTGCAATGCTGGAGTCACACCCCACACAAAGTTAGGGGAGAGTAATAGTGAATGAGGCTCGGTTAAATTTACACCCCTCTCCCCCAACTCCAATCCCTGCTTCTTTCACCTCTTGCAGCATTGCTCTACAGCTTGACACACCTCACTATCACCATAGAAAGGTAACAAAGCAGAAAGAGGCCATTCAGCCCATCATATATGGGTGGCACTGTTGCTTCACAGCACCAGGGTCCCAGGTTCGATTCCCGGCTTGGGTCACTGTCTGTGCGGAGTCGGCATGTTCTCCCCGTGTCTGCGTGAGTTTCCTCCGGCTGCTCCGGTTTCCTCCAACAAGACCCGAAAGACATGCTGTTAGGTTATTTGGACATTCTGAATTCTCCCTCAGCGTACCCGAACAGGCGCTGGAGTGTGGTGACTAGGGGATTTTCACAGTAACTTCATTACAAATATAAGCCTACTTGTGACAATAATAAAGATTTTTATCAGGTCTGCACCAGCCAAACGCTAGCAGTTCTTACCTCAATGTCTCACCCTGTGAATTAGCACCGTTCCCCCAGTCAGGACCGTGAAATGCATACATATACGGCACATACCTACACAAATACACTCCAAAGTAGGGGGAAATTAGTTCATGAATACAGTGAAGACATCTGTGGGGAGGTTCCACTGACTGTGGAGACCACAAAGCTTTGACATTCTGAGAAATGGCAAGAAGGACAACATTGTGATTTTCTTTGAACTGAGATTCGGCAGAGCTGGAAGTCCCCAAGTCCTTATTTAAAATCCCTAGTCTTTGAAGATCACATCTGATTAACGATAAAGTGGCAGCACATCATAGTGTCACAATCACAGTATCCTGACAGAAATGTACTGAAGTCTAAAGGTTTTTGAACTGCAAAAATAAATGACTGATGCCTGTGTCGATTATAGGCTAGTTATCTCACTACACAGTTCACAAGATCTCAAAATACTCTCCTCGAACTGTTAACCCACACTGATGTATTGTTGCACAAAGATGGCTGCTCATCACCTCAGTCACCATACTTCACGAGTAAACCTAGATGGTCATGGCAAAATGTTAGACTTCACCAGCAGCGCTGCCAATGCTATGGGCTTTGTAATTGGGTGAGTATTACCTGTAATTTTCTTTGCATGGATTTCCAGTGAAAGGAAATATCATGAGGGCTATACCATTAATTATCTGATATGCTGTCAGCTGTGTTCGACAAGGTTTTGATAGTGCTCTGTGCTTCTGGAAAATTCCATTCACGGTGTCAGCTACAGGGCTGATAATCTGGAACAGGAACCCTGGCTGTTGTTTTTATTTGTTTCCTTCTCTCCACCTCAGAGGGCGGAGGTTATAACATTGTCCCAAAATCCTGCCTGAAAGTCAGCTAACTGGTCAAAGGTTAAAGGTTAAATCCAATCCTTGTCTCGTCTGTCTGGCTCAGTTTGGACCCAGGTGGTGCATTTCCTGATCAGCTGTATCCCAGTCAGGATTATAGCCTTGTAACAACTCTTACATATCCGTTATTCATCACTGTATACTTCCTGAACTCTCGTGGCATTGCTCAGCTGTGAGTCAGAGAACATTAGATGATTGACATGTGCAGAGCCATGTTGCACCAAGCTGGAGGCGGAGGAAAAAGCCCTGAGCACCAACGAATATCGTACTGGCTAATGTCCAGTATGCTACAAAGTGGTGTAAATAATTCACTTTCCCATGTAAAATTAACTTGTGAAGACATTATAACAACCAACCATAGGTTTCAAGTTTCATAGTTTATCATTACAGATTTCACAACACTTAAGTCTTTAAGGCATGTTTTTGTAATTAAAGTGAGATGATCAAATTCCTTATCCAGGTGATGCACATAACTATCTGAGAGTGTGGAGCCACCATTCATGCTCCTCTGATCTGGCCATGAGCGAGGGCAAGAGCATAACAGTGACTTTCCGTTGTTTATCTCACTTCTGCTGAGAAGCCACCTGCTAGCTCCTCAGAGCCTAGTATTAAGGCCGAGATTAGGAGCTCAGTGGAGGAATTGAACGTGCAGCCTCCATTGTCACAAAAATGCTCCACCACCTTGCTAAATTCTCCACTGAAGCAAAGTCGATGTGTGTACGCGTCAGATAAATGAGAAATGCGCAGGCCCATAAAATAACTATTTCTGTTCAGTATCAAGATATTAAGAATGCAAACCAGCCAGATGTGTACCTCATGAAGTGCAAATGGTAAAGCAGTCTTACCTTCTCTTCTACTCTATTAAGTCTCGCTCCAATTGTGTTCTTGCCCCTGTCCTGGCTCTTTTCTGAAATATACCATGAGAAGGAGAAGGAGCTCATTACTTGTTGCTGTATATTTTAAACGATTTAACAGAAAATGGCTACGAAACATTTGGATAAATATTTTTACAACTGATAAGAATTAATTGCATCATAAGCCTTCTGTAACTGCAAAGCTCACTAAAGTTTCAATTTCACGTTTCAGAATTATTTTTTCCCCACCAAATGGCTCCCTGCAAACCAGATTAGCTTTCAGGCTGGAATGGGCTGTTACATCTTTAGACTTTAAGACTGACTTGTAATTTTAACCCTTTCAAGAAGAATGAAGCAGGTAGGGTGCGAAAGAATCTTCTCGCCTGTGAGAAATGAATTAAATCTGCATTTTGTTTGTGCCAAGGCAAATAAGGCCAGTTTTATTATAAATGCTGTCCAAACTTGTACAAAGCAAAGCTTAGAAGGAGTAAAAACATGTTTGAGTGGCATCACTGAATGCTTTACGCAGCAACTTATTCTATGGCCCAATTAGTGGTAAAGGCATCAGTGCTGGGGAATGATAGATTTTCCATTTTTCGACATATGCAGCCTCAAGAAAAGGACTGAAGGGTCAAATGCAGTATGAGCTGGATGTAGAGAGAAGCTTCCACTACACTTGCTGCAACATAGAAAAATCTACTGCCAACCGTTTTTTGTAGAATATTTTCAAAGCAGTTTTCCTGTAGACACTCTGAATGAAGCTGATAGTTTCTTTCCAATGAATGCTGGATTCTGCCTTGATCAGTCCTACAGACTCAAACCTAAACTGTTCATAGTTTGGGCAGGCACTATGCTGCCCAAGGTCACCTCACATGTCTTTCCCCAGTTAATCCTTTTAGATTCCACTCCCAAATTCAAACTGAAGATAGGAGGTTTCTTCATTCCTCGCTTTTTTGTATCCATTTTTATCCCTCCTCTCTTGTAGGTATTCACGTCCAGCTGAGGTATAATTTCACAAATGTCGTGCACCCTCCAAGACATCATCCCAGCAAGTAATCATCATACATAGCCAAGTATTGATAGGCTTTTCTACTGTGCAGCATTACAGTCAAGCCTGGCCACGGCCTCCTCCACTAACCACACATTTCCTAGCACTCGCTGGGTCAGTAACAGAAGGATTGCTGCCTGCTTTTTCTCCCTCGATTCTTGAACAAATTGCAGAACTCTAACTCACCCTCCATTCAACGTTCCTCATCTACACCCCATAGCCACCGTTTTAACACTATCTGAAGACTTGCTTTGTCTGACGTTTCGAACCAAAACAAAAGGTCACTGTCAATCGCTTCCTCATCTCTGCCTGCTTCAAACTCTTCAACAATCAGCCTGCGTTTACTGGAAGAAAGTATATTCCACCTCACTCTCCAGCTGGATCCGGACTGGAGAGGCATTAATACCCACTTCCCACACAGCAGACTCAATACAAATCTTTCCAGTTAATCTCAGAAGGTCCTATCTGGTCTTTTCACTAATTGCAACCCATTCAAAATGCTGTTGTCTACATTCCATTCTGCAATAAGTTATGCTTCCTTACCACTCTGGATGCTTGATTCTCTACAACCTCAATGTCTTGGCCCTAAACTCTGGTACAATTTCCTTAACCCCTCCATCACGAGCTTTCTCTCTTTGTTTATCAGGAGTCTCCTTTAAACCTATCTCGTAGATCCTGCCTTCAGCCCTTGTTGCTAACCCTGCTCTCAACATTGAATTGTGTATTGTTATTTTCTCTCACACTGTGAGGCACTTTAAGATGTTGTATTATAGGGGCAGCACGGTGGCATAGTGGTTAGCACTGCTGCCTCATGGCGCCGAGGTCCCAGGTTCGATCCCAGCTCTGGGTCACTGTCCGTGTGGTGTTTGCACATTCTCCCGTGTTTGCATGGGTTTCACTCCTGCAACCCAAGATGTGCAGGGTAGGTGGATTGGCCATGCTAAATTGCCGCTTAATTGGAAAAAATGAATTGGGCACTCAAAATTTTTAAAAACAAAACAAAACAAAAAAACAAGATGTTGTATGATTGCTGAAAAAAATGAGACATGAGGACTTCCGGTGGTGGCCATGTTGTGAGTGGTCACACAAGTGCTTGAAGGCACAGAAAAGAGCTCTTTTTACCCGATACTGGGTGAAACTTTGATGAAAAGGCGTAGGTGAATTTTGGAGGAGTAGTTTCCCCTGGCAGTGGTATGTCTGCTGGTTACCAGACCCAGCAGAAAACAGTGAGAGATTTGGCTGAAAAATTGGAACATGCTTGTGTTGCAGCAGCCACTGTAAACATACAGGAAGGGGAGGGCTGATGCAAGCTGGAAGGCCCCAAAGGAACAGCCGATGGTTTTTATTAAGGCGGAATTCCATCAGCAGAGGAAAGAAATGTGGGAGGATCGTGCAAAGACCACCGAATTGTGGTGGCACCCCTGAAGAGTTCTTTGGAGCGGATGGAGAAGTGCTTGGAGGTGTAGGGGTCACAGATTCGGGTGGTCGAAGGAGTGATCTTGGACCACAGCGATCGTACGGTGACTTGGGAGGCGGAGGTGGGGCATTTTGTAAAATGATGAAGGCAAAGGTGGAAGAGCAGGAGAATACCTCGAGAAGGCAGAACCTGCAAATAGTGGGCCTGCCTGAAGGGGCGGAAGGTGTGAGGTACGCCTCGAAGATGCTGGCGGGGCTGGTGGCAGAAGGGGTGCTAGATAAGGCGCCTGAAGTGGACCGAGCACATAGGTCCCTGAGGCCGAAGCCTAGAGCTGGGCAGCCACCACAGGCAGTGATTGTGAGACTCCACAAATTGGTGGAGAAAGAGAAGGTTCTGCAATGGACCAGGGAGAAGTGTTCCTGCGACTGGGAGGGGAATAACGTCCAAATTTATCAGGATATCGGAGCCGAGTTGGCGAAGTGACAGGCAAGCTTCAACAAGGCCAAGGCGGTGCTGTACCGGCGGCAGATCAGGTTTGGGATGCTCTACCCGGTGAAATTATGGGTGACGTTCGGAGGCCGGGAGTATTATTTCGAGACCCCAGAAGCAGCTGAAAACTTCATTTAGGAACATAAACCGGGGGGAGAACTGAGCGGACAATGCTTGGGAACCGGGGTGCTGGCACTTTGTAATGGTTGGGGGTATGTTTGAAGTGGGGTTAGGGATTGGGGGATGTTCGTCTTTTTGGGGGGCTGGTTTGCTGTTTACTGTTGGGAATGTAAGGGGTGAAAACCTTATGTGGGGATGGATGTTCCTGTCCCCACGTCCTGTTTTCTGTTACTGTTTGTGTTTAACATTTGTTTGTTTGCTTTTGGAGAGGGCTGCCTGGAGTTCAGGAGAAGTCTTTGTTTTTGTGGGAGAGGGCAAGGTCAACAGGGAGCCTTCCTCCTTGGGTTGAGGAGTTGGGGGGGAAGGGGAGGTCATTGGGAAGTGCTTTTGGGCAGGGGCTGCCGCGCTAGCAGGTGATACTGGTGAACGGATGTGAGGTGATGGTGGAGATGGACAAGAGGGGTGCCGGGGGCAGGGGGGAAGGGGAAGGGGGGTGGGGGGGAAGTGGGGGGGAGGATGTTGCAACGTGGCAGGTGGTGAGAGATGACATGGTCAGGGGCAGAGAAAGGGGCCATCTGGGATGGGCTAGGTGTAGGGTGGAATTAAGGAGGTGGGGGTTAAGTGGGGAAGATGGCGACGGTAGAGGGGATTGGAGCCATACGCCTCCGGTAAGGCTGGTAACCTGGAACGTCCGGGGACTGAATGGGCCGGTTAAAAGGACACGGGTGTTTGCGCATCTCAGGAGCTTGAAAGCGGGGATGGTCTTTCCGCAGGAGACACACCTCCGTGTGAAGGACCAGGTTAGGTTAAGGAAGGAGTGGGTCGGGCAAGCTTTTCACTCGGGGTTTGTTTCAAAATCGAGGGGAGTGGCGATTTTAATGAGCAAAGAAAATGGGATTTGTGAGTGCGAAGGAGGTGAGGGAGCCGGGTGGGAGATATGTGATTATGAGTCGGGTATTGGAAGGGGCACCGGTGGTGTTGGTAAATGTGTATGCCCCAAATTGGGATGATGTGGGTTTTATGAGGGGGTTACTGGCAGCGATCTCGGATTTGGCCACGCAGCAGTTGATCATGGGAGGAGATTTTAACTGTGTCCTGGAGCCGCGGGGGGATAGGTCGAGCCCCAGGTCGATGGGTAGGGTACGAATGGCAAGGGAACTGGGGGGGGGGCGGTTTATGGAGAGGATGGGTATGGTGGACCCACGGCGTTTTCAGAATCCAGGAGGGAGTATTCCTTCTTTTCACACGTCTGTAAGGTATATTCGAGGATTGATTACTTTGTAGTGAGTCAGGAGATTTTGGTTGGGGTGGAGGGGGCAGAGTATGCGGGGATAGTTATCTCGGAACATGCGCCCCACTGGCTGGAGATTCGGTTTTGATTGGGACGAGAGCGGAGGCCAGGGTGGAGGTTTGACTCAGGATTGTTGCCGGATGAAGGTTTTTGGGACAAGGTGCGGGCGGAGATTAAGGAGTATGTTGAGTTGAATCAGAATGGGGAGGTGTTGGCGGCCATTTTTTGGGAAGCACAGGAGGTAGTGGTCCGGTGGGAAATTATTTTGTTTAAGGCTCGTGTGGATAGGGAAAGGAGGGAGGAACATGACCGTCTCGTGAGCAAGATAGTGAAGGTGGACAGGGAATATTCGAGGGTGCCCACCATGGAGGGATTGGCGAGGAGGAAAAGGTTGTAGGTGCAGTTTGACAGGCTGACAATGGGGAGGGTGGTAGGGCAACTGCGTAGAGAAAGAGGGGTGCAATACGAGTATGGGGAGAAGGCGAGTCACATGCTGGCACACTAGCTGTGGAGGCAGGCTGCGTCCAGGGAAATATTGAAGATACGGACTGGGGCTGGGGATGTGGTGGTCAGAGCCAGGGAAGATAATGGAGGCATTTAGGGAGTACTATCAGGGACATTATGAGGCAAACCCGGGGGGAGAGGAGGGGGACATGGGGCGGTTTCTGGATGAACTGGAATTTCCCAAGGTAGAGGAAGCAAAGAAGCAGGCATTGGAGGAGCCCCTGGGGTTGAGGGAGGTGCTGGATAGTACCAGGGGTATGAGTCGGGGAAGGCCCCTGGGCCGGATGGGTACATGCCGGAAATTTATAAGGAATTCGCGACGGACCTGGCAGCACATCTGTTGGGGGCGTTTCATGAAACACTGGAAAAGGGGGAGTTGCCGGAGACGATGACACAGGCAGTAATCACACTAATCCCCAAAAAAGGGAAGGATCCGGTGGAATGTGGGTCGTATAGGCCCCTATCACTGTTGAACATGGATGTGAAAATATTGGCTAAGTTGTTGGCGGGGAGGATGGAGGATTGTGTCCTGGCAGTGGTTGCAGAAGATCAAACAGGCTTCGTGAAGGACAGGCAGCTCGTGAGTAATTTTAGACAGCTGTTGAATGTGGTGATACAGGAGGTGGAGGGAAGTGGCCTGATCAAGGTAAGGGATGTGTATTTGGATGAAGGGTTTGCCAGTCTGGAGGAGCTAAGGGAGAGGGTAGAGCTGCCGAGGGGGAGTGAGTTCAGGTATCTGCAGGTTAGGGACTTTGCGCAAAAGGTCTGGAGGGGGTTCCCTAGGTTGCCGGATACACCCTGCTGGAGTGACTCGGTTTGTTCTCACTGGAACGAAGGAGGTTGAGGGGAGACCTGATAGAGGTATACAAAATTATGAGGGGCATAGACAGAGTGGATAGTCAGAGGCTTTTCCCCAGGGTAGAGGGGTCAATTACTAGGGGGCATAGGTTTAAGGTGAGAGGGGCAAGGTTTAGAGTAGATGTACGAGGCAAGTTTTTTATGCAGAGGGTAGTGGGTGCCTTTAACTCGCTACCGGAGGAGGTAGTGGAAGCAGGGACGATAGGGACATTTAAGGGGCATCTTGACAAATATATGAATAGGATGGGAATAGAAGGATACGGACCCAGGAAGTGTAGAAGATTGTAGTTTAGTCGGGCAGCATGGTCGGCACGGGCTTGGAGGGCCAAAGGGCCTGTTCCTGTGCTGTACATTTCTTTGTTCTTTGTTTGTTCTTTGACTGCTGCTTCCGGATGTGGAAGGGGAGGGAAGAATTGGGGACATATACAAGTGGCTGGGGGAGCAGGGAGGCGAGCCGGTGGTGAACATCAAGGAGAAATGGGGCTGGTTTAGTACAGCGGGCTTAACACCTAGCTTGTAATGCAGAACAATGCAGGTTCAAATCTTGTACCAGCCTCCCCGAACAGGCGGCGGCGGAATGTGGCGACTAGGAGCTTTTCACAGTAACTTCATTGAAAGCAACTTGTGACAATAAGCGATTATTATTATTATTATTATAAATGGGAAGCGGAGTTGGGAGGGGAGATTAATTGGAGAGTATGGAGTGAGGCTCTGCGTAGGGTAAATGGGACCTCCTCTTGTGCAAGGATGAGCCTGATACAGTTTAAGATGGTGCACAGGGTACAGATGACTTGGCCGAGAATGAGTGGGTTCTTTCAGGAGGTAGCAGATGATTGTGAGATGTGTGGGCGGGGCCAATGAATCACATGCACATGTTTTGGGGATGCGAAAAATTGGGAAGATTCTGGGCGGGTGTGTTCGCGGTCTCAGCCAGGATAGTGGAGGATGAGGTGGGCCCGGACCCTTTGGTGGCGATATTTGGGTTTTCAGAGAAGCCAAACCTCATGGAGAGGAGGAAGGCCGATGTAATGGCCTTCACCTTTCTGATTGCACAGTGGTGAATTTTGCTGGAGTTGCGGTCGGCATCGCCACCAGGGGTAGTGGTTTGGTTGGGTGACCTGTACGACTTCCTGTGGTTAGAGAAGATAAAGTATGAGTTAAGGGGCTCTTCAGGGAGATTTGAGGAAAGGTGGGGGTGGGGAGGGTGAAAAAGGGGAAAAATCTTTGCAGACTGTATAGTTGAATGTTGGGAAGTATGTTTCCCAGGGTGTTTATTTGCTGTAACCTGTTTTGATACATGTTTGTAAGAAAATACATTAAAAAAGAAAAGAAAAATAGAGACATGCTATTAAAGCTTTTCATCTTGCACTCATCAGGGCAGGTCATAAAAAACTACCAACCAAGGGGACAATGATTTATACTGCATGAGAAAAGAGTACTGATTGGTTCGCAAGGTACTGAAGGAGCCCTCTGGTGGAGGAGTTGCCGTTGAAAATGCAGCATGGAACAGTTAACCGCCCAGCTTTGTTCAAATTCAAACTGGGCAGATCAACAGATTTACCAAGGCATTAGCAGCCAATCAGCACTCTCTTCTCATGCAGTGTAAGTTGTTATTCCCCTTCAATGCTGTTAATTTCTTACGAGCTGTCGTGATCGAGCGGCGTGGTGGCACCGTGGTTAGTACTCTGCCTCACAGCGCCAGGGACCCAGGTTCAATTCCGGCCTTGGGTGACTGTGTGGATTTTGCACTTTCTCCCCGCGTCTGCCTGGGTTTCCTCTTGTGTGTTCCCGTTTCCTCCCACAGTCCAAAGATCTGCAAGGTTAGGTGAATTGGCCATGCTAAATTGCCCCTTCGTGTCCAAAAGGTTAGGTAGAATTACTGGGTTACGGGGATAGTGTGGAGGCGTAGGCTTAAGGAGGATGCTCTTTCCAAGGGTTGGTGCAGACTCAAGGGGCTGAATGGCCTCCTTCTGTACTGTAGGTATTCTGTGCATAGAAGATGGAAAGCTTTGATAGCATGTCTCTTCTTTCAGCAATTCTCTCAAGATCCGTGCTCCCAAATTACTGAATGTTGTATTATGTTAAAGCTGGGTTAGGGCAGGGTGTATGATTAGCTAAATGGCTGGAGTGTGGTTCAGATAGTCACCAACAGTATGGGTTCAATTCTTGTTCCGCCGCCGCCTTATGCAGACTTAGAGCCTATACTTCACCATGCTGAGAGTTAAAGACAATGGCAAAATGTAAAAACATGAAGCATCAGCAGACAAAGAACCGGGGATCTACCTTGGCAGGGCACACATGAAGGATGATTATGTTAAAGGCATTATTCAAGTGAAAATTATTGTAACTGCTGTGCTATGCCCTGGCTATGATCCACTAACCCAACAGACTGGAATTGAACTTGGGTTCTTTCTAACTTAATGGGTCACTTACATATGCTGTAGTCACTGGGTGTGGAGTGAGACTTTAAAAATATCTTGCCTTCCCACACTGAAGACCACTCTGACCTCTTTTGTAAGATTATATGAAATGGTTGATATAATTACCTGAGACTGATAGGAACAACGTTGGTTTTCCTAAGGACTGGTCTAGTCTAGGAAATAAGATAAAAATCAAATGAATAATGAATTCAGCAAACAACTGATTTGATACTCTACAGAAAGGCATAGTCAAACACTTGTTATTTTAAAGTTCACTGTTCCCCCACCCTCCTTTTCAAATCTGCTGGTAAGGGAGCATATAATCCAGCCCTTAGTACCCAGAAAAACATGGGGGGCGGGATTCTCTGATCCTGAGGCGAAGTGTTGACGCTGTCGTAAACGCCGTCACGTTTCCTGACGGCATCAACATGGCCTCAGGATCAGCAATTCTGGCCCCTACAGGGGGCCAGCATGGCCTTGGAGCGACCCACACCGCTCCAGCTGCCGATCCCAGCGTCAGATGGGCGCGTGGGTCCGCGCATGCGTGGTGAGACCAGCGCGATTTCCGCGCATGTGCGGTGTCTCCCTTCTCCGAGTTGGCCCCTACGCAACATGGCTTAGGGCTACAGAGGCCGATGCGGAACAAAGGAGGCCACCAGCCCGAGAGGCCGGCCCACCGATCAGTGGGCCCCGATCGTGGGCCAGGCCACAGCAGAGGCCCCCCCCCAGGGGTCAGATCCCCCCCCCCCCCCCCACACAGACCGCCCACGCCGAGGTCCCGCCGGGTAAGACTAGGTTAGAACGGTACCGGCGGGTCTCGGGTTTTTTGGTACAGCCGCTCGGCCCATCGTGGGCGGAGAATCGCCAGGGGGGCCCCGTAGAACGGCCCCCGCCCGGTGCTGCGCCGACCGGGCTGGCGCCAATGGTGCCGATTATCTGCTCTGCGGAGAATCGTGTCAGGCCGGCGTGGCGCAATTCGCACCGATTCTCCGGCCCGGCCCCGGGGTGAGAGAATCCCGCCCCTTATATTTAAGACCTTCATTGAAGGCCTCAAATGGTTGTCATTACTGCAAGCATTCAACAGGCAATTAGTTTGTCAAGACACCCTGGGCTAGTGCATGGTGAATTCCAGCCCCAATTGACCCGGAGTCACAACACAGGTGAAATTAGATGTTATTTAAAACAATCGGCGCTATGTCCGCTGACCGGCGCCAAAAACGGCGCGAATTAGTCCGGCATCGCGCCGCCCCAAAAGTGCGGAATCCTCCGCATCTTGAGCGGCCGAGCCCTAACCTTGAGGGGCTAGGCCCGCGCCGGACTGATTTCCGCCCCGCCGGCTGGCGGGAAAGGCCTTTGGTGCTCCGCCAGCTGGCGCGGAAATGACTTTGCCAGGCGGCGCATGCGCGGGAGCGTCAGCGGCCGCTCACGGCATCCCCGCGCATGCGCATTGGAGGGGGTCTCTTCCGCCTCCGCCATGGTGGAGACAGTGGCGAAGGCGGAAGGAAAAGAGTGCCCCCACGGCACAGGCCCGCCCGCGGATCGGTGGGCCCCGATCGTGGGCCAGGCCACCCCCCGGGGCCAGATCGCCCCGCGGCCCCCCCAGGACCCCGGAGCCGGCCCGCGCCGCCTTGTCCCGCCGGTAAGAGAGGTGGTTTAATCCACGCCAGCGGGACAGGCATTCCAGCAGCGGGACTTCGGCCCATCGCGGGCCGGAGAATCGCCGGGGGGGCCCGCCAACCGGCACAGCGCGATTCCCGCCCCCGCCGAATATCCGGTGCTGGAGAATTCGGCAACCGGCGGGGGCGGGATTCACGCCAGCCCCCGGCGATTCTCCGTCCCGGCGGGGGGTCGGAGAATCCCACCCCAGGTTCATAACTTTAAAACACAAGTAACCTTTATTATGTATAGTATTATAATTAAACGGACAGAAAATGTAACTGGCTATCTGCTATCCCTTTCCCAACCCCCCCTCCCTAAATCCCCCACTCTCTACACGCACACACAGACCAACAGAGGGGAAAAGGCGGTGGAAAGGGAAATAAAATATTAATAAAAATGAAAGGGTAATGATCTCTTATGCACTGGGATGACGTCCAATCAATATCCTTCTGAAGTTTAGGCTTTTGTTTTGGTACTTCTTCCTTCTAGGTTTGAGATGGCTTTCTCTGACAAGGTTGTCTACTTTCTCTGCAGACTCAGTATCATTTCAGGCTCACAGCAAAGGATGTTCAGGCATCCACTGCTTTCAGAAGAATAGAGCAGTTATTTCACTTCAGCAAGCGGGAGAGAGCGTTCCTTTCACTTCCAGGGTCTAAACACTTCTGCAAACTCTCTCAGAAAACATCACGCAGAAACCAGTCACCTACCATTGTCAGGCAGAACACTATCACTGTCCAACCCACCAGTTGCCAATTAACCAACTTAACAGAGTCCCTCCAAAGCTAGTTCCATTTAAAAAAAAAATGTTTTATTAGTTTTCTCAAAATATCAACAACAAAATGTAAAAGGAACCCAATAGGATTAAATACCAAACAAAACAAAATAACCCAGTGCCTGCCCCCCTCCCCCCATACATCAATAATAAATTAACATCCGCCAAAACACATAGCAAACATAGCAAATATATACACCCCCTCAGATCCCCCAGTATAGACAAACAAAAATAAAATAGAACCCACCACCCCCCTGCAACCCCAAATATTGCGAGCCCCCAGCCCAGTTTGACCCTGGATCCTACCACCCTCGACACCGTCCTAGCTACCCCCTTCCAAAATTCCTCCAGCATTGGGCATGCTCAGAACATATGCGTGTGGTTTGCTGGGCTCCCTGAGCACCTAACACACCTGTCCTTACCCCCCAAAACCAGCTCATCCTTGTCCCAGTCAAGTGTGCCCTGTGCAGCACCTTAAACTGTATGAGGCTGAGCCTCGCGCACGAAGAGGAAGAGTTCACCCTCCCTAGGGCATCTGCCCACGTCCCCTCCTCGATCTCCTCCCCCAACTCCTCCTCCCATTTACCTTTCAGCTCCACCACCGAGAGCTCCTCCTCCTCCTGCATTACCTGGTATGTTGCTGAGATCTTCCCCTCTCCAACCCACACCCCCGAGAACACCCTGCCCTGTATCGTGCGTGGCAGCAGCAGCGGGAATTCCACCACTTGCCGCCTGGCAAACGCCCTTACCTGTAGATATCTAAAGGTGTTTCCCGGGGGGAGCTCGTACTTCTCCTCCAGCTCACCCAGGCTCGCGAACTTCCTATCCACAAACAGGTTCCCCAACCTTCTTATCCCTACCTTGTGCCACCCTGATAACCCTCCCTCCATCTATTCTCCCTGGGACAAACCGGTGGTTCCCTCGTATTGGGGTCCACACCGAGGCCACCTCCCCCCTGTGCCGCCTCCATTGCCCCCAAATTTTGAGGGCAGCCGCCACCACCGGGCTCGTGGTATACCTCATTGGAGGGAGCAGCAGCGGCGCCGATGCCAGCGCCTCCAGATTCGTACCCTCACAAGACGCTGTCTCCAGCCTCTTCCATGCAGCCCCCTCCCCCTCCATCACTCACTTGCGCACCACCGCCGGATTGGCGGCCCAGTAGTACCCGCAGAGGTTGGGCAGCGCCAGCGCCCCCCCCCATCCCTACTCCGCTCCAGGAACATCCTTCTCACCCTCGGAGTCCCTCGCGACCACACAAACCCCGTTATGCTCCTGTTGACCCGCCTAAAGAAGGCCTTCGGGATAAACACGGGGAGGCTCTGGAACAGGAACAGGAACAAAAACCTTGGGAGCACCGTCATCTTGACTGACTGCACCCTACCAGCCAGGGACAGTGGCAACCCATCCCACCTGTGGCCCCTGCGTAAATATGCGTGGCCTCCAGCTCGCAGCCACTTTGCCAGCTGCTGTGGGAGGCCACACATCTGATACTAATAAAGCCTCAGTTTGGATTCAACTTCGTCTCCAGTCAAATTGATCGTGCCTCAATTTATTAGTATCAGATTCAGAAGATGGACCTCCGGATTAAACCAGATCGCCTGCAGCTGGATCCGCACGTAAGCAACGCCAGAAAGGACTTCCAGCACTGGCTAGCTTGTTTTGAAGCGTATATCAATGCGGTGCCAACCCCAAATATTGTACTCCAGACTCAGCTCCAAAGTCTTCCCGCTGATCCAGGATGCGCTCAATTACGCTGATGCCATGACTCGACTCAAAGAAAATTACGAACAGAAGACGAACACGCTCTTCGCCAGACACGCTCTCACAATGCGTTCTCAACGACCTGGTGAGTCAATCGAGGACTTCTCGAGGGCCCTGATCCCATTAGTTCGGGACTGTGATTGCCAGGACGTTACAGCTAAGGAGCACTCCGATCTCCTTATGCGGGACGCTTTTGTAGCTGGGATTGGTTCTGATGTTATCAGGCAGCGGCTCTTAGAAGGGGCCACGCGCGACCTCGCTGAGACTAAAACACTAGCGCTCTCCATGACGGTCGCCCTGCACAATGTCCAGTCCTACGCCCCCAATCGCGCGGCCCACTCCTCCTATGCTTCATGGGCCCCACAGGCAGCCGCCCCAACGGGGGCACTACCCACCCAATACGCTTACGCTATGCGCCAGCCAGTGATCTCCGGGGGGCCCCGATGCTATTTTAGCGGCCAGCATAAACACTCCCACCAACCCTGCCCGGCCCGCGCTGCCCTTTGTAAGGCCTGCGTGAAGAAGGGCCACTTTGCTGGGGTGTGACAGGCCCGCTCAGCGGCCACGGTAGCCCCCCCCCCCCCCCCCCGGTCACCGACAATGGGCGCCGCCATCCTCCCCCCCCTCCCCAGGCCATGTGCGACCAATGGGCGCCGCCATCTTCTTCACCGCACAACACGTGCGTTTCATGGGTCCCGCCATCTTGCTCCACCTCCGCAACGTGCGTTCCATGGGCGCCACCATTTTGTACTCCCCAGGATCTCCGGGCGCCGCCATCTTGTCCACCACGCGGCACATGGATACCAACGGCTTTCCAGGACCTCAACTCAACAGCCGCCTCACTACCTGACGATCAACCACGGCTCGCCTCCATGGCAATCGACCAGTCCTGACCACATAATCTGACCAACGCATCCACCAGCGTGAAAGTCAACGGTCATGTGATCTCCTACCTACTGGACTCCGGGAGCACCGAGAGCTTTGTACACCCAAATACGGTAAGGCGCTGCTCCCTTAAGGTACACCCTACCAATCAAAGTATCTCCCTGACCTCTGGATCCCATCGTGTAGCGATCTGGGGGTACTTCACGGTCACGCTCACAGTCCAAGGCATAGAGTTCCATGGCTTTTGCATCTACGTGCTATCTAACCTCTGCGCTGCACTTATCCTCGGCCTGGACATCCAGTGCAACCTCCAGAGCCTGACCCTTAAATTCGGCGGACTCTTACCACCCCTCACTTTGTGCGCCTCGCGACCCTAAAGGTCGATCCTCCGTCCCTCTTTGCCAATCTAACTCCAGATTGCAAACCCGTCGCCACCAGGAGCAGACGGTACAGCACCCAGGATAAGGCCTTCATCAGGTCCGAAGTCCAGCGGCTGCTTCGGGAGGGCGTCATCGAGGCCAGCAACAGCTCCTAAAGAGCTCAAGTGGTAGTGGTTAAGTCTGGGGAAAAAAAACGAATGGTCGACCGGTACGGCTTGTAGGCCACGTTTCCGTACCTAGACAATGTGACCATCTGCGGCCATGATCAGCAGGACCACGACGCCAACCTCGCTAAATTTCTCTGCACCGCCGCTCTCCTCAACCTCACGTATAACAAGAAGAAGTGTGTGTTCCGCACAAACCGCTTTGCCATCCTCGGCTACGTGGTCCAGAACGGAGTTCTGGGGCCCGATCCCGACCGCCTGCGCCCCCTCATGGAGCTCCCCCTCCCCCACTGCCCCAAGGCCCTCAAACGCTGCCTGGGGTTCTTCTCATATTACACGCAGTGGGTCCCAAACTATGCGGACAAGGCCCGACTGTCATAATATACACCAGTATATCATGGTGCAGATACACACACACTGATGGACACACAGCGGGACCAATCAACACACACAACACCGCAGCCAATCACCAGTTAGAGCACACGGACTATAAAGACAGGAGGCATCAGATTTCCCACTCATTCTAGCTACAGCCTCCTAGTAGGACAGAGCTCACAGCCTGCAGCACAGATCTTCACCATGTGCAGAGTACATAGACTGGTTAGGACAAGGCAGAGGTCTTTAGTTCAATCTAATATCGTGTTAACCCACAGTGAAAGTATGTTCAACAGTTTCTGATTTAATAAAATAGTGTTGCACTATTTTAAGTGTTGGTGGCCTGTATGTGTTCCACGGATCCAGAGCACCCAACACATCATGATGCCAGGAGTTGAGGGATATTAGCACTTCTTAGACCTACCTGCAAGTGATCTGCCTTCCACCAGCATACCGTCGTCCTGCAAAATGGACAGCGTCTGCCCGCCGCCGCCGCTCGGCATCACCAGTAACCTAGGGGCCAACTGGAAGATATTCAAACAACGCTTCCAGCTCTACCTTGAAGCCACAGACCGGGAGGATGCCTTGGACACCAGGAAAATCGCTCTCTTCCTATCCACGGCCGGGGACCACGCCATCCACATTTTTAATTCTCTCGCCTTTACGGATGATGAAGATAAAACAAAGTTCAAGACGGTCCTCCTCAAGTTTGACACTCACTGCAGCATAGAGGTGAATGAAAGTTTCGAGCGCTATGTATTCCAACAGCGTTTGCAGGGTAAGGATGAACCTTTCCAGTCCTTTCTCACCCACCTCCGCATCCTTGCGCAGTCCTGTAGCTATGGGCCCACCTCCGACTCCATGATACGCGACCAGATCGTTTTCGGTGTTCAGTCGGACCCCCTACGTCAGCAGCTCCTCAAGGTAAAGCAGCTCACCCTAGCGACCGCCATCAAGACCTGCGTGCTACACGAAAACGCCTTGAGTCGGTATTCCCACAGCCAAGTGGCTGAAACGGCACGGCAAGGTCCCCACGAGGCGGAACGGGTCCAAGCAATCGAGCAACTCCAGAGCCTCAGCCTGGATGAGGGCGGCCATTTTGCGTGCTTTTCATGGACTCCCGTGCTTGTGCGCACCAAACAAGGGGACAGCGACGCGACAAATGTAATGCGCAGGGGCGCACCACGTTGGCGCAGCGAACGTACTGACGCTCCGACGTTCAGAAACTGTGGCTCCGCCCATTTAAAGCGGCAATGCCCTGCCAAATCCTGACAATGCCTGAGATGTGGCAAACTTGGACACTATGCTGCCTTATGCAGAGCAGCTCAGCCTGCCAACTCACATCGCTTCAGCCAGCCTCGCAGGAATGTCCGGGCCATTTAACCCACGGTCACCGAGTCCGATGCGGACCAACTACCCAACATTGACACAGAGGACTCGAAGGCGCCTTTTCGAGTCGGTATCGTTACAAAAAACAGGGTGTCCCCGAAGCAAAGAATCCAGCCTCTATTGGTATACAGCATTGATCCAGACGATGAGTGGTGTGCCACCCTGACGGTCAACCAGAATTCGTCGCCACCTCAGAGAATTCATTTATGAACTTTGCGGACTTATGGAATTTCTGCGTTGTTTTGTTGCTTTGTTTGATCGTTTACCTGGTTTGTATATAGTTTTCATCTCGTTATTCTTGTTGCATACTGCTTCTCTGCACCAGGCACCTTCCCATGTAAATAGCTTAGTTCTCATGTACATAGTCATGTAAATATGTCTTCGCACCCCACACGTAGGTAGGATCATTTTCACCATACACTATTTATTGCCACACATATACATTCTTTTATAAAAGGGGGGATGTCATAATATACACCAGTATATCATGGTGCAGATACACACCCACTGATGGACACACAGCAGGACCAATCAACACACACAACACCGCAGCCAATCACCAGTTAGAGCACACGCACTATAAAGACAGGGTCATCAGAGTTCCCGCTCATTCCAGCTGCAGCCTCCTAGTAGGACAGAGCTCACAGCCTGCAGCACAGATCTTCACCATGTGTAGAGTACATAGACTGGTTAGGACAAGGCATAGGTCTTTAGTTCAATCTAATATCGTGTTAACCCACAGTGAAAGTATGTTCAACAGTTTCTGATTTAATTAAATAGTGTTGCACTATTTTAAGTGTTGGTGACCTGTCTGTGTTCCACGGATCCAGAGCACCCAACACATCACCGCCCACTCATACAGTCCACTCATTTCCCCCTGACGGCCGAGGCCCAACAGGCTTTCACCCGGATCAGAGCTGATATTGCCAAAGCTCGAATGCACGCTGTAGACAAAACACTTCCTTTCCAAGTAGAATGCGACGCATCGGACGTTGCCCTTGCCGCCACCCTCAACCAGGCAAGCAGGCCCATGGCATTCTTTTCCCACACCCCCCATGCCTCCAAAATTTGGCACTCATCCGTTGAAAAGGAGGCCCAGGCTATCGTTGAGGCTGTGCGACATTGGAGGCATTACCTGGCCGGCAGGAGATTCACTCTCCTCACTGACCAACGGTCGGTAGCCTTCATGTTCAACAACACACAGCGGGGCAAGATCAAAAGTGATAAAATCTTGTGGTGGAGAATCGAGCTCTCCACCTTTAATTACGAGATTAAGTATCGCCCTGGCAAACTCAACGAGCCCCCAGATGCCCTGTCCAGAGGTACAAGTGCCAGCGCACAAGTAGACCGACTCCGGACCCTGCACGACAGCCTTTGTCACCCAGGGGTCACTCGGTTGTACCATTTCATTAAGGCACAAAATTTGCCCTACTCCATCAAGGAAGTAAGGACAATCACCATGGACTGCCAAGTCTGTGTGGAGTGCAAGCCGCACTTCTACCGGCCGGACCGCGCGCACCTGGTGAAGGCCTCCCGCCCCTTTGACCGCCTCACCATGGATTTCAAAGACCCCTTCCCCTCGTCCGACCGACACACATATTTGCTCAGTGTGATCGATGAATACTCCCAGTTCCCGTTAACCATCCCATGCCCTGTCATGACGTCTGCCACCGTCATTAAAGCCCTTAATTCTATCTTCACTCTGTTCGGCTTTCCCGCCTACATCCACAGTGACAGGGGATCCTCATTCATGAGTGATGAACTACGTCAGTTCCTGCTCAGCAGGGGTATCGCCTCCAGCAGAACGACGAGCTACAACCCCCGGGGAAACGGACAGGTAGAAAGGGAGAATGGGGCGGTATGGAAGGCCGTCCAGCTGGCTCTGCGGTCCAGGAATCTCCCGGCCTACCGCTGGCAAGAGGTCCTGCCTGATGCACTACATTCCATTCGCTCATTACTCTGCACTGCTACTAACAGTACACCACATGAACGTCTTTTTGCCTTCCCCAGGAAGTCCATATCCGGCGTATCGCTCCCAACTTGGCTTACAGCTCCGGGAACCATGCTTCTCTGTAAACATGTGCGGCTCCACAAGGTGGATCCGTTGGTGGAAAGGGTGCACCTGCTCCATGCAAACCCACAGTACGCCTACGTGGCGTTCCCCGACGGCCGGCAGGATACCGTCTCCCTCAGGGACCTGGCACCAACAGGTTCCGCCCCCATACCACCCCCGTCGCCCCCAGCACCACCCTCCCCTCCCCCGCCGCCCCCATCACCCCGCCTAGGACCGTCAATCCTCCCCCTGCCCACCCCCGTTGATTAAGAGGATTTCGGCACGCTCCCGGAGTCAACTTCGACTACGACAGCGCCAACATCACCGTCACCACTTTGTCGATCTCAAAGAACCATCAAGGCACCGGACCGGCTGAACCTCTGACCGGCTCGCCGGATGCCAAGAGGTATTTTTTTTACTGCTCTGTAAATATTAAAAATTGCTAATTGTATATAGTTATCCACCACCCCCGCTGGACTCAATTTTAACAAGGGGTGAATGTGGTAAACTACTGTGTTCTGATATTAGGGGTTGGACGGTAGAACCTGCACTACAGGTTCACCTGTGGCCCCTGCATGCTAGCTCCGCCCAGAAGACGGGTTATAAATATGCGTGGCCTCCAGCTCGCAGCCATTTTGCCAGCTGCTGTGGAGGGCCACACATCTGATACTAAGACAGCCTCAGTTTGGATTCAACTTCGTCTCCAGTCAAATTGATCGTGCCTCACCTATGTTGAGCCAAAGCTAGTTCCTAAGATCCACTCAGAGGCGAAGAGTCTGGCTTCTCCCTTCCAAAATAAAAAAACAGGGAATAGAGTGTACTGGCAAGCAGGCTGTTTCAACCTCGAGTCTTCTGCTCCAAGGCACACCCCAATTTTGGGACCAGTGATCAAAATAAGAAAAATAAAATAAGGGAAATGGGAACAATGGAAATACACAAGAAGGACTCTTGCCAGTTTGATGGGGAGGTAGGGGGCAATTTGTGGGCGGAGCCAACTTGCCATGTATTTTTTTTCTCAAACCATTGCAAAAGAAACTCAATTTGGGCTGGACATAATCTGTGTTTGAACCTTTGCAATTATTTGCACTGATTTGGCTCAATTCAGGCAAATGGTGCTAGAAAAATGGTGCTAGTTCCAGGCGAAGATGCACAATACATAGATACAATGAAATTTGAATTTTCCCTTTTAAAATTTGGTTCATGCATTGCTTCACAAATTCTCATTTTACATAATCTCCTGAAAGTCTAATCCACGCCGGAAGAAGGCCGCGACATTACATTGAGTTTCTCAGACTTGGTTCGACATTCTCAGAGGTTTTGATTTCCAAAGTGGGTTCGGAGTACATGAGAAAGCAGACACCAGTTTGGCTCCTGATTCAAGGAGACAGGCATTGAAATTGGCCCAACTCCTTTACAGCACAGATCTTAGAATGAATATGATTTGTAATGTCTGCAGTATTCCTTACTGTGTCATAGCTCCACTACCTGGTAACAATGAACCACATGTTCTATTCTATGATTCTATGTGCAAAAATTAGAGATACGTTGGAATTTTTCAAGTTTCACACTCTATTCTATTATTATTGCGTAAACATTTTTCATGGTCATCATTAGCCTTCATTTGACCAACATCACGGATTCAGTCCTGCAGTGGGCTATCATCTTCCTCATCATCTTTTCTTGCCAGATATAGAGTGGAACCGGTCCAGCCTGGCAGCAGCTCACAACTTTCTCAGATGAGGAAACAAAGGGGCACATGGTGACAAACCATAAAAGTTTTATTTTTATGTATGCCTTGCTTACTCAGTCCTGCTATCCAGCGGCAAATTCTCTTCACATGCTTAAGTCCGAAAAGCATGCAAACCGTTTTTCGGGGAATAATGAATCCAAAGCCAGCAGGTTTAATGTGCTCATGAACACTTGCCAGGTTCTCAATATTGAGTTCAACAGCTTCAGAACATGAGGTGGGGTTCTCAGACCCCCCCCACCGGTGCAGAGAATCACTGGGAGGCGGGGGGGCGTGATGCCGGCTGCCGAATTCTCCGGTGCCGGCTTTTTGGCGGGGATCGCGCCGCACCGGTCGCGGGCTGTTGGCAGTGGCCCCCCCCCCCGGCGATTCCCCGGTCCCCGATGGGCCGAGCGGCCGCCCATTGACGGCCAATCCCGCCGGCGTGAATTACACAAGGTCTGTACCGGCAGGACCGGGCTCTGAAGGCGGTCCGCGGAGTCCTCGGGGGGGGGGGGGGGGGGGGAGGCGCTGGGGGGATACGGCCCCGGGGGGGGCGCCCACGGTGGCCTGGTCCGTGATTGGGGCCCACCGATCTGCGGGCGGGCCGTGCCGTGGGGGCACTCTTTCCCTCCGCGACGGCCTGTGTAAAGCTCTGCCATGGTCGGTGTGGAGAAGAAACCCCCTGCGCATGCGCAGGAATCACGCCAGCGGTTGGTGCTGGATTCCGCACCTACCGGGCAGCCCGACGCTGGAGTGGTTCACGCCACTCTTTGGCGCCGGTACGGCCCGCCCAGCGTATACCGGAGAATCCTGGCCATGAAGTCTATCCTCCATTTTGTATCCCCCCACCCCAATGCCAATCTGCAGATTGTTTTCAATGTTTTGCTTTTCGACAGCACTGATCTTTATTCTGCTATTAACACCTACTCTGGACCAATGCTTTGTTTCTTCATGACTATCATTACAACTCTCTTTGGCCGTATTTTCCAACCATTCCCATCCCGCTGTTGTGAACGGAAATTTCAATGGCTTGCCAGCCCTGCTGCGGGGAATAGCCTAGAAAATTATGACATTTGTCCTTTATTCCACTGACATGTTTGTCATTTAATCCCCCCATCACCTCTAACCTATCCCTGGCCTTCTCTTTTGCTCCACCTGACCCTCCCGCCTTTTTCAATAGCATAAAACTGATCACAGTTTTACCTCTAACCAGGTGAAGCTTTGGGCAGAAATGTTGGGAAATGAGGGGTTGGAAAGGAAGCCTTTACTCTTCCTACCTCTACTATACTAACTAGTAAAAACTGGCAGTTGGTCTGGGTAATTACAGAAAGTTCTTTAAATGGATCGAGGCTTTCTGGCCATCAGCATTTACAATGCAGCAGATAAGGAATGGATAACCTGTGGTGGCAGGCCAGAGGTTGGGGGAAGAGAGGGAGCTGCCGGTTGAGGATGTAGGCCTCATTTTCCTAGCATTTCCTTAGAAGAAAATTCAACCAGTTTTCCTGTCTGCTTTTGCAATCTCCTGGCTTTTGCAATCAATCTTCAACCAATTGTTTTCATTTTGGCCTAGCCTATCTCCTTTCTTACCCTTTTCAATCTTCTTTAATGATGGAACCACCAGTTGAATTTAAATAAAATTGAGAGTACCAATTATTTTTCCCAATTAAGGGGCACTTTTAGTGTGGCAAACCCACCTACGCTGCACATCTTTTGGGGATATTGGGGTGAGACCCACGCAGACAAGGGGAGATTGTGCAAACTCCATACAGACAGTGGCCTGGGGCCGGGATTGAACCCAGGTCATCAGAGCCATGAGGCACCAGTGCTAAAAACTGCGCCACATGCTGCCAGCTTAATTTTTTCAATCAATGAAATCCGTGCTGAAGGGCCAAGGCATACAATGGGGGACAATCCCTACGCTGAAATGATCTATTCCTGTACCACGTCAGCATACATAATGGCCAGAATGTTACCTGAAATTGCGTAGGTGAGATTCCCTCCGAGTTCCCACGTGCCCAGACTTGCTTGCAATTTCACATTGGGCGGGTGGGCAGGCCCTCAGGGGATGGTCTGTCCTTGCCCCAATTAAGGCCCTTATGTGGCTATTTAGGGCCTTTTCCCATTTAGCCTCAATTTTTAGGTTGGCAGGTGGATGACAGTTTGGGGAGGGGGGGGGCAAGGTCAGAAAGAAAAGAAGATTGATTTTGAGTGGAAAGATAGTAGGGGGTAGAGGCACATCCATCTGACGCCCCCTTCTGATAGGGGGCACCTTCCCTTTAACGCCCACTGACCTCTGAACCTCACTCTCCTCACAGTCTACCCCCATGGCCTCAGATATTCCCCCCCCCCCCCCCCCCCCCCCGCCCCCCCCCCCGCTGAACTCCTGCCACTTACCTGTCCTCCAGAACTTAATTCCAGAAGACAGCTCTCTGCAGTGCCTCTTCCGGCCACTGCATCGCTGTGCCTGGAGGGATGGGAGATCTCCTGGCCAATCGGATTGGCTGGCAACTCTCCAAGGTGGAATTTCCTCCCGAGTGAGGGTGGATGTCCCGCTTTATGCCAATCAATGCTTATTAGAGTGTAATATGTCATCAGGGCTGCTGGAGCCAGTGAGGATATGTTCCGAAAAATTCAGGCGAATGTATATTTTGGAGACTTTGGTGTGGTGAAGCCTGTCCACCAAGTCACAATTCTTTTAGCACTGTTTCCAGCAAGTCCCATAGTGCCTGCTGTAGCCACCTAAAATGGCTGATTCCCGATGAATTTGGCCAAAACCCGATATAAAATGGCTAACCCAAAAGGCTGATGGGAAAAGCGGCCAACAGGGCACAAACGGACAGCTGCAGACAGAATAGCGTATTCGGCTCTGGGGAAGTTGGCCCAGATCGATACCTGCGACCGTTAGCAGCACATCAACCCAGACATCTGCAGTTTAATCGGCTATCCCCGGGAACAATTGCAACGTATTAGCAATTGAATGCCGGGCCAGACCTCTCGGCGCCAGCAGTGGCCGAAACAAAGACAGGTGAACGACCACCCCCCGATCGAGGAATCGCCCCATTATTGGAGCATATCGAACCCAGTGATTGGGAACAAGTCCAATCACTTGGGACTCAGGGTCAAGGGCCACCCCGAGAGGCGGGAAGCCCCTGGGCCCTATAAATTGAGGGGCCAAGTTCAGATCGCTCTCTCTCTCCCTTCTTCTCCTGCTCGCAACCTTCGCAAGAACATCGACCAGAAACAGTAAGTCTGACTCCAGCGATCGCTACCCGATAGAGATTCCTAGCCATCGACCCGTATCAGCCTTTTGAATCCCGCAGGCCAGATCCAATTCGATAAACCATTTGTTTCCCTGACCTGGTGGGCCATCCCCAAAAGTTAAGTATTGGCCAGTAGTGGTAGGTTTTGATATAGATAGTAGGATTATTGTGTAAGTATTGATTGCTGTACATAATAAATGACCTTTGGTTTCAATCTTACTAAGTGGTGTGCTGACTTATTAATCATAATTCGAGCTTGAACCACGTGGCGGTATCAGAAAGATACCTGGCGACTCGTGAGCAAAGGTGACATTATCAGAGCTAATAAGACTAAGGCTAAAAAGAGCAACATAATTGGCGACTCCGCCGGGACCCGACACAGAAGTGGAAAACCACTCCGGGAGAACCTCAGAAATTTGAATAGAATCCAATTGGAAACAAAAACAAAAAAAACCCACAAGTGTTCAAGCGGTTCTGGTTAATAATTCACAGTTTGGAAGTGTGTGTATGCATGCGTAACTAACAGGGTTATAAGGTAAAACTGATAGATTTTGTTGCGTCAAAACTGTCGGAAGTTGGTATTTTCGGAAATTAGCGCAAGCCGTGCCCGCATCTACACCACCTTAGCCCCCTGTTCCAAATTTGAACGTAGCAAGCAGATAAGAGAGATGGCCATGCAGGCAATGCAACGCCTCATGAACCCCGAAGAATTTGCCCGTCACACCGATCAGCAGCATTAAAGTGGGACAGTGTCCCATTTGGGAAGTGGAAATTCGCAAATTTCTA
Source organism: Scyliorhinus torazame (assembly GCF_047496885.1). Taxonomy (NCBI): domain Eukaryota; kingdom Metazoa; phylum Chordata; class Chondrichthyes; order Carcharhiniformes; family Scyliorhinidae; genus Scyliorhinus; species Scyliorhinus torazame. Next base: position 162,928,122 of record NC_092716.1, read on the forward strand.
CAGGGCAAAGGATGGCCCGTGTGGAGCGGTTTCTGCAATAATGGCGACTCAGGTCCCGGAAGTATAGGGCATACTTGGTGGGAGAACATGAGTGAAATCCATAAGAAGAGCTTAGCAAAAGCGCGCAAGCCGATGGCAATTGTGGCCTGTCTGGCACAATTGCGAGGCACAGAGGAGGTCGTCAGGACGCTCCGCAAAGAGGTAGAGGGCATACATCGTATGAGTAAAATCGATGTATGCGAGATGGAGAAAGAGAACCTGGAATTGAAAAGGCAGTTAGAAGCCAAGGACGAAGAGGTGGCTGATGCCAAACGGGGTCACCAGTCTTGTCTGGCGCATTTAAGCAGTTTTCAATCCCAGTATGAGAAGGCTTATCAGGACACGCAGCGTGCAGTCCTGGTTAAGAAAGAGGCAGAGAAGCAGGTGGAGACCCTACAGAAGCAATGTAGTGATCTCAAGGCAGCCTTGAGAGCGCTCCACGCTGCAACCACGGAACAAAGGCAGAGTACCTTAGACCATGCGAAGTGCCGAAAGCAAATTGCAGACCTGCAATCAATGCTTTCTGTCCAAAAGGGATTCCAAGACACCTTTGGGGAAAGTTTAGAACAGGAAGACGGCCCTGATTGGGAAGAATTGCAGGAGACAGCGCAGAGATATGTTCAGGAAACATGTGCGCAGGGAAAGCCCCAAAGGAGGAAAGCACCCCCACCCCCCACACAGAAAGTAATACAGGCTCCCATGAACCCTGTAACAACCCACCGCACAGCCACAGCAGACGAGGCGGAATTCCTATATTCCACCCCCCCTCACAGTGACCCAATTACGGGATGCGTGTGCTAAAATCGCACCGTTCCTCCCCGCTTCAGACCCATACCTTTTCTTTGCCACCGTCAAACTCCAGGCAACCTTGTACGGCCTGGATGAGAAAGAGCAGGTAAAGCTCACTGTCCTCAGCTTAGACCCATCGGTCGCAGCAGCCCTTCCCGACCCACAGAATGTAGGAGGAGGCACCCTTGCAGAAATGCATACCGCGATCCTGGATGCGATCGGGTATAACCGGGGCGACCCCGGAGATGGTCTAAATAACACCCCACAGTGTTCGCAGGACGCTTGTGGATTCATTTTGAGGCCGTTTTCGGAAACGTAGACCATGCCCATTTGTCCGCAGACAATATGGCCAAATGGACCTGCACCCTTATCTCCCATGCCACGGAAGCAGGACAGAATGCCTGTAGTAATTATGACCCCTCGGAGGAGGCTCATAATGAGAAGCGGGTGCTCAAAAGATTGTCCCGCGTTTGGGAACAGTCGGCTCACAGTAAATCCGCAGCTAGAACCCCCGTGGAAAAACAAGCCGCAGCAGACGTGCAGGCAGTAAGAACCACTCTTCACAACCCCGCCTGGGTAAATGAGGGAAAGAGCAGCCCCCCCAGCAAAACCGCAAGAATGCTACAATTGCGGACAATTGGGACATTTTGCCAAAGAATGCAAGGCCCCTAAAAAAACACAGAGAGCCCAACAGACAGGCACTCTCAATAAGAAAAAGGCAGAGCCCATACATAGCGTTCGCGCCCAGTCCGATCAGACAGACTTGACCGGAACGGACTGACGGTGTACAGGCTCCCCCAGTTGGGTCTGCGATACCCTTTGGGATAGGTCAGGACCACCCGTAGTCGCAGCAAAGGTTAGGGGACAGGCGATCGAGCTTCTCTGGGACACAGGAGGGTCCCGCACAACCTTAAATTCCTCCACCCTTGGTAAGGACACGTGGCCCACTGCAGCCACTATCACCCTCAGCGGCTTCACAGGCCACTCACAGCAGGGACACATCACAACCCCTGTACCCATCCAAATCGGAACCATTAATACAAAACACCCCATAGTGTTAGTCGACCTGCCCCCAACAGCGGAGCACATTTTGGGGATCGACTTCATGAATTCTCACCACCTCTCTTTCGATCCAGTCAACCAGTGTGTCTGGAAGATGGCGAAATCTGCTAGAGCCCCTGCAACGCTCAATGAAGGGAATTATCTGAACAAAATTAGCGCAGTAGGCGAGTTTTGGTTCAAGCCCACCACACTCAGCACGGACCGACAGGTTAGGGCAGTCCTGCAAAAAAAAAAAACAGGGCAGCATTTGCGACCCACAAACACGACTGTGGACGGATGACTGGTTCTGTACAAATAACAGGACCATACCCTAGACCCCAAAAGCAGTACGGATTCCCCCTAGAAGCAGAGGGAAAAATCCTAAAAGTCATAGAAAGTTTATTAGAGCAAGGCGTCCCAAGATCGATAGCCTCAACTAATAATGCCCCGATTTGGCCAGTAAGGAAGCCCGACGGATCATGGCGCTTGACCATAGATTATCGGGAACTCAATAAAGTCAGCCCCGCAGCAGCCCCCACCGTTGCAACAAGTCCCAAGACCATGCTCAAACAGGGACTCCATGCCCGATATTTCAATGTTTTGGACGTCAGTAATGGATTCTGGGCCATTCCATTGGCAAAGGCGTGCCAGTACAAATTTGCCTTCACTTTCCGAGCGCAGCAATACACGTGGACATGCCTGCCACAAGGCTTCCACAACTCCCCCTCCATTTTCCACCGACAGCTGGCAAATGGACTAGCGAAGTTTTCTCGCCCCGAATGACTGGTACAGTATGTAGATGATCTACTACTGCAGACAGACACAAAGGAAGAGCACATTGAGCTTCTGTCCAAACTCCTGGAATTACTACATTCCATTGGCTGTAAAGTCAACCCCAAAAAGGCCCAGATATTGGAAGAAAAGGTGATATATTTGGGTACTATCATCACACACGGCAAACGCGAGATCGAGCACAAAAGAATTGACTCGATCGCCAAATTGCCCCTTCCCCAAAATGTTTCAGCCCTCCGGTCGTTTTTAGGACTGGTTGGCTACTGCCGAAACCACATTGACGGTTTCGCCAGCAAGGCAGCACCCCTCTCAGACCTCTTAAAGAAAGGAGCCCCCTGGGAGTGGCTTCCGCAGCATATGGATGCTGTGGAATCATTAAAACAGGCGCTCATAGCCGCCCCCGCACTGCAAGTTCCCGACCCGCTTTCCCCTTACGCCATAGAGGTAGCGACCACAGACCGCACCCTTTCAGCCGTGCTCCTGCAGGAACGGCATGACCAGCTAAGGCCCGTGGCTTATGCCTCCCGAATTCTAGATGCTGTGGAGCAGGGATTTTCAGCCTGTGAGAGGCACCTGCTCGCAGTTTTCTGGGCAGTCCAGTACTTTTCATACATTACCGGACTGAACCCCATCACCATTTTGACCGAGCACACCCCCACCCAACTTTTACTAGACGGACGACTTAAAGACAGTACCTTCAGCCAAATCCGCGCTGCTAGGTGGACCATTATCTTACAAGGACGGGACATCACAGTCAAACGGACCAAGACACACACATACTTAGCGGACAATCTACAGTACCCCGGAACCCCCCATGAGTGTGAAATCATCTCGCCCCACCATAATACAGGCCCCTTTATCGTGAAAACACCCCCCAGAAAACTAGCCACTCCATCTCAAAGCCCCCCTCACCCGGACACGTATGATCCCATTAGGATTTATGTGGATGGATCTTCCACAGTCCTGGATGGGCAACGCATAACAGGTTGTGGGATTTATGTGGAGGACGCGCAGGGACGCGCCCTCGAGGAAATCGCATTAAAATTACCCGGACACTTAGGCACGCAGGCAGCAGAGCTTGCGGCCGTCGCTTACATTGTAGAGCACCCAGATTCCTTCCCCAGCCCAGCAGACATATATTCAGACAGTCTATACGTTTGCAACAGCCTCACCGAATTTCTACCCCTCTGGGAAACAAGAGGATTCGTTTCCGCGGATGGGAAACCCCTCCCCTCAGCCCCATTACTCCGCCATATTCTGAAAAAAGCCAAGGACAGGACCTTTGGCATTATAAAAGTCCGCAGCCACCATCGTACCTCCCCCCCTGGAAATGTAAAAGCCGACGAGCTGGCAAAGGCAGGATCCAGGCATGGGTATTTTTGGAAGCCCCCCGAGAGCGCCCCAGTGAGTGCGCCATTGAGTGCAGTTCAGGTCACGCAGACTAGGATCGAAGATCTAGTAGAGGCCCAGAAGCAGGATAGTGCTCTCACTGAGATCGTGAAAGGGAAGTTTCCAGCCTCATACGAGAGGTACAGAAATATGATAACCACACATGGCGGTGTGGTGTTGAAAGACACTCTTTATGTAGTTCCGAAGCAAGATCGGAACCAATTAATCTGTTTATTCCATGACGGTCATGGACACCAGGGAATCGATCCCACCGCAGCCCACCTCAAACAGCTTTGTTGGTGGCTAAATCTCAAAGAGGATGTATCCCATTACATTGAGAATTGCCTCATCTGCGCTCAGAACAACCCAGATAGATATGCCAAAAAGGCACAACTCAGCCACACCCGACCCGTTAACGGCCACTGGACTAACCTCCAGATCGATTTTATAGGTCCATTGCCCCCTTGCAGGAATGGCTATAAATATGTTCTGGTGGTCATAGACACTTTCACAAAGTGGGTGGAAGCATTTCCAGCCCGCACCAACACCGCGTAAACCACAGCCAAAATCCTAACCCACCACATTTTTACAAGATGGGGACTCCCCCGCAGTATTGAATCGGACCAAGGTTCTCACTTTTCGGGACGGGTCATGCAGAACGTCCTCACGATATTTGGCATAACCCAACAATTTCACATTGCGTACCACCCACAGTCGAGTGGTATAGTGGAGCGCATGAATCAGACCCTAAAAACCACCCTTAGAAAAATGGTCCAGCAGTACAACACCACTTGGGATTCTGTCCTACCCTTTGCGCTGATGTTTTTGCGTAACACTGTTTCCACCTCCACAGGTTACACCCCACACACCCTCATGACCGGATGCCCCATGAAAGGGACAGAGTACTTGTTGGGTTTAGACCTGACCAGCCCTGAAGTTACGGCCCTCACCCACGAGAAAGCCGTTGAACAATTACTTGTAAATGTAAAAACGGCTCAGTTAGCAGCCGCTGTTAAATTGGGCACGAAAAGAAAACAGAGCAAGGCCTGTTTTGATAAGGCAGTACATGCAACGGAGTATGATATAGGACAACAAGTGATGTTGTCTGTGTATAACCCCAGCACATTCCTGTCTCCAAAATACTCGGATCCGTACTCCATTACGGATAAAGTAAGCCCATAGGTATATAAAATCAAATACCCAAATGGTAAGACTGCGTGGTTTCGCATAAACCAGCTCAAGGCTTATGGAGCACAGTCAAACCACGCCCACCACGTCATGCTTGATGCAGCAGACCAAACCCCGCCCACAGCCAACGTGACCACACCAACCCCCACCACGTCCAGCCCAGACACGGACTCGCCCCCGACTCCACCCTCAAAATTTACACTCTGCCCCGGAACGCCCACAGACTGCAGCAGCAGAGACAGCGACTGTGACTCTGACGACAGCCACAGCACGCCTCCCTACTATCCTGGACCCACACCCAGCGACTCCGAGTTCGACTCCAGTGATCCCTTCCTCATCACTTTCTTAAACAAACCACACCACCGACCACCAAACCACACGGACGACCCCGACTTTGTCCCCACACAACTTGACGAACGCCATTGGCACCGCGACAACTCCTACAGACTCGTCCGCAACGACGAAAGCAACCCCAACTCATACCACGCAGCCCTCTCAACATTAATTCACTCCAGAATTTGGCACCTGGGAGAAGGGGACGACCTCGAGTCAGACCCCCAATCCGCCAACCCCTTTGCGACCCTGTTTGCAACAGAGAACTGAGGTGTCCACATGATGATTTAAAGGAGACACTTGGGGAAAAGTGTTGTCCTTCCTGATGGAACCTGCAGGATGTTTTACGTTGTTTGTATGTTTGTTTAAGTGTTGTTCGTCTGACAGGAGAATTTTGCTCACCGTCACACACCCATTCACCTGAAACTTTTTAGCTCTTTCCAACACACCCACCGCGACCAGACGCTTGTTCAGTGGTACCAGCTTGTCCACAGATACCTGGTCAACAGACCAGACGCTTGTTCAGCGGAACTAGCTTATCTGCAGATACCTGGTCAGCAGACCGGACACCTGTTCAGTGGAACTAGCGTGTCTGCAGACACTTTAGCTGATACCTGTTCGGGTACCAGACGCCCGTTCTCATTCGAGGGTAGAAGCACAGCACTAGCTTTTCAGCTGGTACTGGTTCAAGTGCCAGATGCCCGATCTGATTTGAGGGTAGAAGCACAGCAGCAACCCCACCATGATGACTACATTTTTGCCCGTTCTTGTCGGTTGATCAGGCAGTGGAGAAATGGCGTGAGACCCGCCCTGCCTGGGAACCCCCCGCTGGTCAAAAACGCTCGGGTAGGGGACATACGGTATTGGTAGCCGTCCTACCCGGGGACTCCATCCAAATCTTACCCGTCGCGGCCCATACGCACCTCATTCAACCTTTTCCTTTCAAAACAGTTTTATTTATTTAGGTGACCCTTGGGTTGCTGCCTCATGCTATTTACATCCAGGAACATTTGGATGATAAACTTAGCACTGGTTCACCATTGGGAAGTGTGCCATGTCCTAACATTTGTTTTGAAAAATAAAAATGGGGGAATCACATATAGTGACCAATTATAAGGGTTTAATTGGCCCCAAGAAGGACAGACACACTAACATACCGGATATTATACCAAGGTAGTTACAGATACTATGCTTGTTTTACAGAACTCCAGAACCTCCAGGACCGGAGGAAGACAGAACACGAGGAAAGAAAAAGAAAGAGGATAGCCATGAGGACTTCTTTCATCGTGATCAAAATTTTCATGATGAACATTTGGTTGCGCGGGAACGCGGACCCCATTACTCCAACCCCCCCTGCCGTTAATGTTTCAATGCCCCGCAGTACCGAGGGCCCAGTCACCAGCCACGCTGCATTATCCTGGTGTGCCAAGTTCATAACTTGGTACTCCCTGTCGTACGTCATTGAAGCACTATTAGCATTGGCAATACTCTGCTGTGCAGTGCAGACTATGCGCCTCCGCAAATGGAGAAGGAGAGCGTACCGCGCTCAAACCCCGGTATATTGGATCCGATCCCCTATATTCGGGTATGACCAGACCCCAGACCCCCGCGACCTATGAGACCAGAATAATAAAACATGCACTTGCGTTTTTCTGTAAATAAAAGATGTACAAAACGTGTCATGAACAAAAAAATGTATGATCCTGAGCTTGACTGCCAAGGCAGGAAAGAGTATATGGAATGTTATGATTGTTGTTGTATGTTTTAGAGAGATAGGATGATGCAATGCTTGATGAGTGTATTTAGGTAAAATTAGAGGTTCCAAGTTTTATTTTGTAGATACATGCCCCTGCCTGACATAGCGCCCTCAAGAATTGTTTAGGTAAATTTTTGTGCGTAGCTAGGCTCAGAGTAGTGGCCATGTAGGAGGTGCCCCCCGGTCAGGGAACGGAAAGGACAAAATTTATGTGATCCTTCGCGTTAGGATCACAAGGAGGGACTGTAGCCACCTAAAATGGCTGATTCCCTATTAATTTGGCCAAAACCCGATTTAAAATGGCTAACCAAAAAGGCTGATGGGAAAAGCAGCCAACAGGACACAAACGGACAGCTGCAGACAGAATAGTGTATTCGGCTCTGGGGAAGTCGGCCCAGATCGATACCTAAGACTATTAGCAGCACATCAACACAGACATCTGCAGTTTAATCGGCTATCCCCGGGAACAATTGCAACATATTAGCAATTGAATGCCGGGCCAGACCTCTCGGCGCCTGCAGTGGCCAAAAAAAAGACAGGTGAACGACCACCCCCCCCCGATCGAGGAATCGCCCCATTATTGGAGCATATCGAAGCCAGTGATTGGGAACAAGTCCAATCACTTGGGACTCGGAGTCAAGGGCCGCCCCGAGAGGCGGGAAGCCCCTGGGCCCTATAAATTGAGGGGCCAAGTTTAGATCGCTCTCTCTCTCCCTTCTTCTCCTGCTCGCAACCTTCGCAAGAACATCGACCAGAAACAGTAAGTCTGACTCCAGCGATCGCTACCCGATAGAGATTCCTAGCCATCGACCCGTATCAGCCTTTTGAATCCCGCAGGCCAGATCCAATTCGATAAACCATTCGTTTTCCTGACCTGGTGGGCCATCCCCAAAAGTTAAGTATTGGCCAGTAGTGGTAGGTTTTGATATAGATAGTAGGATTATTGTGTAAGTATTGATTGCTGTACATAATAAATGACCGTTGGTTTCAATCTTACTAAGCGGTGCGCTGTCTTATTAATCATAATTCGAGCTTGAACCACGTGGCGGTATCAGAAAGATACCTGGCGACTCGTGAGCAAAGGTGACATTATCAGAGCTAATAAGACTAAGGCTAAAAAGAGCAACAATCTTACTAAGCGGTGTGCTGTCTTATTAATCATAACTAGAGCTTGAACCACGTGGCGGTATCAGAAAGATACCTGGCGACTCGTGAGCAAAGGTGACATCATCAGAGCTAATAAAACTGAGGCTAATAAGAGCAACACTGCTACATGCCTCAAGTAAGAATTTTTGGTTAATTTAAAATTTGGTGATCGGAGCATAGGAAAACCAGCTGTGATAATGCTGCCTTCACACTTTTCAAACATTTAAATTGGTATTTAGCTGATATAGGTGACAAATATTCTGGAATTCACATATCTTTGTAAAAATTTAACAAAAAAGTCTGAAAGTTTAATTCATGGATTAAGACAAAGGGTTTGATCAGCAGTGCTCCACAAAGATGTACTGAACTTTCCAGGTAAAGAATTGGGACGATTGGCAGCTCAATAACTTTCACTCAACCCAAAGGACTGAGAACTAGGCTGTTGAGAAAGTCAACTTGAAGTCAATCACAAAGGAGGACTTTGGAAAAAAAAGGTCCATGTGCCACAGAAAACTGGACAAACCCTTGTGCCAAATTTTCTTCCAATATTGTGAACAGCAAGAGTAGATAGAGAGGGAGCCATCGTCCTTGGGCTTCTTTATCTGTCTCATTGCTGGCTGCCTTTGCACTCAGCAGGAGATCAAGCACTGGGTGCTGTCAACCTGCTCTTCTTAAAGGCAGTCTCCCCCTCTTAAAAGGAGGCAACTCTGAATAGCATTACTGCAATTTAAAACATAGAAAATGAAACACCAGGGCTGTAGATACACCGCTGAGGCCTTAGTGTTGGAACCAGACAGGAGTTGAGACATCATGCTTCTGTGGGGTGCCAGGAGGCCCTGAAGGACCACCATTGTATGGGATTGGGGGCATGTGACCATGGAGGTCAATTCCCAGCATCTGGAGCTGAGGACCTGGCAACAATGCTACAGGAAGTCTAATGGCCTCATGTGGTGGTCAAGATCAGCGAATGCATCTTATCTTCCCATCTTACCACATCACTGCCAGCCTCTCATACTGCTTAATATACAACACCCCCATCACTCAGCCAGCAGCCTCCCTGGTACTTACGATTCAAGCCTAACATCCAGATACTCAGCATCAGCTTCACACACACATATTAATGCTGGAAGCCTCACACTGACCTCTTCTTGCCTTCACATATCACCAGTTATTCAGCTCTCGCAGACATACCTCACAATCATAATGCTGCACAATCATTGACATTCTCTCCTTGCTCTTGCAGCCAAGGCGGTAGAGTACACAATCAGAAGGGAGAAAAGCAGTGCCTGTGTGAGGAAAGCCCAATGGAGGAGACTGTTTCCCATGTTCTGGGGCAGGCTACGACGTAGCATGTGGCATCTGCTGTCACTGAGGTAAAGTAACGGGGCCTCTTCATCAGTCTGTGGTGCCTCGTTCTCCTGAAGCAACGGAGGCCTGAAAGCATCATTTCAGGTTGGTGTTTGCGACGGGGTGAGTGGGATGGAAAACAAGAGATGCATGGTAACACCATCAGCGGCTTGCTTATTATGCCAGATAGCAGGATGAGGGCTGTCAGCTGGGAGTAGAGAAGTGGCATAAAGGAGGAACATACAGTCCTCCTCAATGATCTAAATTTCACAGTCCTTAAAATTTTGTTTTTTATGGAACATCTTCCCTCGATTTCTTATTGTCAACTCAACTCCGGACCAATCATCATCACGGTGGCACAGAGGTTAGCACTGCTGCCTCACAGCTCCAGGGATCCGTTTCAATTCCGGCCTCGGGTGACTATCTGTGTGGAGTTTGCACTTTCTCCCCGTATCTGCCTGGATTTCCTTTGGGTACTCCGGTTTCCTCCCACAGTCCAAAGAAGTACAGGTTAGGTGGTTTGGCCATGCTAAATTACCCCTTAGTGTCCCAAAAGATTAGGTGGGGTTACTGGGTTCTGGGGATAGGCAGGAGGCATGCGCTTAAGTGCGGTGCTCTTTCCAAGGGCCGGTGCCGACTCGATGGCCGAATTGCCTCCTTCTGCACGGTAGAGGTTCTATAATATAATTAGAAATCTCTCCGGTCTCAATGATTTGTGGGAATGTCGACTGCCGTAATTATATTACTTTTATTGACTGGCTACACTAGTTCTTCCAAATCCCACTCTTCCGTCACAAAGTTACTGTCAGGTACAAAACAAAGTACTAAGTCCATTTTAGGTTCTGTCCCCACAGTAACTTCATTCCAGTGTTAATGGAAGCCTACTTGTGACAATAAAAGATTATTAATTAAATCTGAGAAATTCTGCCAGGTTTCTCACAATTGGTCTCGCTCCAATGTGCGAGCCTGGGCAGAATTCATAAAGATATCGGGGGCGATTCTCCAATATGGAGCCCAAGTGTTCGCGCCGTCGTAAACGCCAGTGCGTTTCACGACGGCGCGAACTGGGCCCAGGTACGACCAATTCTGGCCCCAACAGGGGGCCAGCACGGCGCTGGAGCGGTTCACACTGCTCCAGCCTCCTTTCGCAGCCCCAAATGGGCGCCACGCCAAACCGCGCATGCGCAGTTGGGCCGCCCCAACCTGCGCATGCGTGGGGGACTTCTTTAGCGTGCCGGCCCCGACTCAACATGGGGTCGGTGTTCAGGGGCCGGCCACGCCAAAAAGTAGGCCCGAGGGGGGAGAGGCCGGCCCGCCGATCGGTGGGCCCCGATGGCGGGCCAGACCCCATTGGAGGCCCCCCCGGTGAAGGAGCCCCCCTCCACCCCCCCTCAGGCCGCCCCCTGACCGTTCCCGCAGAGTTCCCGCCAGCAGCGACCAGGGGTGAACGGCGCCAGCGGGACTCTGTCGTATCGGCGCGGCCGCTCGGCCCATCCGGGCTGGAGAATCGGCGGCCCCGCCAATTCTAGTGGTCCGCGGCTGGCGCCGCACTAAACGCGCCAGCGCAAATGGCGCCGCTTCGCCGCACTTCGGGGAAGCACGCGTCGGCGTCGGGGCGTCGTGGCGTGGTTGCGCCGATTCTACGGCCCGGCGCGGGGCTCGGAGAATCACCCCCAAAAGCAAAATGCTGCAGATGCTGGAAATCTGAAATAAATCTGAAAAAGGCAGCTGGTCTAGTAGCATGTGTCGAAAGGGAAACAGAGTTAACATGTCAAGTTCGATATGTCCTGAAGACTGTGAACTCTGTTTCTCTCTCCACAGATGGGTCCAGGCCTGCTGAGACTTTCCAAAATTTTCAGTTTTCAATTCAAAATTCAGAAACTCTGGGCTGCTCAAACATCAGGACCGCTCCTGGGACCCCCCGGTTGAGTCCAAAGGACTCTATGTTTGGCACTGGCTTTTTTGCAGGAGTTACCATGGACGCCTTGCTTTCCGTTCCATCCCTCCTTGTATCCCAAATTTGAAATGAAGGTACTCGCCAGGAGTTATATTTGGTGGCCAGGGATCGACAAGGACATAGAAAGCATGGTCAATCGATGATTGACACTGTCAGTCTCAACACAATCTTCCGTCTGCAGCACGTTTGCACCCTTGGGCGTGTCCGGGTCATCCATGGTCAAGGCTCCACATTGACTTTGCAGGTTCCTTTTTGTGAATTATGTTTTTGATTGTCGTGGATGCCCACTCAAAATGCCTGGATGTCCAGCTTATGCACTCGACCACTACAGCAGCCACCATGGACAAGCTGCGCCAAACTTTGCCACTCACGGCCTATCCGAGGCAATTGTCTCAGATAACAGTACTGCCCTCACAGCTGAAGTGTTACAATGCTTTGTTAAATCCAATGGATTCCAGCACATAAGGACAGCCCCTTTCCAGGGTGGCATGGTGGCTCAGTGGTTAGCACTGCTGCCTTACAGCACCGAGGACCCGGGTTCGATCCCGGCCCGGGTCACTGTCCGTGCGGAGTTTCCACATTCTCCCGTGTCTGCGTGGGTCCCACCCCGCAACCCAAAAAGATGTGCAAGGATTGGCCACGCTAAATGACCCCTTAATTGGAAAAAAGTAACTGGGTACTCTAATTTTTTACAAAAACAAACAAACAAACATAAAGGGCAGCCCCTTACCACCCTGCATCAAATGGGTTGGCTGAAAGAGTGGTCCAAACTTTCAAAGCATCAATGAAGAAACAAGTTCATAGGCCACTACTGCTTCACTAAGTGGACTTCTTGCTCTCATACTGCAAGCCAGCAGTGTGGGTTAAAAGTGAAAAGGACATGAGCGCACAAAAATCAAAAGCACACTAACTCTCCTCAGTGACACACTAGACACAACACATTGAACTGTTGGACGTCATCAAACTTAAACTCTTAAAATGTAATATTTTAATGGGCTAACTTCCTAATTCCATTTTTGTCTCAATTTATCTCTTAATACAGAATATCCACTTTATTTTCTAACAACCTTCCTCCACTGTTTTCTCATGTCTAATTTGTTAAACTATCCACTGAAGACGTTAAAGAAGTGTAAAGTCTGGAGTGACACCTCTGCGAATTAAGTGCTCCAGGAACCTGCCCTGTGCGCAATACCTTTAGGTCGGGTTTTGAATAGCTATGTACTGTACATTGCAATGAGAAGCACAGTGTAACATATGTTATCAATTTGTCTGAGTTACTATTTGCATTTATCGCAGAGAAAATCAGAAACAAATCCCAAACCATGACCAAATGTAAAACAACAGAGCCAGGGGACCTCACGTTGCTGCCCTTTTCTGGGAGATCTCTTCACCAAGAGTTATGGTATGAAGCAGTGATTAGATGAGTGTAAGAAAGTTCAGTTCATGTCGGATTACTCAATCACAATGGCACTTGCCCAGGCTTGCTCGTCAGCATAAGGATTAACTTGGTGATGGTCGTCCAGCAACACTCTGCAAGGCATGATGAACAGCAAAAGAAAGAGAGAACCCGCTTTATACAGCGCCATGCATGCCCTCAGAACAACCCAAAGAGCTTCACAGCTAAGTAAATACTTTCTGAAGTCCAGACAATTAAGAAATTGAGACGAATGTGCAGCCAACTACACACAGCAAGATTCCACAAACAGTGCTGATAAAAAACAAATAAATTGTTTTGGTGATGTTGATTGAGAGATAAAAATAATAATAGTCTTTATTGTCACAAGTAGGCTTACACTGCAATGAAGTTACTGTGAAAATCCCCTAGTCGCCACATTCCGTGACTGTTCGGGTACACTGAGAGAGAATTCAGAATGTCCAAATTATCTAACAGCACATCTTTCGGGACTTGTGGGAGGAAACCCGGAGGAAACCACGCAGCCACAGGGAGAACGTGCAGACTCTGTACAGAGAGTGACCCAATCCGCGAGTCGAACCTGGGATCCTGGCTCTGTGAAGCAATAGTGTTAACCACTGTGCTGCCATGCTGTTTTGGTGATGTTGATTGAGGGATAAACGTTGGCCAAGGCACCGCAAGGTTTCCTGGCTGTTTATTTTTCAATAGTCCATTGGACTTTTTACATTCATCTGAGAGAACCTTAGTTTAACATCTCATTTAAAATACAACATCGTTGACAATACAACACTCCCTCAATGACATTTTGATTATGTGCACAAGTCAAGTCTCTAGAATAGAGCTTGAACGTACAATCTTCTGAATTAGATGTGAGAATGTTACCATTGAGTCAAGGTCAAGTTGGGATTGCCATGGAATTGCAGAAGGAAGAGAGAAGTCTCAGATTTTACTTATGGAATGCAAGTGTTCAAATGGGAATCATATCCATCACAAGCATTGAACTGAATGGGGTCAATGATGTGTTGGGTACTCTGCTACACAGACGAACCAACACGGTTGCGAATGGTACAACTCAGTTTTATTGCTAACATTTATTTACAGTGGTAAACTGGTTACTGAGGTTCGATCATAACCCTAGAATCTGTGGACCTATTCCTAATACTATCTTGTAGTGGCACTCAGCACATGGTGGATGTCTGAGTGGCTTGCTATGAGCTCTGTGCCCTGAGCTGTCTCCTGCTGGAATGCCCAGGAAGTGTCGTGTTCCCTGTTTTGTACTGTGTATGCTCTTGCCTGTGATTGGCTGTGGTGTTGTGTGTGTGTTGATTGGTCCGTTGATCTGCCCAACAGATGTATGTGCTATGATGTTTACCTGAATATCATGACATCCCCCCTTTTGTACAAGAACATGTGTCTACTTGGTTATAAATAGAGATGTGTTCTGAGTGCAGCTGAATGTGTGTGTGTGCAATATCTACAGCATGTACATGGGGCTAAACTATATACAAGGGGCGATGTCGGGTGCGGCATAACAGCGAGGTTGTACCATAAACAAAGAACGGGGAAATGTTGAACGACAAAAACAAACTCCTGGAACGACAAGGAAGAACAGAAACATATTAACACAGTGGTATTATGAGTTCAATGTACAAACAGGCTCATAAGTCCAGTCTAGTAGGTGGGCGACGAATTCGGGTTGACCGTTAGGGTGGCACACCATTCATCACCCAGATTGACAGTGTTCACTTGCAACGGCTGGTGGGTCCTGGCTGGAGACATCCGGTTCCCATCAATGACCGCAACACGGAGGGCGTCCCGGTCGTCTGTGTTACTGGTCTGGATATCGTCTGGGCACAACTCGTAGTAAGGAGGCTGAATGGTCCGCACGTCCCTGCGAGGTTGTCGGAATTGGGGAACATTGGCAGGTTGAGCTGCTCGAATGCAAGGAAGCATAGTGGCCCATCTGACCACAGCGGAGGCATTGTCGGTTTCTTGCGGGACATTGCCGCTTTAAATATGCGGCTCCGCAGTTGCCGCACGTCGTGATGTCATGGCGTTCGTTGCGCCACCGTGCATGCGCAGTTCAGTCTTGCGTCGAGCGCGCCTGCGCATCACATCCCTCTGTGTCGACGTCGTTTTTGGCGCGCACAAACGCGGGAGGCCTCGAAAAGGGCGCGAAATGGCCGCCCTCGTCCGGGCCGGGGGCAGGGAGGAACTTGATCGCCTGGACCCGTTCAGCCTCGTAGGACGCCTGCCTCGCCGATCCGGCCGCGTAGGACCCCTGCTGCGCCGATTCGGCCACCTGAAATTGGGAGTAGCGGCGAGTCGCGTTTTCATGCAGGACACAGGCTTCGATTGCGGAGGCTAGGGTGAGGCCTTTTATTTTTAAGAGCTGCTGGCGTAGGGTGCCCGAGGTGACCCCAAAAACGATCTGGTCCCGAATCATGGAATCGAAGGTGGTGTCATAACCGCAGGACTGCACGAGGATACGGAGATGTGTAAGGAAGGATTGAAAGGGCTCATCCTTACCCTGCAGGCGCTGCTGGAAGAGATGCATCTCGAAACTCTCGTTGACCTCGACGTTGAAGTGTTGGTTGAATTTGAGAAGGACCGTCTTGTACTTGGTCTTGTCCTCACCTTCCGCGAACACCAGGGAGTTGTAGACATGGATGGCGTGTTGACCTGCCGTGGAGAGGAGGATGGCGATCTTTCTGGTGTCCGAAGCGCTCTCCTTTTCGTTGGCCTCCAGGACAAGCTGGAAGCGCTGTTTGAACAGCTTCCAATTAACGCCGAGGTTTCCAGCAACTTGTAGTGGC
Organism: Scyliorhinus torazame; assembly: GCF_047496885.1. Classification (NCBI taxonomy): domain Eukaryota; kingdom Metazoa; phylum Chordata; class Chondrichthyes; order Carcharhiniformes; family Scyliorhinidae; genus Scyliorhinus; species Scyliorhinus torazame. The sequence goes on from NC_092716.1 coordinate 162,944,129, forward strand.
TGCGGTGTGCTGACGGTGTCCATGGCGCAGGATGGCAGATTCCGGAGGATCCGTAGGTTGGTCCCACAGTTACTCCTGGTACTATGATGTGTTGGGTACTCTGCTACACAGACGAACCAACACGGTTGCGAATGGTACAACTCAGTTTTATTGCTAACATTTATTTACAGTGGTAAACTGGTTACTGAGGTTCGATCATAACCCTAGAATCTGTGGACCTATTCCTAATACTATCTTGTAGTGGCACTCAGCACATGGTGGATGTCTGAGTGGCTTGCTATGAGCTCTGTGCCCTGAGCTGTCTCCTGCTGGAATGCCCAGGAAGTGTCGTGTTCCCTGTTTTGTACTGTGTATGCTCTTGCCTGTGATTGGTTGTGTTGATTGTGTTGATTGGTCCGTTGATCTGTCCATCAGTATGTATGTGCTATGATGTTTACCTGAATATCATGACTCTGTCCCCCTTTCCTGCTGTTGTACAGAAGTGCCATATTTGTTGAACCCTCAACCAGGGCAGCTTCCAGCAATAACATTTCTCCCTTTTGAGGTACAAATGAAAATGTGCGGATCTTCCAGTTGTGACCATGGGGTGAGTGCTTAAAAACACAGAAAAGAACACTTTTACCCGAAACTGGGTGGAATTTTGATGAAAAGGCCTAGGTGAATGATGGAGGAGTCGTTTGCCCCGGGTGTGGTATGTCTGCTGACGATCAGACCCGGCAGAAAACAGTGAGAGAGTTGGCTGAAACATTGGAGGGAGTCTTTGCTGCAGCAGCCACTATCAGTATGCAGGCGGGGGAAGGGCTGATGCAAGCTGGAAGGCCCCAGATGGAGGAGCTGATGCCGTTTATTGGAGATGAATTCTGCCGGCAGAGGAAGGAAATGCGTGTGGATCGCTCAAACGCCATCAAAGGAGCTGTGGTACCCCTGACGAGTTCTCTGGAATGGATGGAGAGGTGTTTGGAGGCGCAGATTCGGGAGATCGAAGGAGTGATCTTGGACCACAGCGATTGTGTGGTGACTCTGGAGGCGGAGGTGGGGCTCCTAGGAGACCTGTGGAAAACGTTGAGTGCAAAGGTGGAGGAGCAGGAGAATACCTCGAGACGTCAGAACCTGCGAAAGGTGGTGTATAGAGCACACCTCACAAGGGCGAGGATGAGCCGGCTCTTTGAGGGGGTAGAAGGGTGTGCGAACATTTGGGGGGGGGGAGGAGGGGGCCCGCAACCACGTTCATATGTTTTGGTCCTGTCCAAAACTGGAGAATTACTGGAAGGAGGTTTTTAGGGTAATCTCTAAAGTGATGCACGTGAAACTGGACCCGGGCCCTCGGAAGGCCATATTCAGGGTGTCGGACCAACCATGGTTGGAAACGGGCACGGAAGCAGATGTTGTAGCCTTCGCCTCGTTGACCGCCCGAAGGCGGATCCTGTTAGGGTGGAGATCAACCTCTCCACCCTGTGCCCTGGCGTGGCGGGGGGACCTGCTGGAATTCTTGATGCTTGAAAAGGTCAAATTTGAACTGAGGGGAAGGATGGAGGGGTTCTACAATTCATCGGCTTTATTCATTATGCACTTTCGAGAATTGGATCACATCGAACATTGGGGTGGGGGTGTTGGGAGGGTTGGGGGAGCGGGACTGTATGTGTTAATGGTGACTATGGGGCGATTCCTGATTCCTTTTTGTCATTTGTTTATATTAACATGCGGGCTAATGTCTGGGGTTTCGTGGGAGGCTGGGTTGGTTGTTATTGATATGGGGACTGATATTGCATTCGTTGCTGATTATTGTTTATTGTTGTGTGTAAATTTGGGAGAAAATGTGAAAAAGGCGGAGAATAAAAAATATTTTTTTAAAAAGCACATCATTTAGGGTGTCCACAGATCTTCTTGCGTTTTAAAAAGTATTTACCGGTATTTATCCAGAAGATGTGTGCAGAACTGTCAAGGCCAGCATTTATTGCCCTTACGAAAATAGTGGTGAGCCACTTTCTCGAACCACTGCCGTCCGTTATAACAACTTTTTAATGGCTTGTAAGGCCACTACCAAGGACAGTTAGGCACATTGCTGTGGGTTTGGAGCCACATATTGGTCAGACGAAGCTGGCAGATTTCTTTCCCTGAAGGACATGAGTAAACCAGTTAGAGTTTTTTTTTAACGACAATCCGATAGTATCAGTCATGATTGATACTATACTTTATTCCAGCTTTATTTGATTAGCTGAATTTAAATCCCCCAACTGCTGGTTTGGGATTTGAACTTGCATCACCATTTTTGTTTAATTTAGGCCTCTGGACTACTAGTGCAGCGATGTAACCACTATGCCAGCACCAGGCTGCCAAGGTTGTGACAGAGGAGCAGGAATATTTTTGCAAGAAATCACACCTAGATGTCCCTACATATCAATAAAATAAATGAAGGGTTTCTGTGAAACACTTTACGTAATTTTCAAGTGATATAGATATGACCGTACATAGCTGATCTCACACCTTTCTGTCTGAGTTTGTGCTATCATATCCTTCTGCCAAAATGACCACAATTTTCAGTTAAATTGAGGATATGATTTCAATCATATTGTTACCACACCCTTCAAGATTTAAACTAGACAATCCCAGCCAGCAATTGTAATGAGGGGGAGATGGGACTTGGCCATATTGGGAGTGTGAAGATGGAAGCTTAAAAAATGCCATTCTAAAAGCCTTCACAATTGTCCAAATGAAAAGGAATGAAAGTGGGAGCACTCTTCTGAGAGAAAGATAGAGAAAAGGAAAGTCCTGATGACCACAACACCAGATCTAGCAGTGAGATGAGAAATAGGAGGCTACAGTGGCCGGGTTATAAAGTGTACGGGTGTTCCAACTCATAATACCATGGAAAGATTCAGGTTGCAACCTGCAATGTTGTACCTTGTCAGTGGGCAATGCAATGGGGGAAGACAAACAGCTCTCAGGCAAGAGGGTAATAATCTTATTCAAAAGTAAATTACTCCAGTTCAGAGTCAAACACCATGAAATGGAGAGCTCAGGCAGATGTGCAATTGTCAGGTGGGGAACCTGATGTGATAGATGCTCTATCGACAAATATTGGAAGGGTGATTGGGTAAGGTTTGGATATGGGTTTCCTCCGGATGCTCTGATTTCCTCCCATAGGCCAAAGATGTTCAGGTTAGGTAGATTGGCCATGCTAAATTGCCCCTTAGTCCACTGGGTGGACTTGCAGGTAGAAGGGGTGAGCTCCCAGAGGCCGCAGTGGAGGTTGGATGTGGGGTTATTGGCCATAGCGAGGTCTGTGAGAAAATAGAGGTGGCTATCCAGAACTATGTGGAGCATAACAAGATGGGGGAAGTCTCTGTGGCTACGTTGTGGGAGGCATTGAAGGCAGCGGTTAGAGGGGAGTTTATTTTGATTAGGTCGCATAAGGTGAGGGCGGAGCAGGCAGAATGGCTGAGGCTAATGGAGGCCATTCTGGCGATGGACCGGAGATACTCGATGCCGTCTGATGAGCTGCTGAAGAAGAGGCAGAAGCTCCAAATGGATTTGGGGCTAGTGTCGACTGGGAGGCGGTGGGTCAACTGCGCGAGGCCAGAGAGGTAGTGTACGAGTATGGGGAGAAAGCGAGCAGGATGTTCGCGCATCAACTAAGGAGGCAGGCGGCTGTAAGGGCTATTGGGTGGATGAGGGACCCGGGGTGGGTGTAAGCTGGTAACGGAGCCGGAGAAGGTAAATGGTGCATTTGAGGCTTTTTGTTGGAAATTATACAGCTCGGAGTCCCCGTCGGGGGATGAGGGCACGAGACAGTTTCTGGATGGGCTGGAGTTCTCGAAGGTGGATAAGGCGAGGATGCAGGGGCTGGGGCTCCAATTGGGCTAGGGGAGGTGATAAATTGTGAGGAGGCGATGCAGTTGGAGAAGGCCCTGCACCTGGACGGGTTCCCATTGGAGTTTTATAAAAGGTTTGGGTTGGACCTGGGGTCCCTGTTAGTGGAGATGTACAATGGTGGGGAGAGGTGAACTTCCTCCCATGCTATGTCAGGCGTCTATCTCACTCATTTTAAAGAAAGACAAAGACCCGGAGCAGCGTGGGTCCCGATAACATTGTTAAATGTGGATGCAAAGCTATTGGCAAAGGTGCTGGTGGTGCGGATCGGGAACTGGGTGTGAGAGGTGATAGGGGCGGGACAGATTGGGTTTTTAAAGGAACGGCAGCTATCAGCCAATATTTGGAGGTTATTGAATGTGATAATGATGCCCTTGATGGGCTGGGAGGTGGAGGTGGCGAGTTTATGGACGTGGAGAAGCCGTTTGACTGTGTGGGGTGGCTGTACTTATTTGAGGTTCTGGGGCAGTTTGGGTTTGGGCAGGGGTTTGCGGACTGAGTGAGGTTGTTGTACAGGGCTCCCAAGGCGTGTGTGTGGACCAATATTGTCAATTTGGAGTATTTTGAGTTGCACCGCGGGATGAGGCAGGGGTGCCCACTCTCCCCTTTGCTTTTTGCCCCAGAGATTGAACCGTCGGCAATGGCACCTAGGGCTTCCAGGGACTGGCAGGGCATTGTGGGAGAGGGGGGGGGGGGGGGAGGAGAAAGGGGTAGGTGAAGCATCAAGTCTCCTGACATGGTGATGACCTCTTGTTATATATTGCAAACCTGGTTGAGAGTTTCAACAGGATTATGGGGATCTTGGGAGTGTTCAGTCTTTTTTAGGTCTAGGCTCAATATGGGGAAAAGTGAGGTTTTCCAGTCCTGTGTAAGACTGAGTCTCGTACAATTTAAGGTGGTAGATAGGGATCATATGCTGATGAGCTGTTTTTTCCAGAGGTGGAAGATAGATGTGGGCGGTGTGCAGAATGTCCAGTTTACCATGTCCATATGCTTTGGTCATGGTCTATGGTTGACTGTTGCTGTTTGCTCATTTCTGTTCTGTATATATTTGACAATACCTCCAAAAATAATTGAAAGAAGAATTCACAGAAGGATTCCTTTGAGACACATTTCTAGACCTGTAAACATTATGGTTATCTGAAGACTGATAAGTGAGGCAATATATCAAAAAGTGTAAATTGTGAATGTTAATTAGTCATAGTAAAGATTTGCTTCAGATTATCCCCTAGCCATATTATAGCCATATATTTTGACTCAGAGCATTATAACTTGTAGTCTTATACCGTAACCCTGAATGGGTCATTAGTTCCTTGTACCTCATGTTCAAGTGGGCAATTCCTTCTACGTATCTTGTGTTCATATTTTCCAATAACATTGTCCCCAAATGTGCTTTGGTGTATTTTTGTCATAAGATCAAAGTATCAGATATTTAATAAATGGATTATGTATTGCATTTCCAACCAATATTGGCTGTAGTTTATTATAAAATTTGAGGCCTTCCAGTTGAAATCTCATTCTCATTTTTTTAAATCAGCAGCAATGACAATGGAGTCACCAAATCCAGTATCAAAAAGGACAGCAAATTCTTCTATAAATATATAAAAGGGAAGAGAGTTGCTGAGGTGAATGTTGGTCCTTGGAAGATGAAACCGGAGAGTTTGTAACATCGAAATGGCAGAGATGCTACATCAATATTTTGCCTCAGTTTTCATGGTGGAAGACACTAGAATCATAGAATTTACAGTCGGAAGGAGGCCATTTGGCCCATCGAGTCTGCACCGGAAATATTGTAAATAGTTGTGGCTCAAGGACCAGACCCTGAGGCACCCCACTAGTTACATCTTGTCATCCAGAAACAGACCCAATTATCCCGACTCTGTCCTCTGCCCATCAGCCAGTCTTCTATCCAAGCTAATAAATGACCCATAACCCCATGTGATCTAGTTTATTGGAAAGAGCCCCCTACCCAAGCCGACACCTCCACCCTATCCCCTTAACCCAGTAACCCCACCCAACCTTTTTTTGGACACTAAGAGCAATTTAGCATGGCCAATCCACCTAACCCGCACATGTTTGGACTGTGGGAGGAAACTGGAGCACCCGGCGGAAACCCATGCAGACACGAGGAGAACGTGCAGACTCCACACAGACAGTGACCCAAGCCAGGAATCGAACCTGGGACCCAGGGGCTGTGAAGCCACTGTGCTACCGTGCTACCCTCACTAGTACCATCCCTACAGGAAGGGGCAATTCAGAGGTAATAGAAAGGGTGGAACATAAAACTATCAGCATCAATAGGGAAACAGTACTTTAAAAAAAAATCTTTATTGTCACAAGTAGGCTTACATTAACACTGCAATAAAGTTACTGTGAAAAAGCCCTATTCGCCACATTACGGAGCCTGTTCGGGTACAGAGAGGGAGAATTCAGATGTCCAAATGACCTAACAGCACTCTTTCTGGACTTGTGGGAGGAAACCGGAGCACCCGGAGGAAACCCAGGCAGACAAAGGGAGATTGTGCAGACTCCGCACAAACAGTGACCCAAGCCGGGAATTGAACCTGGGACCCTAGACAAACTATTGGGATTGAGGGCAGACAAGTTCCCCAGGCCTGATGGCCGACATCGTGGGGTGTTAAAAGAAGTGGCTGCAGAGAAAGTTGATCCATTAATTACAATATTCCAAAGTTCCCTGGACACAGGAAAGGTTCCAGTGGATTGGAAAAATTCTAATATAATGCCCTTATACAAAAAGGGAGGGAGGCAGAATGTGGTAAATTGCAGACCAGTTAGTTTTACATCTGTTCTTGGGAAATTGTTAGAATCAATTATTAAGGAAAGAATATCAGGACGTTTGGAAAGTAAAAACGCAATCCATTAGAGTCAGCATGGTTTTATGAAGGGCAAATCATGTTTGACTAATTTGCTAGAGTTCTCTGAAGATGTAACAAGCAAAGTGGATAATGGGGATCCTGTAGATGTAGTATATCTGGACTTCCAGAAGGCATTTGATACGGTGCCACACAGAAGATTAATAAACTAGATCACATGGGGTTATGGGTCATTTATTAGCTTGGATAGAAGACTGGCTGATGGGTCTTTTTCTGGATGACAAGATGTAACTAGTGGGGTGCCACAGGGTTTGGTCCTTGGGCCACAACTATTTACAATTTATATTAACAACTTGGATACAGAAATAGAAGGTTCTATAGCTAAATCTGGAGACAATACAAAAATAAGTGGGACAGTAAGTTGCAATGAGGAAATAAGAACCATACAGATGGATATAGATAGGTTAGGAGAGTGGTCAAATGTGGCAGACGGAGTTTAATGTGGATAAGTGTGAGGACATGCATTTTGGTCAGAAAAATGGGAAGGCAACTTACTATCTAAATGGGGAGCGACTTCGGGGTGCTCCGGTGAAGAGGGATCAGGGTGTCCTCGTGCATGAGTCACAGAAAACTAGCATGCAAGTCATAAAGAAAGCGAATGGAATGTTGGCATTTATAGCTAAAGGAGTATAACGATAAAGACGTGTTGTTGTAACTATACAAGATATTAGTGTGACCACACCTACAGTATGTGCACAGTTCTGGTCCCCTTATTTGAGGAAAGATGTAGTGGCTTTGGAAGCAGTTCAGAGGAGGTTTGATGCACCATCAATGACCGCTAAAGCGAGGTTGTAGTCCAACTGAAGGCGTTAATAAGCTAGATGTTTCCCCCAGCAGCTCAGGTACAGAATGAAGGCTGCTGGGGCGGCATGGGCTCTTATACATCGCCTAGCAGGGTGGAGCTACCATACAGCTTGACCAATAGGAAGCATACAATATCTACCAATGGTGTTCCAGCATGACCAGGTACCGTAATACTTCTACACAGACTGCCACATTCACCCCCTGTTAAAAAAGAGTCCGGCGGGGGTGGTGGCCTGATACTACAAACATGGCAACATGGTAGAATTAGTTATGGAGGTACCGTAATACCTCCATACAGCGTTTTGGAACTATTGACAATTCTATTAACTATTTACAATTTATGATTTAAATTTACAATTTAAAATGAAGCAATCAGTCGATCGGGGGCCCTGGTGGTCCTCTGTGATCGTCGGAGCTTCGGTGGTGACTCCGGTGGAGGCTCGGGCGTCTGTGACTCCGGGAGCGTGGCCTCGATCTCTGTGGCAGCTTCGACAGCCCTAGACGCCACTGGTGGGAAAAACGGTTGACCTGGGAAGGGAGCGCCTGCGGGGTGCGTCGGTGGGTAGGGCGGCCTTGACGGGGCCGGCGGAAGGACTGATCCTCCTGTAAGGTGCCCTGGTGGAGGGGAGGGTGGGACTGGTGGCTGGGGTGTGCGTGGGGCTCCGGCGGGCGCCAGGTCTCGTAGGGAGACCGTATCTTGTCGGCCGTCGGGGTACGCCACGTAGGCATACTGTGGGTTGGCGTGGAGAAGATGGACCCTCACGACAAACGGGTCTGGCTTGTGCGCCTGCACATGTTTTCGGAGCAGGTGGGGTCCGGGAGCTGCCAGCCAGATCAGGAGTGAGGTCCCAGAGGCGGACTTCCTGGGGAAGACAAGGAGACGTTCCTGAGGTGTCTGGTTGGTTGTGGTACAAAGCAGTGACCGGATGGAGTGGAGGGCATCCAGGAGGACTTCCTGCCAGCGGGAGACCGGGAGATTCCTGGACCGTAGGGCCAGTAGGACGGTCTTCCAGTCCGTTACCCCGGGGGTTGTAACTGGTCGTCCTGCTCGAGGCGATGCCCTTGCTGAGCAGGAATGCCGCAGTTCGTCGCTCATAAAGGAGGACCCCCCTATCACTGTGTATGTAAGCGGGGAACCCGAACAGTGCACAGATGCTATGGAGGGCCTTGATGACGGTGGTTGCGGTGATGTCGGGGTAGGGGATGGCGAATGGGAACCGGGAGTACTCGTCAATCACGTTCAGGAAGTACCTGTTGCGGTTGGTGGAGGGGAGGGGGCCTTTGAAGTCCATGCTGAGGCATTCAAAGGGATGGGAAGCCTTTATCAGGTACGCTTTCTCTGGCCGGTAGAAGTGCGGTTTGCACTCCGCGCAGATTTGGCAGTCCCTGGTGGCTGTCCTGACCTCTCGATGGAGTAGGGCAGGTTGCGGGTCTTGATAAAGTGGAAACAGCGAGTGACCCCCGGGTGGTAGAGGCCCTCGTGGAGGGCTCGGAGGTGGTCCACTTGTGCGGTGGCACATGTGCCGCGGGACAGGGCATCAGGAGGTTCGTTTAGCTTCCCGGGACAATACAAGATCTCGTGGTTGTAGGTGGAGAGTTTGATCCTCCACCGCAAGATCTTATCGTTTTTTATCTTGCCCCCCTGTGCATTATCGAACATGAAAGCAACCGACCGTTGGTCAGTGAGGAGAGTGAATCTCCTGCCGGCCAGGTAATGCCTCCAATGTCGCACAGCTTCTACTATGGCCTGGGCCTCCTTTTCGACTGAGGAGTGGCGGATTTCGGAGGCATAGAGGGTACGTGAAAAGAAGGCCACGGGCCTGCCCGCTTGGTTGAGGGTACCCGCCAGAGCTACGTCAGACGCGTCGCTCTCGACCTGGAAGGGGAGGGACTCGGCGATGGCGTGCATCGTGGCCTTTGCAATGTCCGTGTTGATGCGGCTGAAGGCCTGGCGGGCCTCTATCGACAGGGGAAAAGCTGTGTATTGGATCAGGGACGGGCCTTGTTCGCATAGTTGGGGACCCACTGGGCGTAGTAACTGAAAAACCCTAGGCAGCGCTTCAGGGCCTTGGAGCAGTGAGGGAGGGGGAACTCCATAAGAGCGCTCAGGGTCGGGGCATATAACTCCATTTTGCACTACGTAGCTGAGGATGGCTAGGCGGTCGGTGCTAAACACACATTTATCCTTGTTGTATGTAAGGTTAAGGACCTTTGCGGTCTGGAGGAATTTTCGGAGGTTGGTGTCGTGGTCCTGCTGGTCGTGGCCGCAGATGGTCATGGCCGCAGATGTTGACATTATTGAGATACGGGAATGTTGCCCGTAAACCGTACCAGTCAACCATTCGGTCCATCTCGCGCTGGAAGACCGAGGCCCCATTGGTGACACCGAAGGGAACCCTTAAGAAGTGATAGAGCCGCCCATCTGCCTTGAAAGCAGTGTATTTGCGGTCACTAGTGTGGATGGGGAGCTGGTGGTAGGCGGACTTAAGATCCACCGTGGAGAAGACCTTGTAATGCGCGATCCTGTTTACCAGGTCGGATATGCGGGGGAGAGGGTACACGTCCAGCTGCGTAAACCTGTTAATGGTCTGACTGTAGTCGATGACCATCCTATGCTTCTCCCCGGTCTTTACCACCATTACTTGAGCTCTCCAGGGACTGTTGCTAGCTTCAATGACTCCTTCCCTCACTCGTCTTTGGACCTCTAACCTGATAAAGATCCGATCCTGGGCACTGTACCGTCTGCTCCTGGTGGCGACGGGTTTGCAATCCGGGGTGAGGTTCGCAAACAGGGAAGGCGGATTGACCTTAAGGGTCGCGAGGCCGCAGACAGTGAGGGGGGGTATAGGACCGCCGAATTTGAAAGTTAGACTTTGGAGATTACACTGGAAGTCTAAACCTAGGAGTGTGGCTGCGCAGAGGTGGGGAAGGACGTAGAGCCGGTAATTTTTAAACTCCCTTCCCTGGACTGTGAGGTTTGCTACACAAAACCCCTTTATCTCTACTGAGTGGGAACCGGAGGCCAGGGAAATTTTTGATTAACGGGGTGGACGAGGAGAGAACAGCACTTTACAGTGTTGGGGTGTATGAAGCTCTCCGTGCTCCCAGAGTCGATTAAGCAGGACGTCTCGTGCCCGTTGATAAGTACAGTCGTTGTCGCAGTTGGGAGTGTTCGAGGCCGGGACTGATCCAGAGTCACCGAGGCTAATCGCAGCAGTTGAATGTTCTCTTCGGGTGGTGTGTGGTCAGCCGAGCTGGGGTCCTGGGATTCCATCCAAGATGGCAGCTCCCATTGGTCGCACATGGCTGGGGGTGCACAAAATGGTGGCGCCCATCCATCTAACGTGGCGTCCGCGGGACAAGATGGCGGCACCTGGGGGCTGCACGTGGCCCTGGAGTAGGAAGATGGCAGCGCTCGCTGGCTGCACGGGGACCGTGGAGAGGCATTCGCCGCCTGAGACCGCGGCAACCGCACGGGCCTGGCATACCACCACAAAATGGCCCTTTTTACTGCAACCCTTGCAGGTGGATGCGCGGGTCGGGCAGCGCTGGCGGGGGTGCTTGGCCTGCCCGCAAAAGTAGCAACAGGGCCCCTCGGGGTTGCCAGGCCGCCTTGCAGCACAAGCTTGTGGGAGGATGGGGGATGTCTCGGGGTCGGCTGCGAAGGGGTTCCATGCTGCCCAGGCGGCTGCCGCGCGGTCGGGAACGTAAGCGCGGGCGTTTCTGGAGGCCACGTCCAGGGAGCTGGCAAAGGCCCGTGCCTCCTTGAGGCCCAGGATGTCTTTTTCCAGCAATCGCTGACGGATCTGGGAGGACAGCATACCTGCCACGAAAGCGTCCCGGATCAAGAGTTCTGTGTGGTCACTCGCCGAAACTTGCAGGCAGTTGCAGTTTCTCCCCAACACCAGGAGTGCACGGGAGAATTCTTCCAGCGATTCCCCAGGGATTTGTCGCCTCGTTGCTAGCAGATGTCGGGTGTAGACCTGGTTTACTGGGCGGATATAATGTCCTATTAGCAGCTCTATTGCTGCATCGAGGTCTTCCGCGTCCTCGATGAGGGTGTAAATTTCCAGGCTCATCTTCGAGTGCAGGACTTGCATATTCTGCTCTCCTGTGGGTGAGTTTTCGGCCGTTCCGAGATATCCTTTAAAACATGCCAGCCAGTGCTTAAAGATTGCAGCTGAGTTCGCCGCGTGGGGGCTGAGTTGCAGACACTCCGGCTTGATTCGGAGCTCCATCCTTTTAAATATAACTTATTAAATTGATGCACGATCAATTACCACTAAAGCGAGTATAAGTATTGGCAAGTCATGTTGCAGCTGTATTTGAGAATAAGAATTGGCAAGTCATGTTGCAGCTGTATTGAGTATAAGAATTGGCAAGTCATGTTGCAGCTGTATTGAGTATAAGAATTGGCAAGTCATGTTGCAGCTGTATAGAACCTTAGTTAGACCACACTTGGAGTACAGTGTTCAATTCTGGTCGCCACACTACCAGAAGGATGTGGAGGCTTTAGAGAGGGTGCAAAAGAGATTTACCAGAATGTTGCCTGGTATGAAAGGCATTAGCTATGAGGAGCGGTTGAATAAACTTGGTTTGTTCTCACTGGAACGACGGAGGTTGAGGGGCGACCTGATAGAGGTCTACAAAATTATGAGGGGCATAGACAGAGTGGATAGTCAGAGGTTTTTCCCCAGGGTAGAGGGGTCAGTTACTAGGAGGCATAGGTTTAAGGTGCGAGGGCCAATGTTTAGAGTAGATGTACGAGGCAAGTTTTTTACACAGAGGGTAGTGGGTGCCTGGAACTCGCTGCCGGAGGAGGTGGTGGAAGCAGGGACGATAGTGACATTTAAGGGGCATCTTGACAAATACATGAATAGGATGGGAATAGAGGGATACGGACCCAGGAAGTGTAGAAGATTGTAGTTTAGTCGGGCAGCATGGTCAGCACGGGCTTGGAGGGCCGAAGGGCCTGTTCCTGTGCTGTACTTTTCTTTGTTCTTTGTTCTTTGAGGTTGTAGTCCAACTGAAGGCTTTAATAAGCTAGGTGTTTCCCCCAGCAGCTCAGGTACAGAATGAAGGCTGCTGGGGCGGCATGGGCTCTTATACCCTGCCTAGCAGGGCGGAGCTACCATACAGCTTGACCAATAGGAAGCATACAATATCTACCAATGGTGTTCCAGCATTACCAGGTACCGTAATACCTCTACACAGACTACCACAAGGTTTACTAGATTGATTCCAGAGATGAATTATTTGTCGCATGAAGAGAGATTGAGCAGTTTAGGCCTATACTCTCCAGAGTTTAGAAGAATGAGGGGAGAGCAAATTGAGGTTATAAGATGATAAAAGGTATGGATAAAGTAGATGTGGAGTGGATGCTTCCTCTTGTGGGGCATTCTAGGTCCAGAGGTAATAGTCTCAGGATAAGGGAGAGCAAATTTAAAACAGAGATGGGGAGAAATTACTTCTCCCAAAGAGTTGTGAATCTGTAGAATTTGCTACCCCAGAGTGCGGTGGATGCTGGGACAGTCAATAAATTTAAGGGGGAGTTAGACAGAGTTTGAATTGGTAATGGGTTGGGAGTTATGGAGAACGGGCAGGTTGGTGGATTTGAGGCCATGATGGGATCAGCCATGATCGTATTGATAGGTGGAGCAGCTCGAGAGGCTCAATTGCCTCCCCCTGCTTCTAGTTCTGATGTTCTAAGAAATAACTATTCTGTCTGATTTCACCATCCAGCTCTTGGTTTGTAGCCTTGTGGATAACAGCACCTCAAGCACAAATCTGGTGTTCTTGATGAAAAAGGGGATTTCTTGATTAATATGGAGAGCAGGGGTTATGGGGAGAAGGCAGGAGAATGGGGATGAGAAACATATCAGCCATGATCGAATGGCAGAGCAGTCTCGATGGGCCAAATGGCCTAATTATGCTCCTATATCTTATGGTCTACAGTTGCCTGTTGGTCACCTCTTATGTATCATTTACTCGGAGCAGCAAGATTCCTGTATGCTATGTCCTGAGAGATGGCATTTTCAGGCAAGTCTATCGAACCATCAGTGTTCCACTAGGCCCTGGATACATGTCCCTCCTAATCAGTGGGATTGTTGATCTAAAGATAGCTATCAAATTCTGAAGTCCTGGAAATTGCAGGGAGTGAAAACCTGTCTGAAGGATGACGGATAGTATGTCTCTGAGTGTGACCATACTTGCAGTCTACTCCGTGTGAAGGAGGAAGTAGTCACTGGTCTTAATAGATGGAGAGATAGGGCTGACATTGATTCCAAAGGAAGTTGCTACACTCTACTGTGGGGCAACACGGTAGCACAGTGGTTAGCACAGTTGCTTCACAATCTGTGTGGAATCTGCACTTTCTTCTCGTGTCTGCGTGGGTTTCTTCCGGGTGCTCCAGTTTCCTCCCACAGTCCAAAGATATGCGAATTAGGTGGATTGGCCATGGTAAAATTGCCCTTAGTGTCCAAAAGGTTAAGTGGGGTTACTGGGTTATGGAGGTAGGGTGGAGGTGTGGGCTTGAGTAGGGTGTTCCTTCCAAAGGGCGGTGCAGACTCGATGGGCCGAACGGCTTCCTTCTGCACTGTAAATTCTTTGATTCTATGATGCTGACTATGAAGAGCATCCATCGATCTGAACTGCCAATCCCTTTCTTCTGTGCAATAATGACTCAATTGTCCTCTGTCCACCAATGCTGTTGAACCTGCTCGGCCTTCCAGCATTTCTGTTTTCTGACTTACCTACCCTTGCACTCAGGCAGCGGCCACAATCCTGAGCCACTTTTGGCTTTCCAAACACCCCACCATGATACAGATCCCATGTTATGCAGGATTTGGGCTATCGACCTGCTAATACAGTTTTGTGGAGTCAGTGCTGAAAAGCAGAGGTAAGAGGTAAATCTGGATCAGGGGTGCGAACCCAACATATATAGCCCCGTGGAATTTTACACTCCCTGGTTCTTGCATTTGATATTGTGCAAGTTACATTATATTTTATATTCAATTCTCAGCCTGCCTGTTGGAGAGCAATTGGGAGTTAAATACCTTCTCTGCAATTCCTTGATTCGCACCATCAAGTTGAGATGACCCTGAGAATACTGCTCGATTACATCTCTGACATCGTAAGGCTTTCTGGCTTGCTGTGAAACAAAACAAATATTTTTTTTTGAACAGTAAGGCAAAGCAATGTTAGAGTCTAATGCATTATACCCCCAGTATGTCTAGTATACTTGAATAACTGGACATCAGTATCAGGAAGTCAAAACAAAAAACAAATCGATACTTAAGAATTGCTACACCCTGTAAAATACCCATGCCAACTTTTACCGGAGGGTGAAATTGGCCTTGGTAAAATTTTAAAAAGAGACAGCGAATTAACCATCCTCATTTTACACCAACCTTTAATTGAACTGAATGGAAAAGAATACCAATGCGATATAAAATGTTGCTGCCCCATTGCTATCCCCACTTTGTGCAATCATCCAAGACCAATCTCACCCTACTGAAATCACAGGCTTGAATGCAAACACAGATTTCAGAAATCTGGCTTGAAACAGTTCATTTTCTCCACTGGATAATGAATGTATTTGTTATTACTACTAAATCAGCCATTATCAACTAATTGTGACCATTTAATAGAGTTCTGAGGAATTTCAGGAATCACAAGCAAGGAAAATGAAGGTTTGTGCAATTCCAGTAGCTTGTATGAACTTGAAAACAAATGGAGCTGTCCATTTGCACAGCGATCAATCCCGAACACTCGAGAGCTTACAGTATGCATGGGCATGTCTGATTTCAGCACCTTCTAGCAGTGGGAAACCCTCAGTGCAATAGTATAAACATTTCCTACTGGACTGCCCCAGAGCTCCTGAGTAGGGATCTGTACATTCCTCAGTGTCTCTCTGATTGTCCTGTTTATGATCAGAGCATTGGATTATGCAGCCTGCATGCGGACATTTGGTGCAGCATTCTTTGAACCTGACGTCTCAAAAGTTCTGCTCCAGTGATGTGAGAAATGGGAATGATGTCACAAAATGTCTCCAGGCTGTCTCCAATAGCCCATTTTTAATCAAGAAATAGGGACAATACAGGCAGCAAGGAGTGCCCAGCCAGCTGTCTCCTTTGATAATGTTGACTTGGAGACAGGGGCAGATTTTTATGCCCCCTCCGCCATACATGAAGATGGGGGGCATACAAAATAAAATGGATGGACAGCCCCACCACCTTCCACTCACCCTATTTTACAGTGGGTGGGCAAGGTGTCAACCAGCCTGCCCTTCCTTAGGTGTGTTGAGGCCCTTAAGTTGCCAATTAAAGGTCACTTAAGAGCCTCTTTCCAGCTCTGCCACCATAATATGGTAGGCTAGGGAATGCGGTAGAAGATGGTAACCAACTTCCCCACATCCCGCCCGCAACCTTTGGCCTACCTCCCTAGCCTCTCGAATGCAATCCTCCCACTCCCCTCCACCTTTCACAAGGGTCCTTGATTCCTTCTCAACCTAAAACCCCTGATACCTTTGCGGTAGGCTATATTAGGGGTATCGCGGTACCTAGTTGGAATGTGTCTTATACTGTAGTATGAGTGCTGGAACCTGCCTGCTGATTCTGCCCAGCAGGCGGAGCATGAGAGTCTGTGTTTCACCCACAGCAGTTATTCTGTACCGGAGCTGCTGGGGTAACTACTTGTTCATTAAGGCCTTCAATTGGACTACAATCTCGCTTCAGTAATGATTGATCGTGCATCAATTTAACGAACAAGAATTGAAGAAGGCTGCTCTCCGCATCAAGCCAGAGTGCCCCCGACCGCGTGGTACCCGCATGGACAGGGTGGACCCCACCCGCGGCCGATTCCAAAGCACCCCTAAATTCCCCATAAGCTTGTGCAGTGCGGCAGCCAGGAAACCCCGGGGGGGGGGGGGGGGGGTGCGATGCTATTTTTGCGGGCAAAACAAACACCCCCGGCAACGCTGCCCGGCCCGATCCGCAATCTGCAAGGGCTGCGGGAAGAAGGAGCACCTCGTGGCAGTATGCCAGGCCCGGTCGGCCGCCACTGTCTCCACAGGCGAACCGGGCCCGCTGCCATTCCTCTGCTCACAGATCATGTGCGATTCATGGGGGCAGCCATCGTGGATGACGTCTCAGGACCCCGACCCAGGTGGCCGTGTATCACCCGACGAGATCACTCAGCTTCTGCCACAGCTTGCCTCAGTGACACTGGACCAATCTCGGCCCCGAACGCTTTCAACCGCTACGGCATCAGTACTTATCAACGGGCACAAGACATCCTGCTTGATCGACTCTGGGAGCATGGAGAGCTTCATCCATCCCAATAAGGTAAGACAGTGTATGGTAAACCAATGTTGCACCTATATTAGGTGATGTAAGGTAGCACCTGTACTACAGGTTCGCCGGTAGTCTCTGCCTGCTGGCTCCGCCCAGTAGGCGGAGTATAAATATGCTTGTCCTCCATTCAGCAGCCATTTTGTCAGCTGCTGTGGGAGGCCACACATCTTAGAGCAATAAAGCCTGAGTTGTATCCAACTCTAGTCTTTGTTCAATTGATCGTGCATCAATTTATTGCTCTAAGATTTTCTAAAATATGGACCTCCATATCAAGCCAGATCGCCTGCAGTTGGATCCGCAATCAAGCGATGCCAAAAAGGACTTTAATCACTGGCTAGCTTGCTTCAAGGTGTATATCAACTGAACGCCCACCCCTGTTCCGGAGGCTCAGAAGATGCAGATCCTGTACTCAAGGTTGAGATCCAACGTGTTTCCGCTGATCCAGGACACCCCGAACTACGGCGATGCCATGACGCTTCTCAAAGAAAACTATGCACAGAAGATGAACACGCTCTTCGCCAGGCACGTACTCGCCACTCGCTCTCAACTCCCTGGTGAGACAACAGAAGACTTCTGGCGGGCCCTAATCCCACTTGTCCGGGACTGTGACTGTCAGGCCGTTACGGCCACTGAACATTCGAACCTCCTTATGCGGGACGTGTTCGTTACGGGGATTGGGTCGGACCTCCTATGCCAAAGACTATTAGAAGTGGCCACGCTCGATCTAGCTGAAACAAAGAAGATAGCGCTTTCTTTGAGGGTCGCCTCGCGCAACAGTCAGGCCTACCCCCCCAACCACGCGGCGCACCCCTCCTACGCATCGTGGAGCCCACAGACAGCCGCCCCAGCGGGGGCCTTACCCAGCCAGTATGCCTGCGCCACGCACCAGCCCACGCACCCCGGGGGTCCCCGATGTTATTACTCCGGCCAGCAGAAACACCCTCGCCAACGCTGCCCGGCCCGCGCAGTCCTTTGCAAGGCTTGCGGCAAAAAGGGGCACTTCACCGCGATGTGCCAGGCTCGCGGATTGGCCGCCATCACCCCCACCCCCCAGTCTACACACAATGGGCGCCACCATCCTCATCTCCCCAGACCACGCGCGGCCAATGGGGGCCGCCATCTTCTCCCCCTCAGTCCACGTGTGGCCCATGGGCGCCGCCATCTTGTCCAACCCCCGCAACATGTGGCCCATGGGTGCCGCCATTTTGTCCCCTGCAGGATCTTCAGGCGCCACCACCTTGTCTCCCCCACGGGGCATGGACACCGACAGCATTCCAGGACCTGGGCTCCCCACCGTCCGACGCCAGCGACGACCGACCACGACTCGCCTCAGTGACGATCGACCAGTCTCGTCCGCAGAACCTGGCCACCGCATCGGCCAGCGTGAAAAATCAATGGCCACGTGACCTCTTGCCTGCTGGACTAGGGAGCACCAAAAGCTTCATACACCCAGATACGGTGAGGCGCTGTTCCCTCGCGGTACACCTCACCAACCAAAGAATCTCCCTGGCCTCCGGATCCCATTCCGTCGCGATCCGGGGGTACTGTACGGTCACACTCACGGTCCAGGAGGTAGAATTCAGCGACCTCCGCCTCTACGTCCTACCTAACCTCTGCGCTCCTCTACTACTAGACCTGGACTTCCAGTGCAATCTCCAGAGCCTAACCCTCAAATTTGGCGGGCCCCTACCACCCCTCACTGTGTGCTGCCTTGCGACCCTAAAGGTCAATCCGCCTTCTCTCTTCGCAAATCTAACCCCGGATTGCAAACCCGCAGACGGTACAGCACCCAGGACAGGACCTTCATCAGGTCTGAGGTCCAGCGGCTGCTTCGGGAAGGCATCATCGAGGCCAGCAACAGCCCCTGGAGAGCCCAAGTGGTAGTCGTTAAAACTGGGGAGAAACGCCTCCGTGTGGACCCCGATACGGAATAACCACAGATTTGCTCCGGGTAGGTTGGATGGGGGATACCAAGGCTGGTATAGGGCAGGTATTAAGAGGATGGGGGACCTGTTTATAGATGGGGTTTTCCCCAGCATGCAGGCGCTGGAGGAGAGGTTCGGCCTGCCCCCGGGGAATGCGTTCAGGTACCTTCAGGTTCGGGACTTCCTTAGAAAACAGGTGGGGACATTCCCGCGGCTGCCCCCACGTAGGATCCAGGATAGGGTGGTATCTGCCGTCTGGGTAGGGGAGGGGAAAAACTGCAGGAGGTAGAGGAAGCCTCAGTGGGGGAGTTGAAGGATAAGTGGGAGGAGGAGCTTGGTGAGGAGCTGGATGGTGGCCTGTGGGCCGATGCCCTGGGCAGGGTGAACTCCTCCTCATCATGTGCCAGGCTCGGATTAATCCAGTTTAAGGTGGTGCACTGAGCGTATATAACGGCGGCAAGAATGAGTAGGTTTTTTGGGGTGGAGGACAGGTGTCCGAGGTGTGCGGGGAGTCCGGTGAATCATGCCCATATGTGTTGGGCATGCCCGGCGCTTAAAGGATTCTGGCAGGGGTTTGCAAGTGTGATGTCTACGGTTTTGGACGCTCGGGTGAAGGTGATCCCAGCGGTAGCGATATTTGGGGTGGCGGAGGGTCCGGGAGTGCAGGAAGCGAAAGAGGCCGAGGTGTTGGCCTTTGCCTCCCTGGTAGCCCAGAGACGGATCTTGTTAATGTGGAGGGACTCAAAACCCCCGAGTGTGGAGACCTGGGTTAGCGATATGGCGGGGTTCCTCAGCCTGGAGCGAATAAAGTTCGCCTTGACAGGGTCCTTGATGGGGTTCTCCCGGCGGTGGCAACTTTTCCTTGACTTTCTAGGGGACCAGTAAGTGTCAGCAGCAGCCGCATCCTGGGGGGGAGGGAGCGGGGTTGGGGGGGGGGTGGAGGGAGCGGGGTTGGGGAGGGGGGGGGGGTTCAGGTTGGGTTACTGTTGATATAATGTGAGTTGGACATGGAGACAAAACCCACCTGGTTCTGTTTAAAAAATTGTTTTTCTGTTTTGTAAGTAGTTTCATTGTAAGCTTTGGGCTATGTTTATTGTTATTTTTTATTACTATCTGTATTTCTATTTTTGTTATGTAAAAACACTCATTGGAAAAACTTTAATAAAACATTTATTAAAAAAAAACTGGGGGGGAAAACACAGAATGGTCGTGGACTACAGCCAGACCATTAATCGGTATACGCAGCTCGACGCGTACCCCCTCCCACGCATATCTGATATGGTCAATCAGATTGCACAGTACCGGGTCTTCTCAACGGTAGACCTCAAATGCGCCTACCACCAGCTCCCCATTCATAAAACGGACAGTCCATACACTGCTTTCGAGGCGAACAGTCATCTCTATCACTTCCTCAGGGTTCCCTTCGGCGTCACTAACGGAGTCTCGGTCTTCCAAAGGGCGATGGACCGAATGGTCAACCGGTACGGTTTGCGGGCCACCTTCCCGTACCTAGACAATGTCACCATCTGCGGCCACGACCAGCAGGACCACGACATCAACCTCCGCAAATTCCTCCATACCGCAAAAATCCTTAACTTAACCTATAACAAGGACAAATGCGTGTTTAGCACCGATCACCTAACCATCCTCGGCTACGTCGTGCATGGTGGAGTCATAGGCCCAAATCCCGAACGCATGCGCCCCCTCATGGAGTTTCCCCTCCCCCACTGCCCCAAAGCCCTGAAACGTTGCCTGGGCTTCTTTTCTTATTACGCCCAGTGGGTCCCCAATTATGCGGACAAGGCCCGCCCACTAATCCAGTCCATGGTTTTTCCCCTATTGGCAGAGGTTGCCAGGCTTTCAGTTGCATCAAAGCAGACATCGCCAGGGCAACGATGCACGCAATCGATGAGTCCCTCCCCTTCCAGGTCGAGAGCGACGCATCAGACGTAGCTCTGGCTGCCACCCTCAATCAGGCGGACAGACCCGTGGCCTTCTTTTCACGCACCCTCCACGCCTCAGAAATCTGCCATTCCTCCATCGAGAAGGAGGCCCAAGCCATCGTCGAAGCTGTGCGGCATTGGAGGCATTACCTGGCCAGCAAGAGATTCACTCTCCTCACTGACCAACGGTCGGTAGCCTTCATGTTTGACAATGCACAGCGGGGCAAAATTAAGAATGATAAGATCTTACAGTGGTGGATCGAGCTCTCCACCTATAATTATGAGATCTTTTATCGTCCCGGGAAGCTCAAAGAGCCTCCTGATGCCCTGTCCCGCAGCACTTGTGCCAGTGTACAAATAGACCGACTCCGGAGCCTCCACGACAACCTCTGCCATCCGGGGGGTCACCCGGTTCTTCCACTTTGTTAAAGCCCGCAATCTGCCCTATTCCATCGATGAAGTCAGGGCCGTAACCAGGAACTGCCAAATCTGCGCTGAGTCCAAGCCGCACTTCTACCGGCCAGAGAAAGCACACCTGGTGAAGGCTTCCCACCCCTTTGAATGCCTCAGCGTGGATTTCAAAGGGCCCCTTCCCTCCACCGACCGCAACACGTATTTCTTAAATGTGATTGATGAGTACTCCCGGTTCCCTTTCGCCATCCCTTGTCCCGACATGACGGCTGACACCGTCATTATAGCCCTCCACAGCATCTTTACCTTGTTCGGTTTCCCCGCCTACATCCATAGCGATAGGGGGTCCTCCTTCATGAGTGATGAGCTGCGTCAATTCCTGCTCCAGCAATTGCCTCCAGCAGGACGACCAGTTACAACCCCCGGGGAAATGGGCAGGTGGAGAGGGAGAACAGAACGGTCTGGAATGCCGTCCTACTGGCCCTACGGTCCAAGAATCTCCCAGTGTCCCGATGGCAGGAGGTCCTCCCCGATGCACTTCACTCCATCCGATCACTACTGTGCACTACTACCAACGAAACACATCATGAACGTCTCCTTGCCTTCCCTAGGAAGTCCTCCTTGGGGACCTCGCTCCCAACATGGCTGGCAGCCCCCGGACCTGTCCTACTCCGCAAACACGTACGGGCCCACAAGTCGGACCCACTGGTCAAGAGGGTACAACTCCTCCATGCTAACCCCCAGTACGCCTATGTGGCGCACCCTGACGGCCGACAAGACACGGTCTCCCTCTGGGATCTGGCCCCCGCTGGATCCCCCCCCCCCCACCAACCCCAACCATTTTTTCACCGGCGCACACTACCGCAGCCCCATTCCCAGGAGGATCCATCCTCCCACTGGCCCCATCCGGATGCGATGAAGCTGAAGATGACATGCTCCCAGAGCCACGGATGCCCGAGCCGATGCCGGCATCTCCGCCGGGACTGCGACGATCGCAGAGGGCGACCAGGGCCCCTGACCGGCTGATAGTTTCATTGTAAAATGAACTTGTAAATAATTGTCTGTAAATATGTGTATTGCATGTAAAGGCACCAAAGGGTACCACTGTAACCTCTACCACTGTAAAAGCAAGGCCACCACCCCCGCCGGACTCTTTTTTAATCAGGGGGTGAATGTGGTAGGCTATATTAGGGGTATCGCGGTACCTAGGTGGGATGTATCTTATACTGTAGTATGAGTGGTAGAACCTGCCTGCTGGTTCCGCCCAGCAGGCGGAGCATGAGAGTCTGTGTTTCACCCACAGCAGTCATTCTGTACCGGAGCTGCTGGGGTAACTATTTGTTCATTAAAGCCTTCAATTGGACTAAAATCTTGCTTCAGGAGTGATTGATCGTGCATCAACCTTGAAGTCCAGTACCCATGATCGCCTACACCGGAATCCATCTTAGTCCCAGCAGTGGCCACAAATGTGTTCTCACACTGCTGATACAGCTGATCAATCTGGTTGGTTGGCATCTCTTGAGGGTGAGACTCCCTGACCCTTCAGGGCAATAATCCAGCTCTCACCTTATTAAAGCTGCCCCCCGCTTTTTACCATTGCAGGACTGACCTTTTCAAAGTCATCGAGCTGTTGACTTACTTTTGCACCAGGTGAGGGTAAGCAATATGCACCCCCTCCAATAAAATTCACCGCATGGCTTACCACACTACATTTTTAAAATTTGTTCATGGGGTATGAGCGTTACTGGCAAGGACAGAATTTATTGCCCATCCCTAATTGCCCTTGAGAAGGTGGGGGTGAACCATCTTCTTGAACCACTGTTGCATATGGTGCAGGTACACCTACAGTGTTGTTAGAATCACACAGAATCACAGAATGTACAGTGCAGAAGAAGGCCACTCGGCCCATCGAGTCTGCACAGGCCCTTGGAAAGAGCATGCCACTCAAACCTCCGTCTTCACCCTATCCCCATAACCCAGTAACCCCATCTAACCTTTTTGGACACTAAGGGCGATTTAGCATGGCCAATCCACCTAACCTGCACATCTTTGGACTGTGGAAGGGAATCGGAGCACCCGGAGGAAACCCACGCAGACACGGGGTGCATGTGCAGACTCCGCGCAGACAGTGACCCCAAGCTGGGAATAGAATCTGTGACCCTGGGGCTGTGAAGCAACAGTGCTAACCACTGTGCTACCATACTGCCCATACTGCCTTCCTAACTACTGTTAGGATTTTGAGCCAGTGACAGTGTAGAATCAATTATATAGTTCCAAGGCAAGATGGTATACCACTTGGGGGGAAACTTGCGGTTGGTGGTTTTCCCGCATGCCTGCCTGGCAATCCAGGCGCTTCTTAAATGTTGCATTGTCCTCCATTATCCATGCCAATAATCTGAATAAAATTGGTCCAAATCACCGCAAACTCTGAATTTCTTCATTCTTACCCATGCTCGAATCATCAAATGGGCAGGACTCAGATTTTCAACCCATTTCTCTACCACTGTCCCTGATCCCACCCATCCCTGGAGCACTATATAAACAGAACTGATGGTGTTAAATGTAGCAAATAGAAGACAAAGGCTTAACATAGGCTCTGATTGTTTACGTGTTGAAGGCAATGCTTTTGGTCAAAGCCTTCAGGCAATATTTTGGTCCAGTCTTTGGGGCTTTCCTGTTCCTTTAAAATAACCTTTTCCTTCTGAAAGGGTTGCTACAGCACTTCCGTCATTTTCCTGCAAGGCTATTGGCTGGTGCCCGTTCCTTGTTAAAAATCTTGCCCAAATACTACTTGTTGAATGGCAAGTGAACCTTATCAGGAAAATCCAATTTTAAGGCTCTAAAAAGTATGATCTTGAGGCAATCTGAATCGGGTTATAAGTGGTGCAAACCTACAGCTCAAAGATGTTCAGTCAAGCACATTTTGGCAATTTGACTCAGAGGAGCCATAAGAATGACTGACGCAAAGGATTCGGGCATTTGCACAATATGAGGTAGTGGGCGGGATTCTCCCATGCCGCGCCGTATGGAAGAATCGCCGTTCGCGCTATTTTTTCCTGCGGCGCCGGTCCGACACCGGCAGGCGATTCTCCGAGGAGCGGAGAATCAGCGCCATTTGTGCCGCCGAGTTTGGCGTGGCGCCGGGCGTGGGCCGCTGTCCGCAGCCGGGCCGCCGATTCTCTGGCCTTGATGGGCCGAGCAGCCGCGTGGAAACGGCAGAGTCCCGCTGGCGCCGTTCACACCTGCTAGCAACCGGCGGGAACTCTGCGCGTAGGAT
Source organism: Scyliorhinus torazame (assembly GCF_047496885.1). Classification (NCBI taxonomy): domain Eukaryota; kingdom Metazoa; phylum Chordata; class Chondrichthyes; order Carcharhiniformes; family Scyliorhinidae; genus Scyliorhinus; species Scyliorhinus torazame. The sequence continues at coordinate 162,968,606 of NC_092716.1, forward strand.
CGGGGGGCGGCCTGCGGGGTGGGGAAAAGCACTCCTTCAGCGGTGGGGCCTCCGATGGGGTCTGGCCCCCGATCGGGGCCCACCAATCGGCAGGTCGGCCTCTCCAGCCCCGGCCCTATTTTATTACGTGGCCGGCCCCTGAACTCCCACGCCATGTTGCGTTGGGGCCGGCATGCTGAGGAAGTCCCCGCGCATTTGCGGGTTGGCGCAGCCCAACTGCGCATGCGCGGGTTGGCGCGGCGCTGAGAAGGGAGGCTGGAGCGGCATGAACCGCTCCAGTGCCATGGGGACCAGAATTGGTAGTGCCCACGCCCGTTTCGCGCCATCGTAAAACGCGACAGCATTCATGACGGCGCGAAAACTCTGTCTCCATTTCGGAGAATCGCGCCCAGTATTTCTGCAGTTATGTTTGCTAGTGAAGGGGATGAATATTTACTGGGTACTAAACACAGTAAATTACAAAGTAAATATTGTTTGAAGAGTGTCTTGCAACCATCGTTAAAACATGATGTGGAGATGCCGGCGTTGGACTGGGGTGAGCACAGTAAGAAGTCTTACAACAGGAAGGAGCTGTGCTCTGAAAGCTAATGATTCGAAACAAACCTGTTGGACTTTAACCTGGTGTTATAAGACTTCTTACTATCGTCAAAACATGTTACTCTTCCGTCTTTTTGGACTAGGAAGGGCAACTAAAGTGCACTCCTAGAGTACCTCTCATGAATAGCTACAATGATTGTAATCCAATTTACAAGAGCGTTGTATTTGGAGCATACCTAATATTGGGGCCTTTAGATTATTAGGAGCGAAGCGATCAGAGAGTTTAAAAAAAATAAGTTTGGAGTATTCAATTCTTTTTTTCCAATTAAAGGGCAATTTAGTGTGACCAATCTACCTATCCTGCACATGTTTGGGTTGTGGGGATGAGACTCACACAGACACAGGGAGAATGTGCAAACTCCACACAAACAGTGGCCGGGACTGGGATCGAACCCATGTCCTCGCCGCCTTGAGGCAGCAGTGCTAACCACTACGCCACTGTGCCGCCGAGATCGGAGAGCTGATGGAGCATTTCTCCAAACACCAGTACTGAGCCAAGGAGGCCAACCAAAAGGGAATCAGACCACTTCTTCCCCTTCCTGATTGACATCGGGCACAAAAAAACAACAACAGGCTGCAGCTGGATTTTAAATTTTTTAAAAATAATTTCTAAGATGGCACCAGAGTGTGGCGACGCTCTGTGAGCTCTCCCCTACAGATCCTCTTCCTACATCATTTATAACCATTATTATATTATGTTCTATAATTATTTATTATTACAGTATGGTCTATATATTCATGTATGGAGCGATCTGCCAGGACTGTAAGCAGAACAATACTTTTCACTGTACCTCGATACAGTCAAGAGGACATTAGATGACTACTTGAATAGAAACAATATGCAGGGATAGGGGAAAAGGCAGGGAAATGGCACGAAGCCATAAAGTTCATTTGGAGAGACGGTGCAGAATACATGAGCCAAATGGCATCCTTCTGCACCACAACAATTCTGTGATTCAATTCCCACTCCATCATTTAAAAAAATGAACTTGCTTTACACGTCAGTATAGTACTGAAGAACTTCTACATTGGTTGGCAGTGGAGGAATGTCATGACTGTTCAGATTGACACAAGTGGTTACAGCAGAACGGTGGGGTGCATGTGAGAAAGGTTATTCAGTCGCAGATGACAATGGCGGAGGCAGTGGCATCCAATTGAAGTCTCAAGGTGGATTCTCTGGAGAAGAGGCAAACAGCAGACTCAACCTCAGAGATACAGCTGGGAGGTCTCAGATGTACTAAAATAACAGCATCACCTAACCTTAAAAGAAATCTTGAAAGACTCAATCAGTTACACATCAACAAAAGTAGTTGAACATAATTGTCACAGACAGGTGTGACGAAAATCACTTGACAGAAATAATTATGTCGAAAAGTGTTACAGAAAGTTTGTGTCACTTCTCAGGAAGTATTTACATATGGTAAACATTTAATACTGGCAAATCTCCTGTAACCTTAGTCATGGTGAATTGGAAGATTAGCTATTTTATAATAGCCCAGCCAGGTGGTAGATGTTTCAGTAGGGGAGCATTTCGGTAACAGTGACCACAATTCAGTATGTTTTAAAGTACTGGTGGACAAGGATAAGAGTGGTCCTAGGATTAATGTGCTAAATTGGGGGAAGGCTAATTATAACAATATTAGGCGGGAACTGAAGAACATAGATTGGGGGCGGATGTTTGAGGGCAAATCAACATCTGACATGTGGGAGGCTTTCAAGTGGCAGTTGAAAGGAATTCAGGACCGGCATGTTCCTGTGAGGAAGAAGGATAAATACGGCAATTTTCGGGAACCTTGGATGACGAGAGATATTGTAGGCCTCGTCAAAAAGAAAAAGGAGGCATTTGTCAGGGCTAAAAGGCTGGGAACAGACGAAGCCTGCGTGGAATATAAGGAAAGTAGGAAGGAACTTAAGCAAGGAGTCGGGAGGGCTAGAAGGGGTCACGAAAAGTCATTGGCAAATAGGGTTAAGGAAAATCCCAAGGCTTTTTACACGTACATAAAAAGCAAGAGGGTAGCCAGGGAAAGGGTTGGCCCACTGAAGGATAGGCAAGGGAATCTATGTGTGGAGCCAGAGGAAATGGGCGAGGTACTAAATGAATACTTTGCATCAGTATTCACCAAAGAGAAGAAATTGGTAGATGTTGAGTCTGGAGAAGGGTGTGTAGATAGCCTGGGTCACATTGAGATCCAAAAAGACGAGGTGTTGGGTGTCTTAAAAACATTAAGGTAGATAAGTCCCCAGGGCCTGATGGGATCTACCCCAGAATACTGAAGGAGGCTGGAGAGGAAATTGCTGAGGCCTTGACAGAAATCTTTGGATCCTCGCTGTCTTCAGGGGATGTCCCGGAGGACTGGAGAATAGCCAATGTTGTTCCTCTGTTTAAGAAGGGTAGCAAGGATAATCCCGGGAACTACAGGCCGGTGAGCCTTACTTCAGTGGTAGGGAAATTACTGGAGAGAATTCTTCGAGACAGGATCTACTCCTGAAGCAAATGGACGTATTAGTGAGAGGCAGCACGGTTTTGTGAAAGGAAGGTCGTGTCTCACTAACTTGATAGAGTTTTTCGAGGAGGTCACTAAGATGATTGATGCAGGTAGGGCAGTGGATGTTGTCTATATGGACTTCAGTAAGGCCTCTGACAAGGTCCCTCATGGTAGACTAGCACAAAAGGTGAAGTCACACGGGATCAGGGGTGAGCTGGCATGGTGGATACAGAACTGGCTAGGTCATAGAAGGCAGAGAGTAGCAGTGGAAGGATGCTTTTCTAATTGGAGGGCTGTGACCAGTGGTGTTCCACAGGGATCAGTGCTGGGACCTTTGCCCTTTGTAGTATATATAAATGATTTGGAGGAAAATGTAACTGGTCTGATTAGTAAGTTTGCAGACGACACAAAGGTTGGTGGAATTGCGGGTAGCGATGAGGACTGTCGGAGGATACAGCAGGATTGTTTGGAGACTTGGGCGGAGAGATGGCAGATGGAGTTTAATCCGGACAAATGTGAGGTAATGCATTTTGGAAGGTCTAATGCAGGTAGGGAATATACAGTGAATGGTAGAACCCTCAAGAGTAATGAAAGTCAAAGTGATCTAGGAGTACAGGTCCACAGGTCATTGAAAGGGGCAACACAGGTGGAGAAGGTAGTCAAGAAGGCATACGGCATGCTTGCCTTCATTGGCCGGGGCATTGAGTATAAGAATTGGCAAGTCATGTTGCAGCTGTATAGAACCTTAGTTAGGCCACACTTGGAGTATAGTGTTCAATTCTGGTCGCCACACTACCAGAAGGATGTGGAGGCTTTAGAGAGGGTGCAGAAGAGATTTACCAGAATGTTGCCTGGTATGGAGGGCATTAGCTATGAGGAGCGGTTGAATAAACTCGGTTTGTTCTCACTGGAACGAAGGAGGTTGAGGGGAGACCTGATAGAGGTCTACAAAATTATGAGGGGCATAGACAGAGTGGATAGTCAGAGGCTTTTCCCCAGGGTAGAGGGGTCAATTACTAGGGGGCATAGGTTTAAGGTGAGAGGGGCAAGGTTTAGCGGAGATGTACGAGGCAAGTTTTTTACGCAGAGGGTAGTGGGTGCCTGGAACTCGCGACCGGAGGAGGTGGTGGAAGCAGGGACGATAGTGACATTTAAGGGGCATCTTGACAAGTACATGAATAGGATGGGAATAGAGGGATATGGACCCAGGAAGTGTAGAAGATTGTAGTTTAGTCGGGCAGCATGGTCGGCACGGGCTTGGAGGGCCGAAGGGTCTGTTCCTGTGCTGTACATTTCTTTGTTCTTTGTTCTTTGGGTGTTACTATCAGGGTCACTGATTTCCAAGTTTTTTTTCGGAATTGCACGTTCTCTATCTTTTCAACCCTGACTTTCGTACTCTTTCAAATTAAGCTGATCAATGAGGTGTGACAATTAATATGCGACCACCAATGTTAACATTTGCAGGAAGCATCTATTAAACATGAGAGTTTCAATATAATTGATATTATCACCAGCAGGAAGAATGGAATATACTATCTTGAAATGCAGCCAAATAGAAAAAAGCCCCTCAAGTCTATTCTACTATTCAATGAGATTATGGTCGGTCTGCAACCAAACTCCATAAATTAGTATTTTCTGCATATTCCTTAAAAACTTTCACTGGAACATAGCATGGTTACAGCACAGAAGGAGGCCATTCTTCCCATCAAGTGCCAGGCAATGACTATCTCCAACAAGAGAGGATCTAATCATCACCCCTTGATATTCAATGGTTTTACCCATAATTAACATCCTGGGGGTTACCATTGACCAGAAACTGAACTGGATTAGCCATATAAATACTGTGGCTACTAGAACAGATCAAAGGCTAGGAATCCTGTGGTGAGAACTCACCACCTGACTCTCCAAAGCCTGTCCACCATCGCCAAGGCACAAGTCAGGGATAGGTGTGTGAACGATCTTGAGAATGTCAATATATAAAAGGATGAAGTGTTGAGTATCCCAAATTGTATTAAGGTAGACAAGTCCCCTGGGATCTATCCCAGGTTACTGCAGGAGGCATGGGGAGAAATAGCTGGGGCCTTAACAGATATCTTCACATCCTCTTTGACCACTGGCGAGGTTCCAGAGGACTGGAGAATAGCCAGTGTTATGCCCTTGTTTAAGAAAGGAAGCAGGAATAATCCAGCAAATTATCAGCCGGTGAGCCTGACATCAGCGATGGGGAAGCTTTTGGAAAAAATACTGAGGGACAGGATACATGCACATTTGGAGAAAATAGACTTGTTAATGATAGGCAGCATGGTTTTGTATGGGGAAGGTCATGTCTCACCAACCTGATTGAGTTTTTGAAGAGGTGACAAAGAAAATTGATGAGGGAAGGGCTGTAGATGTAGTTTATATCGACTTTAGTAAGGCATTTGACAAGGTCCCACATGGCAGACTGGTACAAAAACTAAAATCACATGGGATTCAGGATGGGTTGGCTAGATGGATATAGAACTGACTTGGTTACAGAAGACAGAGAGTAGCAGTGGAAGGGTGTTTTTCAGAATGGAGATCTGTAGCTAGTGGTGTTCCGCAGGGGTCTGTGCTGGGACCTCTGTTGTTTGTAGTATATATAAATGATATGGAGAAAAATGTGGGCGGTCTGATTAGAAAGTTTGCGGATGACATGAAGATTGGCGGAGTTGCCGATAGTGTCGAGGATTGTCAGAGCATACAACAGGATATAGATAGATTGGATTCTTGGGCACAGCAATGGCATATGGAGTTTAATCCAGACAAATGCGAGACGATGCATTTTGGAGGATCAAATCTAGGTATGAATTATATTGTAAATGGCAGAACCCTTAGGAACATTTACATACTGAAGGATCTGGGCGTACAGGTCCACAGTTCCCTAAAAGTGGCAATGCAGGTAACCAAGATGATTAAGAAGGCACATGGCATGCTTGCCTTCATCAGCCACGGCATTGAGTACAGGAATTGGGAAATCATGTTGCAGCTATGTAAAACCTTGGTTAGGCCGCATTTAGAGTACTACGTGCAGTTCTGGTCACCATATTATCAGAAGAAGACATGGAAGCTTTGGAGAGAGTGCACAGAAGATTCACCAGGATGTCGCCTGGTCTCGAGGGTGTTGGCTATCAGGAGAGGTTGCATAAACTAGGATTGTTTTCATTGGAAAGACAGAGGCTGAGGGGAGACCTGATAGAGGTCGACAAAATTATGAGAGGCATTGACAGAGTGGATAGTCAGAGGCTTTTTCCAATGATGGAAGTGTCAATTACAAGGGGGCACAGGTTCAAGAAGAGAGGGGGATAGTTTAAGGGAAATGGGCGGGGTAAGCTTTTCACACAGAGCGTGGTGGGTCCCTGGAACGCACTGCCAGAGGAAGTGGTGGAAGCAGGCACATTATCAACATTTAAGAGGCATCTGGATGGGTAGATGAATAGGGAGGAAGTAGAGGGATACAGACCAAGTAAGGCAGAAAGTTTTGTTTTTAGTTAGGGCACCATGATTGGCACAGTCTTGGTGGGCGAAGGGCCTGTTCATGTGCTGTACTTTTCTTTGTTCATTGTTCTTTGTTATTTGTAATGGAATATTCTCCACTTGCCTGGATGTGTGCAGCTCCATAATCACTCAAGAAGCCCAACACGATCCAGGACAAAGCAGCCCACTTGGTTGGGTAGCTCTTCCACAAACATTCAATCCCCCACCACCACCAATAGACCATGGCAGCCATGTGTACCATCTACAAGATGCACTGTAGTAATTTGTCAAGGTACCTTATGCAGCACCTCCCAAATCCACAAACATTACCATCTAGAAGGACAAGCGTAGAAGATATCCGGGAACACCCCCACCTGGAGGATCCCCATCAAGTCACTCACCATTCTGACTTGGAAATATATCGCCGTTCCTTCATTGTCACTTGGTCAAAATCCTGGAGCTGCCTCCGTAACAGCACAGGTGTACCTACGCCTCAAGGACTATAGTGCTTCAAGGCTGCAGCTCAACAGAACCTTCTCAAGGGTAACTAGGGATGGGCAATAAATGCTGGCACAGCCAGTGGTGCCCACATCCCGTAAATGAATTTTGAAAAAAATCCTTGTGAATGTGTGGTGCCCAGAACAGGACGCAATGCTCTAGTGAGGCCAAACCAGTGTTTTATACAGATTTGTCATAACTTCCTAACTTTTGCGTATTGCTGAAAAAGTGACATCCCGTCAAATCCTTTTGTCTTGCACTCATCAGGACAGACACAAAAATACCAAATTCCAAAGGGATCAACAATTTATACCGCATGAGAAAAATATGCTGATTGGTTGGGAAGTGGACTGTGTTTATTGAGATGTTGTCATGGAGAATGCACAAGGGAACAGTTGTCCCCATATTTCTGTTTAACTGAAAAAGATGTGTTGCCTGTATTTGACCTTTGCCAAACATGGAGTGGCAACATGTGTGGTATTCTCAGCTAACAGGTCATTGCCACCAAGCTAAAAAAAAAACATTCTGTGACCACACAAATGAATAATGTGATATATGACTTTCAGTGTTAGTATGATGATAGGTCATACATGCCAAAGACAGGCGGATCGTGTCAAACAGCACCTCTCTTCGGCTATTCCTAATAGGCATAGTATAAACCCTACTCAACGAAACCGTGCTTGAAAAACTGAGAACATAGCATCCAACATCAGATGTGATTCCCCTATTGGGCAACACTTACTGAACAATCCCAAATGTGGTAAGAATTACACTAATAGGGCAGCACGGTGGCGCAGTGGGTTAGCCCTGCAGCCTCACAGCGCCAAGGTCCCAGGTTCGATCCCAGCCCTGGGTCACTGTTGGTGTGGAGTTTGCACATTCTCTCCGTGTTTGCGTGGGTTTCGCCCCCACAACTCAAAGATGTGCAGGGTAGGTGGATTGGTCACGCTAAACGGCCCCTTAATTGGAAAAATTAATTGGGTACTCTAAATTTATTTTTTAAATGTATTAAACTAACAGCCAATTTCAGATTTTGTGCTCACAATGTGGCTCACTAACGTGCACTCGAAGCTTTATATATATATTCATATGTGGTGCCCAAAACTGCTCCCAGTAATCCAGGTCTCATGAGGGCTTTACATCACACTCATGTCACAGTAGTAAGGATAATGTGAGTCACTTTTCACCCCCGAGGAACTGAGTATTCCATGTTGCCATGTGCAGGCACCGAGTGTGGGATGAAATGAATGTGCATTTTGCAGGGAGTTGGGCTGGTGATGTTTGCAGGTATGCAATATCAAACACCTCCCTTATGCTGACATGAGCAAATCCCCTTGTCGCCACATTCCGGCGCCTGTTTGGGTACACTGAGGAAGAATTCAGAATGTCCAATTCACCGAATAAGCATGTCTTTTGGGACTTGTGGGAGGAAATCGGAGCACCTGGAGGGAACTCACGTAGACACGGGGAGAACACTCAGACACCAGAAAGACAGTGACCCAAGCCGGGAATTGAACCCGGGTCTTTGGCGCTGTGAAGCAACAGTGCTAACCACTGTGCTACTGTGCCGCCCATAAATTGGATGTGTCGATCTTCGAGTGTTGTTGGAGCTGCACTCATTCAAGTAAGAAGAGAGTATTCCAGACTCCTGATTTGTGCCTTGCAAATGCTGGGCAGGCTTTGCGGAGCCAGGAGGTGAGTTGCTCTCCACAGGATTCCCAGCCTCTGACCAGCTGGACATCTGAAAATAGGCTGCCTACTTTCCCTGCTCTCAGCTGCAGCTGGCTGGAAAAGGTGAGGACAGAAGAAAAGGAACAGAGAAAGTGACAAAGAACATCTCTGCATAAAAAGTAAAATTAAAAGGGCGCAACATTAAATAGTGAAGGGCAAAGCTTCCAGCTATGCACAGCAATAACCTGGAAAAGCATTAGTTAAAAAGTCGAGAGAAAAATAGCATAGTCTGCCTTCTTATCTTGTAATCAAATAACTTCACACAAAGGGTGGAAGCGACTCTGGAGTTGGTGAAAAGTTACTGGAATGTGTTAGTGGAAAGTGATATAGGTGCTGAAGTTGAAGAGTCAAGGTTGTTGGCAGAAAGAGAAATAAATTACATTCAGTCGGACTAAATTACAGCAGTCCCAGTTCTTTCCAGTCTACGCTTTCTCAATGAGACGGCCGTCCCCATTGTACAGCCCAGAGAATAGAAGGCATAGCTTGCGGTCATTACAGAAGAGAATTCCCTCTGCCAAAACTTTTCTTTACATGGCCTCAAAGAAACAACGAGGAAACCTTTTACATTTCAGGACTCACCTGAAATTTCTTCTTTGCTACAAAATACTGCATCCTTCGAATCACCTTGATGGTGACCCTGTGGGACTCCCTCAACCTGTGAACAGAACAGGACTGTGTTAGAAGAGAATGCACGAGTGAAGAAAAAGACATCACAATGAATCTTCTTTGCCCTCTGAATCAGACTCAATTACCACCAAAGAATATGGGGGTGATTCTCCGAGCCCCGCGCCGGGCCGGAGAATCTCCGCAACCGCACCACGATGCCCCAATACTGGCGCACGATTCTCCGAGGTGCGGAGAATCGGCGCCATTTGCGGCGGTGCATTTGGCGTGGTTCTGGCCGCGGGCCGCTGGAATTGGCTGGGCTGCCGATTCTCCGGCCCGGATGGGCTGAGTGGCCGTACGGATACGACAGAGTCCCGCCGGCGCCGTTCACCCCTGGTCGCTGCCAGCGGGAACACTGCGCGAACGGTCGGGGAGCGGCCTGTGGTGAGTGGGGGGGCTCCTTCACTGGGGGGCCTCCGATGGGGTCTGGTCCTCGATCGGGGCCACCGATTGGCGGGCCGGCCACTCCCCCCCCCCCCGGGCCTACTTCCCTGCGCGGCCGGCCCCTGAGCACCGACGCCATGTTGAGTCGGGGCCGGCGCGCTAAAGAAGCCCCCCATGCATGTGCGGGTTGGTGCGGCACCCATTTGGCGCCGGGAAAGGAGGCTGGAGCGGCGTGAACCACTCCAGCGCCGTGCTGGCCCCCTGTGGGGGACAGAATAGGTCGTACCCGGGCCCGGTTCACGCCGTCGTGAAACGCGATGGCGTTCACGACGGCGCGAACACTTGGGCTTTATTTGGGAGAATCGCCCCCAATCTGTCTTTTTAATCTGTAAGCTCCTTTTTTATTGTTGACACAGGGGTTCCTATGAATCATTCTTTTGCACCATCTCGCTGATTAAATAGGTTCCCTGCTTTTTTCACGTTAATTTCCTTCATTTTTCTTCCCTCCCAAACCTGTGCCCCCTTGTAATTGACACTTCCATCATTGGAATATGTTTCACGGACACTAGGTTCGCCACCTCAATCAGGTGTGTCTTCTTCACCTGTTAGGCTAGACAATGAATCATGGGTGAGCCTTGACAATAAGGGCTGAGGCCATCTTGAGTCTCCTGTAGATACATAGAAGATAGGAGCAGGAAGAGGCCTTTTGGCCCTTCGAGCCTGCTCCGCCATTCATCAGAATCATGGCTGATCATCCAACTCAATAGCGCAATCCAATAGCCTAATCATGAGCTAGGCCAAGTCTGTGATTATTCCATGTCCACAAATAAGCATTTCCTGCGGGGATAGTGACGAATGACAGAGATCCTGGGAGGATAAAGCCTCCGTAGCACTACCACAGACACCCTGGTTCAGACCAGCTGACAAACCAGACTGGGGATCAAATTCGAGTCCTTTCTGATTTGGAATGCTCAGTTACTCGATGAACGGACTCACTGAACCACCAGGGAAGGTTGCAATTTCTCCAGGAATGTCCTGGAGTCTTCTGGGGCAGAAATTTACTCCCCAAAGCGGGTTCTGAGGCAGTTGGGTGGGGGGCAGGGGTGGGAGCGTAAAATTGAATGGGTGGGATTCCCCCTGTCCAAACCCAGGTGCAATTTCACTTTAGGCCAGGCAGTGTCTCGGACAGAAAATCCTGTTATTGGGTGAATGGTCGCTAGGTGGCCTTATCCTGCCTCGCCTCAATTTTTAGGTTGGCGGGACCTGGTAGGGTGGGAAAAAGACATTTAAATTTCTCCCCATCTCGGGTAGGAAAGGGGAATGGCGCCCCACTCTGAAGGCCTCCTCAGAGTTGGGGCACCCTCTTCCTTGGGACGTTGGAGCTCTGGGACCTCCTCCCCCTAACCACTTCAATCACCCTACCCCCTGTCTGCTTCTCTGGGCGATCCCTATCCCCCAGCCCCTGGGACCCCCAGGACTTAACTTTTCGAAGGTCCCGGGACTTGGTTCCAGGCAGAGCTCAGCAGTACCATTTCTGGCCACTGCAGCATTGTGCCTGGGTGGGTTGGAGAGCGTTAGGTGGCAATTCTCAGGAGGATGAGCGCCGACCCCTTGCCATCCTTAAAATTCTACACCAGGAATTATATATTAATATTCCAGACCTACTGTCCAGCAACACAGGACAGCAAAGCAAAGGAGAACTACAAAATTGTGTTTTCATCATTTTCTTTGAACACTTCATTGATTAGTTTTAAAAATATTGGAGATTGTGGTTAAAGGTTCTTTGGCTGGACAAAGTAGCTGGACGTGGGACATTTCATGTGAAAACCTTTAGGAGGAAGGCTAACCAGAGTTTTTTAAAATTCATTTTTATGGGATATGGGCTTTGCTGTCTCGGCCAGCATTTGTTGCCCGACTGCGCTTGAGAAGGTGTTAGTGAGCTGCCTTCTTGAAATGCTGCAGTCGATATGGTGCAGGTACACCCACAGTGCTGTTAGGGAGGGAGTTCCAGGACTTTGACCCAGCGACAGTGAAGGAATGGCGATACATTTCAAAGTCACGATGGTGAGTGACTTGGAGCAGAACGTCCAGGTGATGGTGTTAGAATCCATAGAAACCCTACAGTGCAGAAGGAGGCCATTCGGCCTATTGAATCTACACCAACCCTCCGAAAGAGCCCCATACTATCCCCGCAATCCAACCTAACCTTTTGGACACTAAGGGGCAATTTAGCATGGCCAATCCACCTACCCTGCACGCCTTTGGACTGTGGGAGGAAACCGGAGCACCCGGAGGAAACCCACGCAGACACGGGAAAAAGTGCAAACTCCACACAGTCACCCAAGGCCAGAGTTGAATCCAGGCATCTAGCGCTGTGAGGCCAACCACTGTGCCATCTTGTTTGCATGTATCTGCTGCCCTTGTTCTTCTAGATGGTAGTGGCCACGGGAAGGTGCTGGCTTGGTGAGTTACTGCAGTGCATTTTGTAGATGGCACACACTGTTGCTATTGTTAACCGCAACAGGTCCTCCATCCAAAGTGAAGGAAATGGAAAATTAGCTAAGATCGCCCAGTCCAGATCAAACTATTACAATGGAGCTGGTTGACTTATGGAAAAGAGTCACAAAATCTTTAATAATTGAATTCTTGAGCTCTGAATGAACAATCTGTGTAAAAACAAATTTGTGTAATTTACGTAACTTATTATTAAAAAGGTTATGGCTGGATTCCCTGGTCCCCCAGCCCTGTGTTTCTCGGCATTCACTGGTGGCGGGATTCTCTACTCCCGCTGCTTGACAATGGGATTTCCCATTAAAAGTACCCTATGCGGCCAGGAAACCCGCGGATGGGGCTGCGCTGCCGGCAAGAACAGAGAACCCCAACGACCGGAGAATTCCAGCTTATACTGATTTTCTTGCCGACAAATATGTGCGGCACACACATTTTAGAAGCAGGAACTGTAGTATCCAAGCTATCCTATTGTTCAATTGACAGAATACAGCAGTGGACTATTTTACTGTACTTCTAGGTATATACAGGGGTTATATATCAGGATGATTTATTGAAGGAGCTGGAAAAATTGATTCCACAGCTGAAATTCTAGCAATTCATTCAATTAAAAAGTCTCCTGGCCAAATTTATGTCCCAGCTGCTTTAACTAGTGGCAATCAAAGGCATTGTTTCATGAAGTTTTAAAACTGTACAAGATCTGAGCACATTTTAGGATCGTTGTGCAAATTGATGAGTTCTTGTAAATCCCCGATTTGTTTTCTTCCTAGATTTAAAGCACTATTCGTTTCACTGACGGTTCCACAAAAAAAGTCAGACGGCCCAAAAGCTTCAAAAAAATGGCCTTGCTTTTGCAGAGTAAATGATTATATCTTCAGTAGAATGGCAACTGCAGACTGAAATGGCAAACGTACTGGGGCTTGTTTTACAGTTCATGAGCAACTGCTGGCATGGGAAACCCGATAGTCCCCCTGAGTTCTCAGTGCGGCTGCTGAGACAGTTGGATTAATTACAGAAATATCCAACCTCTGGTAATAAATAGTCAAAGCCAAACACTGGGTAACTCGAAACGTTATTACACTGAAAACAACGGTGTTATGTCTGACACAACACTGGGACTAATTTCTTTCCTTTCTCTCTTCCCAAGTTCAAGCTTTTAGTAACTGCATCTGCCTAGCAAGAAACAGAGAGGGTTGGGGGTGGGGGGGGGGAAACATGAATGAGAGCAAGCTTTGGAACAGACATTAGAGAAAAGCACAAGGGGGAGGCGGAGAGAGAGAACAAGGAAAAAAATGGAGAGTGAGAGAAAATTAGTGAGCAGGCAAACAAATGAAGTAGGCACAGAAACAAGAGACGATAATAGAAAGAGAACAGAGGCATAACAAGAGGCACAGACAGACGGGGAAAGATTCAGGGACAGACAAACAGATAAATAAAGTGACTCGGAGACATAGATATGCTGTGACAAAGGAAGCATATACAGAAAGTGAGAAAGAGAGATATCGAGACGTCGAGAAATTGATAGAAGCACAAGAAAAAGGGAGGCACAGAAATAGAACAAAGAGGTATATTGAACACAATCTTGAGGCAGCAACAGTAAGTTTAGAGAGTAAGGCAGAAAGTGAAAGAGCTCGCGAGACAGTTAGGTGATAAGGCACAGAGAAAGTGAGGCAGATTAAACCACAAAATGTGAAGCAGGGGGAACAAAGCACACACAGATAAAAGAATAAGGTAGAAAGACACAGAGAGCTGGACCAAAGCCAAACTTTGCCTTTGATCACATTTGTTTCCATTCAATTTGCTGCCACACTCACTTTGAATTTATACAAGGTTTCGCATCATTTTCTTCTTCAAACATCAGTTTCATTTGCCAACTTGCTCGTGACTTGTAGATTTTTCTGAGCTCCCCAATTTTCAGCATCATTTAAAGAGACTACAACTTGATCTGCGTTATGTTGCACTATCAGGCGGTGCACAAGACACATTGACCACAACATTGAAAACTAATATTATATTGTTAATGAAGGCTAACATGAACATACAATCAGGGAACACAAAACTGCTCCATTTACAAACCTGGAGCCTTCTATTCCTATTGAGAGCAAAACCAATATCATGAACACATTGCGTATCAGCTTTCCTGCTGAAAAGTCCTTAATAAGGCAGAGCTGTCCTGTTGCACCAACTTCGCCTAAGGTTTTGTGTAACAACAAATGCTATAAAAGACACACTGCAGGCAATCACACTGCAAAAGCCCACAGTGAGCTCTTAATCCCAGCTACATGAAGAAAGAAAGCCTTGGTAATCCATCATTGAAATGGGTGCCATCTTCCAGCCAAAACATTCTGTGAGAGATGAAGAATCATGCTGTCATTCCTGCTGTGACAATGACGGGCACAATGAACATTTTGATATGGTTTACATTGTAGGATTTGTCCAAAGAGGAATTGAAAAACACACTGGTTATTTCAATGGTCCTCCTATGAAATTCTAAGGGGGTGAAGGGGAGGTGGGGGTGGGCGGGTGGTGGTGGGGTATTGGTAAATATCATTGAACTTCACTGCCTGGCTGATAATAGTCAGTGCAGAATGCATGTCCATTGTACAATATGCTTGGTTTTTAGTCTATTGATTTCTTTTGATGAGTTCATTAACAGACAAGCAATTCGCTCTGTCATCATTTTGCCCCGGTGGTCAGGTCTACATCCATCAGTTCCCTTGTTCTTGTGTTTAGCAAGATAAATGCGATCATCAGGTTTTCCTTGGATTGTCATTACTAGCAGGGGTATAAATGTATTTCCCAGATTGTGTTCATGAGTCCACTCAAAATGTTAAGTGAAGTAAAAATGTCATGAACTAATTTTGCCATTTTTACTTCATTTGGTAATTTTAGGAACTCCTCCTATGAATGCAGCACTTTAGATAACCAGATCGTCTACCAACTCTGAATGGAAGGGTGATGGCAGAGGGTACTTTACACTGGGACAGATAATTGTTCTAAGGCTTCCCAGCCTGTTCAGTTTATATTTCTGACTGACAGGCCAAACAGATTGAGAGGAGAAGAGTTACATCCATTCAAGATTGATGAAGAATTGGCAAAGGTGTCCATGATGGCTGACTGGGCATGCTACTGTACCAATTAAAGTAAAAGTTAATTCTGGGAATCTGCAATAAAAGCACAACACAACAAAAATACAAAGCAAGTCAGCCAGCCTCTGTAAAGAGAAAAGACTGGTGGGTTCCTCAGTTCTGGATCTCTTCTGAAAAAAGGACTATGAAATGTTAGCCTGTTTTACAGATGTTGGCTGACTTGCGGGCAGGATTCTCCGACCCCCCACCGGGCCGGAGAATCTCCGGAGGGCAGCGTGAATCCCGCCCCGATGCCGGCTGCCAGATTCTCCGGTGCCGGTTTTTCGGCGGGGGTGGGAGTCACGCCGCGCCGGTCGGGGACCGTAGGCAGTGGCCCCCACCGGCAATTCTCCGGCCCCCAATGGGCCGAGTGGCCGCCCGTTTTCAGCGGATCCCGCCGCGTGAAATATACCAGATCCTTACCGGCGGGACCTGGCTCTGCGGGCAGCTGCAGAGTCCTCGGGGGAGGGTGCGGGGAGATGCCCCCACAGTGGCCTGGCCCGCGATTGGGGCTCATCGATCCGCAGGCGGGCCTTTGCCGTGGGGGCACTCTTTCCCTCCGCACCGGCCACTGTAATGGTCCGCCATGGCCGGTGCGGAGAGGAACCAACCTGCGCATGTGCTGGGATCATGTCAGCACACGCTGCCGCTCCCGCGCATACGCCAACTCGAGCCAGCCGGCAGAGGCCCTTCGGCGCTGGTTGGCGCGGCGCCAATCGCACTGCCACTGGCCTAGCCCCTGAAGGTGCGGCGGATTCTATGATATACTTTGGGGTTTGGTGGCCCGACGCTGGAGTGGTTCATGCCACTCGGCGCCGGTACAGCCTGCCCCGCCGGTTAGGGGAGAATCACGGCCGCATATCTCTAGTGTGTTCACTTTATCTTTGATGTTATGAAAGAGGACAAGGAGGTCTGTGGCTAATTAGCGGATTACAATATCTTAATGGTTTGGGTGGGCAGGGACTGGAAGGATACAACAATTAACCTCTATGCTCACTGTGAGGACATGGGAAATAAATTGACGGAGGTTGTGTAGCAGATTGTAATCCAGTGTCACATGTTGAAGGCTGTGAGAATATTGGCTGAGGACATACATTGAGCCTTGGCTGGAGTGTCCCTAACATTTGCTGCCACACATTATCTCCAACTCTCACATATTCATTTGGTCACTTGGGTGGGGTCGGGGAGAGGAGCATTTACAGAGGGCAGTCAGCATCTATGGAGGCAACTTAAGATACTGTCTTCAGGAGCGGGGCTAAAGGGGGCAATATTAGTGAAACTGCGTTTGCACATTCTTCCCGTGCCTGCGTGGGCTTCCTCCGGGTGCTCCGGTTTCCTCCCACAGTCCAAAGATGTGCAAGTTAGGTGGATTGGCTAAGCTGAATTGCCCCTTAGTGTTCAACAGTTAGGTGGGGTTACGGGGATAGAGCGGGGAATTGGACTTAAGCAGGGTGCTGTTTCAGATGGTTGGTGTGGACTTGATGGGCCAAATGGCCTCCTTCTGACACTGTAGGGATTCTATGATTCTAAAACTATGAAACAAAGTTAGAACCAGTTCCACATCTCATCACTTCTCTCACTTCTTTAGATCCACCTCAGATTTTTCGAACAGGATTTTCTATTGCACAATACTGACTATGCTTCAAAAGGTATTTTGTTGCTTGTAAAATGTTTTGGGACTGTTATGGGCCAGGGTTTTGAGAACCCCAAAGTGTATCATGGAGTACCCCTGACCCACAACTTTTAATATATTGTGGTATGGGGAGCACGCGGCCCACTCTACAGGTGTGGTACAGCAGAAATAGAAAAGTATTTTTTAAAGCAAAACAATGTTTATTCTATGAACTCAAGTTAACCTTTTTAAAACATATAGTGAACATCTTAGCAACCATCAATTCAAATACAACCCCCAAAGACTACAACACTAAGTAATTCTTAATAACTAGAGGCTCTTTAGCACAGGGCTAAATCGCTGGCTTTGAAAGCAGACCAAGGCAGGCCAGCAGCACGGTTCAATTCCTGTAACAGCCTCCCCAAACAGGTGCTGGAATGTGGCGACTAGGGGCTTTTCACAGTAACTTCATTTGAAGCCTACTTGGGACAATAAGCAATTTTCATTTCATTTCACAACATCCAGAAGACAGAAGAAACACCTTTCAACAGAAGCACATTATGTTTACATTCACTACTGAGAACATTTATAATTCTCAATTCACCAAATGATCAAGAGACCTCTTTTGATGGCAGAGAGAACAGCAATACACCTGCTTGGTCTGGCTTCAGCTCCAACACTGAAAACAAAACTAAAACACACCCTGCAGCCTGCTCAAAAACGAAAGTAAAAAGCTGTCAGACAGTCCAGCTCCACCCACTCTCTGACATCATTGCAGTAGTAAACACCCATTTCTTAAAGGTACTCTCCCTACAGATATTTATATACACACCCATTTATAAACACCCATTTCTTAAAGGTACTCTCACATGACAGGGACAACCTGCTGATCAAAGCCTGCAATTGCAATGTTACAGACAAATGCTTACATCCAGGATTTTCATTCTAAATGTTTCCTTTGGTTATTTCAGCATTGACAGAAGAGGCACAATTGACATAAAGCCTGAAGTGAACACAGTGGAAGACTGGCTAGGAATAGTGCTTGCACACACACACACACAGATAGTTAAGCATATTGTAAAGGGCGTATTTTATAATATGGTTGCAAATTATAAACTCAAGCCTTGTAGTTGAGATAGAAACATACAAAGGAGCCCCCTTTTGATATTGATTTTTAACTCCAATCCACTCCCCAGCTGTTCTGGACTATAATCAGAACCAGATCCAGACGATCAAATTATATGGATTTTTAGCTAGTCCCGCCACTCTTCACAATTGCTTTTCACATTCTTGGTATCAGTCTGATGTTGGCTAATACATTTTTTATATACTCTGTCAGAGTTCCAGGTTTTGCTCCTCTCGCTAATAAATAGACCGTTTGTTCTCTCCTCCAGAATAGAGAGGCTATTCTGAAAACAAAATACGCGATTGTATATCAGAGGGAGGGAAAGCTTCAATTTACACCTGGAATCTTGAAGCTACAGGAAAGCATATGGACCAAAACTTCGCTCTGGCTGCCTATTGTGAACACCTGTGGAATCTAAACAGTCTTCTGCAGAGCAACAAACATTGCCTTATGTTAAATACAATGGAGTTCACTTCAAAGAGAATACCCCCTCCTCCTATGATCAAAGTAGATCACAACTCCACTTGCAGGAATAAAATATTTCTAAAAAAGCAATTAGGTTTTTGATAGATCCCTTTTGAGTGGGGTGTGGGTCAGAGAAAATGCATACTTTTGTTGACAAGTCACCAGGAATTCTATTTTTCTCCTTACCTAAATATGGCTGGAAAGTAGGTCCATAGAATCCCCACAGTGCAGAAGGAGGCCATTCGGCCCATCATGCCTGTATTGACCCTGCGAAAGAGAACTCTAGGCCCACTCAAAAACCCACGGTAGCATAGTGATTAGCACAGTTACTTCACAGCTCCAGGTTCACTTCCTGGCTTTGGTCACTGTCTGTGCGGAGTCTGCATGTTCTCCCCGTGTCTGCGTGGGTTTCCTCCGGGTGCTCCGGTTTCCTCCCACAGTCCAAAGATGTACAGGATAGGTGGATTGGCCATGATAAATGGCCCTTAGTGTCCAAAAAGGTTAGGTGGGGTTGCTGGGTTACGGGGAAAGGGAGGCTGCATGGGCTTAAGTGGGGTGCTCTTCCCAGAGGCTGAATGGCCTCCTTCTTCACTGTAAATTCTATGATTTTATGATTCTATGACTCAGCATATTGATCACAATCCACCTAACCTGCACATGTTTAGACTGTGGGAGGAAACTGGAGCACCCGGAGGAAGCCCACGCAGACTTGGGGAGAATGTGCAGACTCTGCACAGACAGTGACCCAAGGTCGAATTAAATAGGGAATACCAGGTTATATGTATATTCACTTTAGGTAGGTGTTAACAGTGGTTCAGTGGTCGCACCCTCCTCAAACCGGAGTCAGATGGTTGTGGGTTCAACTCCAACCGTGGACATTAGGCTGGCCTGCCAGTGTTGCACTGAGGGAATGAGGCATGGTCAGAGGTACTGTCTTTTTGATATGAAACTGAGGCCTTGGGCGAGGTTCTCCGACCCCCCCGCCGGGTCGGAGAATCGCCGGGGGCTGGTGTGAATCCCGCCCTGGCCGGTTGCCGAAGTCTCCGGCACCAGAGATTCGGCGGGGGCGGGAATCGCGCCGCGCCGGTTGGCGGGCCCCCCCGCTCGATTCTCTGGCCCGGATGGGCCGAAGTCCTGCCGCTAAAATGCCTGTCCCGCCGGCGTAAAATAAACCACCTACCTTGCCGGCGGGACAAGGCGGCGCGGGCGGGCTCCGGGGTCCTGGGGGGGTCACGGGGCGATCTGGCCACGGGGGGTGCCCCCACGGTGGCCTGGCCCGCGATCGGGGCCCACCGATCCGCGGGTGGGCCTGTGCCGTGGGGGCACTCTTTCCCTTCCGCCTCCGCCACGGTCTCCACCATGGCGGAGGCAGAAGAGACTCCCTCCACTGCGCATGCGTGGGAAGCTGTCAGCGGCCGCTGACGCTCCCGCGCATGCGCCGCCCGGAGATGTCATTTCCGCGCCAGCTGGCGGGGCACCAAAGGCCTTTTCTGCCAGCTGGCGGGGCGGAAATTCGTCCGGCGCCGACCTAGCCCCTCAATGTTGGGGCTCGGCCCCCAAAGATGCGGAGCATTCCGCACCTTTGGGGCGGCGCGATGCCCTCTGATTTGCGCCGTTCTGGGCGCCAGTTGGCGGACATCGCGCTGTTTCCAGAGAATTTCGCCCCTTGTCTCCCTCTATTAAAAATCCTGGGCAGGATTCTCCCGCAATTGGCCGGATGGCCCGACGCCGGCGCCAAGAGCGGCGCGAACCACTCCGGCGTCGGGCCGACTGGAAGGTGCGGAATCCTCTGCATTTCCAGGGGCTAGGCTGGCGTCGGAGCGGTGGGGCGGGATTCACGCCGACCCCCCCGCCGATTCTCCGACCCGGCGGGGGGTTGGAGAATCCCGCCCTATTTTGAAGACGAGCAGATCAGTTCTCCCTAATGTCCAATATTTATCTCTCAACCATCATCCTTAAAAATGATTACCTAGTTGTCATTAAATTGTTTTTTGTGGGACCCTGCTGCACACAAATTGACTGCCATGTTTCCTACATTATAATAGTGACTACAAAAGTTCTCCCTTGATGTAAAATGCAATGGGACCATCCTGAGGTCGTGAAATATTATATAAATGCAAATATCTTTCTTTCAACAAACCAACTGGAGGAAAATATATTCTACCTCAACCTGGTTTTCTGGACAGAAGATTCAATTAAGTCCTGGTGGGGTATGTGTGTGTGGGTGGAAGGGGGTGCATGTTAAGCACTACTGTTACCTTACAGTGGGTTGGCCATCTACAGATTGCAACACCTCCTTATCAGTGAAGGTACGGAAGAAAAAAGGAATATGCTGGACAATAATTCTGTGCCTCAGTACCTAAAACTTAGAAATCAAGTAATGCTCAATGGTATAATTGATCGAACATCCTTTCTTCTTATTATACCTGGAAAATTATCCTGCCTTCCCTGAAGAAACTATGCAATATTTTCAAGAAACAACAAACTATAAGTTATATGTCAGAGACAATACTATTAAACAATCTTAATTATAAATTTGCATAAAATAGCTTGACTTTTCCTCTCTCTTCCAACCACCCTTCCCTACACCCCTGCTCTCGCAGCACTCCCTCCCATTTTCACCTCCTGTCAATACTCACTTTAACAAACATCCCAAACTATAAGCCATTTCTGTGGATTGCTGAAACATCTAACTAAGGTTTCCATATTTACCACTTCAAATGTCACCCTGTTAATAGTTAGGGGGTGGGGAGCAAACAAAGGAATGACATACACCCTAGTCATTCTTTGAGTGGAGCCCATTTTGACATGATACTGTAATGCTCAGGCTCCCAACTGGCCAGCCAGGCAGACTAAAACACTCAAACCTCTGACCTCTCATTTACTTGACTCCAATGTTGCTATGACGACAGTAAGATCAGTGAAAGAAAACATTAAAGAAAAGTGACGCATCTCGCATCCCATAAAGCTGAATGCCAGTGGTTAAAAATACCCCAATCCAGATAACCCGGAAAAATAACATTCCTGTTTTTTTATGTTCCTTTCAGGGAGGCCTTTGTATTCATTATTTTAACAATTTGTGACTTGGTTTTTAAAAATCAACTGCGAAATATAAATTGACAGGAACAGATATAACAAAATAAACATGGTGATATTTTGTTTAGTCAGAGTAAGAACCTAAAGGTTACTTAAACACTAAATTGGAAGAAAAACATTCAGACTTCATTTCCTTCATCTTTTATAAATTAAATAGTCCAAGAGGGCTCACAGGAACAATGACTTCCAGAGGCACACATTTAAAATGGTCTAGTTAGAGGATTTCATTTTCAGGACATGCACCAAAGTTGATTTTTAATGGGACATGCCTGGTCAATAGATGTAACATAGGAGTAACCATTCGGAAAAATGAGCAGCGATCTAATGTGCCTGATCTCCTGCCATTTTCTGTTCAGGCGTTGCATTGGTAATACCCAACAATGTGCCATGTGCAGTGAACATGGGCCAGTGGCCTTTTACAGTGCTGGAAATTTTCCATGTTTCTGTTTGTTAACTGTATTAAAATTAGGTCCCAGAGACGTTTTTTAGACTTGCGCATAATTTCCTGATGGTAGCATAAAACATTTTCCAGGATGTGCTATTCGTGAACGTACATTTAAAGCGATTTACAGCAGCATTTTGAGCTATTTCTGAACTAATTTAAGTGGTTGTGCCAACGGTTTTGACACGGCCACTTTTTATGTATGTCAGGACAATAGGTTTCCACACATGAAAGAAGAGAAATTCCAGGCCAGACAGGCTACGTCAAGGAAGCAATCTCTCTCGCCTTAGTTTCAAGCATAAGTGCACTTATCTGATTATGTCAATGCTGGAATGGCTATATTAGCCCCAAACCAATAAACAACCCAAATAAAGAACTGTATCATTTGATGACAAGTCGCCTACATCCAATATGCATCAGAATATCAACAAAGAGGCAGAAAGGATCACCTGTACACTTACAACATTTTCTTCTGTCCTCTTAACAGGCATGCTGTAATGCTGCGGAATACCCCTTCTGAACCAGGTCTAGCTCAAGACGGCTAGAGATTGGGCTTACTTCATTGTGCAAGTTACTGGCATTTGCCAGACATCTTTGTCCCCCAAATAACCTTTGGAAAGGTTACCAATAGTCGTATCCACAATATGCGGCAATTTAAGTAGTCACATTCACCTATCATCCTTTGCAAGCAGCCTCCTTCTGTCCATCTCCAAATCCAGACCAAATATTGAGGAAGGATGGCAGCGCATGACCATCCAACAAGAAATAATTGCCCGAAATGTTATTTTCAAGGTGATGCATGACAATGCAAGTTACAAAATCACAGTGAGCTAATGGATAATCAATGTGATGCTTATGCCCAACTCCAAGATGATTAAACTTGTCTCATAAATTCAGGAATAATAACAATCAATTATCTTTGCCCGAGGTAAAAGACTAAGGTCCTATGATAACAACTAGCCAAGAGATTATTTTTGTTCAATCCCAGAATATTTCACAAAAGTTACAGTTAGAGATTTATGCTTTCCAAAAGCCTATGAAAACACGGCTCAGTTCCAACTTTCTATTGTGTGTTGAGCTGAAAGGTTGATGATAAACAAATGCATTTTGCTCACAGCCACATATTTTAAAGCATTCCAACTTGCTGGTCGATGAACCAATAGCTACATTCATGTTGCTTTCTATTGGATATGTGCCCATTAAGTTCAGAAGGAATGAAATGTTTTAATTTTTCACCTTCATTCACTTGGAGAGCATGTAGTGGGATTGCTGTGGGATTTTCATTATTTCAAAGGATTCTTCTAGCAGGCTGATTAAAATAGTGAATGTAATTGCGAAAAGTTCTCAAGTTCTTTTGCAGCCTACCTCCTAGATTTTTCTTCAGCAGAAACAAGGAGTAGGGGGCTGGATTCTCTCAGCCCGGGGACGGACTGGAGAATCCCCCGACCGGCGCGAATCGCGCCACGCCGCCCTGCGCTGGCACACGATTCTCCGCAGAGCGGAGCATTGCGCCATTGGCGCCGGCGTGGATGGAGCGGCGCCGGTCGGGGGCCGCTCTACGCGGTCGGCCCGCCGATTCTCGGCCCGGGATGGGCCAAGCAGCTGTCATAAAAATGGCGAGTCACGCCGTCGCCGTCCACACCTGCCCTCAGCTGGCGGGAACTCGGCGTGAAAGGGTCGGGGGGGACGGCCTGTGGGGAGTCTGCCTCCGATGTGGCCTGGCCCGCAATCAGGGCTCACCGATCGGTGGGCCGGCCTCTCTGGCTGGGGGCCTCCTTTCTTCCGTGCCGGCTCCTGTAGTCCTGTGCCATGTTGTGTCGGGGCAGGCGCGTTGAAGAAAGCCACTGCGCATGCATGTGTTGGCGCCGGTGCCACTGCGCATGCGCAGATCCCGCGGCGCCCAGTTGACGCCGGGGTCAGCAGCTGGAGCGGCGTCAACACTTTGTCTCAGGATCACAGAATCCCACCCAGGAGGTTAGCAACAAATGGGAGCAAAGTTTCTTTGTGCATTACGGCTTGTTTGCATCTGCTCCTGAGTCGGCAGACAGCAGTGTGGGCAGGACATGTAGATGCAGAACAAGGCCAGCAGCGCGGGTTCAATTTCCGTACCAGCTGAGAATTCTGAATTCTCCCTCTGTGTACCCAAACAAGCGCCGGAATGTGGCGACTAGGGGCTTTTCGCAGTAACTTCATTGCAGTGTTAATGTAAGCCTACTTGTGACAATAAAGGTTATTTATTATTTTATTTATTATTAGTGGGCCCTTGGCACCGTCTATCCTGGGGAGTTGATGCAGGGCATGTTTCTCCGGCCTCATTGCGCACTCGCTCAAGCAAAACGAGGCCGGTGAATAGCGAGACAGGCCAAAAATGAGATCTGTGCCGGGCACCAAACAGTTTGCGATGCAACCGGCCAGTTTCCAGAGGCGAAATTGAGATCTCACCGTAGCATGGCAAGAAACCAGTTATCACCACTTAAGCCCCATTTCTATACAATCAACGAGAGCGACACCATATCCAACGGCCTCCTATCATTCAGCGGCCTCCCCAGCAAGTGGTCATGCTGGCATCGATTAGTACTCCTTTTGAAAAAACGTGAACCTGGTGGAAGGGCTTCTTTGGGGAGCTGACGAAGTGAGATGCCATCTTTGCTCACAGGCAAAGAGCCGGGTGTGCTGGGATTGCCACTTCAGTGCTCGGCTGGGGTGGCGGACCCTCCGCAGGGATGGGCCACCATGGGGTGTTGGGGAGGGAATGCTGAGGGGGCAACCGGGGGCAATCGCTCGCAGCACTACCATGCCAGCCCCTGGATCGTGTATACCTGTTCTGGGAGAAAGCCTTGTCCCTGTCCCTTTGCCCCACCGATCACCCAGAACCCCCACTGACTGCTGAGGCCTCTGGCCTCGTGGCTGAAGGCTATTGCCTAATAGGGAATTTGCAATCGTGGTTAAGTGAGCACTTGACACAACCCAAGTGGATTCCTGTGGGTGGGTGGGCCATGTAGCATGTGGGAGTCATCGCCTAGCATCCAATCAGACCACAAAGCCTGGGCACTGTGCTTGAACACTGTGGGAGGCAACACCGCACACGTAACATTCGAACACCCAAGGGGTGGGTGACAGCTCCGGGGACATGTCCACCGGAGCCCGCCAGAGGGTGGGTGAGCGCCACGGGGAGGGGGGTTGCCTGGAGAGATGGGAAAGTGTCCGGGGTTCAGCCCACATTGCAGAAGAAAGTGATAGAGGCATCGTAATGGTTGTGCAAAAAGATGTTCAGTGTGCTGTACAATACCCCATTCCGTTGGTGCCCCCCCCGCCACCTCCCAGCTCCCCCCTCCTCAGCGCCATTATTGCGAGCTGGCTGGGGTTGGCAGTTTAAGTGCTGCTCGACCTTGTTAGCGGGGAGCTGGCGAGTGTGGTGCCGGGGAATCAGCTGGTGAGGCGTTATTTGTGGCGAGAAGCCCGTGAGGCCTCGATAAGTGGCCCAATTAATGTTGAATCATGTTGCCGGTTTTGCTGGGCTGAGCACCGGGAAGCTCGCAATTCCCACTCGCTACCACACTTAGAAAGTTTTCCGGAGAATCGCGCCCGTAGAGTTTGTTGACTACACAAATTAATCTTCTCCTGATAACTCTTTATTACATTGAGTTTCATCGCACAGAGAAGATCTGTTGGCTCAAAAGGCCAGTACTGTTAATTGTATATGATGTATGTATGTGCTGGGTATTAACTGGCAATTCAGTTGTGTCCCAATAAGAAGGAGCAGATTGAAACTGATGGTTGGATTAGGAGTTGCCACTAGATGATGTGTAAGTCCTGTGTGGTGAATGCAAATACAGTTAAATTCACCAGTTATGTTCTATGTTATTAACCCTGTGGGTTTTATCTGTGGGCCACTGTATGGCTTCACCCA